>NC_136385.1:21636228-22886228 GCF_965140285.1 Lepidochelys kempii
TGGGGTCATAATGAGACCTTTTCTTTATGATGGGTCTGCCATGAGCACTCTCAGCTCACTAACTCTTCTGGTTGACATTATCGCTATTAGAAAGGCCACCTTCATGGACAGATGGGCCATAGATCATGCGCCTAGAAGCTCAAAAGGGGGGTTTAGTGAGTGATGATAAAACAAAATTGAGGTCCCACGATGGTGTGAACTTTACCAATGGTGAAAAGGATCTGAGAATCCCCTTCAGAAATCTAGTTGTGAGAGGATGAGTGAAGGTTGTACGGTTATCCACCGGAGGATGGAAAGTGCTGATCGGTGCTAAATGCACTCACAGAGAACTGAGTGTGCGACCTGAAGACTTAACAACAAGTAGATACTCTAAGATACCAGGGATCCTGATGGATTCTGGAGACAAGCTGTGTCGGTGAGCCCAAGAGGAGAAATGCTTCCATTTTGGTAGATAACAGCTTCTTGTAGAGTCTCTTCTGCTTTGGTTAGGGATGGATTGCACCCGTTTAGAACATGAGCGCTCTGTTTCTGATGCCCATCCAAATACCAGGCCCTGAGTTGCAGCAATCTTGGACTGGGGTGCTTAAACCTGCCCTTGTGCTCTGTTAGAAGGTCCAGCAATGTAGGGATGTTCATGGCTGGGTGAACTGAGAGCTTCAGCAGCTTCATAAATCAGAACTGTCTCAGCCAGTTGGGCAAAATCAGGATGACCTGAGCTCTGTCTTGGAGGATCTTCTGTAGAACCTGTGGTATCAATGAGATGGGAGGGAAGGCATACCCCAGGCGACCCTTCCATGATACCAGGACATACCCCATTGAGCTCTTGGCCCAGGGATGCTCTAGAGTCGTACCAAAGTTTTCTGTTCTCCTGTGAGGTGGAAAGATCCCAGGCCAGCATTCTGCATTGGGTGAAGATGTTGTCAAAAATTGAATGGTGAATCTCCCATTTGTGATTTGTAGAAAAATCAGGCAGTCTGCTAGGGAGTTTTGCACCCCTGGTAAATATGCTGCTGATAGGGTTACATGATGGCTGATGCACCAATTCCAGAAGGTGACTGCCTCTATACACAGAGGGAGACACCTTGCGCCCCCTGCTTGTTTATATAAAATACCATTGTCATGTTGTCCAACATTGTTTGGAAATGGCTGGATTGAATGAGTGGAAGGAAGGCACCACAGGCTCACTCGACCACCTGAAGTTCTAGTAAGTTGATAAGCTTTTTGGATTCCTATATGGTCCAGACATTTTATACTATATGATCTCCCATTTGACCACCCCAACCCAAAAGGGAGGCATCAGAAATTATGGTTGCTTCAGGAGTTAGTATGAGGAAAGGGATTCCCACCCAAAACTACTCTGGTTTTGTCCACCAGATGAGAGAGTCTAAGGCCTGGTGTACACTGGGAAATTAGCTCAGTATAACTATGTCACTCAGGAAAGTGAAAAATCCACACCCCATGAACAATGCAGTTGAACCAACCTTGTGTAGATAGTGCTAAGCAGATCAGTGAATTCTCCCATCAACCTACCTACTGCCTCTCAGGGAGGTGAAATACCTATGCTGACAAGAGAAGCCCTCCCTTCAGCTAGGAAATGTCTTCAGTGAAGCGCTACAGCGGTGCAGCATTTTAAGTGAAGACAAGCCCTAAAACTTTGGGCGGAATTGTCACCTTTCCATTTATGTTGCCCTTCTCTGGTGAGTACATGGAGAGAAGCCAGGTATGTGTGCAGTAAAAATGAAGCCTGGTGGATGACATCATGTGTGTGAATGGAGGCCCTGTGGCCAAGGAGGGAAACAAGTTCTGATTGATGTCCTGGATTTGATAATGACCTGATATATGAGAGCGCTCATAGTCTGAAACCTCTTGAGAGGTAGATACCCTCTTCCTGTAGTCGAATCCAATGTCGCCCCTATAAAATTTATGAACCTCTTGGGGATCAACGTGGATTTTTCATGACTGATGCAGATACACCCAGGGAAGCAAAAAGGCCAAGCAGAACACTGGTTGCCCGCTGGACTTCTTCATAGGAACTGCCCATCAGAAACCAGTCGTCAAGATAAGGGAAGACTATAAAAGTCCTTCTCTT
This sequence comes from Lepidochelys kempii, assembly GCF_965140285.1. NCBI lineage: Eukaryota > Metazoa > Chordata > Testudines > Cheloniidae > Lepidochelys > Lepidochelys kempii. Next base: position 21,638,318 of record NC_136385.1, read on the forward strand.
CTCATCCAAGCTGCTACTACTGAAAAAACATGCTGTAAACTAGACCAAAGGGGAGGACTCTGAATTGGTAATGCTCTTGATCAAAGAGGAACCTGAGGAACCTCCTGTGGATTGGGTGGATGTCTATGTGAAAACATGCATTTTTCATGTTGAGAGCTGCAAACCACGTGTCCTCCTCTAACAAGGGAATTATTGATGCCAAGCATATCGTGTGGAATTTTAGTTTCTTCTTTGAGTGCTGGTCCCTATGGGTATTCCACATGTGAGTGCACCTGTGTGCCATGCCCCCGAGTCTGGAGATTCTAACAGGCAGTGTCCATTGGTGCACACAGGCACAGTAGATCTCCTCGTACTCCTGACTGAGGGCAGAAGAGGCAGTGTGGGCTGATGCCTCTCCAGTTCCTTCTTACTGCCATATGACCTGAGCTGGAACCCCTGTGTCCACAGATTTCTCCAGCTTTTCTCTTGATCAAACCTGTAAATAGATTTATAAATAGTTTTTAGACTTCATAGCTTTTATATTAGTATAGTTAGTATAGCTTGGTTTTGCCCTACTGTGTTCTGGGACTATGTCCATAGTCCCAGTGTTTAAGAACTGCATCTCCCATCCTTGCTCCTTTTCCATGAGTGACTATCACCATCACCAGCTCTACTGCTTGGGCGGGACACATTTCTCTGCAAAGTATATTGTGTCATATCTTGTTGATCATTTCCATCAAGAACTCATGAAGCTCATCAGCTTCATCTAAAGAAACACCTTATGGAGAAGGCTATGAGGTCTCACCCTGATGTGGGCCAAGGAGACCCCCCCACCCAGTACATTGGCCTTCACAGACAAGCAGCAGCCCTCAGAGCACGAGTTTAAAGGAACAGAATCTGCAGTGACTAAGCCCAAGGGCTTTCTCCAGGGGTTTCTCCAGAGCTTCCTATGGGAGTTGAGTGCACTGTCATGGTCACAAAGACAGATCCCCATCCAGGACTGTCCACAAGAGACATAATCCTTCCCTGAGTCCATTGAGATTGGATGAGCCTTTGTGCATGGATCCTAAGAGACCAGCACTGCTGAAAATCACCAGGCAGGAGAGTAAAGCAAGCCAGAAGAAAGATTTACTGGTTCCATAGGTGGCACAGGCTCCGAAACACAAGGACTGTCATCTTCTGGTTCCATCTAGGAGTGCAAGTCCGGAATTATCATTGGTGCCAGCTCATTCATCCAAGGGCTGGACTACCTCCCAACACATGCTGGAGCCAGGGTCCCAACTGCTGGAAACCCGCCCCCATACACCGGGACTTACAGAGACACATACAGCACCAGAGGATATATTTCCTCCCTCATCTTCAGTATACCCTCCTCTTAGACTTGGCCCTCCTGAGGGACATTACTACACCAGAGGATGATATTACTTTGGTGTCTCAGGAACTGTCTCATTTCCAGCCATTGGGCAGGAATGCCCCAGTACTGACACCCCCACCATTGGAAGGGAAGCAATTTTTGGACTCAGATGAGTCAAATGTTCCAGCCGCTCCTCCATCTCTGTGGAGAAAGCCCAGCTCTGACAGGCAGTTGAGGAGATCTGGGCACTACCTGTCCAGATATGATTTCCTCAAGGACTGCTAGTACCATATACCATGGGGTTCCCCAGAAATGGCTGACCCCTCTTTCTGGCCTTACTGGGGACTGTGGGTTCTCTATGGCAGATGCCTGGGACCGGGCCAGGAATCTTACCACACTTCTCCTTCTCACCCACCAGATCCATCTGAGTATGAGGAAGAGGATGTTGATCTAGATCTGCAGGTACCAATATGAATATCATTCTCATCTCTGGACAGTCACTCCTTCCTCTCCATCTCTGCTAGATGATCATAGGCAGTACCAGGAGCTACTACAGAGGATTGCCAATGACCTCCAGATACCGCTAGAGGAGGTCCAGGACCCACAATACCAACTACTGGATATTTTGCAACCTGCAGGCCCAAGTAAGGTGGTACTTCCAGTTAACGAAGTCATCATGGAGCTGGTTAGATTGGGCTGGCACACTCCAGCATCCTGCACCTAAAAGAGCCAAGAGGTGCTATTTTGACCCCGCCAAGCAAGCTGAATTTCTTTTCTCCCACCCCTCTCCCCCAACTCTCTGGTGGTACAGGCAGCTACAGAGAGGGTAGGTCACAACATCAAAGGACCACCCTGATTGAAAAGACTCAAAGATGTCGGACCTTCTGGGCAGAAAGGTCTTTTCCTCTACGGGTCTGCAATTCTGTATTGCTAACTGTCAGGTCTTGTTATCAAAATATGATTTTAACAGCTATTCCAGCCTGGTGGCCTTCAAGGACAAGCTTCCCCTTGAGGACAGAGCCCAGTTTCACTCCTTTCATAGAGGAGGGCAAATTAGTGGCAAGAACATCCCTTCATGCTGGAGTGGATGCAGCAGATACGTCATCCAGAGGCCTGGCTGCTGATATCATCATGAGGAGGAATTCTTGGCTGCAGTCTTTGGGTTTCCCTAGGGAGGTCCAGAATACCATACAGGACTTTCCCTTTGACAAGTTGAATCTCTTCAGTGAAAAAATGGATGAGTCCTTACACTGGTTAAGAGTCAAGATTGACTCTGTGCTCCCTGGAGATTTACACTCCAGCCCAAGGAGATGACACCAGAGACAAGCCTATAGGCCAAGGTCACCCCCTCCTCAAGCATTCTACCACAAGTGTCCAGCTGAGCCTCCATGAAAACAGAAGGTTCAGAGGCCTCATTTTTCAGTCCCCTCTACCACCATGACCTCTACCCATTCCCAGCCACCTGCAAAGACTACTTTTGACATCTTAGTTTAGACCTGCGTACCACCAGTGATGCCACCCACCTCTACCCCCATTATTTTGGGGGGCTGTCTTGCAGTCTTTGCCCATAATTGGGACTTGATCACGACAGTTAGTTTGGTCTTGGAAATTATCCATCTATTGCGTTCTTCTCTCTCTCTCCCTTCACAAACCCCTTCAAGGACCACTCTCATGAGGTGATTCTTCATCAAGAAGCAGAGTCCCTTCTACAACAAGGGGCAAAAAGCACATCTCACCTCAGTATCAAAGGAGAGGGTTTTGTTCCCCATATTTCCTAATCCCCAAAAAAGACAGAGAGTGGAGACCCATTCTGGACCTTCAGCAACTAAACATCTATATTTGAAAGTCGAAATTCAGAATCATTATGTTAGCATCGATAAGCCCCTCCCTACAGGAGTGGGTGTGGTTCGTGGCTCCCAACGTGAAGGACACATACTTTCGTGTAGACATTCATCCTTCCCACAGAAGGCTCCTGAGTTTTATGGTGGGCCAAGAACATTTCCAGTTCATAGTCCTTCCCTTTGGGCTAGCAACCAGCACTCAGAGTGTTTACAGAAGATTTATCTGTGGTGGCAGCCTGAATGAGACATCAGAATTACACAGTTTTTCCATATCTGAACGATTGGCTCTTGGTAGAGGGCAAGTCAGCGATGGAGTTTCTGCTTCATCTTCTAGCACCCTTGGGCGTCTGCATAAACAAAGAAAAGTCTGTTTTATCACCCACACCAATGATTAACTTCTTCAGAGTGACACTGAACACTGTTTCTATGAGAGCCTTCCTTTCCACAGAGAGGTTTCAGTTAATGAGCAGCCCGATAGCATGGATTACTCGCAGATCAAGAACAATGGTCAGACTGTGCCTCTCGCTCAGGCACTTATGTCATGCCATTCACCAGGCTTCGTCTATGATGTCTATAGGCTTGACTCTGGTCAGTCTACTCATCAGACAAAGATCATATCAACTCCAGAGTGACTGTTCCCACCAGAGTCATTGCCTCCCTCACCCGGAGAGAGTGAGAGTGGGCATTCCTTTCAGTTCTCCCACCACCATTTCCACCTCTGTAACAGGTGCTTCCCTTCTGGAGCACTCACCTGAACAACCACTCTGCACACACTACCTGGACCCCACGGGAGACCAGACTGCACATCAGTGTACTGGAACTGAAAGCAGTCTACCTGGCTTGCAGAGCCTTTCTCCCCTTTATAAATTCACTCCATATCCAAGTAATGTCAGACATCACCAGCACGGTCTTTTACATCAACACACAGGGCGGTGCAAGATCTCTTCCCCCTTTGCCTGAAAGCAGTCAGGCCTTGGAACTGGTGCATGAGAAACTGCATCAGTATCTAAGCTGTTTACCTTCCAGGGGCTCAGAACTCTTTAGAAGACAACCAGAACACGCACTTCTCTGAGGACCGCGACTGGGAGATTCATGACCGTCCTGAGTGAAATATTCACTCAGTCGGACACACCTCAATGGGATTTCTTTGCGTCCCAAACAAACAGAAAACCTCCCCTGTACTGCTCCAGAGGAGCTACGGGCCACAGCTCCCAGGGCGACACTCTCCTGTTACCTTGGACAAATGACACCTTTCCTGCCATTCCCCTGCTACCACACATCCTGAGAAAGACCTGTCACAACAGTCATTCTTCTAGCACTCAATTGGTCCATCCTGAAAATGTCATCCCACCCCCTGATCAAGATCCACCCCTTCCTGAACCTCCTAACACAGGAGCGGGGCAGAATCAGACCCTCCACTCTGGACTTGCTCCATCTCGTGGTCTGGTGGTTTAGATGGGCATCAGAAATGGGACGCTTCTCTCTGGCATCCATTCAGGCTATCCTTACCCAAAGTAGGAAATTTTCAACTACCTGGGTGCAGAATAATCAGCCTTCTCCAAGCACTGCAGATACTCTAGTTGTTTTAAATTATTGTTTTAGATTATCTCCTGTCTCTAAGAACCTCAGGCCTTTCCATTAGCTCACTGCGGGTTCATCTTGCAGCGATTAGTGCCTTCTTCCCTCTGGTTAGATGGATGTTCTGTTTTCACCCACCCAACTGATGTAAAATTCATGAGGGACCTAGTCAGGATCTTTCCGCCAGTAGTCAAACCTACACCTCAATGGGACCTCAATCTTGTCCTGTCAACACTCACCAGACCACTGTTTGAACCCTTGGCAACATGCTCCATGTCCCCCCTGTCCATAACAGTTGCATTTTTAGTTGCTATCACTTCGGTCAGGAAGGTGAGTGAGTTGGGTGCCCTCAGGGCAGACCCTCTTTATGCGGTTCTTCACAAGGAAAAGGTATGCTTTCGCCTCCATCCTAAGTTCTTCCCCAAGGTTATGTCTGAATTTTGTTTCAACCAAAGTGTCCACTTACCTGACCTTTTTTTTCTGAAACTCCAGAGTTTTCTTTGAAACTCCAAAGAAGGAAAAACTCTTACCTTGTGGCAAACAGCTCATTCCAAGCAGCCAGGACTCCGCTCAAGGGTCCTATGCAATGAACAGGTATTGCATAACACTGGGCATTTTAACAGCGTCATGTATATAACCAGTCTCTTTTTAAAATGGACAAAGTTTGAACATTGTTGTCACTGTTATTTCTGTCCAGATACTAGACTGATGTAACAGAAGGCTGTTATATTTATAGACAAAATGAGGTGACAATATCTCAGGTGATCAGCAATGGGAAATGAAGCCTGTTCCGTTTCAAATCCAGTTTAGGTTGATAGCAGCTCAAAGGGTATTGCCACATAATGGCTCATTTGAAATATATTGGTGACCTCACCCAATTTGCTGGTAGATAGGGTTCACATTACAAATATCACCATTTCTAGTTGGCAATCTCAGCAAAGGGGGCCAGGGATTAAATGGGTCTGGAAACTGAATGATCCCTTCACCACTAGCAGTGGTTCCTCCAGGTCAGGAATGAGGCCCATTGGTGGGTTTGAGAAAGGGTGCAGTGATGCTGCTCATTGATGGGAGCGAAGGCACATTTAGTCCCTATGGAAGCCTGCTTTGGATTTTAAGAGTCTGTTCTGATAATGTTTAACTGCATATGTAGAACTGTGCATGTGTAAGAATTTGCAAAATAATCCTGTTTGTGAGAACAATAAAAATAAAGTAACTAAAAAGCTAGAAAGGACCAGTTGGAACTTTAAACATGTACTGAGGTGGGAGGAGAGTTAACAGGGAAATGAGAGACTGATACATATGTAAAGAAAAGTTAACTAAATGTTATAAATGTTTGTGTAACAAAGGGAAGCTGAAACTCCATTGTCTGGTGCTGGTGGTGACTTCTGATGAGATGGTCCTGATGAGTTTCCTACTTGTGAGTAATTGATCATTACTTGCTGAGTGCTTTGCCTTAGTAAATATTTGTTAGCCCTATCTGCTGAGTAAGTGAATCTCAATCCAACATTCGTGATTCCAGTGCCCATGGGCTTTCAGTCTGGTACAATTCCTGAACTGAGAACACTAAGTGTCTTCTAAAAGATATGCTCTTGTTCACTTAGGTAGTTGGGAAGAATAATTCTCTTCTCTGCAGGAATCACTGTTGAGCTTATGTGAGTTTAACTGTTTTGCATGAATGTGTGCCTCAGTTTCTCTGTGTGCTGCACCAATACCTCAGTAGTGGGAATAGGAGTGTGTGACTTTGGCTGAGACCTCTGGGGCAGGTGAGACTGTTCCAGCTGTTTGCATGTATGCTATGACCGGTGCCCTTCATAACCTGAGACCCAGGAAGGGGATGCAACCAGGTGACTCTTTGCCTGGGAAGTGACACAAGGGGAGGAGCAACAGGGGTATCTGAGGTTGGGTTGCTGGAAGCTGTCAGTCTGCTTGGGAGATTAGAAGAAGGGGAGTCCAGGCTATCTGGCCCAGGACTCCCCAAGATGGACTTGGATGAAAGTCACTGATTTCTGTGCTGACAAGTTCTGTTCTACGCTGTGTTCCTGTCGACTAATAAACCTTCCATTTTACGCTGGCTGAGAGTCACGTCTGACTGCGGAGTTGGGGTGCAGGGCCCTCTGGTGTGGAAGGGGATGCTGAATGCTCTGAGGTCAGACCCAGGAAGGTCAAAGCTGTGTAAGCTTCTTGCCCTGGAGACAGTATGCTCAAAGAGAGGAGGCATGCTCCCCCAAAGTCCTGACTGGCTTCGTATGGAGTAGTTCCAAAGCATCGCCTCGGTGACTCCATCACAGGGTGAAAGAAAAATACATTTAAAAACCCAAGTGGCCTCCACTGAGTTTTCACCTCTGTATGATCTAAACACTGGCGCTAGTGTGGTGCTTATTCATAGATTATAGGGCCAAAAGGGATCACTGTGATCGTCTAGTCTGACCTCCTCTATAACTCAGACCTTAGGACAGGGGTGGCCAACCTGAGCCTGAGAAGGAGCCAGAATTTACCAATGTACATTGCCAAAGAGCCACAGTAATACATCAGCAGCCTCCACATCAGCTTCCCTGCCCGCCCTGCTCCCAGTGCCTCCTGCCCACTGGCAGCCCCGCCCCCTCTCTCCCTCCCCTCCCCTCCTGATCAGCTGTTTCATGGTGTGCAGGAGGCTTGGAGAGGGAGGAGCGAGGGCACGGCAGGCTCAGGGGAGGGAAGGGGGCAGGGCCTGTGGAAGAGCCAGGGGTTGAGCAGTGAGCACCCCCCGGCACATTGGAAAGTTGACGCCTGTAGCTCCAGCCCCGGAGTCGGTGCCTAGACAAGGAGTCGCATATTAACTTCTGAAGACCTGCATATGGCCACCCCTGTCTTAGGACTTCCCTGACTTTCCAGTGATTAGTTACTCTAATTATTAAAAAGCTGGACCTTATTTCTAGTCTGAATTTTTTCAGCCATTGGAACTTGTTATATTTTTGCCTGCTAGACTCATGAGCCCATCATCAAATTTTTGTTCCCTATGTCACTACTTCCAGACTGATCACGTCACCTGTAATCTTCTTGTTATTAAACTACATAGATTGAGCACCTTGAGTCTATCACTATAAAGGCAGGTTTTCCAATCCTTTAATCATTCTCCTGGCTCTGCTCTGAAACTGCTCCATTTTATCAACATCCATCTTGCATTTTAGACACCAGAACTGGATACAATATATAAGTAGTGGTCGCATTAGTGCCAAATACAGAAGTACTACAACCTCCCACTCTTATTATAACTGCAATAGGGGAAGGTGGGAGGAAGGATGTCCCACTGGTTTTGACACTAGTTTGTGACTCAATAAACCTGGATTCAATTCTTTACTCTGCACAGGCTTCCTGTGTGATCTTGGGAAAGTCACATAGTTTCTGTGCCTCAGTCCTACATCTGTAAATTGGGTACAATAGCACAGTTCTACCTCACAGGGGTGAGGAGAGGTGCTCAGATAACAGTTTAGGGACCAAATAAGTACTGATAGTGATATTCCTCAGTCTGCAACCATGATTATTACAATTGAGTTAGGTCAGAGTTACAACATGTCTGTTCCATTTTACACCACTCTTTGTTTTGAAAGGGGGAAACTTAAAGGTGACCCAGCTAAGGAAAAAATTAAGCTTATGTACTTTTTTCCCCACTATGTGATTTAAGAAGAACGGAAAGGAGAAAGATGACTGGAGAACTAGTGAAATATTGACACCACAAAGAAAGCTGAGCAATTGTGAGGGGAAGGGAGTCTCAATAGTTATTAACGCCAATGTTTAATATACACTTGGGAGAAAGGATGTCATAGTTAAAGATTTAAAACCCTGTCTCTTCAATTAAGGTATGACACTTCTCATCTCTGTGACCTTCTACATGTGTTCCAGCAAAGCTAGGGCAGACTGAGCTTGGCATGCCTGGTATAGCTCAGGTTAAATTAGGAAGAACCCCCCATTCCCTTAAAATAAACATCCTTGAATGTTTTCTTAATAAAAGAATACTTAAAAGCGCACAAACTCAACATTTATGAATCTCATTTGCTGTTCATCATTAACCTGCCCCCTGCCCCAAACTGCTAGCTACAGCCAGATTTAAACACAGCTGCTCTTTCTATTGCAGAATGTAGCTGGGTTTCCCCTGATCTTGTGAATGAGGTCATTGCATTTTTCTACAGTCAAATCGTGGCGTATAGACTATCCCTATTAACTAGTGTATAGCACAAGTCTAAAATAAAAAAACCCCTGTTCACTCTTGACAGGAAAACCATGGTAATATGTATACATCTCTCAGCACAATTATAGCTATATCACAGTTTTAATTCAGGTGTGGACAGGGCTGTGCTTTTCATGGGTATCCCCTACCCTAGCTTAATATGTTATTGTGAATCTTGAATTTCATACAACATAAAATGAATACCACCCTTTACTCAACTGCTGGGTCATCCAAAGCTGTAAAAATCCAATCAGTTGTCCCATTGGGATTCACTGTTGTCAGCAGATCATGGAGCTGCCAAACAAATCCTTTTAAAAAATATTTTATTACAAAACAAAATCCACAAAATCTATCATACAAATGCAGAGTTTGTTAACTTTACAGTTATTTATACACAAAACTTCAAACAAAGGTATTGGTATCCTGAAGAAACATCACAACTTGCAATGTCACAAACTGAAAATGATTAATATTTAAATGGTTTGTTTATTGGCTTTGAAAGCCTTCCACAAAGTAGTTTTTTGAAAGGCTAATTTGAGCTCTTTTTCATTATGTTAATGCTAGAAAACCATACTCTGCAGAATAATTTTTAATAATTAATTGGTTTCTGATTCAAGGACTTAATTTGTATGGTATTAATGACAAAAAACATTTTAGTGACAACTTGAAAATGTTAATTTAACCAAAAATACATAAAACAAACTATTGGGGTTTGTTTAAATTAACATCATGTATTTTAATAGATGGCATAACTCCATATTTATATAAAATTATGGAAATCTGACCTTACAAAAGGGGCAGATAAGTAGCCAAAACTCACTTTAAAAAATGCAACTGAAAAAAAAAATCACAGAATATTACAGATTAATTACATTGATATTTTTGGAGCAAATATTTCTTATCAGAGTCCACATTACGAAATACAAAATAAATTTAATTTTATTCCATAATATGGGCATGTCTGGAATGAATGGGGCACAAAAGCACACTGTTACACTATTTTGTAAAAACTAGCCACTGGGGCACTTAATTTAAGGCGTCGTTTTCTCCCCGTCAATATGCTGAGCTGTTTAAAATACCCAAGGCACTAAAATGTTGGTTTGGTTTTCTTTTGTGACGATGAATTCTACAAAATGATACAAATATAAAGCTACACTATGTAGATTGTTTGCAGAATACATATTTTAATATAAATATAAAAGCTTGACGTGAGGGATTCTTTTTATCATAACAATTCTTGGTAATCTTTGTATATTCAGGTACATTTACATTAGCAGCAATTGTGGTATATTTAGATAAGATAAAAAAGAGCTGTCTGGGTTAGATTTCTCTTTACAATGCCCTTCAAATTTCACGTACAACAGCAAAGCGCTGCTCCTGCTTTAAGCAATTTTACTATATCAGTCTTATGCAGATAAATTTCATTTGATATCACAAGTATTTTGTTTCTAATTGCAACCAAGTACTTCAGTACATATTTACAGTGTTCTTCTGCAAATACATTTTACAAATTAAGTTGGAGTACCTCTCCCTCTGACACCCACACACCGAAGAAGTACAGATGATCACTGCACTAGGAGAACATAGTATGTTTCTGATCTAGAGACAGGTGCTTCAGTTTGAGTATTTGATTTTCAGAAACATACGGTGCTGGTGAATTAGTCAGTCATCTACCCTAAGTTTCAGATTTGCTTTCTGTCTCTGACAACACAGTTCAGACATGCCTTCATACCTGATGGTCAATCTAAAAGTTCTGCTTGGGATTGATCAGTGAGGTCTTCAGTGCATTAGCAGTCTGTTTCTTTGCCCACTGAAGTCAATGGTGCAGAATCAGGGCCTTAACTCCTCACTGAAATCAGTCAGGATCAGGTCCTTGGTCATTATAGCTCAGTAATATCCACGGACCACCTAAGAGTTGGCAGGGTATTGCCATGGGAGCTTGGAAGTAAATCTGGGATCTTTGGACCTGGGACTGCTGGATTTTAATTTGGGAGGCAGAGGACTATTGTATCAGACTCATTTCCACCAGCCCTAACCTTAGGTCCAACACAGACAAGGGGCGATGGGCTATTTCAGAACCTTCTCAGGTGGGGTCATAATGCCACAGAGCTGTTGGCCAGTCCCAAAAAAGAAAAGAATACTAGTTACAACAAGGTATTTACAGAAAGCAGAGCAAGGAAACAAATTACAGGAGCTACAAAATGTTTATGTATATTAGTATTCATTTCAGATACCTCTTACATTTTAAAATATAAAACTGATACCTTATTGTTAAGTAAAATCAGAATAATGGCCTAAGGGTTTTTAATGTAACAACATAACAAAAAGAAACCAAAATGCAGTATTTGCTACATCTAAGAGACGAGCTGCATTAGAATTCTTGGACATTTCACAGTGAGTTTTCTGTAGCCAGGATTATTGGTTATTCGGTGGCCAGTTAAACTTGCCTTCTCTGTAGACAAATTTTCTTTCAATCTTTTGTGTTCAAGACAAATTTTTACTGAGGAACATATTCAAAATTATTTAAACCTATAAACTGTTGAATAATTGACCCTGTAAACCACTGTCCCCCTTTGGCTGTGGCTTGCATGCAATGCTCTGTCCAAATAAGGATATTATTTATACTATGTCCCTCAGTCCTGCCTAACATCAAAAATGATATTTCAAATTCAGGGCTCCATGCCAAGCACTTGTGTGTGTTTTTAATTATTGGGAACATGCCTGCCTTCTGTTTTCATTTCCTGACGTTAATGGAGATCAGTTGTAGCTCAATTACAAGCACAGCTACTCACTTGGATTGGCTCAGTGTAATGCCCATCAGAGTAACTGGGATCAGAGGAGACTTTTCAAAATGCTCAGGGTAAACAAGAAGGGCAAATTATATCAGTGATAATTGGTAAGTGCACTGGGACTCATACAACAGACTCTGTCAACTAAAGGCCTTATCTTTACTGGGAATTTCAACTATGGGTGGTTGGCCACCCATCTAGCTGAACCAATGTAAGCCACAATTTGCCCTGATGCACCACAGTCTTGCTTGAAATGGGAGTAATTTCACTCGTGTAAGCTATGATTTATAGCAGCTTTGCTTGTCTACACTATGGCATTACCCTGCTTCATCTATATCAACAGTTGTAACCAGGGCAAATCTCAGTATAGCAACCACACAAGATAGTTCCTTTTACAAGTGTAAATAGAGTCTCTCTCTCTTTCATTCTCTCTCCACTTTCCTAGTACACCTGTCTGTTAAATATGGCACAGGATTAACTACATCCTTTGCCCATTACTAGTTACACACCAGACAGAGAGGTCTGTCTTAACTTAAACTGGCTGAAGTGCTAACATACTGCAACAGTGAATAATAATGATCACAAGGAAAATGAAAAACACCAGGCTAAATTGATTTAAGACCACAACTGCTCAAACTAAGGCAATCCAAACATATGCATCTTCCTGCAGATTTTAAGAGTTCTTTCTCTGCAAACACTGTTGTTATCTTTCCCAAGGCACACTTGGTTAATAAAACTGGACATACAAATGACGAAAAAACACTCCGCACATTTTATTTTCTGCTTGATCAATATCCAATGGCCATAACCGATTATTTACATTTAGCAGTTTCTCTCCAGTTCTCTGTCAGTCTGATCCAGAGGAAAATAGCACCTGTTTTGCTCAGTTGAGGCGCCTGAAATTCAAAAGGCTGGAAGTACATTCACAGGAACAAGCTGCATCGTATTTCCAGGAAGCAGGGGCCCCTCTTACTGAAATATGACATCTTTTCTAGGGTACTGGCAGTGTGGGAACCCTGTGTAAGATGTACACAGTCTCCAGCACTTAGAAGTAATACTTTACATTCCATTTAAACAAAATGTTTAATTCTTAAACAAGTTCTTTTTAGGATCGATAACTAAGCCCATAATAATAATAATAAAGCAGGGCAAGACTTCCAAAAACACAGTCTCAGATATTGACCATCATCCAGGGTCTCAAATAAGATCATTCCTCAGTAAACTGGTCATCACAGCAAAAGGCTCTGCTCTTCCAACTGAAATTTAAAAGCTGTTTTCAAGCACTGTATATGCTTTGTTTATTCATACATACCCAGAAGTGTTTCCCAGAGTCAGTTCTGAATTTGATCGTCAAGATAACTCAAAGTCTGAGCAAAATTCCTACAGTTTCCCTAAACTCAACCCCAAACCTTATGATCTGAAAACTTATTTCCTATTAAGTGGGGTTAAGATTAAAAAAAAATGTGGTTCTTTTTTAAATGAACAGTGGTTTATCAAAAAAATAATCCATGTAATCTCACATCCAGCATCATCGCAAGGATACAGGAAATGTAACATTGCATATTTCTAAGCAAGAGCTATAAAGTGACATTACTAAAATTATGAATTCATTAACAAATGAGGAACAATGAGCACACACACAAATACAGTGATGTGAGAAAAATACATAACTGGACTGTAGTCTCCAACTGGTGTAAGCTCTTCTTTAGATGAGGGATATTACATGTAAAATATCCCATGGATTTCTATTTACAATTTAGTTGACTTAAACATGGTGACATGAAATTTGATCCTCATTCAGCCAAACAGCGCACACCATTTTCCAGAGATCTGCCAAGAGTCACTCTAAGGTTAACAGACACCATGACCTCCTCTCTCCTGACATACTGCAGAACAGCTAACGTTCATGGAGAAATCCATTTTGCAGTGTTTTTAGTATAGGGTTGATCTGCAAAATTAAACTCTTAATACTTTGCTCTGTTTTTCTCCATGCAAACAAAGGGCCTCTTCTCTGAGCTGAATCCAAATCAGAGAGGCTAGGGATTTTACAAAGCTAACAAACCCAGGCTCCTTCTCAGACTTTTAATAAAATGACAATCACAGTGAGCAAAATTCTGTTCTCGGATCCATGTGGATAGGAAGAGCAGACAGTGAGATCTGAGAATGTAGCAGGATCAGAATGTTTGGAGTTTAAATCCACACTGAGGATGCAAGTGAAGAATTTTGGCCCTTAGCTGGAGGATTCCCTTCCCTCTTGCTCACTCGATCTCTCTATTGCTCTCGGGTTGGGGGGTGGGGGGGAAGCTTGCTAAAATAAAAATCCAACTTGAGAGTTCAAAAACGAAAAGGTTTCATTTCTGTCAATGCTATTCAGTCTGTCAGAGGCTGACTGCACCTGTTCTTCAGCAGCTGTAAAAAACAGGTGCAGATCCGTATTATCCAGTTTTTTTCTCAAGTGTCTTGACTACATGTCCACATTATGGCTGCTGTCATAAGGACAGTTTCTAAAAGCACTGTGCAACAGTAGAGACCTTGGATAATAGCAAGGAGAAATATCGTTCATGTCTGTTAATTTGGTAAAAGGAACTGATAGCCGCCCAGCTAGCAGCTTGTTAAGTCAGTGGTTCTCAAACTTTTGTACTGGTGCCCCCTTTCACATAGCAAGCCTCTGAGTATGACCCCCCCTCTTATAAATTAAAAACACTTTTTTATATTTAAAACCATTATAAATGCTGGAGGCGAAGCGGGGTTTGGGGTGGAGGCTGACAGCTCACGACCCCCCACGTAATAACCTCGCGACCCCCTGAGGGGTCCCGACCCCCAGTCTGAGAACCCCTCTGATAAGTGCTACATGTTAAATGCCTGAAACAGATCTCTTCTGTGGTGCTGTCTTGGCATTACAGCAGTTTCTATAATGTGAAGAGTTAATTTTAAAAAAGAAAAAAAAAGTCCTTATTTTTGCTGCCTTTTGGTAAAATTAAACTCATTTTCTAGCAAATTTTCATAGGGCCATAACTAAATCACATGCATTTTAACGTGTGTGGGTTGCTTGCTTGTGTTTGTTTGAGGGTTTTTTTGTTCTACCTCTGTACATATTTAGTTTCCCAAATATTTAATCTGAAAACTTTCCTACTGAAGTAAATATGAGCTGGCGTGTTACTGGACCACCACACTCTGGGATCCGGACATCTGGAACTAGAGCAATTTGCTGAGCTAAATACAGGGGCAGGAGCTATATATACAGAACTGACTAGGAAGTCCAGACTTCAGAAACAGGTGATGGAACTGCTACCATTTTTCAGGAAAGAGGAGACTAACTTAGCTATAACAGACCTTTCCTGGCTGACCCCCACAATCTCTCTAGGAATGGCTCTGTGGTCCCATGCCCACCTAGAGTGAAGTGGCTGCTAGGGAATGACGGAGGACCTTGTTTTATCACGTCGAACTGGAAAGAGTGACTAGTGCTGAGTGAATAGAGTGCAAGGTTCAAAATCTTGGCCTCTTTTAGTGCCTGGGTTCCTCTGGGAAGCAACTGGCTTGTTTGCAAACTGGAACATTCAGGAGGGAGGTTTTTGTTTGTTTGTTTGTTTTTCATTCAACTTTCTAAACAAAAATATATAATTTGGTTATTAATTTTTTGGCAGTGAACAAATTATTTTTTGAAACAAAATAGTTTTTGTTCTCTTTTTTTTCGAATAACCGTAAGACAAGTTTTGTCATTCAGCCTCTCAGCTTCTTTTTAGCATGCCCCTCCCAGGAGCCTCTTTTTTTGTTTTTGTTTTCCCTTTGGTGTCACATTGACATACATTTTACAGCATTAAAAAGGGGACTTTAAAAAACCCACAAAGGCTCAACATCCTCATCCTTTCCTCCCCCCCCTCCCCCAGTCCCTTGGAGGTCAAATCAGTTTCCTGACTTCAATTTAAAAAAAGGCAATTATGGCACAAAAGAATGGAAATTAAATTAAAAAAAATCAAATTTATAAATATTCTTCCACTGTACACATTTTCACAGCCCCACCCCATTCATTTTTATTCACATTTTCTTTTTTTAAATTCCCACCCCTATTTATTTTTAACATCATAAAATATATTTTAATCTTTGTTCATATTTAAAAATATTTACAGTAAAAGACAAGTTCCTTCTATTAAGGTCATGAGGAGTCTGTACAAGGAGACGGTGGAGGGGGGTAGAGGTGAAAGTAACTTCGCTCTGTGGCAGGAGATGGAGGGCAGCTTTCTTCTGCCGACATGTACTGGCTGCGAGGCGTGGGGGGAGGGGGATAAGGATCTGAGTCTGAATTTAGATCTATGTAGTATTTGTTGGCCTTCCACCGGCTTGTGGTGTAGTCACTGTCGCACACATCTGTGCTGCATGGTGTCGTGGGCGGAGCTATTCCTCGTATAAGGTAGGGTCTGAAAAGTTAACAGCTCAGTGTTAGTAGTGTTCAAATGCCTTAAAAAAAATACTTTGCATGAATTTTAAATGCAGGTGAAAGGTGCTGGAGTGAAGACCTCCAAAGCACAGGTGTTACAGATGGGATTTTCAAAGGAGCATCAGGGAATTAGGTGCCACAAACTAGAACCACTTCTCTTGTTTTACACAGGGTGCTGAACTGTCATCAGGTGATACAGTCTATTTTGGCTGGATTATAATCAGCAACCTAGCAGTGAAAAGCTCTAGACCCCATTTCTACTGCCTCAACTAATCACTCACAGAATGTTTTCATTTTTCAGAAATGAACAAATAAAGTGGATGTTTGATATAGTAACAAGAGTAACCACGGTCTGACATGCCATTTGATCAAAGAGGGAAAAAAACAACCCCTTTTTCTCCTTTAAAAGATAAAGCTTTGAACAAGATTGGTTTTTTTCCTAGGCACAAAACCAAAGAGACCTCAACCTAAGAAAATGCCAAGCTTTCCATTTGATCAGTACCTGTAAGATCTTGTTGTTGAAGGAATGTTTGAGGAATAGAACATCTCTGTGTTATATAAAGAGCGATCAGTGGCTGGGGAAGGAGGTGGGTTCAAAATCTGTGGATGTTAAGAACAAATAAGGCAGAGGTTCAGTTTAACTCATTATGGAACAATACTTAGAAAGACAGTGAAAAACAGTATAAAAATATCTCCCATAGGTTGCTATTATCTCACCCATAGTCTAGCCTTCTCTCCTTGTTTTTACATGTAGCTTCATAAGGATTCATAGATTTTTTTTTTTAAGGCCAGAAGGGTTCACTGTGATCTTCTAGCCTAGACATAGCACACAGACCACAGAATTTCAGCCACTGATTCCTGCAGCGGAGGGAGTTACAGTTCCCTACTACTTAAATGAGAGGTTAAGTGCCTTGTCCAGTGTTACACAGAAAAGCTATGATGGAGCCGGGAACTGAACCCAGTTTTCCAGTCTCCCCACCTCGTGCCTTCAAGAGCTTTCTTTATTTATGAACATAAAGACAGATCTCTTCCTTGTCAGACTTGGAGCCTCCTCCACCCCAACCCTTACCCTGTCCCAATCAATGCCACATCCAGAAGCTTGAGTTCCTTTACTACGACTGGTTCACTCCATGTTTTCCCGGTAACTTTTTTTACTACTCTTTTTAAATCACACCAGTTTGACAAGGTCAGCAATGCAAAGAAGCTATTAGCCATGAATGCTTAAAATCTCCCCCATCCTGCACCCAAAAAAATGACTAATTAATTGTTGGCAGCCCTTAAGAAAATAGCATTGATTATGCTTCAAGTTTAAGTGGAAACTTGCAGTGGAAATCCCCACCCCACCCTCCCTCCCCATTTTTGTTTTTTAAATATTCCAGTCTATTCATTTTTAGAGGGGAACAAAGTGAGCAGTAACACTTCATGTATTTCATGTTCTTTCTAGCACAGTTCAATTGAACAACAATAGTAATGGGTACATCCTTGCCTCCCAGTGGAGTGACATGCATAAATCACTGATCAGCAAGATGGGAATGTGCCGCTAGGTATTCATTACCATCTTCGATATACACCCAATTCCTCCTCCCCCGCTGTCAGGGGAAAGAGAAATATGATCTTCAGCACTAATAAAACACAGATAAAACGATAACGCTTTGTGCCTTTCATCCAAGGATCTGAAGAGGATTTATAAATACAGTGTTAAGCCTCCACACCCTTATAAAGTAGATAAGGGATCACTTCAGTCACCACTAAAATACAGCTACTTCTGGGGTAAAAGGAAGCAGTTCTTTAGCACTGCACCACAGGGAGATGAGGAATGATGTATCCACTGAAACGGCACGTTTTATTCGAGCAGGAGTTTGATTAACATCTGTATTCTTATTAAAAATGCCAAAGGAACTTTAATTATCACAAGTGACCAGGACCTCAGTTTTATGCTGCATCTGAAAAATTGCACTTCTACCAGCACAGTGGTCTCAACGTTGAGCTGTGGTATTTCATCAGTATTAACTCAGGGGGAAAGCACCACCATAACACTTCCACACTAACCCTACCAACAGACTTGGTAGCAGGAAGGGAGAAAAGACCCAGCCCTATGGAGCTCCACACAATTACATCTTAAGGCATGATGAACGATTGCCCAAGAGTACCCTCTGGGAATGCTTAGCAAGAAAGGAACAGACACACCAAGAGCAGCTCCATGTACTCCTACTAGAGTTATCAGCTGAGCCAACAACACTTCACAATTCATATTAAAGACAGCAGATCTCACTGATGTTAGCTTTGATGCCTGTGGCCAGATCCTCAACTGCTGTAAATTGGCCTCGCCCCATTGACTTCAATGGAACTATGCTGATTTGCACCAGATGAAGATCTGGCCCCGATCTTTATCGATTGCCAGGAGAACATCCATCAACACCTCTCATGTGTCTGTGCCGTAGCCAGAATAACTAGGAAGACGACCAGAGACAGCTAGAAGCTCAGAGTTGTCGTGCCACGGCCTCTCTCTATAATTTTAAACTAAAACTGGAGGATTAGCTACCAGATCATAACTGGCCAGAGAGTCAGGGTCAAGTGATGGTTTACTGAGTAAAGGCTTCACAACAGCTTCCTTAAGAGAATCTGGCATGCAGCCTTCCCCAAGGGAGACACTCAGTCTCCCCCAGCCATGAACCCTGATGTTCCCCACAGGCCTTCACAGACGTGGGTCTGAAGGAGGTGGTGTGTAACAAAGGATCCCCAGCACCTCAATACTTTAGTGAGGAGCACTGGCCTAACTCAACCAGATATTACCTTACATTTATCCCCTCTGTGCTCATAAAACCAGGCATCCTGGCCCAAATCCACTCGATTTTTTCCTCCCTGCAACTGGAAATTTCTTTGTGTCTGGAGGTACTTGAATCAGGTACCAAGTGAAGGCAGCTTGGATCGACTAAAATGGCCACAGCTCAAAACAAATCCAGACAATATGGTGGAGGCAAAGTACCTCTTGCTGGCCTCTCTTTGTGCTGCAGCATAATGGGTTTTTGGAGCAGTTAATCTGTCTGTGACTTCAGTGAACAGGCTCACTAGCTATCTTCCTGCTTCATAGAATTAATGAAACCCAAACTAACACAGTGCGACTCTTTGGTCCCATTTAGTGGCTAGGCTGAACATAGAAGTTTATGAGTTTGCCACAGCCTCCAAGCTAATGTAGCTGGTCCATTAGCTCAAGCAGTAAAGGTTCAGATTTTATATCCCGAGAACCTGTTCTATCCCTGCAGATGACTCAACCGAGGTCTATGTTACAAGTGGTGGTTTGCATGGGGAGCTCAGTTGTTGTGGACCTCTGTGTTAGTGGGAGGTACACAAAGAGCTGCATGATCTGCTCTGATTGATGTCTTGTTTAGGCAGAGCTTGCATTGTGACTGGAGCAGAGCTGAGTAGTGTAGGAGAATACAACCACTAATTTTTTTGTCCAGTCTGCCCCTGCTAGCTAGTGGCAATTTAAATGTTAGCACTGTTCAGTATATCGCTGCTGATCATTTTAGCAGAAGTGCCCACCAACTCTGAAATGACATGGAGAGACTGGGATCAGCAGCAAAGCTTAAAGCACACCACACTTCTTCCCCTCTCCACTCATCAGATCTCTGGCCATAACTCTTCATCCCCAGTGCTTCAAATATCAGACCTGTGTTTGCAGATTATCTGTTTAATGCTTTTTAAGTGGCCTCAATTAACACAGCAAAAGATAACAACAAAGTAGGAACAATTAGAGCCTGACTACACACAGGTTTTGTATTGCTCCAACTATATCTGTTTTGAAATAGATATATTTAAAGTGGTACAATCCCTGAAGTTAGAAGAATGAGCTATGCCAATATAAGCACCTTTATGCCTATATAACTTTATCCACACTAGAGGCCTTCAACTGTATCAATTTCTAAACTGGTTTCAGAGTAGCAACGATGTTAGTCTGTATCCGTAAAAAGAAAAGGATAACTTGTGGCACCTTAGAGACTAACAAATTTATTAGAGCATAAGCTTTTGTGAGCTACAGCTCACTTCATCAGATGCATACCATATAGTTACAGCAATATAAAACCTGTTCACAGACCAGTTCTTAGGCTTCCTTGCTCATTTAGATTTACATATGTAAACGATTTACATTTTTAATCAGTAGCTGACACCCATGTGTGCACCATTTATCTACCATAAAGTTGACCAGCAAATCCTGCTGGTTTTCTTTCCTCCACTAATATTGAATTAAAAGGGCTGCTATGTTGGAGTTCCAAATATCTTTACAGACTCTTGACTCACTCCTTTGTTGGCCTAGTGAGTGACGAATGAGGAAAAGAAATCAAACCAAGGTTTTCTATATTGCAGGAACCAACAGACAGTTCAGTTGTATTCACAATTTTCCCTCACCCACCTACCCCCTTAAAAATTAAGAAATAAGATTATAGTTAGTGCTAGACACAAGAACAATATATACTGGCTTCCAAATTCTTTTTGATTTATTATAACGTATTACCTGTTTATATGTAAACTTGTGTACACCCCTCTCCCTTTACATACTAATTTGGCTCTCGACTGTAGTATTGGACCATCTTAATCATATTTGTCAAAGTCCTTCTAATGCTTATAGAGGCTGGCTCTGAAAGCTCATGTACACAGAAGAGTAAATGTATGTATTGCTTGCTCAGTGATGCTGAGAAGCAGCAAAACAACTGTACAAAAAGATGTTGGTGCAAATAACCTCCTCTGCATCCCTCTCCCATAAGTCACCAATGCCCCTTCCTCATTGGGTTTTATCATGCATCTCTCCCTTTTCATTTCCTAACCTCTACAGGCTTATTTCCTAACTTATGGAAATTTGGTTTAGGGACTAAGAATCTCATTTTCCAGCAGGGAAATCATGTAAATCCAGAACCAGACACCTGAAAAACCACAAAACATTTTAAGCTTCAGCGACATACAGTGGTGCCACTTTGTTTTTCTGGTGCTTGCATTTGGTTTTCTGAATTGAAGTTGAACACTTCGGATAAATAGCGAGCCAAGCTTAGTTTTTGAGTGTTTTCTTCCACCCGGCTGTGTTTTGTTTGTTTTCTCACTCCTGTGCATGCTTGTGGGATTATGAAGTGCCAAACATCATCAGGTCAGTGAAAGAGTTCACCAGAGACAGAGGACCAGATATTTACAAGTACTCGGGTGGTAAGAACACCCATACAAAAAAAAAATGCACAGGAATGTCCTGGAAGAGCATCTTTTTAATAATAAAGATAAAGGTAAAGCCCACGAGCACGATGCAATGCTCACTGGAATACATGGAAGCCATTCTATTGAATTCAGTGAGCATTGGATTTCCCCACTGCTAAATGACATGATCCAAGACGGTCTTTATTAGCATTTCTCTAATAGCACAAGTTTTAATCTGTCCATTTTTTGGACAGAAATGGGAGGCCCTTTATCTCCTGTTGGACACATTTTCAAGACTTACCTGTGGGTAGAAAGTGGCTTTAGTGCTGGACGAACTACTAGAAGAGGCTCCAGTAACATGGTTTCTGTCATACAGAGGGGCACCGCTACTTCCTCCCATGAGGCTCATGGAGCTAATCATAGACTTTCCACAAGAGATGCCTGCATGGAACCAGAACAAGACAGGGATACACAATTAGGTAACTACAATCTTATCTGCCATTGTATTGGAGCCAGATCCTCAGCTGATGTGAATCAATGTAGCTCCATTAGCCCTCATTGTCTGAGAAAGTAGTCTTGTTAATTTAAAGCTCATTTACTTTCCTTATTAAGAACAAAATCTTTCTTCTGCTACCAGCCGAGAGTACAACTCCATTTTATAGCTTCCTCTTCAAGTCTTCTTGCCAATGCATGGATTATTTGGTTCATGAGCCTCTACTTTGAAAGTTACAATGTCACAATCCAAAGTCACAACATTAAAATAAATTAATTTAATGTATCACTCACTGTTGCATTGAGCTAGTGACTGACAGCAGCTGGACAATAAAGGAGTCTCCCCATGAGGGCTGGTCAAAACTTTTCTGTTTAAATTGTTTTTTTGACCAAAAATTGGGTTTTTGAAGACATTTTTTTGCAAGAAGCATCTGCTTTCTACAGAAGATTTCAGTATTTCATAGAGAAAATAAAAGCTTGACAACCAAAAGATTTCCATTTTGGATATTTTGCCCCAAAAGCCACATTTTCCATGAAAAATATTTACAAAAGCAATTCCCCCCCCCCCCCCCAGTTTTGTCAACATTTTCCATGGGGGAAAAAAAATTCTGATCAGGTTTTGTCTCCATAAAAACTCAGAGGACAGTTTTCATAATGGGTATATGGTACAATATCAGCCTCTTTGATGATCAGGAAAACATTTGGTTTAGAAGTTATTTGGGAAGGTTTTGCCATCCATGAAGTACCCATGGAAAACATGGTGTTTCATTCATAGAGATGCAGCCCACACAACTTACATTATTTTTACAATCAATCATATCTGGTGGCACGTAGCCCTTTTGGAGCTGTCGTGCTCTCACAGCCCATGCTTCCTTCTTCCTGCATAGTTCCAACATCTAGAGGCAGATTCTCCATTGGTATAAATGGTCATAGCACCACTGGCTTCAATGGAGCCAGGAATTAAACCTAGGGGTATGTCTTCACTGAAGAGTTTGCCTAGGTGATTAGCACCTGGGTCTGAACACTTGGGTTTGCCTATTCCAGGTATAAGCAGTCACACTGCAAAGCCATATCTAATTTACTGTGTCCTCATTGGGGCAGCATTCGCCTGTCTCTTTAGAGGGCTTCTGGGGGCATATCCTGCAGTTCTGCGTGCTCTTGTGAGCTCAGCAGCTCTGCTGTTCTTTCACAGTGAATTGTGGAAAAACTTGTCTGTCCTTCTGGGGATCCAGGGCAATCGTGGGAAGGCATTAGAGGGTTATCAGCACTCAAGTGATTTAGGCCGAGTCCTCACTGCAAAGCGGGTGGGTTATCAGTCTGAGTGGGGTGGCGCCTGGGCTCTAACCTACACCCCCAGCTGGTCCAGCTAGCCCTGGGTTAAATACCATCAAACTTGGGTAAGAGCGTTGTAGAGGCAACACCCAAGAACATACCCATGACCTCCATAGTAACTATTAAGGGGAAGATTTAAAAAAATAAAAAATTAGGCACCTCATGGAATTTTCAAAAGCACCAAAGTGTCTAACTTCCACTGAAAGAAACCTATCTGCATCTTTTGGCACCCGAAAACATTTGCAAATGTGGCCCAATGGGCAGATAAGCACCGAAGTCCCACTGAAAGTCAAAGGACGTTCGACATCTAACTTGCTTTGGTGCCTACAAAAAACAGCCCCATAGTTAGTATCCTGTGAAAATAAAATCCAGGTAACATAATAGTGCTGATGAAATGCAGGGTCCTTACCGTCCTTACCAGTAAAAGTGCCATGCTGAGAACTCCCTGGAGCTATAAAATTAAGAGGCACATGAGGGGTTCCGCTGACATATTCATGTGGAAAAGGTCCATTGGGTCCAGCATAGCGCTGACATACCACTCGCTGGCAAACAAAATACATTCCTCCCATGACCAAAAGGGACAGTATGATACCAATGACTGGTCCAATAGCACTAACGTGGGGTTGAGGTTCATCTGAGGATGTGTTTTTTTCTGAAAAAAAAAGAAAAAAAAATCATTACATTGATGTATATGATGCTGCTCCGGAAAAACCTCCATACTTGCTCCTAAAACCCCGGGCCAGGGGGAACAAGATAGATTGATCATAGAATCATTCACACAATGCACTATGCAAATAATTACATTACACTCTCTCACTCACAGAGTCCCTCAGGCCTTCTACATTCTGAATTATCGAGCAAGATTTTACGTCTCCTCTCCTCCACATATAGTGATTAGGGACCTTCTGACCTCACCTACACTCTGCCCTCTAAAAATGTACCAGAAGCCACTTCTAACTAATTTTTAAAACGGACTAAATTTCAAGCTGAACGAATTCCTTTAAAACATGAGACTTTTTCGCTGTTGGAACAGCTTTGCCCACCATCCCAAAATATGTGACTTTCTGACTGAAATAGCCAATACACTAAAATGTATTAATCGGTATCATTAACTTTCAGAATTAACAATGTGTTCTCGAGACAATGGCGGGGCACTCCACATCTCTCCTTAAATGAATCCTGCACTGGGTCACATCATTGAGTCAAAGACCTATGGCCAGATCTGCAGCGGTGATGTAATCAGGAGTTGAATCTGCTCAGCCAACTCTGAAGTATTTTTTAATTAAATGAAATCTTAAATTCTGCAGAATCTCTTATGTGGCCACGAGGGAAATGCTAGCATGGCGTGCCAACAAGTACAGGCTGAATCAAACCCGGTCAGCAATCTGATAAAAATTCTTGCGCTGCTTTATCATTTGTCCTATTCCATTTGGCAAATCAATTTTTTTTAAAATCCTTCCTGCATTTTGAATGCACCGGAGCCTAACACAGCTATTCTGATTTAACAACTACTTCAGATTATATTATCCTCTCATCATGTCATGATGAAAGGATTTTCATGCTCCACCGTCAATGACTGATGTCAGCACAGCTCAGGGAATAGCACGTTAGCGTAACCATTGCTGCAGAGGCAGTAGGTGAGGGAAGTGTACTCTCCTCTGCCCCCCCATGGTGTTTGGCTGCATCAAAGAAATTAAAAATACACAAAGTTTGGGTCGGACCCTAAGCTCGTGCAAATCAAGGCAGTGCCGCTGAAGACATTGGTGTTATCCCCAACGTGCACCAACGGAGGATCGATCCAGCCTTCAGTATTAGAGTTTCAACCATTCTACCTATCCGATGATCATTTTAAAGGGGCACTCAGCTGGACTTGTTTTAAAATGGCCAATTAAAAAAAAAATCCAGTTTCGATAAAAGCATCCTTTGAACACTAAGTCCTGAATTTTTAGAAGATTTTTTTTTTTTTTTTGGTTTCCCCCAACGGACATTTTTCATCAAGCAAGAAACTAACTGAGGATCTGATTGCAGGATCAGGGCCCTGTGTATGCATCCTTGCACTTGCATGGAGACCAACTGTGGCTGTGCAGATTTAATTGCTGGACCAGGGCCTGAGTGCAGAAAAAAAAGAAAACTGGCTATACATAAGATGCTGTCAAATGCACAAAAAATCTTTTTACTATTATTTAGAAGGAGGAATTGGGTGAGGGCTGCAAGAAGGTTAAGTAGGCTAGAGTAGAAGGGACAATTGGGGAACAGGAGAATATTCACCCTGAGGTTTCCAGGGTATGAGTTTGCAAATGAATTAATCTTCTATTGCTCTTCTCCTCTCCTATGCCAACCACATTTCCTGCTCCCACTTTCTTTTCTCCGCTAATGAGGCTTCTCCTACATTCCCAGCCTTCGCTTGCCCCATCCCCTACTGTGCTTTTGAAGAGCGCCCTCCCATATGGGTCGAAAGCCTCATAAGCCCAGCTCATCCTTCCAATGCTGCCCCCTACTCTCACCTGTTCAACATGCGACTAGCCCTCACCTCTTAGTCCTGGTTGCTAATGAAACATGCCTCCCACTGCTGGTTCCCAGCATGAGGAAGGGTGGGTCAGGAACCAACCAGAAAGGGATGGGATGTGTAGGATAATGCAGGGTAGGGGAGGAAGGAGTGAGGTACCCCAACCTGGCTCCTTCTCCCAATCACTCCTCCCCCACCCAGCACAACACTCCTTATCAGCTCCCTCTCACACTTGAGAAACTTGCTGATCCCCAACATATTAAATACCTGGCAATTAGCCTGCCCCATAAGATTGACATTCTTAGATGCTCTGTAGCATTCTCTATATAAACTCGGTGACTGATTTTGTTTGTTCATATGAGATTCCCAGAAGAGCGGCGTTCCTGCTTCTATCCCACAGCAGCACTTCAGAACGAGGAGCTGCAACCGTTCAATTAAAACAGCCCCCTTTGTAGCTGAAAGTGGCTGTCCTTACTCCTCCCAGCTATTCAAAAGTTTCATGAGCTGTATATGCCCAGGCATGGAAGGTGGGGGTGGGATGGGAAAAGGGGGGGCAGTTTTGGGCAGAACAGAATGGAATTTGCATTATGCCTTCCATGCTTCTCAAAGCATTTGACAAAATAATGGGCCAATTACAACTAAGGGCAAAATGGAGTAGTCATCATAGGCTCAGCCATAACTCACAAACAGCTCTGGTCATAAGAACTTCCGATTACATTTCAGCCAGGAAATCAAGGTCTCTCCTATGCTCTCTTGTCCTATCTTCACTGTACCTTGCTGGGTCACAACATAGTCATCTCTTGAGATAATTAAAGCTTGGATCTTGTAATGTAGATGGGGCTAAGCTTTGTTTTAACAGTGTTCCTGAACTGTGCAGCAGCCCTATGAATTCCAAGGCTACCAGTGAGTTGTAATCAGGCCACCAACAGGGCTGTTGTTACAGTGTAGACAGGAACTTAGAAAGAGCAGGACTGAGTTTAGCAGCAAGCTAGAGCTGGTCTATCCCCCTAGACTCAGGGCCAGCCATAGAAGTAACAGTCAATATACACACACTTCAATGTAATGCCTGCATGCATGCAGACAGCTTTAATCCCAAAGAAAGACCTCTCACCACACATGAGTTCATCGGAACCATCGATGCAATCTGGAAAGGAGTCACACTGCTGTTTTATGAGGATGCACTGGCCACTGGCACATCGAAACTGATTTGGGAGACAGATTGCTGAATGGGGAAAAAATAACCGTTTAGTTAGCACACAAAATCTTAATCTAAATCAAATTATAACTTGCTCTGTGAAGTAACTGAACATTTTACGAAACCCAGACGTAACACATACAGCACTTGCTGTGTATACTACACTTTATCCACCTGGGAACTGAATCTCTGCATCACGGTCTAGTACTTAGGAGAAAAATGGTCAGCAAGACACACACAGTTTAGACAGTGTGTAATTCTGGCACGTACGAGCAATTACACAGCTGAAGTACACAAGTGTTGATTAACTTGAAAAAAATTCCCCCCACAAAACAGAATATGCCATTAAGGCAACAGAATGGAGAGGAAATCTATTTCAGCTCCTGACAATCCAAGGTCTTTAGTCAAATTAGCCCTGTGCGTTTGTTTCCTATGTTTGCTCTGGATTTTAAACATAGACTGTATTTATTTTCCCTAAGGCTTACAAGTAGCTGATGAGGTAACTATGCAGTTATGGAAATGTATACGTTGAGCATAGAAGAGGGGGTGGGGAGAGATGAAGAGGGAGAGAAGGGCAGAATCAACGTATTTTTGTGTTTTTGGTTTCAGAGTAAAAAGGAAGGTCTTTAAATCCTGGTCTTTAAAGCCAGGCACTCAGGACATTAATCTTACTATTGCAGTCTGCTTCGTCGGATTTATCTTGGCAGTCAATTTCTCCATTACACCGCAAGCGGGCATCAATACATTGTCCTTTCTCACACTGAAACTGGGCTGCTGAACATATAGGACAGCTATCTTCATCACTCTGATCATCACATTCTGGAAATCCATCGCATCGCCATGCCATTGGGATACAGTCTATCTCCCCAGTCGCACAGGTAAACTGGTCTGGGGAACAAGTTGGAGGTTCTGGAGACAAGAAAAACCATACATACTCACTCATTTTAGTCCTGATAAAAAGATTATATATAAAAAAGTGAAAGAGACTTTTCACAGATGGAAAACTTGTTATGTCCATGCTGAAATTCCTCTGTGAAAATGGCAAGTTTTCATCAAGAAATAATTAACAGATTTGCCCAGGGAATAAATGTTTCCCAATTTGTAACAAAAAACTGTGTATGCTGCCAGAAGAGGCATGGTCTAGTTGTCTGAGAACTGGACTGGTGGCAGGGAACTCTGAATAAGTAACGTCGTGTTAGCAACTTCTTTTTCAAAGAGATTTTCACATGGATTTCATATAAATGAATACTCACAAAATATCAGTTTCCACTTGCAAAGCACAAACTGCTAGCTTTACTCACCTCTAATCCCTAAATTACATTATCCTAGGGTATTTCTGATCATGGTTTAGTATAATCTTTATAACAAAACTGGCATTCTGGATGAACCAGTCACTAGTTTACCTAAACCAAATGTAATCCATGCTTACTCAATATGCGTCTCTGTCCTTGTCTAGTGGCTAGTCCATGTACAGATGTTTGAGTCTGCTACAACAGTTTAAGCTAAGGAATCTGGTGTTTCTTTGGCTTGGGCACTAGAGGCTCATGCTCTCTCATCCAGAGGCCCTGGGAGCAATCTCCCCCACTGCTGCCCCATCCAGCAGCATTGCATTAATCATCAGTGACTGGGTTAAGAAACAGCTGCCAAAGGCACTTAAACATATATTACAACAGAACAGCAAAGCCACTCCCTTTTGAATAATAATAATTAGCTCTCATATAGTACTTTTCAACTTTAGATCTCAAATGCTTTATCAAGGAGGCCAATATCATTATCCCCATTTTACAGAAGGGGAAACTGAGGCACAGAGAGATGGCGTGACTTGCTCAAGGTCACCCAGCAGGTCAGTGGCAGAGCTGGAGATTGAAAATACTGTTACCTTTCGTAATTGTTATTCTTCGAGATGTGTTGCTCATGTCCATTCCATTGTAGGTGTGTGTGCTCGCCACATGCACCGGTGCCGAAAGCTTTTCCTTCAGTGGCATCCATTTAGGACCAGCTCTGGCGCACTCTGGAGTGGCGCACGTATGCCGCGGAATAAGGGGTGCCGTCGGCTCCCCCCTCCCTCAAATTCCTTCTTGCTAGAACTCAGACAGAGGGGAAGGAGGGCGGGTCATGGGATGGACATGAGCAACACATCTCGAAAAACAACATTTACAAAAGGTAATCGTCTTTTCTTCTTTTAGTGCTTGCTCACGTCCATTCCATGGTAGATGACTCCCAAGCAGTACCACCAGAGGAGGGTAAGGAGTTCATGGATGTGTCGATTTCAACACAGCTCTGCCAAAGCCACGGTCATCTCTGGCCTGCTGAGTGATGGCCTAGTGAGTTGTGAACGTGTGTACTGAAGCCCACGTCGCGGCCCTGCAAATGTCCTGGATAGGGACATGCGCCAGGAAGGCAACTGAAGACACCTGTGCCCTTGTCGAGTGTGCCTTCACTACTGATGGGGGCACAGCCTGCGCCAACTCGTAACCAGTACAGACGCAGGTGGTGATCCAATTCGAAATCCTTTGAGAGGACACCAGAAGGCCCTTCATCCTGTCAGCGATCGCGATAAAGAGCTGGGTGGCTCTGCGGAAGGGCTTGGTGCACTCCAGGTAGAAAGCCAGGGCATGCCTGACAGAGTGTGCACGCCTCTTCTCATTGGTCATGGGAGGTTTGGACAGAACACCAGGAGGAAGATATCCTGGCTAACACGGAAGTGTGACACCACCTTTGGCAGGAAGAATGGATGGGGCTGCAGCTGGACCTTGTCCTTGTAGGATACCATGTATGGGAGCTCCAAAGTGAGGGCTTTAATCTTGGAGACCCGTCTCGCTGAGGTAATAGCTACAAGGAATGCAACCTTCCACGACAAGTGGGAAAGGGAACAAGAAGCTGTAGGCTCAAAGGGTGGACCCGTGAGCCTGGGAAGGACCAGGTTGAGGTCCTATTGGGGAACCAGGTCCTGGATTGGCAGAAAGAGTCTTTCAATGCCTTTCAGGAACCTGATCGACATCTCTTGTGAGAATACCAATCTACCCTGGATGAGATGATGGAAGGCCAATATGGCTGCCAGGTGCACCTTGATCTAAGAGAGGGCGAGGCCCTGGTGCTTTAAGTGAAGCAGGTAATCCAGGCTGGACTGCAGAGATGACTGGGTCAGGGAGCTATTCTGCTCTGATGCCCAGCAGGAGAAACACTTCCATTTTGCCAGGTAAGTTGCGGTGGTTGGAGCTTTCTGCTCTCCAAGAGAGCCTGCTGTACCTGACTAGAGCAAGCTTGTTCCTCTGGATTCAGTGACACAGGATCCAAGCTGTGAGGTGGAGAGAGGTGAGGTTCAGGTGCAGGAGCCAACAGTGCTCCTGAGAGAGAAGGTCCGGGCGGCTGGGAAGTCGCCACAGGGCTGCTGTGGCCAGGTCCATGTGCATGCTAAACCAATGCTGGTGAGGCCATGCTCAGGCAATCATAATGTCTCATGCCTTGTCCCCCTTGATTTCTGAGAGGACTTTGCTGATGAGAGGAACTGGCGGGAAGGCATACATCAGGTCTCCTGACCACGACAAGAGAAAGGCATCGGAAAGTGAGCCTCTGCTGAGGCTCTGGAGAGAGCAAAACTGATGACACTTTCTGTCCTGTCTGGTGGCGAACAGGTCCACTCGGGGAGTTCTCCACTTCTGGAATAGCATTCTGACGACCTCCAAGTAAAGGGACCACTCATGGTGAGAGACAAAGGACCTGCTGAGGCGATTCGCCAGCATGTTCTGGACGCCGGGGAGGTGCGAGGCTTCCAGGTGGATCACATGCTGAATGCAGAAGTCCCACAGAAAGAGGGCCTTCTGGCACAGAGCCGTGAATGAGCTGCCCCAGGCCTGTTGACATAGAACATGGAGGCCATATTATCCGTCAACATCTGCACTACCTGACCAGACAGTTGGGGAAGGAAGACACCGCAAGCCAGAAGGATGGCTCTGATGTTTATATATAAACGCGAGTTCCTCCCATGACCATAACCCAAATCCGCAGTGTACTGAGATGCACTCCGCAGCCAAGGTCGGATGCATCTGAAATCAGGGAGACCATGGGTCACAGGCTCGCGAACAGCACACCTTCCAACACCAGAATCGGGTTGGACCACCACTGCAGGGAGGTAAGTACCTGCAGCGGGATCATGATGACCATGTCTAGGTGATGTCTGGCTGGGGAGTAGACTGATGCCAGCCACATCTGGAGGGGACGCCCAAGGCAAGGAGACATTGCAGCACCATCACTGGCGGGAAGAAGGAACTGAGGGAGGTGGGAACTGGCAGCGCCCCTTACACTGGTGCATACATGCGCCGCACTAGAGGCGGTCCCCTACGGATACCACTGCAGGAAAAACTTCCCGCAGTGGTGCATGTGGTGAGCACACTCCTCTACAATGGAATGGACATGACCAAGCACTCAAAGAACTACCTAGATTTCCTGAGTCCCAGTCCAGGACCTACCCACTAGGTACCACTACTTCCCTAGAACATGTAAATCAGCTGTATTAAAGAACTACAACAGATTACTACATTACACATTTGTTATAGTAAATATATAAGGCACAGTCTTATGTTAAGTGGTAGTATCTGAAAATCAATGAAATGTTGTTAGAACTCTCATACTGATCTTCCAGGAGGAAGATGTAGTCAACAGCAACAATGTATTCATACAATGGCTCCGTGGTGACAATGTTACTGAACTTATTGTGTACCAAAGGCTGCATAATACAGAAAGGCCCAGCATGGCCACCTTGCAATACAGAATTCTCTTTCAACAGCCAGCATAAGCAAAATCTCCCTCTTGGTGACAATGGGAGAAATCATCATCAATAGGTGCTTTTGTGTTTTTCTTAAAGCCCCATCTCCCAGAGTTATGCGACTACATGAGAAATCTGATCTTTCATTGAAAATAAAGTTTCTAGCCCTCTTGGCTGTGGAGAAAAGCTTGAAAAAGTGACCCAAGTGTATTTCAGCAGTTAAAAACCCAAAAGGCAAACAACAAGAACCCAATGTTTATTATTTTTAATCTCATGATTTTTAAGCCAGTTGTGATTTTTGAGGTCTGCATCACGATTTTTGATTGCTTGGAGCTGGCAATACTGAGTAACTCAACGGTAACCAATCAATTAACAGCTCTGAATAAACTAATATGTCACCTACACAAATAACTGGGAAAACTCAGGAATGAAAACTAATCTGGATTTCCTATTCAAACAGAACATTTCCAGGCAATGCAGAAAATGAGAATGACCAGCTCTTCCCTGGAAGATGAATTCAGCCACTGAGCTGAATTTAATATCGCACCCTCTTGCATCAAGCAAATACAAATTTGGTCCTAAAACTGGTTAAAGCATCTGGGGGCAGACACTCTGCAACGCATTTTCAGGCTACTGAAAGACACTGGCTCAGGGCTGCTAATGCTGCAGACAGGATGCGTCAGAAAGTCTTAGCAGGCTCTGGATAAGCTTAGTATAAAAATGAACGAAGACCAAAAGGGAGGCTCTAAATTTGTTAGATTTATAGCAGAAGATAATGAAACAGTGGGAGGTAAGAAATCTCTCACTGGCAATGTCTTGCAGGAGCAGCAGATTGAGAAATACGAGTAGACTGATTTATTTATTTTTTGGCCTCCAGAAGTAACCACTACTACTCTGAAACCACATAGTGTGTTGTGGTCATGGGAAAGAAAACAGTTTACAATGGAAATGACTTCCCCTGGGGAGGTGAGAGTTCAGCCAGCACATGAAATCTAGAGAGAAATGAATATATTTTTTCAAAAAGCTTGAGTGCAGCGATAAAGCTAAAATACTGAAGATATGAGACCTCCCAGAAGAAATGAGTTTGTTTGTTTTTTTAATTCCCCCAGCAAGTGCAGTGCTACAAATAGTGAAAACTCCTGGGATTGCGAAAGAAGCAGGAAAGCATAAAGTGGGGGATTAAGAGAGCTACTATAATGAACAGGGCCACTACCCATCTTGGGATCGCCAGAATTGTCTTGATTTTATTAGCAACGGAGTACATCAAAGTCATGCTCTGACACTAATTTCCGGGTTTGCGAAATGTCGCATATGGCCTTATGACGTGTCAGCACTGTCCTGTGCCACATTATAACAGCCTAATGCAACATGGTCACACTCTACCAAGCACGTTTACAGCACAACAATCAAATCAGTCACACCAGACAAACTTCAGTAAGTATCAATACATGTGCTAAATCTTCCGAGGCCCAGAGGGGCATTTTGCGGGCAATGAAGACAGAGACAGATTCAAAGATCTAAACACCAAACCTTATGGAGTAAGGGCCAAGTTTTGACCATGGATGCACCAGTTACTTCCAGGGGAACTGTGTGTTTGCATCCCAGCACTGAATCTTAGCTCATGTTTCCTACAGAAACATGTAGATATCTTTAGTCAGGCCCTACATACATTAAAGAAAGTGCAAGTGACATGACTGGGTTAAAGTTTATCACAGTGGAATTTGTGACCACACATTGGGAGGAGAGGAGGAAATCTGACTATGCAGCTTCTTGACCCCAGAAGCTCTGAGAGTCTTTATGGATACGTGTGCCCTATATAAAAAGCCCTGTTAAATTAATTCACTTACCTCCACATGTTAAGAGGTTCTGTAAAAGTACAAGGTGATCTGGGCATGAGCATCTTGGGGTTCCATCTCCTTTAGCAATGCAGATGTGTGAACAGCCACCATTGTCACGGGAACATGGATGTGCAGCTGTATAAACAACACATGGAATGGAATACTGTACACTGTCAATAAATCAGGATGTTCAGCTAGTGCAAAGCTGGTTTCTGTAAGAACTACCAACTTTCACTGGACACGAACACAGTAAATGCATGACTTCCCAGGTCACTACTCAAAACCTGATTTATAGTCTCTCTAGGGATATTGCTCCTGAACACCAAGGTATACGGACTTCTCAGAAATCCTTTAAATATTTAGAAACTCAGATGCAAAGAAACTAGTAGAAGCTTCTTGTAAAGACTACACTTAAAGAATGAGTATACTTCATCTGCATTTCATCTGCAAACTGGACGTCAAAAAGAGACGGGATACTTTTGTTTAAACCAAACAAAAGGCCTCTTCAGTACACTTAATCTTGAAGGACCCCAAAATTATTTACAAAACCGAAGTACACATATGTACACACACAAAACAACATATGTGGGCCAAGATTTAAAAAAGAAACAGTAGGTACAGTTAGGCTTCTAAACCCAGATTTAGGCATTTAGGTAAGTAGCCTGATTCTCAAAAGTGCTAAGCACTTAATAGCTCCTCAAATGGGCAACCTAAATAGACAAGACAGACAAAGGGTGGGAGGAGAAAGAGAGGTAAAGTTACTTGTCCAAGGTCCCACAGCAGACAGATGGCAGAACTGGGAATAGAATGCAGGTCTCTTGAGTCCTAGTCTAATGCCCAATCCACTGGATTACATCACTTCCTGTATGTGCCTACATTTAAGCACATGCTGAGATGTCTTGTTGAAGTGGAGCCCATATTTGTTGTCATAGAATGATGCATTCTTGGATACAGTACTAGTAAGTTCTAAGATTTTTACGGGGGGGGGGGGGCAGATCCATATAAAAATAGCTAATTATTTCTGTGCCAAATGTGCTCTCCATCTGCTCAGACTCATTAATCAGGCATTTAGCACAGAAATCTGCCTTCACTTTTAACAAACATATTATTTTTATATATAGTCTTAAGAATCCAATGCACGCAGCGTGGACTGTTGGAAGAGCAAAAGAAAAACAATTTTTTTAAAATTGTTCTGTTGCAACAGAGATTCACCTTTAAAGGACAAGTTTCAGATTTCAGCCCTGAAGGGTGATTCTTTTCAAGTGTGACTCAAAGTAGAAAGCAGGATCCTTGCCATAAAGAAAATAAAGCACTTCGCCCCCCCCCCCCTTTTTTAACCATTCATGATTTAGCATGTAAAAATCATTTCCCAATTCTCTGAATTGTGCTTAAATTAAAAAATAAAATCCCTTTGCAGCAGTAAAGTAATGGTACCTTTGAGAGACACTGGGAGTGGAGCAAGGAGATGGTAGAGAAAAGGCTAAGAATGGTGAATATTACATATTGTGAAAGAAAAGGGGTTAATCTTTTGCAAAATTCTAGAAAAAGTGTACTAAAATGGCTTCAATCCCCCCCCCTTTTTTTTAACACAATGAATGATTCCTACACTCTTATTTTCAAAATTTGAGAGTTTCAGTGCTTATAAATCAAAGATTAACAAGAGTGCAAGCAAACATCACACAGGTTTCCCCCTACACAGGTCTGCCAATGCAGCCGCCTCCTGCTATTCTAGTTAATGGCTTTTTCAAACAGTAGGGGTAATGGGGTGGATGGAAAGAGAGATTTGAAAATATCAGGACATTTTCTTTCCATGTGTCTTTCAACCTCCAGAGAAGTTATCAATCACAGTTTATTAGATGAGTAGATAAAAGAAACAGACATGATATCCTAAAATTAAACACACACACACACACACACACAAAATCACCCTCTACCTTCAGGTCTCCTTCTCTAGCCCCTTTTGTATTGGGCATATTTTTCCTTTCCCCACCACTCCTTTACACTCCCTTATTCTGCCGTTCTGTCTCTTTCATTCTCTGCATCTTTCCACAATCTTTTCTCTCTCTCTCTCTTTTTTAATTCTCTTCCTCTTTGTGGGAGGTTTTCTCCGATCCTTCCCCTCCTCGATCCCCCAGTTAACATCTTATAGCTCAGTGGTTTGAGCATTGGCCTGCTAAACCCAGGGTTGTGAGTTCAATCCTTGAGGGGGCCACTTAGAGATCTGGGGCAAAAATTGGAGATTGGCCCTGCTTTGAGCAGGGGGTTGGACTAGATGACCTCCTGAGGTCCCTTCCAACCCTGATACTCTATGACTCTCTATGACTCTTCCTCTCTCCTCAAAGGCCCTGCACCATCCTTCTTCCAGATGTGGAGTTTGACAGAAGGCCTCCTGTATCTCATCAGCACTTCTCTGTCAGTCAGCCAGAAGGGACCCATTACCACCATCCCCAGGGGCTCAGTGTCTCTACAGTTCTAACATCTGCTGGTTCCCAGAGAAAGAAACCAAATGTGGAACCAGATTATGGTATGTTTCCACTAACCCACTGGTGCAGCTCCTTGCTCTGCTTGGTCAAGTCTTGGCCTCATTACTATTACTTACATAATAACCTCAACATGCATACTGCGTTACAACAACAAAGACAGAATCCCTGCGCTGAAGATCTTGCAGTCTAAATGAAGACAACAAAAAACAAACAGGCACAGAAACCAACACCCCCCCGGAGGTAGATGAAAAGGGAAGGACAAGCCTACGATTAGGTGATCACTTGGAAGGCTAATGCGCACATCCTAAAATTAACGAAGGGTGCGTCTCCCCCATATTTTTTCTCTTTCCTCTTCTTTCTGGATCTCTCCCTTCTCCCAGATTATGTCTGACCGCTAGCACCGCTCTCTAGGAGAAGCAAAGTGAAACAGACAGTCCTAGCCAGTTTTCACTGTTCCTTTTGTTGCAACAGTGTTTCAAACTGGCATGCCTGCTACTTCACTATGTTTGTCCACTGTTGTTTCTAAGGTAGGGGAGGCAGGGCAAGCAATACATAGCTTCTCCTCCCTTACTTCTCTCCCCCCAGGATCAGTGGAGATGTATTTCAGCAAACTATTTTAAAAGGAGCCCCCTTCCACGCTTTGCTGTTCAACAAAAGCCCCCCTCGCTCCTTGATGCCTCACTGGTTTAGAAACACAGACGTCAGGCACAGCTCTTTTTCTTATAGCTGATTCCCCTAATACTATGTGGAATAACTCCCTTATGGCACACAGTAAACCACGTTTGATCACAGGTTTGCAGTGGTGAAAGGCTAGTGTAATTAACCTCTCTGCATCAAACAGCTGACATCTAGTTTTTCTTTGTTTTTATTTTCTAAGCCGCTTCGGGAGCAAATTTTGTATTATGCATGTACATGCTGAATAGATTGCTAACTACTACGACATCAAATAGCCATCTTTCTGTGCAGAGATTATTCAGGACAGGAATGGGAAAAGAGATTTGCATTACCTTCTCTTCTGGGAGGTCCATCCTGCAAGGTGCTGAGCACGCTGGACTGGCTGCAATCCAGCTAAGAACTTATTTTAAGTCAATGGGGCTGGTCACATGCTTAAGCGCTTAGCTGGGTTGAGGCAAGAGTGTTCAGCACCCCTCACAATCAAGCCCTGTGCCTGTATTTTGTGTACAAATTGTCATTTCTTTAGAGCAGGATTCTGTCTTATAAGTCTGTAGGACGCCTGGTGTATTTTTGGGTGTTACATAAATAGCCAAATTATATGTACCATTTTTCATTGGCAAAAAAACTCCCTGGTTTCAAACAGTGCTTACTAAAAAACCCTGCTACATTCTGTTTAAAATGAACACAAAAACTCACAACAAGTCAGAAACTGAGGAATCAGAAATTCACATGCTAGGATACACACTGGGTGTCTGATTCAGAAGCTTAAGAGAAACCAGCACCAGAGCAATCAAGAATACATGGCACTGAAATAAACTTACAAAATTCATCCATATCAACTTCTTCCACTGCATGAATGCCTGTCAAGTGAGCAATTCGGCCTTGGATTCTAGTCCTCTTGTATCCACTGGTTTTCTCAACTCTCTCAATCATCTGCTGCTGACGGTCAATCCAGTACAAGTGATTCCCCAACACAGTCAGTCCCATTGGCTGCAGGATATTGGAGTCCTCCAGTGTCACACGGTTAGCTCCTGTAACAATCAAAGCTAAAGCAAATATAGGTTTTGCAAAGAGAAACTTTTGTCTCACCTTTTTTTTTCTCTTTTATAATAAAGTGTACTTGTTTTCAAAACACACTTTATTCTCCAGACAATCTTATTATCGTGAATGAATTTTGAACAAATTTTTTTTGATCCAGTGCAATGGGAAATGTTTCCATGGGCTCAATTTAAAAAAAATTATTCACTTTCAAGCATTGACAGGCAAGCTCTACTCTCAGACATGCATATACTGAACTACCAATGGGAACCATCTCTGGGCAGTAGAGGTTAGAATTTTTCCCTACAAGCTAAGGTCTCATGGAAGATATTTCTTGAAAGAGGCATTCAAATTTTTTAAAATAGTACTTATTGAGTTTTCCAATAAAAATCTGCATAGAACATTAAGTGCTGATGCTACTCTTTTAAAACAGAAAGCTGATAATTCATTGGTGTCACAGTGACTGGTGTATATAAAAATCCTAGATACATTTAATGTTATGTACATACATAAACATGCATACATAACACACACAGGTACATACATGCACACAACATTAAAACAACTCTGTTAAGCACATTAAGGTTGCAAAATTAAGCATTCAGAAGTTAGAAAATGCCAAATTTTAGGTTGCCTGTGTAATCTTTATTCACCCTCCTGGTGCATATACACTATGATACAGTCTTTAATTACATAATCACGCTCTTTTTTTTTCTACAGGATCCCTGCCTTATTCTGGGCACAGAGAATGAATCAGGACTGCAGAGAGAATGAAGCTATTTGTAAGATCCCTGCTTCATTTACTCTAGAAGCTGGAAGCTCTGTAGGGCACAGCATAGGGGCCTGCAGGTGGAGAAAGGTGGGTTTGTTGTTTTTTCCCCCAGTAGTGATTTCCCACAACATTCAGCAGCTCTTCCTATTTCCTGCTTTCTGCCCTGCACTCCAGTTTTCAGCAGCAGATCCCCCACTCCACCCATCAACTGCCCAACAGCAAAGGGCAAAAGCCAGCTCAGTTGCTGAGATGCAGGGCATCAAAGCTCCTGCTGCAGAGGGAGGGAGGTACTGAGGGGGAAATGAGACAGATGGTTTATTCAGGCTGTAGTCAGACCCTTGAAAATGGAGATGAAATGAAAGTGCTTTGGGAGGAAGGTGGCAAAGCGACAGGCAGTGATGAGATAGTCTGATCAATTATGTGGCATGATAGTATAGATGAGCTTGGAAGTGGGGAGAGGCGGAACGGAAGACAGGAAGGAGAAAGATGAGGGGACAGTGTGGAAAGAATGGACGAGACAAAGATGGTGAGGGGGAACACACTCATAATACAAAACCAGTGTCAATATTTCAACAACGATCTCAGACATCTTATTTCCACAGGACAGAGATTCTAGGCTCACTTTTCAAGCGCCTGACCCTTATAAAGTAGCATCTAAGGCAGAGCTGTTGTCACCTCTAGAGCATTTTACGGTGTTTGAAAATGGTTACTAAGAAGAACTGAGTTAACTGACAGAACAGACCAGGCCAGGCCATACCACGATAAGCATCACGTCAGCTCACCGTGACTGACCCTCAACCCAGCAGGATTTAATTGTGGTTCATCGACGTCATGCTGACCATGACTCGTGCTGGTCTGCACTGACTAGTCTGCTGTGGTCAGTGTCATGTCAGCTAAATCAATCATTTACAATTGCGTGTGAATGCTGTGGCAATTTGTATTGTAGCCCAGTCTACATTTAGACTGTATGCTCCATGGGGCAGGGAGAGTCCCTCTACTTTTGCAGGAAACTGTCCCAGGCTTGGTTTGGGCCTCTACCTACTGCTAGAACCAGTTATTATTACTACCAGTACTCCTTCTACTAAATTAATGCAGCACACACCGGCAAAGGGAGAGGTAAGGGCACAAATCCTGTAGTATACTAAACAATGTCCATGCGGATGCATCTGAAAACTGACCACCTTCTACTTCCTACCTCCACATACCATTTCCTTCAAACTTCCTTTCACGTGCCCAATCATTCAGTAAGCCTAACTTTAGCGTTTGGAAGAAATGGGATAAAAATCAAAGTGGTGTTTCACCTCTAAACAATAACAACAAAATCAAATAATCAGTCCTATTATTCAAGCTAACATTTTAAAATAGTTAAAATTTGTGGCTGCTTTTAACCTTTACTGTTGGCAGTCTGATAGTGTTTGTTGTACCATTTTTGTGAAAGGTACTTAAAAAGTTGTAACTTTTTTTTGTAGTTCTTTTCCATAATGACAGCCCTTGAATCATTCTCTTACATCAGAGAAACAACTTTATTTAATTGGGGATTGGTCCTGCTTTGAGCAGGGGGTTGGACTAGATGACCTCCTGAGGTCCCTTCCAACCCTGATATTCTATGATTCTATGCAGGCAGTTTCTGCCTATGAGTACCAGATGTATTCCAAAAGAAATGAAAAATGTACCGGACGATGTGAGTTAGTGGTATCTCTGCTCTAAGATTTAATTATGGAATAATGATAATTGTGACTAACTTGCTCTTTTCCTCTCTGGCATTTAAACTTTTTTTTTTTTAATGCCCACAAAATAAGATAATAAAAACATTAATCAGTACTAGAGTCAACTAATTTTCTGAAAAAATTACTTAAGAGCTCAGCTATGCAGGCAAATAAAACATTTCTTTCAATTACAGTTGCTATTAAATTTGTTCAAAAGATCACAGCGTACAAAGACTCTTACTATACTGCTAAAAGGAGCACTGCAGTACACGCAGATTATTTTAAATTAAAGGAAAAAATATATGGAGGCCGAGAATTTCCTGATTAATTCTAAAATTAATTCTCTCACGCATTTAGGCAATACTAGCCCTCTCCAGTGGGAAATAACTAGTGCTAGTAAGGTTTATGGAAGAAATGCATTCAAGTCCTTGTCTGATGTTGACTGCTTCCCTTCATCCTGGGCCACTGAAAATGGGGTGTGGGGGAAGGGGACCTCCTGTAATGCTGTAGTACCAGGAGTACAGATCACAGTGGTGAGCAGAGAACTGAGAGCATACAGTAAAACAGATTCCAAAACCATGGTCCATGGACCAACAGCTGGTGATCCACAGAGAGCTGCCGGCCTCAGTGCATACAGTAGCCTCTCCATTGATTACACTGGGGATTGGCTCAGTCTCCGAAGGCTGGTCATTACTTCTGAGGCTTCCACCCCCCACAAAACATGCAGATTTGAGTGATTTAGAAATGCAAAAGAATAAAAAAAAACTGATGGGAAGGTGGTGCTGGACCTGCAGCCTGGGGGACTAAGTGCTGGGACCCTGATCCTGCAAGATGTGGAACACCCTTAACTCACATTGGAGTCAATGGGACTGGAGTTCTCAGCGCCTCTCGGCACCTTGCAGAACTGGGCCCTGGGTGCTGAGCCAGCAGATTGAGGTTCAATTGTGCTGAGAGACCATGCTATTGGGCTACATTATAAAAACCCAGATGGACCCATTTCTTAACAGAAGCAGGAATAAACCGAAGGAGCCTTTTTATTCCATCAACAATTTTATATTTAAAAACATTAAAAACTGGCCAAATTCATTTAAAATTAAAAATAAAGTTGATGCTTCCTGTCCTGAAATGGTGCAGGTTTCACATAATCAACTGCATCTCCCCCTTTCACAAACCAGTAAGAGGCTGCCTCTCTCCCAGCAACTTACTGCAGAGGCACCTGAGAGGAAGTCCCAGTGGGGCTGCTGGCAGGGTGTTCTCAGCTAGGGGCTGTGTAGCTTTTTAAAATGGTTTCCTGGACCCAGGTCTGAGACAGCCTGAGTTTGGTAGCTTGCAGGAGCACTGGAAGACCAATATTTTCACTTCCTTGGTGGGACAGAACTGTTTTGGGGATTGTGTGT
Organism: Lepidochelys kempii; assembly: GCF_965140285.1. Lineage (NCBI taxonomy): Eukaryota > Metazoa > Chordata > Testudines > Cheloniidae > Lepidochelys > Lepidochelys kempii. The sequence continues at coordinate 21,679,875 of NC_136385.1, forward strand.
GGAAGATGACTAATGAGTCTATATATGGTACTCCTTTGACCCCCCCATCCTTGTGGTATCTGAGGACCTCACAGTCTTAACGTGTTGATGCTCACAAATACGTCTGTGAGATAGGGAAGTACTATTGTCCTCATTTTATAGATGGAGAACTGAGGCACAGAGAGACTAAGGGGCATGCCCAATGTTACACAGGAAGTCCATGGCCAAGCAGGGAACTGATTCTGAGTCTCCCAAGTCCCAGGCTACTGCCCTCACCATGGGAGGATTCTTACTCCATGTGTGTTACAGTTATATTGTCACTAGGGTTATTTGATCATGGGTCATTTACAGCTCCAGAGAGTCATCAGTAATTTTTTTAAAAGAGTGCCTAAGGGTGCTGAGAGCATTGGATCGTGGGCACCTCTGTATTGTAGTTTAGGAAAAAAAATAATGAATAAACAAAGAATAGTTTCTCAGTAGCATTCTCCTTCTGGTTAATTAATAAAAATGATAATGAAAAACCTGTTACAAGTAGTATCTAATTTCCTTAGTGATTAAACACTGATTTCCAGTATGAAATAAATGTGTAATCTTTTGAAGGTGGAAATTAGAATTCAAATGGAAAAAAAACAACATTATGAAAAGCTTGAAAGACAAATAATTCCCCTATTTACATTTCCATCGAACACAAAGTATTTGTTCTGACCTCAAATAAAAATGTTCAAACTCTTTCAGCTATTTAAAAATGAAATAAACAAGTTATATTATCCAACTGGTGGCAAACTGAAGTTGTTTGCAAAACCTTATGAGATTCCAAAAAGCAGCAATAACTCAAAGCTGGAGGAGGGGGGCGTGGTCAGAGGCAGGGCACAGGGCTAAACCCTTGGTTATGAAAATGAAAGTCCTACAGACAAGACCATGTAACACCTTCCCTGAAAGTTAAACATTGGACAGCTTAGTTGCTGTTCTGCCACTTTCAACATGGTGCTGTAAAATATCTGGATTTGGTGCAAGTTTCAAAAAAAATGTGTCATCTTGTTAATTCTGCAAGAGGGAAAGGATGCCTAGCACTGCCTAATCAGAATAAAAATATACAACACAACCTTTTGATCTGATTTTTCATGACCACCTCAGTTTACATTAAAATCCTTCTGTGTATGTGTTCTTGTTTTAATGTGTTCTGCCCAATGCACAATTTATTTCTTATGGTCTCATTCAAGCCAAGGTCCTTTTGACTGTCGATTCTCTTCAAGGCTTGCAATATGAAAATACAAAGCATTTTTAAACGCAAAGATGTGCTGTTAACTTTTCAAAAATCAACAGCTCAATGGATCAAATTACAGTGAGCTCAGCTGGATCAAACATACCCGTATCTCTCTGGCTATGAGAGGCATACCCTCTGGTTCATCAACATTACAGATTTTCTTTTATCCCTACAGTTTTCCCCTTTCATCTTCTCTATAGCATCTTATTTTCTAGCTGCTTCCCCTTTATGTTCATCAAATAAATATATGTTATAAGCACCGATTCAAGACTAAGCAGAGGAAGTTTAGTTTTTCTTGTAACATGATCCACCTAATTTAAGGTGCTACATCTGTAGAGTTAGGAGGAAGTCCTTTAGGGGAACACAGACCAGCTACAATGGAAGCCACAATGTGCTATCCCCTGCCAAAACTATGACTATTGCATACTGGTCATCATTCACCTAGTATCACCTGAGTCCTAAGTCACTTCTTATATACATATCACTTAGCAAACAAAAAAAGAAAAGAAAAAAAAATTAACAGATTGCTTCCCTGAGAAACTGTCAGTGCATTATAATTAGGGCTTCTGAAAAATGAAATTAATAAACCCTGAAAAACAGGTTTTATTTGTTTAGCAATTTTTGAGTTCCATGTAGATGTCAAAAAAAATGGGGGCTTTGAGGGCTCTCTTTTTGCATATGCACCTAGTACTGGTTCAAACAGCATTACATTAAAGCACACAAGGGATACTTGAGTGCGCACCAGCAGGGTTTATATGGACCAATTAATTCTCAACACATTGGTACACTTTAGAAACCTCCTTCCCATAGTCTAGATGGAGCGATAATGCACAGAAGCCTGTAGATACAAGCCAGGGAGGAGAGACATCAATTACATAAACAAACTGCACTGGGAAAGAGGGGAAGTCAACACAAACCGATTAACCATTTACAAAGTTTTTCCAGTGTTTATTGGATAAACAGTTTTTAAAAAAATATTCGGAGTGTTTTATTGGTGTTTACCAGTTAAAACCTGAAATCGGAAGCCCAAATTATAATTTATGATTTGTATTACAGTAGCACCTCCCAGCCCCAACGTGCTAGGTGCTGAATGTACACAGTCCCTACCTTAAAGAGCTTACAAGCCAAAAAGACAACCCATCTGTCAACTAGCTTCAACTCAACACTGCAAACATTCTAAGTCTCGGTATTTTCGTGAATATTTTACATATATAAAAACAACAAGGCCCAATTCTTTTGCACAGAGAGGATTTTACGGGTGTTAGCCTTGAAGTAGAAACTGAAGTCATGGCTAGGTTTCTTGAACGCTACAAATATAAGCAAGTGCTAATTGACTGGGTCTCCTTTCCCTCTTTATTGGGTGTAGCTGGCACTGCTTTTTAGCTTTCTCTTTAGAGGCAATACCAACACAGATTTGTTCACTGCCCTCCTCCCAGGTGCATTCCCCTACAGCTCTATCTTCAACTGATTTTTCTCATGCTTCTTTGGTGCATCTCTGACACTCCCTCTCTCTCTTCCCCGCCCCACTTTATTACAGTAGGGCCGAAGACCAGCCAAGAGTGGGACCCAATTGTGCTACGCCCTGTACAAACAAGAGTAACAGTCAGTCCCTACTTTGATCCCTATGCTTGTGTGTTCTGCTACACGACCCTCTCTTCTTTCACTACTGGCGTACCCCACCCTCTCTATGCATTCTCATCCTCGAGCAGCGCTACTCTTTCCACAGGTTAACTAAATGCTCTCCTGACTTCTGGTTTCTCTTCCAGTTCTGAAGTGTCCTACTTTCTGTGTCTCACCTTCCCAACCCTTCTCTTCCAATCCTGGTGTGTTCTATTGCCCAACCATTCCCACATTTCTATTACTTTCCTCCTACTGTGCCCTGTGCACTCTACTCTCTGAACCTTGACTTGGATCCTGCCTCCTATTGGTGACTTTGCCTCTAGCTCCTTAGTCTCAAACTCGTTGCTCTCCTGACTCCTCCATATGCTGCTTCCTCTAATCCACAGAGGATCAGAAGTGATTGACACTGAACTGGAAAGTAGCAAACATGAATACTAGTACTGGTTCCGCTATTGACTCGCCGAGTGACGTTGACCAAGTAGCCTAACTTCTCTATTCCTCAATGTCCTCAGCTGTACAATGGGGGCCCATAACGCTTATACACTTTTGTAAAGCACTGAGATCTACAGATAAAGCCACATATAAAAGCCAACTAGTAGCATTATAATTACAGATGTGAAGTAGCATTACTATAGCAGGAAATGTGATGACTTCACATTATGCTATGCTAAATCAGTATTCCAGACACGCTAAATTGTCACTCGCTTCAGAAGGATTAAAGTTTTTGGTGTGTGGGAAGAGTGCATGTGTGCATGAATTAAATTACTATCTTGGTCTTGGCAATGCCCTTTTAAGTTACTCCTACTACAGTTACCTGCCATTGTCTGCACTGCCATTGACCAGCCTTTGGCATTTAAAAGCCAGGTGTAACTACAATGATTGAAAAAACCAGAACACTCAGGTATGGTGCTATTGTCCTTTAAGAGGTTTAACAAGCTCTGTCCATGTATGTGCTGCAAAGGAGAGAGTCCGTAACTAATCATTTCTTCACTGCCTGCACAAAATAGGCATTGTTAGAGTTAGAAGAAGCCCTTGGGATCTGTGTCAGAGAAGGACTATACACACTATAAATGCCCAATGCTCAGCGTGCTTAGTTCCGCGTACCTGACAAATCACAGCTTTCAATGCGTTTGAGATCTGCGTCCACCCAGAAGAGTTTCCCAAGCTTGTTGTCAATTACCAGCGCAACAGGCCGGATCAGACCGGTACTAAAGAGCACTTCTCGCTCCGTGCCGTCCAGGGCTGCACGCTCTATCTTCGGGGCTCGCTCTTGCATGTTAGTGAAGTACATGTACCTGATAACAAATACAGATACCAGTCTCTTAAACCAAGACTTTTGGGGGTAGGGGTTTAATTATAGTCGTATCATAGTTTCTTTTAAACCTAACGAGTGCTATTGAGCACCTCCTCCCCAAGCTTAGTTCTTAGCAATGCTCACGAAAAATCCTGTCTTCTCTAAGGCTCCTCCCCTTCCACTGTGTGAAAAAAATCCCAATAAGATTAACAAGATTGATGCTCCCAGAGGAAGAGAAACACTGCTAAGAATGGCACTATTCTAAGCAGTTCAGTGCACAGGTCAGGAGTCACTACTCAATTCAGGTCTCCTGGTGGCCGCCATATTCACTGTTCCTTAATCCTTAAGACTTTTTTAAAAACTCAAATTTGGATTTTTTTTTAAAATGGTTTGGAAGCATGGATGGAAAGGTGGAGGCTAGCAAGTCAGCGTGTTTCAGGAATCATCCTAGAAAAGCAAATTCCCATTTTAATTCCAAAAGCACACACTAAAGATTTCCCTTTCTAACTATGAAATATGTCCTTGTGAATTGGTTCCAATAAAACTGATGCCTTACCTATCTCTAATCCCCTCTCCCACACTAGCCTCTAAAATGGTTTATAGATACTAAGGACTGTATATAATCATACCCAAGCTGAACAGTAAGTTAACAACCCTGAAAATGTTCCACAGATTTTCTCAGAACCGCTGTATCTACATGGATATGGAATATTGTCACTCAACATCTGTCAGACATATGATTCTTAAGCACTTTTAATAGTAGTCAGGAAGTTGGGTATTTAACTTATTAAAGAGAATGGTAAAAGGGCTCATTCTTCACCGACGTCAAGCCCAAAGTGAATGATACCCTGAATATAACCAAAACTGCTATGCAAAAAACCAATTCCTTTTATTTCAGATGCTTGTGGAAAATCTATCTAGCACATCCTCCTGTTTTAAATTTATATCAAGAATTTTAAAAATATAATTGTAAAACATTCTTCAGGCAGAACTGGCCTTAAAATATACAGGTTCAAAATGTAAAGGAATACATCTGCTTTGATCTGATTGCACAAGCTGTTACTGTGATGTTTTCACACGACAGAGGACTGAATTATTTCTCAAAAAGAACAGGAGGACTTGTGGCACCTTAGAGACTAACCAATTTATTTGAGCATAAGCTTTCATGAGCTACGTCCGATGAAGTGAGCTGTAGCTCAGGAAAGCTTATGCTCAAATAAATTGGTTAGTCTCTAAGGTGCCACAAGTACTCCTTTTCTTCTTGCAAATACAGACTAACACGGCTGCTACTCTGAAACCTGAATTATTTCTGAACACGCTATTTCCTGAAAACCTAAACATTATAGTCCAGATGTTCAGCTGGTGTAAAATCAACAGGGCTCTGCTGATTCAAAGCGACTGAGGATCTGGCCTTAAATGAATAAACACACTATGTGTGTGCATACACACACACACACACAATACTATGGATACACATATGCACTATTCACTCAATCTCAAAGCATGGAAAAAGACTCACCCTCGCTCTGCATTGACAACTATGGCTCTTGGCTTGTCATGATCTCCTTTTAACACCGTTCCAATTGGTTCTCCATTAAGTCTGTGAACACTGATTGAATTTGTGGCCTCGCAGGTCCAGTACAAGGTATGGCTGTAAGTATCAATACTCAAGTCATGCGGCTGCTTCTCTGGATTTTGGTTTTGGTTTGGAGTGCTCATCACAGTGAAAGGCTACGGGACAACAAGAACAACAGAAAAAGAAGACCCTTTAAGACAAGAACTGTGAAAACATGTCATTTTCATTACGGGGTGATTTGATCATCTACAAATATCTTAAACAATCAGGAAGGAAATTATTTAAGGAGGAAAAACTAGAAGAAATAGCATGAAACGGAGAGAAAAAAATGTGCTCTGGATTAGGGACAATATCTGGACAAAAACTCATTATTATGTAAAGTCTCCAAAAAGAAATTATGGAGCCCCCATCACTGGAATTAATCAAAATTAGCCTGAATAGAACAATGGTGAATGTTGCATAGGGAACAACCTTGTTTTAGCAGGGGATGGACTAGATGACTTAAAGACAAGATGATCCAGATCCAAAGACTGTTATATATTTAAACAGGCAGAGCTTTATTCACAGCCCAAACTGAGTTAATAGAAAAAAGAAACAGCAGGATTTGCAAAAAAAATACACTGCATTTTTACAATTTGGTTTTAATAATCTGAGATGTGTTTAAAGAGAAGCTAACAAATTATTTTTATGTATATACATTTTCATCTTGACAGCATGTAATGAAATATAAACTTTTTTTAAATTCTTTTCCTTAGCCAAGAAAAGTGTTACCCAGAAATGGAAAAATAATATCCAATATCTGTACAAAATACTAATTAGCAAAATTCATGGAACATGAAATAGCAAAATTCAGCAAAACAAAATTAAAGAAAGTTGTAAACTAGGAAGCCAAATTTCCAGAGGAGCTGCTGCTGCTTCAAAGACCTTAACACCCTTTAATCAGTGCAATACAAGAGAAAAAACACAGCAAATTAATCTCCAATGCAATTTGCACCTGGCAAGTCCCACCAAAGGGAAGCTACACTCCAACAATTAACACCAAGTATCACCCAAACAGCGTGTTCAGCACTTCCTCAAAACTCCTCCGTCCCCAGCTAGTAATTCAGTTTGACACACAACCCACGCCCAAATCAAGGGCATCAATCAGAATAGCTTAGAATGTAAATTTTCTTTCTTGTTTGGAGGACATGAGTAATTTACAATGGGTTCTCTGAAAGCAAGAGAGATATAAGAACATAAGAATGGCCATACTCAGTCACACCACAGGTCCATCTAGCCCAGTATCCTGTCTTCTGACAGTGGCCAATGCCAAGTGCCCCAGAGGGAATGAACAGAACAAGTAATCATCAAGTGATCCACCCCCTGTCGCCAATTCCCAGGTTCTGGCAAACAGAGGCTAGGGACACCATCCCTGCCCATTCTGGCTAGTAGCTATTGATGGACCTATCCTCCATGAGTTTATCTAGTTCTTTTTTGAACCCTGTTGTAGTCTTGGCCTTCACAACATACTCTGGCAAGGAGTTCCACAGGTTGACAGTGTGTTGTGTGAAAAAAATACTTCCTTTTGTTTTTAAACCTGCTGCCTATTAATTTCATTTGGTGGCCTGTAGTTCGTGTGTTATGAGAAGTAGTAAACAACACTTCCTTATTTACTTTCTCCACACCAGTCATGATTTTATAGACCTCTATCATATCCCCCCTTAGTAGTTTCTTTTCCAAGCTGAAAAGTCCCCGTCTTATTAATCTCTCCTCATACGGAAGCCATTCCGTACCCCTAATCATTTTTGTTGCCTTTTTCTGAACCTTTTCCAAGTCCAGTATATCTTTTTTGAGATGGGGTGACCACATCTGCATGCAGTATTCAAGATGTGGGCGTACCATGGATTTATATAGAGGCAATATGATATTTTCTGTTTTATTATCTATCCCTTTCTTAAGGATTCCCAACATTCTGTTTGCTTTTTAGACTGCCGCTGCACATTGAGTGGATGTTTTCAGAGAACTATCCACAATGACTCCAAGATCTTTCTTGAGTGGTAATCACTAGTTTAAACACCATCATTTTATATGTATAGTTGGGATTATGTTTTCCAATGTGCATTACTTTGCATTTATGAACACTGAATTTCATCTGCCATTTTGTTGCCCAGTCACCCAGGTCTGAGAGATCCTTCTGTAGCTCTTCGCAGTCTGCCTGGGACTTAACTATCTTGAGTAGTTTTGTATCTGCAAATTTTGCCACCTCACTGTTTATCCCCTTTTCCAGATCATTTATGAACATGTTACATTGGACTGGTCCCAGTACAGACCCCTGGGGCACACCACTATTACCTCTCTCCATTCCAAAAACTGACCATTTATTCCTACCCTTTGTTTCCTATCTTTTAACCAGTTACCAATCTATGAAAGAACCTTCCCTCTTATCCCATGACTGTTTACTTTGCTTAAGAGCCTTTGGTGAGGGACCTTGTCAAAGGCTTTCTGAAAATCTAAATACACTATATCCATTGGATCTCCTTTGTCCACATGCTTATTGATCCCCTCAAAGAATTCTAGTAGATTGGTGAGGCATGATTTCCCTCTACTAAAACCATGTTGACTCTTCCTCAACAAATTATGTTCATCTATATGTCTGACAATATTGTTCTTTAGTATAGTTTCAACCAGTTTGCCCAGGACTGAAGTCAGGCTTACAGGCCTATAATTGCCGGGATCACCTCTGGAGCCCTTTTAAAAAATTGGAGTCACATTAGCTATCCTCCAGTCATTTGGTGCAGAAGCTGATTTAAATGATAGGTTACAGACTACAGTTAGTAGTCCTGCTATTTCACATTTAAGTGCCTTCAGAACTCTTGGGTGAATACCATCTGGTCCTGGTGACTTATTACTGTTTAGTTTATCAATTTGCTCCCAAACCTCCTCTAATGACACCTCAATCTGGGACAGTTCCTCAGATCTGTAACCTAAAAAGAATGGCTCAAGTTTGGGAATCTCCCTCACATCCTCAACAGTGAAGACTGATGCAAAGGATTCATTTAGTTTCTCTGCAATGGCCTTATCGTCCTTGAGTGATCCTTTAGCATCTCGATTGTCCAGTGGCCCCACTGGTTATTTAGCAGGCTTCCTGCTTCTGATATACTTAAAAAAATTTTTTTTTTGCTATTACTTTTTGAGTCTTTGGCTAGCTGTATTTTAAATTCTTCTTTTTTGGCCTTCCTAATTATATTTTTACACTTCATTTGCCAGAGTTTATGCTCAGTTCTATTTTCCTCACTACAATTTAACTTCTACTTTTTAAAGGATGCCTTTTTTGCCTCTCACTGCTTCTTTTACTTTGTTATTTAGCCACGGTAGCTCTTTTTTGGTTCTCTTGCTATGCTTTTTAATTTGGGGTATACATTTAAGTTGAACCTCTATTATGGTGTCTTTAAAAAGTTTCCATGGAGTTTGTAGGGGTTTTACTTTTGGTGCTGTACCTTTTAATTTCTGTTTAACTAACCTCCTCATTTTTGTGTAGTTCCCCTTTCTGAAATTAAATGCTACAGTGTTGGGCCACTGTGGTGTTTTCCCCACCACAGGGTTGTTGAATTTAATTATACTATGGTCACTATTACCAAGCAGTCCAGCTATATTCACCTCTTGGACATTATTCTGTGCTCTACTTAGGACTAAATCAAGAATTGCCGATCCCTCTGGTGGGTTCCTGGACTAGCTGCTCCAAGAAGCAGTCATTTAAAACTTCCTCTCTGCATCCTGTCCTGAGGTGATATGTATCCAGTCAATATGGGGATAGTTGAAATCCCACATATAGACAGGCAGTGTCAGCTCCATTTTAAATCATGCCGTGGAGGTTACAGGAGGCAAAGAGCAATGGAAGTTATAACTAGTCTACCTCAAAATTAATTTCATTGTGAATTATTTTAATTATATGTTTTAGGAATCTGTTAAATACTCAAAACTTGACAGCTGTGTAACTGCTGACATTGTCTCTGAGGAGCAACACTTTATCCTCATTATGCAAGCAAATGGAGTAAGAATTAAAGCCCTGAATGAGCAAAGCACTTAAGCATGTGCTCAAGCCCATCCTTATTCAGCAACGCACTTGAGTATTTGGGGGGTTGCTCAGTGGTTTGAGCATTGGCCTGCTAAACCCAGGGTTGTGAGTTCAATCCTTGAGGGGGCCATTTCGGGATCTGGGGCAAAAACTGGGGATTGGTCCTGCTTTGAGCAGGGGGTTGTGGACTAGATGACTTCCTGAGATCCCTTCCAACCCTGGTATTCTATTTTTCCAATTTGACTGTTGTATATAAAAAGGGAAATAAAGATGTAGCAGGGTGCTGCAGGGCCCTTTTTGCTCCTCCCCCTGCTGTGCTGACAAAGTCACTCGGAGACCCTGGGGTTCAGTAACCACTAGTGCCGTTTATTTACAAGTTGTGCTCCCACCACCTTTTTACCATCTACAGCTTGAGTTCTAATGTCTGCACCCAGCAGGGAAGAGCCGTCTTTCTGCTTTCACTGCCTTCCCCAGCTTCCATTCTCCCAGCCTTTGATACAGCACCAGGCTAATTGGGCAGGCAGCTGTCTCCCTTTCGCCAATTAGGTGCAGGTTTTCTCTAGCCAGCTCCAATTTACTTCCTTTAATGGGAGCTGGCATGTCAGAGGGCTGAGTCAGCAGTTCTCACCCAGCACCCTGTCACAAAAGACAACCTGGGGAATTACAGACCAGTGAGTTTAACTTTGAGCAAATAATTAAGCAATCAATTTGCAAACACCTAGAGGATAATAAGGTGATAAGTAACAGTCACCATGGATTTGTCAAGAACAAATCATGTTAAATCAACCTAATGGCTTTCTTTGACAGCGTACCAAGCCTTGTGGATAGAGGAGAAGCAATAGACGTGGTATATCTTGACTTTAGTAAGGCTTCTGATTGTGTCTCGCATGACCTTCTCATAAACAAACTAGGGAAATACAATCTAGATGGAGCTACTATAAGGTGAGTCCATAACTGGTTGGGTAATCATTTTCAGAGAGTAATAATTAGTGGTTTACAGTCAAGCTGGAAGGGCATAATGAGTGGGAACCCACAGGGATCAGTTCTGGGTCCAATTCTGTTCAGTATCTTCATCAATGATTTAGATAATGGCATAGAGTACACTTATACCATTTGTGGACAATACTAAGCTGGGAGGGGTTCATTGTGCTTTGGAGGATGGGATTAAAATTCAAAATGATCCGGACAAACTGGAGAAATGGTCTGAAGTAAACAGGATGAAATTCAATGAGGACAAATACAAAGTACTCCATTTAGGAAGGAACAATCAGTTGTACACATACAAAATGGGAAATGACTGCCTAGGAAAGAGTACTGCAGAAAGGGATCTGGGGGTCAGAGTGGATCACAAGCTAAATATGAATCAACAGTGTAACACTGTTGCAAAATATATATCAATCATCATTCTGGGATGTATTAGCAGGAGTGTTGAAAGCAAGACACGAGAAGTAATTCTTCTGCTCTGCTCCGTGCTGATTAGGCCTCAACTGGAGTATTGTGTCCAGTTCTGGGTGCCACATTTCAGGAAAGATGTGAACAAATTGGAGGAGGTCCACAGAAAAGCAACAAAAATGATTAAAGGTCTAGAAAACATGACCTATAAGGGAAAATTGAAAAAACTGAGTTTGTTTAGTCTGGAGAAGAGAAGACTGAGAGGGGACTTGATAACAGTTTTCAAGTACATAAAAGGTTGTTACAAGGAGGAGGGAGAAAAAATGTTCTCCTTAACCTATGAGGATTGGACAAGAAGCAAAGGGCTTAAATTGCAGCAAGGGAGGTTTAGGTTGGACATTAGGAAAACCTTCCTGTCAGGGTAGTTAAGCACTGGAATAAATTGCTCAGGGAAGTTGTGGAATCTCCACCATTGGAGATCTTTAAGAGCAGGTTAAACAAACACCTGTCAAGGATGGTCTAGAGATAATACTTAGTCCTGCCATGAGTGCAGGGAACTGTAGTAGATGACCTCTTGAGGTCCCTTCCAGTCCTACATTTATATGATTGTATGTGATGAACTTTAAGCTTAATTAGGGCCCAAATGTGGTTTTTATGGCTGAGACTGAGTTTTTAGTCCCAGAGACTTTTATAACGATATTATGTTCACCAAAATGTCATGTACAACATTGATTTTAAAAAGTGTAATTACTGTGAAATAAACAGAGTAAACTAGCGGTAGCAGGCTTAAGAGTTTCTCTGACTGTCTTTGTACAACTATCACAGTTTTGTGGTTTGTAGTTTGTAATATATAAGCCAAATGGTGACATGCCATATTTGACAGTATTATCTTATTGTTCTTGGTATACAAATTAAGATCCTGATTCTGCAAATCCATAAATACTACTCCCAGTGAGTAAATTTAAACAAGCACATGCATTTTTGTAGGATCAGGGCTTAAGGTGATGGCTGCCTGGAAAACCTCTAGTATAAAATACATACTAAAAAAGATAATACACTAAAAACACACATACACACTATATATATATATATATATATATATATATACACACACACACACACATATAAACTTGCCTGGGAACCATCATCTTTGGCTCTTTTAATAATGTTCTGACGTCCATCCACCCAATAAATCAGTTTATCTAAGGGATCATAATCAATGGCCTTGACATTTCTTAGACCATGCACCGGAAGGATGATATCTGGACTTTGCTGGTCATCTGGTATCATCCGACTGATTGCAGACTTCTGGCTAAACAGCAAGAAGCTGGTGGGTGCTGAAACAAGTCCAACAATATGCATAAGAAAAGAAAATGCAACATAACCCCCAAGTACACTGGTCGCAATCATTAACCATATAAAAAAATATTTAAAGGAAAAATTCTACAGGACTGAAGAGAAAAATCTAGAAGTGTGAAAAACAATTACAAAGAAAGGAAAACTACTCACAAGTTGAAAAGGAGGACTTTTGGCACCTTAGAGATTAACAAATTTATTTAAGCATAAGCTTTCATGAGCTACAGCTCACTTCATCGGATGAATATCACAAGTTGATATTCTTGCTATTAAATCTTAAGTCCCATTTTTGCTCAAAATTTCATCATTTTGGAGGATGAGCCCAACACTATCTTATTGAGATATTATTTCCCTTCGCTATCATGGAATACTCAAAATTACACACCGGGCAACATGTGAATGGCATGATAATGCAGTCAGGATAATAACAGTGAAGTTAGGAATCACACTAGAGCAGGGGTCTCCAAACTTTATGAGAGGCGGGCCATATTAGATTTTTGAAGGGGCTTCACGGGCTGAAGCGACTGTGAAAGAAATTAAATATATACAAACAAACGCAAAATATATGCAAAATCGTTAAAAAAACAACACTACTCTACCGTCTCAGTGTTGCATTAAATTCTAAATCAGGTTTAAAAGTTAATCGATGCAGGTACTGTAAGTTGGCTCCCCTTTTTGGGTCTGCTCTGCCCCGTGCCTGCTAGGCGTGCCTGCTCCACTGAAGAAAATGACGAAGGATTGAAAGTTTGGCTGTACTTTGGTAAGAGAAGCTCCAGGTTCCCATTGTTGGTTGGGACTGTTTGGTTCTATTAGGGCTGTAGTTAAAATTTAACCATTATGAAATTGTTAATTTCCATCTTCTTTACTCCATTTATTGGAGATGTAATGAAGCATCTGGCTTGTATTTTTACTCTAAGTCAGGGGTCCCTGCCTGCTTGGCTGCAGCAATGACTCTCCCCTAAATTGGCTCCCCTTCTGGGGGGACACTGGCTCCCAGAGGCACTCACCCCTCCCCACAGCTCAGCTGTGCGGACAACCCTTGTGAGCTGCTGCCAGCTGCCCCTCCCCCTGCCTGCTCGGCATGTCTACTCAGCTGTTCGCTTCTCCCCTGTTGGAGGGCTGGACAAATGGAAGCCCTGGGCTGGATCCCACTCACAGGCCCTAGTTTGGAGACCCCTGCCCTAGAGTCTTAAATGCAGGTACTTCACCACATCATCCCTGGCTTGTTAAAGGTGACAAGACACTCCCTTATTGCTTCTTTATGATTCTGTACTTTTGGTGGGGCGGGGGGAGTTGACAGCTCATTTGTTTTTTCCCCAAGCATATTTTCTTTTCCTGCTTGGTTTTTCATTAGAAACCTCGGACTTGAATGAAAGAGCTACATGGACCACTGGATACCTAGCAGGGTCATGACATCACACACACAAAGGAAGTGAAACCTGATTAATTGGGACGGATGGGATTATTACCCAGAGGATTTAAAACCCTAATGTTTTTGCTAACACTTGTTTAACTAAAACACTTGGGAGAAAAGATGCGTTTATTTAGACTGTCACTCACACCCACCCGTCCATTCCATTAAAGGCTGGGAAAGCTTCTAGTACACATCTGAGTCACGCCAGAAACACATCCAGCAAAACAAGGAAGACTTCACAGTGCTGCTATTTCTAAGGCTTTAAAAAACCAACCAACCTTTCAGCTCTTCATTATGCACCATAGAAAGGGCACAAACCGTTTTTTCCCTGTTTGCAGGTCATCTTTAAAACCAATACCCTTGAGATGTATGTATGTGAATCCTTCCCTTTCTATAGTAAAAGGCACCACAAGCAGCAATGAGCTGTAAATGCTTAAGAATATCGTAAGACATAAAAGGACATACAACTGCAGTTCCTGCTGTTGGGATCCAAGGAATAGTGAGAGGCACAGCCACATCTATACCCATTTGGTATGGCAAGGCACAATTGTCCACACTGCCCATTGTTTTGCATGCAGTCATTCAAGCCATCCTGGCGCGAAGAGTGAAAGACCAGGATGTCCATCACAAAATCCAGATGTCCTTGAATTAGTGTCCGGTTCTTCCCATTGGTCTTGTCTGCTCTTTCTATACTGTGTAGGTTCCAGTCTGTCCAGTAGATGTAATCACTGTACTGTGTTAGTCCAAATGGATGAGGTAGATCATCTGCTATTATTTCCCTTTCTTGACCTGAAAAAGTAACTTCATACTGTTAGCACTAATCATAAGCAGTAACCGAAACTCAGTTGCAAAAAATGTGACAAAAGGGTTATTTAATCCTGTGTGAAAAAAATGTAATTTTTTAACTCCTTTTATTTTTGAAATTTGCTAAGGGTCAGTATCATGGAATTTGGGGTTCATAATTACACAATATCTTCCTCTGAAGAGGTAGCCACTAAGATCCAAATTCTGATACCCTTACTCCTATTAAGTAATATTTTACTTCAGAGGTAGTACCATTGGAACTATTGTCATTTTAAGAAATATTACTTCGTGTCAGAGCTTTAACACCCCAAACTGGATCGTGAGAAAGGACTTTTAGAACACCCTAATCCCAGATAAATACTTGATCTGGATAAAAAATAAAAACTTAAAACACATATGAAACAAGTACCGTGAGCAACGTGCTCCAAAGTGCCGTACAGATAATCTGTGGGATTCAGGGATAAAGCTGATCCAGAGGAATTCTGAAGTTGGATTTAAGTTGTAAAAAACCCACAATTGCAATTTAAGAAGATGCAGATATTCAAAATGATTTCCTGCATTAATCTGGAAGGAATCCTAACACTCCCACAAATGACACTGCTTAATTACTAAAGTTCATAATCGAAGGTTTTATCAGCTTCTGGAGCGCCAGGTACTGGCCAAGGTAGACTAGATTAACCATTATGGAACACCCCATAGTACTGTAATCAATTAAGCGAAGACAGTTTACACCAGCTGAGGATGTACTGCTAAATGTCTCCATGGTTTAAAATCATCTTTTTGATTAGTGTGTGGGGAGTTTAAACCACCTCACCCACACATATACTCCTAAGATCTTTTGAATGCCCTGCTTTTTTCCCATGAGTTGGCCTAGGCTCGCGGAGGAAAGAAAAGCTTAAAAATGGGAGTAAAAAGCCATCTTACTATAAAAAAAGTTTTTTAAAATTTATTTCCCCTAGGCAGAGAGTTACTGATGAACAAACTTCATTTGATCTAGTGGAGTTGAAATTTATGTTGTTTTTCACTAGTTCCAGGTTAAGTAAACAAAAGCCCAAGAAGGGGGTGTTTTTACATACTGTGTAGTGTCTGAGAGCAGGCTGAGGACACCCCCTGCTCACAAATTTAAGACTGCTTTAACCACCGCTGCTGTGCGCTGGGGAGACATACTTCATCCCACACCGTCCACCCAGATTCTTTTCTAGAATCCTCAGTGTGCATCACTGGATACTGCACGCAATGTTTTATCACTTTACTTTCATCCAGTTACACTTCCCCTATCCAATGAGTTTGCTAAAATTCTACCTAGAGTTCTTGCTAACCTCCTTACATGTCATTAACTATGTGTCATTGTCAGCTTCAGCAGTTCACTCTCTACTTCCTCCTCCAAAGTGATCAATGTATTAACTGGCCCTAGTCCCAGTGTTAGCACCAGTTTAATTTACTAGAGCTGATTTAATCTCATTCCAGAAGCAGCCATTGAGTATTGAATTTCCCCTCAGTACCACAAAAAGTTTTTAATCCATTCCAAAAATCTGCCTCTTGCCCTCTGGCAATTTAGTTTTCTTATCAATCTGATGAGGGATCCTATCGAAAGCTTTTGATAAAAAAATTTACTTTGGCTGAAGAAATAACCCTAATAAAAATTTCAAGCAGTGACATACATTTAGTCGGGCATTTCTCATATACTTTTCACAGCGATGAACGTAAGACTTGCAATCACTGAAAGCCAGTGAAAAAGATGTGGATTATGAAAGTCTTTCAGAATCATACAGCTATTTTATGATGCTCCAGAGGTTTTCTTCTCTCCCTCCTTCTCTCCGCGCCCCCCGTAGCTCATTTACTTACATCCTCTATAACAGCAGCTCAAGCACTCACTGCCAGCTGACAATGACAATGCTATATCATGGCCAGGGTACAGCTCATCATGTACGTAAACCAGGGTTGATACTGATCTAGAAGTGGTTTCTAGTTTTTCTTTTCCATGTGTTTTCACCTGTGTCCATACAGGATTATTGAAGTAAATGCAGCTATGTTAAATTCAACATGTTTAGCTCAAGCAGGGGTGCTGGAACAATTTTTATAGTGGGGGTGCTGTGAGCCATTGAACCACACTGTAAGCCCTATACATGACGGAAACCCCTTCAAGTCAGGGGGTGTTGCAGTATCCCCCACAGCTCTATCTTCAGCACCCATGAGCTCAGGAGTGGATATTTGGGGTTCTGCAGCTCAGTACATTGTGAAAAAAAAGAGGCAGTAGAAAGTCACAAAGTACTGCTGCTAGTTACATGGTTTCCTAAAACACATTTCTTCAAGATGTGGCAGGCGCTCGTGTCCTTGTTGTCCAAGCCCATGACATGTCTTACAACTTTTATTACTTAAATAAGCGGTGCTTGAGCGTGATCTAAGCACAGAAAAAGCATCTAAAACTTTCTTGAAGAAAAATAGATTTCTCATGTCCCCAAAACGCCAAACTACCAAAATAAAGCTTTACAAGTTTCATTCCAAAGTGTAGCTTTTCATGGAAAATTAAACAAGACCTGAAAATAAGAGCTTAATATGGAATTTCCTGGTTCATCAACAATAACGTCACAGCAGTGACTCTAAAGTTGTTAACATAAATGCCGTGATAGGTTTACCTTTTGCCACATACTTTTAATACAGAAATTCTAGAGGTATTAATTTATATTTAACCAAGACAGCATGGTCTATGTAAACGAACATGGGACAGGGAACTCAAACTCCTGGATTTTAATTCGGACTGCCATCAATGTGTTGTGTAGCACTGGGCAGTTCATTTAACCTCTCCAAGTCTCAGAGTCCTTATCTAAAACATGGAGATAATTCTGTCTACCTCATTTGGCTTTCTGAGTAATTGTTAACCTTTATAAGGCACTTTAGATGTAAAGATCTACACAAAGTGCTAAATACAGTATTAGCAGTTCCCTCCTTTCATCAGTTAGCCAGCTTGTCAATGTTAATGTAAAGATTTAATAAGCCTTAACTGCAGAAAAGCTTTTGAAGTTCTAATAAATTCTCATAGGAAAATACATGTAAATGTTGGGAGGTTAATTCTATAGAATGTTTAGCTAACCGTACAGCATTATTACAACAACCAAGAATGCAGGTTGTAAAGGTGTATTTTAGTTTGAATTCTGAACTAGCAGTGCCAGTCTGTGGCTGGAATTTGCCTTGGATGGGGACAAGGTTGTGGAATTATGCAACAGAATTAGGTGTGCAGACTCTCAGATTAGGGGCCAATTAAACTGGACCAAAGGCAAAAAGATTCAGTTGCCCTAATCTGGAGAAATAAAGAGATTGAGACTCTGTCTCTGCTCTGGTAGAAGACATGGGTAATTTAATACCCGCAACAGAAGAAAGAGATTAAAATCATCTCTCTGGTATAGGATTTTAGTCAGAAAAATAGAAAGTTTGTTCTTTTACTTTCCCTGAATTTATAATTTTTAAAGTGCAGTTTCTTTGTTACCCTATGGGAAATGTTTTAGAAAGACTGGTTCATTTTTTATCAATGTATTATTACTTTAAAGGTTTACCTCACAATTTTGTTAATCTTGCAAATAAAGTTTATGCATGTTTAATTTCATCATCACGTGCATTTTACTTTACTACTCTCCAAAATATTAATTAGCACACACTAGAATGGTGGTAAGAAATTTAAGTCTAATTCAACCACTTCTAAAATGCATTAAATAGCTTGGAGAAAAAAAAATCCGTGAGTTAACCCTTAGCTGTAAGCCTGTCATGCAAGAAGAATAAAGGTTAGTTTGGAGGCAACAAACTCCAGTTTTTAATTAAACCTTCTAAAAGAACAAACTACCAAATTCCCTTACAGGGTGCTCACAGTTCTGTACAAAACACCATGATGTGTGTTTCTTTGAATAGAACAGCAGATTACCTAGCATGTTTGATGACTCAATCATACTTGTGTCTAGGTCAGTCCAATATAGTCTTTGGTCTGCATAGTCAATAGTTAAATCATTGGCACGTCCCACTTTATCAACCAAAGTGATGCTGTTTGTCCCATCCATATATGCCCGAACAATCCTTGGTTTACCTCCCCACTCTGTCCAGTACATATACCTGCAATCAAAAACAGAAGAAAAACAGGCACCAGTTTATGATATGGATTCAAATCCAGCTTCGGTACCCAGGGCCCCCGAGACTTTAGCTGCTATGCTAACTGGTATGCTATCAATCAATAAAATTAAATACATAAATATTTGTTTTATTGAGTTCAAGTTAAGCATGTGTGCTTTGATGGATAGGGCCACAGTGCTTAGCACAGGACTGTGCAAGATCAAGCCCAGTACTTCTTAAGTCTGCTACTATTCCTACCACTGCATGCCTCCTTATGACTAATTGCTTAATTCTTTCAGATGAGAGAGAAAACGAGGGCCCTGACCACCTGTGGTGCTGAAAGGCACTGTGGAATTTTCAGATCAGTAAGGGTATTAAGCTTGGTGTCCTAATCAGATTCAGGTGTTGCAACTTAACTAGATTCCTCAGCAGTTACAACTGAATAGAAGTAAATGCCACTTTACTTCTGGCCTTTGGTATGAATGTCTTTGACATTTGAATTCCACCCCATAAGTACTCAGATTTCAGTGGTCGATGAAGTGAACTCAACATGTTTTAAAACAGGGATGTATTACACAATACATCCCCTGATTTTTCTAATTTACAGTTGACTCTCACTTATTGCAAATTAGAATATCCCATGTAACTGTATGCAGCCAATTAGTTAAATTTTGCTTTTTGAAACAATAAAGACAGAAAAAGTTAATTTACAGGGATTTTAAATTTTGCTTTATAGCCCCTATCCATTTCCCAGAGGTACTATGGTGATTATAGCCATTAATGGCTATAAAGTTCTTTGAGATTCCCTGATGAAATGGTGCTAGAGAAATACAAAGTATGCTGTAAAAGTATGTGTTATTAATTATTGTTACGCTCAAACAATAAATAATGGTCCTTACCCTTTAGTAGGATCAAGGGCCAAAGACCTGGGGTTATCCAAATCCTTCCACACAAGAACCTGTCTGTACTGTCCATCCAGGCGCGCTACTTCAATTCGATTGGTTCCAGTATCTGCCCAGTAAAGGTTCTTTCCCATCCAGTCTACTGCCATTCCCTCAGGATAGTCTAATCCAAACTCAATCACATGCTCAACAGAGCTTCCATTCATGAATGCCCGGCTTATGGTCTGGAAAACAACCGTGTGAAAAATATTACTGTACCTTATGGACACACATCAAATTAGGGGATCAAAATTCTCTGAGGGTTATTGTTCAATAAAAATTCAAATGTAAATCCCCAAGCATTAAATGTTGAAAGTATTTGCAATTCATATTTATATAATCTATACTGATAATGGAAACACATTAATTCATAAGATAAAGAAGGCCTGAATTTTCAGAAATGACAAGTGATTTTGGGTGCCCCCTTTGAGATGCATAAAGGGAGGTGATTTTCAGAAAGTGCTGAGCATGCACCCTCTCAGTATCAGGTCCCTTCAAAAGGACTCAAGATAGGCACCTGGATATTGATCCTCCCACCACGCATACCTGTTCACTTTTAAAATTTTGGCCCTAATTCTTTTCTCTGTTTATTCTTTGCAATGTTTTCAACCTATATAGGAAAGTATCTTCCTTTGGAGAAAGGGGAATTAGCTGATTGGTTTTCTTGTATTAGTCAAAGCTTGTCTCAGCATTAATGAGGAGTGAGAGTTTGCTGGTTCTACCTAAATTTCAGTTACATACACTTAACAGAGCTGGCCATGCAGCAAGGAATATGTACATAGCACACAAGAAACCAGTGAGAACAATGTGCATGTAAAACAGCCACCACCCAGTATCTAGTGATATCGTCTGGAGCCAGAATACAATTTTTGCTCTCCATCTTGGGACATAATCCATTCTGAGTAGCTACTTTACACAGCTGACATCTACTTCACTATCCAATTTCATGACAACTTGAAAAAACTAATGAATTAACAAACTGGGAGATAGGAGAACTCAAGGGAATGATTTTCATTTCAAGGTGAGAGAGTAGATGTGCACGCTAGTGAGAGGATGAAGGAAAGATGTTGCCTTCTAGTGATTGACCTATAAATAGGATAGCAGGAGAATGTTCGACTAACAGCTAAGGGACCTCTAGTTCCATTTCCCAAGGTTCATTGTGATTTATTTAGTAATTGTGTGTGTAGTCTGGAGCACATGAATTTATTACACTGGCACAGTTCCTCGTGGAAAGATGTCCACCTCACAAAACCCACTACCAGCATTGAACAGACACCTGAGTTAGTCTCAGTAGGGAGGCTGTGGAAACTGAACTAGCCCCATGATCCCTGCCCTGTTACGGCTGAAGCACTCTGGCAGAAGAGCTTCCATAGTTTGTGGTGTACCTGTTAAGAAGCTAAACAGGGGAGTTCATTTTCCAGTGATATCAATCTGACATTTTCCACCACTGCTAAATTCATGTAAAAGAAAATTAAACAACAGTGATGGATGATACAACACTCTCCTTTGCCTACACCGGGATATAAACGAGAAATGTCACATATCAAATTTCAAACTGCTGCCAAAACACACTGATGACATATATTTTAGAATGAACTTTGCAAGCTCCCTCACTGAAACGCAGCAAGTGGGAGCCACAGCTAAGGATAAGAGACCCAAGGTTTACTTGCCAAATTTTAATACTTTTACTAGATTGGATTCCAAATTAAAATGGGAGGGGGGAAAGGGGGGAATAGGAGGTTAGCAAGTTTAGTAGAGTGCCAACCTAGGCATTCAAATTACCATGATATGTGGCATGCAGAAAGCATGTCTGAAACAGATTAATTTATGGATTCAATGCATGTGGCACCCAAGATTTAGACATCCAATATAATATGTGCTATATTATATAACAAACAGATCTTTGTCAGATTAAAGGCACTATACTGTGGCTTCATATTCAGGGAATTCAAATGTTAATAATACCTTTAAGCTAATATCAGTCCAATAGATTCTATTATCAGACACATCAAAATCCAGAGCAGATGCCTCTTTGACACCAGTAAGAGGAATAGCTACATCATTATTGTTGGTTTCAAGGGAAATCCTATGAATTGCTGCTCTGCTGGTGAAAACAAGAAAGGCTTCAGGAATGATGCAGGTCTTCATGTCGCTCAGCAACTCCAGTCCTATGGGACAAGCACATCTGGTCTCCAGAGGTGTGAAGAAACACAGATGGCTACAGCCTCCATTATTCTCAGCACAAGGATTGGTTCCTGAAAAGGAGACATTGGTCCATTAAAGATAAAACTGTCTGGGATGGAATGACAGGCAATGCATTTACAGACTTATGAGATAACGTATTGCTGTGAATGTCAACAGGGGGTCCAAAAATCAACTCAGATCTTTTCCTCTCAACCCAAGGATTTAAAGGCTAGTATTAGTCTTCTTATAATATTGATAACTTCTCCAAATATTTTCTTCTGTTTTTCTCCACAGATTTCATTCCTGTACTAAAAAACAGACAGTTGTGTTTGTTTTGTCTGTTTATTTCTGGCCAGGCAACGGATCTTCATCTCAGTTGAATTTTTAAATGTGCTTGAGTTCAATGACATGCACTGGTGAGAACAGAGCTCAGTTAACTGCAGCTCCTTTTCTCAGCTGTTAAATCCAATCAACTGCTGAGATTCATCATTAAGCATAATTCCAGTAAGATCATCAAGTAAGTGATGGTCAAGGTCAGGTAAGTTGGTCAAGTAAACCAGAGTGCCTATGAACAAATGCTGATGGGTCGGCAGGAGGTGGGGTGGGGACAGAGATTGGAGTGGAGAACAAAATGAATGCCCCTCTTCACCAGTTGCAAACAGAGATACAGCCATTTTAAAAACGCTGCTACTATGGTTAAGTCTCAAAAGTCAGTCCAGTCCAAGTTTAGTTTTCTTTTATAGGGGACAAAGATTCCAGACCTGACCCTCAGCTGGTGTACATCAGCCTAGCTCCACTGAATTCAGTGAAGCTATGTTGATTCACACCAGCAGATGATCTGGCTCTCCATCATGTACAAATATTTTCTGTTACGGTTATTTTGTGTGGCAGAACTTTGCACCCTTCCAGGTGCAATTTAAAGTGAGTGACATTGATAAATAAGCTAGTATGATGATTTTTTTAAAGATGTATGTAACCAAAGTAAATATTCAGGGGCAAACTAGAGTGATACTGTAAAATGACCACAAAAATATTTCTATAAATCTATTATCTTTATGCATGCACTCATGGGCTTGGGTAGTTTAGCATGAAATTTAATTTGCAGTATCTGTCTGATACTGGAGTGTTATGGTATTTGCTGCATTAGGGAATTACCCATTTCACAGCAAATCATGTTACAAAATGAGAGCGACATTATGGTACCCACCTGATTCACAGAAAGTATGGAGATCTGTACATGAGAAGGCACAATACTGCTATATGCTGAGCATCTCCTGAAAGGTGCTCAGTACCCTTGACCACTACAGTAGTATCTGAAGGCCTCCTCACTCAGCTTAGAGTTCCACTGTGCCAGACAGCGTATACATGTATGGAGTGAATGACTTGCTGCCACTAAGAGCTAATGAAGTCAGTAAGAGTTCAGGCTGCTTGGCAACTCACAGGACATGCTCAGCACCTTGCAGGTTTCAAAGCCACCACTCTAGGGCCTGAAACCAGTTCCAGTGCTCCTATTCCTACACTGAAGCTCTTCTAAGATGAACTGAGAGTGGGATCAGGGTAGAGATCCCAGCTGCTGTTAAATGTGGCATTGTTCAATTTCTTTTTTAGTGCCATGCCTGGGTCTAGATTTAAGTGCCTCTCTGAGTTCAGGTGGCCTTGTTCTGAATTAAGTTCCTTAGTTATTCTCCAGCTGAACCCAGTACAGAATATTGTCCTATCTTGGGGGACTCAGTCTGAAATTCATCAGATGTTTGTGCTGGAAAAACAGGGTGACTTTGGGAAAAAAAAAGTATGTCCCCCAAAGGAAACAGGGTTTTCAATTTAGTGTGCTCCCAAAAGATCTCACAGTGATCTCACAAGCCCACAACTTTTTCTCTGCCTCCCCAAGCAAGAGAATCCCACAGGACCACTGGAGTCCTGGCTGGGCCTTTCCTCTGCCCTTTCTCAGCAATTGGCAGGTGGCTCATCCTCTCTTCTGGGGCTCAGAGGTCACAAGGACTAGTGTGTACATCCTGCTTTCCCAGTTCTCAGGCCGTATGAGATAAACTGCCTACTTGCAAGATTCCCACCTCTTATTCTGCCTCACAGGTCTGCTGCACAGAGCAGCTTTGTGCCTTTCTAGTAGTATGTACAGATTACAGTGGATAAAGGCAGTTAACAGTGTGACAGACACTTGTACACAGTCTGTCACAGACACGGATGGGAAGCAAGAGGGGACCCAGTGGAAGAGATCCTACTGTGACCAGAGGGGACAGTAAGGGACATGTACAGGGGATGCCAAGCTGTATAGGGGTGCAGGTGTAAGAATTGGGGAAGACAGGAGCTTAGTGAGGGAAAACTGGTAGGGGCTTAGTGGTAGTACTTGATTTGGCTCTCCTCACCAGCTCCCCGCCCCCACTAGCAAGAGTATATGAGCGAGCAGACAATTCCTCCTCCGACAGGCATGGAAATTAAATCCCTGCCACAGACCACAACACGCGACAGAAGCTCTGCAAAGGATTTATGTTTACTGTCACTACGAGGTTAGGAAGACACAGCAGCAGGAACTACAGAATTTTGTGGAATTCTGCATACAAGCCACGGAAATCACGCACATCTTGTCATGTCACTCCTAGCTTCTGGCAGGATATGCTCTCGGTTGACCATTACAGAGAAAAAAGCATGGAAAAGATGTTTAACAGCTGTCCGTCACTTCACTGAACTGCTGTAATAGGCTACAAAACTTTGCCTCCTCACTGACACAGGGGATGAGTAGTTGCCTATTGTTTAAGAATAGTAGAGCAAGAAAACTGCTTCCATTTTGCTTATTGCATTAATCTGCAATTTCAGAAGGAATTACTGGGTGTATTTTCATACATGGTAGTTTTTTGATGGCAATTGTCATGAAAGCAGACTGTTCTCGTGATACTTTCACTGCGCTAGCTTAGCAAAAAATGGTAGTTTCCCTTTAAACAGCATTAGAACATGATTATTCCTGTCAAAAGGGGTGAAGGTTATTGTTTAACAAAAGCAAAACCCTCCAGAAAGTATCTCAATTCCATTTCACGTTGCTCATGCTTACCAAACACTTTGGTCACACTTGCTGCTTTGAGGCCCATTAGGTCTGGCAACTGATCTATGATGATATCCCTGCTTGCTCTTATTTTGTGAACTCTTTCAATGCTTCGTCTCTGCCAGTCTGTCCAGTAGATGTAGTCCCCCAGCAAAGTAAACCCAAATATATGAGGAAGTTTATCTTCTAGTAGAGTTTTTCTCATTGTTCCATCAACATTTATTACCTGTGGGGCAGATAAGAGGAGAGGAAAAACCATTACTTCTAACAGAGTAGTTGTAGTTGAAACAAATCTGATCATACTTTGACTTGAAGGTGTTTTTGCCACTCCAGCAAGCCTATCTAGAGACCACCTCCCTCTGGAAACAAAAAACTCATGCTCTGTATGAATGTATTTAGGAAATGGTGTAACACAAATGAAGTGCTAGCATCTCTAGACAAAGAAGGAACAACACTTCTACCGCATAACATTTAAGGTGAGGAGGCAGCCATGCAGTCTACGTCTGCTATGTTACCTATACACAGAGCTTGTCAGAAAATGGATTTCCATTCTGCAAACACTTTTGTGATTTCAAAAAAATCAACAAAAATTCATCCCAAATTGGGAAGAAAAGCCAAAATTCCATTATTTTTCTTAACTCAAATTCTGAAAAAAATTCATTTTGGGTCAATTGGAACGTTTTATTTAGATAAATTTGAATTGTTTCATTTTTATATATATATAAAGTAAATTTAAAAAAACAAAAGTAATTTCAAACTGAAAATTGAAACTTTCCATTCTGAAAGTATCCAAATGGGATGTTTCAACATTTTTGAATTTTCCCCCCATTTTTTTCTAAACAAAATCTCTCAGAAATGTACACAACTTGG
The DNA here is from genome assembly GCF_965140285.1 of Lepidochelys kempii. Taxonomy (NCBI): domain Eukaryota; kingdom Metazoa; phylum Chordata; order Testudines; family Cheloniidae; genus Lepidochelys; species Lepidochelys kempii. The sequence goes on from NC_136385.1 coordinate 21,705,770, forward strand.
TGAAAAATTCCAGTCTCACTGAAACGGCATTATTGGTCAGAAAATCATTGTGACAAACATTTTTTGACAAATCCCAATTTAAAAATAAAAAGTAAATGGATTTAGTTCAAAGAGCAAATTTCAGATTGACAAGCCTGAAAGTAGTCATTTTCCATTTACCCTCTGAACTGACACAGTATAAGCAATGTAAATCCCATGAATGTCACTCCTGGTCTGAAGTAGCCACCCCCAGTGTAATTCATTCTTTATATCCATTCAGTGTGTATTCCATTATTTCATAGCTATGGAATCTTGCTTCAAAATGTAAGCTTTCACCGTGAAAATAATTGTTTCTAGCTCTTACGGTTGTGAAGATAATCTTCGAGATGTGAAATGAGTGTGAACCGATGAAGAATTGTCTTCCTAAAATGACAGGTTGAAATCAGAGGTGTGAGATGCCCAGGCACCCAACAATGAACATTTAAGTGTCAACACTTAACTATTTCACTGCTGAGTGTTTTCGCGCAAACCGCCAGTTATGATTAACGTGTTTGTCCATGTTTGCCAGATGGTTGTTGTAAAGGGTTGTTGGGGAAAGTAGGAGTTCTTGCGCGCACATACATACACTCACACTCCCAACAGCCCCAACCTAAAGCCACATCCACCTGCTCCACAAAATGGAAAAACAGAGGAAAATTTCAACCATCTCCTGTGTGATCAAACTGCCTCCTATACCTTCCCAGGAATCAAAAGCCCTAGCTATCCCTTTGTATGCAGTTGTCAAAGCCTCCAGTTTCCACCTCCTCCCCAATGATTATTATAATGTAGCTATACATTTTGTAAAATAATTCTCTTACCTTGAAAATTTAGTGTGTGGGTGGCATAAAATAAGCTTGGTGGTTGTAATATGAAACTAACACATGGAACACTGTCCTGGCTTCTATACATTTTCCAGTGTCATTCAATAAAAAGCCTCCATCATTAAATTTAAGTTGTTGCAAAATATCTAGTCTGCCAGAGAAACCACAGAAAACCTTGCCACAGAACTCAGGCCCAGCTTGCTGCAGAGTACAGAAGACCCTATATATGTGGCCATTCTACTGCCAATAGATGGTGGTAATGAGTACCTGTGAAACTGTGATCAAGAAGGGACAGAGTCATTATCCATACCCTGGGCCATTCAGTTTCTTTTATTTTCAGTATTTCTGAGCTCTACCTAGGTAACTACATGGTCCGTATCACAGTAGCATTTGAGCACCACACAATCATTAGATTTTATTCTCAAGAACACCCCTGTGTGGGAGGAAACTATCCCCATTTTACAGGTGGGGAGATGAGACATGGCGTAGATTAAGTGATTTGCCCTAGGTTACACAGGAAGGCTGTGGTTGAGCTAGAAGTTTAACTCAGGTCTGCTGAGTCCCAGTCTGGTGCCTTATCCACTTGACTATCTTTCCTATACCAGATGGTCCTTTATCTTCTTAAAGTTATTCTATACAGAAGCTCCTTTTTACTATTATTTGGAGATTCTTTCAGCACTAGGATACTAAAATTGTAAAGCATGTGGAGGTAACCATTCTTTGTTTAATGATGCTTCCATTTTCTTGTGACTCAAAGAAAGATTGCCAAGGTAGATTCAAAACGATTCACTATAATCATTTGGCATCCATAACATGCTAACACCCATTGTTGTTCCATTAAATGCCTGCTTATATATTGGAGAGCCGCAAGGCACCCATAAATTCTATAAGAAGTTTCAATGTAGACAGCCTGAAAACAATTAGATGACTAGCTTGAATGCTGTGTGAATACAGCGTAGACACACGCAGACAAGCTTGTGACAGGTTGACCCACAACTGTCAGGCTCCCATTAAGTTAGAACCTTGAAATTTAGTGTACTCATTCTTGATGGGATTCTGAATATAGGGGGAAAGCTCTCAGATTTAAAACTTGACATTTCTGTCACAGCTCTGCAAAAGACATCCACAAATTTACAAATGTTATATGCATTTCTTTCATGGCGAAGATATGTTGGGCATGAGGCTTCCAGTTTGGAGATATGAAGGTGTCCTCTGGTCACCAGTTCCAGTTAATGGATTGTAACCAAGAACATTCTTAAAGGCTAGGAAATGCATGGTCTCATCCAGCCAAAGGGTAGAGAACTGACAACTACTGTCCATATATCTGTACCATATATAGAAATCCTGCTATAATGCATTGACTCCACCTTGCAGGTTATGGTAGGATTTAAGCATTTTTTAAGACTGTATGTGAATTTTAAGGCTACCTAGCAGCTAACATTAACTTAAATATAGTGCAGTGTGTATTTACTGCTTACTGTATTAAATAGTAAGGCAAAGCAATAGACTCCTAAAATCTGTCACACAACCCTAAATGTGTAGCACCAACAGGAAATCACAGTGTTCTGCTGAAAAATTAATAGCATAAGCTCTACATAAGAGAGCCAATTATTGCCCATCTCGTCTTTCTGTTTTCTTGAAACAGGTAAGAATTTAAACACTTTTTGAAATTACATTTTTAAAAGCAGAAAGGGAAAAGTGTAGAAAAAACAGGAAGCGCAGACAAGTGGTGCACAGGTATCGTTTTGAAGCATGGAGCTAATCCACTTGTGAGACACCCTGGAGCTATGCAAGAGAGGTAAATCAATGGACTCCTTTCAGATGAAAGTCTCCTGCTTGAGACAGCTAAAAATAACTACAATTTCTTAAACCAGGAAGTTTTGTATTAACCATAACTTCCAAGCTACATGAGGTAGCAGAGATTTAAGATTAATGTCTTTATTTGGTTAAGCTAAATACTGAACATTTCTTTAAAAAAACAACCAAAAAACAACACACACCAACGTTGATGTCTGCAGTTTAAAGCCAAATGGTTCTGCAATTATCTCCATTACATCATGTTCAGGCAAACCTCAAATACTCATTTATTTAAATGAGCATCCATCCCACAGGCAATTCTCTGGGCCAAATGCCTTGGGTTCAAAAGTTCACTGTGCATACTCAGGTGCTGAAGCCAAGCTGGATGCCATATTAAGTAAACGAGATACAAATTCTCTTTACAAACAGGACAGTACAGTAGAAGGACTTTCAAACTAGCATATCTCAAAACACTTTACAAAGATGAATGGCAAAATATCATTTAAGTACTGAAGTTGGCTAGAACGCACTAGGCTAGGACTGGACACAGCAGGGAGGGAAAATATATGTATTTTTATATTCACATACATGTCTACATAGTCATAACTTACAAAGCCACCATTAAAATTAGAGAAAGAAAACCTGGTAGGCAATCAAGTTCCTCCCTGCTACAATATGCAATACATGACACATAATGGAGTGGAGCTTAGAATTGTGATGTTGGTCGGACTGCAACAAGGAATAAGTCTTATACCAGGACTAGAATGGAAATGGAGAAAGTTCTTTCTTCTCTGCATCATAACTTCTGCAAAATCATCAACAGAAGAAACAATCCAGGCAGACTGCCAAGTGAATCCAAGCAGCCTTCATTTGGAAGCAGGAGATTATTTTGGCTTTGAGGCATTGTCTACTTGGTGGGCAATATGACTGGTTTCAAACCAGTACAGCCCTAATGGAGACAGCTGATCCATGTCAATAGGTGGGGGGGTGGGGGTGAACAAGCAGTTTGGCCTCCTCTGCTTGATTTTTGAGCCAGTTGTACTCACTGAGGTTCTAAATTTATTTGGCAGAACTTACTGGTAGTTGGATTCTAGCCCTTCATAGCTGGTAAAGTCCAGCATGGAGATATCAGGTCCTTTGCCGATTAGACCCATGCTCAAGAAATCACATCTCGATCCTGACAGTCTCACCAACTATTTCCCAGCCTCCAATCTTCTTTTCTTGCATGAGATTATTGAGAAGATTGTGAACAGGGCTGAACTGCTGGGGCTAGCTGGCTGAGGCTAAACCCAGGGAAGACTAAGGTTTGCAATGTAGGGGTTTTTCTGGGGCTGCTTCCAGATGCTCAGGTAGTAGCTGTGGTAAATTCCATCCGCTCCTGACAATGAGTGTACAAACTTTTATCTTGATGTATTTCTTGCTACAGTGACCCAGGCCTTTATCACATCAAGAACAGACTACTGCAATGTGCTCTATATGGGGTTACATCCTAAATCTATGTGGAATATGAGGCGCTGATTTCAAGTGTATCCGGATGACATGGGAAGGGAGGTCATCTCAGGAAACCAGCTCCCACATTATTTCAGCTCTTTATAAGATAAAATCAACACCCTAACTTCCCCAAAAACTTATCTATAATACTCATACGGCCCCCATTCCTTTTATATCTGAGCATCTTACAGTCTTTGATGTGGTTATCCTCACAATACCCCACCAAGGGAGAGCTGTACTATCACCTCTGAGGCATAGAAAGATTAAGTGACAAGAAGATTTTGGTTCAGCAGAGAATTGAACCCAGGTCTCTTATATGCCAGAGTAGTGCCCTAAACACTAGACCATTCTTCCGTTATTGGTAGCTAGTGCAGATCTCAGATTATTGATGGTGTCATATTCTCTGTGTGTATTCCTCTGTTTCATATAGCTACATATATAGTATCTGTGCTGAGGAAGGCCACAGAAACAAGACTAATTAAATGTTGCAGCTAGTCTCCTAAAATAGGGTTACCATATTTGAACATTCAAAAAAGAGGACACTCCACCGGGGAGGGGGAGGGTGGGGATTTGCTTGCACCCCCCCCCCGCCCCCGTCCCAACTCCACCCCTTCCCCAAAGTCCCTGCCCCAACTCCGCCCCTCCCTGCCCCATTGGACCCCTTCCCAAATCCCCACCCTGGCCCCGCCTCCTCCCAAGTGCGCCGCGTTTCCCCTCCTCCCCCCTCCCTCCCAGCCGCACGAAACAGTTGTTTGGCGGCGCAAGCACTGGCATAGAAAGGGGGGGAAAGCAGGCACTCTCTTTCTTGAATGATCAACTCTTCTTTGGGGAAAAATAAAAATGGCAAAATCCCAGACATTTTTAGATATTTAAAAATTCCTCCCGGATGGCGATTTAAGAACCAAAAAGCCGGACACGTGCAGGAAAATATGGACGTATGGTAACCCTACCTAAAATAATATGACTCCCACTTTGAGTATGTTGATGCCATGTATTATCTCATGAAATCTGCCATCCTCCACCTCTACTAGCCTCTTTGCAGACATACCATCTCCTCTGTGGCAACTAACAAACAGTGGGATGTCAAATTAGTTAATCCTCAGAGAGGCCAGATGTCAAGTGGCCAGGAATACATTCATACTAACAGTTGTATAGCTTGTAAAAGCCCTCCATAAAAGGTTTAGATTTACACACTAGTTTGCAGATCGTGAGTGAAGGGGAACTCCTGAGATTTATTCATATTTTTATGGGAAAATTTCCTTAGCTACAAGAAGGTAATAGTTCAGTAACCAGTTCTCTGACAGGTTTAAGTATCTATCACTGATCAAAGAGATATTCACCACTATGGAAGCATAATCTTAGTCTAGTCCAGATGGTGCAGGTGGCTCTCCTGGTAGCAAAGCTAATAATCAGATATAAGAAACAAGCATCAAATCACAGGTCTGTATCAGCAAGTGCAAGACAATAGCATAAAAAGGCTGGCTCAATGCATAAGTTCAGATCTAGCATTTCTATTTCCCAATGAGTTTTTGCTCTGCACCAACAGCATGGCAAGACTGGGTGTGGCCCAAAAAAGTCAAAGAAATTTGGCCACAGTCAAAGAATAAACCCATGATCCCAAGATCCTGCTGTACTTTTTGTTGCCATGTCAGGCCACATGACCACCTCTACCATACATACATATTAAAAGCCTGATTATTTTGAAGACTTGAATGGCAAAGCTTTTAATAATGAAGGGTCATCAAGCACAGATAAAATCCATCCTGGGTGGCATAAAACTATCAGACATCAAAATGTTTTAATAAACCAAGTTATACAGAAAGCACAATAAGCTGTGATTTTGTTTAGATGCTGCTGTTTCAATGTACGCTAAATGATTAAACAAATATTCCCAAATATAACATTCAAAAGCTCTAGGCTCTTTGAACAAGATTAAAGTAAAACAATGCAATTAAATTCTACGTATCAGTGTGATTCATGCAGTCCAATTACATTTCAGGTGCATCTGTGAAGAACCAAATATTCTGCATATATAGCGTGTCTTTTGACATAACAACAAAGAAAAAGACAGAGCACTTGCCCCTATATTTAATTCATTAAGCTGAAACCAATTCACTGATTTGCCACAGACAAAGCTTAGACAACTAGAAACAAATACTTAGCAAGGCAGAATCACTAGCATTACAAAAAGGGCAATGGGCTGGCCTAGGTAGCCTAAAGGCCTGGCACGCAGGGGATCCTAGTTCAGGCTCTGAGTTCTCTGAGGTTAGGACTGGCTCCTGGAGGGTAAGAGCTCAGCCCTTTGTAGGAGACAGTAATCTGGATCACTTTGAGAAATTCTCTACAGGGGCCCTGGGGAGACATTGGAGAGGCAAATTCCAGAGGGTCAACACCCTGCACTCAAAAGAGAAGAGAGGCAGCTGTGAGCAGGCTATCCTACATTCTATATTCAGCCCAGTTCAGGTCTTTCCAGCAGCTGAAATAGGGCCACCTTTCATCAGTGCTTCAGGATAAAAGCAGATTCCTTTTTTCTTTCTGGAAGGGCTTACTGCCAGGTATGTATTGACAGAAGCTGTTATGGAGAAAACAGAATAAATTAAAACAAAAACAAAACAAAAAAACAGTACCAGAACCATCTACCAACACTGAAAAAATACATCTCTGACCACTACCCACCTAAACAGTCTACTTGAGTCTCTTTGGCTGTCGGTATCAAGTGGAGTACCCCGGGGTCAGTCCGGTTTTGTTCAATATCTTCATTAATGATCTGGAGGATGGTGTGGATTGCACCCTCAGCAAGTCTGCAGATGACACTAAACTGGGAGGAGAGGTAGATGCACTGGAGGGTAGGGACAGGATACAGAAGGACCTAGACAAATTAGAGGATTGGGCCAAAAGAAAGCTGATGAGCTTCAACAAAGACAAGTGCAGAGTCCTGCACTCAGGAAGGAAGAATCCCATGCACCGCTACAGACTAGGGACCGAATGGCTAGGCAGCAGTTCTGCAGAAAAGGACCTAGGGGTAACAGTGGACGAGAAGCTGGATATAAGTCAACAGTGTGCCCTTGTTGCCAAGATGGCTAAAGACATTTTGGGTGTATAAGTAGGGGCATTGCCAGCAGATCGAGGGACGTGATTGTTCCCCTCTATTCGACATTGGTGAGGCCTCATCTGGAGTACTGTGTCCAGTTTTGGGCCCCACATTACAAGAAGGATGTGGAAAAATTGGAAAGAGTCCAGCGGAGGGCAACAAAAATGATTAGGGGACTGGAACACATGACTTATGAGGAGAGACAGGGGATGTTTAGTCTACGGAAGAGAAGAATAAGGGGGAATTTGATAGCTGTTTTCAACTACCTGAAAGGGGGTTCCAAAGAGGATGAATCTAGATGAATCTAGATGAATCTGTTCTCAGTGATAGCAGATGACAGAACAAGGAGTAATGGTCTCAAGTTGCAGTGGGGGAGGTTTAGGTTGGATATTAGGAAAAACTTTTTCATTAGGAGGGTGGTGAAGCACTGGAATGGGTTACCTAGGGAGGTGATGGAATCTCCTTCCTTTGAGGTTTTTAAGGTCAGGCTTGACAACGCCCTGGCTTGGATGATTTAGTTGGGGATACGTCCTGCTTTGAGCAGGGGGTTGGACTATGATGACCTCCTGAGGTCCCTTCCAACCCTGATATTCTATGATTCTTAGCAATCTGCTGGCTCAAATGGTTGGAGAGAATTGGGAATTTGGAGAGCAGCTCTTCATTGTTGAGTTAACTTCTTGAGCATACAAATGCTTGTAAAAAAGGCCATCTTGTGACGATTTCAGTGCACCTTGACAACAGCCAGTCCATCTGGTAAAAATAAACTAACTTTTTTCTTTCTTTCACATAACTTATGCATTAGCGCTGTCTGCCAGCCAGCATACACAACTGTGATCATTCATATTTATTATTCTAACTTTCACAGATGATTCTAATTCTCCAAACTTTTATTAACAAACAAACCCAGCCATCAGCACCTATTTTATTTGAGAAAGATCTGCAAAGAAAAGCACACACAGAACACTTAGGATTAATCTATGAAACACAACTGGAGTGAAAGTCTCTTGTACAGGAGGTAACACATCTGCAGAACATAGTGATGATTGATAGTCCCTCAGTACTGGAAATAAGTTGAGAATGTTTAGTGATGCATCAGATCCTCTTCTGTGGAAGGCCTTCCCCACTTCTAACTTCACAACAGATCATCCTATCATGCTGATTCACTCCAACAAGACAACATACTCGTCTACAGCTGCATATCTGACCTGGGTAAGCTGTCATCCTGTGCAAAAAGCTACTTCTTGTGGCAGTGCTGGATACAAAAATTCTGAAACAGAGAGGATTCTTGGTGTGTTTACCTGCATGTCATCACCCAATGTTCACTTCCGAATTGAGAGCTGTTTCATGGCAGGACTCCAGGAATACACTGTAATGGGTTGGATCACAGAAACCCCCTAGGGGCTGCCACCTGATGTGCCACGTCTACTTCTGCCCCTGCTTTCCCTGCCAGCCTGGGACTCCAGCACCCTGTCTTGCTGAGCCAGACACGCCAGTCTGCTCCAACACAGACCCAGGGTCTGAACCATGTGCCCTAAAGCTGCAGACCTAACTGAAAGCAGCTTAAGAAATGTTCCTGTCTTTAACACTAAGATACCCAACTCCCAATGTGGTCCAAACCCCAAATAAATCTGTTTTACCCTGTACAGAGCTTATACAGGGTAAACTCAAATTGTTCGTACTCTATAACACTGATAGAGAAGTATGCACAGCTGTTTGTTCCCCCCCCACCACCCACCCGGTATTAATACATACTCTGGGTTAATTAATAAGTAAAAAGTGATTTTATTAAATACAGAAAGTAGGATTTAAGTGGTTCTGAGTAGTAACAGACAGAACAAAGTGAATTACCAAGCGAAATAAAAACAAAACAAGCAAGTCTATGCCTAATACGGTAAGAAAGTGATTACAGATGAAATTCACCCTCATAGATGTTCCTGTAAGCTTCTTTTACAGACTAGTCTCCTTCTAGTCTGGGTCCAGCAATCACTCACACCTCTTGTAGTTACTGTCCTTTGTCCCAGTTTCTTTCAGGTAACCTTTGGGGTGGAGAGGCTTTCTCTTGAGCCAGCTGAAGATAAAATGGAGGGGTCTCCCTGGGGTATAAATAGACTTTTTCTTGTGGGTGGACACCTCTCCCTCCCCCTGTGTAGAATGCTAGCTACAAGATGGAGTTTTGGAGACACATGGGCAAGTCACATGTCCAAGCATGACTCAGGTAGCAGCCATGGTTCACATGCTACCTTGAACATCCTCAAGTAGATTTATGTGGATTGGAGCCTTCCAAGATCCATTGTTCATTATGTGTTTCTTGATTGGGCACTTAACGTGCACATTCCTTTCTCAAGAAGCTGATCAAATGCTTTACTAAGGCTACTTAGAAATCAAGCAAGTACACAGCTGATATTCATAACTTTGAACACAGAAATGATACATGCATACAAATAGGAGGAATAGATTCAGTAGATCATAACCTTTACAGAGATATGTTACACGTGCTCAGCACTTTCTGAAACTAGGCCCCATCAAAGGGGTCACAAGCTGGGCACCTGAAAATTAAGATAACAAAAGCTACATTTTTTGCTATAAAAATCTGTTTGTTTGCAATCCCGCAAAAGTTAGTTTAAGTTCTAAGATTTGTTCAGATTAACTCAGCCTCCACTATCTGATAAATATACAATCTAACTTTAATATCAAGCAAAATACCATAGGATCTTTCTGATGATTAACTCTCAGTACAGCATCAGCTGCTGGGAGAGGCTCACAACATGCACCTGTGAGATTCACGGGGAAAACCGCATATTAAATCAACAGCGAAGACAGAGGGGAGCACAGTGGAGCTTCCAACAAGGAAAATATGTGGGACTCCCTACTGACACTTTTAAAACATGTGCTAAAGCAGCAATGTGCCAAAATAGTTTGGATAATCAGTTTTCCTTGAATTTCAGTATCAGATTCCACTATTAAAGAAAGGGACCAAAATGATGCAGCTTGAAAAAAACATATCACTGCAACCCTCTGAGTGTAATGTAAAAGCTCTGCATTAAAGCAAGGATAACCTGAACTGCACAGATTAAATGCTGTCATTTAAATACAAGAACTATCCCTCTCTGGGACACTGCTCTATTGGCATAGATAAACCAACAGATTAGCAAGATTACAAAACATGCTTTTTTTTTTTTTTTTAAATTAAAGTAGTACTGTATCATTTAATGGGACAAGATGGTCATGGGAAAGTAAGGGAAGAAAGAATGTGATGGAGAGAATTTTCTTAACAGCATTTTTTTCAAATATAAGGATAAGTTTAAAAGAACTGAAGAAACATAAGCTCCAGCTGACTTTGGAATCTACCACCACTGGAGTCCTAGTCAATTAAACATAATTACAAACTGGACACTTCAAAGCCGTGTGTTCAGAACTCACTGACTCCAGAACAATTTATTCCTCAATCTGCTTCTTTTCATATTATTTAAAATCTTAAATTACAAATGGAAACAGGCCATTTTGCTAGTTTATAGCACTGGGTTTTTTTTTTTTTAAAGAATTCCAAATGTACTAGGACTGCATATTACAATGCATGTTACATTTTGAAAAATCGAGTCATACGAAGTATAAAGTGATTTCCTGTTTTTCTGGTTGCTTTTGCAATTGAAATAACCTTACGTAGAATGCATTTTGATCAGTCGTTATTTTCCCTCAGAATATAAATTACATTAAGATACATACCTAAATATCTTTTGTACCCATTTTAGCACCATCTGAAATAGATGCTTGTATACAATGTAACTCCTTATCCAGAATTGTCATAACATCGTGTCATCAAAATGATCACACCTGACTTTTTCCTTGGACCTTACAAACTCTTGGTAGTCCTAGAGAGAATACTGGGTTTCCAAATTAGCTTTTAAAAACAAAACCAACCACAAAACAAACAACAAGCACTAACAAAGGCGGAACAATAGGTAATTTCTCTTTTGTTGGAAAGGCTGCACTGACATGATTATGATCTTGAACCTATCTTACGTTCTATAAATCTAATCTAGGAACAGCTAATGTTCTCCATATGAAGCACTGTTACATCAGCCTGACATTTCCAGAACTTTGTTCTGCTTACAGGATATCAAAGTATTAAGGGTGCAACCGGTCAATTCTGAAACTTCTTTCCTGTCTAGTATAACCGCAACAGGACTGACTGCTTCATCCTTTAAAGGGAAAAGAAGTTCTACACAAACTGATTTAAAAACAAAACAAAACAACATATTGCAACTCATCTCTGGACAATATAAGCCATATATGGAGGATGAACTCAATCCTCCCTTTTGTTTTGTCTTAAATTAAATGTTGTATGAATAAGCAGTAAGTGGAAAATGTGCTGCTATTTAAATATAATTTATTCTTAATTTCAATAATTCCCAAGCCACCAATGGAACATGTAAGGATATACAACCAAATAACTTAGTTTCCATTTTTTACAAAAACAATAATGGATGAAAGGCTGCCAAAGCTCTTCCCGTATATATATTTCCAACTTTCTGAAGCTCTTAAAACTTAACTAACACCTTGGTAAAGAGGTAGAATTTCAATTTGTTACAACAATGTTAAAAAAACTAAAACACAAAGTCCCTATATTTCTTCACTCTCCTCTTCCTCGCCTCCTAAAAACTGTTTCAAAGTATTAGGGGAAAAATATTGTCCTTACTTTTTTTGAACTTTAACAGCATCTGCCAGTCCCATGGAAATACCATATCCTTTAAAATTCATCATATATGTAATCCAAATGTTACAGCAGGAGTAGCAAATTTATAAAAATATATCAATAATATTTTTAGAAGGTTGAAAACAACAAAATAAAATAAAATGATCAGAATTACAAAAAAGGTTTTTAAGTCCAAGGATAAAACCAGAGATAGAAAGAACCCATTAAGTCTCATCTACTCCATCTTCCTGCCCATATTGGATTACTCTCTATAGTACCTTCTTAAGTGCTTTGTCCAATCCGGTTTGAAATCTCTTCCAGGATGGGGTTCCCACTGCCTCCCCGGGGGTTTGGGAATTTCATAGGAAAACGTATCATTCATTTTTGTAATCTCATCCTGGTACATCTAGCTGTAGCCCCTTAAGTTGCTATGTTCTATTTATACAGCAAGAATTACGACACACAGACAAAATCATGAATCCCTGCCTCGAGACCTTACACTTCAAGGACCTGATTTTATAAATGTATGGGATTCCCACTGGAAGTCAAAAGGAGTTAGGAGCACAGAATGTTTATAGGAATAGGCCCAACCATAAATTAGCTTAGTCTAAGTACCACTCTAAATAAATTGTCTTCATTCTTGGTGTTTACACCTCTAAATTTTGCAGATGCTTTTATGTCCCCAGTTAGTAATTGCTTAGACAAGCTATATTTACCTTCCTCATAAGTGAATCCAAACAGCCCTCCTTAAGCGAATAAATATCCATATTAGAAGGGGAGAGGAAATATCTTATAGGCAGGTTTGTTTCTGAGAAGTTAGAACCATGTGTCTTCCCTCTTTCACTAAAATTTGCTTTCCCCCCTCCTCAATTTCTAAGCAGGGAAGATGAGTAAGTAACTTTCCCTGGAAAAGCCAAAATTACTGGGTGCAGAGGGATCATTGTAGTAACAGACACGAAAGATTAAATTTGCATGTGTGCTCAGAAAAGAAAAGCCTCAAACATCCATGCACCTTTGTGCTCTCTGGCCCCAATTTAGTATATTGCCCAGTTCAGAAAAGCACGTAAGCTTAACTTTTCATGTGCTTAAGCACTTTGCTGAATTGAGGCCACGTAAGGGCAGCACAAATTACACCACACATTGCTTTGGCAGATCCACTGTGACAGGCATTTCCACATCATCATCTCCACCACATATGGTCAGTGTTGAACCTAAAACTTTGACCACACAAGTTTTAACACTTTATGCTCTTATTTACAAGGTACGTTACTCTGGATGATCAGTAAAAGGGGGCTTCCTAGCTGCTTCTGTACCAGACATAATGCGCACTATCACAGTAGAAGTGAGATTCATCATCAAGTGAAACTGCAATATACAAACAGCTTCTCTAAGACGTAATATATTCACTTTGAAAACATAGTATTTATTTTAACACCCTGGGCCACATTCCCTGCTGTGCCCGGTCTCTGTTGGATGCTTTGGGGGTGGTACGTGCATGCACACACCATCAAGCAGGATGGATAAAAAAAATCAATGATTTCTAAAAATAAAAATAAAAAAATATCCAATTTTTTAAAATTTAAATAGGATTTTTTTGATAAAATGATTTTTGAGGAAAACACATCTCTAAAGATAGTTTTAATTAAGATACATTATATCTCCTCATAGAACAGGGATTATAAATTCTAATTCTATAGTATGAGACAATATATTCATGTAATCTTTAAGAAAAGTTTTGTAAATGAGTTCCAATAGTTCATGGATTAGGGACCCAATCTTATGGGGTTCCAGAGACTTCTGTATAGATTATTTAGGTCACTCTTTATATCTACCCAGTGGGACTCAGGAAGCAGGAAAGCTTGTTTTTCTTTTCCAGATTATGAACAAACAGGAAAATGAAGGTGAAGATGACTGAGTTAGCTGCAGAAGCCAATATTTTAAGTTTCTCATGTTGACCTGGATGACACGGTAGATTTAATTTTTGTTTTTTAAATATTTAATTTAACTATTTCACTTCAAAACAATTTTAACAGAAACAAACTGATTTTAAAAAACATGAATGTTTAACTAAATTCAAAATTCATATGCTTGTTTTCTTAAAATATTATACGTTTGCTGTTGAAGAAAAATATCCAGAATACATAATGTTGTTGTTTTAGTTAAATAAAACAATTTAAAAGGTCTGTCTAGTGATATTCTCCTCCTACTACAGCATGGCAAGAAAATCCTCCAAATATTAATGATTAACCTGTTGACTGGAGATAGTTCACCTCCCAATGACTTCATAAATATATGCTTCAATTACCTTTGTTAAATGAAATAACCAAACAATCATTCATTTTCTGATATAGCTGTAAAACTAATCTGAAAAGTTTTCGAAATAAATCACTGTTTAAAACTGTATACTGTGTGCCTTCTAAAAATGAAACCTATATCTATCTCAGAGTTGTAAAGAATATGTATTAAGGTTATAACAACCAACAAGAATGCACGTTTATGTAGAAATCCATGATTAAATTGAGTCTTCCTGACTAGTGATTTAAATCATGATTTAAATCAAATCTACCCTGCCATCAAGGAACTAATTGTGACGCCTTGAGCCCCAAGCTGGCTCTGTGCTGGCCTTCATAGTTTAGAGCAGTCTTGGGGCTCCCCTAAGACTTCAGCAGCTGGGAACAGCCATCAAGGGCCTACCCTCCAGCTGAGAAAAGCTGGAGACAGCACTCCGGCCACACAATCCCAGTCAGGTCCCTGTATCAGGCAGATAATGTAGGAGTGGCTATGCCAGCTCAGGACTCCCTCACACTGGTGGTGGTTTCAACTAGGGAGATCTGGCCAGTTTCTGGCCCCTTTGCATGCTCAGAGCAGTGAAAAAGGTCAGGGTCACTAGAACATTCTGACTCTATATTTTCCCCAGAAGCCATGTATCTAACTAATATTTATAGCAAATCTGAGGTTAATTAAGCTATCCCCTCAATGCAAGACAAGGCATAAGTCCCTTTGTTTACGTGCAACATGCCACAACATAAGTGAAATGTACCAGGCTTTTTTTTTTTTTTTTAAAGTGTGAAATGTGTCTCATTCACAGTGCAGCCAGAGAGCTGTGGAGCCTAGAAATACCCTGGTCAGGAAAGAGATACATATCTTCGCCCAAGAGAGGTGATAGCTGTGGAACCAGAAGCCTAAGAGTGGGTACCCTTCCTGTACTCCAGAGGGAAAACACAGGTGCAGTTGCCATGAACTGTGACACAGTTTATATTTAATTTACTATTAATTGCTGTTGCCCATATGTACTTAACAAGCTATGGTTCTATGATGCTCTGAAATATACTTACACTATTAAAAGCCAATACACAATTTTCTGACCAATGCAACCCACAGACTCCTTTTATCTCCAAATAAAGCTAACATCTATGCCCATCCACGTGCAGCAGAAAAAAGTTTGATAAAACCGATGAGCCTTTCAGGATTCTCTGAAAGGCAACTGACTAGGTTCTCTCTGGACCCACTTCTGTTGGTGAGAGAGAAAAGCTTTCAAGCTTCTAATGTGCGGTGTACCTCATCCAGGGCACTAAATGCCCCATTAACAACTAAGTCGGTGAAACCAATCACTACACTCTTGAATGAGCTCACCGTGAAAAACGATAAACCACACTTTTCACAAAACAGTCACTCTGTATCTGAGGTCTCCATCCTCATTCAAAACCTGCACAACACCTTCAGAAGATGAGCCTGGGAGCTTCAATTCATAACTTTACTAGACACTAAAAATCCTGGACTGAATAGACACACTGGATTTATGTCTTATTACAACAATCTATAATCCATTAACAAGCCCCCCACCCAGCCCCTCCCCGCCATGACAGAAGTCGTGCTAAAGGGTCACTTCACCATGAATGGTCCGTTGAAAAGTGTGTTAACTACTTATGCTAAACAATCTGTTACGACTTGTATTGAGAATGCCACAGCTAAATACATTTCTCAGACCTGAAGAAGGGCTCTGTGTAAGGTCAAAAGCTTGTCTCTCTCACCAACAGAAGTTGGTCCAATAAAAGATATTGCCTCGTCCACCTAGTCTCTCTGGGGCTACATCTACACTACAACCTGGATCGATGCTCTGAGATCGATCCACCGGCGGTCAATTTAGCAGGTCTTGTGAAGAGCCCACCAAATCGACAGCAGATCACTCTCCAGTCGACCCCTGTACTCTACCCCAACGAGAAGAGTAAGGTAAGTCAATGGGAGTTTCTCCTGTTGACCCCCTGCAGTGTAGACCCCCGTGGTAACTTAACCGACGGTACGTCGACTCCGGCTACCTTATTCAAGTAGCTGGAGTTGCGTAGCGTAAGTCCACTTACCGTGGTAGTGTAGACATAGCTAAAACCTTGGGACCAACATTGAAACAACAACACTGCATAAGTTCTCTTTTGGAAACAAATTCCTGAGCCAAAGGCTCTCCACTGAGAACCTGTATTTCCATACGTCTAAAACTAGGGACTTTGCGATGGTACACAGCGAGAGGGGCAGTTTCTCAGGTGGGCAGAATTCAAACCATATCTGTCACAGTTAAAAGTAACAATGAACGGTATATGCAAGTGTATCCAACCCATAAACCAATGATTAGAGGAGTTCACATCTATTTGATGGACATCCCTGAATACTGCATTCTCCATTTGGATCTCAGAATTAGCTGGACCATGTAAAATTCAATAAGTAGCAAGCATCCTACTTTGGAATGACAGACTAATACGGCTACCACTCTGAAACATGTATTTGATCAGGTTTATGTGTAATATTTGGCCGAGCATTATATGGAAAATATTTGCATACGGCCCACAAACAGGGGAGTTGTTGTCAGAAGCACGTAATTGCTAGAACCTCACACTTTTAATCAAAACATGTACCTTTTGGGTGACTTTTCCTCTCAGCACATGTAAGATTAACAAGCATATCCAGCATCCAAATTCCATAGCGATGAGCACAATACAGATAGATGAGACCTTCAGCAAATTAGCCATAGTTCAGTTCAGCCACGGTTTTGAGGCAAGGCTGCTACTAGCCTCTCAACTACATTGTGCCACACATCTGCTGATCTGAGATCATAATGGAGGCCTCGGACCTTCAGAGAGCAATCAAGTATCCATCCGCTGGAAACTTAAATTAACTCTTAAATACTTTGAGCAAGGTTGGTCTTGTGGTTAAAACATTAGACCAGGACTCAGGCAATAGTTCTGCCATACACTCCCTGTGGGACCTTTGGCAAGTCATGAATTTCTTCAAGCCTCAGTTCCCCATCTGCAAAATAAGGATAGTAAGTCCTTTCTCCCACCCTTTATTGGTCTTGTCTATTCAGTTTGCAAGCTTCATATCACAGGAAGTGGGTGGGTAATGAGCCAGGACTTTCTCAGGAACAGTGAAGGACATAAGGGAAGGAGTCTGTCCACAGCACGTAACGCTGGATGTCACAGAGGCTCTTTCCTTCGGGGACAGTAGGAGTGATTTTAAACTAAAAAAAAAACAACAAACCAACCAACTATTAAGGGTATATTTTTAATAATAAAATACATTAATAATTTAATAACTCTAGGCAATAGTTGACGGCTGCCCCTGAGGGTCAATAGTTAATTAGAAATAAAAAATTATGAAGCTTATGCTTTCTTAGTCCTGTGTAAGAGCCCAGAATTGCTACATATTTACATGAAATCCAGAAGAGCTTAAAAAGAGGAAAATGCTGACTAGAAACAGACATAAAGGAGATAAAATACAATAAAGTGAATCTGCCTCAGTGACAGAAGTTAGCCACTGGGGTAACTGCAAAGCTATGCAATAAATAAGTATGAAGTGCATGGTCAAAGTATCTCACCTGCACTCTGCCCACTAATCTCTCACGCCTGAGATTACTGACACACCAACACTCCAGAAGTAGCTTCAAACCACTACACAAAAAATCTGCCAGAGTGACTTTTCCCTCTTTCACCCATAAAGGTGGAAGTCTCTCTTCCTGCAAGAGCTCCCCTGGCCTGGGACCCAGAATAGGTAATACTGAGGCCTGCCCCATTGACAAGTTTAAGATCCAATCTCTTATGACCCAGTAGGAGCAGAAATCGGGGCTTTATACACTGAAGAAGGTGAGAATCACATCTTTTCAAATGGATATACAGCATTCACTTCTAGCCCTGGAAGGTCCAGCCTAAAACCAGGACATGATTTTATTAGAACTATTTCATTTCATTTATAAAATGCTCTTTGTGAGTCGCCCTCTGTCAGAACAGCCACCCAGCCCTTCTAGTGGAGTGCAACACCACTCTTCCCAGCAGCAACTCCCACAGTGTCTCTGCTGGGAGACCATCCTCACCAGGGGAGCATCCCTCACTCCTCCCAGCCCCTCTCACTAGTCCTCTGAATCCAGCTCTCCTGTTTGGAGACATCCTGGAGTAAGCCCCTTCACTGCTCCTCTGCCTCCGACTCTTGGTGATGGCTCTCCAGCTTAGAGCCAAGCAGGCACCCCCTCCTGCTGCTGCTCTCCTGCTTTCAGCCCTCCGGTCCTGGATCTCTAGCTTAGGGAGGTCACCCAGCAAACTCCTTTTGCTGCTCCCCTGCCTTCAGCCTTCCCCCAGGAAACACCTTCTGGCTCTGGAAGCTCTCTTCTGCCAATCTCCGCTTCCAGGGTCTCTCTTCCCTCTAGGACCCAAGTGCCCTCTTTTAAGCCTAACGGGAGTGAGCTGACAAGTCACTGGCCCTGCCTCTTAAAAGGCCAGTATCACCCTGCAAAAATGTCACACCCACACCCACCCATACCCAGACTTTATTGGCACTTATTTGCGGTAACTGGCACAACTCACACCAACACTCAAAAGTAACTGTGGCCATTCCAAACTCATGCCCACAGAGCCCATACCACATCATGTGTATTTTTTCTATAGATAAAAAAATGGAGTACTCAATATTGGCGAGAAGTTTTTTACGACTTCCTTGAATAATGCAGATTAACATAGATACGAAGTTAACCTTTTCCAGAAAAAAATGGAGATGAAGGAGCTGTTTGCTAATCAGTGGTGACACCACATCACAGAATCATAGAAATGTAGGACTGGAAGAGACCTTGAGAGGTCATCTAGTCCAGTCCCCTGCACTCATGGAAGGACTAAGTATTATCTAGACCATCCCTGACAGGTATTTGTCTAACCTGCTCTTAAAAACCTCCAGTGATGGAGATTCCACAACTTCCCTAGACAATTTATTCCAGTGCTTAACTACCCTGACAGGAAGATTTTCCTAATGTCCAATCTAAACTGCCCTTGCTGCAATTTAAGCCCAATGCTTCTTGTCCTTTGCTCTTAGGTTAACAAGAACAATTTTTTCCCCTCCTTCTTATAACAACCTTTTGTGTATTTGAAAACTGTTATCATGTTCTCCCCATTCCTGTCTTCTCTTCTCTAGACTAAACAAACCCAGTTTTTTCAATCTTCCCTCATAGTTCATATTTTCTACCCCTTTAATCATTTTTGTTGATCTTCTCTGGACTTTCTCCAATTTGTCCACATCTTTCCTGAAATGTGGCACCCAGAACTGGACACTCGGATTGAAGCCTAATCAGCATGGAGTAGAGTGGAAGAATTACTTCTCATGTCTTGGTTACAAACACTCCTGCTAATACATTCCAGAAAGATGTTTGCCCTTTTTTGTTTTTGCGCAACAGTATTACACTGTTGACTCATATTTAGCTTGTGATCCCCAGATCCCTTTCCACAGTACTCCTTCCTAGACAGTCATTTCCCATTTTGTATGTGTGCAATTGATTGATCCTTCCTTCCTTATTCTATTTATTTGTATCAGCTGAAACTCCACCTATATAATGTAATAGAAAGCATTAGTGAGAAGGGAAACTTAAGCAGAAATAAAGATTTTAAAGTTACAAACAGCACTGGAAATGATCATGCTTGCAATGTGCCTTCCATCTCGTGACCTACCCTATTTCAGGAGAGGGATATTCTCCATATTAGATTCTTCTCTGCCTTTGGGTTGAACTCAAGCATGGTGTCAGCTTAGCATCAGCTGCACCCACTTTCAAAAGACTGTTTTCTATCTTGGCAAAAGGTCAGATCTAGTGATTTAGTAGGTCTTTCCCATTTCTCTTTACTGTGATCCTATTAATACCCCATCAGAGAATTTACACTCTTATGAACATGGCTCCCACTGAAAAATGATGGAGAATTCTAATAATCAACTAAAACTAAAACAGGATTGAATATCACATTTCTAGTTCATAAGACATATTTAAAAGGTGCCTAATGAAGAGTGTTGAGGGTGAGGAGTGGGAGAACTAGAAGAAGGCACTAATATTGCAGCATGTTTAAGACTGTAGGGGTACTGTGTTCAAGAAACATATTTTTAGAGTGTAAGCTCTTTGCTGGCAGGGACAGCTCTTCATAATATGTTTGTACAACACTGAGCATGACATAACTAGTTGTGACTTTTAGGCATTCCTGCAATATAAATGTTTAAGATCAACAACAGCAGCATTGTCATCTAACTTTGTGTGACACAAGCCATCTGCTTAACTTTTCTGGAGGATGCATAAAAGTATGCACCCTTAATGCAACAAAATAATTAATAAATAACAACAACAACTCCTCCTCACATTACAAGCCCACCACTCCATGTCCTGGTAGAAAATTTACAAATTAAACAGAAACACATGTTTAAGTTTTATTTAAATCTGCTACATTTTAGGACTACAGAGAAAACACATGCACGCACACACCCCAATAAGTTTTCTTTGTAATATTGTAAAACACCATAGGAAATACCCGGACTAAGCATTTTTTTTTTAAAAAGTGTAGGATCATTGAAGAGGTGGGTTACTTTTGAACAAAGATATGCAACTCTAAGTAGGCATCTATAGTTCAAACAAAATGTAGTCTAAAAAAAGACAAATTTGTCCAGTATATATTACAGATGTTTTAACCTTGTGAAAATAGTCAAAATTCACACTTTCAAATTTATAGGCTATAACAAGGAAATAAATCATAAGGCCATTTTTAACTCATACTCTTTCACTGGCCTAATGCATTATATTAGGAATTTACATTTCATTAAAAATGACAGCTTTTAGCAACATTTCATAAAAATCCCTAGTGATTTTTAATGGCAAGTCTATTTTGTAAAGTTATTGAACTCTTCCATCTTTTCCTGTAAGATGAACATTATAATTTAAGTCATTTATACTATATTAAAAACTATTAAAAAAACATGCAGGAGAGCTAGATGGCTCAGGGGATTGGTTGTGGGATATTAGGTGTTTCACCTATACCTTATTTTGTTCAGATCCAGCCAAGGGCGGGGCAGTGCCCATGTTAATGCATGTCCTGTGAGAAATGAGTTGATGGTCTCAGTACAATAAATGGAACACTTGATTTAAAAGGGAGTGAGCAGCTGATACGCTGCTCTCAGAGAATGATCCTCTACATTGGAATTTGTCCCCATCTTGGTCCAAAAGATTTAACAGCCTTCTGGTACACTGAAGTGCTCACCTACGCATTTCGGAAGGCTCTGGGATAATGAATGGGTTTTATTTTGGGATTACTTTTATTTGTCTCATTGCAGTTTATGTACATGGCCAGTTCTGTAATATCTGAAAGATTTTAAATTTGGCCTGAAAATCAAGCAAATGCTGTTTCTGTAAAGCACCTAAGTATTAAAATAAATAACTGAAGAAAAAATACTTTTATTCCAGTATCCCCTCCAACCAAGACAACAAAAGGAATGGGAATACAATGGTGCTAATTCTTATTTTTGTTGCTTCCTCTAGATATTAAAAATATTAGAATTCAGATGTAGTTTTGGTACAATCTATGACTTTTCTATTGAGGGGACAGAAGCCACACACTGCAACGTTCAGCTATTAACATGTTTCCTGGTATATATTAAGTGTCAGGGAGAGGAACACCAAGCCCATTTTCGAGTGAACTTGTAGAATTTGGCCTCCACATATTTTAAGAAACTAAACCAGAGGTAATTGTTTAGGCTGATAAGTTACCTGCGATAACTGGAGCGGTTGGATGCGTGGCTAATGGTGCAACTATATTAACAGTTTGGTAGCACTACCAGTTATTTTATAGATATGGAAAGCAAGGAAATGAGAGATATGAAGGGATTTGCCATTATCGTATAGTGAGTCAATATGAAAGTCCATATCTCCTGGATCCCAGGCCCCTTCCCTCTAACAACTGGACAATGCTGCCCACTTTACCATTCACATAAAAAATGGTAAAATACTACTTCGGTAGAATGATATTTAAGCACAGTATACAATAACAATAGTAGTTTGATTATTTTTGTGAACACGTATATTACAGTCTGAATACAATCCTGTACTGTTGGATAGTGCAATCACATAGAATCTGAGGCTGATGTTACACTTCTGTTTTGTTTTTTTTCCTTGATAATGACAGGTTTCAGAGTAGCAGCCGTGTTAGTCTGTATTTGCAAAAAGAAAAGGAGTACTTGTGGCACCTTAGAGACTAACCAATTTATTTGAGCATGAGCTTTCGTGAAGTGAGCTGTAGCTCACGAAAGCTCATGCTCAAATAAATTGGTTAGTCTCTAAGGTGCCACAAGTCCTCCTTTCCTTGATAATGAAAGTGGTGTTCTCATTTCTACATCGTATCACATACACTTCTATAAAATCTGATAAATGCCAACAGTTCAGTCAACCTCTCCTGCCAATACTGTGATCCTTCAGTCAAAATTAAATTGTATTTGAATGTTCATTCAATATTCACAAACAAAATACATCCCCCTGCTGTTCCATCAAGTCTTTTATAAATGGATTTCAGGAGGAGGGGAATAAAAAAAAGCAGAGTAGTGTTTCAACCCCCATTATTTACACTCCATCTTGTGCCCTGTAAATTCCTACACAATGTGGTCTCCAGCACATATGGAATGCATTGTGAACAGACAATTTACCAGCTGTGGTGGCCACTGTGAACCGCAACATAGTTATAAAACAAGAAACTTCAATCCTAGTTTCAGTGCAATTATGTTAATAAACCGCAAACATAACCATAACAAAAAAATCTACTGTGCATTTGCGTTCTCTTTAACTTGATATAATTAGCTGAAGGAAAACCCAAACATAGGGGGGAGCTTTCCTAGGATTTGAACAACAAAGCACACTGAACTCTGGTGCAATTTTAATTTAACTGCACTTTGCCAAATCAAGTTACAGCATTTTAAATTTAATTTCCTCGTAGAGATTCCAAGTGTATTTCAACACCAATTTTATTTATAATATAAAAAACAACCCTCATTTAACTTTCTAAAACACAGCTTTATTATTAGGACTACTTTAAAATATTAGGTTTCAGAGTAGCAGCCGTGTTAGTCTGTATTCGCAAATAATTTTCCACTGAATGCATCCGATGAAGTGAGCTGTAGCTCACGAAAGCTTATGCTCAAATAAATTTGTTAGTCTCTAAGGTGCCACAAGTCCTCCTTTTCTTTTTTAAAATGTTAACAACTGTAATGTGTTAACAAAATGTGGTTTTTGGCTTTTCTTATCACTACCCAAAGATTATGCTTAGACTGTTCTGTAGTTAAAGATTCTCCTACAGGCCACCCATAAAGATGCACTGTTTTTATCTGGACAGAAAAAGTTTTCACGTTTAAGAACATGCTCAGCAATAGCTCGTAACAGATCACAGACTGTGGAAACCTATTGCCTCTTAGTGTTCAGTGGCTATTACTAAATGATGCATCATTCAGATACCAAATGAGAGGTACTTTGTCATGTTTTCCTTGTTTAGTCAGATGTATAGAATTAATTCACCTTTTTGTTTACCTGCAAATATCACATTACCTAGTGTTCACATGTAATCATGGGGCCAACCTGCATTCTGAAAGCCAAGACTGTAGAATACTTAAAAATCCCAAAATTACTCTTGCATGATGACTTATATCAGCGTCATCATGCCAAACTGTCATCTCCTGACGGTGTCTTGTGAAGAATTTTGTCTGGTGATGCCAAGGAAGAAAGGTGAAGGTGACAAACCCTTAAACCCCTAATATGGAGGAAAGCAGGGAGGAAAGGTAGTTTTGTGGTCATCGCTCAGGACTGACAGCAATGAGACCTGGCTTCTGAAGAATTTCAGTTTTAAGACAGGTGTCTATGTAACAAACACACTTTGGGGCTCTCTCTTAGCCTTTTTAAAATATTTTCAAGCTGTAAAGATGTCCATTCCAATACTAGTGGTTAGAGAATTTCACTAAAGGTCACTGTCACTGACAGTGGAACACTTTGGACAAGACAACATCCACATGTCTCAGTTTACTCATTGATAAAGTACATCCTTAAAAGACTGCTGCAAGTCTTAATCTCTGCAAAGCATTCTAAGATACTTGCATGGAAAGCTTTCTATAATTGTCAAGTATCGTCTTCTTTTAGGAGAGGTACAAGACCACAGAAAGCAAGGGAAACAAAAGCAACAGACTTCTGTCTTGCTAGTAACATTTCACATATGGACTCAGCTACACAGACTCATTTCTGAGACAATCAATATATGCCCCTCTTTTTGCAGAGTCACAAGTGAAAATGACTGAGAAAGACAAGCTGAACAGGGTACTCTGGCTGCAACTTAAACTAAAACTCAGTTCTCTCTTTTCCTTGCTCCTCAATGTCAATCCTTTGGGATATTTTCCTTATGCCCTCTTTTTGAAAGACCCTATATAAAGAGGATGCTTGACTAGTTATTTTTCATATTTTAGATTAAAAATACTGCAACAAACAGAGGCTGAATGCCTAGACCTTCTGTATTCTATTCCCAGCTTTGCCACTGATCCACTGTGTGACCTTAAGGCTTATCCTCTCTGAGCATCAGTTTAACCCATTTTACAGGTGGGTAAATACTTACCTACTTTACAATGGTGTTGTAAGACTGAATGAATATTTTAAAGGGCCCTGAGTTCCTTAAATAAAAGGTGGTATGCAGTATAACTATTAAGGCACAGTTTGGGAAAACACTAACAAAAGTAATATACTTTGTTCTTATATAGTGCCTTTCATTCATAGACCTGAGAAGGGAGTATATAGCAGCAGCAGCCCCATTTTACAGATGGAGAAAGTGAGGCATAGAGCTTTTGTGACTTGCACAAGGCCTCAGAGTCAGTGGCAGAGCTGGAATAGAACCTAGGTTGTCTGCCCCCTTCCCCTGCCCCCCAATCTGATGTACTAGTCCAGGGGTAGGCAACCTATGATACACGTGCCAAAGGCAGCACACGAGCTGATTTTCAGTGGTACTCACACTGCCCAGGTCCTGGCCACCGGTCCGGGGGGCTCTGCATTTTAATTTTAAATGAAGCTTCTTAAAAATTTTAAAAACCTTATTTACTTTACATACAACAATAGTTTAATTAGATATTCTAGACTTATAGAAAGAGACCTTCTAAAAACGTTAAAATGTATTACTGGCACATGAAACCTTAAATTACAGTGAATAAATGAAGACTTGGCACACTACTTCTGAAAGGATGCCGACCCCTGTCCTAGTCACTGGACCCTTCAGCATATATCACACAGACACACCCTTCACAGACAATGTTATATTCATATTCACCCCACCCCACAGAAAGTTTAAGAGGGGAAGAAAAGGGAAGGAGGTACAGTTTTAGAGGGAACCAAAAAAACATGCATTAATTGTAACCAGCTGTTTTTTTGGGGTCAGGCTTGCCATGTGCTTTGTGAAGTTTGCCATGTTAGTGTCAAATTCACCATTTTTCAATATTTAGTCAAAGCCGAATGCAGTCTACCTCAACATACCACTGCTAATATTTCACTCTCTTCCTTCTATTGCCAGCTTTAAAACGCTAAAACAAAGCAGCTCATAAAAAAGGCTAGACAGTCTATTTTAGCGACCTTCCGACTGTTCATTTAAGACGACTCTGCTTTAAAGTGCCATGCCAGCTGCTCAGAATGAAACATGGTGCTGTATTCAGACGTCACACGTGCAAATCATTCCCTCCCACATTCCTACTTCACTGAAGGGTAAAGTGCAACCCAAGAGAAAGTTGGCAAGGCTTCCTTCCCTCTTGGTATAGGGCTACCAATGCCAGCTGAAAATACATTCATAGGTCTTAGAGCCCAATCTTTGCTGAAGAATCTTGCCAGAAACACATGGTAGTAATCACACAATTACCATACTCTGTAATCAACCATATCTTTCATTACAATGTCCACCAACTTCACAGACTTGCAAAAAAGATCTCGTTTCAGTTTTCACAACCACAAACATTCAGCCTCTTTTCTACAGTTAGACTTAAATTTTGGCTAAAAGTGCTGGGTCTCGACACTTGTGAAGTATTCTATTCTTGTTCCAAGAAGGGCTTCAATATTTCTTTATGAGCTATAGCCATTCTCTAGAGCTAGTGTCTCACATGGCACTTTTAGCTTCCAAACTGCTCCACTGTTCTAACAGAACGCATGGACTGAAAAAGGATAAAAGCTCTTTCACCAGTCTGATCACTTCATCAAAAGGCAAGGTGCTTGGATCTTTCCCTGTACACAATCGATCAGCTTCCTTTTAATTTACAATTGCCCTACAGGGATTAATTTCAGAGACTACTTTGACAGCCCAACTCTATTAAAAGGTATTTTCAAACAGCTATTGTAACGTATGACCAAGTATTACTGTAAGACCTTTCAACATACAATAAAGGAAATGTCCTCAAGGCAATTTTCTCCCATGCAAGCCATTCAAAGGGCTTTTTAGTGCCCAGAAAGATGAATTACTTTTGTACGCGATCAATGTAACGCAAGCCTATTAAACAAAACATCATGCCCACCATCACTGTGGAAAGCTCCCTGGTAAATGAAAGAGAAGATAAAGCAAATACTAAAGAATATATTTTTATAGCACTAATTTTTCTGTGGGAGTCAATACAACACACAAAGCCAGTTAGATCTTGTTGCAATCCAACCTAATCCTATTGACACTAGGAAAATTAGGACCTGTAATTCACTAGTAGAGCAAGCCCCAATGGCGAAGTAAGTTTAGCTGACACAGTGGTGAACACACCTGAGCCCTCACTGAACTATGGCCTCTACTGCTAATACTGTTGGTGAAGCTTCATAAGTGGAGAATTACAGTCACAGTTGTCCTAAGACAAATATATACTCTGAGATGAGCTTCATTGTCAGAATAGCTGTTACGGACAATTCCATTGTGATTTGATTCTATGTGCCAAGATTCTGAAAGGTAGGCTCCCACATGCATGCACAAAGAATACGCAGTAATTATGCAGCCAAATTCGTGTTTTCAAGTGAACATATATAGTGACATGTTATAAGCATGTGCAATTGCAGTAACTACACAAACAAATACAGATCCCTCCCCCGCTCCTTTCCCCATTTCACATGCAGACTTTTGACTTCATTTTATTAAAATATGGTCCATAAATACACTGAGGCATTGGACAGGGGAAGAGAGAAGTGGACCTATACTGAAGTAAGGCGATGGATGCCCTGTAACACGGGTTACTCATTTTTTGGTGTGCCTTTCTTCATAGTGTACACGGAGTCCTGCATTTCTTTCTAACTAGCTGTGAATCATAATTCCTACCTGGGTGGTTTGGTGCCACAGTGAGTTAGTGGCTTTCACTTTCACTTCTGGAGACATGGGCTCAAATCCTAGTGTCAGTGATGGACAGTTTTGTTGCTTTCATGATCCTCACTCTATCAACATGACAAACATGGTCTCTGCTCAAGAGAGGCTGGGACAGGAACTAATTAGCTTCCAGGATTTTCTAGGGATAAATGAGTATGAGTATGCTGTTCCAAGGATGAATGGAAGCTTTCTGCCAGCTGGGAGGCAGGGCCTGGTCACACCTTTTACATCTGAGCAGCTCCCAAAACAGCCAGAAATGCTTTTTCCTCTCCATCAAGCCACACCCCCAAATGACCAACTCCAATCCCTGCACCAGGAGCTAGGACCTAACCACATCAGCCACACCATCAGGGCTTGTTCACCTGCACATCTACCAATGTGATATATACCATCATGTGCCAGCAATGCCCCTCTGCCATGTACATTGGCCAAACCGGACAGTCTCTATGCAAAAGAATAAATGGACACAAATCAGATATCAAGAATTGTAACATTAAAAAACTGGTAGGAGAGCACTTCAATCTCCCTGGACACTCAACAACAGACCTAAAAGTGGCAACTTTTCAACAAAAAAACTTCAAAAACAGACTTCAAAGAGAAACGGCGGAACTGGAATTAATTTGCAAACTGGACACCATCAAATTAGGCCTGAATAAAGACTGGGAGTGGATGGGTCACTACAAAAAGTAATTTTCCCTCTCCTGATACTCACACCTTCTTGTCAACTGTTGGAAATGGGCAACGTCCACTTTGATTGCATTGGCCTTGTTAGCACCACAAAAGTAATCAACTGTTGAGAATAGGCCACTTCCACCTTAATTGAATTGGCCCCGTTAGCACTGACCCGCCATTTGGTAAGACAACTCCTATCTTTTAATGTGCTGTGTTACATATACTGCTTACTGTATTTTTCACTCCATGCATCCGATGAAGTGGGTTTTAGCCCACGAAAGCTTATGCCCAAATAAATTTGTTAGTCTCTAATGTGCCACAAGGACTCCTCGTTGTTTTTGCTGATATAGACTAACATGGCTACCACTCTGAAAAATACCATCCTCAGTTCAGGAACCAGCAAGGAGGAAGGTGGGGCCTAGAAGAACCATGTCAGAGCCAACAACATGGAGCAGCAGTGGATTGGCGCTCACAGTGCTAAGATGGACAGGAAGAATAAGCACTCTGGTGGAAGCAAGACGGGGGACTACAACGTGCAGTGGTGGAGCTGACAAGTTGAGAGCAGGGCTGCATTAACCAACAGGGCCAAGAGGTCTGGACCAGGGGCATAACAATTTGGAGTGCGCCACTTTGGAAAGGTTAACAAGGCATGGAGGAGCAGGAAGGAGAGATGGGCAAGTCGAGGCAGATGGCTGCCATACATTCAACACCTGCAGCTCTACTGGCCAGTTTAGGGGAGAAGCTTCATGTTAGCCATGCACATCAGAGCTCCAACATTCTAGTGAGCAGGGCTGCACAACTAGACAGGGAGAGCTGCCTCTGTGAAAAGGGCTGCAGCACAGTGGGAGTACTGCAACCTTTGACCACTGAGCTGACGTGGTGCCTGGAAACAGTGACACTCATGAACATGGGGTGAGAAACAAAACGTTAGCGCGCCTATCCTCACTCACTGGGTTAACAGAGGCCTGTATGGGAGAAGTCTTGTTCACTCTGGAGAAAGGAGGGGCACCAGGAACAGCTAGCAAAACAGCTCTCATGGTGCAATGGAAGGGAGGCAAATACTGAGAATATCTGTTCTCAGTTCGTTTTTCCATGAGCACACAAAAACTCGTTCTAAAAAGTTGCAACTCCCTCATGTGCTTCCCAGAATGTCGACACACACAGCTGCTAAAGCCATTCATAACCCTTGAGACCTTTTATAAAAGTTACAGTAATAATTATATTTGTATCCAATAGTAGGTAACTAGATAGAGTTTCTGGCCTTGTTGTTTACTTACCAAAGAAAAAAATTCTGATTAATTTTCCAGTACTACCATACCTAAGTTGTTCCTACTTAGGAAAACAGAAAGGAGCACAAACTCTGGCAAACCAAGTGTAATAGTATAAATTAGGCAAGCCAAAAAAGAATTGGAAGAGCAACTAGCAAAGGACATAAAAACTAAAAGCAAATTTTTTTTTTTGAAGTACTTCAGAAGCAGGAAGCCTACCAAATGATCAGCAGGGCCACTGGACAATCGAGGTGCTAAAGGAGCACCCAAAGAAGACAAGGCCGTCGCAGAGAAGCTAAATAAATTTGTTGTATTGGTCGTCACTGCAGAGGATGTGGTGGACATCCCCACAACTCAGCCATTGTTTTTAGGTGACACATCTCAGGAACTGTCCCAGACTGAGGTGTCAATAGAGGTAGTTTTGGAACAAACTGATAAAATAAACAGCAACAAGTCACAAGGTCCAGATGGCATTCACACAAGAGTTCTGAAGGAATGCAACTATGAAATTGCAGAATTAACAACTGTGGTATGTAACCTCTGGCTTAAATCAGTCTCTGCACCAGATGACTCGAGGGGAGCTAATATAAAGCTGATTTTTTTAAAAAGGCTCCAGAGGTGATCCCTGCAATTAGAGGCTGGTAAGCCTAACTTCTGTACCAGGCAAATTGACAAACTATAGTAAAGAACAGAATCATCAGACACATAGATGAACACGATAAAGTGGGGAAGAGTAAACACACGTTTTGTAATGGTGATTCTTCACCAATCTAGTAGAATTCTTTGAGGGGTTCAGCAAACATGTGGACAAGAGTGATCCAGTGGATATAGTGTATTTAGACTTTTGGAAAGCCTTTCGCAAGGTCCCTCACCAAAGGCTCTTAAGCAAAGTAAGCTATCATGGGATAAGAGGGAAGGTCCTCTTATGGATCAATAACTGGTTAAAAGATAGGAAACAAAAGGTAGGAATAAATGGTCAGTTTTCACCGTGGAGAGAGGTAAATAACAGGATGTGTACTGGGACCAGTGCTGTTCAACATATTCATAAATGTTGAGGCGTGAACAGTGAGGTGGCAAAATTTGCAGATGATACAAAATCACTCAAGATAATTTAGTCCAAAGACAACTGTGGAAAACAGAGTCCCAACATACAAAATGATGGGGTCTAAATGATGTGTTACCACTCAAGAAAGATCTTGAAGTCACTGTGGATGGGTCTCCGAAAACATCTGATCAATGTGCAGTAGCAGTCGAAAAACTAAGAGAATGTTTGGAACCATTACGAAAGGGATAGATAGAAAATATCATGTCTCTGTACAAATCCCTGGTACTCGCACACCTTAAACATTGCATGTAGTTCTAGTCACCCCATCTCAAAGACGATATATTAGAATTGGAAAAAAAGTACAGAGAAGGGCATAGAGAAGCATAGGGGCATGGAACAGGTTCCACGAGGAGAGATTTAAAAAAGTTTATTCCCTGTTTATTCCCGCCCCCTCACACGTTCTTGCCAACTGCTGGAAATGGCCCACCTTGATTATCACTACAAAAGGTTTTTTTTTCTCTCCTGCTGGTAATAGCTCACCTTACCTGATCACACTTGTTACTGTGTGTATGGTAACACCCATTGTTTCATGTTCTCTATGTATATAAATCTCTCCACTGTATTTTCCACTGAATGCATCCGATGAAGTGAGCTGTAGCTCACGAAAGCTTATGCTCACATAAATGTGAGAGTCTCTAAGGCGGCACAAGTCCTCCTTTTCTTTTTGTGGATACAGACTAACACGGCTGCTACTCCGAGACCTAAGAAAAGACTGGGTCTGTTCAGCTTAGAAAAGAGGTGACTGCGCCAGAGGGGGAGAAGGGGGGGGGGGGAGAGGATGAGAGATGTGCAGAAAATTGTGACTGGTGGGGAGAAAGCGAATAAGGAAGCATTATTTACCCCTTCATGTAACACAAGAACCAGGGGTCATCCAATGAAATTAACAGGAAGCAGCTTTAAAATAAACAAAAGGAAGTATTTCTTCACACAGTGCACAATCAACCTGTGGAACTTGTTGCCAGGGGATGTTGCGAAGGCCAAAAGTATAAAGGGGTTCAAAAAAGAATTAAATCAGTTCCTGGAGGATAGGTCCATCGATGGCTATTAGCCATCTGTTTAAAAGAAATACAGTGTGAAATTTAAGAAACAAACATGAGAGGATAGTGATACCTGTCTGGTTTTGATCAGGCAGAACACGGCCAGAGCAGCTGTTATTTGAGCATTTGAATTAAAGATAAGGAATAATTGTTTCATAAACACCCCCACCAAGATTAAAAAAATCTTGCTGTCAGAGTGGTTGTTTTATCACATCAATTTTTGTTTTTTGGTGGGGTGTTTTGTTTTTGTGGGGTTTTTTTTGGGCGGGGGGGGGGGGGAAGAATTAATGGCTGATCCACAGCAAATATTTGGTACCTATCCTACAAACAACAACTAATCACCAATTTCATCTACATTAGTGACATTTTTTCTGGGTTCCCCCTTTCGTCCTCCCCAGCAACCTTAGCCTTCCTCCCCTCCAATTCTTGACAATGCTTCTGGAATGGGGAACAAGGTGTATAAACTTTCCAGCAGACTCACCAACACTTATATCTTTGCGGGGTTCTGCAAGTAGAAAACACATCAGCAGCAGAATCAGATGGTCTGTTAAACCTATGGCTTCTGATTTTAAAAGTCTCTGAATCTCAGCTATGCCAAAACTATAATCCTCTTCACTGAGAGGTACAGTCTAGCAAATAGAGTGCTGGACTGAGACTGGGGAGACATGGATTCTGTTCCCATCTCTACCACTGACCTGCTGTGTGACCTTGGGTGAGTCACTTCACTTCTCTCCCACCCTTTGTCTTGGCTATTTAGATTGTAAGGTCTCAGGTAGAAACCACAGTGCTGCCAACTCTCGTAATATCTGGTGTTTTACTTAAATCTCCCACCCAATCTAATGCCCGGAGGAGCTGGAATCTCTGTATCCATTTTAAAAATACAGTACGTTTCTAGCCCTCTTGATCTTGGAGAAAAGTTTGAAAATGCGTCCTGAGTCTACTGTAAAGGCTCAAAAATCAGGAAGCCAATGTGCAGAACCTAATTTTCTTGTTAAATATCAGTGTTTAAGCAAATATCATGACTTTGGGGGGCCTGTCTCATTTCTGAGTGCTTGGGTTTGGCAAGACTTCAACTGCCTCACTGTGTTTTCATACAGTGCCTGGCACAATAGCCCCCCCCCGCACCCCGCATCGCAGTTACAGCTACTAGATGCTACTGGAATACAAAATTAGCAGTACTAGTAGTAGGCTGAATCCAGAAGGTCTCACTCAGTCTTTATTTGGGCACATTCCCAGGGGAGCTTCCTTGGAGTAAGGACCTCAGGATTTGGCCCTGTATTTATAGATAATTTTTTTCAGAAATGAGATTTCCTGACGGAAGATTCAGTGACATGATTGGCTGATCCATGGAATCAGCCACATGTGCATTACCTCTCAGGCCAAACCCAATTTTCCCCTTGATCACTAATAAGATTTACATACTGTGTGTCTTACTGGCTAATTAGATCAATGAAGGCTACTCCCCCTTCACTGCTTGTAGTAGGGACTTCCATTGCCTATAGCTATCCAAGTGGAGTTGCCTTTGCCAAATATTTGGAGATATTGCTAATGGCTTCATTTGAATTTAACACTGCAGCTCATACATGTTTCAGAGTAACAGCCGTGTTAGTCTGTATTCGCAAAAAGAAAAGGAGTACTTGTGGCACTTTAGAGACTAACCAATTTATCTGAGCATAAGCTTTCGTGAGCTACAGCTCACTTCATCGGATGCATACTGTGGAAAATACAGAAGATGTTTTTATACACACAGACCATGAAAAAATGGGTGTTTATCACTACAAAAGGTTTTCTCTCCCCCCACCCCACTAAAACATTTTCTGTATTTTCGTGTGAATTGGCTGCAGATTGTTTTGAACCACGGAATTAAAAATATTCCAAACATGGCAAAATTCAGCCCTCAGATCTGCAGGGCAGAGACAGACTGATTATCAGCTTTCTCTACATGCAGCTCATTTAGGCAAGGAGAACAGAATACTGGAGCCCAGATCTGCCCTGCTAGACAAAGGCCATAATTTTACCTTCAAATTCTCATTTTGAAGGTGCTGTTCTAGATGCAGTAACTCTCCCAATCTCAACACACCTCTCTATAACCCACCAACTGAGGGTCCCCAACACTGGAATAGCATAGCTGAACAAGTCAGATTTCTATGTGGTTAACCTGGCACTCAAACCACCAGGATTCTGCTTCCTAGAAAAAAGAAGGAAAATTTTGGGGGTGAGCACAAAGAGTGGGTTTTAGCTGTGATCCAATCAGGGGCAAATATTCAACACACTAGTTAGCCACTGAGAAAACTGCATCAATTACTTATTTATCTGAGGTACCTAATTCTGGCTCATCCCAAACACCACCTGATTTTTAACCTCTCCTTATGATCCTGCTGGCCAGGAATAAGTTGTATATTATCTGTAGTACAGTACTGCCTAGAGGTTCTACCCAAGATTGAGGCCCCACTGGGCCAAGTGCTCTACATACACAGTCCTTGCCCCCAAGAGCTTACAGATTACACAAGGCAGACAAAAGCTGGATGGGAAACAGACGCAGAGAAGAGAAGTGAAGCGATTTGTCCAAAGTCAGACAGCAGGATTGTGGGAGAGTCAGGCACAGAACCCAGGACGCCCGAGTCCCAGTCCAGTCTCTTATTCACTGGAGCACAGCCTCTCATTGTTTTAGTAAGGATGGGTGAATGTGGGCTGTGCTTGCATGATGTATGTCTGGATCACGCCTGGCTCTTACTAGTGCTAGGATGCACTCGCAGATTAAACAGACCCTGAAAAACAAAAAATCCTATTATTCTGTATTTTCAATTCTTCTTAGTATCTCCCACAGCTTTTGCTGAACAGATATGGTGACAACTACAGAGTATCTGTAAACAGAACAAAATACAATTATTGCTACTTTGAAGTTTATAGAGCTGGTATGAAAACAACTGCACAATTGAAAACAACTGCACAATCCTTCTCTTGGAGCTAGATTTTTTAAATTGGTGTTTCATCTCATTTGAGCCCGGGGTCACGGCAGCTACGCAGAGAAATTAAGGAGAAGAGACAGCTACAATGACCAGGGAAATGTCAGTTTCCTGTTTAAATTCAGGGAGGGTATTTAGGCTTGACAGTTTGATAGATTTTTTTTTCAAAGGTAGGCAGCTTCCTGCTTTGGATCAAACTGTTTATATTTTAGTCTGTTTCGTGTTGATTGTGAATGAAATAGAATAATTTTAAACAAACCCTGCCCCAATGCATTGTTCAAGTCCAATTCCTTTAAAAAACAACAACTACATTACTTTCATGTAGAAATGTCTGATATTTCTTAGGTGGAAGATACAGATTATTATGCTGAAAAATTATTATTAGATGTTGGAAAGGGATTATGTTTAAAAGGTGAAACAGATACATTGACCAGAATTAAGAATCTTTCCTTGACCTTCCAGTGGAGTGGCCCTAATAATGCTATGTGCTCAGCTATGTATCCCCTGGACTCCAAATGGACACTTTCCCTCATCTGATCCTTTGGTGAACTTCCACGAGCTGCTATGGGCAACTGTAAGGAAAAAATATTAGAAAAAATTCATGTGCAAATTTTCACCAGTTTGGTAGGATTTAACACCTTTTGAAAATCCCCCCTCCACCCACACCCCCACCCCTTCTCTCACAATTGGTTTTCACAGCAAAAAATGAGAATATATGACAAGCTTTCTTTGTGAAGGTTTGCAGAGGAAGAGGAAAAGGGGAGGTGGGGTAGAGGGGTGCATCTCTTTAAAGTCCATATGATCTAGAGGAATGTGCTGAATTCTATCTAGATAATTAATTCTACTGTCCATATCATTGTAGTATCAGAGCACCTAACACTAATTCTCATGATACCTCTGTGAGGTGGAGGACGGTAGTATATCCATTTTACAGGGGGTGGGACTGAGGGATAGTGAGAGAGACCAAGCATTTTGCTCAAGGTCACAAAGATAGTTTGTGGAAGAGCTAAGAAATCAACTCAGATCTCCTGAGTCCCAGTCCAATGCCTTAACCACAAGACCATCCAGGATCACCTCTGAGGGAGCTTGTAGGAGCATATTAGGTGCTTTTTCTAGTTATATTTCCACATTGGTGACGATGATGGCTGGCAATGAAACAGTTATAGTGACCTGCAGGTGAGATGCTATGTTTGGAGTCCTCCCTGAAGACAGAAGAGATTTCTTGTGCGTTAACAGCAAGTTAATGGCTCTACTGGAAGATTAGATTCGCAGCTTTAAAGAACAGCTATTAGCCTGGCATAGTGTCACAGAAGATCAGATTTGGGCAGAATCACTGCAAACTCAACAAGAGAAGGAACGGGCAACAAAACAACAGAGTAGAAATCAGAGAAAAGTATTGACAGTTCATGCCCAACAAAAGGGTAAAAAAAACCCAACAAGACGCATTCAACATGGTTGGAAGCAGAAGAAAACGAACTATTTGTGATCAGAGGGAAAACAATCAGGAGGAACTCAACATGCCTGGAAGCATCAAATTTCTATCAGATATCCTGTAGGGCAGCTGCAGAGAATGTCTCTGAAGATTCAGTTGGAGGAAAGAAATGGAACTGCAGGGGACTTCTCTGAAGAAAGCTGTCTAACACAATCTACATCAAGTATGCCGAAGGGAGGAAGACTAGGTTCCCAGTGCAGGCGATGTTACGAAGAGTGGACAGAACATTCTACAAGGGATGAAAGTACAGCAGGATGGTGTGCTGCTTTCCTGGAGCTAAAATAAGAGGTGTGGCAGCAATGTTAGATGGGATTCTGAAGGCCGTAGGCAAGACTGTACTGGTGATGATACATATCAGCACAAATGACATCTTCAGGTGACAGATTATTGAAGATTTCAGGGAGCCGAAGGACAGGACAGTCCAGATGATTTTTGTAGAGAGGCTTCCAATCCCACAAGCACGAGCAGACGTGTGGCAGAAGATATGGGAGGTGAACCATTGGCTATTGTGTAAAGTAGAGGGTTTGGTTCTGTGGGACAAATGGGCCACCCCTTCCCTGGAGAGAGGGCACTGTACTACTTTCACCTCAACAATTGCGGAACCAATCTTCCGGGTGACAGACTAACCAGATTTGTCATAAGGGTATTAAATTATACTAAAAGGGGAGGGTGTTAATGATAAATACTGTACAAATGCTCAAACATACAACTCAAACTCAAGGGTGTCAAACACAAGGTGTCAAGAGCCACAAAGAGAAGTATTATTTTATTTACCATTTGCCACTGCTAGAAGCCTAGTAATAAACACGATGAATTCATAGAATCATAGAATATCAGGGTTGGAAGGGACCCCAGAAGGTCATCTAGTCCAACCTCCTGCTCAAAGCAGGACCAATTCCCAGTTAAATCATCCCAGCCAGGGCTTTGTCAAGCCTGACCTTAAAAACCTCTAAGGAAGGAGATTCTACCACCTCCCTAGGTAACGCATTCCAGTGTTTCACCACCCTCTTAGTGAAAAAGTTTTTCCTAATATCCAATCTAAACCTCCCACACTGCAACTTGAGACCATTACTCCTCGTTCTGTCATCTGCTACCATTGAGAACAGTCTAGAGCCATCCTCTTTGGAACCCCCTTTCAGGTAGTTGAAAGCAGCTATCAAATCCCCCCTCATTCTTCTCTTCTGCAGGCTAAACAATCCCAGCTCCCTCAGCCTCTCCTCATAACTCATGTGTTCCAGTCCCCTAATCATTTTTGTTGCCCTTCGCTGGACTCTCTCCAATTTATCCACATCCTTCTTGTAGTGTGGGGCCCAAAACTGGACACAGTACTCCAGATGAGGCCTCACCAATGTCGAATAGAGGGGAACGATCACGTCCCTCGATCTGCTCGCTATGCCCCTACTTATACATCCCAAAATGCCATTGGCCTTCTTGGCAACAAGGGCACACTGCTGACTCATATCCAGCTTCTCATCCACTGTTACCCCTAGGTCCTTTTCCGCAGAACTGCTGCCTAGCCATTCGGTCCCTAGTCTGTAGCTGTGCATTGGGTTCTTCCGTCCTAAGTGCAAGACCCTGCACTTATCCTTATTGAACCTCATCAGATTTCTTTTGGCCCAATCCTCCAATTTGTCTAGGTCTTTCTGTATCCTATCCCTCCCCTCCAGCGTATCTACCACTCCTCCCAGTTTAGTATCATCCGCAAATTTGCTGAGAGTGCAATCCACACCATCCTCCAGATCATTTATGAAGATATTGAACAAAACCGGCCCCAGGACCGACCCTTGGGGTACTCCACTTGATACTGGCTGCCAACTAGATATGGAATTAGAAATGCTCATACATGAGAAAAAAATGTTGACATAATGGGTATATCACTGGAACTCAGGCTATGTCTACACTTAAAATGCTATAGTGGTATAGCTGCAGTGCCACAACTATGCCACTATAGCGTGTAGATACTGAAGCACAAGGGTTTCTCCTGTCACTGCAGTTAACTCACCTCCCCGAGAGGTGGTAGCTAGGTCAGTGGAAGAATCCCCAACGCTGTCTACACTGGGCTTAGGTCGGTTTAACTACATCACTCAGAGGTGTGGATTTTTTCACAGCTGGATCAATCTTATTTTCTAGTGCAGACCACGCCCTAGTTGAAGGATTCACGTGAATGGAATGTTAAAGCCCCACAATACACTGTATCCAGGAAAGAGAGTGTGCAAAAGGAGAGGGGGGTGGTGCTTCTATATCAAAGATGTTGTGACACTCATCTCTTGCACCCATCTCTCCAATTAACTGCCTTTAATAATACTTTGCACTTATATAGTACTTTACAAGCGTTAGTTAGTGAGGCCTCACAATACCTCTTTCATGCTGGCAAATGCCACCACCACTTTCCAGATTTGGAAACACAGGCATAGAAAGGTTATGCGACATGCCCAAGGTCTCACAGTGAGTCAGCATAAGAACCTAGCTCTCCGGACATTTAGTCCCAGAGCACAAAGGGCAAATCACTTAGTTGTTCTGTGTCTCAGTTTAACGATCCATAAAGTGAGTGGGAATGACACTCACCTACGTACAAAGGCCTGTGGCGTTCTTACGTCCTGTATATTTTTGGATTCAGCTACAGTTAACATTGTTTCCTATCTCTAAAAAAAGGTTAATGATCTCTACCTTCCTCACAGGGGTGGTATGAGCCATAACTGAATAGTGACTATAAAATGCTGTATGTGACCAGTTGTATTTAGTTCTCAGTACGTGGGCAGGAGTGGGAACAGAAGTCAGGACTAGGGATGTAGAAGGTTAACTGTTAACCCCAGTGGCCCCGCGTCAGGCTGGCAGGAGTGACCCGAGCTGAGACTGCAGAACCCCAGTCCCGGAAGGAGTGGGCCCACAACCCTGGCTGCACCAAGCCAGACCCCAGCCCTGGCCATGCCAGCCCCCGCCCTCACCAGCTACCTTGGTTAACGGTTAACCGGTTAAACGAAATAATTTTAATCATTTAACCGGTTAACTTTTTTAACTGATATTTACATCCCTAGTCAGGACATCTGCTTCCTCATCTGAGCTATTCCTGTAGACCAGCAGTTCTCAGTCAGGGGTCTGGGCCCCCCTAGGATCTGTGAGCAGGTTCAGGGGGTTTGCCAAGCAGGGCTGGTGTTAGACTTTATGGGGCCCAGAGCAAAAAACCCAAGCCTGAGCTGGAGCCCTGCCATACAGGGATGAAGCCAAAGCCTGAGCAACTTAGCTTTACAGGGCCCCCTGTGGCATGGGGCTTTGGGCAACTGCCCCACTTGCTACCTGCTAATGCTAGCCCAAACTTTTATATGCCGAAAAACAGGTGTTGTGGCACAGGCGGGCCATGGAGTTTTTTATAGCATGGGGGGAGGGGGTCACAGAAAGAAAAATGTCGCGAACCTCTGCGGTCAATCACCACCACCTTTTAGGAAAAAGGATGGTTTTGTGTTCATAGCACTGGACTGGGCCTAGGAAGACCAGGGTTCAGTTCCCACCTCTGTCTCAGACTCCCCGTGTAACCCTGGGTAAATCACTTAATATCTGTGCCTCTGTTCTCCATCTGAAAAATGAGGGTAATACTTCCTTTCTCCCCTCCTGTGTCTTTCCTTTTCAGAATGGAAGGCAGGGCCCATCACTTGTGTACATGCAACACCTAGCACAGTGGGGCCATGATCCTGGTTGGCGCCTCTGAGTGCCATTATTATATAAATATTATACACTTACAGCTATGAATTTCCCAGTGAACATGGTTTTTATGAGTTTTCACAGATGGTGAAAAACATTTTTGCATTAAATTTGGTAAACTATTATTTTTGTGGAAATTGTACAAACTCAAAAAAACCAGACACATAAAACTCACCTCACAAATATTTCACTCGGGCATAGCCCTGAGGCACGCTCTTCTGTGCCAGATCCTAGCCCAGCGCCTGTTCCATGTTGGTTTATATACTTACTCTTGCATTTATGTTGAAGCTAATTGTAGCTTTTCTTTTAAGTCTGAATCTTTGACTAGTTTCATTTAATCTCATACCAGACTATAACCACCATACTCATCTGGAAGGGGAAGGAGTTCATTCTGCATTAAACAAAATTAAACATCTGACAACAGACCCTGATGTTTGCTTTGTATTCAGTTAATGTCTTCAATATGGCCACGATCCAATCAGGTGATCTGTGTTAGCAGACCCTGGATCTGTTAAGATCCCCACTAAAGTCAAAGGAGCTTCACACAGCTTCTGAATGGAGGAGCATCTTGCAGGACTTACGTTCTTATGACATCACTCGTAATTGCAGGAGAGTCTAGCATTCTCCTTATAGAAAGGGGACAAAACTGTCCTCTATAGGTAGGGTTGGAAGGATTAGATTTTTATCAGTGAAGGTTGGTAAACATAGATTTCACTATACACACACAAATCGATGGAAAAATATGTCCATCAATAACAGAAATTTACAGATAGGCCAAAAAAGAAAAATGCCACTGGAGAACTTACTAGAGTTTGATTTAAGAATATTTACTTCGTATATTCTGACACATGATGTCTGACCATTTATGTTTTAATGGTTATTAAAGCTTTAAACTTTTTGAATCTCTACCTCTAATGGCATTAAAAAATTACTGTCTGACACATCCCATAAATTCCTGCAACCATGAAATGTAAATAGACAAAAAATAAGAAAAAATGTTTAAACCCCATAATTTTGTGCAATTGTGCAAATTTAAATAAATAAAAATAAAAAATGCATAAAAATAAACAAATATTATCTGTTGAAATGATAAAAAAACACCAAACATTTAATTCTGCCAAGGTTATTTTCCAATAAAATAAAACTGGATTTTTTAAAAAAAAAAACAACAACCCAAAACCAAAACCCCACTTTAGTATTAGAATTCAGATTGTACTGTTAGATTGGAGACAACTAAAACAAAGGAAAACTATATAACGCGTATAAAGTAGTTACTAAAGACACTGGATGACTGTAAACTAACCCAACTACTATTGTTTAGAACACAGCGTTGTTTTCTTAACCACTCCATTATACTGCAATTCCATTGTCACCCAACAGTGTTAGCTATAGGTGCTATTTAGGAAAAAAATATCCATAGCCTTCGAGACTAGGAACATCTGGGCTTTAGAGCTAGATAGAGATTAAGCAGAACATGGGGTAAATTACTTTGGCCATCTCTTTTTCCTACACATTGTCTGTAAATGTCACCACTGCCATGAGAGTCCGTTTTATTTTTCCTGTTAGCTTTTTGTTTTCTCTTTCTTCACCAAATACAGCTCTTTTCGCTGTGGGGGAGGGGGGACAGCAGGGGAGGGGCCGAGGGCTAGCCTCCCCGGCTGGGAGCTCAAGGCCTGGGCAGGGCGGTCCTGCGGGCCGGATATGGCCTGCGGGCTGTAGTTTGCCCACCTCTGCTCTAGTGCAATCCTGGGGCAGTAGTTTGGGGTTGACTCAGAGGAAAGTTTACCAACTAATGAAGTCACCAACACCACTTCTTATTCCTTGGAAGTCTGTGTAAGTACCACCTATCTTAAATTTTCATATAGTGCCAATCAGTGTAGAAGCTACGTGTGTCAACAATACTGCTACAGTCAAGTTTAATCTTTTCAGGAGTTCAAAGGTTCACCAGAACTTTCAATATAATCTTAATAAAAGATAGGAAAACCCTATGACTGGAGACAGGGTGCAGAAGCGTTACCATTTTAATCCCAAATTCTGTCTTGCAGCCATCTTACAAATTGTATCCATTAATTTACAGATTTTCCACCTTTTTTTTTAAATGAAAATACTTCAATCAAAACTGAGAATATAGTATTCTGTAAGCAGCAGCATTATTAAAAATAATTTAAGAGACATTCAATCAGGCATTTTATTTATTTTTTTAAATTACAAAGAATGTTATAAGTAACATCAACTTAAGTAAAGAAAGCAAAGGAAATTCAGACAAACAATTGGCAAAACATGAGGGATTTTTTAAATTATTTTTTTAAACCATCCAGAAGAGGTTCAGAAAGCTAAAATATCCTATGAAAGAAGGTCAGCTTGGATTAAGAGGCAAAAAAATCAAAGTTTTAAAAAAATGTAATAGACGGAGTGGAGATGTGAATAATCACATGCAAATTTTACAACTATGAATGGATGGGGGGGGGGTGACATTTACAAAATGAGCCTAAATAATGGACAAAGTCACCAAAGACAAGGCAATGGAAATGACAGAAAAGAATCCAATGTCTTCATACAATGGTTCACAACAGGCTCCCAAGGGAAAATCAGAAAGGGAAAAGGCAGCAGAAATACATACAGTAGCTGCCAATGCAAACGGACAGCAGGGGGCCGCCTTACATGAAGGAAGTCACGCAATAAAAGGTGACAAGCAAAACATATGGAGCATCACACTGAAATCAGCATGCATACAAAATGTAAAAGATTTTCATCATCAAAATATCCAACAGGCTAGGATCAAGTGAGGGAAACTATCAATTTAAATGCAACTTCCTAGAAAGCATGAGCCAGAGAGAGAGCGAGAAACCGACCAGAAAATGAAAAATCCAATTAGTGAAATGGTGATCATGATTACTGGCCTAATGAAAAATTAAAAATTACAGCCACCTCTCTCCTTAGCTTACTTGGAAATCCTTTAGTCTGCTTTTCTTGGGCTGATGGAGAGAGCATTTCTCAAAAGTACAGGGTCTTGCGAACTCTGATATTTTTGTTCTTCAGTTAAAGGGATAACCAACAAATTCATATTATTTTCATGTTTTAATTCCTGTCTGATAGGCCACTCCTCTCTCACTTTTATGTGAGCCCTAATTAAAAGACAAAAATATATTTCCAACAGGGACCGTAAAGTTTTTGACCAGACAATGTTGAATTGTAAACTTTCATAATCACAAAAAAAATTAAGGGTAGAAGAACTCAGAAATAATGAACACGCACGAGGGGAATATATAGAATTTTTCTGTCAATATGCTGACTACAGAGAAAGAAGATACACAGAAAACCTTTCCCTGGAACTCAGTGGAGGGCATACAAACTGGGAAACAAACGGTCTGAGCATAAAATAAAAAGGCAACTTTCAAAATAATATTTCACAAAACACCAGTGTTAGATACCAAAAACAGAGTAACTTTGGCACAAGAGTTTTGAATATTGCCAGCTCTCAAACCAATCAGTTAATTCCCCTCCCCTGCACTATACTTGGTGTCAAGACTAACAGCACTTCCAAAAGGAGAGAGAGAGAGAGAAAAAAATCTATGACATTGAATCTGCATAACTACACAACACAGGGGATTTCTGAGCATTTATAACAGCCAAATCAGCCAAACAATCGTCTGAACAACTGCAACAGTAAGCTATTGGGGTTCTTATGTCGGCAACATCAGAAGTCTGTTGGGAGAACCAAATCCTTTATAATAAAAATCAATCACAATTCCCATTCTGTTTCACAAACCTTAAAAACCTGAATGCCACTAATTTAGCCTTCTTATTGAAGAATGAATACAAGATAAAAAGGAGCCGACAGCTGGAATAGAGCCAAAAGAAAGCTTTCGGGAACAAAATGCAGGGAACAATGTTTGTTCTGCATTCAGAATTTTACATGAAACTCTGCAGACGAGACAGGCATATCTGGCTACATGGCCAAGAATATACATTTATTATGGAGAATACTGCCTTTAAAAGGAGAAATAAATTAGAGATTAACGCCTTTTATTCAAGCTGCAAGGAGAAGAATTCCTGAAGCAATTCAATTCACCACAAGGAACAAGGTTTCTTTCAAAAGTCACCCTTAACTGGGAAGGGCCCTTCTTTACAGGGAGCCTGAGCGGAGAAATACACAGCTCATAGCTTTCTATTTATAGTCATTCAGGCAGTGAATAGTCTCATTCCAAATGCCACAAGGCATACTCACAACCTTTTATCCTGGGGACCTGATTTGTGTTTCATTTCAAAAAGTCCAGGACTATGGGAGGGGTGGGGGGCCGGGGAGGGAGGCAGCAATGCAACAGGCAACAGAAACATTCCCCCCCCAAAACTTTTTCTGTTTATTTATTAAGCTAGAAGGCTTTACAAACT
The DNA here is from genome assembly GCF_965140285.1 of Lepidochelys kempii. NCBI lineage: Eukaryota > Metazoa > Chordata > Testudines > Cheloniidae > Lepidochelys > Lepidochelys kempii. The sequence continues at coordinate 21,749,968 of NC_136385.1, forward strand.
TTCGTATGGGAAAAAAAAAAAAGGTACAGCTTTACAATGGCGTGCATTTTTGCACAGTAACTCTGAATACCAGTGCCCTACAATTTAAGCGAATCTGTGAGAAGGAGGGAGGGGTGTGTAAGCATTTCAATTAGTTGGCTTTGAAGGACCCTTCTGAAAGCGAAAGAAAGACAGAAAACACTTGTCAAATGCAAGTTCAAGTGAAAGCCACTTCTGCCAATAAAGTGTGCAGATGGCCATGGGGGTTCCACTAAACCCTAACTAGGCCCCTATTATGTCTTTACTGCTAGCAAAAAAAGGCAAGGGTCACCTTCAGTTTAGAATAAGTTAGCTTCCTTTCCCACAGGATGACTCTGGTCAATCAAACCAGTAAAGGAAGTCCTCCCTTTGAGTGACAGCTATTCCATCAGTGCACCGAAGAACCTTTAGAAGGGCTAGAGACACACAAAAAACTTTAAAAAGAAAAGGAGGACTTGTGGCACCTTAGAGACTAACCAATTTATTTGAGCATAAGCTTTCGTGAGCTACAGCTCACTTCATCGGATGCATTCAGTGGAAAATACAAAATACAAAAATACTGCTGGAAATGGCCCACCTTGATTATCACTACAAAAGGTTTTCTTCTTCCCCCCCCGCCCCCCGCGCTCTCCTGCTGGTAATAGCTCATCTTACATGATCACTCTCCTTACAAGCCATTACCCTATGATCCCACTGAGAGTTACCAAAAGCAACTACAGCATTTGCTCAAGAAACTTCCTGAAAAAGCACAAGATCAAATCCGCACAGACACACCCCTGGAACCCCGACCTGGGATATTCTATCTACTACCCAAGATCCATAAACCTGGAAATCCTGGGCGCCCCATCATCTCAGGCATTGGCACCCTGACAGCAGGATTGTCTGGCTATGTAGACTCCCTCCTCAGGCCCTACGCTACCAGCACTCCCAGCTACCTTCGAGACACCACTGACTTCCTGAGGAAACTTCAATCCATCGGTGATCTTCCTGATAACACCATCCTGGCTACTATGGATGTAGAAGCCCTCTACACCAACATTCCACACAAAGATGGACTACAAGCCGTCAAGAACACTATCCCCGATAATGTCACGGCTAACCTGGTGGCTGAACTTTGTGACTTTGTCCTTACCCATAACTATTTCACATTTGGGGACAATGTATACCTTCAGATCAGCGGCACTGCTATGGGTACCCGCATGGCCCCACAGTATGCCAACATTTTTATGGCTGATTTAGAACAACGCTTCCTCAGCTCTCGTCCCCTAAAGCCCCTACTCTACTTGCGCTATATTGATGACATCTTCATCATCTGGACCCATGGAAAAGAAGCCCTTGAGGAATTCCACCATGATTTCAACAATTTCCATCCCACCACCAACCTCAGCCTGGTCCAGTCCACACAAGAGATCCACTTCCTGGACACTACAGTGCTAATAAACAATGGCCACATAAACACCACCCTATACCGTAAACCTACTGACCGCTATTCCTACCTGCATGCCTCCAGCTTTCACCCTGACCACACCACACGATCCATCGTCTACAGCCAAGCTCTGCGATACAACCGCATTTGCTCCAACCCCTCAGACAGAGACAAACACCTACAAGATCTCTGTCAAGCTTTCTTACAACTACAATACCCACCTGCAGAAGTAAAGAAACAGATTGATAGAGCCAGAAGAGTTCCCAGAAGTTACCTGCTACAGGACAGGCCTAACAAAGAAAATAACAGAACGCCACTAGCCGTCACCTTCAGCCCCCAACTAAAACCCCTCCAACGCATTATTAAGGATCTACAACCTATCCTAAAGGATGACCCAACACTCTCACAAGTCTTGGGAGACAGGCCAGTCCTTGCCTACAGACAGCCCCGCAACCTGAAGCAAATACTCACCAACAACCACATACCACACAACAGAACCACTAACCCAGGAACTTATCCTTGCAACAAAGCCCGTTGCCAATTGTGCCCACATATCTATTCAGGGGACACCATCACAGGGCCTAATAACATCAGCCACACTATCAGAGGCTCGTTCACCTGCACATCCACCAATGTGATCTATGCCATCATGTGCCAGCAATGCCCCTCTGCCATGTACATTGGTCAAACTGGACAGTCTCTACGTAAAAGAATAAATGGACACAAATCAGATGTCAAGAATTATAACATTCATAAACCAGTCGGAGAACACTTCAATCTCTCTGGTCACGCAATCACAGACATGAAGGTCGCTATCTTAAAACAAAAAAACTTCAAATCCAGACTCCAGCGAGAAACTGCTGAATTGGAATTCATTTGCAAATTGGATACTATTAATTTAGGCTTAAATAGAGACTGGGAGTGGCTAAGTCATTATGCAAGGTAGCCTGTTTCCTCTTGTTTTTTCCTACCCCCCCCCCCAGATGTTCTGGTTTAACTTGGATTTAAACCTGGAGAATGGTCAGTTTAGATGAGCTATTACCAGCAGGAGAGTGAGTTTGTGTGTGTATGGGGGTGGGGGGGATGTGAGAAAACCTTGATCTATGCAGGAAATAGCCCGACTTGATTATGTAAAGAGTTGTCACTTTGGATGGGCTAGCACCAGCAGGAGAGTGAATTTGTGTGGGGGGGTGGAGGGTGAGAAAACCTGGATTTGTGCTGGAAATGGCCCACCTGTTGATCACTTTAGATAAGCTATTACCAGCAGGACAGTGGGGTGGGAGGAGGTATTGTTTCATGATTTCTGTGTGTATATAAAGTCTGCTGCAGTTTCCACGGTAAACATCTGATGAAGTGAGCTGTAGCTCACGAAAGCTCATGCTCAAATAAATTGGTTAGTCTCTAAGGTGCCACAAGTACTCCTTTTCTTTTCTCCTTACAGTGTGTATGATAACACCCATTTTTTCATCTTCTGTGTGTATATAAATCTCCTCACTGTATTTTCCACTGAATGCATCCAATGAAGTGGGTTGTAGCTCATGAAAGCTTATGCTCAAATAAATTGGTTAGTCTCTAAGGTGTCACTAGTACTCCTTTCCTTTCCTTTTCGAGGATAAAGACTAACCACGGCTGCTACTTTGAAACAAAAAAACTTTGGCTTCGTCTACACTAGAGATCTTTTTTTTTTTTTAATTTCTCACCGTTGCTAACACTGGTTCTGCCACACTGGTGTGAGCAATCTTAGGAGCTCTAATATAGGCAGACACTGGCTCCCAGCAGTATTTTTAGCACTGTGTTGATTAGATTTGCTCCCAATGGGGTCAGAGGACATGACACTGAAAGCTGCGTTGACCTGCTTCAGCTTCAAGGATTTCCTGAATGTCGACAAGGCTTTTGGCACTAAGGTTCTTAAGTAACTCTGAACTAAAATGCATATTACAGGACACCTCTGTCCACTTATAATGTGCGTTGTACAGGAACATAGGAATTGCCACACTTGATCAGACCAGTGCCGCTAATAATCAGCCTCTCCCATGGGAAGTTGCAAGAAACCCCAAAGCAGGCATATGTGGGATAATCTGCCCCTAAAAAATTGTCTTATCCTACACCCTAATCATTACAGATTGGCTTAAACCCTGATGCATGAAGTTTTCTCCCCTCCACAGATTTTGTAAGTATTTTCTGTAACTCTGAATGTCCTTTTCCATATGAATCTCTAATCCCTCTTGGACTCTTGCTATGGGTTACATATATACTATCTATATTGTGCATCTCTCTATTCCCAGTAAAAAAGCCCTTCAGTAGCATTAAAGCTAAGAATTCGTATCAGTAACTTGAAGGTAAAATTTGGCCCCTGTAGTTATGCCTTGGGGGGGAGGGAAGGGCATCTTGTGACAATCTGTAACAAAGTGTCAGCTCTATGATCACAAACACTAGAATGCCTTACACTTATAAAAACAATGGTTTTGTTATTGTTACAAAAACAATGGCCTTTGTTCAGGAGCACGCTGTAGGATTTTTTAAAATCCTGATTCAACAACATACTTAGGGCCCTACCAAATTCGTGGTCCATTTTGGTCAATTCCATGGTCACAGGATTTTAAAAATCATAAATTTCATGATGTCAGCTATTTAAATGTGAAATTTCACGGTGTTGTAATTGTAGGGGTCCTGACCCAAAAAGGAGTTGTGGGGGGGTCACAAGGTTATTACAGGAGGGCTTGCGAGACTAGTACCCTTACTTCTGCGCTGCTGCTGGTGGCCGCGCTGCCTTCAGAGCTGGGCAGTTGTAGAGCGGCAGCTGCTGGCCAGGGGTGGGGAAGCGGAAGAGACAAGATTTCACTGTTCGTGATGCATTTTTCATGGCTGTGAATTTGGTAGGGCCCTAAACATACTGAAAGTCATCATACCACATTCTCCATTGAACCTATGTGCCACTTGCTACCGAGCTAGGGTATCTACATACACAAACCTCCTACATCTTCTAGATCATGAAATTAGTGCACTTGTATGACAAATGCAAAGTAAGAGTGGTGAAAAAGCCTCACACTTACAATGTCATAGATACAAGTACAGTGTCTGCTCCTTATTTAAGAAATCTGCTTCCTAGCTTCTTAAATCCCATATGAAAAAAATGCAAATCAATTGGTGGGAGGATGTCAGTGATATATATGGCCAGTGAACCAGTGCAATAGCTTTTTCAAACTTAGGATACCCACAGCCAGTCTATGTATTACATAAAGCCCCTAGAATACAGTCCCTGATCCAAAAACTTCTTTCAATGTAGTGGCCTAACCCTGCAAACTCTTAAGTATACTTCCAAGTATCAGGGCTTCTTTTAAAGTTCAGTCCTAAAACTGAATTTCCCGGGTTTCTATTTGTGAAATTGTGTTGTGTTGCTCTTTTCAGTAAGTACTAGGCTATTGTATTTGGGTTTTGTTTTGTTTTTTACACACTCAAATTACTGACAGCTACACTTACCTTAACCAAAGTTACTGTGATGGGATTTTCCCTACTGCTGGTACAGGAATGCCAGAAGTTTGCATTTGCTATTAACTAAATCATACATTTGTGTAATATCTACACTTTTCACCCCAAACTATCCCAAGCACTACACGAACAGAAATTGTTTTATACTGCCCTGAATGGGGTTGGGTGGGAAACTGTTTTCTTGGGCCACAAACATTTTTTGAGATTTCATGTTCTTCCTGTTGCCCACTGTGACAAAACTGCAACATTTTAAAAATTTTCACAAAAAACAAAGAGAAAGAGACACTCCCCTCAAAACAGCAATTCAGAGCAGGGCCTTGAACCTGGGTTGTCGTCCTCCTATGTGAGTGCCCTAACCACTGGGTTTTCTGGGGCGAGTCTGTCTGTCTGTCTCTCTCTCTATTCTAGGCTAGGAAACCTTGCTAACAAAGTTTAATACAAAATTATATGTTTCTACGAGTTTCAGTTCTGACGAAAAACTGCGTGGTGTATTGTTTTGGTGCAAGAGTGGGAGAGGGGATTAGCAACAAATAATGGGAAAAAATTAAGGAAAAGAAAATTTAGGAAAATATCTAATTGCGAGGCCTCTACAAAAATGTGGAGTAATGTTCCAAGGGAAATGGCTGAAGCCCCATCTCTTGAGTCATTAAAAATGGAGACTGGACACAGCATTCATGCATACAATTCAGTCCTACTCGGGCAAACCAGTGGGTAGAGACAACCCAAGTGGCCTTTTCTAGCTTTTATTTCTACGATGCTGCAGAATGCCAGTGTGAAATCCCATTTCTGCAAAGATACAGCTGAAACTGCACAAACTCCAAAATCTCTGCTCTGAGCCAACATGTGAAGCTCATGGCACTGGGTTCTGTATAGCAGTGATTCTCAGGCAGGGGTACGCAGAGGTCTTCCAGGAGGTATATCAACTCATCTGGATAGTTGCCTAATTTTACAAGAAGTTACATAAAAAGCACTAGTCAAATCAGAACAAACTAAAACGTAATACGACTTGTTTATACATCTCTATATACACTATACACTGAAATGCAATATTCCAATCAAAAATATTCCAATAATTTTATTTTATAATTATATAGTAAAAATGAGAAAGTAAACATTTTTTCAGTAATAGTGTGTTGTGACACTTTTGTATTTTTATGTCTGATTTTGTAAGCAAGTAGTTTTTAAGTGAAGTGAATCTTGGGGTATGCCAGACAAATCAAACTCCTGAAAGGGGTACAGTAGTCTGAAAAGACTGAGAGCCACTGATGTATAATTCTCTCTCTTAAAGGTATAATGCTAATGTAGCATTTTCCAAAGTGTGGGACTAGCCAGGAAGGGTGCAGAACAATGGCAGAGCAAGTTTCCTGCATCCTGCCCTACTAAAATGGTGGGAATTAAAGGAGTAACATGGGGATGGGTTTTTGTTTTACTGCAGGGAGGTTCAGCTTCAAAAAACGTGGGACACACTACAGATGGAAGGTACGTGCACATAGAAAGAACTTGCCCCAATCTCTTATAAGAGAAATAAATTCCTTGCAGCTCCCTTCCCTCCTGTTGTAAATGTGATTCATGGAGCCAACACTAGCAGCAACTCTTTATCTTTCCTGTGGGTCAGAAGTTAACTGTATGGCAGCATTCTGTATTATTCTTGGAAGGGAGAGGGGAAGGTAAGGAAATAGAAGCCAAAAGGGCAAGAGACTTAAAAAAACAAATTAAAAAAGTCCTGACAGTTACTTTGCAAACGATATGGTAAAGTAACACATTGATTAGATTAAGATATTATGAAGTTTAAACACTAGAAAGTTATTAAATTCAAGTTAAGTTAACTATATTTTCTTCTAATCTCATGCAAACCTAAAAAGCTCAAGATTACAAGTCATCTAGAGAATGCTTTTTCCTAACCACTGCAAATACTACAAACCCATACCCGACATTCTTGTCAGGTAAGAATATACATGGGCTTCCCATATACGGCAAGGAAATGGGGAACACACACTGAAGATGAAGGAATTCCAACATAATTTCTACACTTAGCAGGCAAAGAAGTGTGTGTATAACCAAAGTAAATATAAAATTACACTTTTTTAATACAAAAAGCAGCTCTCAATAAGGTAGCAAAGTAGAAGTCTCTCTAAAGGAGTGGAAAAAGGTGACCCGATGTCAGATGAAAACTGGGGGGGAAATGATTATAAAAATTGATTTTTTATTTTATATTGGATTTCTTTTTTAGAAAATGTAAATTAAATATAAGCTATTTTTTAAAATAAACCTATTTAAAATTAAATTTGAAATTGATAACACATGTTAAAGCCTAAATTTACTATAATCTATTAAAATAATTTAAATTAAATATAAAAATTATATTAAGCAGTAAATGTTAGCTGCTGAAGTTTTGAAGAAAGTTAAATCACTGAACTGGTGGAAGTCACTGACTAAGAAGCTGGAACCAGAGTTTGTTAAAGTACTATACCAGTTTTTGACAGTGGTAGCCTCTTTTGCAGGTCCACAAAATATTTTCTTCATTGCAATTAATTCAACTAGTTTAGTTCAATTACTAGATCATTCAAAGGTAAGAAATTCATGGGGAGTTGAAAAAGCAGGAAAGCTTGCTTTCCTCTTTCAGTCTATGAATAAAAACTTGGTGTGAGAGGATGAGATCTACTAGTTCTAAAATCTTGAATGACAGGGTGACCAGAACTAATCACTTCAATTCACTTATTACAAATAATACACAAGTAAAATCTTTATCTAGTAAATACAAAATGCATCATTAACTGACTTTTAACATCATAAAAATGTAAAAATTCAGAATCTGAATAAATATGAATTAAGCTATATAATTGCTTTAATAAATGTGTATAGATATAGTGTAGCTTCTTGGTTTGTCTAAAGAAGCATCAAGTTTAGTGTAAAAGCTATTTTTAGTTGCAAATCAACATATTTTAATGGTTACCAACCATTGAGAAGCAACCTTTCTGGAGGAAAATAATTAAAAAGTACAAATGCCAAACAAGGTTAAAATAATTTATTTAAATCCAAGTTTCCTGCTTGCTGATTTAAACCATTATTAAAATCAGTTATTTAAACCACTGATTTAAGTCAAGCTATCCTGTGACAGAAAGCCTAAAATAAATTCTTGATTAAGGAGGGAGAGGCTCAAGAGTGCAACACTCATAATTCAACTTTGAAGTTTAATACATCCTCAGGATTTCCTCCTGATAAATATAGTAAAGCTACATATGCAGGAGTAATTCCAGAGGATTCCACAAAGGTCAAATTTAGAAGCCATCAGCGTCAGATGCTCAGGTTTTTATTCAGATTTTTTTTTTATTAAAAAAATCCCACTAAATATTACAGATCATGGAAAACTGACAAGAGTTCAAGGTTTTTATGATTTAGACTGTAACACTAACAAAGTGTAAGTTGTCTTACAGGAAGACAACAACAGACTAGTGTAGATTCTATTGTAGTAAAGTCCAAATAAATCTATAGACCTGCAGTTCCTGAACTTTACTGGTTAACGTACCACCTTCTTAAAAAATTGTTGTAAAGTGAATGGATGGAATATCAAGCTCACATACTATCAGTGGTACACTTATTACAGTTAAAAGAAAAGGAATACTTGTGGCACCTTAGAGACTAACCAATTTATTTGAGCATAAGCTTTCATGAGCTACAGCTCACTTCATCGGATGCGTACTGTGGAAAATACAGAAGATGTTTTTATACACACAAACCATGAAAAAATGGGTGTTTATCACTACGAAAGGTTTTCTCTCCCCCCACCCCCCTCTCCTGCTGGTAATAGCTTATGTAAAGTGATCACTCTCCTTACAATGTGTATGATAATCAAGGTGGGCCATTTCCAGCACAAATCCAGGGTTTAACAAGAACGTCTGAGGAACCGGGTGGGGGGAAGGGAGAGAACTTGGATTTGTGCTGGAAATGGCCCACCTTGATTATCATACACATTGTAAGGAGAGTGATCACTTTACATGAGCTATTACCAGTAGGAGAGTGGGGTGGGGGGAGAGAAAACCTTTCGTAGTGATAAACACCCATTTTTTCATGGTTTGTGTGTATAAAAACATCTTCTGTATTTTCCACAGTATGCATCCGATGAAGTGAGCTGAAGCTCATGAAAGCTTATGCTCAAATAAATTGGTTAGTCTCTAAGGTGCCACAAGTACTCCTTTTCTTTTTGCAAATACAGACTAACACGGCTGTTACTCTGAAACCTGTTATTACAATTAGAGAATCAAAAATCTCTGATCTAGACAGTTCTTTCTCACGAAGCTCCAAATGGCCTACGTATGACAGTCTCCTTGCTACACAGTTCACGGAAGGGAATTGCAACCCCTGTATCTTTTGACCAGATGAAGGCCATTAAACACAGTTTTCTTAAAATGGAATAAAGTTAATTTGGCACAGGGTTAAAATAAATAAATCAATAAATCTCTCTCTCTCTCTCTCTATATATATATATATATAAATAAAAAGAGTGGAAATCCCCAATTAAGAGAAAATAGAATATAAACATAGCTAATCAAATAATTAGAAAAAGCAGAGCTAGGCTCTATGCTCGATTACTTAATGCTCTAAAACAAGATGAAAACCTTAGGTATTAAAATGTTTTGTCTCTGTAAGTTGCAGCAACAGCCTATCTATCTTTCAGCATTCCAGAAATGTGTTAGTCTCTCTCAAACAAGGAGGTCCCTGTTACCAGGGTTGGTCTTTTTGTTTTACAAGAAAACCAGATTTTTTCATATTCCCAAACATGCCCTCCTTATTCCCTTTGCATCAAAGTTATCCCAAGTTACCCCTATGTCATTTTTCAAAACTAGCAAGGGTCTGATTTATCCATCCCAACCTTCAACAGGTATTATTCATTATTTAAGTCCCCAAGGCCAAGATGTAGCTCCTCCCTGCTCAAAAACACTTACATTCCAGCAATTTACACTTTGACTGACCCTTCCAGTCCTAATTTGTCATTAATCTTAATGAAGCCAAGAATAGTTCTAATGATCCTCCAATAACATTTTAAGATAGTGATTTGTTTCCCCCAAATGACTCCTAATATTCCTTCTGCAATGCACATCTGGGCATGTTCACTAAGCAAATCTTTGGGAGCATGGCCCCAAAACCATCAGTACAGATTACTCCTATGTATGTTTAACACAGAGCTCCTTGAACATAGCTGACTCATGGTAATATCTTGCATGGCCTTATTTCAAATAAAAATAATCTCACTTCTACAAGTAGTTCAACAGTGTGTGGATTCTTTAAGCAAATTATCAAAAGGAACAGCAATAACTGACACAGAAACAAACTAAATCCAAATATTAACTTAGTACACTGTACTACTCCCAACCACATAGGCAAATTCCAATGACAGCAATGAGAGGTGTGCATGGACTGAGGACAGTACAGATATGTGTACCCACAAACTATATATCCTATCCCAGACAGCAGTGTCAGAAAACACCAACCAGCATGAGAGCTGTAACTGCACACATTGTGCACCATTAAAAATATCATCCCAGTTCGTAATACCACATATCCAAAAAGCCTAATATGGGGGCAGGAGGGAAGGAAAAACAACTACTAGAATAAAATACACAGTCCTAATTTTTGTTCAGTAGCCAATTCTGGCAATACTATACAAGATTAATCAGTTGTATGTTTTAAACATTAAGCATCTACATTTAAAAAATAAAATTTCAAAACCTGTTAACACAGTACTTGGAAATTGTGTTTCATTTTAGGAGAGGAAGTATTAAAACATTGTTCTTCAGTTTATTTATAATTTTAATAATTAGCTGCTATTTTCACAGAACTGATCATTTTTTCCCTAGGGCTAATTTACTTAAAGGTGCACTGGCAAGTTAAAAGTCATTTTAAAAAAACCTTATACAATTCCCTTTACATTACTAACCTCTCCTTAAATTAATAAAAGTAAATAATTTACTTATCACCATTTATGCCGTTTGCTTTTTACTTAGCATGGGCAATGAAAATAGACCAGTAGGTTTCACACTTCATCAGTTTCTAGTCAATTTAACTTTCATATTCTCTTGCACATGTATGAAATTGCAGAGTTTGGGAGCATAAAGACCAGCGGAAATCTAATCCCATGATAACACTTCTGTCTTAGGTTTTGTAAAAAATTAGTTTTACATGACAAATATTTTGGCCTGAGTTTTCTCTCTCGTTTTAATTAGTATGTTGTTTTAACTGTTTTAAATAGATTTGCCCTCTTTAACATTAAGAGATCCTTGTCATTCTACATTTTATTTTTAAAAATGCATACAGAATAATTCCAATGCCATTTGGACTACCTTACATATTCTTAGTGATCCATTGTTTAAAAAAAACAAAACCAAACAAAACACTGAAAACTTGATATAAGAAACAATTTCATGTATAAATTAAATAAATGTTAATTTTTTCAGCCCATCATCATGTAAATAGAAAAATAAGTTCCAATTAGGGATATCTAAAGAATGGTCAGGTTTTTGGTTTGGTTTTTTTTTTTTGGTTGTTTTTTTTAAAACAGCTTTAAAACATATTAGCAATTAAAATGTTTGCAGATGCTGCCCTCATTTGTAAGCCCATTTCCCATATTCCACAGAATTTACATAAATATTTTAAATGTCATACAAAGTAATTCACTAGTTTGAATATAAACTGGAAAAAAAAAAATCAAATTCTAGTTCTACTTTCCGCTGTTAACAAGTGTATCTTGGAAAGTTTTCAGGTGGAGGGCAGGATTGTCGCCTGACTGTAGTAACTTAGCGTCATGCTTCACAGACTTTTTCATCATCATACAAAAGCACATAAAATTCCTACATATGAAGTGTGATTCTTCTGTGAAGATAAATGTAGGACATTTGTCAATAAAAAAGCCAAACAAATATAAAAGCGGGGGGGGGGGGAGGGGAAGAGGGGGGCGGAGAGAAGCATAGGATTTCATCTAAAAATATGGCCTCACTAGAAACTTAAATTAGATGCATACATAACAACAGGCACCTGAGAGTTCAGTAACTGTTAATTATACAGTTATACCTTAGGCACTTTAAGTGAATGCTGAAGAAATAGTACACAGGAATCCTGGCTAACCACAAAATTGATTTTAAGGAGAATTAGGAAACTCTACACGTGGATGCCACTGGCTCTTTGCTTCTCTCTCGGCTGGAACCCTGTAATCCTTATTAATCTACCATTTGTTCCTGGAAAGTAAGTTTTTCTCTGTAAATAAAATCCAAAGTTTTCTTTGGATTCATTTACACCCTTTACTTGTGGGAGCTGAATCTGTAGGAATGATTTCAGTAGACAGGATTCACAATTTACTATCTAGCTGCCCGTTGTTGTTGTTTTCTTTTTGCTTGAGACGCTGCCAAACTAACTAAGCAAAAAATTTTAAAAGCTGGAAACAATGTTACCACAGGGTGCCAAATTTGCAGTGAAAGCCCCATAGGCTGCTGTCACGCAAAGTTTGACAAGTCTTGCCAAATGGTTTATTCAGGATATAAACTGCTTGTGAAGTGACTGGGCCCTTTGTATTACAGCTGAATACTGCAGATGGGAAGATTTCTGCCAGGAAAGAGTAACTGCTGTTTTCACCACATGGAGTTTTATACACACAAATAAGAACATATTCTTTTGGTTTACAACACTGTTTGGTATCCTCTGTATAGCTTGGCTTTTTTTTTTTTTTTTTTTTAAGTTGTTTTGTTAACCACAACACCCAAAAGCACTAGCAAACCTGTTGGTAAAATTTTTTAAAAGGAAAAAAAAAACCCCAGTACGTTACAAATCTAAAGCCTAACAAAAAAGGACAGATGTTTCTACTTGTCAAATTTCCAAGCTGCACGAAGATTAGTCACTGTTTAAGAACTTTGTGTATCATAAGGCCTTCCTAGGGAGTATACGATAAGCCCTTGCAAAACTAAGATACTGTACATCAGCAAAGTATACTGAAGACAGAAATACCCATGTTCACTTTTCTTCTTAAAACTAAAAAGTATCTGAATATGTAGCAATTTAAAGCTGTACTCATCTCTTATCTATGGTAGTTTTATAAATGACTATAGACAGAGCTGTGCATGTTTTCAACACAGGACATGATACTGCAAACAACTCTTACTCCCTGGCATAGTACTTACAACTGAGCTCTTCTATGAACTTCAACAGGTTTATTCTCAGTAGTGATCACTACACTGCATAATAAGTGTTTGCAGGATCATGCCCACAGTTGGAACAGCTGATAGTTTAATTTTAGTCAGGTTTTGTTTCTACACAGCAAGACTAGTGTATCTTGGTGCATGTGCATGTGGATGTATGGAAGAAGAGAAATATTTGAGACATTCACTGTTCCTCAAGCTTAAAAAAGCAGCTGAAAAGAGGAAAGGTATTCTGAAAAATACACCACTCCTTTAGATGTCTGTGACACTGGTGTCCAAATAAGTGACTACTGGGTGATGGACTGCAAACATCTAACGAAATCAAATTAGCCTCAAAGGAGGAGTTGCAAAGGGAAGTCATGGCTTAGCAGCCTGCTACTCAGATTTAAAGTACCAAGTGTGACGTTCTTTACCTCGGGGGAACACCCAGCACCCCCATGTTCATCCTTATAATATGATTGTGTGGTATCCAATGCAAAGTTTGTCATGTCGAGTGTCTTCGGAAGGCTCATGATGCACTGAGCATTGTTGTTATGATAATGTTATAGTAATCGTTGTTATAGTAATGTTATAGGTTGTAATTTCATGTATATAATTATGAGGCTGAAAATGCGTCCTCATGGCTTAAAGCAAGCCCAGGCAAAAACTCTCTAAGAGCAGAGGGGCAGTTCACACCTCATCAGGGCATGTATAGGACAAACCTAGCCCAGCCTCACAGGAACAAAGGATACTGGCCTAGGCAACAGCAAAAGATTTGCTGGACTCTCCAGTGAGTCACCCACCCTTCCTTTGGTCAGTTTGGTGCTGAGGATGAGGTAATGCTCACCTGACTCTGGAAGGGGCAGGAGGAGGGCAAAGCCAAGAGAGAAGAAAGGACATGATAAAAGGAAGAGACATTTGCCATGCTCTTCCTCTCTCTTCCACCTCCATCTACAGACATCACCACCAAGCGACTGAAGTGCTGATCAAAGGGGAGAGCCTGCCTGAAGGACAACCAGACAGCCTGTGGTGAGAAGCATCTAAGTTTGTAAGGGCACTGAAAGTATTAAGATCAGCTTAGAATGCATTTTGCTTTTATTTCATTTGACCAAATCAGATTTGTTATGCTTTGACTTATAATCGCTTAAAAATCTCTCTTTGTAATTAATAAATCTCTTTGTTTATTCTACCTGAAGCAGTGTGTTTGTTCTGAAGCATGTCAGAGACTCCCCTTGGGATAACGAGCCTGGTACATATCAATTTGTTTGTTAAATTGACGAACTCATATAAGCTTGCAGTGTCCAGTGGCCATAACTGGACACAGCAAGACAGAGGTTCCTGGGGTTGTGTCTTGGACCGGAGATATCGGCTAGTGTCATTCGGTTGCGCAATCCAAGGAGCAGCTTACATGCCAGAGGCTGTGCATGAACAGCCCAAGAGTGAAAAAAACAAGGAGTCCTTGCGGCACCTTAGAGACTAACAAATTTATTTGGGCATAAGCTTTCGTGGGCTAAAACCCACTTCATCAGATGCATGGAGTGGAAAATACAGTAGCAGGTACATATACACAGTACATGAAAAGATGGGAGTTGCCTTACCAAGTGGGGGGTCAGTGTTAATGAGACAATTCAATTAACAGTAGAATACCAAGGGAGGAAAAATCACTTTTGTAGTGGTAATGTGGGTGGCCTATTTCAAACAGTTGACAAGAAGGTATGAAAAACAGTACGGGAAAATTAGTTTTTGTAATGATCTATCCACTCCCAGTCTTTATTCAGGACTAATTTCATGGTGTCCAGTTTGCAAATTAATTTCAGTTCTGAAGTTTCTCATTGGAGTCTGTCTTTTTGTTGAAGAATTGCCACTTTTAAGTCTGTTATTGGGTGACAAGAGAGATTGAAGTGTTCTCCTACTGGTTTTTGAATGTTATAATTCCTGATGTCAGATATGTGTCCATTAATTCTTTGTGTCCATCTATTCGTTACGCAAAAGTCACCTGAAAGTGAGAACAGGCATTCACATGGGACTTTTGCAGCCGGCATTGCAAGGTATCTACGTGCCAGATATACTAAACATTCGTATACCCCTTCACACTTCGGCCACCATTCTAGAGGACATGCTTCCATGCTGATGACACTATTTAAAAATATGTTAATTAAATTTGTGACTGAACTTCTTGCGGCAGAATTGTACGTCTCCTCCTCTATGTTTTACCCACATTCTGCCATATATTTCATGTTATAGCAGTCTGGGATGACGACCAAGCATGTTGTTCATTTTAAGAACACTTTCAATGGAGATTTGACAAAATGCAAAGAAGGTACTGTGACAAAGTTCCTGCTCTACCTTGGTGGGTCTTGTGCTTATTGCTGGATTTGCTCGTCTTGGAGCTTCACAGCAGCCCTCAGCTTGGCCGTTTTTCTGAATTCACAGTCCAGGTCAACTCCTCCTGTGTCTGACCAGGAGTTGGGAGGATTTGGGGGGAACCCAGGCCCGCCCTCTACTCTGGGTTCCAGCACAGGGCCCTGTGGAATGCAGCTGTCTAGAGTGCCTCCTGGAACAGCTGTGTGACAGCTACAACTCCCGAGGCTACTTCCCCATGGCCTCCTCCCAACACCTTCTTTTTCCTCACCATAGGACCTTCTTTCTGGTGTCTGATAATGCTTGTACACCTCAGTCCTCCAACAGTCTGCGTTCTCACTCTCAGCTCCTAGTGCCTCTTGCTCCCAACTCCTCACACGCACACCACAAACTGAAGTGAGCTCCTTTTTAAAACCCTGGTGCCCTGATTAGCCTGCCTTAATTGATTCTAGCAGCTTCTTGATTGGCTGCAGGTGTTCTAATCAGCCTGTCTTGTCTCCAGAAGGTTCCTGATTGTTCTGTCACCTTCCCAGTTATCTTACCCAGGGAAAAGGGACCTACTTAGCCTGGGGCTAATATATCTGCCTTCTATTACTCTCCTATAGCCATCTGGCCTGACCCTGTCACAGTACCAATGTGAGATTTCTAAAGATAGCTACAGCACTCAACCCAAGATTTAAAAATCTGAAGTGCCTTCCAAAATCTGAGATGGATGCGGTGTGGAACATGCTTTCAGAAGTCTTAAAAAAGCAACAGTCCAATGTGGAAACTACAAAACCCAAACCACCAAAAAAGAAAATCAACCTTCTGCTGGTGACATCTGATTCAGATGATGAAAATGAACATGCATTGGTCCGCACTGCTCTGAATCATTATCAAGCAGAACCCATCATCAGCATGGATGCACGTCCTCTGGAATGGTGGTTGAAGCATGAAGGAACATATGAATCTTTACTGCATCTGGCACATAAATATCTTGCAACACCGGCTACAGTGGTGCCATGAGAACACCTGTTTTCACTTTCTTGTGACATTGTGAACAAGAAGCGGGCAGCATTATCTCCTGCAAATGTAAACATACTTGTTTGTCTGAGCAATTGGCTGAACAAGATGTAGGACTGAGTGGATTTGTAGGCTCTGAAGTTTTATATTGTTTTATTTTTGAATGCAGTTTCTTTTTGTACATAACACTACATGTAAGTTCAACTTTCATGATAAAGAGATTGCACTACAGTACTTGCATTAAGTGAATTGAAAAATATGATTTCTTTTTTTTACAGTGCAAATATTTATAATAGAAATAAATATAAAGTGAGCACTGTACACTTTGTATTCTGTGTTGTAACTGAAATCAATATATTTGAAAATGTGGAAAACACCCAAAAATATTTACATAAATGGTGTTCTATTATTGTTTAACAGCATGATTAATTGCACAATTAATTTTTTTAATCGCTTGACAGTCCTAGTAATTATGGATTGAATAGGCTTTCCGTGACAAGTTGATATCTGAGCTGTTGGGTTAAATGTGATGGCTTAACAAGTCACATCGCATTGTTTCTGTTCCACGCGGATTTGAAGCAGCAATCATTTCTGGTGCAAATGTTCCAAAATGCAAATTTTAAATTAGTTTCCTGCCAGCACTCATGGCCATGACTTTGAAAGTCACTTTCCACAAATATGCATGCACACCACTCTTTATGTCACATGTTCATAGAATGTAGAATGCCAAATGAGAAAGGGCTGTGAGCGTGGCCAGTACAAAAATAATTTTAAAATCTGAGTGAACATTCATGGAACTTTTTCTCTCCCAGCTGTACAGTCACTTGAGCTAGTTCCATAAAGACCTGGGGAGGAATCTGTTCATGGTATGTACTAAAGGTGAACTCTAGGTGCAAAGACAGAGAATGGAGGAAGAGGAGTTTAAATTAGAGATCAGAAAGGGTGCTTCCCCCCACCCATGCAGAGCTGTCATTAACATGTGGAATATGATACATAGCAACACTGAGATGGAGTGCACTCTGTTCACACATTTAACTCTGGGTTGGATAGAGATCTAGTTATACATATATCTGCATATATCATTGCCTTGCAAAAAGCAGCTATCCTTGCATAGGATGGATTAGGTGAACCATGTGTGCACTACATTCAAATTTTACTTCGTTTCCTTCCATAATATTAGTAGAAAGAAAAACCAAGGGAAAAAACCCTTATATTTTATACTGGCTTCTCTGTTTTTCTAAAGTATTAACAGCGGGCCAACCAATACACTCCAATGCACTGAAAGAGTTGATTTAAAATCCAGCATTTTCATTTTAAGTAGGTTCCACAACTATGTTCCATCCATAAAGGTGGAAACTGGAATGTTAATTGCTTCAGGAGCTGAAAGTTAAGGAGGGGAAAGGATTGTTCCACTATAAGAATCTCATTATTTAGCCAATGCTGAGTATTAAAATTGAATTTTTGGAGCTAGGGGACAACTTTGGTTCCAATTTTTCTGAGCACAATAACCCTAGACATTACACCTACCACAGAGTGCCTCAGACTGTGTACATCCAAGAATGCTGCAGGTATTACTTCATTGCATGACCTGAAGGCCTAACGGACATCACAGACCCTGGCAACGATCCAGTTTTTATATTGCTTTTCCTGGGCTTCTGTACAGAAATTTGAGACTGCTACAACAAGCACCCAGTCAATGACTTCTTTCAGAGAGAACTAAATCAAATTTTAAGAAAGAAAACATTTAAACTGATTTTTGGAAAATGTAGACAATTTTCTCTCCAACCGTGTGGGCTGAGTTCTGACTGACTTTCTGTTTTGTAATTCTGTTTATCAGTTAATTAAAATTCATTACGTTTTTCCTCTCCCCCACCTAAAGATCTTACCTTGAAACCATTTTGAATCCCCTGGAGAATTCCTGTTTGAGTCAAAGATAATATTAATTAATAATAATTATTAAATGCCTTTAATTTTCAAACTATTTTCCTAACATTCTTTTGGAAGTACTTTGTACTGAAGACCCCGAATGATTAGCTGGTGGAACTCATTGGCACAAGATGCCATTGAGGCCAAGAGCATAGCAAGACTCAAAAAGAATATTGATATGGTTAACAAGAATAGTCAGACTTATAAGGATTTTTTAAAACAAGAATTTTGGAAGGAATATAAAATTATTTCAGAGCAGAAACCAATCTTTAATTATTGGGGGATTTAGAAGAAATTTTTCCTAAGGCAAGTTATTCCATAGTAGTTACTATAGGGTTTCTTGTATTTTCTTCTAAAGTAGCTGGCACCGGTCACTGTTGGAGTCAGCATACTGGAAAAGATGGATCCTGGGAAGCTGGGAATGGGCAACAGAGGATGGGTCACTTGATGATTACCTGTTCTGTTCATTCCCTCTGGGGCATCTGGCATTGGCCACTGTTAGAAGACAGGATACTGGGCTAGATGGACCTTTGGTCTGACCCAGTGTGGCCATTCTTATGGGTCTGACCCAGTCTGGAAATGGCTATATTGCTAAATATTACTTTAGCCAGTTCAGGCAGGAACACATACACAACAAGATTATCAACAAGTGACTTGCTTTAGACCACACAAGTCATATCAGAGCCAGGATTGGAACTCCTGCATTCTAAACTCTGTATACTATGTATCAGTTACCAAGGTAACTGCTTCTGACCTCACTCAGTCTCTCTGACTGCACCCCCCTCTTTGGTCTCAGGCATCTAGCCATCACCTCTGTCAGGGTGGAATCACACTATTCTCCCACTCTCGGACTGGGCCTCGGGTTGCAGTCTCAGACTCAAACTCAGACATTAAGGCCAGAAGAGACCATCATGATCATCTAGTTTGACTTCTTGCATATCACAGGTGACAGGACCTCACCCACACACTCCTGTAATAGGCCCATAACCTCTGGTTGAGTTAAAGACTTCAAGTTACAGAGAATCCACCATTTATTCTAGTTCAAACCAGCAAGTGACTCATGCCCCATGCTGCAGAGAAAGATGAAAAGCCCAGAGGGTTTCTACCAATCTGATCTGAGGAAAATTTCCTTCCCTACCCCAAATAAGGTGATCAGTTAGACCTTGAGCACGTGGGCAAGACCCACCAGCTAGACACTTGGGAAAGAATTCCCTGTAGTAACCCACCTCACCTAGTGTCCCATCTCCAACCACTGTAGATATTTGCTATTAGCAGTCACGGATGGGCCACGTGTCATTTTAGGTAATTTCATACCATCCTCTCTGTGTACTTATCAAGCTCAGTCTTGAAGCCAGTTAGGTATTTTGCCCCCACTGCTCCCCTTGGAAGGCTGTTCCAGAACATCACTCCTCTAATAGTTAGAAACCATCTAATTCTAATTTCAAGCTTAAACTTATTGATGGCCAGTTTATATCCATGTGTTCTTGTGCCAACTTTGGCCCCTAGCATAAATAACTCCTCTCCCTCCCTGGTGTTTATCCTTCTGATATATTTATAGAGAGTAATCATATCTCCCCTCAGCCTTAATTTGTTAGGCTAAACAAGTCAAGCTCCTTAAGTATCCTCTCATAAGGCAGGTTTTCCATTTCTCTAATCATTCTAGTAGCCCTTCTCTGCGCCTGTTCCATGTTTAATAAAGATGAATTCAGACTGGGAGACCAGAACTGTACACAGTATTCCAGATGAGGTCTCATCAGTGTAATGTATAATGGTAATGCCACTTTTTTATCTCTACTGGAAATACTTGGCCTGATGCATCCTAGAATTACATTAGCCTTTCTCACAGCCACATCACATTGGTGGCTCATAGTCATGTTGTGATCAACCTGTACACACAGGTCTTTCTCCTCCTCTGTCACTTCCAATTGACACATCCCCATCTTATAGCAAAAGCTGTCATTGTTAGTCCCTAAGAGCATGACCCTGCACTTAGCACTATTAAATTTCATCCCATTTCTATTACTCCAGTTTTCAAGGTTGCCGAAATCTTCTTGTAGGATATTCCAGTTCTCTTCTGTACCTCCCAACTTTGTGACATCCACAGATTTTATTTGCACACTCCCACTTTTTGTGCCAAGGTCATTAATGAAAATGTTAAATAAGATCCGTCCCAAAACTGATCCTTGAGGAACTCCACTAATAACCTCCTTCCTGCTTCACAGTTCATCTTTCAGCATGATCTGTTGTAGGCTCCCTTTTAACCAGTTCCTTACTCACCTTTCAATTCTCATATTAATCCCCATCTTCTCCAATTTAACTAATAATTTCCCATGGGGAACTGTATCAAATGCCTTACTGAAATCTAGGTAAATTAAATCTACTGTATTTCCTTTGTCTAGAAAATCGGTTATCTTCTCAAAGAGCTCAGGATGGTCTGGCACGATCTACCTTTGGTAAATCTATGTTGTGTTGTATCCCAATTACTCTTTACCATTATGTCCTTAACACTACACAAACTCAAAATTTGTTCTAAAACCTTGCATATACTTGTGATCACACTAATGGGCCTGTAGTTTTCAGGATCACTTCCCTCCCCCCTTTCTTAAATAGAGGTAATAGATTTGTAGTTCTTCAGTCATAGGGTACAATTCCCAAGTTTACAGATTCATTAACAATCCTTGCTACTGGGCTTTCAATTTCATGTGCCAGTTCTTTTAACATTCTTGGATGCAGATTATCTGGGACCCCGATTTGGTCCCATTAAACTGTTTTGAGTTTTACTTCCACCTTAGATGTGATAATTTCTACTTCTATATTCTGATTCCCTTCAGCCACTCTGCCTCCCTTCAGCCACTCTACCTCCAAGCTCCTCATTACCCTCATGAAAAACTGAGGCAAAGTATATGTTTAGGTTAGGCCAGACCTCGATTATCTTTAATCTCCACCCCCCGTTGTCAGTTCTTAGCGGTCCCACTTCTTTCCTTGTTTTCTTTTTATTTATATGACTAAGGAACCTTTTACTATTGGTTTTAATTTCCTTTGCAAGGTCCAGCTTTGCTTGACTTTTGGCAGTTTCCCCTTGTTCCCTACATTTTCTGACTTCCAAGAAGTAGCTTTCCCTGATGCTTCATTCCTTGTAACCTTTCTGCTTTTTCTTAATACCCGTTTGACACGCTTGTTCATCCAGTTTGATCTGCAACCCTTCCCTACAAATTTTTTCCCCTTGCTTGGGATGCTGGCTTCAGGCAATTTTTGCAACTTTGACAAAGTAATTCCAGGTCTCCTTCACACTGAGATCCTTGAATTTTTCAACTGCAGAAAATGTGTCTTGCTAGTTAAAACTCAATCCTGTCAATCTGCAAGCCAAAGCCCATCAACCATGACTCCTTAGAATCCTGCTTTTACCAATTCTCAAATGTTAAGCAATGATTCTCTGTCTGAAAGGATCACTTGTATAAGTGCTCAGCGGCCTCCTTCCTGGGAGCTTTTCCTTACAACTGGATATATACATTACTACACTTTGTACAGAGGTCTCCATGCTGTCCAAACATAAGCCTTTTCTACTGTATTTAACAGAGTGGGTTGAATGTATTGCATTAGTTTTTAATAATGTTGCTTCTTGGAAAAATAATCACAGAATAGTCTATCAGTTTCACATATTTTCACCTATTAAGGAGTCTGTCAAAAATAAACTGCATAATTATGTATATTTCAATATGGAAGATTTTCCCTTGCTTTCAGTCCCTCCCCACTTGCTGAACTGCTATGGTCTCTGCATGGACTTCTATGTAGCCAGTCAGAAGAATGGATTTTCAAACATCATAGTACATTAGAAACAATCCCTTTTCTGTCTAACACTTTCAGGTTGGATCAAGTAAAAATACACCTGGATACTACTGTCATAGATGCTGTGAAATATGGCCCTTCAAGGCCTTCCATCCACCTTGCGCCACACAAGTGTTCAATTAGGCACTCTGCATCTAGCACTTCAAACACAACTATTCCAACAACCAAGGCCAACTCAAAAATGGTTTTCATACTCAAGCATGCTTCTCTGTTTGCAAGACTCTCAGGCACACCCTCTGACATTAAAAGCAATGAATTATGCTTGGTAACTGTGCACTAGTGGTAAATTTCAGTTTCTTTTCCCTTGCTTGCACGATGACACAGCACTGTGATGGTGTTTGGTACCGGAGTACTTAGCCAGTTCAGAACACAGTTCTCAAAAACAAATATGCAGTTCCTTTTTTAAGGAAAAAATAAAGTGTCAAGCTCTGTCACAGATATGTTTTTATATCGATGGGACAGCGGACCCCTCCGAAGTCCAAGTCTTCAACTTGCACAGAAAAGATAGTTCTTACCTTAGTTGTCTGGAAATACACAATTTATGTTTATTACTTACTTCAATTTTGTCTGTCTTTGCATCTCCCCAGTAGAGTTTGTCTTCTTCAAGATCCAGTGCCAAGCCATTAGGCCAACCTAGAGAACTGTTCACTAGGACCCTCCTCTCAGAGCCATCCAGATAAGCACACTCGATCTTTGGATTTTCACCCCAGTCTGTCCAATACATGTAGCTGTAGGAAAAAAAGCTTTAAATGCATATTGCGTATGATTACAGTATGCCTCTGCTATTAAGATTGGGGATTTGTTCTAGCTGGTGAGAAAACTCTCTCCCATTAGGCTCAGGAGTAGTAATCAGACTAATTAACTCCCCTGGAAGTCAGGTAGTGACATTGACCTAAGGTCTGAGCATTAAAAAAACAGGTTCCTCACGATGGGCAGTGGTGCCTTTCTTTAGTACCGTCTATAAAACAAGGAGATAAAGGAAAGACTGACACAATTCAACCAAACAGGCTATGCAAAGTTCTGTGGTACAGAAGCTTGTGATGTCTGGTGGTTACGTACGTGCACATCAGTGGTGCTGGAGAGGGTGGGACAGGGAGAAAAGCAATGATTTTGACAGGAGACAAGGAGCGCTAGCACATATGTTCTCTGGCTAATATGTCCAACATCTGATAATCTGCTATTTCTTACAGTCTCAGAGAACTGAAGACGGGCTTACAAGCTCTTAGAAAAATCCACCACAAGAGGGGAGGAACAAAAAGCAAAAAACTCACCCCATCACAGGATTTAGCACTATCGCTCTGGGTTCATCTAGATTTTCCGATATAAGGATCTTTCTGGATGTCCCATTCAGTCGGGTTACTTCAATGCGATCTGTTCCTGTGTCAGTCCAGTACAGGTTCCTTGCCACCCAGTCCACTGCTATGCCATCAGGATGATTAATTTCTGTGGTCACTAGGGTCTGTGCTCCAGAACCATCAAGGTAAGCCCGACGAATAGCCCGGACATCATCGTCAGTCCAGTATATGTAGCCCTCAACAGGATCATAGTC
Source organism: Lepidochelys kempii (assembly GCF_965140285.1). Classification (NCBI taxonomy): domain Eukaryota; kingdom Metazoa; phylum Chordata; order Testudines; family Cheloniidae; genus Lepidochelys; species Lepidochelys kempii. The sequence goes on from NC_136385.1 coordinate 21,773,747, forward strand.
TATTGCAATCGCATGCCTGATATTGTCTATCTGCAGAATAATATCAGTGAAGTCTGGCATGTCCAAGGAGATTCTTCGCAAATCTGTCCTTCTAGCGAGCAGCAAGACTTCCTCAGCACCTGCGAAAGAGCATTAACACTGTAATTTTGCAACTATAGAGTTCTCCTTCACCTGTCACCATAATTTAAACCATAATGTCGCAGCTTGATGACAGAGAAGAATTGCCACACAGAAAACAACGGAGTACTGGCATCAAAACACTGAGAGGTGTACCGCACATTAGGGGTGCCCAAATATTGCCCAGGTAACGGGACACACATTAGCAACTTGCCAATACCCCTTAGAACCACACCTAATTTGCCTCAGGCTTAAGGCAGAGATACAACCCCACGTGCCACAGGCTAGAGTTCCACACTTGACACCTGCCAAATGGGAACTTGCTGCACAGGAGAACTCGGTGGGCCATGGTGTAGGGACTCATGCTGCATGGGTGCAACAGAGCTGGGAGTGGTGTTGCATTGAAGCTGCTACTACCATCCCCTCCAAACCAAGCTGCGCTTCTGAACGGATGCTCCCTGGAGCCAGCCTTGGAAGTCTGCCTCTTACATCAACTCCTATTTTCCTAAGTGTGACAGACTATCAATTTCCTGAATTAACTTTATTGAATTAGGTTAATACCTTTGGGGTCTATTGTATTAAAAATACAATTGTGTATGTGGAATATGTGAAACTGTTTGTATTTCCATGGGAAGGACAAATAGGAGATGAGCAGGGGGTGATTAGACCAATTCACACAGGTTGTAACATCTTCAGAGAAGCCACCCCCTTGGAAAGGTATGCATGTACTAGGTTTTGGATGAATAAAGGGTTTTTGGATAAATAGTCTGGTTTTAAACTGGTTCAGGGCCTCCTTCCTGGTCCAGCAAATAGACAGGACCCCTGGTTCACAGAGGGTGTTAATCCTTAGGGTAGGGTTGAAAGAACTGGGCCTGCCAAAATCCATTTTAGGGTCCAAGCCTAAGTCAAGGTGGGTACGCAGGGTTTGTGCTCTATTTTTTTGCAGCGTAGACCCAGCTCCACTGGAATCATGCTCTGGGAGTCTGCCAAAAGTATCCCACAGTTCCACAGGCCAACTTTCTTTGTCCTCTGGACAGTCAAGTTTTCCCACACTGCACCATGAACAAAGGGCTAGAGCAGTCACATTTTGGGAAAACGCTAGGAAGTCTGGGATATGGGTGGTTGGACTCAGGCCCGCATAATGGAGTGTAGACACTGGAGCCCTAGGGTTCAACAATTCCTAATGGGATTCCAAAGGAATGTAGACGTTCAAGCCCCAGGTTAACAAACCCGGGACGTGTTACTAACCCTGGGCTTACATTGCAGTGTAGACATACCGTAAGGGGAAACATAGGTGCATTTGCCCTGAACTGTGAGACTAAGTACCAAAATAAATATGAATTTGAGTTTTTCAGACCAGCAAAATGAAATGGGTTTCATCTGGAAATCACTTTATTCCTTGTCAGGAAAGGAAAAAGCACAAGGGGTGTGGAAAATTTATATTAAACCAGGTTAATAACGAAAGAGTATTATTTCCTTTGCTAAAACAAAACGAAAAAAATCAGGAATATGTCTAGACATTTTATCATATTCCACAAAACTCTCAACTGACCCAGCCTTGTCCTATAGCTGAATGAGTGCATTACACACAGTTTTCACACACCACTACATACTATACAGGAAATGATAGAAGGAACACAAGTCTTGGGATTTCCTAATAAAAGTACAGTACATTAATGCTTTTCTTTGCTTCAGACAGCCAAATGGGAGATCAAGTCACAACTATTGCAAGTACATCCGACTTGCCTGAAGATGGTCTGAATCTGACTTTTTAGGCGGCAGGACTGTGTGCGTGCAGGGGCTTGCACAAAGCTTTATTACTGGTGAAGAAGGTGCCAAAACAGCCATCCTGGAGACTGAACTTCTCCATTTGTCCATAGAACAGGTCGGGCATGTATAGGAGCAGGGCAAACCTCCTCATGTGGCCCCAACAATTCATCTTGATCCACAGGGACAACTTTGAGGTGAGAGAATATCTAGTTCCTTCTAAATAACCAGTTCACTGCTTAGTTTTCTGCTGCAGTTGCCAATTATTGAGATGGTTTTCATGTCTTGACACCTGCCAAAAGGGAACTGGCCTACAACCATCAATTCCATTTCATACAGGCCACTGAAAGACCAACAGATAGTAACCTTCAATCACTACCAGCCAGGGCTGTACTTAAAGTGGCAATCCTCAAAGCCAAATGCATCCGATGAAGTGAGCTGTAGCTCACGAAAGCTTATGCTCAAATAAATTTGTTAGTCTCTAAGGTGCCACAAGTCCTCCTTTTCTTTTTGCAAATCCAGACTAACACGGCTGCTACTCTGAATCCTAGAAGTGAATCCCCTGAGCCATCCCAGTCCCTCTTGGAAAACGGTACTTCAAATACTATTTTATACAGGTTCTTATAACATGTTCATCACCGTGGTACCTGAGTGCTAATCCTCACAGCTATTCTCTAAGACACAGTTTTACCCTGACATGTGAGGCCAACACATAAGAAACATGCAGTCATTCAAAGGGTATCTGTCACACGTCAAACCAAATTCACAGGCAACTCAGAGGTCTAGTTGCACTGTCACTTGCTTTTGAGTTTGGTAATCACAATTTGGTACCTGAACGCCCTAGCGAGGAAGGTATAAAAGCACTGAGGAGAAAATGCACTCAAGGCTGGGGGTGGAGAAAGTGATTTTGGGGGTAGGGGAAGGAAAGAGATAGGGAATATCTCCTGTGACCTCTAAACAACCCTCAGAGTTCTGCTGAGGCTCTGAAGGAAGACCTGGGTTGAAGGAAGGCTTTAATGATTGCGAGCACAATGAAGTGGGGGGGAAATCGTAAGCTCAGTTGTGGAGAGCCTCTCCTTCCCACCTCAAGACAGACATTTGCCATCAGATTTCCTGAAGACTGATTTTGTTGGCTCCAAAGGCTACCAAAGCAGAATACAAATACTTCATTGTAACACATGGCAGAATTCTAGCTTCTCAAGTTTTAAGCTTGTGGTAGCTTATTAGGATACATTAAAAGGGGGTCACTTTTTGGCCAGACCAGGGGAACAGCAGTTCTAGGTGATGTGTCACCTTAAGAAGCCACTTTTTTTCCCCTGAACCTAGCAAGGAGAAACAGGGTATTTAAGCTTTCCTTCTTGAAAGAAACAACACGTTCTTGCGATGATTAAAAGGGATTGCTGGCGCTGGACACAGTATTCGTTCTTAAATATTTTACCAATCTCCTGGAAAGAGAGACCCTTTGCTAAAATAAACACTGAAATATCCTAAAGGTTATTTGATATTCTAAATCATGCTTAAAATGGTGGACCACTTGAAACATCAGCAGAGAAAATAAATCAGCAAACTTGTACAAATACAGATCAGCAGCAGATGGAAGTCAAATTAATTGTCTATACATCCTGTACAACTGTTCCTCTTAGCCAGCGCTATATATAAAGACAAGTTACCTTATATATAAATATTAACCCCGTATGAGGGCAATGAACATTCATAAAAGGTGCAGTTATCAACTACTTCATGGCAATCTTTATATTCAGATATGCAAAGGCATCCAGATTTTAAGTGTCGTTTTAAAAATAAAATCTTCTATTTTGATAATGGCACCACAAAAAAGTCCAAAGTTTGTGATTTTGTTCTCCAATGTCTCAAGGATTACCCAATAAACACCAGTCTCGGAGCTATGCTGACATCTCTGATGTTGGATTAGAAAATAGATCAACAAACAGTCTTGATAATTTTAGAAATATGAAAGACTGCAATGTTGAACAGAAATGGATAAACATCAAAATTGTAAATGAGCCTTATTTACAACTGCAATGGAGAGTAATACCCAAGTACTTCATGGTTTCTTTTCAAGCCTATATTTTTACATTTCCTGTAACATTTTTGGTTTTATTTTTGTTTATTATTTGTATGTATTACAATAGCCCCTAGAGGTCCCAACTGAGATCAGGCCCCCACTGTGCTAGGTTCTGTACAAACACATGATAAAAGACAGTCCTCTGCCTCAAAGAGCTTACAATCTAAATGGACGAGACAAAGGTGGGAGGGGAAAGAGAAACACACAAAGATTCAACAATTTGCCAAAGATGTCTCAGTCTGACAATGGCAGAGTAGGCTACAGAACCCAGGTCTCCCAAGTCCCATACAATAATTAAAAAAAAAAAATTCCCTCTCCTGTTTCCCTTACTATCCATATTCCCCACAGGTGCCATTTTTGAAATGGAGTCCCCAATCTGTGAGAAATTAAAAACAAGACAGAGAATGGCCCTAAGGCCCACGATAAAGACAGTTTGCACCCTGATAGCCAACAAATAAAAAGGCATTAGCACAAAAGACAACACCCTGTGACACAGGGCTGCAAGCTGTAATAGTGGAGAGCAGAGTGCATGCTTCAATAGCAGAGGCATATAGCTTTGTTTATGTCAGGGTCTAACTCAAGGCCCATTTAATTACTTGCCTCAAAGTACTGATTTGAAATTTTGACTTGTGGAGAATCAAAGTTAAATACTACATTCAATGTAAATTAAGTAAAAATCCTGTTTAAAAACTCAACAGTTAGCCTTACAAAATACTAGAATAAATCTGTTTGATTATAATACTGAAATATTACATTTTTATTAAAGAAATTCTCAACTCCACTGCTTCAAAAACCAGTAGAGGTTTTTGCGGCAAACATCAGCTGCTCTGTCACACAAAGCCCTTACAAATTCACATCAGAGTCTCTCCATTCCACTTTTAATTACATTAATGTGTCCATAATCACCCTGATCTCCTTAAATAATATTTGCAAAAAGAAAAGGAGGATTTGTGGCACCTTAGAGACTAACCAATTTATTTGAGCATAAGCTTTCGTGAGCTACAGCTCACTTCATCAGATCCGATGAAGCGAGCTGTAGCTCACGAAAGCTTATGCTCAAATAAATTGGTTAGTCTCTAAGGTGCCACAAGTACTCCTTTTTTTTTTTTGCGAATACAGACTAACATGGCTGCTACTCTGAAACCTTAAATAATATTGAAGCACATTTAATGGAAAGCAGAAGGGCACTGAATATGCATTTGATAACTGATCATGTAGTAGAGAGGGATATTATATGCATTTCTAAGAGACTGCAATATTGGACATCATTGTACACAGATATAAACAGACTAATCTAATCTGGCAGTGTAGCCTCGTCACATAATTGATTGCATTTTCACCTTAGTTCTCTTCTGTTTTTCTCTCTCCACAGTGAACTGGATCAAGGTTGAATGGGCTTGATTCAGGAATTTCTGGGAGAAGTTCTCTGGCCAGCATTATGCAGGAGGTCAGGCTAGGTCCAGGTCTACCCAACAGACCTAAAATCCACGCCCTGGAGTGACACAGTTACACCGACCTAAACCCCCGAGTAGGCAGCATGATGTTTACGGGAGAGTTTCTCTTGTAGACATAGCTACTGCCTCTTGGGGAGGTGCATTAACTATGCTGATAGGAGAAACTCTCCTGTCAGCGTAGTAGAATCTTCACTAAAGGGCAACTAGTGCAGCTGTGTCACTGTAGAGCTGTACATGAAAACAAACACTAGGTGAGCACAATGGTCTCCTTCTGGCCTTAAAATCTATAAACACCACCAAAGCAGTCTTCAGCTCCTCAAGGCAGTGAGGACTCCGTTATCCTCCCAGTCCCACTTACAGGTTCTTGCCCAATCTATCCATTCTCTCTCACACACAGATAGATGCAGTAATGGCTGCATTAACTCTGACTGGATGGGACAGTATTCGGACAGCCACTGCACCTTCGTCCCCACCAGCTGCATGGCAACTCCAAGATGATCCCATGCTTCTGAGAAGGAATAGGGTCCCTTTCACACTCAACTGCCTGGGCTGTACTATTTATTAAACTCTCAAGATGCTCCACACTGGTTCTGCCACAGGTGGTATTCAGAGAAGGCATATGAGAAAATAAAAAATTTGGACTTTAGAACTTGGGCATTAGAACTGTACAGTCATGAACATAAGAATGACCCTACTAGGTCAGACCAAAGGTCCATCTAGCCCAGTATCCTGTCTTCCAACAGTGGCCAGTGCCAGGTGCCCCAGAGGGAATGAACAAAACAGGTAATCATCAAGTGATCCATCCCCTGTCACTCATTCCCAGCTTCTGGCAAACAGACGCTAGGGACACCATTCTTGTCCATCCTCGCTAACACCCACTGATGGACCTATCCTCCATGAATTTATCTATTTCTTTTTTGAACCCTGTTATGGTCTTGGCCTTCACAACATCCTCTGGCAAGGAGTTCCACAGGTTCTCTGTATGTTGTGTGAAGAAATACTTCCTTTTATTTCTTTTAAACCTGCTGCCTATTAATTTCATTTGGTGACCCCTAGTTCTTGTGTTATGAGAAGTAGTAAACAACACTTCCTTATCTACTTTCTCTACGCCAGCCACGATTTTATAGACCTCAATCACATCTCCCCTTAGCAGTCTCTTTTCTAAGCTGAAAAGTCCCAGTCTTATTAATCTCTCCTCATACGGAAGCCGTTCCATACCCCTAATCATTTTTGTTGCCCTTTTCTCAACCTTTTCCAATTCCAATATCTCTTTTTTGAGATTGGGCGACCACATCTGCATGCAGTATTCAAGATGTTCAAGATTCTAAGTATTCCTTAGAGGTTTTTAAGGTCAGGCTTGACAAAGCCCTGGCTGGGATGATTTAACTGGGAATTGGTCCTGCTTCGAGCAGGGGGTTGGACTAGATGACCTTCTGGGGTCCCTTCCAACCCTGATATTCTATGATTCTATGTGGGTGCCCATGGATTTATAGAGAGGCAACATGATATTTTCTGTTTTATTATCTCTCTCTTTCTTAATTAGTCCCAGCATTCTGTTCACTTTTTTGATTGCCGCTGCACACTGAGTGGATATTTTCAGAGAACTATCCACAATGACTCCAAGATATCTTTCTTGAGTGGTAACAGCTAATTTAGACCCCATCATTTTATATGTATAGTTGGGATTATGCTTTCCAATGTGCATTACTTTGCATTTATCGACATTAAATTTCATCTGCCATTTTTTTGCCCAGTCACCCAGTTTTGAGAGATCCTTTTGTAGCCCTTCACAGTCTGCCTGGGTCTTAACTATCTTTAGTAATTTTGCATCATCTGCAAATTTTGCACCTCACTGTTTACTCCTTTTTCCAGATCATTTATGAATATGTCGAATAGGACTGGTCCCAGTACAGACCCCTGGGAGACACCACTATTTACCTCTCTCCATTCTGAAAACTGACCATTTATAGCGACCCTTTGTTTCCTATCTTTTAACCAGTTACAAATCCCTCTTATCCCGTGAAAGCTTACTTTGCGAAAGAGCCTTTGGTGAGGGACCTTGTTGAAGGCTTTCTGAAAATCTAAGTACACTGTACCCACTGGATCCCCTTGGTACACTGCTTGTTGACCCCCTCAAAGAATTCTAGTAGATTGGTGAGGCATGATTTCCCTCTACTAAAACCATGTTGACTCTTCCTCAACAAATTATGTTCATCTATATGTCTGACAATATTGTTCTTTAGTATAGTTTCAACCAGTTTGCCCAGTACTGAAGTCAGCCTTACAGGCCTGTAATTGCCGGGATCACCTCTGGAGCCCTTTTAAAAAATTGGCGTCACATTAGCTATCCTCCAGTCATTTGGTACAGAAGCTGATTTAAACTACAGTTAGTAGTTCTACAATTTCACGTTTGAGTTCCTTCAGAGCTCTTGGATAAATACCATCTTGTCCTGGTGACTTACTGCTGTTTAATTTATCAGTTTGTTCCCAATCACCTCTAATGACACCTCCATCGGGGACAGTTCCTCAGATCTGTCACCTAAAAAGAATGGCTCAGGTTTGGGAATCTCCCTCTCATCCTCAGCCGTGAAGACTGATGCAAATAATTCATTTAGTTTCTTTGCAATGGTCTTATCGTCCTTGAGTGCTCCTTTAGCATCTCGATCAGCCAGTGGCCCCACTGGCTGTTTAGCAGGCTTCCTTCTTCTGATATATGTAAAAAAAAATTTGCTATTACTGTTTGAGTCTTTGGCTAGCTGTTCTTCAAATTCTTTTTTGGCCTTCGTAATTATATTTTTACACTTCATTTGCCAGAGTTTATGCTCCTTTCTATTTTTCTCATTAGGATTTAATTTCCACTTTTTAAAGGATGCCTTTTGGCCTCTCACTGCTTCTTTTACTTTGTTGTTTAGCCACGGTGGCTCTTTTTTGGTTCTCTTATTATGTTTTTTAATTTGGGGTATACATTTAAGTTGAGCCTCTATTATGGTGTCTTTAAAAAGTTTCCACACAACTTGCAGAGATTTCACTTTTGGCACTGCACCCTTTAATTTGTGTAGTTCCTCTTTTTGTGTAGTTTCCCTTTAATTTCTGTCTAACTAACCTCCTCATTTTTGTGTAGTTCCCATTTCCTTTAGCACTGGACTGTTCTCTCTGTTGACCTGGCAGACCACAAAGAAACCCCCATTATCTGATGCAGTACAGTCAAAGCACAACAGTGGTTGATGCTAATACATGCTAGAATTCTGATGCACTTTAATTTTCTCTGCCTTAGGGTAATGAGAACTAGGTGGCATTATTGAAGTGAACTGCTAGGCCCGTATACGTTGGCTGTTTGACAATCCATGCTGCTGTGCTACATCTGCTCTTAATGAAGACACATTGCTCTGTCACCATCTTCCCGACAGCCATGTATCTAGGTCCTTAGACAACAGAGACATGTAGATGAAGGCAGTGCAGCATGTGCCACTAAAGTTTCTCAACAAGTTATCTACACCGACTGAAAGCTGGTAAAGAATAATTGTTCTTGGCCAGGCATTCAGTACTAAGATCGTTACAAAATCTGTGCATACACTGAACATCCTCTGTGAAAAGCTTAGTAAGTGCTATTATGCATGTATTTTCTTTTAATAATAATTTCTGCTAGCAAAAACAGGCGGGAGAGAGGCGTAGCCTATGGCTTGAAGCACAGGATTAGGAGTAGCAGACTAATTTTACCTCTGTGATCTGGGGCAAATTACACCACCTCTTTTCCCTCAGTAATCTTATTTGTAAAATGGGTGCCTATCCCTTTTACAGAGGCACTTTCAGCATTAACGTCTGAAGAGTGCTTTGAAAATACAAACCACTACATACATTTTATAGTCTAACATCTCTACTGCAGAATGTGTATTACTAGACATTCTAGAACCTGTCTACACTATTAGAAACAGTCTAAATACATTCAAATGTTACAGCATTTAATCAAATGAATCTTTAAAACAACCATCAAATTAATCACTTTCATAACCATACAACTAAGAAACCCTTAACAGGATTACCAGCCACTGTAATGTGAATGTGTTCAGCATCACACAAACAAAAGCTTTCACATACAAAATGCAAACTACTCAAACATAAGGCTGCAATACAGGCTTAAAGTCAAACACAGACAGTGAAACCACAGTGTAATGCTATATATAAAGATCTCCATCAACCAGAGCCCACAAGGAAAAAAGGAAGGAATGTATGCATACCACCACACACATTTGATATAAACATTTTACAATGCAAAATCATGTAGGATAACTTTTTTACATTAGAAAAACTGGGATCCCTTTGAAATTTCTACCTTGAAGGAATTTGTAATGCCCTAAGTTCAAATTTCTGTTTTATTTTTCCAACTGGTATAACTTTAAGCTGTTTATTATTCTTGAGTCTTTCTTTTGCTTCCTGCTCCCTGAAGCTTTCTGCAGAAACTTCTGTGCAACTTTTGAGTAAATCTAACATCCATACAAGCCCATGAATTTTAATGGTTTGCATATAGAAACAAATGCTAACTATACTGGAATTAAAAAAACCAACACACAGCTCTGGTCATTTATTCTCGTTCCCCAAACACTATATTCTCTCTTTGTAGCTAACAAGAAGCCATGTAGAAACAGACCAGAGGGATCTTTTTTGTTCTGTGGATGGAGTTCCACTTCCCCCACTCCTTTAATCCATTAATTTTAAAATTTAACACCCATGCTAGGTAGATTGATTGTTCGGATTTTTTTGTTTTGTGCTTCTGTTATTAAAAATTCATGCTTCAATGCTGAAAATGGCAGCTGCATTCTATCTACAAAATTAATTCCAATCAGAGCCGACAGCAGCGAAGCAGCCCATCTCACCAGCTCGACAAGAGCCTTTTTTATTCTTCCCTTGGCCCACTTCACATTTGACAAGTGACAAGACATCTATAATACAGTAACAAATGCTCCAATTTATTCACCCAACCTAAACAAATGTAGACTGCAGTGGTTGCCTTTGCTAATCCATGCTAGAAAACACCATGCTATTCCTTTCCCATTTGTCTGTCTGCTAATCAGGATAGAACAATGCTCCATTGTGGGTCTCTTTTCCCCTAAAATTTTCTTCTCCCCCCTCTAATCTAGTTACTAGGAACTTCTTTCACAATCACTCTTTTGCTAGGCAAAACAGAGAACTTGTAAACAGGAAAAAGCTTAGTTCTACATTGACACACAAGAAAGTGACATTTTTAAAATTTCATTACAAATACTTACGTTGTCAGCAAATCTTTTACTAGCCATCCAAGTACAGACACCCGTCACCCCAGATAAACAAACCAGACTTCAAGAAACCACACGCAGATGAGCAAAGGATCTTGTTAGTTCCAGTAACACAATGAATTACCTGGCAAAGTTTCAAAGCATGATGCACGAGAGAACAAACTTTGTTATTCTATGTAGATCAGGAGAAATGTAAAAAAAAAAAAAAAAAAAAAAAAAGCCATGCTATTTAATAATCTTGCTGATATTCAAAACAAAGACAACATTCAGCACAGTGAAGTTCATCGTTAACTGCTCTTAACAGTCCAACTGCAGGAAGAGAGAAGTAAAACAGAGATTATGATAGGTGGTTTTATTTTGGTGTTGGGATCTATGTGTAGGGCCCCAGTATTATTGTTCTTAGACTTTTCCACCTAATTGAAAAACGTTTGAGAAACTGAAACAAGCTGTGCTAATAGCTGGGGTCCACATAAAAGGATTTTTTTTTCACATAAGAGAAAGTCTGCCATGGTGTTTACCAGCAGCTCTACATATCCCTGTACAGAAGATCTGATTTATCTTCAATCTCTGGGTGAATGGAACACTGATTCACTAAATGAAGGTGGCTGATTTGGGTTGAGGACACTCACTGCAGGAGAACTTCCTCTTAGCCAACTGGTGGAGCAATAAGAGTACAGAAGACAGGAGATTCACTTGCCTGGTTTATATGACTGAGGATGAGAGCTTCAGGGGGAAAGTAGTGCATAAAAATTAACAAAAAGTGAGTCCTAAGTACCCTCATTTGGACTAGACGTGGCTAAATCACATGTAGATAGGCACAGGGAAAATTAACACTTATGACAAGGGAAGGCCATACAGAGCACAAACATGGCTCATTAACTGCTCCGTTTGCATGTTATACATGAATAACCTTGTCCACTGTTACTTTTACTACTTAATTAACAAATATCTAGGGTAGCTGTTTTCCTTGAACCTGCAAATTCCGTTTCAGAAACAGTTATGGCACACACTCATTAGAAAAACAAACAAGGTATCTGTCATAAATATCAAGGGAAGGGTAAACCCCTTTAAAATCCCTCTTGGCCAGAGGAAAAATCCTCTCACCTGTAAAGGGTTAAGAAGCTAAAGGTAACCTCACTGGCACCTGACCAAAATGACCAATGAGGAGACAAGATACTTTCAAAAGCTGGGAGGAGGGAGAGAAACAAAGGGTCTGTGTCTGTCGGTAAGCTGCTTTTGCCGGGGATAGAACAGGAACGGAGTCTTAGAACTTTTAGTAAGTAATCTAGCTAGGTATGTGTTAGATTATGATTTTTTTAAATGGCTGAGAAAAGAATTGTGCTGAATAGAATGACTATTTCTGTCTGTGTGTCTTTTCTGTAACTTAAGGTTTTGCCTAGAGGGATTCTCTATGTTTTGAATCTAATTACCCTGTAAGGTATCTACCATCCTGATTTTACAGAGGTAATTCCTTTACTTCTATTTACTTCTATTTCTATTAAAAGTCTTCTTGTAAGAAAACTGAATGCTTTTTCATTGTTCTCAGATCCAAGGGTTTGGATCTGTGGTCACCTATGCAAATTGGTGAGGATTTTTACCAAACCTTTCCCAGGAAGTGGGGTGCAAGGGTTGGGAGGATTTTGGGGGGAAAGACGTGTCCAAACTACGCTTCCCAGTAAACCTAGTTAGAGTTTGGTGGTGGCAGTGGATATTCCAAGGACAAAGGATAAAATTAATTTGTACCTTGGGGAGGTTTTAACCTAAGCTGGTAAAAGTAAGTTTAGGAGGTTTTCATGCAGGTCCCCACATCTGTACCCTAGAGTTCAGAGTGGGGGAGGAACCTTGACAGTATCAAACAAATATTACATCTGATGAAGTCACCAACATGGAATGACTTACTCAGATGACAGAAAGCTGCTTCACTCATAGCAAGGGAAAGCTATTACAATCCAGGAGGCTGGATTACCCTATCACTATGATCTTTAAATCATTTAATAAGAGGTATCCCATTTATTTTGTCGTCTTCCATTTTTAGTGATGGACAGAGGCAAAAACCAGAAGACTGCCCCATCATTAATTGGAGGTCTAGAGAATATATGCATTAAAACTCATTCAAAACTAGCATTAATGTACCAATGAATGTAGTGTCATTGGTAGAAACCAGACATAGTGCTTAGCACAATTTTCATGGCCACAACCATTAACACATAATTAATCATAAACAAGGGTAATAATACTTTGCACTTCTACAGCACCTTTTATCCAAAGATCTCACGGCACTTAACAAGTACATTTCAACTCCCTCTGAGTTTGGCTGGTCAATATTACCTCTGCTTTAAAGATGGGGAAACTGACTCCGAGAGATTAAGTGATATAATTGAGGCGACACATCTGGGTATACAATTCAAGAGTCCCATCTACAAGTTTTCACTAACCAGGAAATAACATCCCTTCTTAAAGAATTTTAATGCCAGTCCTGAACAAATCACAGCAAGAAATCTCCAAAGAAACTTGGGCACCAGAAATGGGGTATGCTCCTTGTCAAGGATACAGCAAAATCTAAAGATCACCTTCAAGTTCTGCACAGACATGAAAATTCCCCATCCTTTCCATGTTGGAATATAGGGCCCTATTGACTCAGAATAAGTAAGCACTGTATTAAAATTGGCCCGACCATCCCCCATCACTAACCAACTCATGATCAACAGAAGTTCGGTAGTCAAACCCATTAGCATGTAAATCAATAAAAGTACTCTATTAAAGGAAAAAGTCTTTGGGGGAAAGGACAAATTTAGCCACAGAGAAGATATGTAGATACATTGTTGATTCCCTCAGAACACCCAGGCACCGGGGGCAAATTTACTGTCTTACTGGAATGGATTTACTGTAACCAAGTACTCCTGAGTGCTAATCCCAGCTGTCACTGACTCACTGTGTGGCCTTGGACAAGTCAAAATTTCTCTGCACCTTAGTTTCCTTCTCTATAAAATGGGAAGAATACTTCCGTATCTCATATGCGCCCATAGAGGTTAATGTTTATACAATCCTTTGAAGATAACTTTTAAATTGTTATCATTATTACATTCCAAGTATTACGCGTCCACAGAAAATTCACTTTGGAGCAAACACCAACCATTAAAAATGTCAATCCAAGAGGGAAACATTATAGAGAAAGTTATAAACAATTGTAAATTGGGGTTAAAAATAAAAGCAGTGTCTCAACCATTCTGTAGCTACTTTGACACGGTTAAATAAATTTGCCGCAAAGAAAAAAAACAGGCTTAGGTCTTGTACACAAAGGTCATACTGGAAAACTACAGGATCATTTCATATACTACTTCCATAAAGTCATCAAAACTGGAAGAAAAAAGACCTGTTAGGTCATCTAGATCATCCCTCTGTGGGTGTGTTCCCTACAGTACATTTTCTACTGACTTTGTTCTCTCAAATTTTAAGTTTACTTTTAAAAGCGGCTGTTTCTGAAAGTGACTTTTTCAATGTAGTACACGCTCCAGCTCTGAAGATTAGGTCTGATCAGACTAAAAATTTTCTGCAGTTTGCAGTCCTTTAAGTACCTATTAACACAAAGCAAACTTTAAAAAACAAAAACACCATTTCCTAATCTGCAAAAAAAAGGGGTGGTGTGATAAATGAAGGGGGGGGAGGGGAACTCCCTTTTATGGACACCCAGCCAGTTAGCTGTAAAATCCCTCTTGGTGTCTGTTCTCTGCTTGCTTTACCTGTAAATGGTTAACAAGCCCACAGGTAAAAGAAAAGGGGTGGGCATCTGACCAAAAGAGCCAATGGGAAGGCTAGAACTTTTTAAAATTGGGGAAAAAGCTTTCCCTTTGTGTCTGTTGTGTCTCTCCGGAAAAGAGGGGAACAGAGGGCAGCAGGAAAACTGTGTAAAGCTTTAAGTCAGGTATGAGAAATCATTGGAACATACCTAGAATTACTTATTTGAAACCCCCCCAGATATGTAAGTAAATAAGGAATGTTTAGATAGATGCGATCAGGTTTATTTCTTTATTTTAGCTTGTGGATCTTCTCTGTGCTAACCTTAGATGCTTTGGTTTTCTTGTAACCTTAGATGCTTTTGTTTACTTGTAACCTTTAAGCTGAATCCCCAAGAAAGCTATTTTGGGTGCTTAATTTTTGGAATTGCTCCTTTAAAATCTAGCAAAAGCCTAAGTTCCAGATGTATTTTCTTCCTTTTTGTTTTTAAAAAAATTTACCTTTTTTAAGAACAGAATTGGATTTTTGGTGTCCTAAGAGGTTTGTGCATATGTTGTTTAATTAGCTGGTGGCAACAGGTAATTTCCTTTGTTTTCTTTCTCAGCTCTTCCCCAGAGGGGGTGAAAGGGCTTGAAGGTACCCAACAGGGAGAAATTCCCAAGTGCTCCTTCCTGGGTTCAAGGGGTTTTTTGCATTTGGGTGGTAGCAGCATTTACCAAGCCAAGGTCAGAGAAAAGCTGTAACCTTGTGAGTGTAATACAAGCCTAGAGTGGCAAGTATTAATTTTTAAAATCCTTGTGGGCCCCCACCTTCTGCACTCGAAGTGCCAGAGTCAGGATTCAGCCTTGACAGGTGGCAAGACTAAACATGAAAGGCAATTTACAAGTGAATGAACAGAAAAAAGAAAAACCTCATTCATTAAATGCTGATGAAACAAGGTAAAGACAGAAGAGAATCAAACATATATTACATTACACCACTCTCAGAATGCCTCAAGATGGAGGATCTATGATGTTCCCATTGTTCTGACCTTAATACATACACTGAAGTGTTAGCATCGTAAAATTAAAGAGAACATTCTCATTGCTGGTATAAGAAAGAGACAATGTCAAGGTGCTATGGGACATGTGATTTATCATGTTTCATGAAAGGCTGGTTATTCTACAGGTCTCTAGAAATAAGATTAGCATGCAGTTTTCCTTGGGCAAGCTCCTATCATTTGCTCCATTGGGTTTTATCTTTAAAATTGCTTCTGCCTAGTCAGAAAAGCAATTCTATTGACTACATTACAGCAGTTTGAGCTGCATTAACTAGTTCTGAACATGCAAGTAGCATTCTAAACCCACAGATATCATACTAAACTGTTAAGAATCAGAAGATAATGGAGTTCAAACCCTGGTATGAACATCTCCCCATCAGCAAGGTGCCCCAGAATACCCAGATGAGAGGGTAAACCTCAGTCTCAGTCCCAGGCTGATGAAAATCATGCATGTCAGATTGTGAGAATAGTGAGAGTGGGCATGAACAGGCACTCACTACACAAATTCCTCCTTTGGAGAGTATATGAAACTGCATCATCACTCTTGGAAGAAGTCCCCTGCTCAGAATAACTAAGGAATTGAATGTCAGTAATTCACTGGGTAAGCAAAGGATGGATCTTGCAACAGAGGGAGGGAAGAGGTCCCTAGAGGAAGTGAGAGTCCTTCTGTTCTCAACAAGAGAAGGCATAGGAAAGGAAAAAACTATGACCAGTTACCCAAAGGGCTAATAGAAATAAACACAGATTGCTGTTTCCCAAATCAGATTTTATTTTAACTTGAACCCAGATAGTTTTATTCAAGTTAATTATAGCTATGAAGAGTATTTTGAAATCACAGAATACACAAAAGGGAGTGCACAAATAATGCTGCTTCACAAACACTGCAGGGTAGATTCCATCTTCATTCTATGGGCATAATCCCCACTCATTAATGAGCCATACATGCAGATCCAGGGAAAAGTACAGCCCTTAAAATGAATGGAACTTCCTGTGCTACACCTGATCAGTAGGGAGAGGCAGGTGTCTGGGCATGGGTGTAGTGGTCAGGAAAAGAGTGGGTATCTGGGAAGGGTATGGGGAGGGAGGGTTCAGTCTGGGTAACAGGGGAATTACTACTATATCAGCATTACTAGCACTTTCAAGAAAATACACAAGTAGCTACAAGCAAATACAGGCCAAAACCAACTATGAAATAAAATTACAGCTTGTACAAGACTTTCTCCCAGCATGTAAAGATGCTGCTGGAAGGCTCCCGGCAGTTGTTTATGGTCCATAAATACCAGAAACAATGCCAGCACTGGACTGTCGGATACTTAAGAGCTGATTTACAGCCATTATCCCAAATTACCCCCAAAATCCTTCCCTTTCACAAAGGGTACTTACTGTTCATTTGTAAATTAGCAGCCGATGTACTTAAAACCTGTTGACTGGTCCATACTTGGAACTAAGCTTTATGCGCTTCTGCTTACTATTCAGAGGGAGATATGTATTAGCAAGCTGTAGTTTTTCAATAATGGTGACAGAAGTTTAATTGTATGGGGAAATGTCTTTAAAAGGGTTTTGTTTGTTTGTTTGTTTTCCAAGGAATATTCCGGGTTACTTGTCCAGTTATTTAACTACATGGCTTACTAATGCTAAGCCCCAAAAGCCTGTGTGCACATATTATATAAAATATACATGGACATACATACAAGGGAGACAGGCAGACACTTTGAGATTTTAAATAACAAAACTACACTAACTTCCCAAGTAAAAAGGTTTAAGTGAAGAGGCATGAGCCACCAGGCTCAGCAGAGATATTTGTAGGGGACGATTGAGTAATGGTGACCAGCCCTCCCCAGCTGCTCATATGGCAGGGTCAGGATAGGAAAAAGGGAAGCAAACTCATTTACCCAAAAAGCAGCTGTCCTTCTCCCTAATCTGACAGATACCTGCTACAAAGAGCAATTCTCTTAATTTGAGACGCCATGGCCCTCCCCATCCATCCCTGTAAAGAAACTCGTATCTCATTTGTGACTTCCTCTCAAAGACCAACTCCTTCCAACCCCACACTAATAAAGCTGCCCTTGATTTGAGAAAATGAGGACCCCTTCCCACACTCAGACACAAAGAGCTGCTCCTTGCATCATCAAAGGAAGACTGCCTTCAATTTGAGACACGGGTGTGTGTGTGTGTGTGTGTGTGTTCTCTCTAATGTGACTAGTGATTTTGGGTGTCCAGTTTGAAACACCTTATAGGAACTTCATTATCAGAAAGTGCTGAGCACCCAACTCTGAAAATTGGACAACTTTAAGGTGCCTCAGGTTGGGCACCCAAAACCTCTACTCACGTTTGAAAATCTTGACCAAAGACTATAATGTGCAATAATATCAACCTCTCTCTCTACGGTACTTAAATGGCCTCCGTACTTGAGCATCTCATGACTTTCAAAATATTAATCCTCACAACACCCTTGTGAGGTAGGAAAGTGCTATTATCCCCATTTCACAGATGGGGAACTGAAGTACGGAGAGAGAATGTGTCTACATCACAAAAAAACCCAACCAACCCTGGGGCACTGAATCTCAGAGCTCGAGTCAGTTGACTTGAGCTCAGGGGTCCTGTTTGCAGGGCTAAAAATAGCAGTGTAGACATTCTGACTTGGGCTCAGAGACCCTTTCCCTTCATCAAGTTTCAGTGCCTGGGCTCTAGCCCAGGCAGGAGCATCTACACTGCTTTTTTTAGCCCTCCAGCCTGAGCCCCACCAGCTCAATTGACCCAGGCTCTGAGAGTCAGAGGCAGAGGTTTTTTCTTTGCAGCGTAGACATACCCTCAGTGACTTGCTCACAGTCACACAGGCAGTCTGTGGTGGAGCAGGGAATTGAACCCAGTTTCCCCAACTCCCAGACTAGCCCCCTAACCACTGAATCATCTTATCAAAACCATAAATACACTCAGACAAGCATAAATTAACAAAGCTGGACATGGGCAGTGCAGGATACAGCAAGCTAGCTGCATTAGTAAACATTCAATGAAAGTTTATCCTTATTTTTAAATAATGTATTCCAGTATCATCTACACAAAAATACATTTGGGAGATCTACACTCAATAGCAGGACATTCATCCACTGCATTACTGGGGAACCAGCTCTCCTGTCAGCAGTATGTAAAACTCTACTTCGGTTCATAAAAGACACTCCTACAGCACATACTCCACTTTTCATTGGAGCTGATAGGAGAAACAGCAGCTCCCATCTATGCATTGAACAGGCTACCTCCTACTTAATTCACAAACCTAAATCAGATTAGGCATATTCAAACCAGATGTGTATAGGATTCCTGTATCAAGGAGCTAGGCACTGACCCTCAAGTTACAACCTCCATAATGTATAAGCATGTTGGTATATTTTACACCTTCATCATCATCAGAGTTTATTATGTCATCAGCTTAGTATTATAGACTGATGTGCATGGGATGGATTGGAAAAGACCAGCAGTTGTTGCAGGGAAAACATTCTGAACAATGCTCACCTCCTTGATTATACAGGTTCACTTCAGAGATGGTATGAAAAAGGTCCAAAAATTCTCATTTACACTGGTCTAGACCTAAAACTTAGGTTAGCCAAGCTAAATCACTCAGGGCTGTGAAAAATGTCATGCCCTGAGCACCATAGTTTGGTTGACCTAACCCCTAGTGTAGACATGGCTAGGTCAACATGGCTAGGTCAACAAAAGGATTCTTCAGTCAACCTAACCACCATCTCTCAGAAAGGTGAATTACCTACATTGACAGAAAAACCCCTTCCACTGTAGTGCAGACACACCCATAAGCATTTTTACACTCTTCTGGCAGTGTAAAATGTCTGTAAAGTGGGTGTACATTAAAGTGAGTGTAAACATAGTTTGCACCCACTTTACACTGCAAAGGGGGTCTTAGGCTTGTTGACATGGCATATTTTTCCAGTTATACTAGCATAATTTTATTAGGATAGTTAAACCACTTTAGTTATAACAATGTAACGTCCTGCATGGACACTTACTGTGGAATAAGTGTGCCTTTTTTCAGCCTAGCTTAAACCACTTCAAAAGAATAAACTAAACTGGAAAAAAGGCCCTCTCATTCTGGAATAAGAGTGTCCACATCAGGGAGTTATACAAGTATAATAATAATGCTTAAATTCATCCCTACCTTATACTGGTACAACTTCCTCATGTTGTCAGAGCTCAGTGTAACTGAGAATTCAAGCCTCAGTCTCTCACCTCAGCCTTATTCTTGATTGTGAAGTTAGCTAGAATGACTGGCAGCCATGAGGACTTCACACAAATATCTGCACTATACAAACATTCATAACACTACACTTAAGCGCTTATTGTGCTCTCAGCACATGATTTTCAAACATTCATAACTAATTTATAAACCATTTATTTTTCCCAACCACAGTAAAGCAGCCTCTCCCTCATTCGAGGTTACATACAGGGCCAAGCAAGGAATTTTACACACAAGCCACCGGTGAATAATCCAAGGGCTGTAGAAAGTATCCAAAAAGCTCTTGGGCAAAAATCCTGGCTTCTCTGGCCCTGAGAGTCTTGCCATTGACTTCAGTGGGGTTAGGACATCACCCTCAAGTTAAAAGTGATCATCATCTTGTGCAGGTAGACTCCCCCCCCCCCAAAAAAAGTTGGAAATATTTTATTCAAATTTACACAGAAAAACTAACCTCTAAGCTAAGACTAAATATGAAAAGTTTCAACTTGAAAGGGTTTTTTGGTTGTTTGTTTTTTAGGTTATAAGCTCCCAAAATTAGAGACTTCGAATGGGTGAATTATCTCAACAATAACCATAGCTTCATTATTTATCTATCTTTGGGTTTTATACCGCTATAGCCAAGTCCCTAGGGGACTACATGGAGCCTCTGGCACTTCTCCCATACTTGAGCGAAGATTCACATAGACTCTTTTGGCGCGCAAACTCTGAACCAGGAAGAGTCTTTTCTTGTCAAGCACATTGTCTGTGTTCAATAATGAAGTAAAGCTGTCCATAGTAGGCTTTTGCTGTTCACCTTTCTCAGTTCAGTAGCTCTTCCTTAATGTTATTTCATGGGGCACCTATTTTCTTTTTGTTTGTGCTGTTGTAATTCCTTGTCTTTGGTTACTACAGAAGAGCTTTTGCAGCCTTACTGCCGTCTCTGAAGATAGTCTGGCTCAGACTTACTTAAATTTATATTGTAGCAGCAGCCAGAGACTTCAACCATGTTGGACCCCAATGTGCTAGGCACCGTACACAGTCATATGACAGGTTTCAGAGCAGCAGCCATGTTAGTCTGTATTCGCAAAAAGAAAAGGAGGACTTGTGGCACCTTAGAGACTAACAAATTTATTTGAGCATAAGCTTTTGTGAGCTACAGCTCACTGAATGCATCCGATGAAGTGAGCTGCAGCTCACGAAAACTTTAGAGACTAACAAATTTATTTGAGCATAAGTTTTCGTGAGCTGCAGCTCACTTCATCGGATGCATTCAGTGAGCTGTAGCTCACAAAAGCTTATGCTCAAATAAATTTGTTAGTCTCTAAGGTGCCACAAGTCCTCCTTTTTTTTTTTTTTTTTTTTTTAGTCAAATGACAGACTCTACAGCCCAAAGAGCTTATGAAATAAAAGGAAGAACAAAGAAGTGGGTGCGTAGTGGAAGATAAAAGGGCCTTTTAGTACACATGAGATGTGTGAATGATTTTTAGCCAATCAGTCGCAGTAACCAAATGTATCTCCTCTGGGAGATCATTATGTAATCAAGCCCCCTGGCTTGAGAGCTTCTCCCTGGGCAATGTCAGGCATATCGTCCCAAAGGAGCACAGCTGTCTTGGAAAGTCATGAATGAAGACAGTTTCTGATTAAATCAGGTCCCAAGCTGCTGAGGGCCTTAAAGATAAAGATCAGGGCCTGGAATTAGCACTGAAAGCCAGTGGCTGGTGAAGTATGCTGATGTGACCTGTTAGCTTTTCCTCCCACCAAAGACTCGCTTTAGTTCTGTTTTATATAACACACTGCTACATTTACTAAGGCTCTGCTTGAGAGAACAGGCATGTGGGTTATTTTAAAATTAGACCTAATATAACACGGAAGAAAATAGTTACAAAGTTGAACCTGCCTACAGCTAGGACAAAACCAAACCTATAGGGTCTTCAGCAATATGGCCACTCTCACCTGCCTTGATCAACAGATCCGCTTCTGCCTTCAGTCACTATAAACAGGGTAAGAATTCTGAAGGCTTTCCATGCAAAGAAGGAGAATAAATAGTACAGACTGGACATCCCAGAGTTTGTTTAGGTCAGATCTTAGAATGCCCAGATAAATACACAGAATTCTTCCTTCGGGGAAAGTTTGCACAATACTAAATGAAATACTATATGATCCCACATTTAACCGAGTATTGATATTTACCAGGCGATGAGACTGGATTAGTTGGTGTAACAAACTCAGAAAGAGCTCATTATAAAACAGTATTCATGACAAAACAGGCTCTAGAAATGTAAAAAATCTCCTTGTCATAGATGGATAGATAAAAAGGAGTAGCAACAAAGTTGCCTTATATGAGAGAGCCAAATATATACATCTTGTAGGGTAACAAAACAAAACAAAAAAATCTTTGAAAAAACCTGCAACTCCCCCTCCTGAAATATCTAGACACAAGAAGAAAGGATTGAATCTTATGTTTACATTAATTTAATAAAACAGATCAAAAACTAATTATATATGTTACAGTTAAGTTGAGCAACGATTGTAATAAAGTTATATGGTTAATACAAATTTTGACAGAAATACTTTAACAAAATAATTTGTTACATTGTATTTTGTTTAACAATACTGTATCAACTTACTGAAAGTGAAAATAATATTTTAAACTTGTGTTGTGATGTCAAGAAGCTATTTTGACTCTGAGCTAGTTCTCACCTAGTGTTGCTCCCTTGAAGTCAACACCGCCATGTTAAGTTATGCCTGCTGAGGATCTGGGCTCTTTTCTAGTTACTACACCTTTAATTTACAAGTTAGTTACAGCCAGAGTACAGACTGAGCCAAACAAGCAAATTGGGTAGCTATTCATTAAAAGGCTGTTCACACTGCACTTAATCTATTTTGTTGTTATAGCCCCTGGATTTTTTATTCAATAAAAGTAATTTTAGTTAACTGAAGCTACAATTGGCTTATATGGTAACAAAAGATATTAGAAATTATCTTGCAATGAGAATGCGGCCCTTTGAAATAGTCAAGCAAGCTTGTGAAAGAAGAGGGCCCCTTTGGGGAAGAACAGAGACGAAGACATTAAAAAGACCATTTATGGGAAAACGGGGCTATTCCCACTTTTATGGAAAAGATGGAAAATTCTAAAGTTTACGTAAAAAGCCAGCAGCAATATTTTTATGCCAACAACACTGAAGACTGCAAAAAGAAAAGATGCATTTTCCGGAACTGAGAGAGATACAGGCAGCTGAACATTGTTGATAAAAAGGAACCCAATCTTGGTAGGAGATGGGGAGACAGCTGTGGCGTTTGAGTGTGGGACCCTACTGGGACCAGGGTTTAATCACAATTTAGCCGACAATGCCGAACACGCTATGCCACAATCTACTCTCTTCACAACCACATTTGAATGTCATTGAACTGAGTCATGTGGACAAGCCACAAAAGAAATATTCAACATTCTGAGAGTGCAGCTCTGCCTACGTCACATGGAAGAAGGAAGGGCCACACTACAAGGAAGGATGGCAACAGGAGTCATTATGATAAGACAACAGCAAACCAGAGTGCTAGAGTGGTAGTAAAAGCGGACATGCAACTCTGGCTTGTCATGCGCCACAGCAAGGGAAGCCATTCAGGAGAAGGAAGCCTGAAAGGATGAGGAGAAAGAACCCATTCTAAAAAATGCCTCACTGAATTGAGATGCCTTGTGATTTATACCACTTCTCGGAACTGTTTGCAATACAGAGGAAGAGGGACAAATGGCTCCCCCTATCGGAGACGCAACATAAGCCATGAACGTATCTGCTTGGCTTTCTCCTGACATTTTAAACTACTTTTAAGTCAACAAAACAACCCAGTAAGAGTTTCACCCAAGGACCCTCCGAGGAGGGAGTGAGGAGAGGAGAGGAGAGTTTCTTGAAAGGAACCCTCAGTGATGAGTTCGTGACTCGGAGATTAGAACACTTTTGTTTCTAAAGGGGGAGATCGTAAGTTTGACGTTTTAAATACAAGCATTAAATTCAGCACAGCAATGAAAGGGTCAGGCTGCAAACAGAAAATTACCCAACATTTCTAACTTCAAAACTGAGACAACTCTGCTCATGTTTGCTGCCTTTCCCACAGCCTGTTTGTCACTCTTGGATTGTAGTGGTAACTGATCCAAACTATGCTTTGCTCTGAAGAGAGGTTTAGAATATGTATGTTTATAAAATGTCTCTTAAGAAAAGGGAAAGGAGAATTTGCTTTTCAGGACTTTAATCATTCATGTCAGAAAGTAACTTAAATAAGGACTTGAAGACTTAACAAGGTAGACCTAAGATAGGCATGCAGTTTGGGTAACTGCATGAGTGAAAGGCTAATTAGATGCAATTACACATGCATTTTAAATCTTTACATCAAGACTGGAACTTTTTCTAAAAGGTACGGTATAGCTCAAGCAGACATTATAGGCTTGATGCAGAAATTACTGGGCGTAATTCTATGGCCTGTGTTATGCAGAAGGTCAGGTTAGATGACAATCATGGCCCCCTCTGTTCAGAAAAGTCTTATATCTTTAAGGTGAGAATTCCATATTTAACTTGTCTGAAAATTTAACCCAGTTGTTCAGTCCTGTGATGTAAAGATATTTACCAAAAAAACCTACCCTACCCATCCCCCACCAAATCTAAAAAAGCTGATTTTAATACAATAAAAGCATTGTGTTGGCTACTGAGGATAAAATATTACTCTATAATAAGTTACTGTGCTTAAATAATTAGTACATCTTTTTAGTCAAGTCAGCCTCTTTGAACTTCTTTTATTACAGCATTTGCTTCTAATAGAATCCACATTCCATAAACTGTTCAAATCCCAGATATAGTTACGGGTGGCATTCCACTCCAAATCCTTTTTTCAGTTGTTCATAACTTTGTTAAAATTGTTCCTTTCGGGCATCAAACTTCTCATACCTGGAAACCAGATTTCAAATACTTTTCAAGTATTGCACATTGTGCTTTTATAATTCTGTTTTGGTGGCCTGGGGTGATGCGGAGGGGGGGAAGGAGGGGAGGGGGGCGAGGGGGAAATTATATCCTTGCAAAAGTTTCAGATGACTGGGGCTTTGTTTTAGCTTTTAAACGTGGTTTTTCCTTTTAAAAACATAAAAACAAAACCTGTTCTTGTATTGGTTTCAGAGTAGCAGCCATGTTAGTCTGTATTCACAAAAAGAAAGGAGTACTTGTGGCACCTTAGAGACTAACCAATTTATTTGAGCATAAGCTTTCGTGAGCTACAGCTCACTTCATCGGATGCATTCAGTGGAAAATGCAGTGAAGATATTTATATACACACAGAACATGAAAAAATGGGTGTTTATCGTGCACACTGTAAGGAGAAAAGGAGTACTTGTGGCACCTTAGAGACTAACCAATTTATTTGAGCATGAGCTTTCGTGAGCTACAGCTCACTTCATCGGATGCATACCGTGGAAACTGCAGCAGACTTTATTTATACACAGAGAATATGAAAAAATACCTCCTCCCACCCCACTGTCCTGCTGGTAATAGCTTATCTAAAGTGATCATCAGGTGGGCCATTTCCAGCACAAATCCAGGTTTTCTCACCCTCCACCCCCCCACACAAATTCACTCTCCTGCTGGTGATAGCCCATCCAAAGTGACAACTCTTTACACAATGTGCATGATAATAAAGTTGGGCCATTTCCTGCACAAATCCAGGTTCTCTCACCCCCTCACCCCCCTCCCAAAAACCACACACACAAACTCACTATCCTGCTGGTAATAGCTCATCCAAAGTGACCATTCTCGGTTTTCTCACTTCCCCCCCACCCCCTGTAAGGAGAGTGATCACTTAAGATGAGCTATTACCAGCAGGAAAGTGGGGGGGGGAGGGGGGGAAGAAAACAAAACCTTTTGTAGTGATAATCAAGGTGGGCCATTTCCAGCAGTTAACAAGAACGTCTGAGGAACAGTTGGGGGAGGGGGGGAATAAACAAGGCTGAACTTTGTGACTTTGTCCTCACCCATAACTATTTCACATTTGGGGACAACGTATACCTTCAAATCAGCGGCACTGCTATGGGTACCCGCATGGCCCCACAGTATGCCAACATTTTTATGGCTGACTTAGAACAATGCTTCCTCAGCTCTCGTCCCCTAATGCCGCTACTCTACTTGCGCTATATTGATGGCATCATCATCATCTGGACCCATGGAAAAGAAGCCCTTGAGGAATTCCACCATGATTTCAACAATTTCCATCCCACCATCAACCTCAGCCTGGACCAGTCCACACAAGAGATCCACTTCCTGGACACTACGGTGCTAATAAGCGATGGTCACAAAAACACCACCCTATACCGGAAACCTACTGATGGCTATTCCTACCTACATACCTCCAGCTTTCACCCAGACCACACCACACGATCCACTGTCTACAGCCAAGATCTACAATATAACCGCATTTGCTCCAACCCCTCAGACAGAGACAAACACCTACAAGATCTCTATCAAGCATTCTTACAACTACAATACCCACCTGCTGAAGTGAAGAAACAGACTGACAGAGCCAGAAGAGTACCCAGAAGTCAGCTACTACAGGACAGGCCCAACAAAGAAAATAACAGAATGGCACTAGCTGTCATCTTCAGCCCCCAACTAAAACCTCTCCAACGCATCATCAAGGATCTACAACCTATCCTGAAGGACAACCCATCGCTCTCACAAATCTTGGGAGACAGGCCAGTCCTTGCCTACAGACAGCCCCCCCAACCTGAAGCAAATACTCACCAGCAACCACATACCACACAACAGAACCACTAACCCAGGAACCTATCCTTGCAACAAAGCCCGTTGACAACTGTGTCCACATATCTATTCAGGGGACACCATCACAGGGCCTAATCACATCAGCCACACTATCAGAGGCTCGTTCACCTGCACATCTACCAATGTGATATATGCCATGTGCCAGCAATGCCCCTCTGCCATGTACATTGGGCAAACTGGACAGTCTCTACGTAAAAGAATAAATGGACACAAATCAGATGTCAAGAATTTTAACATTCATAAACCAGTCGGAGAACACTTCAATCTCTCTGGTCACTCGATTTCTGACCTAAAAGTGGCTATTCTTCAACAAAAAAACTTCAAAAAGACTCCAAGGAGAGACTGCTGAATTGGAATTAATATGCAAATTGGATACAATTAACTTAGGCTTGAATAGAGACTGGGAGTGGTTGAGTCATTACACAAAGTAAAACTATTTCCCCTTGTTTACTCCCCTCCCCTCCCGCCCCAGACGTTCTTGTTAACTGCTGGAAATAGCCCACCTTGATTATCTCTACAAAAGGTTTTCTTTCCCCCTCCCCCCACTCTCCTGCTGGTAATAGCTCATCTTAAGTGATCACTCTCCTTACAGTGTGCACGATAAACACCCATTTTTTCATGTTCTGTGTGTATATAAATCTCCTCACTGTATTTTCCACTGAATGCATCCGATGAAGTGAGCTGTAACTCACGAAAGCTTATGCTCAAATAAATTGGTTAGTCTCTAAGGTGCCACAAGTACTCCTTTTCTTTTTGTTCTTGGATTGCAGACTCTTCTACACTGCGGTTCTCTGGCGCTATGAAGCACTTGTCGTGCTGTCAATGAATAAACAGAACACCATACACAAACAAAGAAAAACAGGCTTTCATTCTCTTATGCCTGAAGTGAGGCAACACCAGAGCAGCAAACACCACTTTAAGCAGCTATACTTTCCTGGAGAGCTTCTGATGCACAGTGTCAGAGTTCCAAACTCTCCCCACACTTTATATTTATTATGATTAATAAAAGGCATCCACCACAGAGTTGGAATCTTTTTAGGATTTTTTGATTTACCAAATAATGTAACCGAATAGAGCTGGAAGGACAAGAGAACAACCAGGCTGCAAGTACAACACAATACTGAAAGGAAAAACAAGAGAATAATAAACATTTCACCTCCTGACTCAGCAGAATAGCAACAGTTATCGATGCACCACAGTATTAATCCAAAAGTTATCAGAGTCTCACTGCATACATGCCATATCTTGTGGTTCTCTATTTTACTCCCATTTCTGTAACATCCATTATTGTCTTGTACTTTACCCCACTGGCTTTGACTGTGATATTTGGGACAGAGGCATCTACATTTTTTTAATCTGTTTAGTAACATCGGCATGAGCAGCATACACAGGATTTTCTCAATAGAAAGTAGTGACAAAGAACCTAACATAAGTTAATCACAACTTATCCTACCCTTTTGTTGTGACATTACAACCTCACCCACAATTCCAGAATGGCAACATAAGAAAATGGACATTCTAAAGACAAAAATTGCAAGCACTCATATAGCACTTTACATGGACAAAGTATTGAACAGCCATTAACTAATTAATCCTCATTGGACCTCTGTAAGGTAGGTAGGTAAAGCTGCATTATCCCCATTTTACAGAAGGGTAAAAACAAATTTGAAGTAGTTTGCTCAGGCAATTCAGTGGCAGAGCGCTCACTTGAACTCAGGATCTACCAATTCCCAACCCTGGGCTCATTCGTCCCAGACAACACTGTCTCAGCAAAGAACTGCAGAACCCATAGTTCTCACATATATGTATATTCTCCTAATCCCAAAGGGTAAAATCTTTAAGGGTGCTTAAGTGACTTAGGAGTCTGTGGGTTTGTCTACATGGGAAAACTTACCAGCGTAGCTATACAGTACTACTACATGGCCATAGCTATGCAATATAACTCCCCATGCAAACACAGTCTTTCAGGATTTAGAGTACCCTTTTTATCCCAAAAGTACCATTTAAAGTGATTGGGACTTCCAGTCTTAAGTAACTTTGGCACTTCTGAAATTTTTACCAAAACTAACAAGGGACAAAATGGAGACGTGGGTAATTCTTTCATATCCGCTGTTCCTGGTACTACCCTTATCTACTCCAAGAATCCATGCAAGGAACAAAAAGTCAGCTTCTTGCCACCAAAGAGTTAATTAGTAAGAGTGGAAAGAGTAGCACGTGGATGTTGGCATATAGCAGACAGGATCACAAAAGGTGCAGAGTTTGGGAAAGAAATAATCCATAAAACTGAACCAAAAGGCCACATTCTTCTGCAAAATCAAATTTCCTGTTCCCATCCAAATTTTTTGCCCCCTTTTGAGAGAAAATCCTTGACAGAGTGTCTGGCCCAACAATGGAAAGGTACAAGCATAGTCTAAAAAGTCAGTTATATTTTGCCATTAGCCAAAGTGCCAAATGCACACGGGCTTGGTTTACCACTGCCAAAAACAAATCTATAGGAGTGTTTAAAAAAAAAAAAAAAAAAAATCTGTCCTGAACATTCAAAGCAATGGTTTTAAATCTTTCTGACACTGCAAGGGGAAAAATAAAAAGTCTTTCAGCAGCTCCAAGAATTACCTTGGAAGCATTTCAAATACAGCAGGAAGAGTTAATGAAAATGGCCTTTCAACCCTTGACACTTGGGTTCAAATCCTGCCTTACTTCATAAGCGAAAGGAGTTTGTTGAGCTTACCGTAATGCCAGTGGATAGTAGTAACCAGCATCAGAAAGTGAGTGCACTACTGCGCACAGTTCTGTGATAGCAGCGAGTCTTTCAGTCCAGGACTGAGGTTCATTGGCTGAACTGTGCATGCAAGAAGCTAGCACTAAGCACTATTTCTTGGCTCTAGCTAGGAACGTTAATCTCTCATTTTTATAAATATTAAATTCAATTTTTATCAGTCAAACTTCCTGAGTAATACAATCAAGATTTTCCAACAAACTGTGTGACTTATAGTTTACTGAAACACAGCTACCGTTGTACTATTAGTCCCCACCTATTGCCTCTGAGGTAAACCGCGTGTGTGGCCTCTCACAGCTAACTTTGGAATTTCACCCTGCGATCTCTCTCTAGTTTCTTACTTAGATAATTTTCTCTAGTCCACATTGTCTAAGAGAGCAAATTTCACAAGACTTCTGACACAAAGCCTTGCCTTACTTTTTTAAATTAAACATAATGCATGAAAACACGAATGAGGCAGAGTGATGAAAATTTCCTAGCATAATTACCTCATACATCTCGCCACAAAGAGCTGTCCCAGGGGGAAGAAAGGGACTATTCATCTTCAGCAGTAGAGAAATGGCATTACTGGTTTAAATCTTAATTTGGCATTTTTCTGTATGGATCATTCCATTATAACTAATTAAATCTGAGGTTGGCACAGTGGCTTAACTGCAGAGTAACGCAAAGACCTAGATTCAAGCAACTATCCTGCCACATGAGATCCCAAAACATGTCAAAAGCATTGTTCTTTAGGATATAGCTAAAAGATAACAGCTGAGTTGCCCCTCCATCACAGCAGCAACCACTGGCCAATGAATACAAGGAACAAACCTCCGTCTTTAAGTCCATTGCCCAGCTGAGAAAAAACTTGGTCCTGCAATGGCTTCCCCCTAACGGGCCTCAGTTCAGAAAAGCACACATAAGCACTCCGCAGTGCCACTGAAGATGGAATACTGACACAAAGTGTGATAGAAGCCTCTGCATAGACCACTCAGAAGGGTTCTGTGAATCAGTAGTAGTCAGCAGGCCACAAATTGAGAACCACAGCCTAAACCGCTCCTCAGAATTACACAGATATTTCTACACCTCCCACACTAGCAATAAACTAAAGGGAATCATTGGCCTCTGCTTCTGCTATGGCAGAAGCATGCCATTTTTTTGGGCAAAGATAGATGCAACACAGCCTAGCTGTGTGGGTACTTATATGTGCAGCATCCCATAATACCTGGGGGCGCAATTTATTCCCAGCGCCCCTGGGAAGCATTCCCATTCCCATTTTACAAGAGGGAAGCTTTGGTCCGAACGAGTGACTCTGAGAGGTGCTGAGCATTTGCAGCTCTCACGAACATTGGTTAGAGACACAGGTGCTCAGGGCTTCTGAAAATCAGGCACAAACATGGTCTCCTAAATCTGTGAACACTGAGCCCCTTCACTCCCCAGTTCCAGAAAATTACACCAATCAAGCCCCTCTTCAAACCTGGTGTGTTATTAAGGGCCCTACTCAAACTGGCTATTTAGCATGATTTCAAACAGTGAGGCCCTCAGTCAGAGTCCATATGTAGACTTTCCACATATGATCCTTCCTCTCCTCCTGTTCATGTTTTCAAGAGCAACAAACTAGTTATCAGTGGCATCTGAATTAGCACCCATTGACTTGAATAGGGTCATTCACACTTCAGCACTTACATGTCAGACTCTCTGCAAACTCAGGCAGATATTACTGCATGTGTTATCCTTGGGTGATATTTTCAGTGCAACCATAATAGCTAGAGACTTTTGTTTTTAACAAAAACTGAGACTTCCGGAGAACATTTGGAAGGTCCGTCTGTGCCCTGTTGACTAAGCCTTTACATACTCTGTTCCTATGCTGGGAAGCATGCCCCACATTTTAGGAAACCCTAGATCAAGGCCCTGTCTACACATTAAACTTAACTTGGAATAAGGTCGGGTGTGAATTTAAAGAGGATTAACTATTCCTGATTAATTTGGAAGGAGAACATCCATATATGGAGTTAATCAGGAATAGTTATTTGAGAATAACTTTCTGTGTAGATAAACTGTAAGTGATATGACCAAGGTTACACAGGAAATATGTAGCAGAGGCAGGAACTGAATCCAGATCTCTTAAATCCCAGTCCAATGCCTTACCTACAAGATACCTAGTTTCCCTTCATACATACCAGACAGAAGGCCCTGCACTTGAAATGCAGACTTGTGTTTTATAAGTGAACAAACAGAATGGTATGGGAGTTATTTCCAAGAATTGGTGCAGCTGTTTTTCCAACTATATATATTACTCCATCCATACCCAAAGAGCTGAGCATGTTGTTTATGGACTCATAGCATCCTTATCTTAAGCATTTTTACTTAGATCTGAGCACCCCAAACAGACCCTTCTTATTCAACGCTTAATACTGAACTATTAAGCAGCCAACGCTGCTACTGTAGAAAGAGACAAGACGAGCCTTACCTGCTTTACAGGTCTTGCCATCGTCTTCCAGCTGCACTCCAGTGGGACAGGCACAGCTGTAGAAGGGGTCTCTGGGAGACAGCAGGCAGAGGTGAGAGCACCCACCATTATTTTCTTCGCAGGGAGTATGAACTTCAAGAAATCACAAGAACTGGAATTTATTTTACTTCTCTATAGAGTGACAAAGTCCAACTAGACCACTATGTACTGCAATCCATACCTGCCATACAGACATCACCACTCCCATCCAGTTGTGCCCAGCCTTAGCACTAAAGGACAAATGAGCTATAAAGCTACAATTTTTCAAAAGAGACTGGCGATTGTGGGTGCCTCTATTCCTAGGTGCCCAACTTGAGATAATTAAAGGGGCCTGATTTTCAAAGGGCAAGTGCTCAGCATTTTCTGAATACCAGGTTCCTTAAATGTGTTTTCCATTGGGCACAAAATAATCAAGGCACCTAGCAAAGCCATTTTGGCAAACTAAAAGAAAGTTTTTCTATAGCCAAACTGCATTATATGGGGAGAAGGACTTTTGAGGGGGGAATGGAGGTTGCTACATTGTGGTGGTAGTGAAAAATCTTTTCAGACCCAAAATCTTTCACAAAGGTATAGCATTCTAGCATCTCCAAACATCTGATGCAGTGGGGGAAAACAGAGCAATGTCTTGCATTTTCATTCATTTTAGGAAAAGAGGCTACAAATGTCTGAACCTTTCCCTCTCCCTCTCTTGCCCTGCCACCACTTTTTAAAACAGTTTTGAAAATGCAAATGCAATAAATTGAAAAAAATCTCTGAATTTTAACTGGAATAAATAAGACCATAAGAGATACAAACCCTCTATTTAAATAATTCCAGAGAATGTTGCCATGTTTGAATGATTGCTGCCCATGACTGCCCAGGAATCACCCACATCACACACAAAATAGTGTATGTGCGTGTGCACACATGCGAGCACAGATATATAATTTGCAGCTGTGCACAGCTCAATCCATCGTTAAGTTCTGTGAGGTTTTTTTAAGCTGTTAATAAAAGAGCTGGGGTGATTTGGTTTGTTTCTTGCTTCCACTGAGAGCCATGCAAAAGAAGAGGGGGAGGAATCTGAACCTGATCCCAGTGAAGACAATGGCATCTGAGCTATTTACAGCAGATGCTATTTCCCTATGCACCACGTTTTCCTTGCTACTGATCCAGAAATACTGTGACCCAAGGGAGGGACATTCCCTCAGTTCAGAGAAATGACAAGAATTCAGCACACACACACACACACACACACTCCCCCATCTGGAGCTCTGGGATTTGCGATGGTACTACACATACCTCACAACCTCCACTGAAATCTTACACCTGTTTCTCAACTAAGCAGATCCCGAATTCCTTTTATTTACTTCAAGCCTGTTTACAGCCTTCCTAAAACTACCTTAAAAAACACAGCATTACATTCAGGGAACAAACCTTTCAGTTTGGTTAAATTTAAGAGTAAACCCAGAAGGCAGAGCTTCTGGTGAAGATACATAATACTTATCCCCAGGGCTAAATTACACACATATTTCCCTTCTGGTCCGATTCAATCTGTGCCCTATGTACTTTGCTCCACCTCGCGCAACTGGCTCCCGGAACTACCATTCCCAGGACAACACTGGAAGAACATAGGCTACCAGCTCTGCGAAACACAACACATACAGTAGGGCATATTCTCCTCTCCATCCTTTGCACAGAACTCCCAGTGATGATATTGATGGGAATTCCATGCATACAGTATAAAGGTAAGAATATGAGCCCCAATGTTTGTTTCATACAGGAGCCCAGATCTTTCCCTTATGCCCATTCTGGACCCCTAAAGTGGTGATGTTAACTCATGAAATTGTGGTCACAAATTGGCAATAACCTAGAATCAAATCCGCCCTGTAAAAAAAAACAACCACCACCCTCTAATTCCTTATACCATAAGGAATACAATGTGTTACATTCCTTCTATTGTTTTTTGTTTGTTTTTTTAAATTAAATGACTTTTTAAAATAAGATGGATGGAGCTAACATTTCCTGCCATTAATCTCCAGATACCAGACCTTAAAATCCTAACAAAGGTCACAGGGTAAAATGAGCTTACTGGTCTTACCCCAGGGCCTTACCTTTGTTTGGATAAAAGATTCTAACAAGCCTCATCTACACTAGAGATTTTTCCAGTGTAACATTTAAGCAATGTGTCATATAGACTTGATACAGGCAGGATGAGTGGACATGGTGTTTAAATACATTGTTGGTTGCCTGGAGCCTTGTCTATACTAGCATTCAGCAGTGACTGTGGGAAATGTTGGGCAAAAAACCTGAGTATAGACATACAGTACTCTTTGGTCAACCAGTGTGAATGGAGGAAAAAAAATGTTTTAAGGACACATTCTGTCCAGATTAAATCCTGGTTTGGCCCTACTCTCACTTGCCAGCCAAATTCTCTTTGAAACCACTGCAGCAGGCATCACATTTGAAGGAAATTTAAAGCAAGCAAATAAGCTTATGAGGCTGAATTTAAACATCATGAAGGAGCAAAGTGCAAAAACAAAAAGGTTTTGCTTTGCAGCTCCTATTTAATCAAGTTATCCTCCCAACACCCTCTATGGTAGGTTAAAATAAGTTTCACCTTCATTTTCTAGATGGGGATAACAGGGAAATGTTTATCCAGAGTCACCTAGCAAGACAGTGGCAGAGGATTAGAACTCAGGGAGAGCCTAGCCTCCAATCCCACATTTAGTCCACAAGTTACAAGTGACTTCCAAATAGTGAAGTTGGTCCACCATGGCTACTCTTAGGCATCAGAAACTGGTGTGGCCTCAAACAAAGGGATTCTCCTCAGATTTTTAATTTATACCAAGAATGATGAACCTGATGGTGCACACAGCCAACTGACCTGAAGCCAATGGGATTTTTACCTACATAGGACTGAAGGACTGGCTCCAGAATGTTTACAAGCTGCTTTGCTGCCAGTCTGACACCCACACTATGTATTCCCACAGGTGAGATGCCTGTGAAGTCCTTAAATTTACATGACTAGGTCTATATGTCCCAGATCTAGAAGAGCAACTAACATATGTAACTAAGCTCATGAGTATCCCCCACTGACCTGAATGGGGCAACTCACATATTCAAAATTACACCATTGCTTAATTGTTCTGCTGGACCCTGGTTTATGTTACCAAAATGTAACATAATTCAACCTGGGATTTTTGAAGAAGGCTAAAGGAACTAAGTACCCAAACCCTATTAAATTTCCAGAAAAGTTTAGCGTCTCATTTATTTATGACCCTTTGAAGCTATGAGGATCTAATTCACACGACATTTTTATTAGTATCATTTTTCTCCACCAAAACCAATAATATTTATACAGTGTTAGAGAGATTACAGAAAAACCTGAAACATACAGTATGGCTGCCGCTCCGGGCTCAAGACCTGGATATCCATTGGTGAATAAAGTGCATTCAGTATTTCTCTCTTTTTCTCTCCGGTCCTTTTGTCACAGGCATGAATGGAGCGAGTCTGCCAGTCTGTCCAATACAACGTCTCTCCAGACAATGTCAGCGCAAATGGGTGAGTGAGACTCCCTTCCACAACCTTTTGCCTAATGTGTGAAATAGGAGAGAGAACATGAAACATTAATAACATTGATTCTGTAAATCACCAGACAGACAGGTATCTGGGCTTTTTAAAAGTCACATTTTTATTTTTTATATATAGCAGGGATTTTTAAAAGTCACACTTTTTATATATAAACCCTTATGTTTTACAACAGCCTCTGCTGTTAATCTGCCATCTGTTCATTGCTTCCAACTCAAATCCAAAAAACGTTATCCACCTCATTTTAAACATGGTCACTATGGTAGACTCCAGAAAAATGTTTCCAAAGTTTTCCAAAACTGTAATACCAGAATGTAAATTAAGCACAAATTTGACAGAATACCAGCTTGACTCTCTTGAAGCATACATATTTAATGACCCCAGTTTATGCCATGTAAAATATTCCAGGACATCATAACGGAGGGAACCTTACAAATGTATGCAATAAAAATTTATGCCGGATTTGTAAATGGAAAGTTAAACTATGACTGCTTCATAGCAGTCAAGTTGGGAATATGCTAGGCAATCACGAAACAAAAATATATTGTGTTTCATAGCAACAAGAGCTCTGATTCAGTAACAAACTGACCCCTGCAAGGCAACGTCAAGGTTCTCTAACGTAGCTGAACAAATGTCCGAAAGTTGAGTCCTAGAAGAAATGGAGACTGCAGAACACTCCTTTTTATTAAAATGCTAATTATTATTTTTGTCCTCATGCCACATCTGGAATCACTGCCCAGGTCTATGCCATCAACTTCCAGTTCTTCTTTTGTCTCTTTATCAAGGCCCCACTCTCTTCATTACATCAAAGAAATGATTGAGGCAAGTGCCCAGATGTTCTCTTTTTAAATTATCCCACACCATCACTTCCCATCAAGAACAGTTTCTTCAGATCATCAACAGATTATACTCCTCAGAGAAATTTTTGGATATCAGAGCAAGAACATCTGTGCTGAATCTCACAAAATCATGGGTCATCATTGATGGCATCTGGTATGACATTTTCGGGTGCTAATAAGAGCAAGTGTCTTCACAATGTGAAGACCCACCTCATCTCAGGATTAGGAGAAAGAATCATTACTGCTATTTCTCAAAACCTCTTACCCACTGGAGCTTCAGTAATTTCCTAATCTCCTCTCAAACAGAATTATATCCTTGGGAACGAATCTTTTAATGCTGGAAGTGCTGGTTACTATTGAGAATGTCTTTCTAAGAGTTCTGTACACTTTTTTCCCCTCTATTAACTGTGGTTTAAACAGAAATAAGAGTGATTTATTCCTTGAGGATTTTTCTTGATCAATAGCTTTGTGGACTTTTCTTATAATTTCTAAGTAAATATTTTATACACACACACACACACACACACACACACTAGTGAGAGGCCTCCTTTATACTGGACTTTTGATATTCACCATTTATTTTGCATGAAAGTTCTTAGGCCTACAAGAAGAAGAAGTTATTCACCTGGCATAGTAACTGTGGTTCTTCGAGATGTGTCCTTCTGTGGGTGCTCCATTTCAGGTGCACATGTGCCTCTTGAGCCCTTGATCAGAGATTTTCTGTTAGCAGTGTCCATTTGGCCTGTGCATGCACTCTGTATAACTTTGTGCCATATACCCAGGATATATAGAGCTGCATGGGTGAACTGCCCGCAGCTCCTTCTCTGCCTGAACATCCAACAAAGAACAGTCCAAAGCAGAGAGAGGGTAGTGGAGCACCCACAGCAACACACATCTAAAAGAACCAGAGTTACTGCACAACATGGGTAACCTTCCTCTTCTAGTAGCATCCCTATGGGCGCTCCACTTCAAGAGACTCCCGAGCAGCATCCTTACAGGGAGGAGAGCGCTTTGGAAGCAAGTCCAAGACTGAAGACAATACAGCAGAACCAAGCACCACATCAGATCTGATGGCATGGACCAAGGCACACTGTTCAGAAAAAGCACGCACTGAGTCCCATGTAGCAGCTCTGCATACCTCAGACTCAGGAATGTTTTTGAGTAAAGCTCTGGAAGTTGCCTGTGATCTGGTAGAGTGTGCTACTATCCTTTGGGGGAGGTAGAACACTGGCTGCATCATAACAAGGAACGATCTACCCAGAGATCCACCTCCAAAGTCTCTGTGTAGAGATTGCGGACTCATTGGATCTTTCTGAGATCAAGACAAGCAGTCTAGGTGATTTCCGAAACTGCTTGGTCCTATCTACATAAAAGGCCAATGCCCGTCTCACATAAGTATGAAAAGAGGTCTCACATTGCGACTAATGTGGTTTAAGGAAAAAATCTGGTACAAGAATGGCCTAATTAAGATGAAAATCCAACAGCCCTTTGGGTAAGAATTTAGGGTGTGGCCATAAAGAGCACCTTGTCCTTGAAAATACCATAAATGAGGGGGGGTTCCCATCTAAGCCCCCGTCTCCCCCAACCCTGGTGGCCGATGTGGTAGCTAATAGAAAGGCCGGCTTCACAGATAAGTGAAGCAAGAAGCAAATTGACAGAGATACCTCAAGAGACCTCCGTTTGAACCTAAGTATCAGGTTGAGATCCCAAGAAGAACTAGGATCCTTAACCTGGGGGTAAAGGGTCGATAAACCCTTAATAAATCTTGAGGACTTGAGGAGCAAATATGGAAAACCTTTCTAGTGGGGGCTGAAATGCTGATATTACAGCCAGATGAATCTTAATAGAGCTAATTTTTTCACGCCCAGTAGGTAATACAAGATGGTTGTGAGTGAAGAGGATACAGGCACAGGACAGTGACACCAGTAGTTGAACCTTTTCCATTTCTGAAGGTAAGTAATTCGAGTTGATTCCCTCCTACTGTTTAGTAATACCTGTTGTACTCCTGTGGACCAGGTGGATTCTAATCCTGTGAACCATCTAGGAGCCATGCTTGGAGGTGGGGGATCCCTAAGGATGAGGTGAGCCACAAACTTGAGACTTTATGAATTTGTGCAGTCTTCTCAGATCTAAGATCGGTCTCCATTCTCCATCCCTCTTTAGCATGAGAAAATACTTTGAGTAAAACCCTTTCCCCCTGTGACGAGAGGGAGTACACTTTTTAACTCAGTATAGCCTCACGAGAGGGGGCCCCTGAAATAAAGTGGGTGGTACAGCCCAATGTTATAAGCTCCAGGACCCAATTGTCCATTGTAATATGCCACCAAGACTGTTTGAAATGGGAAAGGTGGTCTCCAAAAGACAGAATATGGGTGGGTGAATGGTTGCAGCTTGCAAATTAGAGGTGAGGGAGGAACTGAACCCTTGACAAACCAGTCAAAATTATTGTTTCAATTATGACTGGGTACTCACAGAAGGAGGGTGAGGAGCTCTCTTCCTCTGGAACCTGTCTCTCTTTCTAGTGGATTCGGTGGTTTCGTGAAATCCAGAGAAGTGGGCAGGGTGCAATCTATGGCCAGTATGAGATCTGCTAAATCTCCTCTTGTTCATAGAGGTGTATATAGTGTGACAGGGTCGGCCCGGATGGCTACAGGAGAGTAACAGAAGGCAGATATATTAGCCCCAGGCTAAGTAGGTCCCTTTTCCCTGGGTAAGGTAACAGGGAAGGTGACAGAACAATCAGGAACCTTCTGGAGACAATTAAACAGCCAGGCTGATTAGAACACCTGCAGCCAATCAAGAAGCTGCTAGAATCAATTAAGGCAGGCTAAT
Organism: Lepidochelys kempii; assembly: GCF_965140285.1. Lineage (NCBI taxonomy): Eukaryota > Metazoa > Chordata > Testudines > Cheloniidae > Lepidochelys > Lepidochelys kempii. Next base: position 21,812,754 of record NC_136385.1, read on the forward strand.
CAGGGCACCTGGGTTTAAAAAGGAGCTCACTTCAGTTTGTGATGCGCATGTAAGGAACTGGGAGCAAGAGGTAATAGGAGCTGAGAGTGAGAACGCATACTGTTGGAGGACTGAGGAGTACAAGCATTATCAGACACCAGGAGGAAGGTCCTATGGTGAGGATAAAGAAGGTGTTGGGAGGAGGCCATGGGGAAGTAGCCCAGGGAGTTGTAGCTGTCGCACAGCTGTTCCAGGAGGCACTCTAGACAGCTGCATTCCACAGGGCCCTGGGCTGGAATCCGGAGTAGAGGGCGAGCCCGGGTTCCCCCCAAACCTCCCAACTCCTGGTCAGACACAGGAGGAGTTGACCTGGACTGTGGGTTCACGAAAACGGCCAAACTGAGGGCTTCCGTGAAGCTCCAAGGTGAGCAAATCCGCCAATAAGCGCAAGACCCACCAAGGTAGAGGAGGAACTTTGTCACAATAGCTGGAGATCTCCGGATGGCCTGGAACTCCTTCAGTATTGGAGAGACTCATCTGCAGTCCCAGAGAAGAGCTTCCAACCACCACATAACAGAAGGTCCTCAACAATATTCTGAACCTCTCTTGGGAACCATGACACCCTGCACATAATAACGGCCTGGAGATAGGTCTGGTGGTGGTGTCCACAGCATTCTGGCTAATAACTGACCCTCCATGATGATGGCCTGAAAGTGTTTTCTATGCTCCTGCGGAAGGGCTGCAAACTTACTGTAATTCGTGAAGTCATACTTGGCCATGATCACCTGATGGTTTGAGATCTGAAACTGGAGAGTTATCGATGAGTAAGCTTTTTGTCCAAAAAGATATAGCCTCTTCTGATCCTTATCATAAGGGGAAGACCTAGAGTAATGCTGTTGACCCCTCTCATTTACAGCATCACTACCAGGGTATGAGATTGGTTGGGGGGACAAAAATCCTGAGTCCCTGAGAGAAACATAATATTTTTTATCCACCTGCTTGCAAGTTGGCAGGACGGTGACAGGAGTTTGCCGCATAGTCTTTGCAGCATCTAGGAGAGCTTCATTAATGGGTAGCTCAAACCAGGTGGGTAGTGCCGACTGCAGAATGTCTAGAAGCTTGTGTTGTGAGTCTTTAGCCTCCCCAAGGGGTATCCAAGAGTGTCAGCCATGCTCTTCACAAGGTCCTGGAATTGGTGAAAATCATCGGCCATTGAGGGTGGTGGAGGCATGACTGCCTCATCCAGAGACGAGGATGAAATAGAAGTTTTGAGGGGTGGCTTCCTTATCCACCTTCGGCCTCAGCTATTCAAAGGTCTTCTCATGTTGGAGGTTTGGTAGAAGAGACGGTGTAACTATAGCCCCTTGGTGCAATGGAGCTGCAGGTTTGGCAAATGGCTGCCAATACGCTGCCCAAGGATCCCAGTATGGCCACTGGGGGGCCCATATGGGAGAGGGGGTGGCAGCCAGGATCCTACCACTCCTCTCACAGACAAGGATCCTTGTCAAAATATGGGTTCTTATGCTAATGCGTAGGGTAACCCAATACTGATAAAGAGGAGACTGACTGAATGTCTCCTTCATCCTCCTCAATGTCCTCCAAAGCGGAGGCCCCAGGAGAAAAAGGTGGAGAATCTTGCGGTACCAGGGAGCAGTGGCAATCCAGTGGCTGGATCTTGGCACCAACAGTCATTCAGTACCCAGAAGCAGTGAGGACTCCAGTTCGTCCAAAACTGACTGGTCCCTGGAATAGCAAAATTCCTGTGGTACCAGGTGGGTCAGTACTGATGCAGCAATTGAGGTGGACAGTACCATGGATCTGGAGTGCATAGGCACCGGAGCCAAAGGTGTCTTGGTGCTTCGATTGTGCCAGTACTGACAATGCTGAGTGAGAAGGCACCAATGGAAAGTCTAATGTAGATGGTGCCAATCTAGAGGAGTGTATATCTGGGCTCCCTATCTTTCATAGGTGGTAGCAGGGGCCTGCTGGAGGCTTGCTTTCCCAAAGCACTCCAGGATCTCCCAGCCCTGCCACTACTGGAAGAAGGATCCTTTGCTTTCATGGTACTGAATTGAGAGATGCCTCTGACACCAGAGATGTGGCAGGAGATAGGGACCTTTTGGGAGCTAGCTCCTTGTAGTGGGAGACCGAGCTCCTCCTCTTTGGAGCTTTCCCTGAGTCCTCTGAAGTCTTTTCCCTCTTAGGGGAGACCAAGCCAAAGGGGCACTGGATCTGTCTGGAGGCTGATGTACACTGGGGAGATCTCCTGACCTGACTCGGACACAGGTTGAAGAGAGCACTCCCTCAACAGAAGGCTCAACTTTAGTTTCCCAATTCTTCCATGCTCCAGATTTGAGAGCTACACAAAAGTTACCCTTTTGGGCAATATGGGACTCTCCCAAGCAATGGATATACCCTTAAAGAGTGGCTGTTGCTGACTGGGATAGCCTCCCAACAAGAGAGGCAGCATTTGAAATCTGGTGAGCCCAGCCCGCCCAGACAAATTCCCATGAAAAAAAGGAGAGGGGGGAAAAAACCAAACGTCTCACTATTATCTAACTAATTCTGCACTAACAAAAACTAACGCTAACTAGAAACACCAAACTAACTAAAAACAACTGTAGAACATGCCATGACATGCACTACAGCTCCTTCTCAGCCCAAGGCGGTAGAGAAGGGATGGAGGGTGATTTGCCCGAGTAGCTCTGTATACTCTTGGTGTTCGGCACAAGGTTTTATAGAGCAGGCTGAACAGAGGCTGCTAATGGAAAATCTCCAAATCAGGAGCTTAAGAGGCGCATGGGTACCTGATGTGGAGAAGGATGGACTGGAACCCACACAACTGAGAAGTTTGGAGCTGCTTCCAAACTTGGTGTTTCCGGCCAGTTCTAACTCACCAACTTAAGTTCTGATCCTGTAACACACACTCTGCAGGGAAACCCCCTGCTCATGTGTGGAGCCCCATTCAGTTTCACAGGGCTATTGCTCTGAGTCAAGCAATCAATTGCATATAGTTCATTGCAGGATCTGAGCCCTATTCATCATTCTGCAGTGCTTTCCCTCATGTTACATGTCTCTTGTTGAATTGATCTCACATTCCTTCCAGTTTTCCTTAACCTCTAGATAAATATTATAGCCCCAATCATCACGACAGATGAATCCTATTTTAATTAAACTTTTTTTTTTTTTTTGGAGGTATGCCACTGATTTGGAATGAGCAGAACTGCAAACCACAAAATGTAATTTTACAACACATCTTTTGTAATCAAGAGATCCCAAAAGTTTATGCACACGGTAACAACTTGGTGAATTTCAAAGCTCAGCAGTTTTTGGAGCAGGGACATTTTCTTAGTAAGTGGAAAGCAAGTATGACAAATTTCCAGCTTGTTAAAAAAAACCCAAGTCTTAATTGCTTACTTCTTGTGTTGTGAAAAAATGACTCTCTTCAAACCACAAAAACAATCCAGATCAAAGTAACATTGGTTAATATATACATTCAGAATCTTCCAGATAGAACTTTGAAAGTTCACAGAAGTGAGACGTTCCCCAAGGAAGGGAAAAACAGAAGAAAATATTTCTTGTAATGAAAGGCTTGTCTTCACTTAAAGCGCTGCAGTTGCTCTGCTGTAGTGTTTAGTGAAGACGCTACCTACACCAATAGGAGAGCTTCTCCCATGGCTGTAGGCACTCCACCCCGCTGAGCAGTGGTAGCTATGTTGATGGGAGAAGCCCTCCCATTGACCTAGCACTGTCTACACCAGGAGTTAGGTCAGTATAACTACATCGCTCAGGGGTGTGGATTTTCCATACCCCTGAACGACATAGTTATACCAATGTAAGTTTGTGGTGTAGACGACCGCTAAGAGTCAGACCTTCATTTGTACCATTTGTGTGCAGGAAGTAGGGGAGAGAAGAGAGGTTAACACTGATGGAAGACAATCCTGTTTTAGTGTCATAAACATAAGCTAAATTTTCATAACTGTTTTGAAAAATTACATACAAATTTTTACATACATTTGTATATGCAAAGCTCATTTTATGCACATACATTAGGTAAGTATTTGCACATGCATATGCAATGGTCACTGTATGCAAAACTTCTATGTGCAGTTTTGGAGGTAGAGTTAAGGCTGCTTTGAAAATCTGACTCTGTAAACAAATCAGCAAGTGATTTCTCATAGTAATAAATCACTAAAGGAATAAAGAAAAACCTAACCTTTTAGTATTCTTACCTTCACTTTCCACCCTTTGCTGTAATGCCTTTCCTAGTAAGGATGATGTCTAAACTTGTGTAACTTTCTAGTTCTGGAGCATTTGTATTGAACTATGCACTGTCTGTACTTTTTATTATTTCCTTTATACATCCTTTATACAACAGGTTCCCCTCCCTCCTGGATTATGTGCCTTGAACAACTGAGTTCTGTATGATTTACTTTCAAACTGAAGCCTGCTAACACACAGACAGATCACTCCAGTAATTTTAAATCCACTACACAGAATGCAAATGACTGGTTTATTTGAATTGTGAAGTGATAGGGCCTTGGGGGGAGGGAAGGGATTTGTAGTACTGAAGGATTTATTTCTTGACAAATTTCAGGTGAAATTTATTTTGTTTTGTTAAAAATAAACAATATTCAGGAATAAAGCAGCCCAATGCTATTTCAATGTCTCTTCTACAATTATTTTCAAGTTTGAACTGCAATATCAATCTAACTGGTCACCAGATGCCAAAGAGTTTACTTCATCAGTTTTTGATTTTCTAAATAAATTTATCAGTGGGGAAAAATTAAACAAAAATCCCATAAATATGCACTATAAAGATCAAGATCAACACTCATGGAATTTGATAAAAAATAATATACCACAGGCCTAACATTCTAGGAAGGAGAATTTATCATACAAATGGCAGTAATATAAATTATTTATAGCAGACTGAAATTCTGACACTAAGTTTACTACACAGTGGACTAGTGCCTTTATTCAGCTGCATGGACTCAAGGATTTTCCAGAAATGTGCATTACATTGGGCTACCCTGACACCTGGTGCATATTCATGCTCTCCAAGACCAGCTACTAAAGTGTGCAGTGCAGGCGTATTGTTGAGCTAAATGGATTTCACATCCAGAGCGGGGCACAAATTAATTCAATATCTGTATTAAAATGCCATTTCATTTATGGTACAATATAACTGGAAAAAGAAACCATGTGCTAAACTGTCACAAGACAATTTGGACAGAGTTCCTTTGAACTCTGAGTTCCCACAGTATTCTTGTCAGCAAGTTAAGGAAGTATGGGCTGGATGAATGCACTATAAGGTGGGTAGAAAGCTGGCTAGATTGTCGGGCTCAACGGGTAGTGATCAATGGCTCCATGTCTAGTTGGCAGTCGGTATCAAGTGGAGTGCCCCAAGGGTCGGTCCTGGGGCCGGTTTTGTTCAATATCTTCATAAATGATCTGGAGGATGGTGTGGATTGCACTCTCAGCAAATTTGCGGATGATACTAAACTGGGAGGAGTGGTAGATACGCCGGAGGGGAGGGATAGGATACAGAAGGACCTAGACAAATTGGAGGATTGGGCCAAAAGAAATCTGATGAGGTTCAATAAGGATAAGTGCAGGGTCCTGCACTTAGGATGGAAGAATCCAATGCACAGCTACAGACTAGGGACCGAATGGCTAGGCAGCAGTTCTGCGGAAAAGGACCTAGGGGTGACAGTGGACGAGAAGCTGGATATGAGTCAGCAGTGTGCCCTTGTTGCCAAGAAGGCCAATGGCATTTTGGGATGTATAAGTAGGGGCATAGCGAGCAGATCGAGGGACGTGATCGTTCCCCTCTATTCGACATTGGTGAGGCCTCATCTGGAGTACTGTGTCCAGTTTTGGGCCCCACACTTCAAAAAGGATGTGGATAAATTGGAGAGTGTCCAGCGAAGGGCAACAAAAATGATTAGGGGACTGGAACACATGAGTTATGAGGAGAGGCTGAGGGAGCTGGGATTGTTTAGCCTGCAGAAGAGAAGAATGAGGGGGGATTTGATAGCTGCTTTCAACTACCTGAAAGGGGGTTCAAAAGAGGATGGCTCTAGACTGTTCTCAATGGTAGCAGATGACAGAACGAGGAGTAATGGTCTCAAGTTGCAGTGGGGGAGGTTTAGATTGGATATTAGGAAAAACTTTTTCACTAAGAGGGTGGTGAAACACTGGAATGCGTTACCTAGGGAGGTGGTAGAATCTCCTTCCTTAGAGGTTTTTAAGGTCAGGCTTGACAAAGCCCTGGCTGGGATGATTTAACTGGGAATTGGTCCTGCTTCGAGCAGGGGGTTGGACTAGATGACCTTCTGGGGTCCCTTCCAACCCTGATATTCTATGATTCTATGATTCTATGAAATGGAAGGCCCTATTTGGATTTGAGCATTCAGGATACTCGCTGCCTTTTTCCTCCACAATATAAGCGAATTAAACACTACTTACTAATTATTGTCTGAACATCCTTGCACATGAATAATTTGGAGTGAAGTCAATGGGAGTTGTGTGCACAAGGGAACCACAGGATCATATTTAAAACTGAGAAATAACCAAAATAACCTCTTTTAAAAAACAAACCATTTCAGATACATTAAATTGTGCAGAAATGTCAGTTCATAGTGAGATAGCACACGCCCTAAAAACTCTGAATCAGCTACAAGTCTTTGAGATATTATCCCATACCTGAAAAGTTTCCCTACCTCATCACTACCTCTGGGGCTCCCTCTGTGTTACTAACTTTGTGATTATTATTACTATTAATAGCAGCACACAGCTCTTTTAAAGCCCTTTGTATCAGTAAATCTCAAAGCGTTTTAACAAAGATGGTCAGTATCACTGCCCCTATTTCACAGATGGGAAACCCGAGACGCGGTATACCTTTCTCTAAAGCACTCTGGAATACAGTTCACATGAAAGATGTACTACATTTTATTTTATATTATACTGGTATAAAAAGAGATGCATAATACAAAATCTATCTGAATTTTTAACAGGTTGGATAACTGGCTTCATAAGAGGGAATTTTTGGTTATCTGAAATACACGAATCATGTATATTATACAGATATACCTATAATTTCTATTTTGCCCTCGTGTTTTTTCTCCCATTGGGATAGCAGTTGTTACCAACTTGAGCCTCCGTTCTGCTATGTTTTAACATTAGACCCGTGGCCCAATCAACACAGCCGCAGCCCAAGTGACATCCTCAGGGTCATACGGGGGTGTGTGACCGCTGCATTAGACAGTTTACATCTCCAGGATGCTTTCCTTTAGAGCAGGGGTCTCAAACACGCAGCGGGCGTGGGGTTGTTTTCTGCAGCCTGCCAGCTCCCCGTGGCCCCCTGGTCCCCCATCATTTACCTAGAGCGGCTCTGGCCTCGTGCGCACCGGGGGTGGAGCACCGCTCTGAGAAGCAGCCAGGACCTGGTGGAGGAGGGGCACAGGGGTCTGTGTGTTGCCCTGGCTGCACCTCCAGGTACCTCCCCCGGAGCTCCCATTGGCCGCAGTTCCCCATTCCTGGCCAATGGGAGCTTCTGGGGAGGTACCTGGAGGAGCAGCCAGGGCAACACACAGACCCCTGTGCCCCCCACTCCAGGTCCAAGCCGCTTCCCAGAGCGGCGCGGGGGCAGGGTAGGCAGGCAGGGAGCCTGCTTGGTGCACGCCGGGCCAGACCTGCCCCCTGAACCCCTCCTGCAGCCGAACCCCCTGCTACACCCCACACCCCTCCTGTACCCCCTGGGAGCAGGGAAGGGGCAGAGTTGGGGTGGGGATTTCAGTAAAGGGGATGGAGTGGGGGCAGGGCCAGGGCAGCGGGGGGGGCGGTCAGTGGTGCGGCCCTCGGGCCAACGTACTCGTCCTCATGTAGCCCTCATGGTCATTAGAGTTTGAGCCCCCTGCTTTAGAACGATGGCCACAATGTCAACATCGCAAGTGGGGTTTCAGGACAGAGAGAAGATTTAAGCCGGACGATGGAATTCTGAATGCTTATGGTCCCTTCACTTTAAACAAATGCTGTGCATGTGTTTAAGATTCAGTATGAGGAGCACACACACAGCTTCACGTACATGCAGACAGTGCATTAGGTGGTGTTGGCATTTAAGATCTGTGGCAAAAATTTTCAAAAAAGATACAAAGGGGAGTCAGGTGCCCTATTGCCCTTTTTGCCTTTAAAAATAATTCTCCCTTTATTGTAGTAATATTAAATAATTTAAAAATTAAAAAGGCCAAACAAATTAAGTTCACAGGAAGATTTACTTCTCTCATGCTCTGCTCAACAGGAGGATATTTGACTGTTTAATAAAGCACTTCTTGGATACCAAAGTTTGAGGTCTAAATAACAGGATAAGGTCCTTTTAAATTAAGGTAGTGTGTTTTGGATTATTTCAATCACACCAGATGGTGTTTTGTTAATCTGGTAGATGTACATGTGGCTACATCTTAAAGCCATTGGGAGACTGAAACTGGTGCAGAATGCAGTGGGTTGCTTATTGAGTGGGGCATCTTGCTGGAAGCCTATGACACCAGTGGACCAGGATCTGCATTTGGTCTCTGGGTGGATTTTAAAGTATTGGTTACAATCTATAAAGCCCTAACAAGCCCAGGACCAGCCTCCCTGAGGGATTACCTCACTCCCCATGGCAGACAACCACAGTTGTGGTCAGCAGGGAAGCTCTAGTAGGATCCCCTTTGTAATAAAACAGATGGGGTGACTGGCAGGGCATTCTTTACAAGAGCTCAGAGCTTCTGGAACCTGCTCCCAACACTTAGTCCAAAACAGCACAAACTTGATGACTGGGCATGCTGCAAAAGATACTTGTTCAACAGGATGTTTGGAGAAGGCTGAGGGATGTTCCCAATAATGCTGAAGGGGTGGAAAGGATTTCTGTAGGTGGCTAGCTAGCTGAGTTCCTGTTAAAATAATTATTTTAACAATGCTGGAACTTTACTATATCATTAATGATGTGGTAGGGCACCTGGAGCCTTGGATAGGCATCTGTAATCATTTTAAAATATATAAATGTGCCTAGAGCAGAAAAATTATACTGTGGGGGAAGGCTGTAACTGGCCTACAGTAGAATGCCGATGCAAATATTCTAATTATTCTTTAACAAAAATAGAACCAGTCATATGAATGCCAGGAATCAATACATATTCACATGCAGGCTAATGATAAAGGTTAGCAAGATTAATAAGGTAGATATACACACAGTTATAAATGACTAGTGAAAAAAGCACTAGCATAAATGCTAGTTATGAAAACGCAAACATGCAAGCATACACGCAAGTGCACACACCCTTCTCACAAACTGATACAGACCAACGGGAAACGTACCTAAAGGAACCATCCAGATTTGCTCTATGAATGAAACTCAGCTTTGCATCAGCCCAGTACAGCTTCTGCTCATCAAGATCTATTGTGAGTCCATTAGGCCAATAAATGTCTGAATCAACAATTATTTTTCGAGTGCTGCTATCCATTCCTGCCCGTTCTATTCTGGGTGTTTCTCCCCAGTCCGTCCAATACATGTACCTAAAAAAAAAAAAAAAAGAGCGTGTGTTAAGAAGTTAAAATGCTCACTCATTGAAAGCAGCAATCACATCTGAAGTTTAAAGTGTGATTTTTAATATTACTGTACAGTGGCATAATTACACAAATACCCCAAAGCTTTTACTAAACAAACACACACAAACTTAAACCAAAATTCCAGTGGTTCCAACAAGTTCCTGCAATAGGACAATGTATTTCATAAACTTTCCACATTGTATGAGAGATTACCATTCATCTCTCAATCTTAGAGTAGAGTCGCAACGTCAAAAGCATGTACAACTGTGTGCCGCATTCGCGGGCTCAACTACTGCAACTGCATGTACTAAATCACATTTACACATGCAAGCGACCAATTGTGCATCCAGCTGGCCAATTAGCTCATGTAATTATAGTAACTGCGCTCAAATTTTTGCAAGTCTGTGGACCACAAGGAAAGAATGAAGGTAAATGGCAGTGTTCCTTTAAATAAATAAACAATGTTTCTGTATACTAGCTACATCTCATTTTAAAATTTTGGTTTATAACAATCAGTTCTTTCTTTCTTTCTTTTTCATACCCAGGCTTGAGTTCAGGATTCTGGTTTTCCTCAGTTAGCAGCTTATGATTTTACTATCACCTAAAGCAGTATGAAGGAAAGAAAGCAAACCCTTGCTCTTGTGTTATCAGCATCAGCCAGGTCACCCCAACAGCACAGAATCTGGAATACAGACATCACCAGGTGAAAGCCCTCTTAGTTCACCTCATATTTATATTTAACTTTTAATTCTATGTGCATAACTCTGAAAGAATATATGAGAAGCAAGAAACATTTCCCTTCCCTCACAGCTAAGATGGGACCTTAAATCATCAGAGTTATACTCAAAACAATGAGGAGTCTGGTGGCACCTTAAAGACTAACAGATTTATTTGGGCATAAGCTTTTGTGGGTAAAAAAACCCCACTTTTTCAGATGCCTGGAGAAGTGGGTTTTTTACCCACGAAAGCTTATGCCCAAATAAATCTGGTAGTTTTTAAGGTGCCACCAGACTCCTTGTTGTTTTTATGGATACAGACTGACAAACAAGGCTATCCCTTTGATACAAAGTTATATTGATAGTACCAGCCGCGCCTTCCCTCACCCACAAGTGTGGCCACATTCATTCTGGTGTAAGAGTGCTTTTTTAAGAAAACCCAAACAACAACAAAAAAAACCCCATCACTTTAGTAAGGGATTCAAGCTAACCCAAAAATGCCATTCTATATACTGGAATAAAGGTGTCCACAATGGGGAAGAGAGGGTTATACCAATATAACTGGTAAAACTCTCAGGTAGACAGGGCCTTCATCTGAGTTCACCATCTGCAAAACGGGACTAATCATACTCCCTTCTCTCCTACCCCTTGTCTTTCTTGTTTATTCAGTCTGCAAGCTCCTCAGGGGAAGGATTGTCTGACAGTAGGTGTATTTAAAACACCTAGCATAATTGGCCCCTATATTTTGGGAAGGGCCTCTAAATACCGAACAACAACAAATGTTTCAGTTTACAACTAGTTAAATAAACATCTAATCTAATGTAGTATCCAGGGAGTTGAACCGTTTTCCAACTATAGGTATAGAAAATTATAACAATGTTTGATTCAATGTAATAAATTCAATGTAATAAAACAAAAACAAAAAACCATTGAAGCTAGCTGCTGTATCACAGGGGACGCAACAAACCACTGGAGAAGGAAACATGGGGTATAAATTTGATTTATAAGGCACCTTTGGTGAAGTGTGCCCAAGGCATTTAAATAGCAATCATAAAGTGTGCCAAATTAGAAATAAATTCAAGCATGGATGTAATATGCTGGGTATAATCTGAAGTTACACAACGCTGGTTTCAAAAGCAGCACAGCCATTGGAGCAACCATCCCTTTATGACTTGTAGCAAATGCCATTTGTTCAAATAAGTCATAAAAAATTGTCTATTAAATGTCACCTTTTCAAAGATTCAAGATAATAAAGTGAAGTCTTAGAAACCTAAGTCTTAGGAGGTAGCACAGAAAACCACGTTTTCAAGCAGGTGCCATTTTCTTACCATTTCATTGACATTTAAACAAGTTTTCTATTCACAATCCTGTCTAGAGGACTTAAAAGTAATTCAGTAACTGTTGAGCAGCATTTATCTTAGAACAAAGAGAAAAGAGATCACGGGAGGGTAAGTGGGAGAGGCAGACTGGCCTTCCCTTGGTTTTGTTTTCCCAAGTGCATACATTCAGACAACTCATATCTTTCGGTGTTAGTCTCCCCGTCAGAAATAATCAATTATATTTGCAGCTGAAACATGTCATGAAGAAAGGCTTGAATGCAGGGGGGAAATAGGAAGTTTCAAAATTCCCAAAAGTTAAAGAGTAAAAATTAGGGCTGTCAATTAATCTCAGTTAACTCAGGCAATTAACTCAAAAAAATTAAATCATTAATCGCAGTTTTAATTGCGCTGTTAAACAACAGAATACCAATTGAAATGTATTAAATATTTTTGGATGTTTTTCTACATTTTCAAATGTATTGATTTCAATTACGACACAAAATACAAAGTGTACACTGCTCACTTTATATTATTTTTATTACAAAAATTTGCACTGTAAAAATGAAACAAAAGAAACAGTATTTTTCAGTTCACCTCATACAAGTACTGTAGCGCAATCTCTTTTATCATGAAAATGCAACTTACAAATGTAGATTATTTTGTCACATAACTGCACTCAAAAACAAAATAATGTAAAATTTTAGAGCCTACAAGTCCACTCAATCCTACTTCTTGTTCAGCCAATCGCAAAGACAAACAAGTTTGTTTACATTTATGGGAGACAGCACTGCCTACTTCTTATTTACAATGTCACCTGAAAGTGAGAACAGGTGTTCGCATGGCAGTTTTGTAGCCAACACTGCAAGGTATTTACATGCTAGATATGCTAAACATTCGTAGGCCCCTTCATGCTTCAGCCACCATTCCAGAGGACATGCTTCCATGCTGATGACACTCGTTGAAAAAATAATGCGCTAGTTAAATTTCTGACTGAACGCCTTGGGGCAGAAATGTATGTCTCCTGCTTGGTTTTACCCGCATTCTGCCATATATTTCATGTTATAGCAATCTCGGATGATGACTCAGCACATGTTCATTTTAAGAATACTTTCACTGCAGATTTGACAAAATGCAAAGAAGGTACCAATGTGAGATTTAAAAAGATAGCTACAGCACTCGACCCAAGCTTTAAGAATCTAAAGTGTCTTCCAAAATCTGAGAAGGATGAGGTGTGGAGCATGCTTTCAGAAGTCTTAAAAAAGCAACATTCCTATGCAGAAACTACAGAACCCGAACCACTAAAAAAGAAAATCAACCTTCTGCTGGTGACATCTGATTCAGATGATGAAAACGAACATGCATCGGTTCGCACTGCTTTGGACCGCTATCAAGCAGAACCTGTCATCAGCCTGGACGCATGTCTTCTGGAATGGTGGATGAAGCATGAAGAGACATATGAATCTGTAGCCCATCTGGCATGTAAATATCTTGCGATGCTGGCTGCAACAGTGCCATGTGAACGCCCGATCTCACTTACAGGTGACATTCTGAACAAGAAGCAGGCAGCATTATCTCCTTCAAACGTAAACAAACTTGTTTGTCTGAGTGATTGGATGAACAAGAAATAGGACTGAGTGGACTTGTAGGCTCTAAAGTTTTACATTGTTTTGTTTTTGAATGCAGTTTTTTTTGTACATAATTCTACCTTTGTAAGTTCAACTTTCATGATAAAGAGATTGCACTACAGTACTTGTATTAGGTGAATTGAAAAATACTATTTCTTTTGTTTTTTACAGTGCAAATATTTGTAATAAAAATTATAAAGTGAGCACTGTACACTGTTTTCTGTGTTGTAATTAAAATCAATACATTTGAAAATGTAGTAAACATCCAAAAATATTTAAATAAATGGTATTCTATTATTGTTTAACAGTGCGATTAATCGCGATTAATTTTTTCAATAATTTACTAGCCCTAATAAAAATTATTTCTTCTACATCATCCATCTAGTCTAGTACCTTGTCACCAGCACTGGTCCTTAACAGATGCTTCAGAAGAAGGTGTAAGCAATCCCACGCTGGCAATCATGGAACAACATGGCTGTGTAGGGACATTTTCTTTCTAACAAGGGTCAGTTAGTGGTTGGCTTATGCCATAAAACATGCACGTTTATATCCCTGACATTTTTACCTAATGTGACCTGTGGAAACTGTTATTCCCTTGTCCAAAAAAGATCCACTTGTTTCCTCTGGCCTTGGAGAGAGATACTGGAACTGAGGCAGAAGCCAATGTATTGGAGTGTTCATATTTGATTACATTACTTGACAGAAGAAGTGAACAGATTGCATTCCACTGTTGTATGTGTCAGTTTAAACAATTCTAGGTTGTGGTGCTGTAGCTGTATTAGTCCCAGGATATTAGAGAGACCAAGGGGATGAGATAATATCTTTCATTGGACCAACTTCTGTTGGTGAAAGAGAAGCTCTCAAATTCTGTGTAAGCTGGAGAGCTTGTCTCTCTCACCAATAGAAGTTGGTCCCATAAAAGATATTACCCTCACCCACCTCATTTTAAACAATTTGCACAGTGGTGAGAGCCCATAAATGGATACTTTTATTTATTCTAACAAAACGAAAATGAACTATCAATGTCAAATCCTTTTCTGAATCCCACTAGGCCACTGGCATCAAAAACTTTTGACAGTGAGTTCCACAAGTTAATTATGGAGTGAGGGGGAGAGAGAGAAAGTTTTTCCTTGGATTGGTTTTCATTTGGTTCCTTTTAATTTCATTGGATGCTTCTGCAGTCCAGAATTTTGAGAAAGAATAAACTCTGATGTTCCATAAAGTACTTCCCAAATACACCTCCTATTTTCTCCCCTATTACGTGTTATCTCTGAATTACATAGTCTTAATCTTTCCCTCTCTCCTCATTTGGAATTTTTTCCCTTGCTTGTAATTCAAGTTCATACAAAATATGTAAACAGAAAGAATATGTCTGAAGCTTAGAAAATGGTTTTGGATCCTCAGAAGACGACATTGAAGTGCAAAGTATTCTTTATACGGCCTGATTCAAACTCCCCTGAAAACAATGGTAAACTTTACATGCATTTTTTTTTTTTTTTTACACCCCTGAGCAACACTGCTAGGTCAACCTAAGATTTAGGTGTAGATCAGGCCTACATTAAACTTAACATGCGTCAGCTGACATCTTCCAAATCCTAGCCTACATAAGGATACTGTGACTAGGCACTGCTGCTCTGAACTCAGATATTTTGGGTGAGGCAATAGCCTTGATGCCAAAATGTCCTGGCTTCTGTGGATTTATACTAGTTTAATTGTATGGTAATTTTTTTTTTTTTTTAAAGGAACCACCAATCCAGTGCAAACTGTTACAGAAGAGTCAAGAATATCTTACCATGCCCAATCGGAAACCTGCAAATTAAAAATGACTTTGCACTATATTAAATAGTTATAGTAACCCCTCACTCATCATGAATATATTTAGATTTATAAATACAAACCAAAAAGGAGCTCTAAGTGTCCATGACAATTATTTAAAAGTAAACCCAAAAATAAAACCAGCAGCAACCTCCTGCATGCACAGCAGGAACTAATTAAACCTTACAGAAGAAGGAAACAAAGAAGGAAAAATATGCCATCTTCCCTAAAAATACCCCTTCAGCAGCATCTTCCGATGAAGCTGGGAAGCAAGTTCCAAAGCCCAGGGAGTCCTGAAGAAGCACATCCTGCCAGCAGCTGCCTTTTTCTTTTATATCAAAAGGGTTCCAGCTTGGGAGACTCTGATGACCCCAGCTGTGGCCATATAGCATGAGCTGATGCACAGTTCCACAAGAGGACAAGTCTCAGGCCATGCAGAGCTTTACAGGACTAAACCAAGAAGTTACACAATACAACTGGAAACCCACTGCATGAAGTTTGCTTGATTTGCCTGCACACTAACTATACTCCCAATATTTAGCAGATTCATTCTCAGCCATGTGCACATGACTCCTGTAGAATTCAAGAGGAGTTGCACACATGCAGACTTCAATGGGAGCTACACGCAGACATACCTAACAATATAATATGGTCCAAGGGTAATAGAAACTGCAAGGAATGTCTAGCAATTCCCAGGGGCATTTGTCAAAACAAATATCACTAGATCAACAGGCAGTGAAATGGTAACATTATCAACATTTCTGCAATGGGTCATTTTTCTCTTATACTTGATCCCTTGTGTTTTTTAACCTGTAGTACAAAAAGGTGCCATGTAATACCAACTTCTATTTTACAATCCAGTTACTATTATTCTGCATATCTGCATTAGGCATGAGTACTATCATTTTAATGAGTATGTTGACTGGAAAGACACAGTAGTTGTTTTTAAAAATGTTTCCTATTTTATATAGAATTATACAGCTCCATTACCACAGTATCTGTGACCACCTGGGCATTTGATGCATTTATTCTCATCACCCCGTCAGGTAGGGAAGGGCCATTATTCCTACTATACAGATGAGGAACTGAGGCACAGTCATGCTAAGTAACTGCCCAAGATCACATATGAAGTCTGTGTGGAGCTGGGAATTGAACCTATGTCTCCTTAGTCCCTGTTACTAATCATTGGCTCATCTTTCCTCCCAGCGTAACACCTTGGCTGTTCTGATTTTGTACCGGTCAAATAATCAGAAGTACTACACAGAGATCTATATCATGCACTAACTAATAAAACGTCACATTTAAAGTCTTTGTCTATGTGAGAATACTAAGATCACAAAGTACGGACTTTTTTACCCTCCTTCTGTCTTACAGAAAGTCGTAAAATCAGTTCAAATCAAATTAAGTACAAATCTGATCCTGGCTGAGATATTGTATGCCAAGGTGCAACCCAAAACAGAAATTATCTGGGAGAGTTATAAACCCCAGGAAAAAAACAAGTTTATTATGGAAACACTGACATAAGCTTAGCTAAAGCAGCACTAGCAAACTCTGCTGGAACAATACCATTAGAACAAGAGTTTACCAGAAGAGTCCGGACATTAAAATAGGTCAGCGTAGGTCTGTGAAACAAGCTCAGAAATCCTCAGGCATTCTAGGAGACTGACATGCTCACAAATCTAGTTAAGCGGTGTGGAAAAGAAGCCAGCTGAGAGGGTCTTTTACTGCTTTTACCGTAACTAACCAAAGAACTATGCCAAGGGAAGGGAGCGGGGGAAAGGCAAGGAGTTGGAAGTTCATCTAGAAGCCTGAAATTCACAAGCAGGAGAATGGAAGAAAAAACGTTAAGCAGCAGGACTACTTAGCATGAACGCCTGGTAATTAACAAATCAGCATAGTCATAAAGCATACCTTTTTAGTGTGAGGGGCCATGAATGTGTTACTGGAACGTGAACCTGTTGCATGTAATGAAAATATTAAAAAAAACTTTTCCCGATGTGATCACAATTGGCAAGATTGAGGCTTTAGGCCCACCCTCAAACTAACCCATGGATCTGCTAAATAAAAGAACATCGGAGTCTTCTATTGAACCTGTTTGCGCCAGTGAAACAGCTGTGGCATGGTACCTGAGAAATCTCAAGAGCAGAATTCAGTGGAAAAAAAAATCCACATTGATAAAGCGATACTAAATTTTCCTAATTCATGTAATGTTCAAATACAGCTTTTACATTAAGCACTTTGCTTTTTCAAAGCACTGTATGCAACATTTATCAATCCTTATAGGAACATAAGTAAACAATACCTTCATTTTTCGGGACGGGTATACTGTGGCAGAAAGCAGCAGTGAGGTGCCTAATATGACAGCAGCGTTGCCTAGTGGATCAGGCACTGAATGGGACACAGGAGACCTCGGTCCTATCCATAGCTTTGCCACTGGCCTGCGGGGTGAACTTGGCCAAGTCACTTCTACCCTATATGCCTCAGTTTCCCCATCTGTTAAATGGGGATAATACCACCTCTGAAAAGCACTTTGAAAGTCTACTGATGAAGAGAGGCAGGTATTATCATCATCATCAGAAACTGGAAGAGCTAGGATTAGAACTCAGCTGTTTGAATCTCATTCTCTACCATAGGTATAAATCTTATAAGTGACAGGCCAACATCCTTCCTGACTATGAGCCATTAAAACAATTAATCACAACAGGATGTGCCACTGCCCAGTAAATAATGGACTTAAACTCGCCTGATAACAGGTATTTAAACCAATTTAAGAACATCCACTTACGAAGGCTGCAATGATTACTGGTGCAACATGTGTGTACACAAGACCTAAGGCACCTAAATGAAGTAGCCAGATTTTGTCAACTGCTCAGCACCCAGCATCTCCCACTACTCACAATGGAAGCTTACCACATGACAAAATCTGGCCATTTTATTTAGGTGCTTATATGGAAGTTGTGTTCTTTTGAAAAATGTGGCCCTACTTCTGGGTGCTAAGCACTTAAAGTTCTGAACCAAGGTGTCATTTATGATTTTTTACAAAAAATTCACTGGATATAATAGGCTTCCAGGAACATTACTCGCTAGAACATATTATGGGTGTTAATTTTACAGAGTATCCAACCCTGAAGGATAAACACAACCTGCGTGACTTTATTTAAACTAACAAAGCACCAGAGTGCTTCCATAAAAGTTACAAGTTACAGCCATGGGTAAAGATGCTTCAGACAATCATCCAAAGCTGACAATGTTTTAAAACAAACAGTCCCATAATTGTGCCTTAACAAATCACAGTGACACATTTGATTTTATGCACCCAGCTCTGCTTCCATGTGGATAGCAGCTGGAAGATAAGAGCATGATAACATTTGCCAGGCTCTGCAGAAATGATTAACATTCAGGTTACAAATAACTTTTATTTCTTTATGAACCCCTCAGACAGTTGCAGAGGTAATAAAAATGAGGCACTTTTAGGCAGGAGCACACATTGGCCCACAGCCGGCACAGCGATCCTCCAGCGATCAATACACACCATAAATGTTTCACCAAATGAGCTGGGAATAAACAAGCTAAGGTGACTGATCCTAAACTTATTTTACTTCTCCTTTAAGGATACAAGTGCTTCTCATCACCTCCTCCTCTTTGGGTTTTGCCCCCCCTAGTTGGAGGTGTTTCTTCATTATGCTTTTCAAATTACATTAAAACAAAAATAGAACACAGACAGCACTGACTAATGCTGGCCCTAAACTGAATCATATTTTGTTAGACTGAACATATGCTGGGAACAAACAAATTAAAACCCACAGGAGCTTTATCAGTGAGAAAAGGTAGGTCTCTTTCTGAGCGCAAAAACACTTCTGAACTATCCAGTCAAACCTTTGTAACCAAAAGCTTACTAGACTCAACGGAGCTAATAAAACCTACCCTTAACTGGCTGGTCCAGCAGTCAAATAAGCACAGTAGCTCAAAATTTTATTACCAAAGCCCCTATTCAGGAGGATAATTAATCATATGTGTAGTCCCGTTGAAGACAATGAGTATTTAGGCTGTGGGACATGCTGAAGTATCATGCTGAATCTGGGCCTCAATGGAGTTTAATGAGTCTGAAGAACATGATTGATAGATGCCTGGAAAAATGGCCAAATTGCACTCCCAGGGCCTCTATTTTGCCTGCTTAGCTCATTTAAAAATTCCAGGTGCAGGAGCAAAACAGGATGGAAACCATACTTCCTTTAGCATAAACCTGCAGGTCAATTCTTATTTCCTGATATTTCATCCCTCCTGTCATCAGGAAGCTGGAAGAGTTGTGCCATCTCCCCAGATGAAGCACTGTGTCACTAATCTTAGAGTCCTGTCCTGTCCCATCCATCCATCGTCCCCCCAACACACACACTGGGCCAGACTCTCAGCTGTTGTAAATCAGCATATCTCCATTGACTTCAATGAAGCAATTCTGATTTACACAAGCTGAGGATCTGCCCTCGGATCTGTCAGTTACGTTCCAGGGATGCTGAGTTAAATACGTATCTAAAACTTCTGTTTTTTGCCCACTACCAGTCCATGTGAGTAAAAAAAACCCTCAGAAAATAAACAAACAATCATCACCAGAATAAGAAGAAATCTTAACATCTTGAGCACTGAATGATGCAGGGGCCTGCATAAAAAATAGGATATGATCATCTAGTACACTGGTTTTAAAACTTTTTTTTCTGGGGACCCAGTTGAAGAAAATTCTTGATGCCCACGACACAATGGAGCTGGGGATGAGGGGTCTGGGGTGTGCAAGGGGCTCAGGGCTGGGGCAGAGGGTTGGGGCTGCAGGGTGGGGCCGGAAATGAGGGGTTCAGGATGTGGGAGGGGGGTCAGGGCTCTGGGTGCATGGTCTGGGGTGGGACCAGGGATGAGGGGTTTGGGATGCAGGAAGGGCTCCGGGTGTGGGAGGGGAGCTCAGGGCTGGGGCAGGGGGTTGGGGTGCGGGAGGGGGGCAAGGCTCTGGTCTGAGGTTGCAGGCTCTGGGGTGGGGCCAGGGATGAGGGGTTTGGGGTACAGGAAGGGGTTCCGGGTTTGGGGGGCTCAGGGCTGGGGCAGGGGATTGGGGCACGGGATTGGGGAGCGGACTTACCTCCGGCGGCTCCTGGTCAGAGGTGCAGCGACAGGCTTCCCGCCTGTCCTGGAACCGTGGACCACGCTGCGCCCCAGAAGCAGCCAGCAGCAGATCTGGTTCCTAGGCAGAGGCTCGCAAGCAGCTCTGTGCAGCTCTCGCCCCCAGGCCCAGTTCCCCCCCACCCCCAGCTCCCATTGGCTGGTTCCTGGCCAATGGAAGTGTGGAGCCGGTGCTCGGGGTGGGGGCAGCATGCAGAGGCCTATGGCCCCCCTGCCTAGAAGCCGGACCCGCTGCTGGCTGCTTCCGGGGTGCAATGTGGTGTCGGAACAGGTAGGCACTAGCCTGCCTTAGCTGGGCAGCACCGCTGACAGGACTTTTAATGTGCTGACCAGAGCCGCCAGGGTCCCTGGGTGCTAAGCAAGGCGACCTGGCGCCTTACATGCTGCTCTGAACTCTGAAAAACACTGCTCTAGTAGAATAGCGTGTATGTACCCCCAGGAAGGTGGAAACATTGTTGCTCAGGCTACCTCATTTTTACCTTTTCCTCACTTTCAAGCACTTCACTTTGCAACCTTGATGTTCACTGAACGTAGTCCTTTTTGTATGGAATTTCCTGTTCTAGACCAAGAACATGGAGCTCTCCGTCAGAAGAAATACGAACCACCATTAATCTTGCCACATTCAACGCCAATCATAAAATGGACCTCTCTGTGCTCAGAATAGTACCCTCATTCTCAGGTTCATTCCTTTAAAACACAGACAAACACATGCAGCCTAAGCCTGCTTCTTCGTGATTGAGACGGAAGAGAATACACTCATTTATTAAATAAAGGGAGGCGCAGAAACACTACAATGACAGGGATCATTATAAGTAGGGTCCTACCAAATTCACAGCTGCGAAAAACTCGTCACGGACCATGAAATCTGCTCTTGACCATGAAGTCTGCTTTCGACAGCGAAATCTGGCTATTGCAGGGGGGATCGCAGTATTGCCACCTTCACTTCTGCGCTGTCTTCAGAGCTGGGCACCCGGCCAGCAGCTGCCACTCTGCACTCTCCAGCCGCCCAGCTCTGAAGGCAGCATCACCACCAGCAGCAGCACAGAAGTGAGGATGGCCTGGTAAGAGGGGGTCATCACTTTCTGCAGGGGGGAAGGGCCAGCCTTGCGGGTGGGTAACGTGGACAACTGACCAGGGTGCTGTGATCGGGGGGGTGGGGGTGGCCACAGCAGCCCAAAGTCCCTTTAGCCCCCAAATTCTGGGCCCAGAGTAGGGAGGGGCAGGGCTGGGAGTGCCTCGGGCAGGTGCTCCTACCTTGCGCGGGGCTCCAGCTGCTAGTCCAGGATGGACTGGGGAAGGATGGGACTTCCTCTTCCCCTGCGTGGGCAGCTCCCAGGGCCAGGTCAGACCCTCTTCCAGAAACCTCCCCTGGTGAAAGGAAGCACCATGGCTGCTATCTGGGAGTCCAGCTCTGAAGGCAGTGCTGCTGCCAGCAACAGTGCAGAAGTAAGGGTGGCAATACCTCATCCCCCTACCATGCCCCCTACCTCATTCAATAAAATACCTCATTCCCCCCTTGCGACCACCCCCCACAACTCCCTGTTGGGCTAGGACCCACATGGTTACACCACCGTGAAATGTCAGATTTAAATATCTGAAACCATGAAATTTAAGATTTTTTAAATCCTATGATTGTGAAATTTACCAAAATGGACCGTGAATTTGGTAGTGCCCTAATTATAAGTACCTGGATAGACAGGTCACATCCTTGCATATGCACTTTAATCCATTGCATGGATAAGGGCAGGACTCCCTATGAATTTTCCGAAGACTGCACAGGAATGCACACAATCAATACACTTGGACAGCCTCTTACCAAAGCTCATTACAAGACACGGTGTGAATGCAAAACTTAAAAAAAAAACCTTTTTGAAACTTTCAAAAATCAGTCTTTTTTAGCCAGATCACAAAAAAGTCACAGATGTGGCCTCTTTCTGCCAAGTTCTAAGTGTCTGCTTCAAACCTTTATGGCACTGGGAGAAATTTTCAAAGTTACCTTAAGGGTTTAGGCACACAACTCCCAGTGACTTTAGCTTTTAAATCCTTTTGGTTTGTTAGAAAATCCAACCCTTACAACTGTTAATTTTTCAAACAAAAAAAGATTGCCCACGCTGTTTATTATGGTTAAGGCAAAGATTATATCATGGAAGTCGTGGAAGTCATGGAATCTGTGACTTCCAATGACCTCCATGACATTGGGGGCCCCCACAGCTAATCAACTGCTGCCGGCAGTGGAGGAGCCAGCAGCAGCCAAGCCTCCGTGGGTGGTGGGGGACCCTCTCGCAGCTGCCCTGCAGCTGTGGGTGGCAGGACCCCCACAACTGACCTGCCACCGCCACTAGCAGTGACCCCTGAGCTGCCCCCCCCAACAGCTCCCAGCCAGCAGCCACAGAGGCACCCCGGAACTCCTCAGCGGCCGCGGGTACCTCCCCACAGTTCCCCACCCCCAGCTGCCAGTGGCAGAGGGAGCCCAAAGCTGCTAGGCAGCAGGGCCCCCATCCCCCCCACAGCTCCTCAGCCTCCGCTGGCAGGGCCCCACACACAGTTCTCCTGCCATTGTTGGGGGGGGGCGGCACAGTTTCCAGCTCCACAGGGCATCAGGGGGACCCTTCCCAGCCACTGGGCAATGGGGTCCCTGCAGCTCCCAGCCACTGCTGCGGGGAGTTGCGGGGCAGGGTGCTGGACCCTCCTCCCTTCCCATTTTATCAGGGATGTTTTAGCAGAAGTCAGGGACAGGTCACGGCTTCCGTGATTTTTTGTTTATTGCCTGTGACCTGTTCATGACTTTTACTAAAATATCCATGACAAAACTGTAGCCTTAATTATGGTAAAGTGTGACACCCACCACAAAACACACACCCCCCTTTCTCAAAAATGGCTGACCTGTTTCTCCTCAAACTTTAACGGAAAACCAAAACAATCACTCCTAGGCTAAGAAGAAATCCGCCAAAAAAGTTATAAAAACAGGAAAGTTATAAATAGTTGACAAGACCACTGAGAATGGGCTTCATAGTTTGAGTGATCCTGTAAAATGAGCTTCACGGTCAATGCTCAGCAGAGAAGATACCATGAACGACGTGCTACTGAGTATTTTCCCTTGAGATTTCTGAGATGTGATAAAGAATAATTATATTTAGAGAGCGTTGTTTCCCCCCCCCACCCAATTTGCAGACATTAACCAAGTCTCTCAACAACCTTGTGAGGTACAGAAATATCACTCCCATTTCATACATGTGAAAATTGGGGAAGAAAAGACTGGAAATTTATCTAAGGCCACACAGTGAGTCCGTGTTAGAAATGGAATCATAATTCAGGAGGCTCCTAGCTCCCAGTCCAGCACTCAAACCACTAGACCACACCCTTTTTATTTATAAAGGACAATAAAAGAGAATAAAGATTTAGGGGGAAAAGACATAGCTCTTGGCTGAGCAAATCACTCTGGGCAGTAGGCCTTGGATTCAGCATCTACCATGAATACCATATGTGCATATGACTGTGAGAAAGAACTGAACTGTTGCTATGAAATAAAATCTGATCTATTTTTGATTTATTTTCCATCCACACATGGTATTCTTATTAAACTACTGTCAGCACTTTCCCCCCTTGTGTACAATCTGATTTTTATTTTTTTTTTAATTCTTTCTGAGAAGCCTTTTGCAGAAAGCAGGTATCTTGTCAGTCACTAAGCAAATCAATTCTAAAACTTGCAGGTTGGAGCAGGGCTTTGGAGAAGGATTTACAGGATCCAGAGATGAGGCTGAAGACCCTGGTGAGGGAAGGTAGCTTGCTGGACTTTTGCTACCCCTGAAAGGGGCTCACTTTTGACTGTGTGACTTGGCTAGAGGACTGAGCCACTGAAGACCTGCCTAGTTAGGTTGGCAACCTCCAGAGGGTGCCAGGAGCAGGGGGGAAAAAGGATTGCACACCCAGCCAACAGGAGGCACTCATGAGGGGAGTGTCATCTGTCCCGAAAGAACTAATCTGCAATTCAAAGTAGAATTCATTTTTTGCATCATATTCCTGTAAGAGAGACCCTGCTACCATCCTTAATTTATTTCTGCTTCAGTGCTTCCTAAAACAAAAGCTTTATGGGAAATAGTCACAAACCACTGTTAGGCACTACTCTGCATTTTTCTAGAGGTAACAGTTCTCTTTAGCTCAAACTGATCATTAATGGAACTTAAAATCAAATCCATATGAGGTGGCAGCACATCAAAAGACATTAATCTATTAAGATATGCCTTAGAGGAGTGAAATGAGGCACTAAAGTAAAGAGCATTAGATTAATGTATTGTAGGAGGTGCTGAGTGGCTCAGGGCTTCTCTACAGACAGAGCAGCACCAGTTTAACTTGCAGTGCAATTTTATACTGAATTAGCTACGTTAGTTCAAAAGGCTGTGTGAAGACTCATTTCAGTATAAACCAGTTTTATTTCACTTTAGCTAAACCAAAATACAGTAACTCCTCACTTAAAGTCGTCCTGGTTAACGTTCTGTGACATTGCTGATCAATTAGGGAACATGCTCATTTAAAGTTGCGCAATGCTCCCTTAAAACGTTGTTTGGCAGCCGCCTGCTTTGTCCACTGCTGGCAGGAAGAGCAGCCTGTTGGAGCTAGCCAGTGGGGGCTTGGAAGCAGGGTGGACCGGCAGCCCCCCTGTTAGCTCCCTGCTCCCCTAAGTTCCCTGAGTGGCAGCCACCCAGCAGGCTACCAATTGCTGGGCAATTCAGCTGTCCTTCCCCGCACTGCCATGTGCTGTTCCTGCTCTCTGCCTTGGAGCTGCTCCCGGGAGCCTCCTGCTTGCTGTGCAAAGTTGAGGGGGGGGGAAAACGAGGGGTGCTAAATGTCAGGGTATCCCCCTCACCCCCATTCCTTTACCCCATTTCCACAAAGCGGGGGGGGGGAGGGAGAGACAGACAGACACGACAAGGCTCAGGACTGAGGGAGCTTGCTGGCAGCAGCGGTTGTCTCAACTTGCTGATTTACTTAAAAAGGCAGTGTATTTAGAGTGGAGTCAGCCTACTTAAAGGGGCAATGCTCCTCTCTCTCTCTCTCTCTCTCACGCGCGCACACACACACAGTGTGTCTCTGTCTCTCTCTTTGCCATGCTGTCTCCCCTCCCTCCATTCCTGCTGCCTCCTAGAGTGTGAGGCCACATTAACAACTTGTTAACCCTTGAGGGCTCAGGGGAGTGCTAGTTCATCATTTAGCAGTAAGGCATTCCCTAGGAAATATCCCACCCTCTTCCACCCTCTGACTTCACCACCTCAACCAAGCTTCACAATCATCATTGCTGTGTACAGTATTAAATTGTTTGTTTAAAACTTATACTGTGTATAGATAGATAAAATATAGTCTTTTGTCTGGCGAAAAATATTTCCCTGAAACCTAACCCCCCTATTTACATTAATTTTTATGGGGAAATTGGATTCGCTTAACATCGTTTCACTTCAAGTAGCATTTTTCAGGAACATAACTACAATGATAAGCGAGGACTTACTGTAAGTCACTCTAACTGAACTAAGTGTTCAGACAGGAATTTGCACGTTTAACTAAATCAATATAAGTTTGTGGACAGTCAACCCCTCCCTACTCTAATTGTTCCAGTTATGCACAATACCTAATGAGAACTCAGAACTGCGTCTTTAAGAATATTGGCTTCTACTGCTTCTGTCTCTTTGGCATCTTCTGCAGTAGGAGCTGATGGCAGAACCCAGTGCAGAACCCCAGCTTTACCTCCTTACCATTGTATCATAAGCAGAGAATGGGCAGCAGGTACCCAAAGCCACTTTTCATGCATCAGAACAACCTCTTTGCCACTCCTATTTAAAAAAGGATGCAGTGCAGAGTCAAAACAAATAGTGGTGTATGTTGCGGTTTAAAAACCATGAGAGGTTTAATTTTTAAAGGCAATCAAAGCTCTCAATAATTAGGACAGTGTCCAGTTATTAGGGTAATGAACCAGTGACAGCTTGTAACATTGGTATCCCCTAGCAGAGCTTTGTGGAGGATAGCATTTCTATGGGGAGGAGACTACTATCCTGCATTTTCTCCCCTCTCCATGCAATTTCCATTCAACCTCGCTGTAATGCAATTTTTTTTACCCTACGTCTGAACCATGAGTTATGCTTAGTGGTGGGTGTTTTTGAAATTGTCACCTGTTCACACCCGGGAAAAGAGAGTGGGGAAAAGAAATTAAAGAGAAAAACGAAATTGATATTTACAGAGATTGACTGTCACCATATCAAGGGCACCTAACTGAAGTCAAGAGTGAATAAGTACCTTCCCCAGCAAAACAAATGAAAAACCGCAAGTTCTTCTAGTATACTGCTGTCTGCAGCTATACGGCCATACTTTATATCAAAAGCTTTTTAGCATTGAGAGATTACAGCCGTATCAGAAGGCTGGATATAGGACTTGTAACCAATGTTATGGCTGACTACTTTTCTTACATTATTCACAAACAACTCTGCTTTTCATACTTTCATCCC
This sequence comes from Lepidochelys kempii, assembly GCF_965140285.1. Classification (NCBI taxonomy): domain Eukaryota; kingdom Metazoa; phylum Chordata; order Testudines; family Cheloniidae; genus Lepidochelys; species Lepidochelys kempii. Next base: position 21,839,450 of record NC_136385.1, read on the forward strand.
AATTACCCTATATCAATCAATTAGCCAACAGTTTCAAAATAGTTTTATACTCAAAGTTTATTAATGACATCTATGTACTGAATAAGCTAATCTTTGCCTTTCCAGGAAGCACTGTAATCAAAATAGTTTCATTCAAAAGGCACATCTCCTTAATTTTAACTATAATTTAAATTTGCCATCAGTAATGGCACACATTGTTTAAAGGAACCCTTTTCTGCTACAGTTTTTAAATGTTTTTTTCTATCCTGCATTTGTAATATTTACAGGTCTGGAATTTCTACTGATTTTCTTTTTTTGCCACTCCTGTTCCCCCAGTGGTTTGAATGGAACTAAAATTAGCTTCACACTAGGTTGTCAAAACATTGTCTGCAGCTACATTGTCTGTAGGTTGCTACATTGTATGTAGCACTTTACTTTGATTATTTTGGGGTGAGGATCCTGTCACAGACCAGGACCCTACCGCGCTAGTTGCTGTACAAACACAGAACAAAAAGAAAAGGAGTACTTGTGGCACCTTAGAGACTAACCAATTTATTTGAGCATAAGCTTTTGTGAGCTACAGCTGAATGCATCCGATGAAGTGAGCTGTAGCTCACGAAAGCTTATGCTCAAATAAATTGGTTAGTCTCTAAGGTGCCACAAGTACTCCTTTTCTTTTTGCGAATTCAGACTAACATGGCTGCTACTCTGAAACAGAACAAAAAGACATTCCCTGCCCCAAGCAGCTCACTATCTAAAGAGAAGAGATGGATACAGACACATAGGGGAGTACAAGGAAACAATATTGGTCAGCCTGATAAGCAGTGGTTTTAATGCACCAGCAGCCTAACTATTGTCAAGTCTTTTTGTAGGCTTCGCAGCAAAGGAGAGTTTTAAGGAGCGTTTTGAGGAAGATGAGTTAGTTTACCTTACCATGCTGACATATGTTAGGTCTCAACCTGTCACAGCATCTCAACATGTGCTTAACTTTAAATATGTGAGTAGTACCACTGACTTCTACCCACATGCTTAAAGTTAAGCACATACATAAATTCTTTGCTGGATTAGGACCTTAGTATATCAGCATCAATCACCAATACAGCTCTGGACAATGTGTTTAAATGCTGTGGCAAATGCAGTGGTGAGCCACACCAAAACAGCTACAGGCTGGGTTTGTTGGCTTTTAGCTGCACTACACTAGAGAGATGGGGTAAGTTTGTGTTTTAAAATGAGATTAAATGGAAAGGACCAAGTATGATTACAAGCATTTTTGCAGGTCAAGCTCAGATCCTATGAACCTTTCCCTTTGAGAAGGAAATACCTTGTGCAACCCACACTAACACAAGTGGAACTTTGTCCTCCTCCAATGGCCATTCCACATATCAAGATTTATGAGTCTACTACACCTTCAAACTAGTGGATTAGTGCAGGTAGCAAAGGTTCATGTTTTAGATCCAGAGGTCATAGGTTCAGTCCCCCTTGCCAACAACCCATTCCATCCAGGGTCATCGCATTACTTTAGGATGTGAATGTGCATTTTTTTTTTAAAAAACATGTTTTGATCTGAGAGCTTCCTTTTGTTACAATAGAGGGAAAACTTTAAATCCTCGCCCATTAATTTGAAGTCATATTATTACATTGTAATTCTACAGAAACAAAAATATATGAAAACCAGGAAATCAGAGTTAGAGTCCTTTGTGAAGCTTCTGATCCTGAATCCCCACCCGCTGTACACCTAATAAGAATATAACTGCAAATGATGGTTGAGATTTTTTTCAAAGCAGTGCAGAAAATTTAGCCATACATCTTCCATTGAAGACAACTCAGCTTCACTTATAGCCTAAATTGGGATTTGAATTTGGATGTTTAGAAACAAAATACCAGTGCACTCACTAATCCATTGCACTCCACCTGCCCTTTTACAACTCGTGCCCAATTTTAAAGTAAGTAAAACAATCTGTTTACCACCTCGTCATTCTCCTTAGATACCATGTATGCACAAACGGGATCCAACAAGCAGGCTTTGAAGTACATGGGAAAGAATGCTATATTACGTATTAAACAGCTGTATATTATTAATATACTGTCTCAGTGCATTAGAAAATCCTGTACTGATTACAAGAGTTTAATGACTTTCACTAGTTCTTTGAAGGATTTATTTTAATCTTTACATGCAGGCACACATATGGTCCGACACAGTCTCTAGGTGTTGGCCTTAAAACACAATTTCCAGAGAGAAAGGAATTTGGAAACACTCCCTGATCATCACTTCCAGAATCAGGGAAAGGGTAGAAGGATCAAGAGAGTAAGACACATCTCTGTTATCTCACAGGCTAGAATTCAAATTGATGTTGGTATCTCCCATTATTTTTTTCGTCAGCTTCAGCCTAACGTTCTCTGTGTTTCTTGCTTAAAGCAGTGACCATTTTTTGGAGAATTACTCCCTGTTTACAACAGCATGGGGGTATAGCCCAGGGGTTCTCAACCTTTTCCCTTCTGAGAGCCCCAACATGCTATAAAAACTCCACAGCCCACCTGTGCCATAATAGCTGGTTTTCTGCATATAAGATCTAGGGCTGGTGTTAGGGGGTAGCAAGCAGGGCAATTGCCTGGGGCCCCATGCCACAGGGGCCCCTGCAAAGCTACATTGCTCAGACTCCAGCATCAGCCCCAAGGGTGGGGCTCAGGGCCCTGGACTTCAGCCTCATGCGGTGGGGCTTCAGCTTTCTGCCCTGGGCCCCAGCGACTGTAATGTCTGGCCCTGCTTAGAGGCCCCCCTGAAACCTGTTCGCAGCCCCCAGACCTCTGGTTGAGAACCACTGGTACAGTCTATGAACAAGAGGCAATCAGGGAACATGAAAACAACATTGGCTGCCCAAGAGAAATATGTTTTCTAGCACCTGGGAGGCTAGGTTGCCAGACCTTTGGTAAACTTTATTTATGTATGTGCTAGAACCTTCCAGAGCATTCAGTTATTCAAAATTCCATACCATGGTGCTGAGCCTGCAAGCACATATGCACCTGTGTAACTAGCACAGACTAGTTGCGTATATTAGATCTCATCCAGGGCTCTTTAATATACCCAGAATGATGGTACTCCCACGTTTACTGAAAATAGACCAATGAACATTGTTAAATAGCAACTTGCACACTGATCACCAAGCTACTTGGTTTTCCCTTCAGTCATTTGCCACACCAGGTCCTGCTTCCCATTTGGAAACACAGAAGGAACATAGTGGCTGCGACACCGACGTCTGTTAGGAGGTCACAATGCCCCAAGTTTGAATCCACCTTAGAAGCACTATTCCAGGCTGTCTGCAGATTTGGGCCCCATTGCACTGCTTTACTCTCAAAGTTCTCTTCACGTTCAGACGATCTAGAAGCTATTTTTTTAAATGAAAGAGTAAGAAAGGAAGGATGGTCACACCTCTCCTGAAACCTGTTTGCATCCCAAGGCTGAGAGAACTCCTGATTTAAACTGTTTACGGCCCTTTCCACCTCCGTTCAAGATATTTGCACCTCTGCTAACTGGATCTTCCTACTGAAATTGAAGTTTTACTTTTTAAAAAAAATACAGCTCCAACGGGTTCTGTAGGATCTGCATATTGCGATATGTACTGAGGCAGATTTAATAGATCCAGGATTCCTTATCGTATCCTTTCCAGTTTTTGACAATTTGTTTTCTTATCAGCTCTGATAGTAAATCCACATTGGTGGGCCCTTTAAATGAAAGGCTCTTTAAGCTAATTTTGTCACACTGCCTTTTCAAAGGATAGCACATTTGAGTTCTCCTGTTACATTTTAAGTGGTCTGTACTGCTTCTAATTTCCTGTACTCTGATGATCTCCCAATCTTTGCATGTGCACACATGCACACACACGCAACACTTTCTATCTATTTTTTTTTCTTTACGTTACTAGGCATACCAAGCAACCTCCCTAAAATTAGTTTGGGCAGTTTTCCAGAGCAGTAGTTCTCAACCAGGAGTACATGTACCCCTGCGGGTACGCACAGGTTTTCCCAGAGGTACATTAACTCATCTAGATATTTGCCTAGTTTTACAACAGGCTACATAAAAAGCACTAGTGAAGTCAGTACAAAACTAAAATTTCATACAATGACTTGTTTATACTCCTCTATATACTATACACTGAATAAGTACAATAATTATATTCCAATTTATTTTAGAATGATATGGTAAAAAGGAGAGCGTCAGCAACCTTTCAGTGATAGTGTGCTGTGACACTTTTGTATTTTTATGTCTGATTTTGTCAGCAAGTAGTTTTTAAGTGAAACAAAACATGGGGGTGACAAATCAGACTCCCGAAAGGGGTACAGTAGTCTGGAAAGACTGGGAACCTCTGTCCCAGAGGATAGCATCACTAGTATCCCCCACTTTATACACATTTTTGTTTCTATCTTTAGGTCCTGTAACATAGTATCATTTAAGATTCATTGCTCCTCTGCTTTGGTATAACCCACACAGGGGCATGATCTAACACTGTCCATACCAACTTTGTATACTTAAGATAGGAGTTAACGGTAGAAAAACTAAGATCTAGGCTTGAGTATAAGCACTGACTATATGAATAAAATGTAGTCTCTCTCCAGGATGCTGTCTCTCTTTCGACATTAAATGCATTTCAACGATACCTAAAAGCTCTGTCATGTTTTTTTCCCCTCCCGTACACACACATGCAGGGTTTCTGACTATCTAAGTCTGGGATCCCTTTTCTAAGTAGGTTTGGGAAACATGAAACTACAAGGGAGCACTAGGCAGAATGCAGGCACCCCTACAACCTCAGTCCTGACCTGCCATACTCCTGAGAGTCATTCTAGGCCTCTTCTGAGCAGAGTGAAGCGGTGACACGCCTATGAGGGATCACTACAGACAGCCAAACTCATTTGCACCTATAATCTTTATTTAGGATTTGAATCCCAGTCTCCAGAGGAAAAAGGCTATAGCCACTAGCTTACAGCTGCACCTAGCCCCACCCAAGGGCAGTTTAAGCTGCATTTCATCTGGTCTAGCTTTCCCCCCACCAATGTTTGCCAAGCAAAGGTTGCAAAGGGGACCGCCTACCCAGCAAACTGCGCTCTCTGGCAGTCAGCCATTTCCTGGGGGAGCTGAGCCTCACCTGAACAGCGTGCAGTGAGTTTAGCATGCCTACACTTCCAAGCTTGGGTTTTATAACCCAGTACAGAATGGCCACCACGCACAGCGCTCATTTCAACTGTGGCTTTACCAGACTGCTGATGCACATACCACCAGCTCGGGGGCAGGAGAACAGGGAGAGGGAATGGTTCCCCCCATGAAAAAGCGCTTTCTGAAAATGGCAAGATTTTGCAGGATTCCACAAGCATTTTTGCAAAACATACATTCCATTCAGGCTCTACTGAAACTCTTTCCCCCTGGTGTGTCTGTCCTTTTTAAGGATCTGTGCACATGTGCCGATGGCCTCAAACTGCTGCAGGAACATGGCAAGAGGAAGCAACCGGGGGCACTCTCCTGCGCCATCTAAGAGCCTGAAGCACACACCCTTACAGCAGCGAGCACCAGCACACCTCAGTGGCGCTGTCAAATGAGGTGCATCACTGCTTTATTTTGCGGTTTCCAAGTTCATGACCGTTTTAAAAGAACTTCCATTAGACTGGTGCACTTGTGTGTCACTGCTGACTTCTCGTTTCCTCCTTGCACCAAGGGCCAGAGGAACAGGTCCCTTTGGGAGAAGCCATCCAAGCCCAGCAAGTTCACTCCTTTCTCCCCACCACACAGGGCTGTGGTTGCCTGCCTGGCATCCACCAGTCATCTAGAGAATAGCAGTTGCTCAGTGGTGGCTGGAGCATCACTTGGTATGATTGTGGTTTGGATTTCTTTTGGGGGTGTGAGCAACCGCGCTTAGGAAGAATGTAATTTGCATGTTAATTATAAATGTTCCTCCTTCCTGTTTTGGTCTCAAAAGAGTCTAGTACGTGGGACTGCTACTGAGGGGGCATTAAAACTCCAGCTTGTATTATGGTAAGTGGCCACAGCACAACACCAAGCTCTCTTTGCTCCTGTCTTTCTTTTGCTTCTGTTTTGGAGATTATATATTTTACTCCAGACACTCAATTCAAAAGACAGGCTCTGCAGAGACTGATTCTCTCCCAGCTCACTGCCAGTCACTTCTGTGTTACTGAAAAGCTGTGAAATTCCATTACTTTTATATTGAATTCTACTCATCTATTTTTTCCCCTCAACAACTCTCACAAAGAGCCCAAATCTATTGTGTGCTTTGGCTCGTGCTGGACTTTCTTAAAGAGGGGAAGGATTTAGGAGCTGCTTAATTTAGAAGAGAAGGATAAAGTGACCCCTCACAAAGAACTGTGTGTAGAAAGAGCTGACAGGACGAGCTGCAACCATGCAGCTTCAACATTTCTTTTTGTCCACACTGGCAATGCACCAGGATGCAAGGAATGGCTGCAGGCGGAAGCACCATCAAGGCAGTTTGATCCAATGAATAGGACACTGGACTAAGATTCTGGAGACCTGAATGCTTTCCTGGCTCTGCTACTGACTTGCTGCGTAACCTTGGGCAAGTCATTTCAGCTCATTTGTGCTTGTTTCCTCTCTCTCTCACACACACACACCCCCACGCACCCCCCTCCTTTGCCTATTTTGTATATTTTTAGATTGTATATATTTAGATTGTAAGCTCTTTGGGGCAGAGACACCCCGCCATACTATATGTCCATACAGTGCTAGCATGATGGGGTCCTGATCTAGATGTTGGGGCCTCTACCAGGTTCATTCACCTGCCAGCACTTATATAATTAGATGACAATCACGACTTCAACACACTGCTTTTGTTTACCAAAGCAAAGCATGTGAGAATTCCTGTTTTGACTAAAGGAGATTTACATACATTGCTGTCTACATGCATTAAAAAAAGAAAACCACACACATCATAACCCAAACAAGAGTTCTATTAACTTACCAGACAGGTTAACTGCAGGAATAGAAATTTACAACATTAAGGCAAAGTGGAAAAGTAAGACTCTTACTGATTGAGTATTTTCATTGGCACCTAAGCTTGGCTATTATATGTGCGTATATATATATATATATATATATATATATATATATATATATATATATATATATATATATATATACACACACACACACACACACACTCTTTAATTTTGGCTCTGTATCCGTGTTGTCATTCCTTGCCACATTGTATTTAAGTCTAAACATATGTTCAGCAATAAAATACCTTGAGAAAGTAGCATCTGAAACAAGAGCTTATTTGAAACAAGGGATAATATTTCTTTTTACAGAGCCAAAAATCCCTCACAAAGCAACTGTGACACTGCAGCCATGCAGAGTCAGGTTAATATTTACCCATGTGCTGGATCCAAGGCAATTGCCCTTGGCTGGTCAAGGTCTTGCCAGAAGAGGACATTTCTAGACGTTCCATTGAGATTAGCAACTTCTATCCTATTGGTTTCCGAGTCCGTCCAGTACAGCTTTTTCCCAATCCAGTCACATGCCAGGCCATCCGGAGAAACCAGACCAGAAATAATGACATTCTGCACTACATTCCCAGTTTGGTTCAAGTACGTTTGCTTGATGGCTTCTTCACTCACGTCTGTCCAGTAAATGACGCCTTGTGAGTACTGAAAGTCAACCGCAGCGGCATCTTCTAAGCCACTGACCACTACAGTGGACTCCGGCTTCACTCCTCCAGCATCCACCAGTCTGACATCCCGACGATTGGCGAAAAGCAGAAGAGGAGAAGCTATGGAAGGGAAAGGAAATCATCTTAATGTTACCAAATGCGTGCAATTTTAAAGCTGCAAGTATAAAGCAGAGTGTGTGCATCTCCTCCTTGGATGGTGGGAAGCTGAGAGAAGAAAGGCTGAAGTTTCACACCAGGACTAAACATACACTACCCACAATGCCTCCGACCTATTTCAATATACCAGAGTGAAAAAGCACAAGATTGGTCAATTAAGGAAAAGCAAAGGGGTCCGACTCCATCTATCATGAGGCCTCCCAAATAACTGGAATCTAGATTATGTCTATGCCTTTCTGCTCCTCACATAATATACATCATGGGCTGAGCCAGGTCCAAACATGGCCTGGTTCAGAGGATTTAAAAAGAGACTTTAATATGGACAAAATTAGCATTTCCTAAAGTAGTCAGGCAACATGACTACTTTAAACACCCTTTGGCTGTGCGCTCACAGCCTCCAACTCAACTGAATATGTTCCAAACCACATCACGGATTACTCTGGATGCTCTAAACCTCTGTCAGCCACGAGGCTGGGGTTTGGAACGTAACAAGGTCCATGGGGGTTTAGAAGGCACACAACTGAATTGCATGGAAGCAGCAGTGCCACACTAAGGCCTAGCACAAGGCTCGTCACTAAAACACAGAGCTTAAGGTACCAGTCACAAAACCTTGAATCTCTGCTACATGTCCACGGCTGGAAACTACTGTACTCAGGGGTCTACCGAATTCACACCCATGAAAATCAAGTCATGGACTGTGAAATCAGGTCTCCCCTGTGACATCTGCTCTCCAGCTGCCCAACTCTGAAGGCAGCACCGCCGCCAGCAGCTGCAGAGAAGTAAGGGTGGCCTGGTATTGTCACCCTTGCTTCTGTGCTGCTGCTGGTGGCGGCACTGCCTTCAGAGATGGGCACAAGGGCTGTAGCCGCCTCTTTCCCACCACCCAGCTTCAGGCAGTACTGTCGCCAGCAGCAATGCAGAAGTAAGGGTGACAATACCAGGACCCCCTAACACGCATGCAACCCCCCTTTGGGTCCAGGCCCCTAGTTTGAGAAACTCTGCGGAGAAATCACACATTTTTCATGAGCGGGTCATAGAATAAGTAGCAAATTTAGCGGATGTGTAACACATCCATGAAATTTGCTTTTTACGCCGTGACCATCTCGTGAAAATTATAGGATTTCTCCACAATTTAAGTATACCCCTAACGATACTAGATGACGTGAGAAATCTCTTCAGTGGATCCCTCCAATTTTCACTAAAGAAGCACGGTCTTATAGTCTAAGCCATGGGAACGGACAGTCAGGAGATCTGGATTTTGCTGCTGGCTGTACCAGATTGCATGTGACCTTCAGCAAGTCCCTTTGCAATACCTACCTCCTTAGGGATGTTGCAAGATTCAATTTGCTAATTCTCGTGGAAGCCCATAGAGACACAGAAACTATTATCAAGTATCGGGGGTAGCCGTGTTAGTCTGTATCCACAAAAACAACAAATCTTAGGGCTTGGCTGTAGACAATGGATCGTGTGATGTGTCCTGGATGGAAGCTGCAGGCATGTAGGTAAGTATAGCGGTCAGTAGGTTTCCGGTATAGGGTGGTGTTTATGTGACCATCACTCATTTACACTGTTGTTTTTGTAGAAACTATTATTACTGATTCACCTCTTTCAAATTTGCTCACGTAAACTCCATCCCCCCTCTTTAACCTCAAGACTCTGAGGTCCTGTATACCCTCTTCAATCCCCTTCCCAGGATCACGCTTGTCTGCTAGACCACAATAACAGTTCTCCAGCAAGAGTACATTTCCTGCTCATTGCATTAAGCCTAACAGCTTCTTCCAGAAGAGGACCAAGTCCCAGGGCTCCTACAGGACACTGTCTTTCCCAATCACACCAGACAGTTCATGTTAGCAGCATGATTCTCTTCTCTCTGTATACCCCAGGGAGTTAAGGGTATCATCTTCCCTTCTGGGGGAAATAAAAAGCAGAAGCTTGTCATCAGACTGGCTCCATAAGTGTGGCAGTCCACTGCAGTAAAGCGAGCACACAGGGCTGGCCCAATAACACCATCACCAGTTGACAGGAATGCTAATATTTCAGAAGTGGGCACCAGTTGCTGAGAGTAGCAGAATTCTGCTTCTACTTAGCTTGCCAATGGTACAGTAGATCTTTACTGTAATCTAATGCAGAACTGTTTTCATTTACCAAACTATTTGTCACCTTGAGTCCTCCATAGTAATTCCACAAGCTCAAGCAACAGCTGCCAGACGTCTATGATAATCAATCGCTGGCTCCCCGACAAGACATTCATCATTCCAGCTGATGTTTCTGCCTCCTAAATGCACTCACAGTTGAGATCCAAAAACTTGCCACTCAATTCAAGAAACAACACTCAAAACAGACCAGCAAGGACAGATGTGTTATCTCATCTTCTATGGCTTCAAGCCTGTCCTATAAATATCTTCAGTTTCCAATTCTTGTTACAGTATATAATGTATGATAAAGTTAGCTCTCGATATTGCCTTTCAGATTCAATTCCTTCTGTACTTTAAAAAGAAATCAGATTATACTCTATTTTACCAGTTCACTATGCTGGCAGCTTTGTGACATACTAATGCTTTTCTTGTGAACCCTGGTCTCCAATTACACTCAATCCTCTAATAGCTACATTCATGGCATGGTGCATGCCATTGAAAAGGGTAGATCATAAAGCACATGTGACAGCAGCATATGTATGTGTGTGCAAGCAATGGAGCTCAGTTGATAGGTTTTACAACTAAACTTCAGCTGAACTCAAATCATGCCTAAGGATTCAGGCTATTTGAATTTTTTTCCAAGTCAGGAAAAAGGCTGTTTTATTTTTCTTTTTGGAGGAAGTATATACTTCTGAAAGTAATAAGGAAAATTTAAATCAGCTGGTTGCTTGGTGAGGCTGGGTAGCAAGGAACAGGCAATTGTTACTATGCTTGTTTCACTAAAAATTTAATATCGGTCTTCTAAAGTATTTAACTCAAGAAAGTTTATACAGCTTGAGGAGACTTATTTGATAGGAAATGAAATCCCAGTAGTGCTTCCATCTCATTTCTAAACTTGCCAAATTCCACCTTACCCTTGCCTTTAGAAAACTAGTAATAAATACCCATTAAAGCCCAACAGGTTGGTCACCGAAACCAAAAGAAAAAAAAAAGGTCTAAAATATAAAAAATTTTATTCCTGGAAACTCACTGGGTCCTCAAAAGCATGTCTATTTTAAATGGCACAGAATCAAGCCTTCTGAACAACGCTCCCACAGGTTGATGGTACAGGAGTCTATTCCGACTAAGCTCCTGAGGGCAGAGAACTTTCCAGTTATGCGTGTCACTTTACATAAGCAGTGGCTATATGCAGCCTGCCTAACACTGAGGCCATGAAAAAAGCACATGCACTGATTTAAAAAAAAAAAATATATATATATGCACCCTCTACCAAAAAGTGAGTTTTGGGTGGAAGTAGAGGAGAATTAGGACATTCATTTGGACTTTTTCCCCACACTGAAGAAGACAGAGTGACTGTTACAAATACAATGAAGTTCCCCAGGCACAATCACCAGCAGAAGACTTCAACATCATTTTAACTAAAGATCAGATCTGAACAATGTCTAATCCAATCAGTATTGATATTAACCCAGCTTCCCTTCCCTTTCAACAGGCTCCAGCCTACAGCGAGCATCAGCAGGTAAACCGTGTACAGATACACATTAAATCACTGGACTCTAGCATGTGTCACTTCTCTGCTTCCAACTCCTTCTGATTGAAGTGCAGCCACATTGTGTTGGCTATAAACACCCAGCAAGGAAAAAACACGAACTTGCAATTGTGTTAATAATTATATAAGTCGATTGGCGAGACTAGCCAGAAATTATTTTTTTCAAAACAATAAAGATGAATTTTTAATTCAGTTTCCATTTGCAGAAAGAAAAATCACAGGTTAGTAGAACAGGGACATCGGGAAAAAAATCACACCCCCAAAATGGTCTGTTTTGTTCAGTTTAGATTTTGACTAAGGAAGTGCAGAAATCCATTTAGGAACAACAACTCCTGAGGTGAAAATAGTAAATAAATCACTTATTTTAACCAATATCCATTTTTTGTTTGAAATCCTGCCAGGATGGGGAAAGCTGAGACTCTTCTGACTTTACAAATAAAATCAAAGACAGAAGAGCAATGAGTTGCTCCAAATTCCAAGGCCCTGAGGTGATTAAATCAGGCTATATATCACAACTAAAGATGGTGGCAGTGCTCTGATGTAGTAGGAGGTGAGGATAGTACTGAATTTGTGAGACTAAGTGACCTGAAAGCAGCACATGGAGGATGTTAATCAGATCATCTTAAACAGCAAAAACCCCAAATGGACAATACCAACCTTACTGAAAATCTAGTTAATGGATTAATGTGGTTTTATGAGCCAACAAAAGCAGGCTTGAAGAAAAATATAACTACTCATCATCTTACTACCTTAACTGAAGTCCCTAAGATGCCGTTCACTGTTTCACATTTACTGCCACAACAATCTTGACACTGAACTATTTCATAGCAGTTCAAAACATAAATGGTGAGAAGCAAAGAGAGACTTTTCAAGCACTGGAAAGTCAAAGTCCTACTCTGAGGAACCAGTAGCAGCAGCAGAGATAAGGTAGACTGGAAACCTGATTTACTGCTTCATGAACAGTAAAAACAAGCTATTTTCCAGGAGATCCAAGATATTTTCACTGATCTGTTGGAGCACTTCTATTTTTTTTCCTTTAACAAAAAGAATTCAGTTTGCTCACAGAACAGAAGCATTATGAAGAGTGGCAGTACAAGCTTCCCTCAAACCATGCCACCTATATGCCTCAATCCTGACCTGCAGGAAATACCTTGAGCAGTGAAAGAACAGTTCACTCTCCAGGGCTCATTCAAGTCCTTGTTGTCTGAGGGCTGGTCTACACTACAGTTAGATCGACGTAAGGCAGCTTACGTTGACTTAATTATGTCAGTGTCTACTCTACAGCCTTCCTCCTGCTGATGTAAGTGCCCTACTACACTAACATCATAACTCCACCTCCAAGGGAGGCGAAAGGCTTATGTCACTGTAGTTAGGGTGATGCAGTGTCTGTGTACACACTGCGTTCCTTACAACGGCTGTTGGCCGTCTTGTCAATTTCATGCCCAGAGCCCAGCTTCCCCCGCCCCGCTTCTCTGGAGAGCTGGGTGGCTGGACCCCACTCCTGGTGCCAAATGGGGAGGCGAGAAGCCCCACACAGGGAACGGTGGAGGAGGAGAAAGTAGTAGTTTTTGTTCACTACAGTCCTGGGCTGGATTTAAAATCTACAAGTCAAGGGCTCTGTACCCATTTCCAATTCTTTTCAATCATTCTGTCCTCTGCCTCACCTTTGGGCCATAAAAAAACCCTCCATTACTTCTAACATTCAAGTGAACTAGACATAACAGGATACAATATTCCTTCATGGGGATGTTATTGCATGATTAACAAGTCCCACGTTCTCAACAGAGGAACATAGTCTGTGTAACATTTGGCTTGTAAACAAAACTTTTGTGATCAATGATGCTCCTGATCTCTGTAAATTGCTTATTATGGAAAAATGATTTATACTCTGAAAAGGGAAGAAGCATAAACATTAACAGGATAAGTGTAGAGCACAAACTGTTTGTTTATATGTTGTATGTATTACCACCCAACTGGCGTGACAACATTTTAGTCTAGCTACCAAAAAAAAAAAAGTATTCTTTTTAGTAAAGTTTGAACAGTTCATATTTTTCCTTAATAGGCAATATTTAAAACATCTGTATGTAGCTTGAGCTCTCATGATCCTTTTTCAAATAGAAAAATCTGAAATACCACAAACACTGTATCAAATAAATTCTGAACAGAGAGCAACCTAACACTGCAGAAAATTACAGAAGTCCTATTCCAGTTCTGAAATAAATGTAATCATAAAGCTACCTCTCGACCATACTTTCTTGTACAAGGAGGTATTATACTTAAAAAAAAACAAAACAAAACATATTTTCCACTAATAAGAAAAGAATGTGCTTGGCTTCATGTAACTATCTACCCACGTGTGGCTATACCATGAAATAGACAGAAAATACAGATCTGTACTGTTACCTGTCAGCAATGTGTTCTTGGGGAACCAGGGCGCAGTACCCAGCCTGTCTGACTCACAAAAGACCCCCCACACACACACACCCCACCCAGCCTCTGCTTGAACCAAAACAGATCAGAAGAAAGGCTTACAAAAGCAATGAAAAGGCAGTGGAAGACACACCTAAACCCCTCCGGACAAGGGTGATAGGATTAAGGAAATTCCCCGAGCCTCATTTGCATTGGAGATGGGACAGGGAGGCATCTCTATTAGCATACAGAATGGAGAACAGAGATTCCAAGGCAAGAACAGCATTGAACTCTGGGACCAGCAAAGCACTGCATGATGGGGGATCTCTGCTCCAGATGTTAATGAACCCACGCCTGCACACACCCAGCTCTGTAGTTATCAGACCAATTCTAGTAATAAATCCTTTATTGATACCCAAAATACTGAAGCCGCCTAATTGCATTGTGAGTTCCCTCAAAAGAACACAGCCCATAGCCAGGAATGATCAATTCCTATTGTCTAACCTGAACAACACACCTTTGGTATACTCCCTTGAGCCATCAGTTTACCCATAAATGAATCTAGTGTTCTCCCCTGAACCATTGTTCTTTCCCTACAAAAACCCCATACCCATGCTCAAGTAAGTGTTCCGATGCCTGGATCCAAAATCTGTATCAGTTCCATTGGGACTTCATCTTCTCCTGACTGATTGTGCTGGGGGCTCTGCCTGTCTCCAGCACTCCGGACCCTCAGCTACCACCACCACCTGGGACCCCTGATCGAGTCAAGCTTCACGGAGTGGTGAGAACCCAGCTCTCTTTCTCTCTAGCCTTCTGACCCTGACTTGTGTGATCAGTTAGTTTTCTGAACCTGACTTTTATAATGAAATGTAAGTTAGATTTAATATTATAACTGCTTTATTTGTTTGGCTCCCCTATGGTTATTACCTGGCAATAAATAACTTTCATGGTTAAACTGGTTGCTTCTCTCTCTCTCTCTCCCCTCCCCCCATGTCATGTGTCTAGCAGAATGAACCCTATATGTGCTACTAAATATGATTGTTAATAATGTGACTTTGAAGTTATGTAGAGAATTAATTCCTATACTTAAAATTAGATAGAGTCCTAAGAGGAGGCTGGCATACTTCATGGAGTTCCCCCATGGTTAATTTCTCTATGGTGTCAGGCAAAGCAATTTGGGTACAATTCTTGTGATAACCCAAACTTTCACATATTACCATGCAGAAACTGTAAGCTGCTCAACACAGAAATGTGGCTGAAAGGGAAACGCACCCACAGGTCCTCTATTCTCCCACAATGCAGTTAATTGGATCCTAACACCACTAAATCGACTGTAGAGGTCAGTTATATCTCAGCACAAGGCATTCCTCCCTCTTCTCCAAACTGATGCATATCTTAAACCTGCAGCCAGGGTGAATAAAAATCAATGATTTAATTTAAAAAAAAAATGGATTTTTTTTAATAAAATGCTTTTTGAGGAAAAAACCCAATCTAAAGATAGTTTTAATTAAGATACATTATAGCTCAAAGATATCTCATCATGGAGTAGGGATTATAAATTCTAATTCTATAGTATGAGAATATATTCATGTAATGTTTAAGAAAAGTTTTGTAAATGAGTTCCAATAGTTCATGGATTAGGGAACCAATCTTATGGGGGGGCCAGGGGCTTCCGTATAGATTATTTAGGTTAGTCTTTCTATCTACCCAATGGGACTCAGTGCTCAGTCTAGGAGATACCGTCAGAGATGCTTAGTTTTGCAGTTCTCAAAACTGTAGATTTGTGTCTCCAGAGGTAACATGCTTGTTAACAGCAAAAATGTTTTAAAATAAATAAATAAATATATAGAGGTGAGAAATAACTGACCTCAACTCTATTGTCCTTCTGAAAATTTGTGCACACAGAGTCAATCCCTTACCTCTCTCTAAAAGTGCAAAGTTTCAAAAAGTTCAATGAATAGAAGATGGTTTGGGGCGGTGGGGGGAGAGAATAGATCTGGACAAGGAGAAGAAGTCTGGAGATAAATGTGAGAAGCGCGGGACATATGCTTGTTTTGTTAAAATAACGTATTATATGTTTGCTGTTGAAGAAAAAAAATCCAGAATACTTAACGTTGTTGTTTTAGTTAAATAAAACAATTTAATTGTCTGTCTGGTGATGTTCTCCTCCTCATACAGCATGGCAAGAATATCCTCCAAATACTAATGATTCACATGTTGAATTGGAGATAGTTCACCTCCCAATGACTTCATAAATATCTGTTTCAATTACCCTTGGTAAATGAAATAACCAACCAATCATTCATTCATTTTCTGATATAGCTGTAAAACTAATCAGAAATTTTTTCAAAATAAATCACTGTTTAAAAATGTATAGTATGTATCCTCTAAAAATGAAACCTACATCTATCTCTGAGTTGTGAAGAATACGTATTAAGGTTGTAACAACCAACAAGAATACACTTTTATGTAGAAAACCATGATTAAATAGCATCTTCCTGACAAGTGATTTAAATCATGATTTAAATCAATTAATTTGATTTAAATCAAATCCACCCTGCCTGCAGCCCTTTCCCCACACAGCCCTTGAAAAGATTTCAGACAAGGCCTGCATAAAGGACTTTATATTCCCACATGCCTGGTGTTTATTTTGTCCTTTTTCTGTGTAGTACCACTTTTTTTCTAGCAGCCTGGGTGGCTCAGCTCATGGGACCCAGCAGTAGTCAGCCATCAGAAAGGCACATTACCAAGTAGACAAGATATCCTCAAGAATGAAGGGGTTGGGGTAAGAGAGAAAAGAATCCTCAAGAGCTTGGCTAAACCAGCCTGCACAGTCAAGAAGAACCCATGATCATGTACTGAGGCAGACAAGAGGGGAGCACGGCACATACACACAAAAGTTTCCTTTTGCATTTTGAATGTGCGGGCAGTATATTCAGTGAACAAAAGCATTTTTCCCTTCCTTAAAACCCAAGGCTCTGCGTTCTCCATCCCAGCCCTGTTTACTGGCAGTTACTACTGTAGAGAGCCATAAATCCATTGATCAACTTCAAAAGATTAAATGCTGATCTTCCTCTAATAAACACGCACAATAAACTTGTCAAGTATGGTCCTCTAAAGAATGGGAGGTTATCACTTTCACCCTGAAAAAAACAAAATCATTTTCAAAAGGTGAATTCCCACTACAGTTCCAAAGTTATACAATTTCATTGCTGCAACAGGGAGGCAGTGGGTACTTGTGCGTAGAAGAAAAGTTGGGGAATCTGGAGTGCTGGGTTCTAGTCCTGGCTCTGCCACTTGTGTAAATTTGGGCAAATCACTCTAGCAGTCTGTCCCCACACGCCAATACACATTGGTAAAAATCAATCCATGGTTGCAAATGCACCCTTCCCGGTGCTACTAATTACCTCAGAGGGGTACTGTGAGGCTTAATTAATGCATGTTCACAAAGCACTTCAAGATCTTCTAGGGAAAAAGTGCCTTGTACAGCACAGTGTCCTACTACTGACTTTAACAGTAGTGCCATATATGACTAAAGGGGTGGGGTCTGGTGGACAATAGGCCATTAAAAAATAGTGCTCCAATGGGTGTTTTAAATGCATGTTTAAAAAGAATATATTTTCTCCTCCTCCTCTAGCAGCATTTGTTACTAATTTCCCTCTCCAAACTGTGAAAGGAAATGTCTGGGCTGCCAACCAAGAAGGATTCATTTACACATTCACTAGATTTTAGATGGAATCAATGTTGGAAATTCAGAGGGAGAAGACGACAGTATTTTAAACCTTGTAAGAATACCCAGTATTTATATATAGAATTTGTAACAGATGTCAGGGGAATTGTTCTTTAAATTTCACTTTTTTTTTTTTTTTTTACAACCTATATTTTAAACTGTTTACATGGTTACACAAAGCACAAACCAGTGCAAAGTAATCCAATCCACGCTAGTAGCCCAAAATATGAAATATTTTTAGCGGCAGCTTTATTTATACACACTAAGTATTTCAGTGAGGATCATATTGCTGAATACTAGAGACAGCTTGAAAATTAGTGATACATTTGCCAACAGGATAGAATAAAAAGGAGCCTGTTTGCGTGCAGGCAGGCACCTACCACCTCTACCAAAGAATGCTCAGGCAGCTTTAAATTATAAATATGAGTAATTGACTTTTTTTTTTTTTTTACATTAACTTAAAAGGACACCTGGCTTGGCTTGTAATGTAAGAGGAGCAATTCACTGCAGGGCCTTTAAGATTGGAATTTCCAAGAAGCCTAAGGGATTTGGGTACCTACCTCCCCTTAACACGCTTGTGAAAATTCCAACCTGTATTCCTAGATTAACTTTCCCACGTCCAAATACCAGAGGTCAAAATCTAGTTTAGTTGCCAAAGGGGAGGTTGGTTGTGTTAGTTCTTCACAAACATTTGTGCCTGTTGCAGAAACCTTTGCACAGTCAGGCATTATTATAAAGGGACTGTTCAAAAGATGCCAAGGACCACAAGAAGGGCTGTGGATGTGGTGCTCTGCCAGAGGCATATTGAGGGGGACGAGGGGAAAATACATATCACACCAGTACCTGACTGCACTACGCCTAGGCTGTAGTCACCAGGACAAAACTTACTAAAAATTCAAGACGCCTTTCTATTTTATTATGAGCTAGCCCTAAACTTTACTAAAGCAATCCCCAGTAATACAGAGAGCAAGACTGTGACTTGGCCTCACAAAAGAGTAAGATGACTACATTATAATCCTGCAGAGGTTATCGGAGGTGTCTTGTTCTGCAGGATAATCAGGTACAGCATGCCATTTACTCAAGTATACCCAGAAGGTTCAAAACCCAGAAGACAGATAAAGAATCCCAAACATATTTTCAATCTCATGATTTTGCGGGCCTGACTCATGATTTCTGAA
The DNA here is from genome assembly GCF_965140285.1 of Lepidochelys kempii. Classification (NCBI taxonomy): domain Eukaryota; kingdom Metazoa; phylum Chordata; order Testudines; family Cheloniidae; genus Lepidochelys; species Lepidochelys kempii. The sequence goes on from NC_136385.1 coordinate 21,858,271, forward strand.
TGCGTGGGGTTGGCATTACTGAAAGCCTTATAAAAGTTATCAGGTTCAGGTAAGGTTGTCATTCCCCCAGCCCAGACACACAAAAACTCCTTCTTCATACCATTGTATGAACGGAATTTAATTAAAACCACTCAATAAAAACAATCCAGTTGCTAGCATTACAGCAGCGCCTAGACGCCCAACCAAGATCAGAGCACCACTGTGCTGGGCACTCTATGGGGAGAGAGAGAGAGAGAACAGTCCATGCCCAAAGGAACCTACAATCTAAACAGACAACACTAAGGATGTGAGGCTGACACAGAGGCAGAGATATGAAGGGACAGCAGGTCAGTGGCATAACTGGGAATAGAACTCAGGGCTCCCAGTCCAATCCACTAAACCAGTGGTTTTCAACCTGCGGTCCGCAGACCCCTGTGAGGTCACAGACATGTCCAAGATTTCCAAAGGGATCCACACCTCCATTCGAAATATTTTAGGGGTCCATAAATGAAAAAAGGTTGAAAACCACTGAACTAGACCACACTGCCACCCCAGAATAATTTCAATGTATCTTTCCAATTTTAACCAACATTTACAGTGGCATTTTTTTTTAGTAAGCTTAAAAAGTGGGTCCTAAGAATGTAATGTGGGTAATGGTTTTGGACTGTGTGTCTGGCATTCTCGTCTTCTTTCCCCGCCTCCCCGGGACTATGCAAATCTAGTATCTTTATCAATAGTAATCCTAAACATTATATGTCTTACTTATAGGGACAAGCACATATTAGTAAAACCGGTAGCTAACCTTACATATTGCTTTTTAATAAATGGACAATATGTTTTTAAAAGTCCATGTTACATTTTCTGAGTTGTGTGGGGTTTTTGAGTAGTTTTGGTTTTGTTTGGTTTTTTGGGGGGCGTTTTGTGTGTTAATTATAAGGTTTTAAGAAGCAGAGATTTATTTCAGAGTCCTGGTTTTCCTTGGCAGTCTACAGTTTGTCACTGCTAACGTTATTATTTACAACAAAATATAGCACTCTGATTATATACAATTTCATTTCAATTGGACTGAATTAGTTTATTTCCCTGCAACAACCAATTATCTGAAGAGAATGTTCCAAAAGGGGCCATCAAAGGTGCTTTATAAAAAATATGCAATTTGGGGGTTTGTTTAGCTTCTTCAAGCCTGACAGGAACTACCAGAGTTCTCTGTGAATTTACCTATTCTTGTCTCATCCAGCTCCTGTTATGTTCGCTATTTTAAGTAAAGGCCATTCGGTATCAAAAGACGATGGGCAGCTGACTTGATTTAGCACAGACAAGGTGGCTGAGGTAATCTCTTTTATTGGACCAATTTCTGTTGGTGAAAGAGACATGCTTTCGACTCAGCGCATTACACCTTCTGTATCAATGGTGTGCTTCCAGGAAGCAGAAAAGGGCAGCGCCCCCCATAGCATGCTGATGGAGCAGAGATAAGTTATTTGTGGAGCACTGCTTTAAAACAAGACTCCTCCAACTTGATCACTGGTGGACGACATATTAATATAGAGCATCTAAGAGACAGCATCTTATGAACAGTCCCCACGACCCCACCAAGTTCACAACTGCATGGATCACCTTCCTTCTCCTTTGTGAGCTCATTAATATCTGTGTCGCTAAAACAAACTGCTTACATTAGGAAAGTAAAATATGTATAGTTATCATATAATACAATTTAACAGCTGGAAAAAAAGGAGAGCCAATACCATGTGACCAGCCAACTCTCCACAGACCACCAAGCAAGTAAGCAACCACGGATCACATTTTGAGAACTGCTGCTTTATGACATTACAAAAACAGCATTTCAGCAGAGAATTCAGAGGCACTTACGTGGCACTACAGTGAGACTAGACAACCCTTCCCGTCCATTTTCAGTTTCATTTCAAGGAAAGGAAGTCCTTGGGGAATAAAGCCATCCACGTCTGGTACATTTTAATAAATAGAGAAAACTCCTAGAAGTTATTGCAAAACTATTGGCTCTTGGCAATTCTTGGTTTCTGCATTGTGAAACCTGTGTACCTCATCAGTTGTGAGAACTGCAACATGATGCCAGTCTAGCCCAGCTCATACTAGACATACAACGGGACCTATCCAGTCTCAACTCACTGCTCCGTTCATTTTTTTCTCCCCAGTTCAAAAACGTGTGCCTTTCACATGAGCATTTTACGGAGAGTTAAAGTTATGCTTTGGGGTACCCCTAACTGATTCATGTTATTGACAGGGCAATATATAAAAGTCGCCACCAGCCTCCTTCTCCAAGAGCCCAGCTGTTTGTACTAGGATCCATGAATAATTGCCAATTTCAAAGAAAATTTCCTGCAAGGCACAATTGTTGTATAAATAAATTTGAGACCTGCAGGGGGATTGGACGGGACAGTAGGACTTATTTACCCAAGAACTATGTGCAAACTGTGGTGAATGTTAGCACTTAAGCTACCTATTGCCCAGTAAAGCTTATTACCCCCACCTGAGAGATGAAACAACAACAAAGGTGTAGACCAACATCTCCAAAACTGGTTACCAATTTTGGGTCTCTGATTTGAGACCCACTGTTGTCCGATGTTCAGAAGTGCTGAGCACACTCAGAGCAGGGCTACACAACGGGGTTAAGTCAACCTAAGTTACACAACCCCAGCTACATGAATAACGTAGCTGGAGTCTATGTAACTTAGGTCGACTTATTGCATGTCTACAATGTGCTGGGTCGACGGAAGAAACTCTCCCATTGACTTGCCTTATGATTCTCGTTCCGGTGGAGTACCAGAGCCAACGGGAGAGCGACGTGGTTGATTTACCGGGTCTTTACTAGACCCACTAAATCAACCTCTGGTGGATTGATTGCCACAGTGTCAATCCATGGTAAGTGTAGACATGCCCTCAGATTCTGAAAATCAGGTTCCAGAAATCTCAAGCTGAATACCCAAGAAATGAGCAACCTCACAAATCAGCAGCCACTTTTGGAAATCTGAGTGTTAAGTGCTGAGTTAGCTATGGCTAGGATCTTCAAAGGAGTCAAAGGGAGTTTTTAGGCATCCAACTTCCATTGAATGTTAATGGTATTTGGGCACCCAACCGCTTAGGCTCCTCTTAAAAGGTGTAAATGTTTAACAGTGAGAGTATTTAACCACTGGAACAAATTACCAAGGGTCATGATGGATTCTTCATCACTGACCCATTTTTAAATCAAGATTGGACTTTTTCTAAAAAAGATGCTCTGGGAATTATTTTGAGGAAGATTTATGGCCTGTGTTATACAGGAAGTCAAACTAGATGATCACAATGGTTCCTTATGGCCTTGGAATCTATGAATCTATGAAAACCCCAGCTTAAATCATGAGGGAGACCTCCAGTCCTGGCACTAAAAAGCAGAAGTCCTTTACGTGCACTGCATTGCTGTGTGTAGTACACTAAGCCACACTGCCTCCTAGTAGTGAGTTGCCAGTTCAGATGCAGACAGCTATCTAGGAGGGAACTTGGCACTGTTACCAATAATGACAGAAAGAAAAAGTACCTTGAACACTGGTAAAACACCAATTTTGATCTCAAGTCTCCATCAAAAAATTATTCCTATTCAACACTGATATGTCCACAACAGAGCGGGGTTTGATCTTTAATTTGCTCTCAGCCGCCAGCTGGCAAATTTCCAGTTCCGTGCTGAAGCTTTTAAAATCCTAATGGGATCATCATTCGGATCCCAAGAGTCTGTTTCTGCCCTCCAATATACATGCATGTATTATGCAAATGTATTGTGCACCTAAGGAGCCAGCAGCAGCCTGAAGTGCTACTGTAGCTCCACACATTCCTGGTATAAAGACATGGTTTATTCAGGCCAGTGCAGGGACCAAACCCAGGATCTCTCGATATAAAGGTACGAGCCTCCCCTGCTTGAGATAAATGACAAGGTACAATTAGCTTGGAGGCAACCACAGAAACAAACATCCATGCCTGGTCTAGCTAGCCCCTAAGGAGGGCAGAGCCACACTGCTGAAGTATGGGTTACGATAAGGTTCATCACTAGCTGCCAAATCCCTCCCTCCCATAAATTAAGACTGGCTCATTCCAATGTGGGAGGTCACTGCCCTATACAGATAACCATAGCCTCAAAAGAGAGATCTCTGGACTATAGACTATTCCACATACAGTTATGACCACCACATAGGAGCCTCCCTCCAGTATACAGTCATTAGGTAGCCACCTGGCTACCTGTGACTGTATCATTCTTACAGCTAATTTAGAGAGCCCACTTGAAGTGGCAGCAGGTGGATGGACATACTGGGTATGTCTACACTACAATTAGACATTCGTGGCTGGCCCATGTCAGCTGACTCAGGGCTCGTGGAGCTCAGGCTAAGGGGCTGTTTAACTGCAGTGTAAACATTCAGGATCAGGCCGGAGTCCAGGCTCTAGGAAACTGCGTGGCAGGAGGGTCCCCAGAGCTCGGGCTACAGACCAAGGATGAACGTCTACACCACAGTTAAACATCCCCTTAACCCAAGCCTCGCAAGCTTGAGTCAGCTGGCACTGGCCAGCCTCGGTTTTTAACTGTAGTATAGACATACCCATCATATGTAATTTTAACTGCTTCTTGGAAGCCATTGGTCCAGAACGCGTGACACAGTTAAACTTATCCATACAGTCAAGTTAATGTCAAGTTGCATTCATTGAAGGAGGCAGTCTGTTTCTTTAAACTCCCCTTTGTTTGAATGGGACTCCACAAAGCCACCACGTTGCTATGGAACCAGCTCATACGTTTCCAGGGGCTATGTTTTGGTTCCACACTTTTCAGTACATCTCAGAGAAGACCACATCATCTGGGCAATTACAGATGGCAAAGGCATTTAGCTACAAGGACTAGATGGAGACCATTTAAGGGTAGGGCTTCAGAAGGGCCAGGGTTGCTCACTAACATGTCTTAAAAAAAGATTTAAATGAAAGACAGGTTTGAACAACAGGAGCACCTCTGCATTTTCTGTGGCATATCAAGCACTATAGTGTAATACACAACAATACATTTCAGACATTACCTCACTCACCATTTGAGACAAAGACATCCTTGACATTCCCGCTTTAGCACTTTGCCCTCAACAGCCTGGCCCTGAAAACCTGCAGTACTCTGTGTCTTTCATGAGAGATACTATATCAAGACAGTGTTGTGTAACACAAGGAAAATATATTTCCTACCAAGGTGGCTAGAATGCAACAATTTGCACAGTCTGTTCTGGGCACTGGAATACTGTTTGTTAGAGGACCACATAAAGCAGTGCCTCAGGGGCTATGGCATCCCTTTAACTTCTCTCCTTTTGCAGTTTTAAATTGTCACGGAGGACAGCAGATCATCTCTTTTTCCATAGCTTGTTTTATACTGGTTTTATTCCCCTTTGTGGCAACGTCCTTAGAAAAAACATTCAGACAACTTTATTCTTCATTACAATAGCACCTAGAGGCCCCAACAAGATCAGAGCCCTGTTGCACGATGCACTGTATATGCACATATGAGAGAATCCCTGCCCTGAAGAGCTTACTATCTAAAAAGACAAGAAAAAGGGTGAGAGGAAAAAGAGAGGCATACAGAGGTGAGGTGACATGCCCAAGGTAACATAGCAGGTCCGTGGCAGCATCAAGAAATGAACTCAAGTCTCCCAAGTCCCAGTCCAGAGTGCTGTCCACTGGATCACGCTGCCTCAGGTTACCTTTCCTGCCAGTTGCATCTCTCTATCTCTACCAAAAAGTGATAACCAAGTCCAACCACCTCCCTTTGCATTTTTAGCAGCACTCAAAATTCTCATGCTGTGTGTACATCTGGGTTTCTTCCTTGTCTATACACTACACTCTGGGCCTGATTCTGCAATGTGCAGAGAACCCTCAATTTGCACTGAATTTACTGAGATGAGGCTGCTTAATACCTTGTGGGATTGGGTCCAGTGATGTAGCAACAAAGCTGTGGGAGTAGACTTGCTAGTTAACAATCACCTGTGGAAGCAGCTACAGGTGCATCTGGGCACATTTTTATTTTATTTTATTTTTTTTACTATCTCCCTACGTAACTTTACCGATTGATTTCTGGCTAAGCTATTCATCGTGTATTTCAAATGATACAGGACAGACAAGTTCTCCCACAATTCTCCCAAAGTTCTTTCTTCTTCCTCTCCCTCCCCCAACCCTCACCGCCAACACTGATGATTACTGAATTTGGTTTTGTTTTAACTAGGCATTTAGAGCCAAATTCCCTTCAAAGAAAGTAAAGGAGACATTTCAGGATTGGATCCCAACTATTTTTTTTCCCCCATAAGCTCCAACTTTTAGTTCAAGGTAATACATAGACAGTACATACAATCTGCATTCTACTCCTTATTACCTACACGGACTGCAATTAGGAGAGCCTTTCCTTATGCTGGAGTCTTAGAGGAGACAAACAATTTTCTGGAATTGTCTCTGTATTCAATATTCTGTAAGAGCACAGACAATATTCAATAAGAGCACAGACAACTCTTTGAATGTTTCTTCTGCTCACACAGTATTCATACTTTATACAGCCTTCTCTTCTGGTACCTGGCATGGCCGGTTTGCAACGAGCAGAGCCGTTTTTGCACCCTGGAAGAGCAGATCCAAGCCCACTTTCAGTCCAGAGAGTTTGGAATGAGCCTTAATAGTTTTGGGGAAAGAAGAAGTGGCAGTAGGCCATGCACACCTCCGTCCCCTAAAACACTAAGGGCTTGCCTACACTATCCCACAGTTTGCACTATGGTGGTATGGACAGCAGCACACATCGAAGTGCTGCACCGTAACTCCCGTGTGGACGCTGTGGGCATGAAAGGGTTCCTAGTTCGTATTAACATAGTCCCACGAGACAGTATTAATGCAAACTACAAACCTCTTAGTTTGCACCCACAGACAGCATCTACGTAGGGGAGTTACAGCTCAGTGCTTTGGTGCGCACTGCTATTCAAAATGAGGGCAGTGTAGACATAGCCTAAAACTGTCTTCACTGCAGGGTTATCTACACTTGAGTTAGCCTAGCTCAAGAGGGAGCAGCCACACTGAAACAACACTTGTGTTGCTGTGTCTACACTGGGGTACACTCTCTCTGTGGGACTCTAAGACTTCTTGGGGGCACATCCCATGGTTCTTGCCATGCCTATGAACTCTTCCCCAGTGAACTGTGGAGAACTTGTCTGTCCTACGCAATTTGAAACACACTATGACCAGCTTAACCGGAAATCAACTGATATTGTTATTTTTTATTCACATTACAAACAGCCCTCTGATTAACAAATCAGCAATGCAAAGAAAAAATGCTGGAATCATGAACATGCCTCTAACATCTGTTCAAAACAAGTGTGGATTCACCAGCACAGAGTGAGCAGAACTATCACAGAAGCCTCAGGTCTCTTTGCCTCTAAAATGTGCAAAGAAACAGTTGGATTTATGGAACAATAACAATAAAAAGAGTGGAGAATCTCCCTTCATGTAGTTCCAGCAGGACAAACACTGCTGACCTCAGAGAGAAAAAAGAACCATAAGGAATTAATTTAGTTTAATCAATGTTCTTGGCTAAAGCAGAAGTATCTCCAACAAGGAGGCGAAGTTCACAAAGCTGGGAATAGATTATTGTATTAATTTGCTGTTAGAGGGGAGAAATTAAATAATATCATGCTTTTATTTATACTACTGGTGTTATAGACCAGGTTAAATTGAATTCTCTGCTCCAATTCCCCCCCAAAAACAAACTATCAACGAAACGAAGACTTGAAAAGGGACACTATTAGTCAGTGTTGCCAGATTTATCTATTGTTTATATTTGAATCCTGTAACAGAAATAGTTTTAAGAAGTTATAGCTGACAAAAAATAAAACTGATTTAAATGGAGTCACAAGCCTTGTGTAAAACCACAAGTTGTAACTCTGATTTTGTACCACAGGACTTCTTTGGCCCCCTTTTTGCGAAAGTACTTGTGCACGGCATACAAGTTGTGCAGGTAACAGACCTCTCTGGACAGTTTGACAAGGGAGGTTCTTTTCTAATAAGACACAGCTATCTCGGAAAACACATCATTATAATAAAACATTAAACGAAAAGATGCAGAACTGTGTCCCAATGCATAATGTTTGCCATCAGATAAGAGAATTCTGGCCTAACCAATTCTCTTTCTGAGCAGCTCTCTCTGCATTTCACAGAAGCATTTGATTTTCAGGACCAGACTTCATACATTTAATACAGATGTAAGGAGAAAGCATCTTCCCAGCTTTTCTAAAATTCAGTCTCCTCCTCTGGAGTCAGCAGAACAGAACAGAACATCTGGAACTGGAAACAATGCAGATCAGAAACAAGCATACCATTTTCAAGCTTCTATTTGCTAAAGGCCTAAAGAAATTTTGTAAGCCAAATGTACCTATAGTTGTAGAATAACTGTTCTACACATTAAAAGTCGGGAACCTTTATCATTGAGGAGCAATCTGCCAAACCAAAAAGAATAAATAAGTTTTAAAAAATGGAATAGAAGAATAGAAAATTATTTTGCTTCCTTCACGTACAGTTGGTATCTGAAACTCATACAAAAGAACGCTGCACAGTTTAGTCTAGATTCATATATTCCAAGGCCAAAAGGGACCACTGTGATCATGTAAGTCTGTATAACACAGGCCACAGAACTTCCCCCAAAATAATACCTGGAGCATATTTTTAGAACAATATTCAGTCTTGATTTAAAAACTGATACCGATAGACAATTCACCATGACCCTTGGCAAACTGATCCAATGTTTAATTATCCTTACTGTTAAAAATGTAGTCTAGTCATGTATTAAATAAGAAATTACCTGAATCTTGGCCCAAAACACAATACAAATCTTTGGGTGTTCAAGAAGTTTGATTAACTCCTTCACCTGCAGTTTTCTACTGCAGCCTTTGTGTAGCAGGATAAGCCATCAGCATTCTTTGCAGTGTTGACATTCTAATGGGCATGAAGGGGAGGGAGAAATAATACACCAAAGTACATTCTACCAGCGCTCTTGTGTACCAATATCTGAGGGCTTGTCTACACTTGAAATGCTACAGTGGCACAGCTGTAGTGCTTCAATGTAGACACTACCTACACCAATAGGAGGGAGTCTCCCATCAGTTACGGTAATCTGCCTCCCCGAGAGACTGTCTACACCCGGGGGTTGGGTCAGCATAACTATGTCTGTCAAGGGTGAGAACTATTCACACCATGATCGATGTAGCTGGGTCGACCTAGCTTTTCAACAGAGACCAGGGCTGAGACAATTTCCAAGCATTTCTTTACATTATTTTTTAATTTGCCTTGCACTGTTTTGACTGGGCCCAAATGCAATATCATCCAAAGGCTACTTCAATAGTATTTCTGGTCATCTTGAAATCAGGGAATACCAGACATCTCACGGAAAATACAGTTCTCGTGAGATTTCCATCTCAGTCTTCTAGGCCAAAAAGTTTTGGACAAGCACCTGAATGTCTGGGGGTTCTTATCAAACCCAATCCATGAAGTAGCTTGGAAAAAATCCATTCACTAGCAGCAACTAGGAAGTTTTCCTGGAATACCTGGGGAAACACTCACAAGCCCAAGATCTCAACACTTGCAAAAATAAAGCTTTTCACTTTAAAAAATTAAGTCTCTAGCCTTTCTGCTTGCAAAGGCACTCTTCCTAATATGAATTAATACAGCACTGTCCTCTGGAGACTGCATATATATATATTCCAGACTAGAGATCTACAGCATAGAAATCACAGTTATCTCAAGCATGGTCAGAAAATGGTAAATATTTTCTCACAAAGTTTGGGGTGGAGGGGACGGGGGATGACAACTAAATTTTGTCATGGAAACTCTTTGGTTTCAAAAAAAAGAAAAAAAAACAGGAAGTTTTGAATAAAACATTTCCCTGAAAATTTTTGTTATACAAATGCAATTTTTAATTTGGAAAAAAGTTTTCCAACAAAACATTTCAACCAGCTCTACACCACTGCCTGCCTCTGCTGCAGTTCATAGCTCTCACAAGCAGAAACCACATGAAAGTGACAAAAGTCCAGTTTCATTGCTGCTACTCAGACACTATACTGCAACATGGGTTTATTTTATATGGATGCTGGGCAAAACGGTAAACTCCAGCAGAGGCAAACAAAGGAACCCAAAACAACATAGACTGGGGAAGGGACAGGGTATCAGAGAATACCCATTTGCAGCAGCCAAGAGGATATGAAGCTTGGTTTGGAGAAAAGGAAGAGAAACACCTCCCAGCAGCCAACAGATACAAACAACAGGAGGAGAATCAGCAGATTTATTGGACACCCAATTATGAATCCTGGAGCCTGTTAGCATCATCCTGTGTTACATTAATGCCTAGAGGCCCAAACTGACATCACAGCCTCATTGTGCTAGACACTGTACACATACATCATAAGAGACAGTCCCTACCCGAAAGAGTGTACAATTTAAAGACAAGACAAAGGAAGTATCTCTATTTTGCAGATGGAGAACTGGGGCACCAAGATTAAATTATTTGTCCAAGGTCACACAGGGAGGTTGTAGCAGAGTTGTGAATTGATCCCTGCTCTTCTGGGTCTCAGCCCAGTATCTTAACTATAAGAAAAGGAGTACAAATGTGTTAGTCTCTAAGGTGCCACAAGTACTCCTTTTCTTTTTGCGAATACAGACTAACACGGCTGCTACTCTGTTAACTATCAGACTATCCTTCCTCCCCTTGGTAAACTGTATGAACATCACCCTTCAATTCCCTAATAGCTGGGGGTTGGGTGGACTTGCCTTCTCACAAGGGTGACCCTGCTGGTACCTCTAGCCTTGTCTACATGCTAAAAAGGTGTGTTCTCTACCTTGTGATAACTAATGCGTGTGAGCTGTCACCAGATAAAAACAGAGTGAAGACAAGACACTTTAGTTTCACCATGGAGTAAATTCTCTGGGGTCAACCCCAGGCTAAGGTATAGGGCTGACCTTGGAGAGTTTACCTCACGGTACAACAAAAGGTTTCAGAGTAGCAGCCGTGTTAGTCTGTATTCACAAAAAGAAAAGGAGTATTTGTGGCACCTTAGACACTAACAAATTTATTTGATTTGTTAGTCTCTAAGGTGCCACAAGTACTCCTTTTCTTTATTGTACAACTAAAGTGCCCTGTCTTTGCTCTGTTTTTACTGGGAGTCTTAGTCTACACTCATCACTGCAGTGCCTCCTTGTGGCTGCATCTGGGAAATCTCTCTGCCTGGTCACGCCCCCTTCCACCTCTCATTCACATCGTCTGTCCGTGGTTCCCCCCCCCCCCACACACACACACACACACTCCAGGAGTTGCAGTTCTTCCTCTTCATGGGTCAAGCCTCCAGCTGGGTCATTATAGTTTTCCAGTTCCAGGGTATCAAAGTCTCACTGGACTGGCTGACCAGGTATAGTTCCCAGCATTCCTCTAACTCACAGCTATGCCACTTCCCCCAGTGGCTGGTAGGGGATCCCAGGCCAACCCTTTAGTCTGGGTTCCAGCTCAGGGACCCTCAAATCAGCAGCCAAGGTCTGTGTCATCGGAAACCTGGCTGCTGTTTCCCTGAGTCTTTTCCTACGCCACCACTAACAGGCTTCTGCTTCACCACCCTTCTAGGTAAATCCTTCCCATAGGGTGAGGATCCTAGGGTACTCCTCTCCCCTGTGTTTCCTCCTTTCCCACTCTAAACCCAGAGTGACTGCAAACTGCCACACTGCAGCCTCCTTCTGCCCTCACTGCTTGGCTTATACCAGCCCCACTTGTGCTCAGCTAGGATCATCTTCAATCAGGAATCACTTATCAAGCCTAAACCTCCCTCACTGGGGGGTCTATCAGGTTACTTGGTCCCTTCTGAGTCTCATTAACCCTTTCCGAGCTAGTGTGGGATGACCACCCCATCACACCTGATTACAGCTCACCTACATTAGTTATCACCTGGTAAAGAACACCTTTCCCCCACCCCCCCTTTTCTTTTTTTTCTTTTGGCAGTAAAGACAAGGCCAGTCTCTATCTCACACATCCCATTTGTATCTAGCATGACCCAAGCCATTCACACATCCCATGTCAGAGCATGGCAAGTAAGCATACTACATCAGCAGACAGCACAGTACTCGAGCTGTGTGTGCACCGTTTAAGTTAGGAGCTAAGCCAAGTTGTCTGTCGTGTTCTGGAAGGAAACATGGTGTTGGTCTAATTAATTGCCACAGAGGAATAACGTGAAGAATTTTGTGGTAAACCTAAGCCTTGAGCTTTAAGTACGAAAATAGCCATCAAAATCCTCTAAAAGAAGTTATTTTAAGAGTTTATAGCTTTAAAAGGACAATTTCTAACCAGTTTTGTTTTTATGTTTTAATTTACCTCTTGATCCTTTTAGATGACTCGTTTACAAATTATTTGCCTAATTTTACTGTTTTTCCTTATTTCATAAACAAGAGAAATAATCACACTGCTCTCAAATCCTCTTATGTAGAGGAAACACAGAAGTAGCAGGAGACAAATGGAAGAGCTTAGAAAGGGTCCCTTCTCAACTTCAGATGTTGCAGTTTCCTCCAGACACAAAGAGGAGAGAGAAACAGTCTATTATTCTCTTTCAGGTTTGCTATGAGACACACAAGGTTTTTTTCTGTCCACAGCCTCGCCACCTGTACAAACAGCCAGGCCTACCATTGTTATCTCTCAACACACCCATCCGGCTTAGTCACATGAAAGGAAAGTGAAATTTAACACAAAGCTTCCATACATCCTGGAAGATGTGTGTCTGAAATCACAGATACAAAGGTCAGGACATTCCATGGGAAGGAACCTTCAGCCTGGCCTACACTAAAAAGGTAGGTCGACCCAGCAACATTGCTCAGGGGTGTGAAAAATCTACAGCAGTTAAGCTGACCTAAGTCTGTGTGTAGACAGTGCTAGGCCGATAGAAGAATTCTTCCATCAACCTAGGGCTTGTCTTCACTAACAGGGAGATCAACTGAAGAGCGTCTCCCGTCAACGCAGTGCAGTGAAGACACCGCGGTAAGTCGACCTAAGCTACGTTGACCCCAGCTACGTTATTCACCGAGCTGGAGTCGCATAACTTGGGTCGACTTACCCCGGTAGTATAGACAAGGCCCTAGCTGCCAAGGAGGTGGATTACCTATGCCTATGAGAGAACCCCTCCTGTCAGCATAGACGAAGTCTACAGTGAAGCACTACAACTGTGCCGCTGTAGCATTTCAAGTGTAGACAAGCCCTTACAGAGAGGGGAGCAAGACACCTACATAGGAGTTGATAATTACCATTTATATTATAGTAACACCTAGAGATCAAAACCAAGATGCCCAGTGTTATATACACTGGATAGACACATAGTAAGGGACTGTCACCACCCTGAAGGACTTATGATCAAATAGACCAGAGAGACAAAGTGTAAGAGAAACCAAATATCATTACCCCATTTTACATCTAGGGAAGTGAGGCACAGAGATTAAGCAACTTGCAGTCACATGCAGTCTATGGCTCAGCCAAGAATTGAACCCAGATCTTCTAAATTCTACGTCAAGCATCAGCCATCCTCTCTTTCTTTTTGGGTTGAATGAGATTAGACTGTTTTGCTGCTGAATTGTCTTCCAAACGAACATCACATGGTACTATGAGGCATATGTTCTTTATCGTGGCAAATGGAAGAAGAAATATTTTAGTCACTCTAATTTCCTGGCCCCTTGACAACCCCTTCAGTCCTTCATTAGAAGGACTCAAGGATGTATAGCTAAAATAATCCAAAACTGAGGTTCACTGAAGATATAAACAGCAGGGCACCGAATGGGTTAAAACCTACCCATCACCAAAAACAATTCCTCACAACTACACTATTTCTGCAATGCCTACAAAAACTAGCTTACTAAACTGCCTAGTTATCTATGGGTTTGTCTACATGGTGCATTAGTCCACACTAGAGGGATGTAAATTCTAGTGCACACTAGTGTGTTGCACATGAGCTCCCTAGTGTGCTTTAATATAGTCCCGTTTCAAACCGTACTACATTAATGCACACTAAGGAACGGTCATTGAATGTCAGCAGGATCCACACAGGCCCGTTAAGAAACGGCACGCTGGTGCATACTAGAATTTACACCCCTCTAGCACAGATTAATGCATAGTGTACACAAGTCCTATTTTATTTCACTCATGAGTCAATTGCTCATCTCTATGGAGGGAATCAGCCAAATTTTGGAAGGGAGTGGTACAAGGATGTGAAAATAATGCTGGGAAACGCTATCAGAGAAAAAGAAAAGGCTGAATTGGAGATAGGTGCATTTGTATTTTTACATTAAAAAAGCGCAAATGAAGATGATGCATGACAGTCACCATCCTGATCATTCTGGTTTGTATGCATCCTTTTCCTTTTAGCCCAGGGGTGGGCAAACTTTTTGGCCCAAGGGCCACATCGGGGTTGCAAAACTATATGGAGGGCCGGGTAAGGAAGGCTGTGCCTCCCCAAGCAGCCCGCCCCCTATCCTTCCCCTCCCACTTCCCACCCCCTGACTGCCCCCCTCAGAACCACCAACCCATCCAACCCCCTTGCTCCTTGTCCCCTGACCGCCCCCTCCTGGGACCGCCCCCGCCCCTAACGCCCCCCAGGACCCCACTCCCATCCAACCCCCCCCGCTCCCTGTCCCCTGAGTGCCCCGACCCCTATCCACACCCCCGCCCCCCGACAGGCCCCCCCGGGACTCCCACACCTATCCAACCCCCCTGCTCCCCATCCCCTGACTCCTCCCCCCAAACCTCCACCCCCCCAACCAACCCCTGCTCCCTGACTGCCCCCCTGGACCCCCTACCCCTTATCCAACCCCCCAGCTCCCCACCCCCTTACTATACTGCTCAGAGCAGCAGGAGCTTGCAGCCCCGCTGGAGCCAGCCACACCACCCAGGCTACCCAGCAAGAGCGGTGGGCCAGAGTGCTGGGGGCGTGGTGGTCGCAATGCAGGGGAGGGGCCGGGGGCTAGCCTCCCCGGCCGGGAGTTCAGAGGCTGGGCAGAACGATCCCACGCGCCACATAGTTTGCCCACCTCTGTTTTAGGCTGTCTTCACTGCTAAAAGACAGATCACTAGTAAGATAACATCATGTTTTACCTCAATGTAGCTAGGTCAGATGGGGGGGATGAGGGGGTATGGTAATGAATGATCAGCTATACTAAGATAAAACTTGCTTTGTCTTCACTAAGATTTTACTTCAAGATAGATAATGATGTGAAAAATCACACCTCTTTCACCACTGAAGACAGAGCCTTGGTTTACACTTAAAATTTAGATCTATCTACTTCACTCATGGGTGTGAAAAATTCACACCCCTGAGCACCATATTTAAACTGAACTAATCCCTGATGTAGATATGGGTGTGTCAAAAGAAGAATTCAAACAACTACTAAGCTTAATTTGGCAAACAACTGCAACTCTACCAGTAGCCTGGGAAAGGAAGTGTGTCACAGAGCTCCCCACCTCGAATGACTACTGCAGCCTGCCACTGGAGGGCAAACAGCCCTGCCTCAATTTCCCCTCCTTCAGAGTCCTCAGTAACTCCAGGTCAGGCTCTTTTGCTTCAATCATACCCCTTCTTGGGGCCAATTTATTACAAAAACAGCGTCAATAGTCCAAAACAAAAATTCCCCAAATAAGTCCATTTATCACTTTCTGTGCATGTAGTCACTAAAATCACACGACACCTAGTCCCACAACTCCACACATACGATGCTCTGGCATCTTCTGCCGAACGTGAGCTCTTCAGTCCTCTCCTGTTTTTAGCGTAACAGTCACCCCAATGTCTTCAGCTCTAGTACAACTCTGCTCTTCCCAGCAAAAAACCACCCCCCACAGCCTCTCTGCTGGCAGTTCATCCTCATCAGGGGAGCATCTCTCACTCCTTCCAGCCCTCCCACCATTCTCTTAGCTCCAGCTCTCCAGCGTGGAGACGTCAGCTAATATGTATGCTCCTCTGCTGCTCTCCTGCCTTCCCCAGGAACCTCCCACAGTTTCTTTCAGGGACTTCCTGGTCTTTGGCTGCTCTCGCCTACCAATCTCTCCTGAGTCTCTCACGCGGTTGTCAAGCAGCTCTCACAAGCCTCTTTTCTTAACTGAACCAGGCAGCTCTGATTCACTGGGTCTCTCTTCCCTCCAGGGCTCAGGAACCCTCTCTCTTTTAAGCCTAGCAGAAATCAGCTGACAAGTCACAGATGCACCAGCCTCTTCCCACAGGGACAAAGTGAACAGTGTACCAACTGATGTAACAAGGGAAAATTAAATAGGCAAGAAGCCATTAATACAAATTAAACAAACATCAAAAGTTCGAGATGGTAAAGACCCAACAGTTCACCCATTCCTTGCATTTTCCTCTGCAACTTACTAGTTGATGTGTTATGTACCACTGCACTCTGATGGACAGAATCAGACTTGGCCAAGTGTTTGCGTGATATGTCTCCCTCTAGTGGCTGCCCTATAAAAATAACCTCTAAGCTATTTACATACAGTTAGAGATTTCAGTTCCCTTTGTTCAAGTTGCAGAGCCTTGTCTTTGGATTAGGTGTTCCTGAATTCTTATCTCCATAGTACACATGCCTTAATTATTACTTAATATTTATATTAGTTGGCAAATAGTGGTTTATGTTTGAGGCTAAAGATTCATAGCTTACGTTTTTAAGCTGTCAATGTGCCAGTTATTTTTAAACCATGCCCAATTAAATTGCATCAATATATTTTTAAAACAACAACAAAGCCCTGAAGCAGATTATAAAAGAAAATGAAAGCTCCTCAGGGACTGACTTTGTCCCGTTCAAAGATCTTTTTCCCCCTAGGTACATACAATAATAACAACACACAGAAGCAGACATCTACCTTCTTGGGTTACAACAAGGGTTTATGAAAGCTATTTAACCTACACATTTACATGCAAGAGGGGACCAGCTATTCTTTCTAGATGTTTAAGATGAAAGACTTCTTTAAACAAAAATATTATGACTCAGATTTAGGTCTTATGCAATTAATCCCAAAAACAAAAGATATCTTAAATCCCATTAGTAAACTGCAGAAAAAGTGAACATGGGTGTCTGCACACAGATATTACACAATCCCTCTCCAAGCCCACTTCACTGTGTCTTTTTCAGACTGCTTCAAATGAGAAGTGCCAACATATTGTCAGACTGCAGCAAAAAGCAGATACCTATGTTCCTTCCCACTCCCCTCACCCACCTTCACCATAGTTTTTAAAATTGGATCATGAAGACATTTTTATTCATTTTTGGTTTTGTAAGACCCATTTTCTCCCCTTTAACAAAAAATCAAAATTTGGAGCATAAAGTACTCAACAGTAGCCCTTTAAAAATAATCACTTTGAAATAGATAGATATTTTGACTAAATGGTTTTTGTTTGGATTTTAAACACCCCAGGATTGTTTGCAACCTCAATATTGCAACTTTCTGCTAGTGCAGAACTGCAAGGTGAAACTGACCAACTTATTTAATTGTCCAAGAGAAGTAAGATGCAAAAGTAAACAGCATCAGGAGTAAAAGGGAATTTAGACATTTGTTTTAGATTTAATAATCTTGTTGCTCCCATCCCCTTCACTTCTGCCGCCAAAATCTACTCATCTCCATCTAGGGTTACCAAGTTTCTAATTTCACAAAACCGAACACCCATGCCCCACCCACTGCCCTGCCCCTTCCCTGAGGCCCCTCCCCTGTCCTGCTCCTTCTCTGAGGCTCCCCCCATTCATTCCAAGCCCCTCCCTCCGTCGCTCGCTCTCACCCACCATCACTCACTTTCACTGGGCTGGGGAAGGGGGCTCGGGTGTGTGGGGGGGGAGTGCGCTATCTGGGGTTGGGGGCTCTAGGGTGGGGCTGAGGGATTTGGGGTGCAGGAGCAGGCTCAGGGCTGGGGCAGGGGGTTGAGGTGCAGGAGGGAGTGCAGGCTCTGGTGGGGGGTGTGAGCTTTGGTGTGCAAGATAGGGCTCCAGGCTGGGGCCAAGAGGGTTGGAGTGCAAGGGGGGGCTCAGGGCTGGGGGGGGGTTCTGGGATTGGGATCTGGGCTGGGGTAGGGTGTTGGGGTGCAGGGTCTGGGAGGGAATTAGGGTGCAGGAAGGGGTTTCCAACCTGGGGCAGGGGGTTCTGGTAGGAGTGTGGAGTCTGGGAGAGAGTTTGGGTGCGGGACGGAGTTCTGACCTGGGGTAGGGGTTGGGGTGCTGGTAGGAGTGGGGGATCTGGGAGAGAGTTTGGGTGTGGGAGGGAGTTCTGACCTGGGGCAGTGGGTTCGGGGTGCGGGTTCTGGCCAGCCAGTGCTTACCTCAGGCAGCTCCCAGTGGGCAGCACAGTGAGGCTAAGGCAGACTCCATGCCTGCCCTGGTTCCATGCTGCTCCCAGAAGCAGCCAGCATGTCCAGCCCCTAGGTGGACTTGCAGCCAGGCAGCTCTGCGCGGTCCACCTTGCCCACACCCTCAGACACCACCCCCACATCTCCCATTGGCCATGGTTACCAGCCAATGGGAGCTGCAGAGCCAGCATTGGGAGTGAGGACAGCACGTGAAGCTTCCCTGATCCCCGTTGCATCTAGAGGCCGGACATGCTGGCCTCTTCCGGGGAGCTGTGCAGAGCCAGGACAAGCAGGGAGCCTGCCTTAGCCCTGCTGCGCTGCCAACCGGACTTTCAACAGCATGGTCAGTGGTGCTGACCGGAGCCGCCAGAGTCCCTTTTTGACCAGGCGTTCTGATTGAAAACTGGACACCTGGCAACTTTATCTCCATCCTCACTGGCTGCTGCCATCTGCAACATGGCTCAGCCTTGCCTTGGACAGACCACCTGGGAGTGAGAAGGTCATTCATTTTGCAGACCCACTCAATTTTCTTGTCTTTTCTGCTGTGACTGCTAATTGTGACTGGGAAAGAGGGGTGAGGGGAGAATAGTTGTGTGACCTGGACACTTGCCCACTAGGAAGTGGACTCAAATCACCACCTCATTTCACTGAGCAGCCATTTTCCAGAAGTCATTACCTTCTATCACCTTCCTCTTGCTCACCTTACAAATGGAACGTGAAGCATTAAAGCAACTGCACATATTTTATTTAATCAATATTCTCATCATCATGTGAAAACAACCAGCTTCCTTCATGTTTTACTTGGAGGCAGTGAAGGAGTCTAAATCCTCTCAAGAATGTGCTGCACTGATTGCAACATGATATTGTTTCCCTTTATAAGGCTTCAGTATGTTATATTTACACACTTAACATGGTAATGATGAGCAAACACTTGACATCTTAATTACTAGCTATTCCTTTGAGGTCCCTTAAATCGAAGCTTTCAAGGAGTAAAAATCTTGACTCATACAGTAATTATCCAAAAACACCACAAAAAAGCATAACATGAAAGGGAAAACATCCATGAATGGCAGTATACTAGTTAATCCATATATTTCACCTTCTAGGAGCACCACACTATAAATACAAACACATGATCCATTTTTGGGCTGCTTAGAAGCCTCTCTAAGATGTTATTCTTGTCACTGATGAGGTGCAGAACGGACTATTAAAGACTTTTTAAAAAATAACACTCTGTTCTTAAATCATCTAAACTCATCCTAAGCAGGGTAATGTCTAAATTGTATGGAGATACATGAAGCTATCCTCTCTCCAGAATTAAATGAGTTACAAGCATCCATGAAAAGAAAAGGAGTATTTGTGGCACCTTAGAGACTAACAAATTTATTTGAGCATAAGCTTTCGTGAGCTACAGCTCACTTCATCAGATGCATTCAGTGGAAAATACAGTGGGGAGATTTATTTACATAGAGGACATGAAACAATGGGTGTTACCATACACACTGTAATCAGAGTGATCACTTAAGGTGAGCTATTACCAGCCGGGGGGGGGGGGACATGGGGAAATAGTTTTACTTTGTGTAATGACCCATCCACTCCCAGTTTCTATACAAGCCTAAATTAATTGTATCCAGTTTGCAAATTAATTCCAATTCAGCAGTTTCTCATTGGAGTCTGTTTTTGAAGTTTTTTTGTTGAAGAATTGCCACTTTTAGGTCTGTAATCGAGTGACCAAAGAGACTGAAGTGTTCTCCGACTGGTTTTTGAATGTTATAATTCTTGACGTCTGATTTGTGTCCATTTATTCTTTTACGTAGAGACTGTCCAGTCTGACCAATGTACATGGCAGAGGGGCATTGCTGGCACATGATGGCATATATCACATTGGTAGATGTGCAGGTGAACGAGCCTCTGATAGTGTGGCTGATGTGATTAGGCCCTATGATGGTGTCCCCTGAATAGATATGTGGACACAGTTGTCGACGGGCTTTGTTGCAAGGATAGGTTCCTGGGTTAGTGGTTCTGTTGTGTGGTGTGTGGTTGCTGGTGAGTATTTGCTTCAGGTTGGGGGGCTGTCTGTAAGCATCCATGAAGTGCAGACTCAACCCTACAGTGTAAGTTTTATTAGAAAAAGAGAAGTCGGGTTTAAATTAAACTTTACCCCATATCATAAAGCTACTTCTCTCTTTACTGATGCAGGTTGTTCCCAACACATGTGAGCAAAATTTGACCAAGCAGGGTGGAAAAAAATCAATGATTTTTTTTTTAAAAAATCAAAAAAGCATAAACTCTGGCAAATGAAGTGTAAAAATATAATTAGGAAGGCCAAAAAAGAATTTGAAGAACAGCTAGCCAAAGACTCAGAGTATTAGCACAAATTTTTTTTTATATACATCAGAAGTAGGAAGCCTGATAAACAACCAGTGGGGCCACTGGATGATCGAGATGCTAAGGGAGCACTCAAGGATGATAAGACCATTGCCGAGGAACTAAATGAATTCTTTGCATCGGTCTTCACAGTTGAGGATGTGAGGGAGATTCCCAGACCTGAGCCATTCTTTTTAGGTGACAAATCTGAGGAACTGTCCCCGATTGAGGTGTCATTAGAGGAGGTTTGGGAACAGATTGATAAACTAAACAGTAACAAGTGACCAGGACCAGACGGTATTCACCCAAGAGTTCTAAAGGAATTCAAATGTGAAATTGCAGGACTACTAACTGTCGTCTGTAACCTATCATTTAAACCAGCTTCTGTACCAAATTTTTTCCTGTACCAAATTTCTTCACACAACGCACAGTCAACCTATGGAACTCCTTGACAGAGGATATTGTGAAGGCCAAGACTATAACAGGGTTCCCAAAAGAACTAGATAAGTTTATGGAGGATAGGTCCATCAATGGCAATTAGCCAGATGGGCAGGGATGGTGTCCCTAGCCTCTGTTTGCCATAAGCAGGGAATGGGTGACAGGGGATGAATCACTTGATGATGACCTGTTCTGTTCATTCCCTCTGAGGCACCTGGCACTGGCCACTGTCAGAAGACAAGATACTAGGCTAGATGGATCTTTGGTCTGACCCAGTATAGCTGTTCTTATGTTCAGCGGTGGTTCCAATGGCAACAGTCCCATAGTTACTACCCCAGAATATTTCAGTACAATACAGACAGCACAATGCAGGATACAGTCTGAAATCCCAACACCACAATTTGAATTCTCTTTACACTAATGCAGTTTACAAGGATTTAAGCATTTAAGATTAAACAAAATGGATATGGACTAGACACTACGTTATAATAACTGTGTGCGATTGGGACCCATGCAACCTGCTTCCCTTGTTGGTGTTTGTAAGTTCTAGGGCATATTTGTTGTCTGCTTTGGAGGAAAGTGCATATAAATATGGACATATTTATACTATGTGGCAAACCAACATTTCTGTCGGTTCAGAGAGGGTTGGGCAATTAAGTCTATTATTGTTAAACCCACAGCGGTGGTCTGGAGTTCACAAGAACGTCAGAACTTGCGGAGTTTGGAAGTATTTTATTTAACAACCTCTGTATTTAAATATCTCCACAAGTTGAAATAGATATTAGGTACTGCTAAGCAACTTTCTTAGAAACTCATTCACATTCTTCCTTCTTCAGAGGGTGTTTCCATCCTCAGGCCCACCTCAGAAGGAATATAATTAGAGCTGGAAGAATAATTGATTTTATGGGTCACCGACAGTTCTGAAAAAAAAAAAAGGGTCCTTATCAAATTGAAACCAAATTTTTTCAGAGTTTTCAGCAAATTGAAAAACTTTACAAAAAATTCATTTCTAGTAAAACAAAATGTTTAATTTCTGGACATCAACCTCTGCTTAATAAAAGCAAAGAAAATGAAGGGCTAAACTCCACAAAATCAGAGGAGATGGCAGTGATCCCTTTATATCAGGGGAGTCAATAGGCAGACCATGGGCCAAATTCGGACCACCAGAAGCTTTCAAACGGACCTCAAAATCTTTTTATTTACTTATTATCATTATCAGGTTCTCTTTTATTATTTTCTCTGGGTCTGGACCTTGACTATACCTTGACAAAAAAAATAATTGATTCTCCCTGCTTTATATCTTATAGCCCAGTGGCTAAGACTCATCTAGAATGCGGGCGTCCCAGGTCTGAATCTTCATTCTGGATCAATGACTTGAACGCAGGCTTTTCCTCTCCCAAGTGAGCGCCCTAACCATCAGGCGACTGAGTATTCTGAGGTGCGTCTCTCGCAGTCTCTCTTGTGAAGCTCTTCCACTCTGTATAAAATACTTGAAAAGTCATCAGGCATGAGACAGTGTGAGAATTAGACTGTGGCTTGGTGGTTAGGGAGCTTAGCTGGGATGTGAAAAACCCAAGTTCAGTCCTTGCTCCAATGATTATTTATTTATTTATATAGCACGGAACATCCTCACCAAGAGAGATTCATCCCCAAATACCCAATAGCTTAGTGGTCAGGGCACTCACCTGGGAAGGGGGAGACCCTGCTCCAGAGTGAGGATTTGAACCTGGCACTTGAACCTAGATCTCCCCCTTCCCAGGTGAGTGAGCAATTGGGTTTAAGGATGTTACTGCCACCAGCTGTTTTGTGAATGACACCTATAATCCCTTGTCCATCTAGCCCAACTTTTTTTGGGGAGTGGAGGAAGAGGAGGAGGTAGTCAGAAACTATTTGGCAAATGTGTGTCGAATTTACTAATAGTTTTGGTCCACTGAAACAGCATTTATTGGTAAATAATATGTTAGCCCCAAAAAATTGCCCAGCAGTTTTCAAGACTCTTAGGGTATGTCTACACTGCAACAAAACACCCATGGCAGGCCCGTGTCAGCTCACTCCCGCTTGCGGGGCTCAGGCTGCGCCACTATAAAATTACGGTGTAGACGTTCACGCTCGGAATCCAGCCCCAGCCCACGAGAGGGGAGGGTCTCAGAGGTTGAACTCCAGCCTGAGCCATAACTAATATTCTGCAATTTTTAGCTCTGCAGCCTGAGTCAGCTGACACAGGCCAGCTACAGGTGTTTTACTGGGGCACAGGCATACCCTTGCACTTGTGAACCTGCTGAACAACACTGCAATAAGTGTAACAATAATGTAATTGCCTAAAATGATCAGCTGCCGGTTTAATCATTAATGAGAGTGTCTATAACTGGCTGATGAACCAAAAGCCATTGTTTGGTTTTAATTTAAACAACAACAACAACAACAAAGTCAGCCTTTGGAGAAGAAAATCAATTCTAATTTCATAGAATCATAGAATATCAGGGTTGGAAGGGACCCCAGAAGGTCATCTAGTCCAACCCCCTGCTCGAAGCAGGACCAATTCCCAGTTAAATCATCCCAGCCAGGGCTTTGTCAAGCCTGACCTTAAAAACCTCTAAGGAAGGAGATTCTACCACCTCCCTAGGTAACGCATTCCAGTATTTCACCACCCTCTTAGTGAAAAAGTTTTTCCTAATATCCAATCTAAACCTCCCCCACTGCAACTTGAGACCATTACTCCTCGTTCTGTCATCTGCTACCATTGAGAACAGTCTAGAGCCATCCTCTTTGGAACCCCCTTTCAGGTAGTTGAAAGCAGCTATCAAATCCCCCCTCATTCTTCTCTTCTGCAGGCTAAACAAGCCCAGCTCCCTCAGCCTCTCCTCATAACTCATGTGTTCCAGTCCCCTAATCATTTTTGTTGCCCTTCGCTGGACTCTCTCCAATTTATCCACATCCTTCTTGTAGTGTGGGGCCCAAAACTGGACACAGTACTCCAGATGAGGCCTCACCAATGTCGAATAGAGGGGAACGATCACGTCCCTCGATCTGCTCGCTATGCCCCTACTTATACATCCCAAAATGCCATTGGCCTTCTTGGCAACAAGGGCACACTGCTGACTCATATCCAGCTTCTCGTCCACTGTCACCCCTAGGTCCTTTTCCGCAGAACTGCTGCCTAGCCATTCGGTCCCTAGTCTGTAGCTGTGCATTGGGTTCTTCCGTCCTAAGTGCAGGACCCTGCACTTATCCTTATTGAACCTCATCAGATTTCTTTTGGCCCAATCCTCCAATTTGTCTAGGTCCTTCTGTATCCTATCCCTCCCCTCCAGCGTATCTACGTACAGCGTAATTTATTAAAATCCAACTGTAAACTACTGATAATCTGGAGTTACAGCTGTTTTGTTTTGTTTTTTAATTTTGTTTGCAGTTCAAATGCTTTCTCTTTGCTAGAGTGAACTGTAGCTCACGAAAGCTTATGCTCAAATAAATGTGTTAGTCTCTAAGATGCCACAAGTCCTCCTTTTCTTCTTTCAGTAAAGAGATGTGTTCTGTTTTACAAACAGAAAAATTTCATAGTCTTATTTTGAGACCAAGAAACTCATTATTTTCATAAGAATTTTCAAAATTTCTCTGGAGAACTGTTTCTATAGTTTCAGATACTGGGAATAACACTTTAAAAGCATCACTAATGGTAAAAGTACTTCACAGAACTTGGTGTAACTTCACTCCAAAAGGCAGAAAGGAGGTTACAGGTCAAAAAAATAATAATTTCTGAATATATTTCCATCACAATATTCACAGTAACTGAACCTGGGAGGGAAGGAAAAGGTAACAGATTTCTATTTACAACAGTCTACACTGTATCTTTAAATGGTTCGGGGCTCTCCAGCTAAAAGAACCCCACTAGCAACTGGTACTATTTCTGAGGGGGCTTTGAATAAGCCTACACTCTCTGCTTTCAGAGTAACAGCCGTGTTAGTCTGTCTTTGCAAAAAGAAAAGGAGTACTTGTGGCACCGTACTCCTTTTCTTTTTACTCTCTGCTTTAAACATGCTTTCCAAATAAGGTAAGGAAAAAGTACCTGGGTTTGGCCACTTACATAAGACACCATTGAGAACAAATATGGTAAAGAACTAGCAGATTTTTCAATCTCACCTTCCTCTGATTACTCAGAGAAAAAGGGAAAAGGTGCACTAAACAAAGGTAACCACTTTTGCCACCCATTTTGACCCTCTAAAAGAGCCACAGTGATTGAGACTGAACCCAGAGTCCTCAAAAATTAAACCTTGTATTGAAAGAGACATTGTCAAATGTGGTAAGAAAATGTGACCTATCTGAACACTCACAGGGACCTGTTCCCAGTGTCCTGCTGATCAGAGGTTTTAAAAAAATGTGAAGATCATTTCTTAGGATAAACAACAATGGGTTCAGCCCTTAGAAGAACAACTAGTGCTAAGTTCCACTCTGCAATCATAGCCATGTGCACATGCTTCCCTCCACCCACCTGTGACTGCTATATTCTTGTGTGCAAGCCGTGCATTTAAAATTACAAATTTCTGCTTCCTGCACCACGTGGGAGGATTCTTGTAAAATTCAGCATTCTACTTGTACCTCCCAATAAAGGAGCAACCCTGCAAAGTGGGGACAAAGCTTTGGGTATATGCAGTTGTAATCCAGAACACAGCAGCTGGCAGATCATAGTTTTAGCCTGTCAGCCTCCACATGTGCCCTTTGCTGCCTAAGACTCAAGTAAATACGCACAGGCTTTTCATTAGTAGTAGTTCATGGTCTCCCAATTGTTATAAGGCTTTACTGAATCAATGAGGTTCTGCAGATATGATGGCTTACCCAAGGAGCAATAATCTCACAGTCAGCAGAAGTGACCCAAAATCAAATACCATGCTGGTATTCATCGGAGGGCAAGATCCTATTTCAAGCCCTCTCTCATTTTGTCACATACATAAACAAATAGCTGGAGTACGGTTGTACAAGCAGATTGCCTACAACGTAAACAGTGGTTAAACCATCATTTAAACTCACATATGTTAGTTCATTGCTTTTAATGCACCTATCTCTGCAGCATCTGGGCTCCAATTCAAAACCAAGCAAAATTATTTAAACTAACCACGACAGGCAGCATAGAACATCCCCTTCATCTACTTAAAGTAATAACTAATGACTCAACGACCATAGTATTTATGTGCTAAAGGCAAGCAATGGCCCATAGTCAAACAGCCGCTTGGCCTAAGAGATACATCTTGTCACGTACTCTGAAGGTCAGTTACTTTGGGCATTTGCGGATTGTCAAAGGTCAAAAGCAGGCACATTTCACCAAAAACATCTGATCCTCAGCTTCAAGAGTGTGCAGGTAGGTGTTTGCACCAAGAACTCCTTTGCTGATCTCAGCAGATGCACTGGTCTGAATAACTAGCAATAGTGAACCAATTTAGAACCCACCATGAACAGCAGAATAGACCAAACTCTCGAAAATAAATCTATTATACAGTGCACAAACGCCTACAGTATGCTTGTTAGCTTTAGAGATGGTTTACATGGGAAATGACGAGAATAAACTATAGTTTCCCATATGGTAATTTATTCCAGAAGAAGAGTGCTTTTTTCTGATTTAACTTCATCTGCTACCAAAGTTGACTTCTAAACCACAAGGTGTTACTAAATAGATGACAAAAGAACCTGTTAAAAAAAAGTCAAGATACCCTCTAGCTACTGTAATTTGCTTTAGAAAGAAACAAATTCCTTTATGTACCCAGATGACATTGATCCTACCTGGTTTGCGTATTCAGGCAAGTGCAAAGCAATGGCACAATCCTTACCTAAATCTATCAAATACATTCTGGATTAGCCCTGCAACATTTACACACATGCACCTGCTATTGAAACCAATGAAAAATTGCTGTACGTAGGGACTGCATGATCAGGAAACGGAATAACTTGGGGGACTAAATAGGTTGTGTTATTCCTGGGGTCACACACAGTGTTACTCCTGCTCCACAATTCTTAAAATAGGGAACAATCCTCCACATCCTCACTCACCACCCACTGAAACTTCCTCAAAAAAATCAGCCTCAAGTAATAACCAGGTGAGACACCAACGGTTACAGAGATTCCAACATTCATTGCTAGGAGAAAACAAGAAGTGGCTTGCATCATTCCCTAGGAATGGCAAGACTCTGGCTGAGTGAACTCTCCCACCGAGGACCCCAGCACCAGAAGTGCTCTACCCCCAGATGCTATGAGTTCCACCCTGGGGACCAATGACCAAAGTAATCCCATCAACACCAATTGCCACAGCAGGATGTAGTGGGGGTAGAATGCAGAAATCCCCGAAGTAATTGAAACATACACCATTTAAAGCTTTATGGATAATGACCAAGACCTTCAGCTGCACCAAAAAGTGAAGTGAGAGGTAATTCAGAGCACAGATCAAGGGTGTAACATGCTCTTATCTGCCCACCTTGAATAAAAAGCAGGTCCCACTATATTGCTCATTAGCTGGAGTTCCAGAGTGGTCTTCATGCATAGTCCAAGTAGAGCTCATTACCCGTAATCTGAACTAGAGACGAAAAGGTGTGAATGTCATTATTAGGTCTGCACACAAGAGGGAAGGACACCAGCTACAGATGGGAAGGTGGCTTTTCTGGCCCATGTTCCTCCCTTCAGAATAAGGAGCAGAAGTTACCCAACAAGTTCCCAAGACTGATCACCTTGACCATTCTGTCCGAATATGCACATACATAATTGTGCCATTGGCACGGTTAGCTCTTCAGATACGCAATGTGTCAAGTTCCCTGCCCTGAATTGCTTACAAACCAACAAAAATGCTGACAAGTTAAGAGGAAGATGTAGTATAACGAGTGGATCTGGAAAAAGAGGACCAGGTTCCAGGAGGGACCTAGTGTGGTGTAAAACTAGAAGCTCAAGCATGGAAACTGGGACAGGCTGCTACCAGAAAAGCACATGCCTCTCTGCAGTCTCAAACCTTTCTTACACCTCTTTGCCTGCAACTTCACTTATTTCTAACAACACAGAAGGGCTGCAACATGAAAGCAAAGCAATGCACAGTCATGATACGCATGTCTTGTCAGAAGACTTCCCAATTTTGTGTGTATTTTGTAATGCGAGATTAATAATATTTAGTTCCTATATAGTGCTTTTCACTAGCAGATCTCAAAGTACTTTTCAGGAGTACCATTTAAATATCATCCCATTTTACAGATGGAGAAACCACTTGCCCAACACCATCCAGTAGACCAGTGGCAGAGCTAGGAACAGAACTAATATCTCCCAAGCTCCAGTCCAGCATTCTATACAGTAGGCAATACTGCCTTTCTTAAGGATTATGAGTTGAGGACTAAGGGCAGGGTTGGAATGCTGGCCAAAAATTGTGCTTTGAACAACCTCCTCTCCGCCCAAGTCAGACACCACACAACAGAACAAAACCTTGAAGTGGGAGAAACTAGTTGACAAAAGGCCTCAAGTTGAGGGTACACAGGTACTAGCAGCCCCCTTCCAAAAAGCATCTCCTCCCCCTATTTTATCCAACTGAGTCTAATCCAGCCAGTTTAAGATCAAGTCCAACACATTAAGGAAGTTTTGTTCCTGCCTATGTCAGCTCATTTACAGCACTGCTAGGCACAAATGTATCTACCATGGGGAATAAAGTGGTCTGGTAGAACATTTTAGCTCTGAGTAATGATCAGTCTTTTTAAGTAAAAGCCAGGCATTTCCCATTCTGTTGGCTTATATAGAACCTCTCCAGTTTGCACAAAATGACTGCAAAACTTATCAAAACACTGAAATTTGCAAACACCAGAATGATGCAAGTATTAGCCGGCAGCTGCCACATCAGTTTCGCAATCACCATTCTGGATTTGTTTCATTGCAAGAGGGAAAAGGTCACCCCAAAGCAACTATTTTTTTTAAAACAGCATGTTGGGAGGAGGAGGAGGAAGAAAGGCACAAATTGCAGTTAGGTGCCCAACTCTCTGCCCTTTGAAAAATTTCCCACTTGCGTGTTTCATTTTTCAGTTGCAAAGGTTGATTTGGTAATAATGATCAATGGAAATTATTAGAGCTGGAAAAATATTTCAGAATGAAAGCATTCGACATATTTAGTCTTTTGGGCCACAAGTTGCCCATGAACAAACAGCTATTTTCCTGAACGTATTAATTGTTCATAGAAATTGTCAAATAATTGCTACAAACAAGTCAGGGGTTACAGATTGTTCATGAGCTTACCAGCAGCAAGAATTCTGTATATACAATTCAAGTGGTATGGGTTAGTTTTGCATGAAACTTATAGCATATTTCTGTTCCCTGATCAGAAGAGGATAATAGTTACAAATCACAAATTCAAAAATTTGCCTGGTGCAAGTATTCTCCTCTGTTTACTTAAATCTTGCTGTTATTTGCACATTTCTGCCAGTAATACCATTTGCTAGAATGTTCATAGAAACCAAACACAGAAAGGCAATACAGTCAAATGAAATCAATTTAAAAACCCACACCTGTTGGGGGTAGTAGGGGTTTTCATTTTTCACACCCAGCTAAAACAATGGCCAGATCTACTACATTTTCCACTTGGAAATACAGCTTTCAAAAAGTTACACAGAGAAGGCTCTCTTTCTGTTAGCAGATTCCAAAGCTGGAGCTGCCACCTAGTGTAGTGGGGTTTTCTGACTCCCAGAGGGAGCAACAGATCTAAAATTTTTAGACTGGATGAAATGAAAATCCAGGCTCAGTGAATTTTGGAAGGGGGAAAGGAGGGAGACTTGCAAATGATTAAAGTACAATGTATTAAGGTTTCACTAGTTTTTCTTTTATTTTCCCAACCCTACCTAAAACTCCCTACGTGTAGCTCAGCTAAGTATGTCCAGCTGTTGATTTAACTATTTCTGAAAGTACACATTCTGTCACTTGAACACCTGCAAGTTAAGTTTTGGACCTGGGGAAGCAATATTCTTAACTATATCCAGACTGTAAAAAGTAGCTGTTAAAACCCAGACACCCAAAACTTCACCATGGCTAGAGAGGTCTTTTACCCAACTAGTCATATGCATACAATGTACAAGGCTTTATATCATCTACAGCTATACAGACCTCAGAAATGAAAATTCTACTCAGGGGCATTTTTAGCATCTTCACTCTCATTTGGGAACAAGAATGCCAAAATTGCAGTTTAATCGGCCATCCCTGCACATTCACACCAGATGTTCAGACAACTTATCAATACAGATTTCCAAAATTAATCCATTTCCCACTCTGTTTAATACATTATGCCTCAGGCAGCCAATGCCCAAATGCGGGATGCAATGTGTGACAAAACCCCAAAACGAGGAACAATAATTATTCTGCTGGAATGTTAAAATGCTGGGGCATTAATTCCTGTAGTGCAGATTTCTGTCTCTCTAACCTCAGTTTCATGATTATTTCTGAGTAGATCATTTTCAACAATTAAAATGAAGGGACATCAATTTTGTGTAGAACATAGCTAACTTTGGGCCTAAAATTAGTGACTTGCCTTGAAATGAGGTGCAGTTGAGAGGTATATTACACCTAAAAATACTCCTTAAATTAATGCTTCAGAAGCTACTTTAAATATCCATTTTACAAATATTATTGTGACTGAATATACATATGATACTGAATGGTTTATAATACAATGGACAAAAATTTTCCCTTCTAGCAAATAAAAGATCATCGTTTTCCAATTCAGCAGCTACGAAAGTTAGGCAAAACAACATTCTGATTTTGTATTAACCTACAGCAGCTAAGAAAAATATTAAGTATGCAATGCATGCAGTCCCCTGTGTCAGAATTACAGGTCAGCTGTATTCGGGTTATAACCCTCCACTCTTATCATGAGTTAACAACTCTGTCAAAAAGCAAAGCTGAAGTTGGTTCCATATTCTCAGTTTCTTACTCAAAGGCCAAATTAATTTTCTTTTTTAATTTCACCCAAATAAGTTAAGATAGAATTTTATAAAAATATATATTCATGGTTTTAAGAATATGCTTTTCTGAGATGCAAACAAGCCTCCAATCCCATACGTTGCAGCTGCCTCTTCTCTTAATTTGAATTAAGAGCTGAGACGTGTGGATACATAAGAAATAAAATGCCTGAGGTAACCCCAAATGACACATCCCTATGATCATCAGACTGCTTCATAGCTGACACGCGTCACTCCCTGAGCCAAAGCTTTATACCTGCACAAAATGCCATCACATATCACACCACCAGTACTTTCCACAATGGACATACTCCTTGAATAAGGAAATGACTGACTATAAATGGCAAACTACTTTTCCACAAATGACATCTGCACAACCACTGGATCAGCTGGAAGACCCCAGAACGAGTCTCTCCCTGAACTGAGGATTCACTCTGGCCAGCACCATGCACCATTTGCAGAGTTTGAAGCTTTGAACAGTTTAATGGTCCCACAGACATTTCAGGTGAAGTAACCAGAGACGACATTT
This sequence comes from Lepidochelys kempii, assembly GCF_965140285.1. Classification (NCBI taxonomy): domain Eukaryota; kingdom Metazoa; phylum Chordata; order Testudines; family Cheloniidae; genus Lepidochelys; species Lepidochelys kempii. Next base: position 21,889,917 of record NC_136385.1, read on the forward strand.
ACACATCAGGTTAAATGACGTTGCTTATTCAAGCATCATTTTCAAAATGGAAAGGGGAGTGGAATGATGCAGTCCAGGCACAGAAACAAAAATTTGGGTCAGAAGTGCTATGTTCAAGTCTCTTTGGAACAGTCCAACTTCTGTGTGGACAGGCCACGAGGGGACACCTTTTCACTTATGTCGATTGAAACTCTAGCTCATTATTGAAAAAAAAAGGAGGTGATGGAGAGGCACTGCATGACAGGCCAGAGCTGTGCACACAAATGAAGCTCTGGATCAAGGAGTGGCATACACAGGAATTTTCAGAATGGTCAGATGATTGTGTAGATGTATCATCTGAAAAGACCCAGAAAGTATTTTGTCATTGACAGCCGATTCCTTACTGGAGGGTCTGCAAAATGGAAAGTGTGAGTGTGCATACTGGAAAGAAACAAAACTTAGAGCCAGGGAGCAATGCATGTCAGCTACTTCAGAGAGGGCTAACATTTGCAGGGGCACATCACGTGAGGTGACCTCAGAAGTATTTTGTCATTTACACCACATGAAACCCAGTTCTTTATTCCAAGAGCATTTGCAAAATGGAAGTGGGGCGAGGGTGGCAGCATTTTGTGCTGATATAAAGCTTTAGGTCAGAAAGTGGCATGTGTCAGCTACTTCAAAACACTATCGCTCACAGGGTTGGGTTAACCCAAGGTGTATTTTATGACTCACAGTCAGACAAAGCCTAAATCTTTACTCAAGAATAATCAGCAAAATGGAAGGTGGGGAGTGTAACACGTGGCAGCTAATTCAGAACAGTCTAATTCTCACTAGGATGTGTTACTTGAGGTGACCAAACATGTCTTTTTAAGAGAAAAAGAGTATGTTTTCGGATTGATTTGGTCACTTTTAATTTAGAGAAGTTCCAGTGTGTTCATATAAAACTCCAGTATCTTTTATTTAAAAAAAAAATTTGCAGGTAAATACATTTCTGTATTTTAAAACCAAACAAAATACTGAGTTTTCAAAAGCATACAGAATTATTGCTAGATGTAATTAGCACACAAAACAGATTCTAGATAGTATTGTTTAACATACAAGAACATTTGTTGACATGATATTCCGTAAAAGCTCGGAAACCAGGTCAATAATCCACTGATTATAGATTATAATCCACTGTACATTTCCATGGAGATTTGTCTTCCCACCCCACCCCTGTTTCTTTTGCTTCGGTTTAAACTAGTATTGACATAGAAGAAAAGGAAATAAATGGATACGTAAAAAATTGTGTTATACTAATGTTACCTGCCTGACCAACCCACAAAAGCCAGGAAGTGCAGTTAGTGCTTCCATTCTGTCCTCAGCATCTCCCCACTGTCCATAGGTTTGTAAATGTGTATTGGACACCACATTACACTGCCTCAGACTTTTTCAAATCCTAAGTGTAACAAGTTACAACCAGGAGAAAGTGCTGTCTTCAATTACACCCATCCTTTAACTCCAAATCTCTCTCTGCTTTCGTAGGCTCAGATTCAAAAATCCCCTTAGCATTACTGTCACACCATTACTACCGTGTCAATCAAGTACTTTCAAAAGTGCAGGTAAGTGATGTATTCAAGTTAATATCCACTTATTTTAACTGCAATAATATTGTGTAATTTAAATCAGTTTATATCTATGAATAACTTCATAGGAGGAAAAAAAAGAAAAACATGGAATCATCAGCATGAAATGCTGTGAAACTCTAAAACACCACCCAACAGCCCAATTCTAAACTCCTTACCAAGGCAAAACTTTCACTGAAATGGAGCCCCAAAATTAGTAGAAAAATACTTTTTGTATGACAGTGCCTACGGTATTTCCCTCTGGGTAGATCTGAAAGTTACTCCCATTTTATCAGAATACTTTCCCTACTTTCTGTTATTGCACAAAGTAAAATGTTATTTTAATCTTCACGTTTTCGCAATGGATATGCAACTTAGAATTTAAAATACTAGCCACGCCCACCCCAAAATAAATACTATTTTGAGTTTTCAAGATAGGTTTGCAACAATATTCTTTTCACACAGTATTTTCATATAGCAGCTGACTAATCTAGCAAAGCTGCATGGTCTAGTAGCCGGAGCAGGAGAGAAGGCACTCCCAAATTCTAACTCTGGCTCTTAACACAGGGTATGTCTACACAGGAGCTGGAAGTGTAAATTCCAGCTTGATGAGACATTCCTGGTTCCCGCACAAGCACTCAAAAAGCTAGCTCAATAAAGCAGAAGTCTAGCTGCCACAACAGCGCAAGCTGTGGGAAGGACTAGCTGCCCCAAGCACAAGCCTGTCCAAGACCCTGGGTGCTTACTTGGGGCAGGCAGGCCTTCCCACCACTGCAGCTATTTTTAGTAAGCTACCCAAAAGGTCAGAGCTAGTGCAACTATGACTCCTCAAGTCGGAATTTACACCTTTCCAGCTCCCATGTAGACATACCCACAGACAGCCTCTATAGCTTTAGGTGAGTCACTTAAGCTGTCCTCCTGAGTTTCCCTACCTGTAAGAGGAAGATGATAACCTTATCTCACGGGGGTACTTAGGATTAGTTAATATTTATACAGCACTTCGAAAATTTTAAGTGTCAAGTATTATTCAGTAACAGTATTATTCAGTAACTGCTGTTATAACATTAAGCCACAGCAGTGTGTGCATTAGCAGTTATAGGTGCACGCTTCTGGGGCATTCAACCATCTGACAAATACACCTCTAACTCTACTACAGTACAACCCTGATTTTATGAACACCAATATTACAATCAGTTATTCAACAAACCGGGGGGTGGGGGGGGGATCACATAACAAAAGGATGCCAATGAAGAAAAAGTCACATTCTTTCACTTTCTGAAGTCTTCACTGCATTGGAAAACCTTTTGCAGAGGTTTCAGAGTAACAGCCGTGTTAGTCTGTATTCGCAAAAAGAAAAGGAGGACTTGTGGCACCTTGGAGACTAACCAATTTATTTGAGCATGAGCTTTCGTGAGCTACAGCATCCGATGAAGTGAGCTGTAGCACACGAAAGCTTATGCTCAAATAAATTGGTCAGTCTCGAAGGTGCCACAAGTCCTCCTTTCCTTTTGCAGAGGTTTGACGGAAAAGAAATAAGCAATGCAGTGCATCATACTGCAACTTATGCACCATACCGCAACTTATGCACCATACCCACGGTTATTTTGTGAAGTCACAATTTTATGAACTTTTTGATGTGGTGAACACCTTAATCCCCAGTTAGTTGATAAAACCGTGGTTCTTTCACTTTGCAACTGCTGTTGGGGCTAATTGTTGGTGTAATCTGCCCTCTTACTATTTCATTTAATTAAAACCAATTTTGTAGATGCTTATACAATGTGTTCTTCCACAACGAGCCTGTGTGGACAGGTATATATTGGTTTAAAACTAGTTATAACAGTTCCACCACATTTAGAGGGGGAAAGCTAAACTGCTATCAATCAAGCTTAAAACTGATTTAAGAAAACCCACAAAAGGCACACTGGGGTTTAACTAAATCAATTTAAAATCACATCTTTAGTTAAACTGGTGTGACTGTGCACACTGGCCACGTCTATGCAACGTAGCAGCTAGCAAAGGGAGAACACACAAACAGAAAAATAGTAGCAAGAAGCTAGAACCCTTATTAACTTTTTCCCTGACCTCACCCCCAAGCACCCCATCTTTAAAATTCCCGAAGCAGCTTTTTGTGGCCCAACAGCCACCGAGCAGGAGCTATAGGGCAATTTGCAACTGTTCTTTTTTCTACTCCCCCTTACCCCAGCTGTCTCTCGCCATCCCTGCACCCCAAAAGCTACTTTTATTATCCTTTGCCTCGACCCCTAGCTTTCCTCAGTCTTACAAAACAGATGTAGGGATATCCAGAAGTGTTTTTCCAGTTATGAAGTCCCAGCTGTGGAATCTGTCAGGAAAGTGTACATATCTGTCACATCCAAAAGGACCAATTACCTTGTGGCTCTGGCCATTCAACATCCCCAGCCAATATACAAAGTGAACAAATAATTAGTGTGTTTCTGGTTACATTTTGCTTGAAAGTAATACAGCACTTCCAAGTCAGAAAGGAAAATCAACCATGCACCTTGACTCTCTAAGCACAATAATACCCCCATTTTCTGTTGAATGCAACTGCATTTCTGATGGCCTCTGGTACAAATGAGGAGTTGTACTCTACCTGCTTTCTTTAGGTGAAACTCCCAGTGAAATCACACACACAGATCTACAGTGCACAATAACAACTGTGTTTCTTTGAACTGTTTTTAGCTTTATGTTTTCTCAGCCTTAACACCTTCCATGAGAAATTCTGCACCTGCGGAAGTAAAAGATCTTGCATGTTTAATAGCTCTAAGGCCAAAGACACAAGGAGACATTGTGAGAGGTAATTTTCTTGCTCTATATTATGAGAAGTGCTATGCAATGAGTAGACTTCTCAAAATAAATTAAGAATTAATTCAACATTCTCTTCTGTGTAGTTGCAGGTCATTTTCAAGCGATGCTGTGTAATAAGACATGAATCTAACATGAAGCTTAAAAAATAAAATATTGTTCTCATTAGAACTATTTCTACACACTACAAATTCTGGACCTTCTTTCATTTAATTTCTGCTTTGAGAGAGAGTGGACAGCTTATCCTACTCTCAGTGTACACTGTTGACTATATTTTAATGAGAAGCAAAACTAAAAAATGATGCATACCTAATTTATAAGCCATATACACACAGATGGGTATTTTTCACTTTAACGTTGTAAAATATTAATATACAATGTTAACAACAAGTGCTAATAACCAGGAGCGCAGAGTTTTTAAAAAACACCCAATTTGCTGCATTTGTCACAAAATTGCTTTGAACTTTATGATAAGAAGATATAAGGCATTCATATTCTACAGTTAATACAAATCTACAGTTTGTTTAAAATTAAAACCTTGATTTATTAACTAATATGGTCTGAATGTGAATCAACTGTCTACGCAGATAAGAGCTAAAGCAGCTGAGAAAGTGGTTCAATACAGCAAGCTGCAGTGGTGAAATTCATGCTAGGACATTAACCTAATACATTCCCACTGTTCTGCAGTATTGGCGTAATGTGTCTCATAGATTTATGCACTATGTACAGATTCATGTTGAGTAATTTTAAAGCATCCAGAACTAACAGATGAAGTCATACTTCAAACTGATGCCTAAATTAAACTTTTTAAAGGATGGACAATTAAAGTCGTTATCCTTTGTCTGCAGAAAAACGTTAGAGTGCTCTTAAAATATCAGAATGACAAACTTTATAGTTAAGTCTAAATATTTTCTTCCTTATGCATTTAGCAACAGCCCTTTTGTATCACATGTAGGGTACTGAAGCATCTACGAAGGCAGACTGGTAGAACAGTTATACACTTAAATTGCACTGAAACTCAGATGAAGATTCCCACATAACCTGCCTCTCCCCAAATTTTCCTTTACCAAGTCAACATCTGTCACAATTTGGCTGGAATATCTGTGCTTAAATAGTTTTAGGCTGTAACTGGCAATACACATACTATCTAATGACCATGTTAAGTATACTTCCAAATGTATCTTTTTGTTTCCCATAACGTATCAGTCAAGTATGCTCTCAGATGTATGTAATCTCTTCTTTGGTCACAAGAACCTCTCCTCCTCTTTCTCTCGCTCTCCCTCTCTCTATAAAAACTCATCTCTCTTAGTAACAAGGAACTGTTCATAGCCCTAAAAAGAAAAAAAAGCTTTAAAACTAATATGTATTCATAACTTTGGGAAAATATGCTAGAATGTTGCATACAATTGTTACCCACGAACTTTTGTGAACTCATGGTTTTTACTTCTTTGCTACTGGAGTTTAAGCAAATAATCACAACTAAGCACGATTCCAACTACTTTCTGATTTTAAAAAAAAATAATTAAAAAATCAAATGATACATACAAATTCCACAGGGCAATACAAAGTACAAGAATAAGACATCTTTAAAGGTCTTCGCCATCAAATATTTACAGACAAGAAGCATACAACACAGGTTAATATCTCCTCACCTGAAAATTCCTGTTGCTAAACATGCAAGAGTCCCTCTAAAGAAAAATGTCTCCTTTCAAGGAAGTGTCCAACTGCAACATTTCATTATTATTTGTTTTGTCAATTCATGACTCATGCAGCTTTATCCTTATATTTAAACTTTAAAATAACAAACCTTGACTTTTTCATGTTCGGAGCAAGAAATTTACTTAGTAGCAAAATTATTTTGTCTTTGTATATTGAAATCATAATACTTTAAACTTTTGCTAAAACTTTATAGGAAAAAATAAAATTAAGTCCCCAATCCTGGAAACAGTTATGCATCTGCTTAACTTTAAGCAAATGTGTATTTCCATTTAAGTGATTTAAGCAGGTAGTTCTACTGAAGTCAATTGGATTACTCACCCGCTTAAAGTTACACATGTGCTGTTTACAGAATCAGGGATCTCAAGGAATGGAAGCTTAAAACATAAGCTTCTTTATAAAAGTGTTTATGACCAGTTTATCTCAAACTTTGAAAAATATCCTTTGATCTTGGGAACTGAAATATAATTCGGACAATATGAATAGTGTTTGGCGGTAGTAATATGGAGTATGTTACATGTTTCAGACATTTCTAGTATGTTTACAGAGTGTATACCAGCCATAAAACAGAAGATAACATATAGTTGAGGAAGCTTGCTCATACTTTTATAAAAAAGAAAAAAGTGACAGGTGAGCTGTCTTCAGAAGTCCCATTCAATTCAATCTACAGTAACACCAAATGTTAGTCAGAAAATAGAAGTCGTGTAATTAGGATTCAGAACTAAGCCCCATTAGCTAATTTAAAAAAAAAAAAACACACAACCACAAGTGCATTTGGACAAAAGGCTTTTGCATGTCCCATAGTCTCTATAGAAACATCTTGATATATACAATCATTTCTAGTCTCAAAACTGAAAGAAGAGGTGATTAGTTGTGATTCAGGAACGTCTTATAAATGCTCTTTTCAGAAAACTTCACAAGTGAACACTACATTTGTTTACTCTTTGAAATATGTTATTTAAAAGATGAACTGTCAACAAGTTAATCTGAGAAGGTAACCCCAGACTTGTTTATAGCCTCATCTTTCCCCATTCAAGACTACTGTAGATTGGACTCCATTTTCTAAAGTTCTGCATTTAAATTCAGAGTCAACTGGGAATATGGACATCTTTAAACACAGAGAAATGTCCAAAAGTGAACAATCCACAGTAAGTTCTCTCTTTACATTTTGTGCAGCATTTTAAAAATTAATTCTGAGTGATTCAACTCTAGACTTCACTGACTTTCTGGACTTACTAGTTTATGAAGAGATTCAATGTTTTGGGAGGAGAGAGACATCTCTTGTTTACAAGGGCATAAATAGTTTTTAATGTACAGCAATAGATAGCCCTGACTAAAATTAGAAAATGATGGCTCTGGAGAAAATTGGTCAGACCTCTTGTATTAAATGACAGTTCTGATCACTACAGATGGCTTGAAAAAGCGGATGGCCCAATAAAAAAGACCCTGAGGTGATGTTCTGTTAATCTTGGCCACTGCTACATTTTCTAAACTACCTAGGAAATTGCAACTATTAAACCTCAGTTTGCTAAGTGCTGAGGTGAAGTATCCAAGCAGATAAGAAGCAGCAGTGGCTGTGTCTTATGTCTCTTGTATGCAATTGGGAGTCCCTGTCTGCAATGGTACAAAGGCAGAACTAAAGCAGCATGCACTAAGAAAACAGATGAGCAAATCCCAGACCCTTTTTCATGGCTGTTGGGGGGGAGGGGATTTTTTAAATTATTATCCTGTTACTTCAAAGTACTGCTTAGAGTACTGCAAAGAGAGAAAACAACTGTCTTCATGCAGGGTTGTAAGAACACAAAGCCAAGCATTTGTTTAGTGCACTGAATGGAGTGAAGATTATAAAATGTAATTGGGAAAGCCCCCTGCAAGTCCTAATGCTGAAATGGGAAAGCAAAGATTGGGAGGGAAAATAAGGACAGTCAAAACAAAAGTGGATCAATGCAAAGTGAGAACTGAGATTTTAAAAACACACCCAGTGGGGGAATGGGGAGATTCTGAGTGAAAGCACCCAATGATTGGAGATGGAATTGTGCCTGATAGACTGACTTCATGCTCAGGGACAGGAACAAACGCTGGCTGCAGTTAAGGCTGGATGTTTCTTCAGCGTTTACTCTCCTTAGATCTGCTCAGAACAGGCTGTTTTCTTAAGTGTTACATTTCACAAGTCAAGCAAGTTTTTCCTTTTCAACTTTAAAATGGGGGGGGGGGGGCGGGCGGGAGAAAGCTTCTCTCCTTTCCCCCCACCCCCACTCCAACGCTGCCAAAAGTTTGATTCCGCCTGTGATTGACACCCGACACCAGCTCCTCCAAACCCCAGAGAAATCACTGGCTGAGGCCGCAAAGCATTGGGGAAAAGAACAAACTTTTGTCTTGCTACTTAAAATACACATGTTTACTGAAGCCACCTCTTAGTTGATCCTTGGGGAGGGGGGAACAGCTTTTCAGAAGGAGCTACGGCCAGGTTACTCCCTAGCCAGCAAGGAAAGGAGACCCCCACAGGGTCCACCTAATACCTATCCCCCCAAAAGGGGACACATAATCCTCGTGCCCCGCTCCAAAGGAAGGATCGCCCTCCACACGCGCCTCGCCTCTCCTCCCCCCTGCGTGCGTGGGACCCTCGGATTCCCTCCCCGTCCCTATCTCCTTTTGGGAAGGGAAACAAACTCCTCACAAAACACAGCAACTTGCCACACATCCTCCCCGCTCCCCCCCGCCAGCACCCCCCCCCCAAGATCCCCGTTCCCACACCCCTTCCTCCCCTTGTCCCAGGCGCCCTGCGCCTCCAGCCTGCTGCAGGCTGCCCCCCTTCCCAGCCCCCTCCGTGCCGGATCCCCAGCCCCGAGCGCCCCGGTCCCAGGCGCTCCGCAGCTCCCACCTCTCCAGCCCCGCGGCCCCAGCGGCAGCAGCCCCGGGGAGCTGGGAAGTTTCTCAGTCAACAACAAAAGGCAGCGGCTCCCCGCGGGGCCCGGCGCCGGGAGCGCCCCCCACTCACCCCGCAGCGAGCCCAAGTGGCACTGAAGCACCGCGGCGGCCAGCAGGAGCAGCCGCAGCGGCGGCGGGGCTGCGGCCGCCGCCGCCGTCTCCATGTTGTGCGCCGCAGCAGCAGCCGCCGGAGCCCGCGGAGCGTCTCAGGCAGGCTCCATGCTCCGGGCGCTGCGCTCGGCTGGGAGCGGGAGGGAGGCGCTCGCCAGAGCCAGGATCCTCCTCCTCCTCCTCCGTGCGCTCGCTCGCTGCTCTCTGCCCGGCCGCCGCCGCCGCCGCCGAGGGAGGGGGCTGGGATCCTCCCTCCGCCGAGCCCGAGGAGGAGCCGGGCGCCAGCTCAGGGACCGCCCCGCCCGGTGCGGGGCAGCAGCCCGCGCCCCTTCCAGCCCGCCTGCTGCCGTGTGCTCCCGCCCCCGCAGGGAGGGGGCCCGCACCATTGTATCCGCTAGGCCCCACTGCTGAGGCGCCCCGCGCGCAAGAGCGCGCCCCGCGGGGGGGGGGGTCCACGGGGCCCCACTGCATGAGCAGCCCATGCCCAACGGTGCACCCCACGTGGCCATCAGATGGGCACGGACAGCCATGCACCCCCCCCATGGGCCTCCTGTGACCATCGGTGCATGGGTACCCCCTGGGCAACAGTGCCCCCCTCACGGATATCCCACAGGCAACCGCGCACATCGCACAAGAACCGGTGTCCACGGAGTCAGGGATCACTGTCTCTTACCAGCATCTAGGCACTCCTGCAGGTGGTTACAGCAATTGGTCCTGACTTCTTGCCGGGAGCCTTCCCTGGAGGCCTTTTATGCCTGCATTGATTTTTCTTTCTGACATTTTCTTCTCCCTTTTCCTTGCTCCTTATTTTTCTTTAAAAGCCAACAACTTCTTTAAAAGTGCTGCTCTAGTAAAACTTTTTGCGAATACTAACACAGCTGCTACTCTGAAACCTCTAGTAAAACTGATGTTTCTCCAGTCCTATTGGCTCATTCCTTCCTACCCCTGCAAGGGGTCCTCTGCATGGTTCAGTGCTACACATACAATGTAATAACAGGTCACTTCCATAACACTGTTAACATTAAACAACTCTAATAAAACTCTTCTGCATCCAAGTTTGTGGTTTATTTAAAAAAAAAATCATATACCAGCAGCTGCTCAGTTTTGTCAGCCCATTTACACAGCAGAGTTTCCTCAGGACTGTATAACACAGTAGTTAGCATTACCCTGACACTGTTAGAGCACGGTTTAACTTTACCAGTAGAAGAGGGACTGTTGGGATGGTGCCAAATTGGTGCGGCCATACTGAATGAATGGTGAGAACATGGCTTGACATGACTGAACTGCAAAAGAGGATTCTGGGAGCAAAATCCTTCTCTTAGCATCAGGCAGATGGCAGAAGTGAAACTGACTGGCTCCATGCTGTGTGTAGGATCAATACTGATCTTTGTGTCAGCAAATATGTCCACTTGAAAGCAAACGTGTAGAACATCCTGAGTGGAGTATGGGCTGATGGGGGCATCTCAACCCTGTTGAAGGACATCACACAAGGGGCTGAAGTGAATGATTGATAAGGGAGTGAATGTGGAGTAATGTTCTGTTGGCACCACTCTGCTGTCTCCTCCTAAAGTATTAATTAGGTAAAAATTAGTAGCCACTCACCCACTGGGCATGCTTAAGACATGTGACTCCTTTGAGGAAAAAAGAGTATACAAATCAAGCAAATTAAATTGCTGTTGGGGGAATTCTTTAATTGATGCTTGAAGATGCTGCTAGACAGAGTAGTCAAAACTCTGTTCCGTGGGTTCAAGTAGGACTGTGAGCCAGAGGGGTTTCCAGGCAGCCAAGGCCTTGCCTTGAGGGAATCCGAGACAGACCAGAGGGCTGAGGAAACCAGACCTGGAGAGAAGAAGTCATCCATAGGATTTGGTAACCACCTTCTCTGTTTGCCAAGCAGAAACCGTGTGAAGCTAGCACAGGGCCTGTTTGTGTATGTTTGTGAAAGAGAGGCTCGCTAAGAGGAATGTATAGCTCTTACTGTATAGTTCTTTAATGTCTAACATAGGAGTTATGTGCTTAATGTAACCCTTTACTGGTCATGTAATTCCTTCTCAAATTAACTGCAGTGTATGCAAGTTAATTACTGTGGACCTTTTTCACTGGTATGACAGTAATCTGCTCCGCTGGAAGCCATTAAAGATCCATTCAGGGGTAGTAGCTCCCTGGTGCCAACAGGGACCAACCTGCATTATAATTAGAGCTGTTTGATACTGGTAGAGGATTTTTTTGCCAGGGGGAGGGCGGGGAGCAGAGAAAGCAGAATAAGTTTCATGCTGCAGATTTCAAAAAGGAACAAATTTTTATTTTACAAGGAAAATGCATTAAAACTTTAAAAAAAATTTTTTTTAAGTTTGCAGATTTCGCCACCCCACACACTTTCCCCCTCCATGGCTTATTTTTTCCATTCTGTGTTGCCACTGTGAAAGGAAGAGGAATGGAAGACAAAGATAAGGGTATTCATTTATTTATTTTTCATTTTGGGGTTTCAAGAACATTTTCTTTAAATGAAACGTTTTTAATAAAAATTCAGATTTTTAACAAAAAATTGTTTAAATCATTTCTACCAACTCTAGTTATAACCTTATTACGGCATGAAGCTTTAAGACTTAATTGTTGTGTAGATGGGCACTGTATAGTGTGCACTCCACTGAACTGTGGTAGCATAACTTTTTGCAACTTCTGTCCCATTGTAACCCTCAAACACCATGTGCATCTCTTCAGGCTGTCCCCATGAGAAAAACTGTACAGCACTGGTTCTTAATCCTTTCCAAACTGTGACCCTGTGTTAGAATGGAAACAGATTTCTGGACCTTCCTACAATCTAGATAAAAAGAAAAGGAAGATGACTGCAATCCCTTGAAACCTGTTTGTGACCTCCAGGTTGTGAACCTATGCTATAAATAAGCAAATCAACATGTAACAACTGTTTATTTCAATGGCTGCTTTTCATTTTAGATACAAGCCATTTCACTTTCCTAATCGTTGGAAACATACTAATGAATCTATGTTGCAGTTTTCTGCAGGTGGTATAACAGTGGGTATGAAGGCCTCTCTCCTGCAACTTCAGCCGGTCTTGCCACACACCCAGGGATCCAGACATAGAAATCCAGTTGCAGGATCAAGGCTCCAGTAATTCTATTACCTCCTGCCATTGCTCCGCATGTGGCACATACACTGACTCCTGGGAGAAATTTTGTCTAAAAAACATGGTATTAAGTTACTCTGAGAAAGACATCCATACATTTTCAAGGATTTACAAAGAACTTATTGAATCGACTTTAAAGATGAGGTGTTTGTGCCCCATAGTAGTACTTATTTTTTTTAAGTCAATATTTGTTTAATTTGGTTCTTAACCATCGAAAAATCTTGACGACCCTGTTTTTACTAGAGGAGCACTTGGGGGACTGGCAAACACGTGTCTCTATATGTACAGAGCTCAAAGTACCCTGGGCCCCACTCTGAACTAATCTATCTGGGTACTCCTGTCTCATAAATCATTAGCTAATAGGCAAGACTGCCTAACAGGGCAACTGAGAGGAAGAGTCAGACTATTTAAGGCTGTTTCATATGTAATGAATATATCATTCAAACTCCAGGCAAGCAATTGGGAGAAAAGATTTTTTTTTCTTTTTATTAAAGATGATTCATAGCTGTGTTTAAGACCAAAAGGACCATTTTTATCAGCCAATCTGCCCTCCTTCAAAAACACAGGCCATATAGAGTTTTACCCACTAATTCTGGCATTAATCCCGACTATTTGGGGTTGAACTAGAACATCTCTTTTAGAAAGACATCCAGTCTGGATTTAAACTTTTTAAAGGATGGAAAATTCACCACATCCCTTGTTAAGATTAAAACACCCTACCCCTTTAACTAAGACCTTATCCAGATTCAAAGTAGCACCAGCTTACCTAAAGGTGTTATTTTAAACCATTAAACCTGTACAAAACTTTGTGTTGACAGTCAAACTGATTTTAAGTTAAAGTGGTGCAACTCTGAAAAGAGACAAGGCCTAAGAAGTCAGAAAATTCCCATTCCAGTTCTCTAGTCCTGCAAGAAGTCCTTCAGCAAAAACAGACAAGACTTCGACATTCCTAAAATTTCTGAGGTAAAACAATAAGAAAAAAAAACTACTATGAAAAAAGAAGTCACAGGTTTTAGGCACTAGTCCAACTTTTCTTTGGAAGTCATCTTTAATGCAAGAAGGAAGGATTCCCAAGGAGGTGGTGGTCTTGTGGTCATAGCATTGAGTTAGGACTCAGGGACCTGCATTCAATTCCCTTCTCTGCCCTTTCTTGGTGACCTTGGACAAGTCTCTTAATCTCTGTGCCTCAGTTCCCCATATAAAAGAGAGGGATAACAATACTCCTTCCCACCCATTGTATCTCTAGGCAATATGGCGTGGAGGAAGCTGCAGCAAGATTTGGGCATGATCAGGGGAAAAGGAGAATGAGTCATCAAGAAAGACCCCCAGGCTGGGAACCAGCCAATCTGCCCTTTCTGTCAGTATTGTCATTAGGAATGGGGGAAGCGTAGCTTTAGCCATATTAGGCTTGAGTTCCCAGAGATCCATCCAGGATAACAGGTCCATCCAGCCACAGCCAGAAAGTTAGCACAAGTGAAATATACTAGATGGTTTTTGCATATTAACTCCCCACAGATTTCTCTCTCTCCACCTCACTCATTTTATAGGATCCTTCTGTCCCAACTTCCACAGTTGTCTGAGCACCTGTAGCTCTAACCCTTATTGACAAGTGCAGAAGCCCTTGAAGTGAATTTACTGCCTTATAAATGACACTCTACCTTATTTTATGTTTTATTAAATATCAGCACCAGGAAATTATCTTTTTTTCCTCTGAGGCTCCTCTGCTTAGCGTAGAGGAAAACACTAGATCTGCACATGCTGAAGATGAACTGAAAATTTGCCTTGCTGTTTTGCCAAGAGGATGGTGAAGTGAATATAAGGAAATGAAGAGACAATGTGAAGTGTCTTCACGCTGCATTTTTAAGGCACATGATTGCATCATTTTTCTAATATAGTATTTTACACTTGTGCATTTATGGCTGGTCCCCTAGAAACTAGATAGCAATTACAAATCAAGCAAATTTAGAAAGTTATCTATCTGACCCTGTTTCAGAAGAAAACAAGTTTAAAAATAATCTGTAATATGTTTGAGATGACACAAGGAAGTGTTGGTTCCTCTGAACATGGGGCTCCTGCTTCTCTTCCAACACACAGGTAGGCCAGCTGTAATTCACACATAAGCTACATACTGCCAAGACTAGCCAGGCCCTTGAGATGCTCTGAGAGGAACAGCTGGATTTAGAATACATTATAGTCATGATAGGAAGAAAAGGATGGATTTGTGATTAGGGCACCGGCCTAGCGCTCACATGATATTGGTTCAATTCACTGTTCTGCTAAAGTCTTAATCTGTGATGACCTTGGGCAAATCACTTAATCTATCACTCCCCAATCTTCTGTTTGCATGTTATATCCTTCTCTCTCTTCCTTTGTCTGATGGGTCTATTTAGAATGTGAACACTGTCTCTAGGTGTCTGTACAGTGTCTAACACTGATGGGTCCTGATGTTTGGTTGGTACTTCTAGCCTCTACAGGAATTTAAAAAATATACTAATACTTCATGCTTAACACTGCAAATTGCAGTACAAACATTAATTAAGCCACAGGACACTTGTGAAATAGGTACCATTATCCTCACTTTAGACATGGGAAAACAGAGAGTGAGCCAAATTCTTCCTTTGTTTACATCCCTACAGGCTTGCAGGGAGTAACAGCAGCATTTGTCCCAGAGGGATTCATTCACTTACCCAAAGCCTCTCAGGAAGTCAAGCTGTGTCTCCATGGGAAAGTTTTTTCGGTACAAGCAAAGGTGAGAATTTAAACAGATATAGTTCTTCTTCATTGCATTCACCCCATCACATGGGGTCTCCTCTGAGAGTCCTCTCCCACCAAAGTGCTCTGTTTAATGCCATATCGCACCACATGCTCTCACATCTTTTTTTTAATGACATTCCACCACTTCTTCTTAGCTTAGCACCTCTGTCTTTGTCCTTCAGTTTGGATCTGCTGGATTGTCTTATTCATGTAGTCGACAGGATTGCGCTTTACATGCCCAAGCCATCTGAGCCCCTACTTCCTCTTCTTTTTGTTTATGGGAGTTCCTTTAAGCATGTCTCTAACATTCATATTCCTCAGATCATCTTGCTTGATCACATCACTCGCCCAACTCAACATTCGTATTTGTGTGGGACAGACCATTTGCTCATGTTTCTTCTTTGTTGCTCAGCACTCAACACCATATAATAAAATTGGACGGACCACCATTTTAGAGAGCAAGATCAACCTTTTTAAACTTTCTGGTGCCTTCCTCTCACATACTACACCACTTATCTCTCTCCATTGAGCCAGGCATTTATTATCCTCGCTCTAATTTTGTACTCCATTTCCCCAGATTCTAGCACCCAGATATTTGAAATGTTGTATTTTTGGTAGTCTGCGCCCATCTAGCCCAACACTCAGGCAGAGACACGGTGTGTCATTTCTAGAATACTCCCTCATTTGCTTGATTCTGATATAGTTATACTGGTATACTCTGCCACGTGGACGCTCATTCTGGTCTGAACAGCTTTTTTGGTTTATGTTGCTTGGGAAGAGGTTGAAGCTAAATCAGCCAACCATAAACAACCCCACATTTATACCATAATAAGTGTGTGCAGGTCTGTGTGTTATACCTGTATAACTACATCTGTATGACGGATAAAACATTCCAGTGTAGACCAGGTCTAAGTGTCAAACCAAGGATTAGAACTCGAGAGTTCCTGGAGCCTGCTCCAGTGCTCAGGGTTTCACAAAACAGCACAATCCCTTCTGCAAAGAGCTTCTAGTCTAACACAGACAAACAGGAGCCACAGGAAGGAAGGAGACATTGTGAATGAATGGTTTCAGAGCGATAGCCATGTTAGTCTGTATCAGCAAAAAGAACGAGGAGCACTTGTGGCACCTTAGAGACTAACCAATTTATTTGGGCATAAGCTTTTGTGGGCTAAAACCCACTTCATCAGATGAAGCCCATGAAAGCTTATGTCCAAATAAATTGGTTAGTCTCTAAGGTGCCACAAGTACTCCTCGTTCTTATTGTGAATGAAGAGATTCAAGTACTGTGGGACCTAGACTTCCTGAAAGAAGTTAGTTTAAGGAGAAGAAAGCAGGTAACTGACACATAGGGCTGGGAAAGGAAAATTGATATAAAAGAATGATGAAGAATGCTCTGTTAGTCTCCTTATGACATATACTTAAGCGTTTTATGGATTAAGTGAGGTCATGAGAGTAAAGTGCTCTCATCTCTTTCCCAGATGCTCCTGCTGGAATGGAGGAGCCAACACTGACTGAACAAGGGAAATGTGTCACACACAGAAAGTTCTAACAACCCATAATAATAGTTCAATGGGTTTTTTTGGTGGAGATTCTTGGACTCCTCACTCCTTTTGGGTTGCCTCTAAATTGCCAGCTATTGCAAACAAAGCAGCAGTGAGGGCAGCTTTGTGCATAGCATGTTCAGGGAGCTTTACTTTCATACATCGGTCATGGTGGACTATGCATAGTTGTCTATATAATGAGCATTCTTGGCTCTTGCATAGCACTTTTCCACCATAGTCCTCACAGTGCCATACAAAAGAGGGCCGTATTATTCCCTTTTTACAGATGGGGAAACCAAGCAAGAAAGGTTATGTGATTTGCTGGAGGTTACACAATAAAGTCAGTGGCAGAAGTGGGAACAGACCACTGCTCTCTTGACTCCCAATCCAGGGCTCTACATGTTGGACCATACGGTTTTCTGTTTTGTGTGAAAGTCAGTGTTGCTGGGCATGATAAACAGGCAGATAGCAGGGATTCATTGCACTTCATCACTACAAGCAATATTGACTGCAAAAGAAGTCACTCTTTTGGTATAAGTATGAAAAATATTCAAAAATTCAACTAGAAAAATGTCAAACAGAAAGGCAAAGACAAAATCATAAGCAAGTGGAGTAAAACTCCATTCCCCCCCCACCTCCACCCCCCGCTCACACACTATCACTTCCTTACATGGATTTCGCATAGTTCTAAAGTTTGTTGGCCAGGCCTGAGGGTGTGAGAGAGAAACACACCAGTGCTGCTTGCAGAACTCTAAAGCACTTTGACTCAGATCCTCAAAGGTATTTAGGCTCCTAACTTCCATTGAAATCAACGGGAGTTATGTGCTTAAATACTTTTCAGAATCTGGGCCTTTGTGAAGTATGCATCCATTCCTGAAAAGCAGCCTTCTCAGAGGTGGCTCACAGCTGCTGGTTAACAATGCACTGCCACTATGCACTATAGCCAGCCCTGAATGCTGTCCATCAAAGAGGAATCCCTTGAAGAAGGGCCTAGCCTCAGTGATGAAACCTAGGGGGAAAGGCAGGCTTAGATCCTACTCCTCTAACTCTGAATGAATTATTAAACAGCCAAGAGCTATTGTTGAGATATCAAGTATCTGAGAACTGACAGCAGTGGCATGATTTATGGTACTGGCTTTACCTCTGAGTATAAGAATGGCCACACTGGGTCAGACCAATGAAGCCCATCTAGCCCAGTATCCTGTCTCTGACGCTGGCCAGTACCAGATGCTTCAGAGGGAATAAACAGAACGGGGCAACTTCTAGTAAGCCATCCTCAGTCATGCAGTCCCAGCTTTTGCCATTGGAGGTTTAGGGACACCTGGAGTATTGGGTTGTGTCCCTTACTATGTTGTTTACTAGCCATGGATGGACCTATCTCCCATGAACTTATCTAGTTCTTTTTTGAACCTAGTTATACTTTGGTCTTCACAAAATACCCTGGCAATGAGTTCCACAGATTGACTGTGCATTGTGTGAAAAAGTAGCTCCTTTAGTTTTATTTTAAACCTGTTGCCTGTGAATTTCATCAGGTGACTTCTAGTTCTTGTATTACATGAAGGATACATAACATTTTCCTGTTCACTGTCTCTGCACCATTCATGATTTTTCTAGACGTCTCTCATATCCCCTCCTCGGTTGTCTCTTTTCAAACCTGAATAGTCCCAATCTTTTTAATCTCTTCTCATATGAAAGCTGTTCCTTACCCCCTATCATTTGTGTTGCCCTTCTCTACATCTTTTCCACTTCTAATGAATCTGTTTTGAGATGTGGCAAACAGAACTGCATGCAGTATCCAAGGTATGGGTATACAATGGATTTATATAGTGGCACTATTATATTGTCTAATTATCTTTCCCTTTCCTAATGGTTCCTAACATGCTGTTAGCTCTGTTGACTGCCTCTGCACATTGAGCAGATGTTTTC
Source organism: Lepidochelys kempii (assembly GCF_965140285.1). Classification (NCBI taxonomy): domain Eukaryota; kingdom Metazoa; phylum Chordata; order Testudines; family Cheloniidae; genus Lepidochelys; species Lepidochelys kempii. The sequence goes on from NC_136385.1 coordinate 21,908,444, forward strand.
AGAGAACTAACCACTGATGTCTCCCAAATCTCTTTCTTGAATAGTAACAGCTATTTTCGATCTTTTCATTTTCTATGGCTATTTTTTCCAATGTGTATTACTTTGCATTAATCAACATCGAATTGCATCTGCCATTTTCTCACCCTTTGCAACTCTTCACAGTCAGCTTTGGCCTTAATTATCTTGAATAATTTTGTGTTGTCAAACTTTTGCCACCTCCCTGTTCACCCCTTTTTCTAAATAATTTATGGAGATGTTGAACAGCACGGGTCCCAGTACTGATCCTTGGAGGAGCCCCTTATTTACCTCTCTCCACTGTGGAAACTGACCATTTATTCCTCCCCTTTGTTTCCTATTTTGTAACCAGTTGCTGTTTCATGAGAGGACCTTTCCTCTTAACCCCTGACTGCTTAATTTGCTTAAGAGCCTTTGGTGAGGGACCTCTGAGTAGATATCAAAAACTGTAATGCTACAGATCCAGTTTCATTCCACACCATTAGTTGGTTGACACCATGTATGATAGGAGGAGGAGAAGGATTCTTTTGAGAAGTCAACAACACAGGTAACCCTGTCTCCTCCTTTAGAGTAGTTTGATGCTTGTGAAAAGCACTATATAAATCACTACATAATAATAATAATAATAATTTAGCACTTACCCTTCCCCCTCAGACCATTGTTGGAAATGGATTTTGCACCAGGACATTCAGCTCACCACATGAAAGAATTAAGAAACCGTATGTCTCTTTCCACTGTTCCCTGTAAGTTTCCTATGGGTGGTGGATTCATTTATCTTTTGTGCAGTTGCGGCAGACATGCTAGACACAGAGACAAACTCCAGGCAGCCGTTTCTCAGTAACAAAACAACCCACGCTCATTGCTAGAGTATGAGGTGAACCTGGATTCACACTGACCGAGAGGGAAGCAGTGTGGTGGTACAAGTGGGCAAGTTCAACCTAGGTAAGCCAGGGACCACAAAGCCTTCCTAGCACCAGAATTCACTTTTAGTGATTGTTCAGCTTTATGAAGCAAACATTTCAAAAAGCAATTGCCTCTTAGTGGTGCTGTGGTGGCCACACACATTGAAATATGCCACATTAAGACTCCAGCCTCATTACAACCATCACTGGGTCAGGGGACCCACTTACCCCAGGAGTAAGAAGTTGTAGTACAAAGTGGCAGGGACAACTGAGCTGTAACCTGTTCCTGTGATTGGATTACAGACAAGGCCTCTGACTGAAGACATTTCTTTGACATTTCCAGCAGTTGGAAAGTACCTCTCGCTTCCGAGTGCGAGTCAAGATAAAAAATGTTGTAATTTGAGGTAGTGTCATGTAGAGCCAATTATTAATATGGCTCTTGTGGGCATTAAGATGCCTGGCAAATCTTGCTCTGTTCTGGAAAAATGGAACTCAGTGAGAAATTCACTGTTCTGTTCCTCTGAATGCCATGCCTGTTTGAATATCAAAATGATGCTTGCCCAAACTGATCCTTTTAATATAAGCACTATCCCTGCTATCTGCCTGTTTAGTGTTTCGAGGGTTCTTACAGAGTTTACACTATGTGTTCATGATGGATGCAGCTAGGGTTGCCAGTTTTGGTTGTATATATTCCTGGAGATTTTATCACATGACATAATCTTTGATTAAAAGATTAATTTTTAATTCCTGGAGACTCCAGGACAATTCTTGAGGGTTGGCAACCTTAGATGCAGAAGGGAGTGTGTGGGTGAAGAGGAAGTATGTAGAGTGGCAGAGATGAAAATTTAAAAATTGAAGACTATATATAAAAGTTGAACACACAGTATTTTATCTATAATTACACACAGAATTCATGGTCTCAGGGCATGTCCTGTGTTTATAGTGCTGTCTTGTATAACCACAAGCACAGGGCCAGCACGTTAGATATTTATAATATGCCCTTCACTGTGTTATCTATGCTATATATCAGATGGAAAACTGAATTTTTGTTAATTTATATAGGAAATGAAGTTAATTTTATGATGATGCAACAGCATGAAACCTCTAGTCTTACGCAGTAGAAAGTAATGTCCTGTAGATGGCAGCATTGGTGAGCGTCAGTTGTTACTTGTTTAACTTGAATTAATGGTATAATAGTCAACATATAGCTCCTATAAATTAAGCTCTTAGTGGGCACTTTTAGTTATAGAAACCAATTTTTAAAAGTAATTTACTTTTTACCATGTATACTTTTTTTTCCGGAAAAAACATCTTTTGCACTTCACTCATCTTAGACAATGGACACAGACAAGTTAGTTTCACTTTTGTTCATATTATTCCTATAGCAGTAGCACCTAAGAGCCCACTCAAAGATCAGGGCCCCATTGCACTGGACATTGTACAGATATGATAATAAAAAAAGACAGCTCTTTCCAACACAGCTTCATGATTCACCAAGAGTTAAATTTCTAGTGAAGGCAAAGCCTAGGACCCAGTCTACGTTAGAGACTTTGGCCAGTATAGTAATGTCAGCTAGGGGGGTGCAGATTTCTCCCCCATATTTCTCTATCAGCAGAAGCTCTAGTGTAGACACAGCTATATTAGGGAAAAAAAAAAGCTCTTTTGCTGGTACGATTTATTTCACTCGTATAAACGACAACAGCAAAAGCATGTTTTAACTGTATAAGTTACGTCTACGTTAGGCAGGTTTGCTGGTAGAGCTAGACTGGCAAAACTTTTCTAGTGTAGACCTGGCTGAGGTGTCAGACAGGATACAACAAGTGGATGAAACAGACAAGTCAGGGGGTGGGGGGATGTGTATGTGTGGAGGGGAGATGAGGAGGATGAAGTAACAATAAAACAGTTTAGCAGGAAAAGGGAAGTCTCAGCTCACTACTTGCTTTATACTTAGTTTCTGTTCAATTTCATTTTTAGGTTGCCATGCACTGGAACAATTCTGTTGTATTTAGATTGCTAACGAAGTTGGGAAATGTTCAGTTGTGGGGTTTGTTTTGTTTCTTTTAAAAAAAGACCGTTTCCTCTGAACTCTAAAAAATAAATTAATAAATAACCACAGCATCATTTCTATTGGGCTTGAGTTCCATAACCCAGTTTCTTTTTATAAAATTAAAGTTTGGACCAGATTTGTCCTGATCGTGCACCTTTAACTATGTACATCTTAGAGCATACTGTACCACATCCATCACAGAGACTTCTACATCGGGATGCTAGCATGTCTCGTCTTTACTGGTCTCTATTGTCACCTATCGGTATCTAAAAATAAAGAATATACACTATGTTCCCATATGTGTTTACTGACTGTGTGAAGTTATAACGTACAAACAGATTTGGGGATGTGATGTTAAGAACGTGTTGTAAGTTCCACTCTGATTTTCAGGACTTGACAGCTTATTTTTAAGAATTTACTTCAGTCTAACATTTGGTAGATATAATCTCAGCCTGGGGACAATCTGACTTTATCAAAACTGGTCAGAAATGTAAGCTTTTAAGTTCAGGAGAGAAGAGACAAGGTAGGCTTTCAGATTTTAAATGCTTTTTGGAGCTGCTCTAGAGGTCACAAGGATTGTTATAAGCCATTATTCTAGAATGTTCAAGTGAGTGAAGGAAAGGAATATAGGTATTAACTGAAATGCTCTTCCTCTGACTGCATCACTACAGAAGCAATACAATGGAATCTAGAATGGATTGCGGTCAGCAACAGTATATTGGCATTGTATGCAAAGCGATGGTATGACCCCCTAATAGAGTAAAGGGAGATGTGTTTGGGGCACTTTGAATGAGAGTCCTGCACAGTTAAGTTATATAGAGGACAGAGAAGGCAACCACTGTAAACAAAACAACAAACAAAACACTATTCAGAAAATACTTCAAAAGTTTATAACTACAAACTTGATCAGCAATGATAAATCCCTTCCCCTACAACACAAATACAAGAGTTCAGTGGCAGATACTATAGTACTTTGGCTCCACCCACTCTTTTCGACTCAGCCAATGGATGACATTTATCACTCTAGTAGCCACATGATTAAATCATCACCTTCTCCACCATCTTGCATTTTGTAAGAGAATTTATCCCTGTGCATGCTGAGTGTAAAAAACACTGTTAACCTCAGAATTCTCCACTTACACCAGTAGTCTCCTTTTATCTTACTTTTCACAGGCCTAAAATATTGCACAAGGTGCAAGGTTTTAGAGAATCCTGTTCCTTATTCCACTGGCTAGCAGGATAGGGTGACTCTTTGTAACTGATCCCATTCTCTGCTTCATACAAATCTGAAGGGAAGAAAAATGTAGAGCTACTTAAGAGATAAAGGACCTGTAGCAAAAGATTTCCATTTAAATCAACAGGAACCAATAGCGGCAGTCACAATATGGAGCTGCAAACCTGGGCAGCTTGAAAAACTTGCCCTTGGCTTGTAAACTGATGATCAGATCTGACATGAAGAGCAATTATGGCTGTTCTAAAACAAAAATAAATTTAGGTTTTGTAAAAACAAAAAAGCATTTACAACACTTCGACCACCTGAAGTATCCAGGATTATTTTTAAATACCAGTGGAAAGAATTTTGTTGTTAACACAAATTAACATTCCCCTGCAGCATTTGCAACCCAAATGTTGCATCATTGCACTAGTCAGTAGTTGGCAAGAAATTAAACCATCTTTAATAAACAGAAGTGAAACAGATTATCTCTATTGCCCAAGATGAAGAAAGAGCAAACAATAACCAAGCAGCGTAAACAGAGAATGAATCATTAATAGAATGTTAAACTTCTTCACTTTAGTAATTTAAGGAATTATAATATATTTTTAAAAGGGGACATTATCAACTTTAAATGTAATCCATTAAAATGTAGGTTTACAGTCATGTTCTCTTATTTCTTTCAATAGCTTTCCCCTGTTGCAATGTGAAAGGCCCACATAATCAACAGAATTTCATCAAAATTCAAAACAATTGCTGGGGTGTCAATTCCAGTAGAGGCTATAGCATAGACATGTCTCTACATCTTCAGCATTTTTACCACATCAGTCCTGAGCTCCACGTGGGGCTGGGAAGCCAGTGGGTCAAGAAAGGTTCTCCCTCGTTCTCTTCTTCTGTCCACTGGGATGGGGTGGGTCCTTGTACCTGCAATACAAAAAGGAGTCCAATTAGCTATGACATTCTAATGTCCCAGTGATCTGAAGCTCCAATGGGGTCTCCAGAGCCCATCCTTTACCTAAACCCATAATTTAAATAGCCCTCCCCCAACCTTAAAAAACAACACAGAGAATCCAGAACTACTGGCCTCATCAGGGTTGTAAAGGCATCATCCCTTCGTGCCGCTGGATCTTCTCAGAAGAGAGCTGCTGGGAAAGTTGTGACTCAGCAGGGGACTCAACTAGCCCCCTCTCACCTGTTGCTGTTGGCCCCCATCACTTCTACTCAATCTCTTCTTCATAGGGGACACTGAGACGTTCTTAAAGGGCCACTCCTAAGAAATTCCAAGGATGTTCTTGCAGAGGGAAGTCATTGCGACTACACATGCCTAGAATCCTGATACCATTGTGGGATAAGGAGAGAAGTGGGGCAAAGCTAGTTCTTCCATCAACCGTTTGGTGCTGCAGGCAGTGTCAGCCTCAAATTTAGATTGGATACAGTGTTTTTCCTCACTCTCTCTCCTGAATGATAAGGGACTTTTTCCATGAGCTGTCCAATAGCTGCCAGCTCACCCCAGCAATGACTGCATTTCAATGCTAGGCAATATTATTTTGTTGTCCATCGTTTATAAAGCACTTTAGGATGCAAGTGGCTCTATAAAATGTAAACTTGTATTATGAGAAGATCCCCTGAACCCAAGAATTAAAAAGGAAAAACGTAACGGGAGTTAAAAATTCTTAGCAGCTGGGAGAGAAGGAGATACAGCAGGCAGTAGCTAGATTCAAAAGAGTTACTGGAAGCCTACAGCTGTGCACCTTAGCCAAATATAAAGGGTCAACTCCAGAAAGGCATGCTAGGGAAAAAGTTCTTTTCAGAGGGTGGCTGTTCAGTAGGGAGGGTTATTAAGGACTAGGAAATTACAGATTATTAAAAACTTTGTGGCTTACCATCCTAAACCTACAGAGACACAGACATGTGTTCGTTTAGTCTGCAGCACTGGAGCTCATTCTTCCTGAACTAAACTATGGGGTCAGTAGTCTTTGTTTAATGTGCCATTGGTAGAAGGTGAGTAAAACCTAAATCCCAGAGCTCTGACCTTTAACTCTGGCAAAGAGCTGTGGAGTCTAGTCTACCAAGTACTTCTGCTTGGTCAAAGGCATCTGTGTCACTTAAAACTAAGAGGAGAGAACCAGAGGGCTGCAGTCCTGATTTTTCAAGTGCAGGTACTCCGCCCCTACTGGTGTGAGCCACAGACATGTTTCTGTATAAAATGGTGTCCTCCATGCCGTGTGACCTCACACGTACATTGTGTGTATATGAGGTCAAAACAGCGGGAACACTGTTCCCATACATTCCCCACCCCACTACAGTCCTCTGGCTCTCCTTCCATCTTTCTCTTGGCTGCGAAGTGGGTGTTGTCATTGGAATATGGAATCCCCCCCACCCCCGGGGGAGCTATAGAAAGAAAGCAGCGTAGCCACATTGCATGAAATTCAAGCCCACTGGCAAGCCAGAGGCCAGACCTACTACAGTTCTTAAACATTAAAAGATGCTACTGTGGGCAACAAGGGGTGGTGGGAGAGAGAGGCGCTATGGCCAGGAAGGCCAACAGAGAAGCACTCAGAACAGCACCGGTGATGCTTGCAAGCCACCTTCTTGGAGTCCAGAAACGTCCCCAGCACCACCCTTCCCCTCACAATGCACAGGCGCCAATTCCGTGGGTGCTCCAGGTCTGGAGCACCCATGGGGAAAAAACAGTGGGTGCTGAGCACCCACCGGCAGCCCCCCTACCAGAACTTTCCCCTTCCCCCAGTACCTCCTGCCTGCTGGCGGGCCGCACTAATCAGCGCCTCCCCCTCCCTCCCAGCACCTACTGCCTGCCGTGGATCAGCTGTTTCGCGGCATCTGGAGGTGCTAGGGGGAGGGGTAGAGCGAGGGCTCAGTGTGTTATGGGGACGGGGGTGGAACTGGGCGGGGAAGAGGTGAAGCAGGGGTGGGACGAGGCAGGGAATGGGGGGGCAGGGGAGGAAAGAAGCAGGGTGGGGGTGGGGCCTTGGAGGAAGGGGTGGAGTGGGGGTGGAGCTGGGGAGGAGCACCCCCGGGCAGATTAGAAACTCAGCGCCTATGTCACCATGCACACGGTAAGGAAGCCCCGGGCAGATTAGAAACTCAGCGCCTATGTCACCATGCACACAGGAAGCCATCCTTCTGTCTCTACTCCTGATCCACATAAGGTACACTGAATGATACAGAATCTAACCTGCACTGTAGCCATCTGGATACAGGCTCCACATCTGAAATCCTCATTTCTAAGGAAGCCATCTCTTTCGGTTTACTCTTAGATCTTATCTATAGGATTGATACTAGTGCTCCGAGACCCCAGAAACAGAGTGGTGGTGGTGAGGCCAGGGGGAAATCCTGAACAGCTGACTTGGTTGTTATTACACAAATAAAAAAAGCCAAAGTTCCTAATACTCAACTTTCCCAGAAACTCATGAAGCTACAGCAGCAGTTGTGCCATTAACCATTGGTTAAATGTTTACCTTGGCTCCACAACAGCCCTGGCTGGCAGAGTCTATTGGCATCAAAATGTCCCCTTAGAACCCCAGTGCCAGACCCATTGCAAGAGTGGTTGCTGCTTGGCTGGCTTTCTTTGGAGCCCTGGCACCACACCCCATCAGTCATCCCTTTGCTTGCTCCCCATTACCACACCGTAGTCCTCGTATGGAAAACCTGGCTCTAATGCCATCCGCACTGAGATTTCTTATTCATTCATTACACAATCATCATAATGCATGCAGTCTTTCATCCTGTGGCATCCCAATGCACCTTACAGACTGTGGGACAAATTCAGTCCTGGCATAAGTGAATAGCCTAACAGCCTTGACTTCAGTGAGAGTTGCCCCACCACTTACTTGGTTACCTCTGGGGTCGGGCATGGCAGCCAAAAAGCTTCTCCTCTAAGCAAGATTTCTGGTGTAGCTAACTGATTTTGTGCCTGCTTGTTTCTTTAGATCCAGACTAGAACCTAAATTCTTTTAGTTCTAGCTCCCCCTAATGGTAGTACATTCCACTGCAATGGAGGGGTAGTTGAGGTGGTTTTCACCAGTCTCCTGGTGGAAAGAGGAACCAGGTGCATTATCTGATGCACTGCTGACCATAATTATCTGCTAAATGTGGATGAATCCCCCCCCGGAACTCAGTATAAGAGCATGGGTCTCTGAGGTTGCTCTCTTATGGTAAAAGTCTGGAGCAGTCTGGAGCAGAGACTAATATTTTTTAAATGAGCAACATATTCTTAAACATCACAAAACCACCAGACAGTGAAGAAAAAGGAGCCCAGCATCTGGCACAGCTGGAAAGTGCATTAGAGTTATTACATGAAGAAGTCAGCCGTTCGTTGTTTCACTGGGAAAGAGCAGGGATAATAGGACCCTGCCTGCATCAAACTCATTTACCCATCACCTGTACCATTTAAATGCTTGTTGATGTTCTCCAGCCCATTCCCCCTCACCCCCACCCCCCGACTGCCTTCCTGTGGGCTCTGGCCTCTTTTACATTGGCTCTACTGTACTACATAAAGATTCCTTGTCACCAAGTCTCTCTCTCTCGCTCTTTTATAATGGAAAACAGCTGTGGCAGGCATGCCCCAAACAAAGTCTTGTACATTCCTGGCGGAATGGCCACCTCACCGCCAAAACCCTTGGACTTTATATTTACTACAGCAAATTCAAAACACATCCACTTTTCCTCCCTCAAGCTGTAATTTCCACCCTGACAGGCCTGTCAAATTTAAGATTTCATGTACTATTCTTATATAAAGTCCCAGCTTCCCCCTTGCCCCATGGTGCTGAAGGCTGACAGGCCCCTCCAGCACTATGAATGCTGCTATCAGTAGCTTCTGGGGAGCAGAGGCAGCCCATTTTCCCCAAAGCAGACCACCACATATGACCGATTGACGTATGGATGCGAAAATCAGACTGGTGAAATGAGAACCACAACTTCTGGCCAGGTAGAACCCGTTTTGAAAGCTCATAGATGTGCTGACAACTAACTTAGTTGCATTTTCATTTAAGTGCCACACTCCCTGGTGGTTCTGTGCAGAAGCCAATGTGCCAAAAGACTGCGTAAAAGCTTGTTCTCTTGGTATTTCAGGCCCTGTTCTTCAGGCTCATGCGGTTTGGACAGTACAGATAAAGTTTCAATAATAAGCACATGCATTTTGGGTGCATGTCTGAACCAAAACCCTGTGAACCTTTTGCTCCTCCATTCCTCTTCTGTGGTCAAACCTTGAGCTGTCCTACAGAGTCACCAAAGCAATATAACAACTTCTTGTCGGCTGTACAGAGGCAAAACCAGAAGAGAACTTATGCAGGTCTACACCTGCTGTGAGCCACAGAGGAGCTCTTAAGTGGGTCTCTCAAGCTTATTGTAAGGAAGAAATGAATGTAGACTAAAGACATAGGAAGGATATGTAGTTAGTGTGTCCACACCAACACAATGAGGATTCTAGAGAGGATTGAAAAAGCGGGGTTTTCTCTTCCTCGAAAAAAGTTTTCTTCTATACTTTCCACAGAAAATTTTGATTTTTTTCAGTGAAAATTCAAATAGAAAAATATTTCTGCCAAAAAAGTCCCAGATGTTTCTGTTTGGTTATGCTGCTACATTGCTTCATGGGAGCTGCAGTTCAGTTGCTTCATGATCTCATTCTCCCTCTGTAGATCGGGCCCTCAGGTTGGCGTACCTATCCCATGATGCATCCAAGTCTCTCTTGGCTGGTTCTCGTTGGACATGTAATCTGGCCGGGGAGCTTGGCCGAGAGAGGAGAATGGAGACCGGGAGTAACCAAACTACAGCTCCCATGAGGCATCACAGCAGCATTTCCCAATCAAAATATTTTGGTTTTCAGGTATTCTGTTTTTTTATGACAAAAATTGCAGTTTTTCTTAGAAAGCAGAGACTTTTTGTAAAATAAATTCATTTGTTTGAAAACCAATTTTGTGTCAAAAACAGTTTCAATGGAAAATTTTCCACCAACCTCAGTCAGGAGACTAGTACTCTATCCCTAGATCCGCCACTGCCTTGCTGTGTGGCTTCGGTGAGTCATTTCAGCTCTCTGGACATCAGTTTCCCCAGCAGTGAAGTGGAGCTAACATTACTTACCCTCCTTTCTGAAGTACGCTTGAGATTTAACAAGGAAAAGAGCACTCTATGAATGCCAAGCATTATTCTTACAAGGCGTGAAGGTAGAGGGAAAAAGTAGTCCATAGTCTAGGAGTACTCTTGGATTCCTCGCTGATGTCGAGCTCTCACTTCGCAGCCTCAGCCAATAACTTTCTACCACCTACCACTTGGCTCGGAAACTTCATCCCACCCAGATGGACAAAGATTTGGCCTCAATTATTCACATCTTCATCACCTCTTGGGTGAATTACAGCAAAGCAACATACCTGGGCACGAAGGCTTCAGCACTTAGGAAACTCCAACTAATACAGGACGCCACAGTGTGTCTCCTCAGCAACACAGGCTGTTGGGAATATATCTCACTTGTCTTCTGCTCTCTACGCTGGCTTCCCATATAATATCAAATCAAGTTCAAGGTCTCAGTCCTTATCTCCAAAGTGCTCCATGGCCTGGGCCCAGGATATCTGAAAGATTGTCTAAAGCTCTGGGACAAAGACTGTGTTAGACAACTACGCTACTCTGGCGCAATGGAAGTCTGCACAATGAGCATAAAACTCATCTATACGGGAGACAGAATTTTCACTGGGGGCAGTCAGAGATTGTGGAATGAACTCCACTAAGAACGAAGGACCATCACAAACCTCCCCACCTTCACCTCCAATGCAAGGCATCTTTTGTTAATCTTGCCTTCTCAAATATAAACACACAGCAATTGGTATACATATTTTTAAAAAGGCACACTCTACCAAAACAAGACACCAGGCACACGCTTCTCCCTCTGGAGAGATGATGAGAGAACAAAATAAAACACGACAGGTCACACAGCTTAATGCACTACTAGAAGGCACTCAGATCATATGGTGGTGAGCATGGCATAAAAACCTAGATAGAAAAGAATAGACAGGAGGCTGCCTCTGTTACTCCCTACCCTGTATCTGGCCTGACTACCAGACTGGCTGGGCTTAAAGATTCTGCTTTTCAGCTCTCCTTGAGGTTTTCCCTAAAAGCAAAGCCTTTTTTACTCAGGGCTCCATTTCCCAGAATCAGGGCTTTTGTGTTTTCTCACTGTCAAATTATTAATTGGTTACTTAGATTTTGTTCAAGGCCAAAGAGTCTCCCAGAGCCTTTTGCCTCTCCTGCTCCCCAATGCTTTCTATTTTTCTAACTGTGGTGTGTGTGGGAGGATGGGGGCGAGCGAGTGGTATTTCTTTCATCTGGTTGTTTTGTCAGATTTGCTTGGGTCTTTAACTGCTCATGAACTATCAGCCTTTGTGGGCCCTCGCACCCAGGAGGTCACCACTAGGCTGGAGGTTTCAGAATGTAGCAAATTAATTATAGAAGCAAAAACACATTGTTTAGATCCAGGATCTAAAAATGATAGCCCCCCCGCCCCTCCTCCCCCATGGTGAGGTGCAGGGTACAGCGTGTAACTAGGGAAATGTACATAGTAATGCTAGTGAATAAGATAGTGTTTGGTGGCTGCAGGATACCCAGTGGCATAAGCTCACACATCCACGTCACCCGATAGGGAGTGAGTTCTAGAAGACATAGGATTAGTACCACTGATTGTCTTCTGGACAGATGATTTTATTAGAGGGTCCCTGTGGCTTGAAGGGAAGCAGGATTAATTGCAGCTGTTCCTCCTCTAGGGGGAATTGTCTGTAACCTCACTCTGCATAGCACCCAGCTGCGGAGACCCTTGGAGAGTGCCGCGTGTGTCCAATAAGGAGCTCCCAGGTACCTCCCCTTCTCTAACCCTGACTCCTTTGCAATTCTTGAACCTTGGCTGAGATGAAGTTTTTGCTCTATCATAATTCCCACCCCCTCTCCCCAGAGTCTGCTCTGTCCTGCTCTCTCAGGCCCAAGCTTGTTCCCACTGAAGTCAATGGGAAGTTTGCCAACAGATTTCTGTGTAAGCAGGATGAAGCTACATTCGCTGCTGCACCTTCTGAGCCACACAGGAGGATAGGAAGGGGGCAAAGATGGCTTTGGGCTTCTAATTTCCAGCAGCCTCTCTGCAGGCTGTGCCACAGCCTAGAATCTCCACTGTGCTCAGTGCGACCAACACACCAACCCCAAACCCTTTCTGACCCAGCATGCTCCCTACACCACGGGCTGCAAGTGGGGTGGGGGTGGAGCATAGAGCTATGTACATTAGCCCTGCATAGAATCTGTAGGAGGGGAATCCTCCTGCACGTTATAGTGGTCCCTATACAACCTCTATACCCTGCCAAAGCAGTGTATAGGGGCAGAGTCCAGAATCTGACCCTTAGTCTCTACTCCTACAAAGCAGAAGTCATTTTACAGCAGGTCGTCATCTTTTCTTCCTATCCGGGGACGCCTAGGTATAAAAATATCAGCAGCCCTGCTTAGTTGCCAGAAACCTGGAAGCTGGAAGCAGCAGAAACCTGCATCCATGAGGCTGACTAAGCTTTGCATCAGTATCCATATTTTGGGTGCTTAATAACCTGACCTGAACCCACACTCCAAACATCTTGAAAGTCACCTTTTGCCTGGTTGTCTGCCAGTTTCTTGCAGAGTTCAATGGTTCTGTGACCAGAAGCTCCTGGTTTGGATTCTCAAACATGCTCAGGATTGGGCTAGCCCTGATCCCACGGGAGTCAATAGCTTTTGAAAATCCCTGCCACCTTTGGAGGTTTTTTTTGGCAAGCTAATCCCATGCAGGTGTTGCCACCTTCACCCCACCAATAAATGGAAGATTATTGTTATTTTTGTTACCGTAGTGCCAGTTTATTCTTTAGGCCATAACACCTCCAGACGGCAAGCCAACAGGCCAGGTAGGCTCAGCAGAGCTCCGTCTATCTCACAGGAAGAGCTGTTGCCCACAGCTCACAAGAGACCTGGCTAGAAGATTTGCTGTTACTTGCAGGCTTCGTACTCAGTGAATCTAACCACCAGGTGGGTGGGCCCACTAAATGGTTGAGTCAGATACAGGATCTGGCCACCGGTCAGCAATTACGACAGAAAGCCCAGTAAAAGCCACAAAGGAGCCAGTGGTAATTCTTGACCTATTTCCTGTATTCTGCCCTCCGATGTCTTTTCCATTACCCTTTAATATGTGGGCAGGGCCACCATGGGTGTTCCAAGCCTCCCATTACCCACATCCCCTTCAGTACTCCGCTGTGCCTCTCTGGCAGATTCTTGTTAGCCTTTGCAGAGTCAGACATCCAGAACGAGGAGGAGGAACAAAGCCTGTCTGCCCCATTACCCCATGCACAGGTACTTCACTTTGGCAACACTTTAGCTGTGCCTATAAAGTTGCCAAAATTGAATGATTGAGGCTTAGAAACAGTTTGGAATGAAGGACCTGTATGGCAGCGGCCTCAAGTAACATGATCGGAGGTGAAAGAAATGAACAGTGAGTCATCCTGGGAAGGGACAATACGAACACTCGGCTAAGGAGTCCAGGTGCAGCTGCTTTCTCCCAACCCCTTTATCAAGTAGACAATAGTATTGCCCTGTGCTGCTGGGGTCAAGGTGCCCAGGCCAAAAAGGTTTCCACTACACATGCCAGAGAGGGCTAAGTCCTCTCTCAAATTATCTGCTGTACCTTACCAGGGGCAATCACCTCAGCAGCTGAAATGTCTGTAGTAGGCTTTGCAGGAAGCTGCTGCATCTCACTTCTTATTTCAAAAGATTTATGGAGCTGCAGCGCACAGGGGCAGCTGGTGCCGTATTTTGGGGAAAAGGAGTGCAGGACAGCTCTCGGCAAGAAAAGTTTTTAGAAAGGAGATGAGAGCAGCCACAATCTCCATAAAGGGCAAGGATTCCAGGGCTCCAAGACTCAATCACAGCGGATTTCTTGATCTTTGACTGCCCTCATAAATTACATATTGGGTGTCCTCTTTCCTAAATCCCTGCAGGATCCCATGGAACGTATTGATTGTGTCCTCCCAATACAAACAAGACCTTACGCTGCCATGTTATTCATGCTCTGCTGCACTGGAACAGCTCTCAACTGGTTAATGATTTCAGGCCCCATTCAGTCCTGCTGTGAACAGATGCAACTCCATGGAGGCCAGTAGAGTGGCATCTGCCCTACACCAGGGCGGGATCTGATGATCTAACACTGGCTATTGTTTATTAAATGTACCTGAAAGTGGTGACTGGGATGAAAGCCAGGAATCGGGATGCATGGCAAATCCCTATGTGAAAATGAATAAGGAAGAGCAGTTAGCACTGGGAGGCAAAAAACTCCTCGTTTTCCCTGAATGACGTGCATGTCGTGCTGTGTCCAATGGCAGGAACTGCCTTCCAGGAGGGAGGATGGCTGGTCGAGGCAGCTCCGTCACAAGCAACGACACCAGGCCACGGCCCAGTAAGTACAGCTGTTTTCTATTGGGACCCACATTAGCCAGCTTGAGGTCCCTTATATGATAACTATAACATCATCTCACATTTTTGTAGTACCTTTACTCCAGAAGTATTCAAAAGCACTATACACACACACAGATCACTGAAATGCAGCCACCTCTGGGGTGGAATTCAACTGTTCAACTGTGCACAGCCACATTATCTAACAGTTTAAAAAGAGAAGCTGTGAATACCCAAGACAGGGTCCTCCCAAATACAGCAAGTATGAAATGTTATTTGAGGTTAAAAGGAGAGGGAGAGAGAGAGATTGAGATTCATTCCAAATGGAGGCACCCACAGAGAAAGTCCCAGCACTGAGATCTTCTAGGGACTGTATGGAATGTAAAACTTTGCTGGGCATCCGACCCCCAGCTACCTCTCCTTAGTGAAGTATGCAGCCTGACTATCTGACACTCCACCTGGCAACGAGTTACCCTCTGGCTCCCCTCCCTGGATCAATACAAAGTGATGGTAAAGACTCTGCAGTTGAGATGAGAGCAGAGTCTTCAAAGCCACCTGAAAGATTAAGATGCCAAAATCCCATTAGAAATGATTGGCAACTGGGTATCCAGATCCGTTAGGTGGCTTTGCATGCATGCGTGTGCACACCAGAGAGAGAGAGAGAAAGAGAGAGATTTGCAGTGTTGTTGTAGCCAAGTCGGTCCCAGGATATGAGATAGACAAGGTAGGTGAGATCATATCTTTTATTAGACCAACTTCTGTTGGTGGAAGGGACAAGCTTTTGAGCTTCACAAAGCTCTTTTTCAGGTGTGGGGAAGGAAACCAGAGTGTTTGAGCTAAATACCAGTTGGGTCAGATTGTTAAGCATAAGAGTTTAACATGTTGTGGGAGAGGGAGACCACATAAAATGAAGTGGGCAATTGAGGGGGAGGAGACAGTGGGGTGCGTTACAAATTGTTGTCATGAGACATAAAATCAGTGTCTCTGCTAAGTCCATGTTTTTAGTATCTAGCAGAGTTATGAATTAAGTTCCCTTTGGAATGTTTTGTGCACATTTTCTTTGAGGACGAGTACTGAGCACTCAGGTATGGCATGGTTGTTTCGTGAAAAGTGTTCACCCATAGGCCTGTGATAGGATGTTAGATGGGGTGGGATCTGAGTTACTACAGAGAAGTCTTTCCTGGGTATCTGGCTGGTGAATCTTGCCCATATGCTCAGGGTTCAGCTGATCGCCATATATGGGGTCGGGAAGGAATTTTCCTCCAGGGCAGATTGGAAGAGGCCCTGGAGGTTTTTCACCTTCCTCTGTAGCATGGGGCACGGGTCACTTGCTGGAGGATTCTCTGCTCCTTGAAGTCTTTAAACCATGATTTGAGGACTTCAATAGCTCAGACACAGGTGAGAGGTTTATCGCAGGAGTGGGTGGGTGACATTCTGTGGCCTGCGTTGTGCAGGAAGTCAGACTGGATGATCATAATGGTCCCTTCTGACCTTGATATCTATGCATCTATAGGTGATATGGTGGTTTTGTGTTTTATCTTTGTTCTGAGAGAGTTTGTTCACAAGTGTAGTGATTGTCTGGTTTCACCCACACTTGTTGTTCGAGTTTTTGATGCACTGGATGAGGTATACCACAATTGTAATACGCATTTGCAGGACCCATGGATTTTGAAAGGTGTACTGTGCGGGGTATTGATCATCATAGCAGTGGAGATATGGCTGCAGGTTTTGCATCTGTTGTTCTGGCAGAATCTGTGGACAGCTTTGAGTTGGTCTGTGGAGAGCTTGTTTCTCTGATGATGAGAGAGACAGACAGATGGAAGTTAATGGGTAGAACATAATTTACCCAAGAGATCAAAAATCATGAGAATGGCTAACATCATGAGATCTTTAAAAATAAATAAATTTGGGGTTGGCTCTACTTGCCTTTTGGGTTTTGAGCCTTTAAGAACCACATTTTCAAGCTTTTCTCCTCATCCTTTTCAAGGTGAAAGCAGATGGGTGATTACTTGAGACTAATTCCTAGAGATGGGGCTTAAACACCACTCCCCCATGTGACTCATGATAAAACTGCAAGAATTGGCAACATTGGAATTTCGTAGTGACACAGTGGTTAACACCATTTCGCTTGTGGAAAGAGCAGTGACAACAACCAAGAGATGTTTTCAATGCGTAGTCTGGTAGGATTGATGACACTGAATTCTGATAGGGTAGATGACATGTGCAAAAGTCAATGGGTCCAGATCTAATGCATCCAAGAGTGCTGAGGGAGTTGGCTGATATGATTGCAGAGCCACTGGCCATTATCTTTGAAAATTCGTGGTGATCGGGGGGAGGTCCCAGATGATTGGAAAAAGGCAAATATGCCCATATTTTATAAAGGGTAGAAAGAGAACCTGGGGAACAACGCACACATCAGCCTCACTTCAGTCCCTGGCAAAGTCATGGTGCAGGTCCTCAAGGAATCCATTTTGAAGCACTTGAAGGAGAGGAAGGTGATCAGGAACAGTCAACATGGATTCACCAAGGGCAAGTCATGCCTGACCAACCTGATTGCCTTCTATGATGAGATAACTGGCTCTGTGGATATGGGGAAAGTGGTGGATGTGATATATCTTGACTTTAGCAAAGCTTTTGATACGGTCTCCCACAGTATTCTTGCCAGCAAGTCAAAAAAGTATGGATTGGATTAATGGACTATAAGGTGGATAGAAAGCTGGCTGGATTGTTGGGCTGAACAGGTAGTGATCAACAGCTTGATGTCTAGTTGGCAGCAGGAATCAAGCGGAGTGCCCCAGGAGTCAGTCCTGGGGCCGGTTTTGTTCAACATCTTTATCAATGATCCGGATGATGGGATTAAATTGCACCCTCAGCAAGTTCACAAATGACGCTAAAATGTGGGGAGAGGTAGATACACTGAAGGGTAGGGGCTGGGTCCAGAGTGACCTAGACAAATTGGATGATTGTGCCAAAAGAAATCTGATGGGGTTCAACAAGGACAAGTGCAGAGTCCTGCACTTAGGAAGGAAGAATCCCATGCACCGCTACAGGCTGGGGACCAGCTGGCTAGGCAGCAGTTCTCCAGAAAAGGACTTGGGGATTACAGTGGACAAGAAGCTGGATATGAGTCAGCAGTGTGCCCTCATTTCCAAGAAGGCCAAAGGCATATTGGGCTGTATTAGCAGAAGCATTGCCAGCAGATCGAGGGAAGTGATTATTCCCCTCTATTCAGCACTGGTGAGGCCACACCTGGAGTATTTTGTCCAGTTTTGGTCCCCCCACTACAGAAGGGATATGCACAAATTGGAGAGAGTCCAGCAGAGGGCAACAAAAATTATTAGGGGGCTGGGGCACATGACTTACGAGGAGAAGCTGAGGGAACTGGGGTTTTTTAGTCTGCAGAAGAGAAGAGTGAGGGGGGGATTTGATAGCAGCCTTCAACTACCTGAAGGGGGGTTCCAAAGAGGATGGAGTGAGGCTGTTCTCAGTGGTGGAAGATGACAGAACAAGAAGCAATGGTCTCAAGTTGCAGTGTGGGAGGTCTAGGTTGGATATTAGGAAACACTATTTCACTAGGAGGATGGTGAAGAACTGGAATGGGTTACCTAGGGAGGTGGTAGAAGCTCCATCCTTAGAGGTTTTTAAGGCCCAGCTTGACAAAGCCTTGGCTGGGATGATTTAGTTGGTGTTGGTCCTGCTTTGAGCAGGGGATTGGACTAGATGACCTCCCAAGGTCTCTTCCAACCCTAATATTCTATGATTCTCAGTCTCTTTTGCAGAGGACAGAATAGGTTCTTTAACATTTCATTAAGCGGTGATTAACCAACTCCTAGGATCTGGAAGTAGTAGGGAGAGAACCCATCTTTGTTCAAGGGGCCTGTACATTTCCATTCTACCGATCAAGGGGATGTTACAAGAGGATGGCAGTGGAGTGAGAATGCTATGCCTGGAACAACCATTGTCCCTGAGCGTGCACACAATCACAGAGCCTCATCTTCTCTTTCCATCCCTTCCTCATATCCCACATTTTAGCCTAAAAACTTTCCACTACTCTGGACACAGTTCCCAAAGTTTAATACATGAAAACAAAAAATAAATATAAAGGAACTGATGAAATGGGTCTATATGAAACAACAAGCTCCTCATTGTTCACTATTGCAGTTCTCATCCTCCCCTACTTTCTCCTTTGCTCATTCTCCTCCCTGGTGTGTTCAAGTCTCCTTTAAAGAGAAAGTGCCTTGGACCAGGGACTCCCTTTAGTTTGTCCATCACCATGCATACTCCTGGCACTACATGCATACACTGGATGCTTGCAGAAGCAGCAGTCTGGAGGCTGCCACATTTTGGTAAATGTCAAGTTATTTCTCTCCCCTGCACCACTTTTATCCTCAGCTCTTCTAAGACAATAGTCTAAAACTCACCAGCTCATGCACACACACTCCTCAAGAGCCCCCAGTTCACACCAGCTTAATGGATGGCTTGTTCCTGGTAGCCTTTTTCCACATATTGGCAAATATGGCCCCCCTCTATGTAAAAATCTATTAATTACAATTAAACAGCAGCAGCTGCTTTGGGATCTCAGTTGCTTTAGTATTTCTACTATGGTAAAGTAAGGAAAACACCACATTCTTAGCAGCCTTATTGGAGACAGATGCACAGAGTTAATGGGTTGCAGGACAACAGGTGGATCTGTAACGACTGCTTTAGCAGACTCAGTAATACATCTATGTTTTAGGGCCTGATCTAAAGCCCACTAAAGTCAACTAGCGTTTCCCCATTGGCTTCATCAGGCTTTAGATCAGGCTAGTAGTCCCCTACTACTAGTAGCTCAATTACAACAGTGCGCAGACGCCCCAGTGAAGATCAGGGCCTCGCTGTGTCAGGTACTGGAGCACACACACAGCAGGGGGTGGTACATAGACAACAAACAGGACAGACAAAGGACAGGAGGAGAAAGATGCAGAAAACTGAATTGCCCAAGGTCACAGAGTACAGTGGCAGATCCAGGAGCAGAACCCAGGGCTTCAGAGCTCCAATTACATGCCCTATGGGCTGCACAATGCTGTGTCTCCAAGGTTTGATTCTGTATTTCAACCCCAAGCTCAAAGTTAATTGTTTGGAGAGGAAAGGTATTATCGAAAGCTCTCGGAAGTCAATGACAAATTCTGCAGGCAACAATATTCTGGCCCCTGGCTGGGGAGAAGCTTCCTTTTGCCTCTTGCAAGAAACAGAGGAAGAAGAGAGGCTCTCAGTCACCAGCAGCTGCACATCCAGCACCATTCATCAGCGCTGCATTCACTTAAAAATAATACCGTCCTGCCCCTTCCTAGCTCAAATACTCTGCCTGCTCGCAGCGAGTTTGGGAAGGATGTGGTTCACCAAGAGTCATTTTGTGAATTCGCCCCAATTGCTCAATTAATTATGCTTTAGCTTCAACATGAGGAACCAGTTTCCACCTTCTGTGGAGCGTCTATTTTTAGTAAAGCATCAATTTTCTCTCTGCTTCATTCTCCTCACTCACTGCTAGTACTGCCCACGCAACAAATCTGGGATTGATCTCTGTGTGCAGACAAATATTCTGGTTTAATCTAAGAAAGAGGCGGGAGGGGGAAGGGAAAGGAGATCTGAATAGCTAGACTGAGCACCCATGTAAATCCAAGACAGTCACAGGCAGCAAAACAAACAAAAAGGGGGGTGGGAAATCTATGTGAATAAAACCATGTCTATTCTCCCCTCTTCCCAATCACTCTGTCGGCACAAATTCAGAGGGTTAAATTCATGCCTGTATTGTAAGAACAGAATTCCACACAATCAGGGATCCCCCCTAGGGATTTTGGCTGAAGTTTGTGCCATGGCAAAAGACTTTCTGGCTGCTACCAAAGGTACCTTCTAGATGCCCAGAGATGGAAGGCAGCCCAATGTGGGAGGTAAGAGTTAGAATTTATTTTAGGGGATCTTTCAGATAGGTTTGGTGATTTCTGGTTTTGAAGGATATGGGACAAGAGATCAATCCCATCCAGCATTGCAGCTCTATGTGACTGGGCAGTCTCCTACTCAGCCAACCGGACACCCATTTGGAAATAGACACCGGCCATGCTGTGACCCAGATACCTTAAAGATCCTGCTGTGAGCCCATCCCTTACCCCGGGAGAAGAGGAAGGTCACAAGCAGCCAGGCATAAGTCACAGTCATTGCACCTGGAGGAACATGGGCATGGTTCCCTTTTGGTGATGCACAGTCATAGAGTTTAAGGCCAAAAGGGACTGTAACAGATATGGCCATCTCCTGCATATCCTTGGGAAGCCTTATCGAATTAAGTTTAAGTGTCTCTGGGGTCCATTGTTTTAAGTGAATGGTTTATGCATGATTCTGTTCTATTGAAGGGATAGGGCTACCACAGCTCCTCCAAGAACTAAAAACTCTGGGCGGTGATTAAGGCAACTGAATTCAGCCAGATTGTAACCCCTACCCACCCATCCCAGAGAGCTACCATCACCTGGGGAGGCTCGCATATATTGGTTCAAACTGGATTCTTCAGAGGCCAACAGACAAAGAAAGGACTTTTGGATAAATAGCCTGAGTTTAAACTGACTTGGGGGTCTTCTTTCTGATCCAGCAAACGGACAGACCCTTGTGCCCAAGGGGTAGGAGACAATCCTCACAGAATGGTTGGAAGGACTGATGCAGACGAGAACCCTTGTTGGAGTTGGGGGGAGGGTGTGATCTCTAGTAAGATGTTTAGCATAAGTCTGGGGTCTTTTGGGGGGTTTATTTATTTTCTCTGTAATGCTTTCACACCTTAAGAATAAATGTGCTTGCTTAGAAAGATCTGTGCGGTAACTTATAACTACTGGCAGTTACATTGTTCAAAACCTTCGAAGAGAAAGTAAAGTGCAAACACTGGCCTGCTTAGGCAGCCTGGCTTGCTGGGAATGTCAGTGTAGGCAGGGAACTCTGCAGCCTGGAAAACCCCTGGTTGGGAGGGAGAGAGATGCAGGTCTCCACCCAAGAGAGGTATGTGCCCTTGAGGGACCATGGAGGTGGAATACAGATCCAGTTACTCTGAGGTGGGACAGGGATGACCAGATCATCTAGTCTGACCTCATATGTATCTCAGGCCCAATATTCCCTCTAATTTTTGACAGGCTGTGTGTGCAAAAAATTTCTTTTGTGCAAATTTTTGAAGCAGAGTTCAAATTTGTGCACCATGAGGCAAATGCACCCAAGCGAGTAAAATGCTTATACATTTAAAAAGTTTTAATTTGCAATTTGTGATAATAGTTTTACACCATGTTATTTTATAAATGTCATTTTTAAATACTTAGAAAAAGGAAATTTAACCATTCTTCATGAAGCAGAAGTTAATTTTAAACATTACGCTTTATGATCTTTTTTATAGACAATCACGAGCATATATCAAGCACATATTAATCATGATAATTATCAGTCCATAGGCTTCTGCCCATTGGCGTCCACTTTCACCTTTCATTCTATACACGTCTGAAAAGATTTTGATAAACGTATAATAAAGACAATTTAATAAGTATGCCATTATATCAATTTATATGGGTTTTCAGATAGAGACATCATAAGTAAAAAAAGAAAAACAAGAGTTTGTATTTTAAAATTTTCCTAAAAATATCAATACATGATCATCAGCCAAGAATAAGATATGCAATTACAAATGCATTTTAATTTCCTTATTGGTCAAAATGTCAAAGACTGATAAACTAACCTTACGGTTTTTCCCTGCGATCTTTTTCATTTGCTCATTCAATATAAACTCTGTCCAGATCTATCAGTGTCCATCCAGCTGGTAACTCTTAATACACATCAGCATATCCAAATGATCTACTTGTAAATGAATCCATAGTTTGATTTTTAGAGTGTTTATTAAACTAAAGCCATGCTCACAGTCTGCACTTGATGCTAAGAATATTCCTCCAATATCCATCAACTTTGCAAGATCCTGAAACTGTTCGTTCTGGTGAGCAAATGTCACCATATCTGGGAAACTTAAAACCAATTGGCTTTTGATTCTTTCAGCTACTGCAAACTTGAAGTCATTGTACTGACTGACTAGAACAATCTCTTCAGCAAGAAAGTCTTTGTATTTTGAACACAGGGATTTGACAGATGAAGCTTTAAGAAATCCAACTTCCATACATTGTTCCACATTCTTCCTGTTGAAAATTCTCCCGAAGCTCTGGCATCTCGACAATATACACAAACCACTCTGTTGTCCTCATCATACGTGAATATTTCACAAAGTTTAACAAGCATTACACTATGTGACTTCGGTGTAACTGTCTCTATAGTCTTATCCAGCCATCCAGATTTAAATGAAGTTGCTGTTCTTTTATGCTTTAGACCTCTAGACAGTGACATTTTGGGATTGATTTTTTACCAGATTGGTTTATTTAAAAATAATACTTTTATTATATGGCTACTATTTCAATGCACTTAACAGCGTGACTCAACAAAAGGGCAAACGGGAGATCATTCAGATCAGGATACCGGAAGTTTGTGCATAGCTCCGATCACGTCCATGCATCTGCGGCAAAAAAATGCGGGAAAATGGAGATGTGTGGGTCCCAACCATCCTGACGTGATCAATGTTCCAACTTTGAAATGCTGGCGGGGAGGGGTACGATTCATTGCCCTCCTTTCCCTTTCCCCCACTTGCCAGCTAGTAGAATCTGGCTGTGTTGATAGATGGCGAGCAAACAATGTCAAAAGTCGCCCGTAAATGATATTTCGGCCTGGCTCCGATGTAGTATTTCTTTTTTTGTGCACATGGTGTTTTGCCATGTGCGCGGGGTTTAGGATCTGTGCTCGCACGCACATGCTCACAGCTTAGAGGGAACAGTGCTCAGGCCATCAGCTCGAGCACCCGCACACTAAACCCAGAGACTGAAATTTAGATCAGAGCATTATAGCCCACAGGGGACAAGACTATTATGTGCCGCAGGCAGGCAGAGAATGGAAGGACCAAGGTGCACCAGTGCCTGAGGCCCCTGCAATGGCAGGGAATTGATTAAGTCATGGGGTGCGGAAGCTCGATGTGAATAAGGAGTGAAGGGATGTGGGTGGGCGGAGAGAAGGGAGCTACTGAGAATCCACTGCAGGATGGGGTCGCGGGGAGCAGCTGACTTCAGGCTGGGAAGGGGCATCTTGGCAGTCCCTCGGTGGCTAGTGCCCTGTGCACCAGTGCCCCCCTCCCTCTGGCCAGGTGCCAATGCCCTGTCCTCCGCCTCATCCCAGTGCTGGCACGTGTGCTCCTGCCCCTCCCCAAACTGGTTATCTCCACTGGGACCCACTGTGCCTGGAAGGCAGGGAGAGGAGAGGTGTTCCTACCTGCTCCCCGTGTGCCGTGGTGCCTCTAACCTCTTCTCTGGTGCTGCGCTTCCCTCCACTTCCTGCACACGTGCCAAGGGTTGGAAGCATAGCCAGGCCCCCTCTCGCCTCTGCAAGAAATTGCAGGGGTGGAAAACACTGGGGGAGTTGGAAACAGATCAGTCCCTCCCCCACCATATTTCCATTGCAAGGACACTAGCTCCATTCCAACCCCCCCTCCCATTCCATCCCCAGCTCTGCCACCTTTGGAAATATACCATGGGTGTAAGACACACCAAAGTTAAGGTGGGTCAGGGAGGGAGCAGAGCCATGGTCCCAACCTGAATTGTCCACCAGCTAGTGCAACGAGCTGAGCACGCAGGGAGGAGCGGGCTGTACCATCGTGGTGATAAGCTCGCAGCAGATGCGCATACCTTTGTGACTGGAGAGAGAAGTGCCTTCAGGGGACTGAGACCAAGAGAGAGCTCCTCAAAATGATCAGGAACCATTAAAGAGGTGTCCTTAAAAAGCAGTGAAGAAAAACTGGGGCCTGGCCCTGGGGAGAAAGGAGAGAGACACCAGAGATGCCATCACGCCATGTAGCGATCAGACACAGGCGATGCAGAATGGCCAGCTGGCACAAGGAATCAATCCCCAGGTGAGGCGTTCAGCCCTCTCCGGGGTGGCTCTTACCCACTCCCTGCCAGATACCCGAGGAGCATCTCTACTTTACACTGTGTCAACATTTGCCTAGCTTGCCATGCCAATAAAATCTCCTTGATTTGAATTGAATTGCTTTCAAGGCTCAACCTAGCCCGGTTGACTGCAGGCAGGCTCTGTCAAT
This sequence comes from Lepidochelys kempii, assembly GCF_965140285.1. NCBI lineage: Eukaryota > Metazoa > Chordata > Testudines > Cheloniidae > Lepidochelys > Lepidochelys kempii. Next base: position 21,933,256 of record NC_136385.1, read on the forward strand.
GGACAGAAGGGAATGGTGGGATTCTGATCAGCCCCATCTGCAGCCACCCCGCATGTGATGCTTTTTAACAATGGGGTTCGTTACATGTTTAGTCCCCACCTCTCCTCCCAGGCATATCTTCCCTCATCCCCACACGGCTCACCCATCACAGCGTCTTTCCTTTTTCAATGGGATTTTACAGTGAGTTTAGTGCTGAATTGACACCCCCTAGGAATTATGTCCTTCAGCCACAGAAGAAGTGGAACATGGGCAGCAGCAGGGCAAAATGCCTCACAAACATGCGTCAACTCTGTTCAGGAGGGACCACCTCCAGCTGTAAAAGGGAGTTTGGTTGCTATGGCCCAAATCCACAAAGGTATTTAGGCTCCTAACTCTCACTGAAATCAATGGACCTTAGGTACCTAAATACCTTTCAGGATTTGGGCCAAGCCCATTCAGTCATCAGGCTCTGTGCTGAGACTGCCAACACATTGGCCAGTTAGATCCAAGCAGCATGGAAAAATCCTTTGAATAGTGTGTTTTACAAATAAGAACGGGCAGCACATACTGGAAACTATAAGACCCATATGGAACCTTGGGCCCAAGACCCTTTGTTTCTAGGGTGTCATATGTAAGAGCTAAGGAAGAGCTGAAGTGCATGAGATTTGAAGAAAGCAGCTGAATGAGTTCAATTGAGCAAGGACCATATTAGAGGCCCCTGATGAAAAATCTTCCAACTCAAGGGGCCTGTTAAGGACCGAGGAACTGGAGTTGAGGTGCTGGTGAACAAAAAGAAGGGATTAAGTCGAGAGGGAAGGAGACCTGAAAAATTTCATGGAAGAATCTGAATTGTTTGAGATTTGCTCATCACTATTTATACTCCTGTCCCTTGTGTCCTTGAGCCTGGGTATGAGTGCCAGCCAGGAAAAAAAGTCACCTTCAAAGGATATAAAGTCTCCCATCTTCATAATTCCACAAACCTATCCACAGCTGCTGAAAGAAAAAACTCCTCCCAGTTGTGCCAGGTATCTGCATATGCCTGGACCGGATTCTACGGTACTGATCCAGCAGCAGGTAAATCTGGACATCAGCCAGTGGCCCCCAAATTACTATCCCCACCGATAACCTGATCAGCTCTCGGTCATTGCAAATGAGATGCTTTTATGATGAATGCTTCAGTGTGCCCTTGGCTTGTTGGGACCTGCTGGCTGGCTGTAATGAAAGGCTACAGATAAGGAGAGAGACTCACTCAGCACTTAGCTCTTTCCACAGTTCACTGGCAAATCTCCATTTACTGCCTGATATTTCAGCAGAGTAGCATGTGAGAAGCCAGACCAATGATGGGTCTGCTAGTGGGAAACATGGGACATTGCCCTACACAGAAAGAAATGGGAAAATAAAGATAAAAGACAAAACATACAATCAACCAAACTCTGTGGGCTGTTCACAGCTGTTCACTTGCCACAGTCCCTCTTCCAGATGATGGAAGGGAAGAAGCTGTTTCAGAGCCCTGGGCTGAGGCAGGTGTATTTCATTGGTGGACTCCAAAGCCACCGTCAGGGTGGGAAGAGCCTGCTCTTGACTTTACAATTCGGCAATCACAGGCACTTCTAGAAGGTGCCATTAAAGACAGAGTACTGCAGCAATGGGCCAGTGAAGAAGGGTTACCGCACCCCACCTAAAAGTCTGACCTAGAGCCGCGAGCCGAATGCTGCGGACCTCCCACTACTTTAGGTGTGGTGATACCAACTGGTATCACCCCACCCACTCCTGCTTTATTAAGTGTTCTAACTCACTTTGGTGATCCCTCTCCCTCTGTTGCACTGTAGATGAGAAAAACAAACCTAAAACACTTTCTTCTGGATTTCAAATTCCCAAGCCAGGAAACACTGGTCCCTGGGCAATTTTTCAGCCAAGAATGTGATATGCTATGCACTCTGAAAGAGAATGAGTGAAAGAGTATGTTCATTTGGATTGGTGGGCACTGGGTGGTAAGCAACAGAGGTAAATGTCTAGGCTCTCTGAAGAGCATGAAATACCCTATGCTATGTGCATTCTCCTGTCAGCAAATTTTTGGGTGACAGAAGCATATCGTGAGAGAAAGGCTGGATGTGCGGTCCAAGCATGCAGCTGTGTACTCAGAAGATCAGACTTCATGCAGCTTTCTTGAGCAAATCACTTAAGCTCAGAGTTTCAAAAGGTATTTAGACTCCTAGCTTCTATTGGCCCTGGATCTTAATCTCTTTTGATCCCAATTCCTTATCTGTGAATGGGGTATAGTAATACTTCCTTTCGTCCACCCTTTGTCTTGTCCATTCAGACTGTAAGCTCTTCAGGACCATCTCTTACTTGTACAGCCTGCAGCTCACTGCAGGCCCTTCTCTTCGTTGCAGCTTGTATATGCTACTGTAAAACCAATAAATAATATTATAGGGCTGAACTTGACCCAAACTGTGTAAGAAGTCTAGCAATGTAAGCACTGAGTGTAAACATTCCCTTTCTTTTTCTATTTCAGATCTGAATTTCTCTCATTGCCAGAGAGCAGCTCCTTGGCAGAGACATTCCAGTGGCCTTCAGAGAGAGGGGATTTAATGCTCCCATCACACAATCAGTTCTCAGGAGAGAAAAGGCGACTTTGCTGGAAGTACTCCCCCTATTCTAAACAAGCACCCTCTGACCTCTCTGAGCCTCCTGCAGGCCCCATTCATAGAATCATAGAATATCAGGGTTGGAAGGGACCTCAGAAGGTCATCTAGTCCAACCTCCTGCTCAAAGCAGGACCAATCCCCAATTTCTGCCCCAGATCCCTAAATGGCCCCCTCAAGGATTGAACTCACAACCCTGGGTTTAGCAGGCCAATGCTCAAACCACTGAGCTATCCCTCCCCCCAGAAGGTTAGGGTTGGAAGGGACCTCAGGAGGTCATCTAATCCAACCCCCTGCTCAAAGCAGGACCAATCCCCAATTTTTGCCCCAGATCCCTAAATGGCCCCCTCAAGGATTGAACTCACAACCCTGGGTTTAGCAGATCAATGCTCAAACCACTGAGCTGAACCATGAGCATTTCATATGAAGTACACATTAAAATTATTTCACAGGTGGCTTCCCCCCCCTTTTCAACATTTTAGCCCGTTGCCAGGGGGTGAAAAAAAGTAAGCCCAACAGAACATTCCTAACCTAACAACATTACTGTTGGCTTTTTAATTAGAAAAATAATTAATGTGACTTAATTACTGTGTAATGAGCTTTCTTTATTAACGCCTGTGGCCATACCACCTCAGGGGGTGATCTTGTCAGATCTTCAAAGCTAAGCCGAGTTGGACTGAGTCAATACTGGAGTAGGAGGCATCCAAAAAATATCCCCGGTGCTGCCAGAGGTGGCACCTGTGCTTTGGTGGGCGGTGCTCTTCCCTAGCCGAAGTCTAGCTTTAGTGATAAGCTCTGTTGTAGGAGGTGCCATTTTTAGAGGAGACATAAAGCAGAGATCTTGACCTCTCTTAGCACTTGTCTCAGGAGTCAGGGTGTTTAAAAGTCTATTGTCTGGGCCACATTCCAGTTGGAGAAATGACCGTTCCTTTTGCCGACTTAAAATTTCGATTGGATCCAGTTTTCTCCACTCCTCCTTAAGAACTATTGCGCAATGACGCTGTGTAGTGTTAAGATCAGTCTATGCTAGAAAACTTTAGCATCCCCATAAGTACCTAGACTGTTTGTAAAACATTCCATGTCCTCACCAAACAAACATTCTCACTCCTGTTATTTATTAGAGGAGAAGTGCATAAGAACAACTGCAGTTAAAGCTACCTTACAGTTCCCATTCTTAAATGGCCTTTTCAGTTGCTTACAACTTTGACCTTTGGAGCTGGAATTTTACCAGCCTGGTCTCCACCTACTCTTTTTGAAAGGTTTGGTTCAGTTGTTTTTCAGTTGAAGACGGCTAGTGGGAGGGAAAAATATGCTTTTGCATGTCCTCTTTCCTTAAGCAGAGACAGGAACAGAAAGCAGGTCTCCAGACCTGTTCCCTAGCCCCAGAGCACACTAACACCGCAGAACTGAAAGACACCAACTTAGTGTAGAAAACAGTGCTGGGTGCATGTAAAACTCTGCAACTCAAAGACTGATTTCAGCTGTGCATGGCTGCGCTGCCATACGTTAAACCTGCTGGCACGCAGGTCTCAGGAGAGGATATCAGACTAAATGAAAGCACCCCCAGCCCAATTGAATTCCAGTACAGGATGAAAGTGGCTTGTGATTATAACCTGCCTCGACAACACAACTCCATTTGCTTTATGGCACTGCCCTGGTGTCTCTTTAAGGCCTGCTGAGCCTCGCTGCCATGCTCCCTGCCGGGCGGTTCGTCAAATGCCCAGTTCTTCCTGCCTGCAAAACAGCTACAGCCCTGAGCACATTTTCTCCTGGCCAGCCACAGAATGAAGGCGTGTTTCCTGGCAGCCAGTCTGTTGCTCTTCCAAACCATTCCAAGACGTCGGTCCAGTGTTACAGCCAACACAGACTGCGGCTGAGCAGTACACAGAGGAAATGTCCTGGAACAGTTTCATTTGGAGCTGACATCTTTGAAGAGGGGCTGACGCCTTGTGGGAAACTTAGAAACAAACCAGTTTGCTTCTATATCACGTTAGCTTCTGGTTTTTCCTCTTCATCCTTTCTCCTTGCATGAAAACATGGTCCAGCCGGTTAGAGCACTAGCCTTCGACTCTGCAGCCCCAGCTGTCCCATTGCCCTGCACCCTCTGATCCCGTCTCTTTCCCCTTACACCCTGTATCTGTCTTGTTTGTAAGACCCTTCAGAGCAGGGCCTGTTGCTTAACTGTGCATACATACAGCACCTAGGACAATGGAGATCACAGTTGGGGCCACTAGGAACCTTCATAACATAAAAACAAAAGTCTTACTACATATGAGCAGCCTCGCTACGGCCTCTGCTCCTTTGCTACTGAGAGTCAAAACCCTCTGTCACAAAATCATTAACTGTCTTTGCATCAACCAAACTGGCTCCCACTTGAGGCTGGAGACTCCTGCATTAAGGAGACACACACTGCTCTTCTGCCCACTGTGTCTAACCTTCTGCTGGACTTCAGGCAACTGCAGCAGATGGATGGGTGGCCATGAAGCATGGACACCACAAATAAGTCTGACACTTTAGGTCCATCTGAAAGAAAGACATGTGGCATTGCCACCAGCAGTTCAGAAGGCTGCAGTGCTTCTGGAAACACTTTGCCCCTAAGCTCAACACTCATCGAAGTGGAGAGGATGCTTTAATTGGAATTGGATTGGGCCCTCTGTATCCACATACAGAAGTGCTCTTAACCTGGCACAAGGTGTTGCTCATAATCACTCAAGTGACTTGAGAACCTAAGTCCCACTGACTTTTGAAAACATTAACCAGTATATCCTTGCAAGTGCACCTCCCAGGAGCAAGTCTCACCAATGCGTTTGCTTGCTCTGGTTCACGGCCGCTTGGTGCAGTCCTCGCGTGGCTGGGAACAATAGGGTGCAGCTGGTTTTCCCATAATGCCCACCCTTCAGCAACAGTTTTGGCAAACGTCTGCTCCCATCAGTTGCAGACCGTCTGAAAAGCAGAAAAAATAGTCTTAGCTCTGCTCATGACCCTGTCCATGCACTGTACCCTGTGTCTCTCAGGCCAGAAATACTAAACGGGACACAAGAAATGCTCTCTTTAAAACAGAAAATTAGACAGATTCTTTCCCCCTCTAGAAACTATGATAGCGTCTCTTCCCACTGCTGTGAATGGACATGTCTCCTTCTCACATCTGCATTCTGCCAGTCAATGGGCCTCTCCTCACTTCTGCTGTTTCAAACCAGGATGTCAATCACCAGATAAACAAAAGCCTTCTTGTTTAGTAAGTCTAGCTATCCCCCAGCCATCAGAACACCTAGCAAGCAACCCAAAGGAGAAATCTCCTCTTCCCTCATTCTTACTGTTGCTATTGGACACACTGTAGCCTCCTGCTTTGTACCACAGAATCATAGAGATGTAGGGCTGGAAGGAACCTTGAGAGGTCATCTCGGCCAGCTGTGTGTGCTTAGGCAGGACCAAGTAAACCTAGACCATCCCAGACAAGTGTTTGTCCAACCTCCTTCTTAAAAACCTCCAGTGATGGGGATTCCACAACCTCCCTTGGAAGCCTATTCCAGAGTTTAACTACCCTGATAGTTAGAAAGTTTTTCCCCCGATATCTAACCTAAATTACCCTTGCTGCAGATTAAACCAATTACCTCTTGTCCTACCTTCATGTACCTGGAGAACAATTGATCATCCTCCTCTTCATAACAGCATTTAACATATTTGAAGACTTATCAGCTCACCCCTTCCTTAGTCTTCTTTTCTGAAGACTAAACATGCCCATTTTTTTAACTTTTTCTCAGATGTCAGGTTTTTCTAAACCTTTTATTTTTGTTGCTCTCTTCTGGATGCTCTCCAATTTGTCCCCATGTTTCCTAAAGTATGGCACCCAGAACTGGACGCAGTACTCCAGCTGAGACCTCATCAGTAAAGTCAATTCCCTCCTATGTTTGACTTTCAAGACTCCTGTTACCTGATATTAGCCTTTTTTTGCAACTGCATCATATCATGGACTCCTATTCCAATTTGTGATCCACTAGAACCTCTAGATCCTTTTCAGCAGTACTGCCACCTAGCCAGTTATTCCCCATTTTATAGTTGTTCATTTGATTTTTCCCTCCTAGAAATCGCACTTCGCACTTGCCTTTATTGGCTTTCATCTTATTGATTCTCTAATCTGTCAAGGTTCTTTTCAATTCTAATCCTGTCCTCTAAAGTGCTTGCAATCCCTGCCGGCTTGGTGTCATCCACAAATTTTATAAAAGTGTATTTTCCACTCCATTCTCCCACGTCATTCATGAAAATATCGACTAGTGCCAGACCCAGAACAGACCCCTGTGGGACCCTCTAGATACACCCTCCCAGTCTGACAGAGAACCATAACTACTCTGAATATGATCTTTCAACCAGTTGTGCACCCACCTTCCTGTAATTTCATCTAGATCACGTTTTCCTAGCTTATGAGTCAGCTACGGATGAGGCTGGGGAAGCCACCAGCGAGGAATGTGACACTCTGTAGCCTGCTTCTGATTGATCCTGGGATGCAACTGGGGAGCCACCAGAAGGGAGCGTTACTTCCTCGGCTTGCACAGCGGCCGTCAGGCCCAATGGTTCACAGATGACAACAGCTTCTTCTCCTCCCACCCCCAACTCCTCCCTGCCCATTCAGCTCTCACTGGGCCAACGGAAGAGACCATGATGTTGCACTGAAGCTTAGAAACCAGCCTCCAGCCCCTCCTGAAACTCATTTGTGCAATGCAAAGCAGGGTGTGGGGGTGGCAGAGGCTAAGATCCTCAACTTGCTGAGCCGCTAGAGTGGATGCGGAGAAAGAAAGTAAACCCCAGTGGTGGATAACAAGAAACAGTTGCTGATGAAGTGCGAGTAGCAGCTGTTGCTCATCCCTTCTCAAGGTGGCTGAATGGCAACAGGGAGTTTCCCTAGATCATATTGGGAGACAACACCCTAAGTTTAGCTTATTTTTCAGGAATACAAACCAATAATGAGAAATCTCAGCAGGTTTGGAGGCTCCAGTGGAATATTCACCTGAATTCTCTGGGGTTTGCCCAGACGACTTTTGTTGGGAAGTCAGCCTGGATATCTTGCCAGATCTGAATTTCTCACAAGATTCCAAATTCTTTCTAGGCTTCTGATGGCTCAGGAATTGGTTATTCTCACAGAACTTCAGCACTTCCCAAAAGGCACAGACAACAGTCACAACTAACAAAAATGTTTGCCAAATTCTTTAGAGCCTGAGGAGGAAAAAATTAGATTTAGATCAGTTTTCATTTTAGGGAAAGGCTCAGAAGGGGCCCCACCTACAGCTCTGGCAATGCACCTCAGTCCTGATCTGCTGCAGCACCCTCTGCTATACAGTACTGGGCCCCAGACACCTCTGCCAATACAGCTCATACATGACTGTTAACTGTGTTACCGTTTGGTAGGGGGTGGTTGCATGGTATCCACAAATCAGGGAAAGAATGATTTGCACTTGAAGAACACACACTGTTGCAGGAACATTGTCTATGGGGAAATGAATGGCTAGGTGAAATATACTTAAATATTCCTCTCCCGATGGTATTTCATTCCCCAACACAGTGAACATTTTACCTACCAGGAAGGTTAGGACCAGAGGGAAGGAATGACGCAGACTAGAACAGGCAGAAGTTAAGGAGCCCTCTTCTATCCCAAAGCATATGGGTGGCCAAAGCCAAAGGTTGCATGGAAACAATTTTACTTTATCAGAGACTAAAAATGTCTGTGTAAATACCATACAGCTGGCTAAAAAGGCAGATTTAATCTCAGCCTACCCCATACAAGATCATAGAGCAAGCAGGTCAGTTGCAGCCCAGGTTACATTTAAAGAACACTTTGTGGTTAAAGCCATCCCTCCCGTCCTTTTATTGGGCTGAATATTTTCCACTGTGCAGCTGCTTTTAGTATTCTTTTATTATTAGTTTAAATTACAGCAGGACCTCCCTAATTCACCCGAACAACTGGGAGAGCTGCTGAGAATGACTCACCACCTGGGAGAACTGGGGTTGGGGAGGAAGCAAACAAACTACATAGCACCATTGGTCAGTTGAGGAGTGGGATTTAATTTTAAATCTCTGTAGCACATGTTCTGTGGTATAATGAAATCTCCCTACAGTGCATTGCTATCCAATTTTTGCTAGAAGTGGGACAAGAAGAATGCTAACAAAAGTTTTTGGAAGGATATAAAACCTCATGTTGCAGGACTTAAGGAAATCTCTACCTATTAGAGATCAGGGTGAGAACTAATGTAATGGTTCCACATCTGCCTGCTGTGGGGTTCTTGCACTTCCCACTGAAGCAGTTGGTACTAGCCATGCTGGTGGCAAGATACTGGACTAGATGGACCTCGGGTCTGCTCGAATCGGACAGTTCCTAGACCACTGTACGGGTAAGCATGTGTAGTAAGCATGTGTATATGCACATTCTGGCATGGGCCGATTATTGAGCTTCTACTAGGGTGCAAAGTTCAAAACTTAACCCCCAACTAGGAGTCTGTTTGATGCAACATGCCACATGTATACAGGCTCTGAGATTCCTATTCATCAAAGCACTTAAGGATATGCTCAAGTTTAAGCATGTGTTTTAGCCTAATTAAAGTCAATAAAACAATTACAGTTTAAGCACATAGGGAGGTGCTTTGCCAAGTTGGAGCACACAAAGCAGTGCTCTTGTAGTAGGCTCGCACTCCAAGCCCCTGTTAAACTGGAGTTAAGGTTGCATATTCATAGCAGTAACGTACGGGAGGAAAACCCTTCTTAAAACTTTACAAAACCATCTGGTAGAATACAAGCAAATTCCAAATTAAGAATGCATTTAAAAACACTGAAAAAGTAAGTAAATGCACAGCAAAGAGGTTTGATTTGCCTCTCATTATAATAGTTTTGCATCAGAATATCTAAATAAGAGGAGAATCAGGCCACATGACTTTCAGACAACCTTCAATCCACCTCTACGTGCCTGCTTGACCTTCACTCAGATTCGCAGGCACTTGAGTTTTGTCTACTCGGGGGAAGCTTAAATAGTCAAACTGATTCCAACATCAGGTCCTTTGAACCAGTGTTAAAACTGGTGGGAACCATTTAGCGTAGCAACCTAGCACTCTGGCAGCTCCAGCTGTTTTTAGGACTGTTTCAGTTAGACTTGATTTTCAGAAGGTTGAACAAAAATGGTTATGGGAGGAGGGGGAGACTCAGCTCTGGCTAGAGGGCTTTGTCCATACAACAATTCACAGTGGTTTTAACTCTGGTGTTAGAACCACTCTAAATTTTCTGATAGCTTTCCCCCAATATGGCCACAGCCTCAGGGCCGTCAGTCCAGTTATGGAGCTTAAGATCCTGTTTACACTGCAAATCAGGTCTATCAGCTGTAAGAGGGTCTCCTGAGCTGACTGTAATTGTAACACCACCACCAAGTTGGGTCATCTGTAGGGTTGAATCTGGCACCACTGCATCTAAAAGCATGAACTTCTAGTGGTTGAACTAAAAGGACCAGGTATGTCATCTCAGAGAGAGTAGCAGACTTCAACCTTTATACCTGGTCTAGCTACTAGAAGATAAAGAACTACACTGTGTCAGTTAGTACAAGTTACACCGTTATGGCCTTTAGAAGAGGAAGGATACTCACTATGGCCTTATCTACACTAGGAAATGTAGGGCTCCTAAATTACTGCTGGTGTGTCTCTTTGTGGTAGTAACAGTGGAAAGTGGAATGTAAATGGGGCTGTAGTGTTCTTACCACTGTAGTCAACCAGCCCTGCACGGAGTAAGGAAACGCCAGAAAGAAGAGGACAACAGGCAACACAAGCATATGTTAGCACAGCAGAGTACTAGTGCTACTGGGATGGCTGCCATCTTGGTCACGACCAAGGCGTGACCCCAGGACTTCTGGACTTAGGAGCATGAACCCCATAACATGAGTCAAAGGGTACATGTTTTGGATCCAGAAGCTGTAACAGGCTCGCTACCTCTTCAGGTAAGGTACAAACGGGACACTGGGTTATGCTATCTTCACCACCTCCACAGTACAGGACCAAGTCTCTTGCTACTGTGTTTATCAGCAATCTGAATGAATGCCAGAAGGACAAGTTAAGAGTCACATCAGGAGTTGTACTTAGGTCAAGTGGTTTCCTGTATGTAAGAACATGGGACCTACCATATCAGAGTAGACCAGTGGTCTCTTGAGCTTAACAACATCTCTTCAACAGTGACTAATATCCAGTACTTCAGAGAAAGTTATTCTTAAAAAAATCCCTTGCACTTAGTTGTGCAACTCTGTACCATCTCTTCCACCACAGCTAGCAATCAACTTATACCCTAAGGCATGGGTACGAAGACTAATAAACCAGCCAGAATAAGAGTTATTCTTCTTCATGGGAAGATCTAGTCTTTTTATTAAAAACAACCTTACAAACAGCTCTTTCCTGTTCATTTTGTCACAGTTTCCTTTCATAGAAGTTTAAAGGTCCTCAGGTCATTCCAATCCATCCCCCTGTAAGGCAGTACAGTCCCTATAATGTGTTTTATCTAGCTTTCAAAGACCCATGAGGTTTCCACCACTTCCCTCAGGACACTATTGCATAATCTAACAGAGCCTTCTGTAGCAGCCTGACATTTCACAGAAGCCCCTCAGTCCAAACATGCAGCCACTGCGAACATCTGAAGAGAACTTCTCGCTCTTCGGTCCCACACACATTGATGGAAGCATTGTGGTTTCCAGCTCACGAAATGCATGGAATGTCCCACTGGATACTGCTTCTGGGTGATCCCCAAGCGGAAAGCCGCCTACCAGAGCTCCAGTTCCCACTCTGGTTCAAATACATGTGGTTTTAACAAATGTTATCAGATCAACTTAACAGTTCTATGTTATGCTATAAATAGAAACCAGGGCTGCATGTGATTCAGGAGAAATATGAAGATCATGTTAATGAGGCTTATAATAGTCAAGCCATTTCCTTAAACATTGGATTCCCAGGGCTGCTGGCATAGCCATAACTAGGGCATTTTAGCACCCGAGGGGAGCAGCCATATTTGTGCCCCCTACCATTTTCCCCTTCATTTCTCCACTCCCTTTTTCAGCCCTCACGGCTTTGCATCCTGGGGGGCTGTCCTGCTCACGCTGGTTATGGCTGTGGCTGCTGGGGAGGTGGGCGGCTGGAGAGTTCTCCCAGTGGGCAGGGGACCACACAGGCAAGTTGGCCAACCTGCCTGCTTTCCATCAAAACTTACAACAGAATTCAGTAAAACTTTCAGCTTTCACCAAGTGCCCGCAGAACATTTTGATCCTGATGAATCAACATGTCCTGTTGGAAAATTTTTCACTAGCTCTAGTCATCACCTGAAACCGCAGTGAAACACAGGTAGGAATATATTTATTTTAATATAAATATTTTATAAAAAGTGTCTTCAAGCCAAGCTTCTTCCAAGCAGTTTCCATGTTCTTTGTGAAGGCATCACCATTTAGATGCTATATGGTCCAACAGGCAGGGTTGAGACATCTGGATTCTATTCCTAGCTGCCAATTACTGGCTGTGCGACCTTGGGTAAGCCACTTTGTCTCAATTTCCCCTCCCATCTTTGGCTGGGAGCTCCAGGTAAAACTGTAATAAAGAACATTATAGCTGATCTCTGGCTCATGGCAATATCCATCAGACCACACACACTATAAATCAGTGTACAGGAGTATCTTCCACATCCAGTCTGCTCATGGGTACCCTAAACTGGGCTAGTTAGATGTATACGTCACAGTTTCATTGGCCCATGTCCATCCCTGCATGGGTATAATCACCTTCCATTTACCCACACACACTCTGAAGCTCCGTTTGGGGATGCACGCTGCATAGTGGGTTGGTTCTGCCTCAGCAGGTCAATGATTTCTGTTTGCATATTCAGTAGTGTTAGGTTTAACTGGTGTAAAGCAGCTGGAGTGCTCTGCAGGTGCTATATAGTTGGATTAAGTAACAATTTTAAGAACTGCTCTAGACCTATGAATATCTCTGCTCGCTGCACTCTGGCGTAGCCTTCATATCCCTCTCGGATAACTTGAACCTTGGTGTCTGTGCATAAGCAAGCCACATATCCATCTGCCTACAGGCAACATTAACTCATAAGCAGTATGTGGTGGCTCCCATGTACCAGTCTGCCCATGAACACAGAGAAGCATCATGGGGATGGATATCCGCCATGTATCCACTGGCACTCAGAACCAGTCGACAGCCACTGTGCTTTCAAACCTCTCTCTCACTGAAAGATGTGCTTTATTGAAATTACAACAGCATTAGCCAAGGGGCATTATCTGAAGCTGTGTTTTCATCCCTGGCAGCTTTGCCCCAAACATAGTGCCCAGCCCCGATCATGTAGAGAATGCTGCTACTCACCAGCCAGAGAGATGAAGGAGCAGCACATAACTTCCTTTACTCAAACATTTCCCAGGAGCTCCCTCATTCACTGACATCTATGGACCTGCTCCAGCCTTTCCCCTCAACCTCATCTCTCTTTGCTCTGGATTTTGGAGAGATTTGGTGCTGGATTCACCAATAAATAGCTGTTTCACACTGCTTCCAATTATGACAAGCAGCCATTAAATGCAGCTTGCAGGAAGACTGGTCTGCTCTCTAAGATGGTCCCTGTTGCCATAGTATCTGAGCTCCTCACAAATGTTTAATTTCCCCTCACAACCACCCCCTGAGGCAGGGCAGTGCTATTATGCCCTTATTAGAGGGGGAGGCCCGGAGAGAGACAACAGGGCACATCTGCACAGCAAAAAACCAAAAGCCCTGCAGCAGCGAGCCTCAGAGCCCGGGTCCACTGATTCAGACTCTCGCTACCGAGCTAAAAATAGTGTGGATGCACCCACTCGGGCGGGAAACCAGATCCACCCTGGGTTTCAGAGCCCGGGCTCCAGTCTGAGCAGTAACGTCTACACTGCTATTTTTAGTCCCATATCATGAGTTTGAGTCAATTGACCTGGGCTTTGAGACTCTGCCATGGTTTGGTGGTGGGGTGTTTGGCTTTTTTCTGTGTAGACATACCTTAAGTGACTTGGCACGATCACACAAAGTCCACTCTGGAACAGGGAATTGAGCCCAGGGCCAAGCTACCATGCTGCCTCCTGGACCCTCCTTCCTTGTGTTTAAGGCACTACACTGGGACTCAGGAAAACTGGTTTCAATCCCAAACTCTATTTAGTGTCTTTGTCTCAGTTCCCTATTCATAAAATGGGAACAATGCTCCATTTCTGCTTCGCTGGCCTGTTCTGTTCAGATTGAAAGCTCTTCAGGACAAGGACTGCCTCTTACTCAGGGCCCTGATCTTGGGTGATGCTCTGAGGTGTCACCATAAGACAGACAATAAATTAAGCTGTGTTGGCTGCTGCTTTGTCTCTCTGAAGCAACAAAAGCAGCGAGAGTGTACTGGTGAAATGGGCCCTGTGTTTTTTGGTCTAATTCTTAGACAAAGGCCAGAAGGGACCATTGTAATCCTCTAGTCTGACTTCCTGTTTAACACAAGCCAGCACACAGGACTTCCCTGAATTAATTCCTGCTCGAAGTACAGCACCTCTTAGAAAAACATTTAACCTCGAGCGAGCAGGTTTTGGTGATGGAAAATCCACCACAACCCTTGGTAAATTATTCTGGTGGTTTTAATTAACCTGTTACAAATGTTCACCTTAATTCTAGTCTAAATTTGGTTAGCTTCCATTACAAGCCATTGAACCTTGTTATAACTTCTTCATCTGCTTCATTGATGATAGAGGGGTCTTCAAATTTCTGGTCCCCATGTAGGTACTTTTAAGTGGATCAAATCACCCCGTAATAATCTTTTTGATAAACTAGATGAAAGTGATCTGTACCCCATTTGAACTCTGAGAGGATTTCTTTGTCAGAATCACATCCTATATAATCTCTTGCAAACATGCTTGAGACTACACCTAAGATTTTTCTGTACCATCTCTCCCTGCAGCACTCAAAGGCCAGATCCTGCAACTGGATCTGCAAGGGTCATCCCCCAGCTGCATGGCCAAGCCTCACCCCCCACCATAATGGGGCTCTGTGGGGGTGCAGCAATCTGCCCTTTTGCAACTGCTCCACAACGGCCAGAACAGTGCAGACAGATCCTTAATGAACAAACATGGCTCAGTTGTTGTACTACAAGGTGGCTAAGAAGCTAGAGAGGAAACACCAGCAGCATAAATATCCTCTCCTCCTCTTTGTTTTGGGCCTGGAGACTCAGCGATTGAGTTCATTTTCCAGAAGGGACAAAGCTAGGGTGACCAGATAGCAACTGGGAAAAAACGGGACAGAGGGTGGGGGGTAATAGGCGCCTATATAAGAAAAAGTCCCCAAAAATGGGACAGTCCTTTTAAAAACGGGACATCTGGTCACCCTAGACCAGGGGTGGACAAACTTTTTGGCCTGAGGGCCACACCAGGGTGAGAAACTGTAGGGAAGGCTGTGCCTCCCAAACAGCCTGGCCCCCTCCCATTATTCGCCCCCTCCCACTTCCAGCCCCCTGACTGCCCCCGTTAATGCCCCCCCCCGACTCCTTGTCTCCTGACTGCCCCCTCCTGGGACCCCCTGCCCCACCCCCTATCCAACCCCCCCGCTGCCTGTCCCCTGACCTATCCAAACCCCTGCCCGGCCCCCTGGGACTCCCACACCCTATCCAACCCCCCCGTTCTCCGACCCCTGACTGCCCCAGAACCTCTACCCCATCCAACCGCCCCCTGCTCCCTGACCCCTGATTGACCCCTGGGACCCCCCCACCCCTAACTGCCCCCAGAACCCCCTGCCCAACCCCTGGACCGCCACACACGCACACACTCACACCGCCGCCCCTTTACAATGCCGCTCAGAGCGGCAGGAGCTCGCAGCCCCGCTGCCCACGTGGAGGCATAACTCCAGAGGAGGGGGAACAGCAGGGGAGGGGTGAGCTTCGTGGGCCAGGAGCTCATGGGCCAGGCAGGACGGTCCTGCAAGCCGGATGTGGCCTGTAGTTTGCCCACCTCTGCCCTAGACAAAGCACTTAGTTCTGATAGGCAGGGCCAGGAGAGATCTCCTCCTGGGGAACATTTTTTAAACTCCCCGCCACACAGTTAACTCCATAGGAAAAAGAATGCTCTCTAGCAAAACCTTTTATGAGCCCAGGACAAAAGCCACCTCTGGAAGGGAGGTGTGAGCACTATCTTGGGAAGATGAACATCCGAAGTTGGGAAGTCTTCCCCTTTCTCCCCCACTCCTTCCATCTGAACACAGCGTAGGCTAAGATGAAAGGGACCCTTGTCCATGAGCCACATTGCACAAAGATTCCAAACTCCAGACCCAGACAGTTATAAAACTGCTGCCCATTACACAATGGAGTCACCCAGTCAAAATGCTAATGTGACTGCATCACAGATCATAACTGCCCTTGGATCATCTCATTCATTATACTTGTGCAATGGGCAGCAAACTCTTAAAAAGACAGAGTCAGTATTTACCCAGAACCATAGGAAATAAGACCAGCTCCTGCAGCTCTGATTGTCACTAAAATTGAACCCCGATTAGCTTTCAGGATCCACCTTTCCACATCTTTCTGATTTATTCCCTGCCATTCTCTGGGCCACACGTTGTGACACCTGTCGTACCAGCTGAAGAGGCTGGGGGAAATCTTACCCTGGAGACTGTTAAGCCTCTTCCACATCAAGCACAGGGGTGACTGCAGAGACCTGAGCAGCAGAGGACTATGCTGGTGGTAACTGCATTCCAAGCCTAGGATGCCCAATACAGGAGCACTGTCACCTGGCCAGACCACTTTCTTCACCTATATGTTCTCACAGCTTTATCACCCGGGGCATCCTGTTTGCCTATTTGCACCACTGGTTGCTGTGAGCCCTCTGATATTTCTAAGATATCTGTCATCATGGTATCAAGGCCACTGGTACAAACCAGCACACTAAGACTTGCCTAGACTAATTGCTGGACTTTCAGTGTCAATGTTTAACTTCTACATTTCACAGAGATAGAAGAACCTGGGATGGTCTCTCAGGCCACCGTCCAACCTATACCCCTCTGCAAACAGAAGAAATTCTGCTACTGTAATGCTGTAGAGATTTTACATGCAGATGGGTCCGTTTCCTGAACAGAACTTCCAGAAAGCAGAAGCTCCGGGGCAGAGTTCTGGTTTGTCCCACTAAAAAGATAGGGGCCAAGACGCTAAGTTTGGATCCAGATCTAAACTTCCCGAAGTTACAGGGTGTTTGCAGAGCAGGGTGGTTAACTCAGGCATCTCTCTAATTGCCTCTATCCTATTCCAGACCATGCTTCTACTGAAGACTATTACATTATGCAGTTTACTCTGTTGCCTTCAATTTCCTGGACAGGTACAAAGCATTTTCTTAGGTCTAGCTCAACTTTTCTCAATGTTTAGCTTGAAGTCATTGCCTTTGGCTTCACCCACTGCAGCTACAGATTTTGACTAGAGCGCTCCCATTCATATCATGGGACTGACCTGTGTGATGGGCTGAGGAGACAGTGATCTTCCCTCATCTGTTAGCAACAGCCATCCTCACCAGGTCTCATCCTCCACCCTCTTCTCCCGAGCCAGTATAAGCCTTGTTAAGGGTTCCAGGTACAGCCAGTTAAAGGTAGCACATTCAGTTACAATAAGGTATGGAGATTCCTGAGTCTTTTCCAACCTTAGCTGCCAAGCTTTCAAGTCAACAAGCCCACTGCTACTTTGCTTCCAGCTAAACACAGTTGCTGGAGCACTGGAATCTCAAGTGCTGTAGGACCTGACATTTGTCCTGGCAACATACTAATTCTTCTGCGTAAGTCTCTGTTGTTTCTCGTGCTGAAAAATACAAATGGAAAGGAATGGAAATGGCAACCAAGCAGTGGAAAAAAACCCCAAATTAGTTAGAGAGCATATTTCCCTTCCAGTCTGTCTTGTAGGTACTTTAGGAGACAGGATTTACTACATGGTGGAAACTGTTCAAGGTCCAGATCTCAAACATTTTTGTGCATGTGAATTCCATTGAACTTAGCAAGATTGTTGGGATGAATGAAATTACTCACATGCATACCTGCAGGATCGGGGCTTAAAGATGAGACTTTTCCCACAGGTGCCTAAGTGATTTAGGAGGACAAGACCCCTTAGAATGACCAGACAGCAAGTGTGAAAAATCAGGACAGGGGGTGGGGGGCAATAGAAGCCTATATAATAAAAACCCCAAAATCAGGACTGTCCCTATAAAATTGGGACATTGGGTCACCCTAAGAGCCCTTAGGCATTTTGGAAAACCCCACCCCAAATCAGCAACATGGTAGAGCACCAAGGTTTATGGAGTGAGTGAAAAAGCATTCACTGATAACAAACCCTCTAACTTGGTTACCAAGCCTAGGCCATTTTGTTAAATAGGGTTTGACAATTACTTGGCAGCTTAAATGTGAACTTTGCCACATTAGTTTGAACAAGTTTCCCTTCCCCTACTCCTACTTCAGCGATCTGTACTCCTAACCTTATACACTTTTCCTGGGCTCCTGCCATCACTAGCATATCAGGATATTTACTTGCACAGGCCCCGATCCTGCAATCTCATCCACTCAACTCAGAGATCTCATTGGGACTCCATGTAGGAGGAAAGGGTCCCCCTGCATGGATGAGGGTGCAGGATCAGAGCCCTTAATTTGTTACTGTTTCATCATTCCTTTCTCCCAGCATGCTGGAGTTAAAACATTTAGACACTGTGCATGAAGCACAAAGACAAGCAAATTGTTTGTTTGTTTTTTAAAAGAAATTGTACATTCCTGGCCAAGTGGTTTTCTTTTTTTAATTGGGGTCAGCAGGACGTTGGATGAACTCCAGACACCAGCAAAAGATCCTTCATTTAAACATACTTCATAACAAATATAATTCCAGCCAAGGGCCGAGAGGAGAGTCACACTGGGCCAAATGGGAAACCCAAGGTCAGGAACAGACTCCTGCCCCCCCCAGAACCTCTGGGGCTACTTGTTGCTGGATGGAGTCTGAACAGCATGTGTAGGTATAGCTGCGCCCCAGCACACCCTGCTGGCTCATCTTGGCAGAAGCAGCAAAACTGCTAAAACTATCATCTCAGCCACAGCAACAGCTCTGTCGACTAAAAAAACCCCCATGATTTAAAAAAAAAAAAAATCTAACATTTTTCTGTTTACTATTTTTTCCAGTGTCAAGGAGAATTTGCTATAGCGTGTTTAAACCAGAGTGAATGTATGACATTATGGCAGAGAGAGGACAGTCAGTTGGACTGCATAGGCGCATAGGAATGGCAATATTTGATCAGAGAGACAAGGTGGGTGAGGTAATGTCTTTTAGTGGATCAACTTCTGCTGGTGCGAGAGACAAGCTTAAGATATTACCTCACCCACCTTCTCTCTATAATATCCTGGGACCGGCAAAAAGAGGTAAACAGTGAGGGCAAAATTTGCAGATGATGCAAAACTACTCAAAATAGTTAAGGCCCAAGCAGACTGCGAAGAGCAACAAAAGGATCTTTCAAAACTGGGTGACTGGGCAACAAAACGGCAGATGAAATTCAATGTTGATAAATGCAAAAGTAATTCACATTGGCAAACATAATCCCAACTATACATATGAAACGATGGGGTCTAAATTAGCTGTTACCACTCAAGAATGAGATCTTGGAGTCACTGTGGATAGTTCTCTGAAAAAACATCCAATGTGCAGCGGCAGTCAAAAAAGCGAACAGAATGTTGGGCATCATTAAGAAAGGGATTGATAATAAGACAGAAAATATCATATTGCCTCTATATAAATCCATGGAAAGCCCACATCTTGAATATGACGTGCAGATGTGGTCGTTCCATCTCAAAAAAGATGCAGCGGAATTGGAAAAGGTTCAGAAAAGGGCAACAAAATGATTAGGGGTACGGAACAGCATCCATATTAAGACAGATTAATAATACTGGGACTTTTCAGCTTGGAAAAGAGACAACTAAGGGGGGGGGGATACAATTGAGGTCTATAAAATCATGACTGGTGTGGAGAAAGTAAATAAGGAAGTGTTATTTACTATTTCTCACAACACAAGAACTAGGGGTCACCAAATGAAATGAATAGGCAGCAGGTTTAAAACAAAGAAAAGGTTTAAAACTTCACATAATGCAGTCTACCTGTGGAACTCTCTGCCAGAGGATGTTGAGAAGGCCAAGACTATAACAGGGTTCAAAAAATAACTAGATAAATTCATGGAGGATCGCGCCATCAATGGCTATTAGCTAGGATGGGCATGAATGGTGTACCTAGCCTCTGTTTGCCAGTGGCTGGGAATGAGCAACAGGGAATGGATCACTTGATGATTATTGGTTATGTTTATTCTGTCAGGGGTACCTGACATTGGCCACTGTCAGAAGACAGGATACTGGGCTAGATAGACCTTTGGTCTGACCCAGTATGGCCATTTTTATGTTCTTGTGACACGGCTACACCACCACTGCATTACAACATCTGATCAGGTCAGTGGTCCAAATAGTAAGTATCCTGTTACCATCAGTGGCCTACACTTGATACTCCAGAGGAAAGCATGGGGCACTTTGCAGTAGACAGTTATTAGACTACTAGACTAAATTGTCAAAGAGGAGCCCAAGCTAATCTTGAATTTGATAAGCTGATCATCTCTTTAAAAAAGAGATTTCTAAGTCCAGGTTTTGCTTCTCTTTTGTCCCCCCCTGCCTGCCCACTTAAAGGGAGAAATGCTCTTCATTCTACATCCTGCTGCTTTGTAAGGGCTCATGTCGGAGGTTCTACATATGCTTCCTGCATCCTAGGGCAGCACATAGCAAACTTATTTTTCATTCTAAGAGCTCTCTCTTCCCCTCCCCCCGACTTTCCCATGATTTTCTTTTCATGTCTTCATTCATTGTCTTTTTATTTGCTTTCCCTGCTCCCGTCTGCCATCTGGAATAGGGGGATTTCTAATTTAGAGAGTAGGGGTGTGTATCAGTCTGCTTTCAATGTAACTCAATGGGCAGTAACCACCATTGCAGGCAATTCAGAAGACTGTGGAGGTGCAATCTAGGACTCATCGCTGCCAAATTAAATTCCAGGATGT
Organism: Lepidochelys kempii; assembly: GCF_965140285.1. Lineage (NCBI taxonomy): Eukaryota > Metazoa > Chordata > Testudines > Cheloniidae > Lepidochelys > Lepidochelys kempii. Next base: position 21,953,956 of record NC_136385.1, read on the forward strand.
TACTATTTTTCCATTTAGAAAGATGTTTGGAGACTGGCTGAAGTCAGATGTGCTTCAGATGTTCTCTGCTTCCCAGCAGTGATGTTTCTGGCACTCGTTAGAAGTTCATTTCTCCCAGACAACTTGATAGGAGCCGGTCACATTGTTCTATTGTGCAATTACTAGAAGTGAGCTTGCAAACAAAATTGTTTCAATGTCCTTAGCTCGCCACCGGAACAACTTACCTAAGAGGTGTAGTCAATTTGCCATTGCTTTAAATCAAGACGGGATGTCCAAAAGATATTCTATAGTTGAAACAGAAGTTATGGGCTCCATGCAGAAATTACCGAATGTTTTGGGCTTTGTGTGCGCGCTTGTGTTACACAGTAGATCAGACTAGATCATCATGATGATCCCTTCTAGCCTTAAACAAACAAACAAAAAAATATTAAAACTTTTTGATGGAGACAAGAATAGAAAGCAGCAGCATAGGAGTCACTTGGAAAGTGACTAGTCTCTGCTTCCTGGAGGAAAAATTCCAGTGAACCCAGCATCATGGCTAATGGCAAACATATGGTATAGTCAGAGGTGAGCAAGAGGAAAGTTTAGCAATGACTTACATATTAGGATTTTCCATATTGAGATTGAGAAATGGAGCATTGTAAGTACTATTGTAGTACCAAGTGGTATTAGGAATTTGTATTTCAGAAGCACAAATCAAGATCAGGGCCCCATTGTGTTAGGTGCTGCGCATACACACAGTAAGAGTCCCTGTCCTGAGAGCTTACAGTCTAAACAGACAAGGAAGGACTACCCTCTCCAGATTTCAGATGGGGAACGGAGACACAGAGATTAAGTAACTTGTCCAGGGTCACCCGGCCCATGCAACAGTCCAGTGCCTTTACAACAAGGCAGCCACCCTTCCTCCTCAAGCCACAAATAGATGAGATACCAAATTCAGCCTTCTAGAAGCCAAATAGCAAGCACACACCCTCTTCAGAGATTCTGACCCAATTAGAAACAGACAAGTCCAGGAGCATGGGAGGCCTGATTTATTTGGGCTTTTGACAGTTGTAGTTCAGGAAGGACCTTAAGAAAAACGATCCTTCCTATAGGTGAAAAAACTAGCTGAACAAGAGGGCTCATAAAGAGCCCTAGTGAAAGGCAGCTCTGCAGGGTGGATGGCAGTTAATACTGGGGTGTACCCCCTGGGGTGGGGAAGGCGTTTGTGTTAAGTGTATGGAGAGTCATGATTCAAAGGGAGAAGTGGGCAGTGAGTTGTAGAAGTTCAGTGATGACAGATATTAAGGCTTGTTAAAAAGAGCAAGTTATGAAGATGGTAGGACAATCCAGGCAGATTTAAGCACACGGGTAGGTGAAGTTCACTTTGGATCACAATATAAAACATTACCATCTTGGCAAAAAATAGCTCACCTGATTGTATGTGCTGATGTGTTTTAACCCCGGAGGATCTGCTGAGGAAAAAAGACAAGAGGCTCACATCCCTGGTCCTGCGATATCCCCTTTATGCTGCCACAAAGGGACTTGGACTTGCCTTCAGCAGACAGCCAAGGACTCACCCAGCATGGAGAATCCATTTTCTATGCTGGCTCCATGACACCCAGTGCGTCCGAGCAGCCCAGGGTACTTTTAAGTTGTGCCAGGGCCAACATGGCCCAGTTACCCGCAGAATCAGCCCGCAGGCCTTGCAAAAAGTCAGTTTCTCTCCCTGTGCCCCCAAGGTGTGCTGAGTGCTACTGTGGCCTCAGAGGTTTGTGGAGGTTTCCTCTGACAGAGAACTCAGAAGAGCAGACACTCATGCAGTAGAGCTCCTTCGCAGGCATATGGTCAGAACCGAATACTTTAGATCAGTGCTACTCAAAGTGGTGGTCAGCGGACCGGTGCCGGTCTGCGAGCCATCGGCTGCCGGTCTGCGCGCACATTGGGAAAAAAAAATGGCCGGTTCCCCATATCAGATAGCTTGAGAAGCATTGCTGTAGATGACAGAAGCGAGGGGACGCTACTAGCGGCTCTATAGCACCAAGATGGCTGTAGGAGAGTGAGACGGATTCTTTTCTGGCTGATGCATCAACACCTCAATTGTTCATGTAGGTCCCTTTGCAGGATCATGAGTCTGTGAGGTTGCCCTCCATATGGTTTTATGAAAATATGCTGATGAGCGTGAATATAATGTAACTGGAATATGCTTCATGCAGAAGCTGTCTTGTAAGGTATCATTACAAAGCTTATAATCTACTGAGTGTGGTCATCCTATTTGTATGAATGTATCATTCTTGTATCTGAAACTAGAAATATGAAATATAATTCTGAGGTCCTATTGTAATTATGCAAATTGTGGGCCATTAATGGTGGTTTGGAATCTTGATGGCTTCCATTAAGCAGGGCAAGTGACTGTAGATGACTATTTACTTGCAAGCCTTCCTGTGAGTCAGGCTGGGAAGAATTAAGGCTTGGGGTCTCACAGGACATGTGACCACATCACCTGGTACTGGAATCCATCTTAAACCTGGTGCTTTTCCATTTAGATGGAGTGGTGGGGACCCAGAGAGACAAAAGATTCCTGCCTTGTGCCAAAGCTATAAAAGGGGGTGGAACAGAACTAAATAGGCAGCAGTCATGAGAATCCCTTAGTTACCACCCGAGCTGGAACAAGGACTATACCAGGGGAAAGGATTGGGCCCAGACTAGGAAGGAGTCCAGTCTGTGAAAGAAGCTTATTGGAACATCTCCAAGGGTGAGATTTTATCTGTATTCAGTTTCCTACTGTATTAGGCTTAGACTTGCGTGTTTTATTTTATTTTGCTTGGTAACTTACTTTGTTCTGTCTGTTATTACTTGGAATCACTTAAATCCTACTTTTTGTATTTAATAAAAATCACTTTTTGCTTATAAATTAACCCAAAGTAATTAATTCCTGGGAGAGCAAACAGCTGTGCATATCTCCCTATCAGTGTTATAGAGAACGAACAATTTATGAGTTTACCCTGTAAAAAGCTATATACAGAGTAAAGCGGATTTATTTGGAGTTTGGATCCCATTGGGAATTGGGTATCTGAGTGCTAGAGACAGGAGCACTTCTTAGGCTGTTTTCAGTTAAGTCTGCAGCTTTTGGGGGACGTGGTTCAGACCCTAGGTCTGTGTTGGAGCAGACTGGTGTGTCTGGCTCAACAAGACAAGGTTCTGAAGGCCCAAGCTGCCAGGGAAAACAGGCTCAAAGATAGTCTCAGCCCATCAGGTGGCAGTCCCAAGGGGGTTTCTGTGACCCAACCAGTCACAGGGTCAACCTTTGGTCGGTCGTCAAATTACTCCCTGGGGTCCTCCTGTACAACCCCCATGAAGGCAAGAGAGATGCAGGAGTGTAACAGAGATAAAACTGTAGTTATCAGAGATTCAGTAAGTTTGGTAAAAAAAATTAGCTGGTGCCCTAGGAGGCAAGTTATCCTGTCTGGCTAATTTGTGTATGTTCAAATTACTTCTACAGTTCCCAAAAGTAAGCTAGGTGCTTTACAGATTTTATATATTAATATTAAAAAAAAGACAAAGCTGTACCCTGGACAGTTCTCTGGATTGACATGACACAGAACCTTTATTATTGGTGATAACAGATGATTCAGAAAGAACACAGCTTGACTTTCAGAGGGCCAGGCTGAGATTTTTGTATCTTGTTATTTGTAAACTGAGCTAACCTGATATGGAACCACACAATCAACATAGAACTGCCCACTGCCACTTGGCTAAGTAGAACCACTCTTTGTTAAATTATCCATAATAATGATTCACAAAGATCTCTGGCTTGTGTGCAGCAACACACATAAAAGCAAGACATGCTGGGGGTGCATTGCAATATAGTGAAAAAAATTCAGGACAGTAATGCCAGTTCCAACTCTGGTTTCCTCAACTCTAAATAAGGTCAGGCCAAGGCAATAGTTGGGTGGATGGGAGACCTATGTGGAAAACACAGGGCTGCCGAAACTGTGGAGTGCCCGTGATTAACACACACTTCACTCTGAGTCAGTACCAAGTCTTATGGTGGTGGTTTCTTTCAGCTGTGACGCAAAAGCAGCGTTCTGGACTGCATCCATTCGAAATCCCATCAGACTGTTGAAACAAAAGGGTCCTGCCCTTCCTCCCTAAAATACACAATTTAAAAAGGTTTCTTATGGTTCATTCCATCCAAAAAATCAGTACAGCACTGGTGTGTGTTCACACAAAGGGGCACTAAATCAATGCAACCTCACATCATAAAGTGGTGTAGTGCCCCAGACAGGGTTGTGTGTCTAGTGTTAGTCTTCTACTGTCAAAATCGCCCACAGAAGACCAAGAGATACAGTGAGATGCAAGGTAGCATTAGTTGCAGAAATAAAAGTTTTGCAAACATTTTCACAATAAACAGAATTAGAGGAGATTGGACAGTCATATTTGAATGTATGGAGAACACAGTGAAAATGGATCAGCTCTTACTTTTAAAATTGTTGCCCAATACCAGAAACAAGTGTCATTTGAGGGCACTAAAGGGCAGCACTGATGTTATTTCAAAGAAACAAGTAGATGTACATCCTGCAGCAAAGACTTTGCTGCCACAGGCAGGGCTGGACTGAGGCAGATGCACTATAGGCCTATACAGAGGGCCCCAACTCCAGTCACATGATTACATCAGAATCTCTGGTTTCATTTTCAAAATAAATTTCTAGACCTCATGGTTGAAGATTGAAATGTGACAAGCGTAACCAATGCTGTGATATGTGCAGGCAGCTTGAAACAATAGCTTAGAGGGATGAATTGCCCAATACATTTCAGTGGGATGTTAACAGCAGAACAGCTCCGTGGGGAGGAGGGAAGAGAGAGACACCTTGCCAATACCATTCCAGCAACAGACTGTATGTGGTGGGAGGAGAAAAGTTCTGGGTCAGTGCCTGGAGATGAGAGGAAAGGGGAGGGTGGGTTACAGTTCCCGCCCACCATGAGGAACGGCCATCCAAAGTTAAACAATCTCAAAATCCCACACTGAAGAATTACAGGTGTTTGAGGAAATGACGTGTATGCATCTACAAGGAAATCCTGATCTGCATAGGGATTGCACTCATGCAAGTGGAGATCATGTTGAGTTTTGTGCCCTACATTGACCTTAAGTGAGCTGCAGGAAAAAAAAACCTAAATAACCTGAAATGTGCTCTATTCACTTGGCATGCAGCACATCCAATGCATGTGTGTTTTAATTTCAAACTTATCAGGAGACAGGCAAACCAGTTCAGTTTGAAAAAGTTTAGTTAACTTCACCACCCACCCAATTTGCTCTCATTAATAGCACACCTCTGCACTTTGATTCTGGCCACAAAGCAGCAAAACAGCATAAGAAAGGTTTTCTTGTGGCATTTCCAGCCTGACAGGAAGCAGGAAATACTGGAAATCTTGCAAGAAAAAGCGTGCTCTTGTGGGAAAGTTGCATCCAAATTTTGCGGAGTCAAGAAGTTTGGATGAACAACTACACCAAGCCCAGGACTTCTGAGGTTCGCCCGTCACTAGACCCTAGAGCACGTGGGAAAGAAACTGATTCTAGTCAAAGGTGGGCTGCCAAAGCTAGTAAATATGGCAAGCATATTTTGGTGCAGTTTTCTATTAATGTTAACATTTCAGCCAAAGGAGATATTTTAGTCAGCCCAGAACATTCGTGGAGGATCATTAAATGTATTTACGGCACCCCCTTGACTATGGTCCTGATGTAGGGCACCTCAGGAAGAGGCCAATTGCTTTTGAAATAGCAGTGAAAAGCAAGCCTTCGTGCTTGCCAACATCCCAATCTTGCACTGGTTTTGTGGCTAGGACAATGCGGTGAGCGCATGTTTTCCTTGGCTAGTGGACAGGAGGCCAAATTCCCATGGGCTGGTTGCAGGATGAGGTACTCAGTTGGAAAAGACAGCAAGGATCAGATCCATGCAAGCTTTCCCTCCAAATATGAACTGAATGCAAATGTAGACTCCGATCCTGCATTGAAGTCAACGTGCTCTGTGCACCTACAGCTCATTTGCAGGATCAGGGCCTCGGAGAACGAAGGCTTTATCCTGAAAGATTAGCATTTCTGGTGAGCTGCTCTGTGCCACCAGTGGGCTTGAGGGCATTCAACCCTATGCAGGGGATTGGGCCCTAAGCTTGGAATTGTCCTGCTGAGCTAGTTCTATAAGCTGCGAAGAAATACCAGCTCACTTGCAAGATGTGTTTTGGGGGCGGGATGGGGAGGGGGAATATAGACAAATACAACATTGCATGCCCTCCAGGTCCCCTTTTATTGAGTGACTGAATACAAAAATAAGATCATATAGGTGCAAATGCAATGATCTGCACCTTGGGAAGAACCATCTTAAATCAGCGGTAAGCAGTGTGTTAATAGCATCTTGTAAACAGTTCTCTTCACAAGCAGAAAGCTTCTTGAAACACGATGCTCACAATTAAAAACTCCCCAACACAGTCAGAGTAATACTTAGCACTTCTCATCCTGTGAGCCCAAAGTGCTTCATTGAAGGTGAGTGAGCATCATCATCCCCGTTTTACAAATGGGAATATGCGTGAAATTAACAAAACCCAAGAAACTGAAATCAAATGTAAACACAGAGCTTAGGAAGCACATACCATTCTCAGAGGGTGATGGCTCACCCCAGTAGCTTCATTTTACAATGCAAAAATCATTGGCAGAAGCACAGTTGGAAGAGTTCTAGAAATCACTACCGCTCTTATGGCAACCTGTTACAGTTGATAAAAAAAATTTATAGAATACATGGCATTTCTCCTAAATTGCACCAGAAGTAATTTGGAAGCACTTTCAGTTTGTCTTATAAGCAAACAGGGGAAAGAACAAGTCACAGGCTTTCCATCTCCTTGATAAGTATTTAAGCCTCTCTCAGCACCCCTGCCTCTCACATTTCTGAATCTGCATACATTCCATTGATTAAGTAGTCCACTTGCGTATAGTCCTTTTTCTTATAGCTTTCATAGGCCTGCATGGCAAATAGAACTAAGACGGTTATGAAAAAAATGATACCAAATAGAAGTACTGCCAGGAGTGAACTGGTGTCCACCAAGTACTGAGTCAGAGGCCCAGTGGCAATCAGCAGATTGTCATAGTCTGTGTTTTGCTGACCTCTGCCACTGCCCAAGGCTGTTGTTTTGGGTGCATTTGTTGGACCCATGGTGGTAAGCTTAGTCAAGGAAGTACTAGATGTTGTTATCACCCCAGGCCCACTGTTGGCCTTTGTCATTGGCTGGTTAGTTGCTGAAGTCTTTGTTCGGACTGGGATAGTAGGAGATGGCTTACCCGTGATATTCTGGGGCCTGTCCACTGTAGTTGTCAGGGGCTCAAGAGCTGATGAAGTAGCTTTGATTGTTGGCATTATGGGACTGGCACTCTCTGAAGATGGATTGGTGACTGCAGAATCTGGTGAATGGGTTTTCAAGTCCGGTAGGCTGTCGGTGGTTGTCGCTATAGATAAGCTTGTTGTCAGTGGGCCAACCCCCACACTATTAACTATGCTAGGCGTGGGAGTGCTGCGTGTGGCATCCCAAGGCAACCGGGAGGCAACGGTTTCACTGGAATGCTCTGTCTGGGACACTGCAGTCCTCACTTTCGATTCAGAAGTCGCAATAGTAGTTTGAGACAAGGGCGCTGGTGCCTTTGTAGCTCCTGAAGTGAACACCTTATTACTTGTCTTTCCAAAGGTGGCTGTGGGCGTGGAGCTAGAAGTATCATTATTTGAAACGAGAGAAGAGGCAGCTGGAGACATGGTGCTGGTAAGGATAGCAGAATTACCTGTCAGAACCCCAAGGATCTCTGCAGTTTCATTACCTGTGGCTGATGGAGTAGTTGTACTTATCTCACCTGGGGTTCCCTTGGTGGACTGGGTGGTTGTGGCTTTAGATGTGGTGGTGGCGGCAGCAGGTGTAATTACTGCTGGTGGGGTCGTTCTGGGACCTGTCATTACGGTCCTTACTTGACCTGATGGTGAAGGTGGCGCCGTCGCTCGACTCTCGGTCTGGTTTTCTCGGCTTGTGCCAGAGTCCGCTTGCCTGCCGGTTCGGCCAGGTGGCTGTGCTTCTCTTTTCTTAAGGACAAGTTCTTTGAAAACAAAACACAAGGAAGTCCATAAGTTCAAAAACCAGTGGGCCTAATTCTGATCTCATTCACACAGAGGTAAGTCAGGAGTACTTCCTGAAGCAGATGGCATGCAGCTTACTTCAAATGGAGTTATGCCCTATTTACTCCAATGTAAATAAGATCACAATCAAACCTAGCATATCCTCTATTATTTGCGTAAAGCCCTCTAATAAGCTGAACCCTTTTCTGGATTACCCTCTCTGCCAGGCACCTCCGTCATTTGTCTCTCCAGGCCTGGAACCCTCTGACTTGCTCAAAGGAAGAGTAACGCTTCAACTTTCAAACTGGTTCTCAAAAGCAGAGCAGCAGTACCCCTCACTCTGACCTGACCAGTGAGGGTCAGAAGCCAAAGGGCTGTGCTCTTATATGTTAAAAGGCACCATTCAAGGCCTTTATTTAGGTCCATAATTTTACCCCTCTTAAAACTTTTTGACAGATTTCCCTTAAATACGTAAGGCGCCTCAGCTGATGATCAGGCTTTTAGCAGCATGAATCCTATAAGCATTAAAAGAGGTAAGCCGTTAAATCCTCAAGCAACCTTTGACAATGCAAAATGAACCACGGACGAGCTCGAGGGAGGTTTATTTTTTTTTTTTTTTTTAAATTTGTGTACAGAGGAATTTTTAAACACATTTCAAGATTGGTTCCCCAATTGCCAACAAGCTCCATTTCATTGTGGTGTCACTTTTAATTAAAATTTAAGCCCCTGCTGTTGTAAAACCATGGCTAGCAATTGCTGCTAATGCCTTTCTGATTACCCATGCAGCGTGCCACTTCTGGCATGACATCCTGGCAGTCAAAGGAAATCCAATCCCAAGGTGTCCTCCTTTCAGGGTTCCTCCACCCCGTTTTTTGTTTGTTTTTTTAAAGCCCTTCTGGTTGTGTCTTCCAAAAGGACAGAGTATAGGGTGCAATAGGTGAGCCCTTTCACAGGGACAGGCTAAAAATCATGTTTCTTTAAAAAACACACCATGTTCTTTCAATATTACAACTACCAGAAGAGACAATGGGACAAAATCTTCCAATGGACAGATTCTAAAGTATAAACATATCTTGTGCTCCCCCTTCTCAGCCAGAGGTGCAGCAAAGCGCTGAGTGTATAGTACTTAGTATGATGCAATCTTATTATCTTAAAGGTGACTGCGCCATCTCGTTTTACAAGGAGCCCGACAGTGTAAAATTACCTCCAAGTAGATCTGTAATGTCCTGAGTGCTGGCATTCTGACACACATATAGATGGCAACAGTGTAAAAGGACACAGCGATTCTGATAGAACACTGACCAGTTGCAGTAACGATTACCTAAAACACAAGACAAGAGGCCACATAAATGGAAGGAAGTCCTGATTTTAAAAAACACATCAGACCCAGTGTGGTCCTGGGATTTTACCCTTAGCAAAGCGATTTAAAGAAATAAAATCTCTCTGTGCCATGTGTTTTCCTTTACACACAACAGAAAAATGGACCAAAATGTGCTATATACAAAGCTCTCTACTTTGTAGTTTCAATTCCAAGTTAACTTGAATGTCCTTCAAACTTCATAACAGGAACCTCTGTTATGAAACCCATAACAATCAGCGTTCCAGCAGGATCACATTCAGACTTGGCCGAAGTGGCTGGAATTCCAGTGAAACCAATGGAGCTGCACCAGGTTTGAATTTGGTCCAGGTAGGTCAGTTCACAGAGCTCCCCACTTGAGTCCACTGGAACCAAATATATCACCTTGAGTAGCCCAACAGCCCTGCTACTGGCCAATTAAAAAAAAAACATTAGAGGAGTCCTACCTGACCTCATCTGCTGGAAAGGTCACATCATGACTAAAATTTGTACTCCTTTTAAGACAGTGCTGAGAGAGACCTCTCTTTACTGGTGTCTTCCCCCACTCCACAAACTAATGCACTCCGGGGTGTGAAGTCCCAAAGTATGTGAAATGATCGTGACTGTGACCCTAGGACAGGGGAGGGCAAATTATGGCCCACGAGCCAGATCCAGCCTGTCAGGGCTTTCAATCCGGCCTGCGGGATTGCCAGCTCCATGGCACAGCGGGGCTAAGGCAGGCTCCTTGCCTGCCCTGGCCCCTCACTGCTCTCGGAAGCAGCTGGCACCACCTTCCTGCGGCCCTGGGGGCGGAGAGGGCTCCATGCGCTGCCCTCACTTGTAGGCACCGCCCCCCCCCCACAGCTCCCATTGGCCGGGAACGGGGAACTACAGCCAATGGGAGCCTTGGGGGGTGGAACCTGCTGCAGGCGAGGGCAGCGCAGTAGAGCTGCCTGCCCCACTCCACCCTTAGGAGCCACTGCCGGACATGCTGGCCCCCTGCCCTGAGCCCCCTGCTGCACTCAGCACCCCAACCCCCTGACCTGAGCCCTCCCCTCCACCCCAGTCCCCTGCCATGAGCCCCCTAACCCCCTGCCTTGAGCTCCCTGCACTGAGCCCCCTCCTGCAGCCCAACCGCCTGCCCTGAGCCCTGTCCCGTAACCCGCACCCCTTGCCCTGAGCCCCTTCCTGCACACTGCACCTCCTCCCACACCCCCTCCCTCATCCCAACCCCCTGCCCCAGCCCTACATTCATGGCCCTGCATGCAATTTCCCCACGCAGCTGTGGCCCTTGGGCCAAAAAGTTTACCCACCCCTGCCTTAAGAGTATATCTACGCTGCAGGAAAAGACCCACAGCATAGTTGTGGCTGGCCGGGCCTGGGCTGGAGACCAGACTCCGAGACTCCCTGAGGGGAGAGGACCTCAAAGCACAGGCTCCAGCCTGTGCCCAAATATCTACATTGCATTTTTTAGCCCCACAGCCCAACCCCAGATCAACTGACCCAGGCTCTGAGACTCGGTGCCATGGGTTTTTTAATTGAAGTGTAGAATGTACCCTAAGATCTGTCCAATGCCCACTGGCAAAGGGTTCACTGCCATGTAAGAGGAATGCCTATCAGGCCTGAAACTCTCTAAACCTAACACATGGCCATCATATTTACCTATAAAAAATGTGTAAGATATCAAAGGAAAGCTGGTGACATACTGGTCATTAATATCACTGTGAAATGTATGTATCAAGAAAGAATTATGGATACTTACTGATACTATACTTTAAAATCTGTAACCAAACAAAGAGAGAAACGGATTTCCTTTCAGAAAGAGAGAGGAATAGTTATCTTCCGTCTCTAATGCAAATTGAGTGTGGTGATGCCAGAGGCATTGGAGAGAAACAGGAGAACAAATTAATATGAAGATATGGATTCAGCATAGGAAGACACAGGTTCATCCTGACTCTAGTGACAAAGACAAACTTCGGAGAAAATAGGGAGAAGCAAGAAAACATGTTGTTATTCTAATGAGGAAAAAGAGTTCAGCACTATTAGCATTCCATGAATGGGGTGGGTGATGCTGAAAGGTTGCATTTGGTAAAAAGCTTCTCTTAGACAAGGACTGTAACCTGTTAAGTTTTAGGTTTCAGAGTAACAGCCGTGTTAGTCTGTATTCGCAAAAAGAAAAGGAGGACTTGTGGCACCTTAGAGACTCACAAACCCACTCTCCTGGGGGGGGGGGGGGGAGAAAACCTGGATTTGTGCTGGAAATGACCCAACTTGATTTTCTCACCCCCCCCCACACACACACAAACCCACTCTCCTGCTGGTAATAGCTTATCTAAAGTGACCACTCTCCTTACAATGTCACTTTAGATAAGCTACTACCAGCAGGAGAGTGGGTTTGTGTGTGTGTGAGTAAACCTGGATTTGTGCTGGAAATGGCCCAACTTGATTATCATACACATTGTAAGGAGAGTGATCACTTTAGATAAGCTATTACCAGCAGGAGAGTGGGGTGGGAGGAGGTATTTTTTCATGCTTTGTGTGTATATAAAAATATCTTCTACACTTTCCACAGTATGCATCCGATGAAGTGAGCTGTAGCTCACGAAAGCTTATGCTCAAATAAATTGGTTAGTCTCTAAGGTGCCACAAGTACTCCTTTTCTTTCTGTTAAGTTTTTAGTCTCCAGAAAGTGTGATTATACTTTTATTTGTAACCATTTTCCTGTTTCTATTATCTCTGCTTAGTATCACTTAAATCTCTGTTCTTTATTAATAAACATTCTTATTTTATCTCATGTTAAACTCATGTTAGATGGAGGTGTGCACCCTCAGCTGAGCCAAGTGTGTATTCTGTCTTTTCTGAGGCAGCGGGCTTGGTATTTCTGTTGGCATCCAGTGACAGGGGCTGGATGCTGCACAGAGATGCTTCTGAAGGGTCCAGGAACTGAAATACACCAAGCGTTAACCTGTAAGGCAAAGTGAGGACTGGCAGGGTCCTAAGGAGTTTGTTTGGCTGGCTAACAGCCCAAGGTCGCAGGGAGCTGTAACACAGTATAGCAAAAGAAGAATTGGTTGGTGCTAAAGCAGAAGGGTAAGAGTGATTTACAGTTTTGGACGCCCAAGAGAGTGTGTCAGTGATCTAATGAAAATATAGTCAAGTGAACGTTGGAGGAGACTGTACAGGATGGCTAGCCAGAAAATGGGGAGTGCTTGGAACAGAGTCACAAGGGACTAGTCAGGCAGTGTCCAATTGGTCAGTCAGAAGCCAATTACACTATACTCATTACTCCTGACAGAATTCTGCACCCCTGGGGGTGGGCTGGGCCTACATGCCAACAAGCGAGAGAGAGCGCGAGCGCCTCTGTCCCTCTTGCGTGCTACTACAGCTAGCTGGTGTGGAAGGGTAGAGCTTTTCATTATGCACGAGGCAAGCAAGAGTCAGAAATGTAGCAGTCTGCCTGAGTTAACTGACCTCATTCTCTGAGGCAGACATGTAGCAGCCTGCCTACGTAGTAACACTGTTAACATTCCTATTGTTAATGGTTTCCATTCTCAGTCAATTGCCCCAGGAGCATAAAACCTGTTAAAGGTTTAAGGCCCTTACATTGCCAGAGTGATGTAAAGGAGCCTTATTATAAATGATAGTGAGGGAATCCTCAGCTAGGAAGGTCTATGTGCTCTCTCACTTTTTTCCTGTGCCAAAGTAGCACAATGGGGTTAGATTACAGAGCAGGATTTATTTTACTTATCCATTAAAAAAAAGAAAAGAAAAAAGACTTTGAGGGCAAATAGAACATTTACCAAGCAGGCAATAAAGTGTCAGGACAATCAGAACCAAGCACTTCCCAAAGTGCCCAGCCAGGTCCAGGACAACGATGAGCAAAACTGTATGACTTTCATGTGTGAAAGTCTGAGCAATTTAAAATGACATTTTTGTCTTTTTTTATTTGCGGTTTGGTGTTCTGTAATGTAATTTAAATGAAAATCCAGAATTACAACTGGAATGCAGGGTATTAGTTACCAAGTGTTTGTAACTTAACTTTCATGTGTTTAGGAAATGCTGAATATTTGTGATTTTTTCTGTATTGTAGCTTAAATAAATTACCAAAACAATTGAAACTGGTGTGATTATATTGCATTATTTTGACAAATAGAATAAGCAGATTTTTGAATATTTTGGCATAGAATCCAGCCAGGAGTAACTCATACATAGTGGTATACGGAGTGATTCACCTTCATACACTCTTAAAAACATTAAGTGTGAACAGGGGGAAGAGCAATCATATGCTGCATGTAGTGTGTTTTTTGCTTAAAGTTATCCCCAAAGCCACTGGTCCTCACCAAGGATTAAGACTATGGCAATCCTGAAATTATAAAAATAAGCCATTTACATTACCTGAGAATAAAAAAAGCATCTAGAAAATTTCTTAACTTGTGGGGAGGGGGGAAAAAAGCCTTTACATTCTTCGGCAGCTCAGAAAACAGCCTAGTGGAATTTCCCCGAGTTGCCTGGTGATTGGGGCATTCAGCACTTCTCAGGGTCAGGCCCTTAAGATTCTAAGCCACTTGGGCCAGAAATGACATCTTCAGTTCAGCTGTATAGGACAGAACACACCCGCAGTGCATGGCAAATTATAATCAAATCGCATGCATCAGGGCAGAAGCTGATCGTGGCAGGGGTTAGGAAGGAATTTTTCACCCCATACATTACGTGCACAATTGGTCAGGTGTGTAAGTTTCCCAGTCCTACCCTATCACCTGCCTTTGAAGCACCGCAGAATACCAGGCTAACTGTATTGAACTGGTATCACAAATCCTGTAACACCTGTGTTTGGAGGAGGAAAAAGCCCCTAATACCCAACAACATATTTTCTACCATGTCTGTATACTCAATTAGTAAGTTACTGGAGGTTAAAAAAAAAAAAAAAAAAATGGGACAAAGAAAAACCACTCAAAGATACTTTAAAGGGAATCGTGCAGGGGGCAGGACCCAAGATCTGGCCCTCCACAGGATGGACTTTTTAAACACAATATATATATTAAAAAAAATCTCAGCCTCTGAGACAAGGAACAGAACTGTGAAGATCTCTGCAGACAAGCAGGAACAAAGCCTGCAGGTGTGCGGAGAGCAAGGATGCTGGCTTGCGTGGACATGCTAATACTGTCCCTCCATTCTCCTGTACTGGGTAGTATGTCCAATAATTATGACACTTTAGCTCTGCTCTTCTCAGCGAGCTGGGGATTGAAATTCCCTGAAATCTTATGCTCCAAAACACATAAGTATTCCCTGTTTCTAGCTAGATAAAGAAAACTTCCAGAACTGTGCAACATACACAAGCCAATCCCCTCCCAATACCAATCCCTCCCACTAGAGTCATTGGTTTTGCTCGTCCAGTACCTGGGAATTCCAGGCCTCAGTATCCTTGCCAAAAGATGAGAGATTTCTCCATCATTATTTCCATCATGGTAGCATCAGGAGGCACTAGCCTAAACCCCTTGTGATATAACAAAGCTGTTGTACAAGCATATAACAAAGAGACAGTCCCTGCCCCAAAGAGTTTACAGTCCAGTAGCAACTCTTCCCCAGTGAAGATGCAGCTGTATTGGTTTAAAGTGCTTGATCAGTATAGTTTATTCCCATATGAGAAGGGGAATAAGCTATACTAGTGTAAATCACCTTCATACCAGTCTAACTGCTTCCACATTAGAGCTTATAACAATAGAACTATATAGGTAAAAGAAAATCACCCCTGAACTAGCATAGTTATAGCAGTATAACTTTTCTAGTTTAGACCAGGCCTAACAATACAGACTGATACCTTCATGTTGTCAAATCTCATATTTCGGGGCTTAAGTAGGGGTCAGGAAAGGAATCCACACCTTTCTCCAATGTATTTTGGATTTGGGTTTTTTGGTCTTCCTCTGAAGCATCAGAGATGGCCACAGCTGGAGAGGAGAGAGACTAGGCGGAGTGGGACAGTGCTTTAAGATGGTACTGAGGATCTAACTGATCGCTATTTTTGGAGTCAGAAAGGAATTTCCCCCATCAGATTAGTGGTGATCACAGTTTCTTCCCCCGCCTTCCTCTGCAGCATGTGAGTGAGGGTGACTTACCAGAATTATCTAGGTCTCTCTCACTAACTCAATTCTCTGCCATTACAAGGGCTTCAGGCAGCGGTGCACCTTGACCCCTCCTAGTCTCTGCCTGTGGCACCCAATAGTTTAGTCTTTGGAGAGCTGTAACACTTTGGCCTAATTTTAGTTGTTGGGGTTGGTGGGGAGGAGGGCTGCTGGGTGAGGTTGGTGGCCTGTGATATACAGGAGATCAGACTAGATGATCGGGTAGTCCCTTCTGGTCTTAAACTCTATGACCTTGTGCTCCCCTCATCCATTTGTAACAAAGGGGTTTTTTTTGGGGGCGGGGAGAGAGTAAAAAAATAAAAATAAAATTTAATTGGGGAGGGTAGAAGCATAGAACAAGAGATGTATTTTGGATATGTAGCTCTAGTAATATCCTTAAAAATAACCAATGAAAAGGAAGGTGGATTCATTCCTTTCTTTCCCGATAATCTTTCAACACATAGTACATTCTTGCAGGAGCAAAGGCGACTGAGAAATTTGGAGACATAAACCATCCATCCTGCATCTACCATGACCAGGGTCAAACTGTGCCAGTCTCTGTGAGATACCAAATCAGCACATCTCTGATGGCACCAATGGTTTTTACAAAATTGGATGGATTAACCCTTCCCCAAAGCTCTGATTCAGAAAAGCACTTAAGCACATGAAAGTACTGCAAACTCCAAGCATTCAAAAATCAGGAGACCGGCTTAAAAACAAACAAACAAAAAAAAAGTTTTAAAAAATAAAGAGATTCAGAATTTAGTATTTTCCTTATGATTCACATTTGCCAGCTTTTCTCTGCAGCCATGAGGGAGAATTTTTTTTTTCAATGAAACTGGGATTCTCATATAATCACATGACTCCAGGAGCAACAGGCGCTCCGTAAATCAATAAAATCAGCATATAGGTGCAGTGTCCCCCCAGGCTGACAGCTGGAAGGGCAGAGGCCAAATTTTTCCAACTTTAGGGCTTAAGATCAGAACCTTGTAAGTGGTTGCTCTTTGTGCCACAGCGCCTCCTGGTGTTAGGGTGTTGCAGGGACTTCGCCTTTAGAACCTCCCACCCAGCCCAGCCAGTGGCCACTTCCTGGACCCTGTGATGATCTGTCTCTGTTCAAATCTTCCATGGCCTGGCCTGGCCTCTAGTCAAGTCAATTAGAAGTTCAATCTTCCTGCAGCTGGACATTTGGTTACCCTGAAAGTTCAAATTAATATCCAAACTAACAGTTCCTCTGCCCCTCTTTGGCTACACTGAAGTTCTCTACTCCTGAGCCCTGCAGAGCTTCTCCTATGTGGCTTCTTCCCAGCAGGTTTCCCCACACTCCCTAGGAACTCCAACAGCTTCCATCAGGGATTTCCTTGCAGGCCCTTTCTCAGTTCTTTTCTCCTCACCGCCCCCAAAACATTAGCCTGACCTGCTCCCTGTGGGTCTCCTCCAGCTTGACTTGCCCAAACCCTTCCCAGAGAGGGAAATCTATTGGCTCCCCTCTAGACTGAGTTCACAGTGGTCGGCCTCTCCCCAATATCCTACCATTGGGGTCACTCATCAGGTCTCCATCATTCTGGGGGATATGCTGGCTATCACAGACAAGGCTGAGCCCAGCTTATTAGGAAGGGCCAGCCAGCCTGTGACACGCCTAAATAAATGGCCTGATTTTCCTGACACCTTTGAGGGAGAGGAAGGGGGAAAAACCCCAAAAAACAACAAACACCACATCAAGCCACACATTCGTAAAATTCTGAGCATAAAATGCATTTTCATGTTCCCCAAGGGCCTGACATGCCAGGGAATCCATGTGTTATGGAAGCTGAACTAAACCCTCTCAGGAACATGTGAGTATCTCACACTCTGCAGCACTGCTCTGACTTTACAGAGATCAAAATTTTCAAAAAAGTGATTTTTTGGGCCCAAATGGAGACACCTCCAAAGGCACCGATCAGAAAATGCTGAGCACCCACCCTCTGAAAACCTACGGCATCTCAAGTTATGCACCCAAAATATCACTAGTCAGTCACTTTAAATTATCAAGTCTCAGCCAAGCTAGTGAAGGGTTAAGCAACTAGCTTCTTTCAAGACAGAAAACATGGAAGTGTGAAGATCAGTGAACTAAGATTGCTCAACCAGCACAGCTGTCTGCTGTAGCAACGTTCGCTTACAAACATCTGGCTGCATGGTACGTTGATAGAGTAAAGTGACCTCACACCATTCACACGCACACTATCAGCACTCACGCACGCTGCTTCTTATGGAAGCTAGAAAGGCCCTGGGAAATGGCTGCTCTGTTTTCAATTTAAACCAAAGCTGTCAGAAATTATTGAGCCACCACAGAACTGCACACAGAAGCCATAGCTATAAATGCTTGTAAACAAATGGAGTAAAAAGGAGAAATGTGGGGGGTGGGGAAGAGCCCTTTAAGAACATGGAAACCCAGACAGATTTTATGCTAAAGGAAGACGAGCTCACCTGAAAGCGATAGGCCTCTACAAGCGCGTCTGCAATGCTTTTCACTGCTCAGCCGGTTTATTCGTATCACCCGAGTGCCTCTCTCCTTTAAGGTGGAAATTCTGTTTTCAGATATGCCCAGGGAAATCAACAGGAAAAAAACAACAGCAGTCCACATCTTGAAGGCTGGCCTTGGAATCACACTATTCTCCCCTAGAGCCGGTTGTGCAGGAGAAGCATTTGCCAATTACCTTCGGGTCCTAAGCGACATATCTGTCAAACGGAAATATTAAAAAAAAGAAAAAAATAGATAGGATAGATCAAGAGGATGCATTAAAAGATTTAAATAGTTCTTAACTCCTTTTCATCTATAGATCTCACAGCACTTTATAAAGGAGGGTAACCATCATTATCTCCATTACACGGATAAAAAAACAGGTAGACAGAGGGTGTAAGAAGTGACTTGCCCAAGGTCACACAGGTCAGTCAGTGGCAGAGCAAGGACTACAATTCTGATCTCCTTAGTCGAGCACTTTACACACTGGATCATGCTGAAAACCACGTGAGACAGAAGCTGCAGCTCCTAGCTCATAGTTTAGGAACTAAGTTTCCAAAGGTCCCAAGTCAAGACGTTTTAAGGCTCACACATGCACAACATATACTCCACACAGACATGAAAGAGCTATTGAAAATGTAACAAATTCCTCCCTATGTCATTC
This sequence comes from Lepidochelys kempii, assembly GCF_965140285.1. Taxonomy (NCBI): domain Eukaryota; kingdom Metazoa; phylum Chordata; order Testudines; family Cheloniidae; genus Lepidochelys; species Lepidochelys kempii. Next base: position 21,972,698 of record NC_136385.1, read on the forward strand.
TGATCGTGTCTGGGGGAGCTTGTCCAACCACTGTTGAAGCAGATCATGCAGAGGCTGGAATAGCACAGCGGGAGTCAACCACAAACCATATGAAAAAGGTGATGAGATGAAAACGTGTGAACGAATTCCAGCAGATGTATCAAGATGTTAACTGATACCCCAAACCAACATCAAACCTATGGAAGTAGGCTAATCCAGGTACAAAGCTGCACATTGCTAAATTGGGGCTTTAGAGTCAGACAGGCTGGCAGGCAGTGTTCAAAACAGTGAAATTAAAAGAAAAACCATGTCACACGCATAGCAAAGAGACTAAGCTGAGCACCACAGTTCAGGTCAGGTGTCAGAACCCACCCAAAGTTTAAACCCATGGTTTTCATCACTCCTTACAGACACAGCACAGCTTATGTGGGAGGATGACTGCACATAGCCTCAAGTTTCTATCAGTTTGCAGCCTTTGTGATGGGAGGACGACATTTACACATTACAGGCCCACGTCAAGCAAGACGTGTGGGTGTCTCACGCTGACGTACGAGCCCCACAGGAAACATGGGAGAGTGGACATGGCCACTGTGGTTGGATATAGGGGTACCTAGTCCTGCTAAAGTTCTGTCAACTTGGTAGGACAGGAGAAGAGTACAGGGATCTGTACACTTGACACATGCCTAAAACTGGCCCTGCTTTTATGTCAGGAAATGCCCAAGAACAGTGGTCACCAACCGGTCGATCGCGATAGACCCTAGAGGATCTCCCCATCAATCGCGATCTCTGGCAGCACAGCGGGGCTCCTGCTAAGATGGGCTCCCTGCCTGCTCTGACCCCATGCAGCTCTTGGACGTGGCCAGCGCAGCTGGGGTCTCCCTCCACATGCTGCTCCTGCCTGCAAGCACCGGACCCGCGGCTCCCATTGGCCAGGAACGGGGAGCTGTGGCCAATGGGAGCTGCAGGGGCGGTGCTAGCAGAGAGGGACAGCGTGTGGAGCCATGCGCCGTGCCCCCTCCAGGGGCTGCAGAGGCATGTTGGCCCCTTCCACTAGTGGCATGGGGCCACGGTAGGCAGGGAGCCTGCCTTAGCAATAAGTGCTACCCAGCAGAAGGCCGCACCCCAAGCCCCAGAACTGAGCCCCCTCACTAAGCCAGCACCCTGTACCCCCTCCTGCACCCCAACCCCCTTCCCCAGCCTAGAGTCCCCTCCCAGAGCCCCACCCTGAACCCCCTCCTGCACCCCAACCCTCTGCTCCAAGCTTAGCCCAGAGCCCCCTCCCACACTGCAAACCCCTCAGCTCCAGTCCAGACCCTGCAACCCCTCCCCAACCCCTACCCCAGTGAAAGTGAGCAAGGGTGGGGGAGAACGAGTGATGCGGAGGGAGAAAGAGATGGAGTGTGTGGGGCAGGGCTTTGGGGAAGGAGCAGGGCAGATCCTGGGTTGCCCTTAAATTCAAAAAGCGATCTTGGGCATAAAAAGGTTGGAGACCGCTGCCCAAGAACATTCAGGTAACAGCTGGTTCAGTGCAGCTTTCAGTTTCCTGCCAATTCCAAAGGTTAATTTAAAAATTCCTTTTAATTCCAAATCGGGCTGTGAGTCCAGGTAACCCAGGAAACCCCAAGAGATCACACACTGCCCCAGCGGTTAGTGGACCAAATTCACACTGCTAGTAGTCTAGCAGACTTTGTTCCTCTATATGCAACTAAGTGGGCAATGTCCCTTCCCACATTCCTAGCAAGAACAATAGGTCCTTGTCCAATACCTGTTCCCACTGAAGTCAGTGGAAAAGTTACCATGGACTTCAGTAGACTTTGGATGAATCATGCCCTTACCTTGTAACTGGAGTGATTCTGCTGCCTCAGAACTTGAAGTCTCGGAGGTAAGCCTGTACTTACAAAGAGTTCAGCATGGACTAGATTGGATGCTTCCAGGGCTTTTCCCTACAGGACTTTCAGAGCCACCCTCCTCCTTCCTCATTTAAGCAAGTCACAAACATCTCACAGGCAGGTATGACTCCTCAGCTGGAGCTCTCTGTAAAAATGCAAGCTTGTTCCACAACAAGGTGTGTGTGGAGAGTGGGCATACCATAGAGGAGGATTATCTGACCATCTTCCTGTCCAGTCAGAAAGGAGGTTTCCTCGGCATCCTGTTATAGCCATCGACACAATGAGTCTCTCCAATCAGTGCCATGCTTACAGTTTGGGAATCTCTGAAGTTGAGGATTCTGAGAAAGCATTGACCAATGCTTACCAGCTCATTGTACCTATCCATATATTGCTACAGTGCACCTGCGGCTGTGGAATCCGGGTGCTAATTTTTCTTGGTCATTTACATTTTCAGACCCTTGCACAAGGGATTAGATTCAACAAAATGCAGGACTGGAAGGGACCTCAATAAGTCACCTAGTCCAGTCCCCTGCACTGGGTCAGGGCTAACTATTATCTAGACCATCTCTGACAGGTGTTTGTCTAACCGGTTCTTAAAAACCTTTAGCGATGGAGATTCTAAAACATCCGTAGGTGATTTGTTTCAATACTCAACAACCCCTACAGTTAGGAAAAACTTCCAAACGTCTAACCTAAATCTCCCTTGTGAAAATTTAAGCCCATTACTTCTTCTCCTGTCCTCAGTGGATGAGGAGAACAATTTATCACCCTCCTCTTTAAAACCACCTTTTATGTATTTAAAGACTGTTATATCCCTCCTCAGTCTTCTCTTTTCCAGACTAAACCCCAATTTTTTTTCACAATCTTTCCTCATAGGGCATGTTTTCTAGACCTTTAATAATTTTTGTTACTCTCCTTTGGACTTCCTCCAATTTGTTCACCTCTTTCCTAAAGTGCGGTGGCCAGGACTGGACACACTTTACTCCTACTTGAGGCCTTATTAGTGCTGAGTAGCATGGAAGAATTACTCCTCATATCTTGCTTACAACACTCCTGCTAATACATCCCAGAATAATATTCACCTTTTTTGCAACATTACATTGATGACTCATTTAGTTGGCGATCCACTATAACCCCCAGATCTTTTTCTGTAGTATTGCTGCCTAGCCAGTTATCTGCCATTTTGCATTTGTGCAATTAATTATTCCTTCCTAAGTGGAGTACTTTGTATTTGTCCTTATTGAATTTCATCTTATTTATTTCAGGCTATTTCTCCAGTTTGTCAACATCATTTTAAATTCTAATCCTTGTCCTCCAAAGCACTTGCAACTCCCCCTGGCTTGGCATCCTCCATAGACTTTGTAAGTGTATGCTGTATGCTATTATCCAAATCATTTATGAAGATACAGAATAGAACTGGTCCTAGGACAGACCCCTGCAGGACCCCATTCCATAGGCTCTTCCAGCTTGACTGTGAACCATTGATAACTACTAAGTATGGTTTTCCAGCCAGCTATGCACCCACCTTGTGGTACGTTCACCTAGACTATATTTCCCTAGTATGTTTACGAGAAGGTCATGTGAGAGAGTATCAAAAGCCTTATTAAAGTCGATAGCTAAACAAATCCCCACAACAGCCTATGAGGACGTAGGTCAGTAAGTCTGATTATCCCCATTTTACAGTGGAAGAAGCTGAGGCACAGACGTGATGCCAATTGCTCAAGCCAATAGAGCAGTAGTCCAGTGAAACAGCAAGTGACTGAAGCAGGAACAGAACTTGGGAGCCCTATTTGCAGGGCACACAGGTCTGGTCTATTCCTAAAACCAAGCTATGTCTCTGAACGTAGCTAAACCAACCTAAGCCCAGTGTAGACACCGGTAGGTTGACGGGGGAATTCTTCTTTTGACCTAGCTATTGCCTCTTGAGCGGATGGATTTACTACAGTGACAGAAAAACCCCTCTCGTTGCTGCAGCAACTGTCTACACTACAGTGGCGCAGCACTTGCAGTGTAGAGGTATCCAAAGTCACAATGCCTTAAAATACTGCACATATCAACAATCTATCCCAGTTATACTGCGAGCCTGCTCAAGAGATGCAAAAGCTTTGTTCTGGTGAAAAGTGCTATTTTGTGCTCATTGCAAACACGCTTAAATTGTCTGAAGTTACAAGGGAAAGGGGAAACCACCTCTGATTTTAGCTGCATGCTCTTCTTGAGCTGCAGCCTGTAGCAGACAATGCAGCACCACATTCTCTATGTGCAAGCAGGTATTACACCTCAGCCAAGAATTCACACTCTGGCCAGCCCTCCTGCTGGTTAGAAATATTTCTGAGACTGACTTGGCAAGAGTAGACTTGTTAGAGAAATGCAGCTCGTGAGCCCCATCTAGTCTTGTTCCAAGAGAACTGCTCCTGCTTTCCTTTTAGGATTTGCTAAGGCCCTGTTTACATTACGCACTGGTTAGACATTGATGTTGCTGCTCATACAGCCCTGGTCAACACTAGGACTTTAGGTCGAATTTAGCAGCGTTAAATCTATGTAAACCTGCACCGGTCCACACAATGAAGCCCTTTATTTCGACTTAAAGAGCTCTTAAAATCGATTTCCTTACTCCACCCCTGACAAGTGGATTAGCGCTTAAATCGACGTTGCCGGCTCGAATTTGGGGTACTATGGACACAATTCGAGGGTATTGGCCTCCGGGAGCTATTCCAGAGTGCTCCATTATGACCGCTCTGGACAGCACTCTCAACTCAGATGCACTGGCCAGGTAGACAGGAAAAGAACCGCGAACTTTTGAATCTCATTTCCTGTTTGGCCAGCGTGGCAAGCTGCAGGTGACCATGCAGAGCTCATCAGCACAGGTGACCATGATGGAGTCCCAGAATCGCAAAAGAGCTCCAGCATGGACCGAATGGGAGGTACGGGATCTGATCGCTGTTTGGGGAGAGGAATCCGTGCTATCAGAACTCCATTCCAGTTTTCAAAATGCCAAAACCTTTGTCAAAATCTCCCAGGGCATGAAGGACAGAGGCCATAACAGGGACCCGAAGCAGTGCCACGTGAAACTGAAGGAGCTGAGGCAAGCCTACCAGAAAACCAGAGAGGCGAACAGCCGCTCCGGGTCAGAGCCCCAAACATGCCATTTCTATGATGAGCTGCATGCCATTTTAGGGGGTTCAGCCACCACTACCCCAGCCGTGTTGTTTGACTCCTTCAATGGAGATGGAGGCAATACGGAAGCAGGTTTTGGGGACGAAGAAGATGAGGAGGAGGAGGAGGAGGTTGTAGATAGCTCACAGCAAGCAAGCAGAGAAACCGGTTTTCCCGACAGCCAGGAACTGTTTCTCACCCTAGACCTGGAGCCAGTACCCCCCGAACCCACCCAAGGCTGCCTCCTGGACCCAGCAGGCAGAGAAGGGACCTCGGGTGAGTGTACCTTTTAAAATACTATACATGGTTTAAAAGCAAGCATGTGAAAGGATTACTTTGCCCTGGCATTCGCGGTTCTCCTAGATGTACTCCCAAAGCCTTTGCAAAAGGTTTCTGGGGAGGGCAGCCTTATTGCGTCCTTCATGGTAGGACACTTTACCACTCCAGGCCAGTAACACGTACTCAGGAATCATTGTAGAACAAAGCATTGCAGTGTATGTTTGCTGGCATTCAAACAACATCCGTTCTTTATCTCTCTGTGTTATCCTCAGGAGAGTGAGATATAATTCATGGTCACCTGGTTGAAATAGAGTGCTTTTCTTCAGGGGACGCTCAGAGGAGCCCATTCCTGCTGGGCTGTTTGCCTGTGGCTAAACAGAAATGTTCCCTGCTGTTAGCCACAGGGAGGGGGGAAGGTTGAGGGGGTAGTCACGCGGTGGGAGGAGGCAAAATGCGACCTTGTAACGAAAGCACATGTGCTATGTATGTAATGTTAACAGCAAGGTTTACCCTGAAAGAGTGTAGCCACTGTTTTATAAAATGTGTCTTTTTAAATACCGCTGTCCCTTTTTTTTTCTCCACCAGCTGTATGTGTTTCAATGATCACAGGATCTTCTCCTTCCCAGAGGCTAGTGAAGCTTAGAAAGAAAAAAAAATGCACTCGCGATGAAATGTTCTCTGAGCTCATGCTGTCCTCCCACACTGACAGAGCACAGACGAATGCGTGGAGGCAAATAATGTCAGAGTGCAGGAAAGCACAAAATGACCGGGAGGAGAGGTGGCGGGCTGAAGACAGGGCTGAAGCTCAAATGTGGCGGCAGCGTGATGAGAGGAGGCAGGATTCAATGCTGAGGCTGCTGCAGGACCAAACCAGTATGCTCCAGTGCATGGTTGAGCTGCAGCAAAGGCAGCTGGAGCACAGACTGCCACTGCAGCCCCTCTGTAACCAACCGCCCTCCTCCCCAAGTTCCATAGCCTCCACACCCAGACACCCAAGAACGTGGGGGGGGGGGCCTCCGGCCAACCAGCCACTCCGCCACAGAGGATTGCCCAAAAAAAAGAAGGCTGTCATTCAATAAATTTTAAAGTTGTAAACTTTTAAAGTGCTGTGCTTAAAGTGCTGTGTGGTATTTTCCTTCCCTCCTCCACCACCCCTCCTGGGCTACCTTGGTAGTCATTTCCCTATTTGTGTGATGAATGAATAAAGAATGCATGAATGTGAAGCAACAATGACTTTATTGCCTCTGCAAGCGGTGACTGAAGGGAGGAGGGGCGGGTGGTTAGCTTACAGGGAAGTAGAGTGAACCAAGGGGCGGGGGGTTTCATCAAGGAGAAACAAACAGAACTTTCACACCGTAGCCTGGCTAGTCAGGAAACTGGTTTTTAAAGCTTCTCTGATGCGTACCGCACCCTCCTGTGCTCTTCTAACCGCCCTGGTGTCTGGCTCCACGTAACCAGCAGCCAGGCGATTTGCCTCAACCTCCCACCCCGCCATAAACATCTCCCCCTTACTCTCACAGATATTGTGGAGCACACAGCAAGCAGTAATAACAGTGGGAATATTGGTTTCGCTGAGGTCTAAGCGAGTCAGTAAACTGCGCCAGCGCGCCTTTAAACATCCAAATGCACATTCTACCACCATTCTGCACTTGCTCAGCCTGTAGTTGAACAGCTCCTGACTACTGTCCAGGCTGCCTGTGTACGGCTTCATGAGCCATGGCATTAAGGGGTAGGCTGGGTCCCCAAGGATACATATAGGCATTTCAACATCCCCAACAGTTATTTTCTGGTCTGGGAATAAAGTCCCTTCCTGCAGCTTTTGAAACAGACCAGAGTTCCTGAAGATGCGAGCATCATGCACCTTTCCCAGCCATCCCACGTTGATGTTGGTGAAACGTCCCTTGTGATCCACCAGAGCTTGCAGCACTATCGAAAAGTATCCCTTGCGGTTTATGTACTCGGCGGCTTGGTGCTCTGGTGCCAAGATAGGGATATGGGTTCCGTCTATAGCCCCACCACAGTTAGGGAATCCCATTGCAGCAAAGCCATCCACTATGACCTGCACATTTCCCAGGGTCACTACCCTTGATAGCAGCAGATCTTTGATTGCGTGGGCTACTTGCATCACAGCAGCCCCCACAGTAGATTTGCCCACTCCAAATTGATTCCCAACTGACCGGTAGCTGTCTGGCGTTGCAAGCTTCCACAGGGCTATCGCCACTCGCTTCTCAACTGTGAGGGCTGCTCTCATCTTGGTATTCATGCGCCTCAGGGCAGGGGAAAGCAAGTCACAAAGTTCCATGAAAGTGCCCTTACGCATGCGAAAGTTTCACAGCCACTGGGAATCGTCCCAGACCTGCAACACTATGCGGTCCCACCAGTCTGTGCTTGTTTCCCGAGCCCAGAATCGGCGTTCCACAGCATGAACCTGCCCCATTAGCACCATGATGCATGTATTGGCAGGGCCCATGCTTTCAGAGAAATCTGTGTCCATGTCCTGATCACTCACGTGACCGCGCTGACGTCGCCTCCTCGCCCGGTATCGCTTTGCCAGGTTCTGGTGCTGCATATACTGCTGGATAATGCGTGTGGTGTTTAATGTGCTCCTAATTGCCAAAGTGAGCTGAGCGGCCTCCATGCTTGCCTTGGTATGGCGTCCGCACAGAAAAAAGGCGCGGAACGATTATCTGCCGTTGCTCTGACGGAGGGAGGGGCGACTGACGACACGGCTTACAGGGTTGGCTTCAGGGAGCTAAAATCAACAAAGGGGGTGGCTTTACATCAAGGAGTATTTCAGGCAGGACTTCACAGAGGGTTCCAATAAGAAATGGTGCACCTAAGTTATCGTTCTTATTGGAACAAGGAGGTTAGCCTGGCCTCTGATTGATACATGGCTAGATTTACCTCGCTGCACCTTCTCTGTGAGTGACTGCAGTGTGACCTAGAGGAATGAGTCCCCTAGACAGGGGAGGAGGCAAATGAGTACAAAACAAATCTGGTCTATTTCTTGTTTTGATCCACTCCATCTATCTTTTACATCTTTGGCTGGCAGCAGACGATGCAGAAGGACTGCATGCCATCCACATCTCATGGCTGCTCGGCAGAAGATGGTACAGTACAACTGCTAGCAGTCCGTATCGCCTGCCCGCTCACCATAAGACGGTTCAATAGGACTGACTGCAGGAATAAAGAGAATGACCTGGTCAAGTCACTCCAAATTTAGTCCCTGCGCCCATGTCTGTCCAGGCGCTCCCAGCCAACGTGGCCAGGAGCACCTTGGACATGACGATGACGGCTACCAGTCGTACTGTACCGTCTGCTACTGTGTCCCTGCCACAAGGCAAGGGGTTGCTGCTACTGTGTAGCAATGCCGTACCGCGTCTGCCAGCACCCAGGAGTCATAGGGTGACGGTTACCTGAGCGGGCTCCATGCTTGCCGTGGTATGGCGTCTGCACAGGTAACTCAGGAAAAAAGGCGCAAAACGATTGTCTGCCCTTGCTTTCACGGAGGGAGGGAGGAAACGGGGTCTGACGATATGTACCCAGAACCACCCGCGACAATGTTTTAGCCCCATCAGGCATTGGGATCTCAACCCAGAATTCCAATGGGCAGCGGAGACTGCGGGAACTGTGGGATAGCTACCCACAGTGCAACGCTCCAGAAGTCGACTCTAGCCTCGGTACTGTGGAAGCGCTCCGCCAAGTTAATGCACTTAAAACATTTTCTGTGGGGACACACACACTCGAATATATAAAACCGATTTCTAAAAAACCGACTTCTATAAATTCGACCTTATTCCGTAGTGTAGACATACCCACAGACCCATAACGTAGATGTGATGCACAGGTAAGCAGCTGGAATAAGCCCTGCTTTTTTTGCCCTCTTATTACTTTTTTAAAACAGGAAATAAAAAAAAAACAAAAACTTTTCCTAATATATTAGCCATGTGCTATCAAATCTTAGCTATAACTTTAAACATGAAGTGAGCTGTAGCTCACGAAAGCTTACGCTCAAATAAATTTGTTAGTCTCTAAGATGCCACAAGTCCTCCTTTTCTTTTAAACACTGAATTATATAGAAAATGGTTAAAATATAAATCAATTCGAACTATACAATTTACAAACAAATTTGCTTATAACATTCAACTCGTTAAAGAAAATTATTAAAATAAGGAAGAATAGAAGCATAATTCAGGGGAGGGGAATAGAGAAAGAAAGGGAAGGAAGTGGGTAGAGAAGAAGTGGGGCCAGGCTCATGCACTTAATAAGATCAGATACTTCCAGGAGAGCACCCCATCTCTCTGAAAATTCTTCTTGGGTATTTCTATTATGGTACACAATTCTTTCCCTGGTGGACAAACCACTTAAAGGCTAGAAACAGTTACATTAGCTTAATGTAACTATTGGCCCCATAAGCACAGAGACACTTAGTTTCCCCGACTCTGCTAAGCTACCTGAAGTCCCTCTTGCCACACATGACTTCTGATCCATGTCACTGCATCAGCCCCAGGAACCACTTCACTGCAAGTGAAGAAAATTAAGTGGAGAGAGGGAAAGGGATGTGCTGAGGTGACCATGGGTGTAAGCTGAACCTCACTGGAACCTGGCGGAGAACTCAGTCCTTCTATACAAGTGCTCCTCTACCAGGGTATTTTAAGGCCTTTACTGGTTAGCCCATTATTAGCCAGCAGGGGAAGACCAGCTCTAGATGTCGACTAAAACCAATCACCCTGGTACTTTCCCTTTTTTTAAGCAACAGGCTCTTAAGGGATCAGCTAACACTAAAGGAACGGTATAGCAAAGACCTTGCTCTGCCCTGCCCTACAGGACCCACAGTTAACAAGAACTGCAGAAGACAGCTACTGACACATAGCAAGATTTTTTAAAAAGTGACTTCTTATTCTGAGTGCCTGTTTTTGGTGCCCAGCTTGTCACATCTCTGAGGAACGGATTTTGAGAGGGAGGGTAGGTATTCAGCGATTTCTGAGCATCAGACCCCTTTCAGAGGTCTCAAATTGGACTCCTAGACACAGAGCAAACCAACATCATGAATCCCTCTTGAAAAAACTCTTGGCTTAGACCTATCGTGTGCATCCATTCCAACAGTACACGATTGTTCCCTAAGGCACATTATCCAGCGTTTACTGCCCATCCCCACAAAAACAAGAACAGGAGAGACTTGGAGGAAGATCCTCTGCTGATGTAAATGGGTGTGGTCTCACTAAAGTCAATGGAGCTATACAGATTTACATCAGCTAAGGATGTGGCCTGTATCACCCACACGACTCATTCCCATAGATTTCCCCTGTCTGTATATCTTTCCTCACTTTCTTTGTTACACAGACTTACTAAGAACATTATTGCCACGATTCAAGCTCAATTTTATTTAGCACCTTAAAGCTCTCGAATGATCACCATCCCTTCCCTTCCAAAATAAGGATTCACAGCAGTTATTGCAAATTAGCCTTATGTGAGCGGGAAGACTGTTGAAATGGATACCACTAAGGGTATGTCTGCACTTCGAGTCAGAAGTGTAATTTTCAGCTTGAGGAGACATACACCGTGTTAAGCTCTGCTTGAGCTAGCCTGCTAAATAGAGAACTGGCTGGAAAATGCGTTTTCAGGGCACAGAAGCTATTTGGCAAATAGTTTCAGCTAAAACAATTGAAAACAAAACTTCTAAAAATGTCACCTCACCATTCTATTTTGAAAATGTCATTTTGATTAGACATTTGAAATATTGTTCGACTCAATTAAGATTTTTTTCCATCTCATTTGGTCGAGAAAAACCTGAGAAAATTCAGTTTTAGTTAGAAATTAAGATTTTTCAGGTTGGTCATCAAACAAAAAAAATTAAAAAAAATCAATGATTCTCTCAGCTCTTCTCTGTTTCTTTTATTTTCTTGTTAGTGCTGGCTTAACTTCAACTCTAAAACAAGGAGAGCTTTTTCCTCAAGTTATTGCTACGTATTTACAATCTTAACGCCATTTTAAAGTTTCTTTGCTTAGGAAGTTACAATTCTCCTTTTAGATTTTATAGCTGGTGTGCATGTGCGGATGTGTGATGATATGGCCCAGGGAATACAGCTCATTTCCCAATCCAGAGAGTGGATAACCAGATGCAGATGCACGTTAATACAATCCAGAAGACATTTTTGTAATTCCATATCAAATATCAGAACCACCATCTAGTTTTTGCCTCATCTTCTCCAGCACAGTCCCACAAGGCCAGAAAGTGATTCACTGTTACTTACAGCTCACTTTTGAATTAGTGGCTACCAGTTTCCAATTATAATCCATGTCCCCTTCCCCTCCACTCCCACCCTGTGGCATATCTTTAGAGCCCAGAATCCACACAGCTCCCTTGCATATTCAAAGATTCCTCACCATTTACCCCACAGGGTGACAGCCAGGAAAAGCACCAGCTTTGTCACCAGAGCTGCCCTAGAAAAAACCCTCTCCCTGCACAGCCGTAACTGCAATTCAAGAGTGCGAACACTAGTGCTCCTGTCAGAAAACAAGCTTCCAAAGATCAGGACAAAACACTCTTTGGGTATTAACACTCTATCCCATCAGCCTCCCCAAAGACATTAAACGAACTGGGCTAGAAGTAGAATATAAAAATGCAGAGATTACATTTACCATCTACAACAGCTACAACTCATCAGGGAACAAGCAAACTGAAAAACCAGAAAAACTTGGAATGAACAATTGGATGACTTATGACTGCAGTGCAAACACATCCAGACAGCCCAGAAGCACTGCTTGCAGGGTTTAAGAAATGCTCCTCCCTTGCTGCTCACTTTCTTGCATTGAACCAAGGATTCTGTGCAAAAAAAAAAAAAAAAGTGAAAGGAAGGCAGATACTGATAAAAACTGGCCTGAAATAATAGTTATAACTAGGGCAGTGGTGGAAGAGGGAATCTTTGAAACAAAGCAAATCTTCCTTTCTATCACACACGCACCAAAACCCTATTAACCAAACAGCTACCAGTTAAGCAGGTGAAAAGCATTCGTCTACTCTATCTGAGGATTGGGAGAAGTGGGCAGAGCCCACATGAATTAAAGGCCTGCCCCTTCAGGTGAAGGAAAGGCCACAGAACCCAGATAAAGTACAGGGGTAAAAAAAACCAGGTACAGTGATTCAGGTGATAGGTACAAAATGAGTGTAGGAGACACAAAGCAGAGAACTACAGACAATGCCCACTGCTCTGAGATCCTGATCAAGGAGTCAGTGGATGCCACCTAGAGAAACTCTGCCCAGAGGCATGTATGGACTAGAGAATGGAAAAAGGCCCCATAATCAGAGAACCTCCCTGTTGAGCTTATCCCTCTGGGACTGAGAGCTGGCCATCTTAGCCAGTGCCAGGAGGTGGCTGATGAGGTATATTAGTGATTTGGTAAGGCTATGGCCAGGGTTTCCACAGAGGAACAGGTGTGGGGAAACAGTGCAGCCATAACCTCAATAAGAGATTCTGGAGATGATGGAAGAGGGACTACAGCCTGGCACCCTGCAGGTAGGTGCGCACCTGGGTTTCCTTCTTGCCACAAAAGGGGCAGGCATCAGGTGTGTTGGTGAACCGTGCCAGCGACACATCTGTGGTCCCAAGCAGTCTATGGAACCAGGCTAAAGTAGAGATTAGCTCACCAAGGACTGCCATCTTCACAGGGTAGCAGCATATCATGTCACCTGGAGCCGGGATGACATCTCTGGACACTATAGTCCTCTGTTTATCTACAGAACAGGTACAGCAGAGACATTGCTAGTACAACCTTCCCTCCACAGTAACAAGCCTACTCTTCAGGCTATAGGATCAAGCCCACACAATGTAATCTCAGCATTCAGAAATGTGCCGTTTTGTGTTTATTCTGAGGTCTTTTCTGGAAACTCCAGAAAATACTTTGCAAGTTGTCACCTCAAAACAAATGTCTGAACGTGCTTCATTCTTTAGAAGAAAAATCTGAACTAAAGTTTGGTAAGGAAAAGCCATTTGTTTCATGGTTTGATTTCAAATGTGAGTAAAGGGACTATTTTTAAATGGAAGGGGAAAAAGCACTTGGGTGGAGCCTTTTTTACAATCTTGAAAAATATTACTACAAATCAACTCGAAGGATGATGTTTTGGAAAGCTGTAGGGGTGTGCGCATGTACACACTTTATTTTGGAAGAAGCATGACCAGAGCAGAGGTAAATCAGATTGACCTCTGAGTCCACTGGACTCTGAATCAGATGCATGGAGGAGGAGGAGTGATGCGAGAAGATGGCTAGGATTTATATCAGTGAGAAAACATTATTCTGGCCATGATTTATATCCACACTGGTACTTGTCAAGTATGAGTTATAACACCCGAAATGGAGCAACAGCACTAAGACAACGGGGTTGTGAGCCGAAAAAGAGTGCTGTTTTAAGTTCTAGCCAACCCTTACAATCTTTTTCAAAATTATTTCACTGTATTATATGAAGGACTCTGCCCCACAGCAAGTAAACAAATATAGTTTGAATTGTGAATTCACCACCTCCGTTGAAAGGCTCCAGAGTGGCTGGAAAAGCAAAAAAGTCTGCTTTGGCTCACAGAGCATATTTACTGCACACCACCAGACCAAGTTACATCATGGTATGAAAGGCAGCTTTATAGCTATTGCAGGCTTCCTTAGTTTCTGAAGTAAGTTAATAGCAAACAAAGAGGCTGTTCCTATTAAGTTTCACTAATTAGACTTGCAAATAAACAGTGTTTCAACCTAAAGGAAGGACATGGCATTGCACAAGGCTGAGATGTTACCTTACATTACAGGGTAGAGAAATAATTACTGGTGACCATGCATGCAGAAGTTGATCTACAGCTGTCCCTGGTCTGGAAATTGTTCCTTTAACCCAACTTCCTGCACTGATCCAGCATTCTGGGTTTAGCAATGTCTCCTATTAGCTTGTACCAAGAGCAAGTATTAACCCTAGGAAAACCAAAGCTACAGATACACAACTTCCCCTAGTTACATACAGCTAATCAAAGTCAGGATGCACTAGGAGTTTGATGCCACCAGTACTATCACTCACCCTTTTAAGTGAAAGATTGTCATCTTGTGGGGAATGGCTCAGGATCCTTGGAATTCAAATATGTTCAAGGTCCATCTGGACCTTACCAGTTGTTCCTTATTATATAAAGCTATTATCACACCAAGATACAAAGTCTGCAGAAGGAAACTACAAACCTCAGATGGTTACAGACAATAACATACCAGGGTGCAATGACAATGTTAGCGCAGCAGTGCTCACTGTCTGAAGACTGCAAATCATTTAGGAAAAAAAAAGGGGGAGACTCTGAAAACTTGTTACCACCCTGTGTTTACCTGCAGGCCACCTTCCCATGGTAGTACTAGGGAGAGTCTGGAAAGACTTGTGGTGAAGGCAGCACACTGGCATTCAGGAGACCAGAGTTGACTTCCCGGCTCTGCCACACACTTCCTGTGTAACCTTGGGCAGGTCGCTTAATCTCTGTGGGTCAATTCCCATGTTATGGATTAGGAATTAAGAATACTCCCTTCCTCCTACCCCTTGTCTGTTTAGATAATAAACTCTTTGAGACAAGGAATGTCTCTCCCTGGGAGTTTGTACAGCAGCGGAGGCACCTGTATTACTGCTGAAGAATTTTAGCTGGAAGCACAGCCGTGAACAAGAAGTGTTCGGCACTATTGCAGAAGCCATGGATAAAAACTTTATTAACCGTGGTTAAAAAAAACCAAAAACAAACCAACAAAAAAAAAACAAACAACCCACAATGCGAACAGTAGGACAGCAAAACCACTGGTAGCAATTTTTGCTAAAACTCCTTAATGGCTTTAATCCACTTCAGGCCATTACCAATATCAGATCGGGGGAAAGGTTATGGAGTGGAGAGAAGGGACCTTTTCAGCAACAGTTCAATTTCCCAGTGCAGACAAGGCGAGCCCCTTACAGCAGCCTTTGTATCACGTTAACTCACAGCTGGCTATAAATTGCAAGTATCAAGCACTTCTCTGTCATTTCAAACCCCCATTACTCCTCCACTTCAGTAAGGAACAGTTAAGATGCAGATGTCCATCTGCAGTAACCATGCATCTGTTGACACTCCGCACCCAGCACAGAATGACACTGTTTAGATGTCTTGTGCTATAAAGTGCATGCTACAAGGATCCCAGTGATTAGGGAGATGCTAAGCTCACAAAAGGAAGCCTGTCTCAATTTTCCCAGTGCAAGCACATGCCAGGGCTTCTCTCTCCATTCATGCCTTTAAACCGGTAGATGTCTTTCACAAGGACACTTACTCTGAGCAGGCAGAGATTAACAAAGACGTTGTCATCTCTGCCACATAACAGAGGCAATTAAAGGAACTACAGGAGTAAAAAGGAGGTCAATAGTCAAAGGGCAATATGCGGCCTCTGATATGAGCTTCTCTTCCCCATCACTTCAAGTTATCAGTGAAATTCTTCATATTAGAGGAGAGGGGAACAAAGGCTTTCAAGCAGAGATTTGAGAAATGGTGCTGATGGATCTTTCACTCCTAAGTCACTGATACATCAGCCAGCTCATGTTGCTGATGACGGTTAGTCATCGCCATCCAATGAATGTCCCGGGATGTTGCACGGCAAATAGAAGACTGGTAACACACAAGAATCAACTCCACAATCAGTACCAATGGGCAAACTTTTGGTTGTTTGCCTCGGCAGAGAGAGCAAAGATGGAATGGCCAATAGAGAACTAACTCCTCCATTGTCTCCATTTGGAAATTTAACAGCATTTAAACACAAGGTTTAGCAACTGAATTAGCTAACAGGATGCTGACTGGCCAGCGCAGACAAGGGAAAGTTGTGGTCAGCATTATGTCAGCTGGCCAATGGCTAAACTTTTCAGGACCAGGCACTCAGATACTATGCTGATATAAAGACCTTGAATAAAATCTTACTCTTCCCTACATCAAATCTTTCAGTCATGGTCAGCTTGGTATCAGCTAGTCATATGTATTAAGAGCAAGGTGACTAATTGAAATCAACCTGACCACAAAAATATGAATACTTCCCTGACATTCCCTTAACCAACCTATGGAACTCACTGCTGCAAAATATTATTGAAGCAAACAGCTTAGCAATACTCAAGAGGATTTAGACCCATACATGTAGTAAAATACCTTGTGTACTTATTCTAGCTAGGAAAGAATTACAAGAGCTACAAACCATGTATTGGGGCACAAACTGATCACAAGCTGGGGTCAGGAAGAAAATCAGTCTCTCCTCCCACACATTCCTTTGAAGAACAACAACATTACATAGCTGGCTGAGTGCATGATGTCGGGGTTTTTGCATTCTTCCAAACCAATGGGCCTGGCCAATTGCAGCAGGGAGGAGACCAGATAAGATCAGACACTGGTCTGTCCTGATACTACATTTGTGATGTTTCTCTTGTATAATCTGTCTCCTCCGAAACATACCCAGAAAAGATAGGCACATAATAGATATGATTATTATGAAGACTAACGGTCTTTCCAAAGCGATTATCCCACCAAGAGAAAACATTTTAATCAAGTTGCTGTAAATAAATTATTTTCCCCATTGTGTGAAACAGCTGCTCTAGCTTGCCATGAGGTCTCTGCCTGTGGCAGAGCATCTGAATCTCCAACAGTCTGCATATGACAGACTTGCCACTTTAATGTTTATAGCAATATTATGTGTCTGTTAGGTGGAGCCAGCTGGACAAACAGGATTTTGAAAGTCTTCCTTAATGGAATAACACTCAACACATGCCAAGAGTTACAAAGAAAGGTTAGCTCAAAGAGGCACTTGTTCCCAGAGTGTCATCAGAATTCACATCTGGCCCTCACAGAGGAGAGTCACTGTCCTAGAAAGTAAGGGACAAATCACTGTGTCCACAAGCAGACAGACCACAATACAAATAATAATACAATCAATCAAGGTGGCTACTCCTGTACTACCTGAAGATTTAGTGTCAGGCTGATGCTATTCAAAGCCAGAAGTTTCCAGCTGCTGAAGTCAAGCCTTCCTCAAGCGCCATATGCTTCCCATTGCAAGAGTCCTTCTCTCCCACTTGTGAACAGCTAAAGAAAATAAACAGGTCTCTAAATAACAAGCAGAATAAAAAGCAGCATCAGGAGGCTCCTGTGAAACTCCAAGGAGTTGGCAAGCTCTGCTGAGAAACTGTGCTTATCCTGGAATTTGCTTGAACATGAAGAAACTCATGAGTATAGGGTATTTTGGAACCCTGTGCTGCTGACAATGGCACATTACACCAAGCAGAACCCCGCTATGCTGTACAGAGCTCTCTGTAGCCAAAAATCTTTTGGTCACTGGAAGGGAATTCTTTGCAGGAACAATCCTTCCACACTACAGGAGGTGGCATTGAAAGCCTTTCCCCACACAACAGGTATACTTTGAATTAATTTCTGGCTTTCAAACATAGGGGTCAATTCCGAAGACATGACAGAGCACCTGCAGTCTCTCATGCTGGGTTTTAAAACACATCGTTTGACTGATCTTTCCCTCTTCCACTGAGAAATCAGATGTTGGAGGCTAGTCTCAAACTTGGAGATCAGGGTTCAACTCCCTGCTCCATCCCAGACTTCCTGTATGACCTTGGGCAAGTCATTTAACCCCTCTGTGTTTCGGTTCCCCATTTGCACAACAACGTTACTTCCCCACTTCATGGAGCTGAAATATATTAAGAGGTTGTGAGGCACCAGATGCTACAGCAATGGGGGGCATACAGGTACCATAGACGGTAACAATTCACCTGTTCACCCAGGAGAAAGTGCTTCGATAGGTAGATGAAGGCAAGAAAATAGGTTCTGAACCCATGGCTGCTGGAATTCATATGTAATGAATAACCCAGTGGTGCACCAGATACTCGGAGCAATCCATATATTCAGCCCATATTGATGGCAAAGTTACAAATAATCTCCCAGAGTCAGGAAACACAAACAAGGTATCATTGTCGAGCCCCTCCCACTCCCAAATTCCCAACTGGAGGCTTGCTTCATCTGCAGAGGGAGGCAATGGAGGAGGGAGAATAGTGCAAGTTAACTTAGATTCTATGGAGAATATGGCATCTTTAGTGTCATGGGTGAGTGTATTAGTTACCCTGGCTAATGTAGAGGCACACATTTGTACTTTGTAAAAGGCCCTGTGCATGTCAAACTTCTGCTTTCAATAAAACAAGTAAAAAAATCAAATCATCCCTCTGCTTTGCTCAGCTCCCTGTTTTGGAAGTATACCTGGTAGAAAGTGCTGCTCGATTTTCCCAGGAAAAATCACCAGGCAGCCATTTCATTTATGAAAACGTGGCTTGTTTTGGAATATTTGCACCAATCCAGTTTAGTATAAAGAAAAATGAACTGCCAAAGGCTAACTGCATAAAGCCGGGATTTAAAAATAAATGTGTCAACACGAATACCTCCAAGGAATGAAAATGTGCATTCAAGCTGCACTGTTGCCTTCCCCAGCCTAATCGTGACTGAAAGGTGGTAGTGAATTTACAAACGTGCTGTCATCATGTGTAAATGGGAGACCTTATGTGGGGCTTTTCACACAGTATGTTTCAACTTAAAACACAATGTTAACTACTGCCACTCAGGGCATGGCAGCCCAGTGGCACCTGTATAAACTTAGCACACACAAGCTGGTATGGCAGCAGGTGTAGGAGAGATGCTGCAGGAGCTCAAGTTTTGGCTTCTCTGCAGCTCCCACGAAACTAGGCACATCGTAGTACAGGTGCTTTTTGCTTGTCAAGAGACGGTGGCACCCTAAGCTATAGTCAACAAGTCTCCCGTGGAAATACACACAGCGTACACATACATAGCAACAACTTGTGCTCAAACAGCTATTCAGTAAGACAGTTATTTCTACCAGAACGCTTTCAGCCGGAAGGTATGGTTAGCCAAGTGTTACTTTGGAGCAAATAAAACTTAAATGGCCACAATTCAGTCTCACCCTCCCTTAGGTATTTTAGCACTACACACGTCTATCAATCAGCCATTCCCTAGCATGCAAGAAAGGTCACTTGAGGTAAGGCAAAAAAGACACTCAAACCTTGGCAGTTTGAGGAAATATTAATAGCATCTTTCAGCATAAATATAGGAACAAATCAAAACAAAAACATCCCCTCCCCAAACTCGGAAATCATATTTATAGCAACAGCAAGTAAAAGCTGCTGGCTCCCAGCTATTTGATTTTGAAGAGCGTGTGAAATGTGGAAATCAGAAGTAGCAAATCTGTTTTTCTCAACAGAAATCTCAGCAGAGGGAAAAATCTTATGTGATAGCTACCATATAACTAGGGTCCTACAAAATTCAGAGTCAATTTTGATCAATTTCATGGTCATAGGATTTTTTTAAAAAAATCGTAAGTTTCATGGTTTCAGCTATTTAAATCTGAAATTTCACAGTGTTGTAACTGTAGGGGTCCTGACACAAAAAGAAGTTGGGGGGGGTCCACAAGGTTATTGTACAGGGGGTGGCAGTACGGCTACCCTTACTTCTGCGTGGCTGCTGGCAGGGTGCTGCCTTCAAAGCTGGGCGCCCTACCAACAGCCGCTGCTCTCTGGCCGCCAGCAGAAGAAGGGTGGCAATACCATGACCCCGCTGCGACTTCCTTTTGGGTCAGGACCCCCAATTTGAGAAACGCTGGTCTCCGCCATGAAATTTGTACAGTATAGGGTAAAAGCACACAAGAGACCAGATTTCATGGTCTGTGATGTGTTTTTCATGGCTGTGAATTTGGTAGGGCCCTACCTATAAATCCTTGTTGACATCTAGATACTTTTCATCCAGCTATAGATTCTTTGTAGCAAAGAAAAGTTCTCCAACCCCTGCATAGTCTGTTAATTGTA
This sequence comes from Lepidochelys kempii, assembly GCF_965140285.1. Lineage (NCBI taxonomy): Eukaryota > Metazoa > Chordata > Testudines > Cheloniidae > Lepidochelys > Lepidochelys kempii. The sequence continues at coordinate 21,992,867 of NC_136385.1, forward strand.
TCAGCATACATGGGCTAGCCAGACTAGTTTAAAGATTAGGTGTGTATTATCAATTCTTACCTGCCCCTTGTCTTCCACAATCCTTCCCTCCCCCCATTTCTGAAGTGAATTTAATTCTCATTATAGATGCAAATTGGTAAACCTGGAAATTAAACTATTTGGGTCTAATTCACTACCACTTTGTGCCTTACAGAGATGCTTACAGCAGCACGGAGTGCCTGTAGACTGCTACCTTCTGATTTAGTGGTGTTTCATAGTCCCTTTGCACCAGGGTCAGTGAATGCACGAACAGGAAGGGAACAGAGAATTAGGCCCGTTTTTGGCATGGTCTATACACAAATCTGCAACAGTCCAGTGCAAACCCCTGTGTGGATCCTCTAGTTAAAGAGTGGCTTATTTCAGGTTAGCTTAACCCTAAATAGCTAAACCAACATAAGCCTGGTTCAGACCAACATAAGAGACTTCACATAGCCTTCTGCACCTCTTGAAATTGCACTGTTAATTAAACCAGTATCACTCTGCACATAGACAAGCCCTTTATCCTCACTAGAGGAACTACACAGGCAGAAGCAGCTGCAAATGCTTCCTTCATCCTGCTCAGAACCTGACCTCAAAAGACCAGCTCAAGAAGCAAGGCACAAGTCCAGCCTCTGCACCCATTCATTCATTGGGCTCTGCTAAAGAGGACAACAAGGGTGTCACAATTAGTACCAAGGAAGGCTTATGAGTCCGGTTTAAGCAAACAGACCAGCTGACTGGAGGAAACAACCATGGTCCTTATACACTTTGAGATATGCAGCATTTTACTTCCAGCTCACTGGTCTGAGTACAGCCACTCTCTCCCCACACAACATTCCAGTTATCCTTCTATGAGCAATCTTGAGCAGTGGAGGAGGGCAGAGTAGTCTACAAAAGAGACATCCCAGGAACAGGGATCTTTCTAGCGCCCCTTGCCGAAACTATGCCTCCCCCACTCTCTCTCTCTCCTATTTTTACCCAGCAGCAAAGCTGACAGAATGGAATTCACAGTTTCACAATCTTTGAATGTTTTACCCTCCTTAATGGGACTGGTCTGCATTTTATATGCTGCATTCTATTCAGATCGGGGAGCTGGGGGAGAAGAGAAATCTACCACAGTGAATTGCTGTATGGATTCCACCACCATATGGAAAGAGCAGGGATAGTGCAAGAGGACTGTGGCTGCGCCATGCATTTGGAAGGGAAATAGGTCTACTAGTTGCTGGGATACATGTCGGGAAGGCCCATGTACTGTGATCCACCATCACTTACAAGACTGGCCCAGGCCATCTTGGGAGGGTTAACAAAAGGATTCTGTAGGGCACTCCCCAAATTCACATATAAACAGTTTATATAATCAATACCCACACAATAGATATAGGGATATCTAAATAACACACTTCCTCCTGCTACAGGTGGAGGGGATGCCAGGTACTTGTGCTGAGGTCTGTACATATAAGCTTTATTTGGACAATCACCCAAGTAATTTGGGGTCTGAAGATGGGTAGTAATATGGCGGAATGCCATTTCCAGCTGTCACAGCTTTGAGCCCGCCCAAGAATTAGAGATCTCCAGGCATGAGCTACATAGACCCAAAGGCAAGATCTGGGGCGGAATGGAAGGTAAGTTTAGGTAAGTGACTTTAAATAACCTGTGATCTTTATGAAAAGATTAGGGACTAGCTTTCAACCCTAGCAACTCTGTTTACATTTTCACACCTGTCTTTGCACCAACAAGGGCTGAAAAAAAGATGGAAAATGGAAATTCACCCTGACCTGTCAAGATTGTAGCACTCTCTGCTGCTCTCCCCCCCAAACCTTCTTCCCCTCACCATGGGTATTTTCTTTTCAGTCATACTGAAAGATTTTGCCTTAAGAACACTGATACACACACCCTACAATCCCTCCCCCCCCCCCAATTGAAACCAAAATTCCTACCCCCAGTAGAGGTTTGACCCCAAAAGTGTCAGAAACTCAATGAAGTCTACCAAGGAGTTGGCCCTTGCTAATGATTTTATGCCGAAGGTGCTTAGATACTATAGTGATGTGCACAGTATAAAGCCCCCTTTTATGGAATATTTCAGATAGTCAGACTTTCTTTCCCGCTTTCACCATACCAAACCAACGTGTATTTTGCAAAACGATCTGGAACCCTTCCTCTGCTCCAGCCCCACGGTCTCACTTTAGGTTGCCGTACATGCAGTAGATGAAGCAAGGCTACTTGCCTTCTGCAGGGAGCTGCATGAGGGCAAAGTGCCAAGATGAAAATTGCCAAACATCAGATTCGTGATGATGTCGGTAAGACACACACACACACACGACCAATGAGGTAGGTGCAACCTCAGTTTTGAGCTTGGAGTAGAGATGAGCAACAGCACAGATTCACTCTCTCGGACAGCGACAGTCCTTTGGGATTTCATTTAGGCATGGTCTACACAATTAAAGTTTATACAGATATAGCTGTATCAACCAGACATGCAAAAAAGTCACCCCCCCACCCCCCAGCAACATAGCCATGCCAACAAAAACCCCTGCATAGACACAGCTCTCCTAAGAGAAGAGCACTTTAATGTCGTTTGGGGAGGTGGCAGAAAAACGCCTGATGGTGTACACTGCATCTACACTAGAGGGCTATGCCAGCCTAGCTACGCTGACAGAGTCTACACAAGGATAACAACAAAAACTCCCCAGGAACAACAATTACAAGAACAAACCAACAGAAAACCTTACTGCAAGTAGTACCCATTATAAAGAAATATCTGTCTTAAGCCAGAGAATGGTGCGTTAATTTCTTCAGCTATGCCTACTCAGATATGTCACGCTGTTTTGAAAAGTTCACTGTACGTTTCGCCCTTCAGGGCCATAACAGCATGTTGCAGAGAAGCAGGAACACAACAGCTGGAATGGGTATAGCTGAAGTTAAAGTAGAGATTATTAGAAAAGGAGGCATAGTTTGCATTAATGCACCCTGTTTGACATGCTGGAAGCGCACATCACCTACTGCCCAGCCTGGATGCTGTTTGCACACATGGAATTAGAAAAGTGCTCAGAAGGGTAAACGCAGCCAGGCAGTGATGAAATCCCACATATTTGGTAGCAACATTTCTACACCTGCTTTATGGGAAAAAGCCTAAAGTGCAGCTTGGAGAGTCATAAACAGAGTCCCACGCGCTGCAACACTCATTCGCTATCAGAACACACACATTGTGAGGTCTCTTCCCACCCCGTAGTTGAATACTGAAAAAAGGAGCATGGTGGTGGCTCTTGGTTAGGATAGCATCACATGAGGAAGACATTTAGCAGCTATGAAATCTCTCTGCCTCACAAAAATCTTCAGGAAAATAATTAAAAAATCCCCAAGCAAGTTTGTCAAAGGAAACTCCAGAGATATTTTAGGAGACTGTATATGTCTTAGGGGATTGGTAACCTTCTCTCCCATTCGAGGTCACCAGCTCAAGGCTGGCCCAGCTTGAGAGAGACCAAAGGTCCTTGTCCAATGGCTATTGGTGGCCTACATGAACTACTCTAGTGTTTCCAGCCCAGATGCCAGTAGACCACTTCACAATTTGTACTGTGCAAGATCTGTACCAGCAGTCATGGTCAAGGACTGAATGGGGATAGAAAGATAGCTCTCTGAGCCTTAAAGAGAGGTGTAAAGCAAGGCACACTGGCAGGACAGCAATGCAGGAAGCTTGCACTGCTGATACCAAATTTTGTACCTGCTCTTTAATAACTAAGCAGTGGTTTTCAACCTGTGGTCGGCAAAGCATGTCTAAGATTTCCAATGGGGTCCGCACCTCCATTTGAAATTTTTTTTAGGGGTCCGCAAATGGAAAAAGGTTGAAAACCACTGAACTAGAGGACTTCAGTCTTCAGGGTTGTCAACTGAGCAGTATTAAATTCATTTAAACAAAACCAGAGACCTATTGTAACCTTTTAAAAGCTCATCTCCCCTGGTTCCTAGGTAATAAGTTTCAGCCTTTCCAGCTCTCTCTCATCCAGAGTACAAATGGTTCCCGATTGTTATCTGGGGTTTAGACTTGTATCCCAAGGTCAACACTATGCCCAGCACTGGGCAAGTGGTCAAAGTCTGTGCTGGGAGCATAGTAGTTACATTTGAAAGAGATGCTTTGTCCAGGAGTTGGCAAACCATACAAAAACTGTTTTTCGACCTATGTATGACGAGATCTGGCCATCTTTCCAGCTCAGGATTGCCAATCCCGAATGTTCAAAAGATCATGAGTCAGCCTCATCAAAATCATGAGATTATGTAAAAAATAATGGATTTGGTGTTCTTTTTAATTTGTCTTCTGCTTTTTGAGGCTGTAGGGTGCACTGGGGTTACAATTTGAAGCTCTCCACACCCATGAGGACTAGAAACTAGGGTCGTCGATTAATTGCAGTTAACTCATGCGATTAACTCAAAAAAATTAATCCCAATTTAAAACATTCATCATGATTAATCGCACTGCTAAACAATAGAATACCAATTGAAATGTATTAAATATTTTTGGATGTTTTCCTACATTTTCAAATATATTGATTTCTATTACCACACAGAATACAAAGTGTACAGTGCTCACTTTATATTCTTTTTTATTACAAATATTTGCACTGTAACAAACAAAAGAAACAGTATTTTTCAATTCACCTCATACAAGTACTGTAGTATAATCTCTTTATTCCAAAAGTAACTTACAAATTTAGATTTTTTTTTTTGTTACATAATTGCACTCAAAAACAAAACAATGTAAAACTTTGGAGCATACAAGTCCACTCAGTCCTACTTCTTGTTCAGCCAATCACTAAGACAAAAGTCTGTTTATATTTAAGGGGGATACTGCTCCCTGCTTCTTATTTACAATGTCATCTGAAAGTGAGAACAGGCTTTCACATGGCACATTTGTAGCCAGTGTTGCAAGATACTTACGTGCCAGATATGCTAAACACTCGTATGCCTCTTCATGCTTTGGCCACCATTCCAGAGGACATGCTTCCATGCTGAGGATGCTTGAAGGGTTCATGTAGCGTTCATGCACCTGGAAACAGTCAGGGCACACCCTGACTGTTGTGTAGGAGCGATGCACATATTGCTCTGTCCAAGGACATGGACCCATGGGAACATGGACCATTGGGAAGTCAATTAAAGGACATCAACCGTGGGAAGCTTCCTTGGCCTGAGCTCAAGGCCTGAGAACAAAGATTGCAGTAGATAGAGGCTGGTAAATAAGAATATTAATCAAAGTCATATTATTTCCTTTGTTGATGCCTTTTGCGGTCGGAGTATGTAATGTGCAGGGGGGAGAGAAATAAAAGAGGTGGAAAAGCTGACAGGGGCAATCCCGTCAGCAGACCAGCCTGCTTGCTTGCCTAAAGCCGTGTCCTGTCTTGTATTGAACCGCCACAGATGCTCATTAAAAAAATAATGCATTAATTAAATTTGTGACTGAATTCCGTGGGGGAGAAATGTATGTCTCCTGTTCTGTTTTACCAGCATTCTGCCATATATTTCATGTTCTAGCAGTCTTGGATGATGACTCAGCACATGTTTGTTTTAAGAACACTTTCACTACAGATTGGACAAAACGCAAAGAAGGTACCAATGTGAGATTTCTAAAAATAGCTACAGCACTCGACCCAAGGTTTAAGAATCTGAAGTGTCTTCCAAAATCTGAGAAGGACGAGGTGTGGTGCATGCTTTCAGAGGTCTTAAAAGAGCAACACTTTGATGCGGAAACTACAGAGCCCAAACCACCAAAAAAGAAAATCAACCATCGGCTGACTCAGATGATGAAAATGAACATGCGTCCATCTGCTCTGCTTTGGATCGTTATTGAACAGAACCCGTCATCAGCATGGACGCATGTCCTATGGGATGGTGGTTGAAGCATGAAGGGACATACGAATCTTTAGTGCAACTGGCATGTAAATATCCTGTGATGCTGGCTACAACAATGCCATGCGAGTGCCTGTTCTCACTTTCAGGTGACGTTGTAAACAAGAAGCAGGCAGCATTATCTCCTGCAAATTGTTATCAAACTAGTTTGTCTGAGTGAGTGGCTGAACAGGAAGTAGGACAGAGTGGACTTGTAGGTACTACAACTTTACATTGTTTTGTGTTGGAGTGCAGTTATGCAACAAAAAAATAAATCTACATTTGTAAGTAACACTTTCACAATAGAGATTGCACTACAGTATGAGTACAGTACTACTTGTATGAGTTGAATTGAAAAATATTTTGTTTACAGTGCAAATATTTGTAATCAAAAATATAAAGTGAGCACTGTACACTTTGCATTCTGTGTTGTAACTGAAATCAATATTTGAAAATGTAGAAAACATCCAAAAATATTAAATAAATGGTATTCTATTAATCTTTTTTAATCGTGTGATTGAGATTAATTTTTTTAATTGCTTGACAGCCCTACTAGACACTTTTTTCTTTAAGAATGGAGGCTGATATCAGTACATATCCACTTTACTCCAGGAGCTGGGGCTTTAAGGAAAGGAATAACTATTTCACATTTGGGGATAATGTATACCTTCAAATCAGCGGCACTGCTATGGATACCCGCATGGCCCCATAGTATGCCAACATTTTTATGGCTGACTTAGAACAACGCTTCCTCAGCTTTCGTCCCCTAATGTCCCTACTCTACTTGCGCTATATTGATGACATCATCATCATCTGGACCCATGGAAAAGAAGCCCTTGAGGAATTCCACCATGATTTCAACAATTTCCATCCCACCATCAACCTCAGCCTGGACCAGTCCACACAAGAGATCCACTTCCTGGACACTATGGTGTTAATAAGCGATGGTCACATAAACACCACCCTATACCGGAAACCTACTGACCGCATGCCTACCTACATGCCTCCAGCTTTCATCCAGACCACCCCACACGATCCATTGTCTACAGCCAAGCTCTACAATACAACTGCATTTGCTCCAACCCCTCAGACAAACACCTACAAGATCTCTGTCAAGCATTCTTACAACTACAATACCCACCTGCTGAAGTGAAGAAACAGACTGACGGAGCCAGAAGAGTACCCAGAAGTCACCCACTACAGGACAGGCCCAAGAAAGTAAATAACAGAACGCCACTAGCCATCACCGTCAGCCCCCAACTAAAACCTCTACAACGCATCATCAAAGATCTACAACCTATCCTGAAGGACGACCCATCACTCTCACAGATCTTGGGAGACAGGCCAGTCCTTGCTTATAGACAGCCCCCCAACCTGAAGCAAATACTCACCAGCAACCACACAACAGAATCACTAACCCAGGAACCTATCCTTGCAACAAAGCCTGTTGCTAACTGTGTCCACATATCTATTCAGGGGACACCATCAAAGGGCCTAATAACATCAGCCACACTATCAGAGGCTCGTTCACCTGCACTTCTACCAATCTGATATATGCCATCATGTGCCAGCAATGCCCCTCTGCCATGTACATTGGTCAAACTGGACAGTCTCTAAGTAAAAGAATAAATGGACACAAATCAGACGCCAAGAATTATAACATTCAAAAACCAGTCGGAGAACACTTCAATCTCTTTGGTCACTCGATTACAGACCTAAAAGTTGCAATTCTTAAAAAAAAAAAACAGACTCCAATGAGAGACTGCTGAATTGGAATTAATTTGCACACTGGATACAATTAACCTAGGCTTGACTAGAGACTGGGAGTGGATGGGTCATTACACAAAGTGAAACTATTTCCCCATGTTTATTCCCTCCCCCACTGTTCCTCAGCGTTCTTGTCAACTGCTGGAAATGGCCCACCTTGATTATCACTACAAAAGGTCCACCCCCCTCCCCCCCTGCTCTCCTGCTGGTAATAGCTCACCTTACCTGATCACTCTCCTTACAGTGTGTATGGTAACACCCATTGTTTCATGTTCTCTGTGTATATAAATCTTCCCACTGTATTTTTCACTGAATGCATCCGACGAAGTGAACTGTAGCTCACGAAAGCTTATGCTCAAATAAATGTGTTAGTCTCTAAGGTGCCACAAGTACTCCTTTTCTTTTTGCGGATACAGACTAACACAGCTGCTACTCTGAAACCAATAATCATCATGAGACTCATGACAAAATCATGAGAGTTGGCAATATTGCCAGCTCTATAGAGTAGATCCTGGGAGATTATGACTCCAAGTCCTATAAAATCTGACCTCTGATCATTACTGTTCAAACTGATTACATTTCTTACACAGGGGAAGATTGAATGTTGGTCAGCAGGCCTTTTAGAGAAGTATTCCTTTGCAGTACATTGCAGTTTCACATAAATTCCAACAGTAAGTTTATCAATCGTCGTTTTACCCTGCTGTTTTTATACATATGGTCAATTACTGAAAACATATTAACTGTTAAAGACACTTGGGTCTTGCAACAGGATAGTATTTTTCATGCATTTAAAATCTAATGCAAAATTGAAGCTGTGACAAATTAGGGGTTCTCTCTGTGCCACTTCTGAATTGTGGATGATTTTATGACATTTTATCATGACATTGTGTCACAGAAAGCATATATGTGCAGGGATCCACCCTGAGGTAGCCAGATCATGTCAAGTCTCTTCCAGACCAGAGACAATGATGAGTGATCAGCATTCAATGATCATCTATTGAAAGGAAAATACCCTGGGACAGTGGGTTTGCTTTAGCTGGGAGAAGATCCAAACCTCCCTCCCTTCAGGCAAGAGGAGGAAGTAAGTAATGGGACTACCAGGGCTTGGTCTACAGCAGTACATACTTACTTCCGTAGAATTACATCGCACAGGGATGCAAAAAATCCACATCCCTGATCGAAGTTGTTATACTGACCGTAATCCCCTGTGTAGACAGTGCTACGTTAGCGGGAGAGCTTTTCCTGCCAACATAGCTACCGCTGCTCTCAGAAATGGAGTTATTAAGGCGATGGGAGAGCTCTCTCCGGTTGGCTCAGAGCGTCTTCACCAGATGTGCTACAGTGGCGTAGCTGCGCAGATGTAAATTTGTAGTGTAGACCTGGCTTAGGAAGAGGAGAAAAACAAACAAACAAACCTAGTGACCCCAGCAGGAGTCTATGAAAAACTGAGATGTGGGGGAGAGACTGGGACTGAGAGCCTTCTTGAACCAGCGGAAGATGAGAGTAGGCAATGGGGTGAAAGACCCTGCCTGCCTAAACACAGATGATCTCCCAAGGGAAGGGTACGCTAACGAAGGACATTACATTTAGGGACATTTATTGTTTTGTGTGTGTAGCCCATCAAGCTAGTTAGTATGTCCAAATCTAACTTCCTCACCCTCAAAATACTGGGGTGCATTTATCCTATGGGTTAACAGTGTGATTTGCACTCTTGTGCTTCACGTGATTAAATATAAAGAACATAACATTAGAATGTACAAAGTGTGTGTGGGACTGCTTCACAACTGCCACGTGCCCCCAAGGGAATTAAACTGTAAACCAGAAGCTTCACACCTTCTCTGGGAGAAGGGTGGATTCAAGTACTGGGGAGTCTGAAGGGTCAGTGGTGCGCCCAGTGGGGCTAGAAGGTTGGACAGTGAATTCCAACACTCATTATGTTGGATCACATTAAAGAAGTTCTGTATTAAAATCACAAATGAGTTTGATTCCCCATAGGTTAAATTCCAGGGTATTACTAATTAAGACGTCTCTTGGTTTTTGGTACTGTATCTCTCCCTCTATGTGTGAAACTTGCAAGCTGCTAATTGCATCAGTACATTCTAAGACAGAGTCTGTTCTCAAAGCAATTCACACAGAGAGAGACTCAAAGCAATACTCTAACAACAGAAACAGCACCCAGAGACTCCCTGCCCCTTTGTTGTATTAACAATTGTGATTAAAACAGAGATAGAGGATGTATGTGGATGGATGCTTGGTGTGGATAATAACTGAATGATCAGGGAGGCGCCAGCCTAAGAATCCAGTGTCCATCGGCTGAAGAAGGCGTCAAGTGGAAATAACCAGAGGGCTCCCGGAGGGCAGACTGGAATCCACCCAACAGCCTCAAGGACGGGAGAACCAAAGAACAAGATAACATCTGGCAGCACGGAGCCGTCAGGAATGTGCCATCTGCTGATTGATCCAGCAACAGCATGATGAAGCAAATCCCATAGACTGGCATAGGAAGCAATTCCTATAAAAGTGGACTCTAGAAAGTGAGAACTTTGGGGTCTGATGCTGCAAACCAACTTCCAGGAGCATCAGATGAGCATCTGACAAGGCCCTGCTCCCTCCTCATGTCCAGGCCACCTGGCCAGTGGCTTGGCATGAGCAACTCTAAGGCTGGTAACTATGATAACAACCTTGCAGAACGTGTGTGTAAATATGAGAGGGAATGGAATGTTATAACTATAACTAACTGATTACTATGATTCTTTCTGTATTCACAATAAATGTGGTATTTTGCCTTTTTCCCTTTAATAAGATCCTGCTGGTTTTTATTTTATTGGTATAACAGTAAGGGGGTGCCAGATAGAAGATCTGAACTCTGAGTGTGCACCGAGGGACCCCAAGAATGACTGGACTCCGTTCAGGCTCCAGAAGCTTAACCCACTCTGGAGATCTAGAGCACAGGGCAGTCCTAGTGGATGGCCAGGAACTGGCGTTTGCTAGGATCTGAGACAGAAGCTTCTAACAAAAATGCTAACGCAGTTCCGCACTTTATGACACCTTTAGACACCCTCTGGCTCCTGGGCTGTTCCAGGGGCCCAAATGGTCCTTCTCATAAATTACAGTACCCTTGGAGCTGCTATAATTTGCACCAGTCTCAGTGGGCTGCTCTAGAGCAGTCCAGTATCTCTACAGCAGTGTGCTATGGGTAGGGCCCTACCAAATTCACAGCCATCAAATCTGGTCTCCCCCCGTGAAATCTGGTCATCTTTGCACTTTTACACTGTACTATACAGATTTCACAGGGGGAGACCAGTGTTTCTCATATTGGGCTTCCTGACCCAAAAGGGAATTGCAGGGGGATCGCAAGGTTATTTTGGGGGGTTGCAGTATTGCCACCCTTACCTCTGAAGGCAGTGCAAAGCTGGGCGGCCAGAGCATGGTGGCTGCTGACTGAGGGCCCAGCCCTGCAGGCAGCAGTGCAGAAGTCAGGGCGGCAGTACCATACCAGGCCATCCTTACTTCTGCGCTGCTGCTGGCGGCGGCTCTGCCTTCAGAGCTGGGCTCCCGGCCAGCAGCCACCATGCTCCAGCTGCCCAGCTCTGAAGGCAGCGCGGCCACCGGCAGTGCAGAAGTAAGGGTAGCAGTACCGCAACACCCCCCTACAATAACCTTGCAACCCCCCCAAAACTCCTCTTTGGGTCAGGAGCCCTACAATAACATCACCATGAAATTTCAGATTTAAATAGCTGAAATTCACTATTTTAAAATCCTATGCCTGTGAAATTGACCACAGTGGATCATGAAATTAGTAGGGCCATAAAGTGCTCCTCCAGCTCCAGCAGCAGCTGCTCTTCCCGCCCTCCCAGCAGCTAAGTTCCCTCTAAGCTGCATGACCTGTTAAGCCCCATGCAGAGGCTCAGGGCCGCGGCGGGGAGGGGAGGGGAGGGGTGCCTCTCCCCGCTGGCCCCAGCTCAGACCTGCCATGGCCAGGGAGAGGCGTCTCTCCCTCCTCCCCAGCCCAAATACTACTGTAGGGGGAGAGAGCTGGGGGGGGGGGGTGGAGAAGAGGAGTCCTCTCTCCCTACTGTAGCCCCCAGAACCTGCACCCCAACCGTCTGCCCCAGCCCTGAGCCCCTCACCCCAATCCTCTGCCCCAGCCCTGAGCCTCTCGGCCCCACCACATGAATTTTGTTATGTGCACCAATATGGAGGTGATATGTCACACATCACCTCTATATTGGTGCGCATAAAATTAATTCCGCACATGCATGGGAAAACTGTCCGGCGGTGGAACAGTTTGTGGACAGTTACTCAGGTGACCGGACACTGTCAGGTCTCCTTTTCTACAAGACTTTCTGGTCGAAAACCAGACACCTGGCAACCTCTAGGCAGGTCCTGTATGCCCTTGAAATGGCAGATGGATTCTGTGTCCTTGCCTCTGGCCCATGGGCTCAGCTCCACGGGGCTGCAGTATGGGGGCAGACATGAAATGGTACATTGTATTTAGAGGGAAGATCTCACTAATAGCAAACAAAAAGATCTTCACTGAAAAAATTACCTTCTATATGAACTGCGGAGGAACTAACTGCAGCATATATCAGACGGCAGCACTTCTAGCTCTCAGTCAGTTTATACTCAGCCACCTATAACAGCCTCCTCCTCAGTGCTAGGTATTCCTTGTAGGCTTCAGACAATTTACAGGAGCTCTGCACTTCAACTGTCTGCATTGCGTTATTAGGTAACTCTGCTGGGGCAGAGCACAGAACAGAATAAGTACCCTGCAGCGAGGATTAGATGTTCACACCATGTTATTTATTATGACAACCGACTGAAAGGGAATTAAACCTGGAATACTGCTCACCAATCCTTTGGCTCAGATAGGTTGAAACAGAAAGCTGTTCCACATCTTAAACTGCAACAGACAATTTGTCACCACTAAAACTGTTTGTAGCCCATTTGTCTAAGTCTTGGCTTTTTGTACATGCTGTATATTTATATTCTCGTTTCCCTCTTCTATTCACCTTCCCAGAGCCAAAAAAAAAAAAAAAAAGTTGAGCTACTCAACAGCTAAGGTGAACCCCCTTCCCTTTCCCATGCCCCAACCAGGCCCCGTGCATCACCTTCCTCCTCCCCTCCCCTCATTCCTGGGGCACACCTCCCCAAGGAAGGGATCTGAAGCACCAGATTGGCTGTATCTGGATCTCTGTACTCACTCTCTTGAATATCCCCTCCCACAGAACGACTGTGCAAGCTCCAAGCAATACCGCTTCCAGCCTGCATCTATCAAGCAACCAGCAGCTTCGGACACCATATGGTACTAGAGTGCACAGATTTCACCATCCTGATACTGCATGGGCATCCTCTTGCAACGCCAGATTATGCCCACTGAAATCTTAAAGGAGTAGCACCTTTCCTGCCAATTTCAATAACAGAATATCAGGGTTGGAAGGGACTTCAGGAGGTCATCTAGTCCAACCCCCTACTCAAAGCAGGACCAATCCCCAACTACATCATCCCAGCCAGGGCTTTGTCAAGCCAGACCTTAAAAACTTCAAAGGAAGGAGATTCCACCACCTCCCTAGGTAACAAATTCCAGTGCTTTACCACCCTCCTAATGAAAAAGTTTTTCCTAATATCCAACCTAAACCTCCCCCACTGCAACCTGAGGCCATTACTCCTCGTTCTGTCACCTGCTACCACTGAGAACAGTCTAGATCCATCCTCTTTGGAACCCCCTTTCAGGTAGTTGAAAGCAGCTATCAAATCCCCCCTCATTCTTCTCTTCTGCAGACTAAACAATCCCAGTTCCCTCAGCCTCTCCTCAAAAGTCGTGTGTTCCAATCCCCTAATCATTTTTGTTGCCCTCCGCTGGACACTCCAATTTTTTCACATCCTTCTTGTACTGTGGGGCCCAAAACTGATCACAGTACTCCAGAGGAGGCCTCACCAATGTCGTAGAGAGGGGAACGATCACGTCCCTTGATCTGCTGGCAATGCCCCTACCTATACATCCCAAAATGCCATTGGCCTTCTTGGCAACAGGGGCACACCGTTGACTCATATCCAGCTTCTTGTCCACTGTAACCCCTAGGTTCTTTTCTGTAGAACTGCTGCCTAGCCATTTGGTCCCTACTCTGTAGCGGTGCATGGGATTCTTCTGTCGTAAGTGCAGGACTCTGCACTTGTCCTTGTTGAACCTCATCAGATTTCTTTTGGCCCAATCCTCTAATTTGTCTAGGTCCCTCTGTATCCTATCCCTACCCTCCATTGTATCTACCTCTCCTCCCAGTTTAGTGTCATCTGCAAACTTGCTGAGGGTGCAATCCACGCCATCCTCCAGATCATTAATGAAGATATTGAACAAAACTGGCCCCAGGACCGACCTTTGGGGCACTCCGCTTGATACTGGCTGCCAACTAGACATGGAGCCATTGATCACTACCCGCAGAGCCCGACAATCTAGCCAGCTTTCTATCCACCTTATAGTCCATTCATCCAGCCCATACTTCTTTAATTTGCTGGCAAGAATACTGTGGGAGACAGTGTCAAAAGCTTTGCTAAAGTCAAGGAATAACATGTCCACTGCTTTCCCCTCATCCACAGAGCCAGTTATGTCATCATAGAAGGCAATTAGATTAGTCAGGCATGACTTGCCCTCGGTGAATCCATGCTGACTGTTCCTGATCACTTTCCTCTCCTCTAAGTGCTTCAGAATTGATTCCTTGAGGACCTGCTCCATGATTTTTCCAGGGACTGAGGTGAGGCTGACTGGCCTGTAGTTCCCAGGATCCTTCTTCTTCCCTTTTTTAAAGATGGGCACTACATTAGCCTTTTTCCAGTTGTCCGGGACCTCCCCCAATGGCCATGAGTTTTCAAAGATAATGGCCAAAGGCTCTGAATCACATCCGCCAACTCCTTTAGCACTCTCAGATGCAGTGCATCCGGCCCCATTGACTTGTGCTCGTCCAGCTTTTCTAAATAGTCCCAAACCACTTCTTTCTCCACAGAGGGTTGGTCACCTCCTCCCCATGCTGTGCTGCCCAGTGCAGTAGTCTGGGACCTGACCTTGTTCGTAAAGACAGAGGCAAAAAAAGCATTGAGTACATTAGCTTTTTCCACATCCTCTGTCACTAGGTTGCCTCTCTCATTCAGTAAGGGGCCCACGCTTTCCTTGACTTTCTTCTTGTTGCTAACATACCTGAAGAAACCCTTGAAGCCTGACCTCAAACTCATCTGAGCTCATTAAGAGCCTAATTTGAGACTAGCTACAATGAATTCCCTTTATATACCATCCAAACAGTGAAAGATGTGAAGCAGCCAAGTGTACAAGATACAAGCAGCAGGTGGTACTTTACAAAACCAATACATGAAAAAATCCAACCGTTTGCTTTAAGTTGAAGATCCAGAGTTAATCCCCACATAGAAACACTGCTGTAATGAACATCAGCTACAGAGTTTACAATGTAAAAGTCTAGAAATTCTGGAGTTGACTGAATATTTCTCATTTAAAAACTTCACTAATGAGAGATCTATACTTTAACTCTTAAAAATTAAATCAAGCTAGACACACTTAGCTCTTTTAAATCTTTGCTCAGTTAGTCTTTCTAATTCAGCCTTGCATGGGCAAAGGTTTTCATGCAGATCACTCACATTGCCTTAGTTTCAAGGCTTACGCCTACCATGCAATCTTAATTAAATTTAACAATGCTCAGTCAGAGCTGCTGCTGGCCAGCCAACACAGAGGCTGCTCATAGGGTTTTAAACAGAAAATAGGGCAAAAGGTGCAACTGAATGTAGCTCCCTCCATATCTGCACAGTGAGGGTAATGGTGTGTATATTTACATAAGTTTCAAGAGTGTCACATGCATCTATTTCTGTGCCCAGTTGCCTGCGCAGTACACGTGTGTTCATCTGCCAGGCTTCCACAAGCACACACAGACAGCGAAGTGTTGAAAACACTGCCCTAAATAACTCCCTAGAGCTACCTACATAGATGCACACGTGGAACTGCTTTTCTGGGAGCTGTGCTCAGAGACTTCACGGTGGGATGCTTATCACATGCTAAACCAGGACTCAGCACCTAAGGGACTTTTGGATGCAGCATATTATGTTGGTTTCCTGCACAGATCTGTCCTGTGAAAATGCTGCTTGCCTCTCCCCTTTTGCTGTAAAAGCATGAGGAGATGCATGGTCTGTTGCTAGTCATCCTCAACCAGAGATACTTGTACCCCTGGGGTTACACAGGAGTCTTTCAGGGGGTACATCAACTCATCTAGATATTTGCCTAGTTTTACAACAGGCTACGTAAAAACACACTAGCGAAGTCAGTACAAACTGAAATTTCACACAGACAATGACTTGTTTATAGTGCTCTCTATACTATACACTGAAATGTAAGTATAATATTTATATTCCAAATGATTTATTTTATACATCTGGTAAAAATAAGTAAGCAAGCAATCTTTCAGTAATAGTGTACTGTGACATTTTTGTCTTATGTCTGATTTTGTAAACAAGTAGTTTTTAAGTGAGGTGAAACTTGGGGGTAAGCAAGACAAATCAGACTCCTGAAAGGGGTACGTACAGTAGTCTGGAAAGGTTGAGAACCAAGGGATAAGGCACTGACCAGGGCTCAATTCACAGCTCCACCACAGACTTCCTGGGTGACCGGGGACAAGTCACTTTGTTTCTCTGTGGCTCAGGTCCCCATCTGTAAGAAAGGGATAGTAGCACTCACAGGGGTGTTGTGTGGACAAATACATTGAAGATCATGAGGTGCTCAGATACTACAGTGGTAGGAACTATGCAATTAAGACTGAAAGGCACAGAGGGTACAGCCATGACAATGAACCTACCCATTTGAAACACATATCATTGTGTATAATAAAATAAAATACATCAGTTCCTGGTATGTTTGTTTGGGTATACATGCAAAGTGCAGTTCTAGTTTGCATAAATATTGATCATCAACTTGCATCCATTTCAAACATGGTATCTGAGTGCAAGACTCTTTCAGATTCTACTCTTTCTGCCCCCAACCCCACCGTCAGATTTGTATATCAGCTCTTCCTGGGATCAGTGGTTTGGTTTTTTTTGTTAAGCGACTACCCTATGCCTGGATGGCCATTGTCAGAGTTTTTAAGAGGAACTAAGAAGCAAAAACATTTGTTTTACCCTTTTCAATGTACAAAGATGATCTCAAACATAATTAACAAGGGGGTGAATGAGGTTCTTATTTGAAAAAATCAAGACTATTAGATCCACACTTTGTTGGAAGTCCCAGGCAAGATACTTGAAGCACTTTATTAGTGATGTCACATGAGGCTATGATCCAACGTACCCACAAGCCTCAAAGAATCTTTTTGAGAGTCCCAGGACAGGTAGGAAAGTTAACTAACAGAGAGCAGAATTAACACCTTTAGTGAACACCTAGTAGGTTTCAGATTACAGGGACCAGCTGTTCTCCAAACATCTCCCAAAGTTAAGCAATGTACAAAATTATATCTTGTAACCAAGTAGCTACCAGATTAAATAAAAAATTTAATCAAAAAAGAAATGTTTTATCAACTAATTACATCTCACAGGAGAGAAAATTTACAGAGAAAAACTCAATTTCCAAAATACAGTCTTCATTAGGAATGGGCCCATCTAGCCCTCACTGATGCACAACACTAATGGCAGAAGCAATTCATTTCCTCTCCCAGTAATTGAAATTTCCTTAAGCAAAGGCTTTTGATGTAAAATTTTCTACCAAAAACCAAACAAATGAACCAGTATTACAAGCATGCTGCAAAAGGTATGAAATTTAAAAGAGAGTTACATCCACATTTTCACATTTGTTTCCTTTCTAAAGTCCTTCCGTAACTATTGCTTCCCCATAGACACAGAATTCAAAAATTGCATCAATCCCTATGAATCCCAATGACAGCAAAGGTCTGAATACAGAACCTCATACACCAGTTGACTAAACACCACCCACTGCAAATAAAAAAAAAAAATCTAAAATTTACTTCAAGGCCTTACCTCTTTCCATCCCAGACCACTAAGCACTACACAGAGCAAATATCTGAAGCAGACTGACCTTCATTGTGACAGCATTATGCATATGTTCAGATGCTGTCCTGACTCGGAACCTATACAAATAAAGATGGCTCTTGGTTACAGTAGTTATTTGGATTTCTTGTCCCAAAAAAAATGGTATGATGTTGCAGTAGACAGCTAAATATCTGTTTGTGATACATCACTGAAGTGGCTGCTTGTAAGTTGAAAGTGAAGCCATTTCCATGTGTGAAAAGTACTTGGGGATCCTTCATGATGAAAGGTACTATATAATCCTAAAAGGACATTATAACCCAGTTGCATCACATCCATCACTGAAATGGAGCAATAAACTGAGAGACAGACCATCAAAGCCTCAATATCAACAGACTGAGAAGATGAAACAGGTTTTGCACACTTCATGCAGGCAATAATCAGGATTAATTTACAAGAAGGACTAAAGGGGACAAAGAAAAAAACCAATCAAGGATGGAGGGAGTCTGCTCCTTTAAAAGATGATCCCAGATTTTCACAGATTCAGCATGTTACCTAGATGGATGAGCAAGAAGTTGTTTTTTCAAGTTAATGATACTCCTGAATTCTGAAACAAAGCCCTGCTGGAGAGAGAGAATGAATGATTTTCCAGGTAATAGTCACAGATCCATGTACTAATACACTTTTTTTAAAGCCCTGTTCAGAACAGAATGTAAATGGAAAACATTCACACACCTGACACTCTTATGAGCCTTAATGAATAAGATTTTTTACCAAACAAATACAAAAGTGGAACCTGCATGTAATCGCTCAGAACAAGTTGTTCTGAGTAACATCCACTAGCAATGCCCAACTAATTATACTAACAGAGTGGTACAGAAAGGTTCATAGATTTAAGGCCAGAAGGGACCATTTGATCACCTAGGGATAAGGTTTCCACAGATATCTCAAATGGAAACAACAACTGATTGAATCCCCCCAGCCCCCGATTTTCACTTGTGTAACTTTAGGGGAAATGGAAATATCTTCACTGATTAGTTATAAGATTTGGTTTCTTATTATGTATAAGTATAACATGTACTCACACTCCCATAGTCATGAACGTAGCACAACTGTCATCTCTGCTTCTTGTGAATTTTAATTGTCTCCTTCTCTCAGACAGAGTCAGATAATAAAGTATACCAAATAAGCGCTCAGTCCTGCAAAGGGATTTGTCACATGGAAACATGCGCGCTCACAGAATCCAAAGACTACTTCTTAATTATTAGTAACTAGGACGTCAAGCTTTTCAATCTAAAGCATGTATGAAGGTCAGGCTTTCTAAGAAACTACAGAGAAATACATGGCTTTTCTGTTAAGCCAGGGTGCTAGACCCATACATAAAGATGCAGAGAAGTTACTGCTAACCCATGCTGAGAGATGTACCTTGTTAGAGTCAACCAGGATTTACTAGAATCTAGAGCATTTCTTAGAGGTAAAAGAACACTAGGAACTACAATAGAGAGGGCCGCTGCAGGGAAAATCCTTGGAGAGCCACACTTCAAAGAAAACTTTAGACTGATGTTTATATTCTATTATTTAAGCTACTAATAAAGCCTCAGCTCAGGAAGGGTTACAGGAAACGTGAGTGTGAGAGAGAGAGAGAGAGAGCGCATGCGCGCGAGCGCACATATACTCTCTTCCGAGCAGTTCTTACACCTTCTCACAAGGTGTTTCTAGCCCACTCCAGTTTGCATCCTCACACTGTCAAGACAGCAGCTTCCCATTGGTGTTAAGGTAAATATAAGAACGAAAATTTAATGAGAAAAAAATTCAGCTAAATTTTCCTTTGCTATTAGATGTGATTATATCACCCAACTGCAGATCCCATTCACAAAATTAGAGCAAAATATTATTTGTATTACAGTTGCACTTAAAGGTCCCCCAACAAAGATTGGGAAGGACCCCATTGCACTAGGCGCTGCACATACCCATAAGACACAGTCTCTGCCACAAAGAGCTTATGGCTTAAATAGACAAGGTAGGATACCCATTTTACAGATGGGGAACTGAGGCACAGGAAGTCAGAGTGACTTGTCCAAAGTCATACAGGTGTGTGTGTGGCAGAGGTGGTCATTGAAGCCAGGTCTCTCTCAATATCCAGTTCAGTGCCTACCTTCTATATGAAATCACAGATCTAGCCAAAGGATCATTAAAACAGTTTTAGAAACTTCTAGGAAAGATTGTTCTACTTCCCGTGTGTTTTTAATATCTAAAAAAACACCCACTATGTTTAAATAGCATTCTGGGTTTGAGGCAAACTGAAAAGCCAGGATACAGTGCAAGCAGCTCAGATGAATGTCACAGGAGTCATTCTGATGGCTTACTGGACTTGATGCACAGGCCCCAATTACTTCTCTTCTACCAGTTTGCCTTTACGAACACTCATACAAACTATTAATCCCCTCTTCTCCGTTAGGGATGAATTCCAACCCCAACACCCATTCATGTGTGTGTACCCAGTTCTTGTTGGACTTCCCTCTCCCCTTGGACTCATTCCACAGCAGTTCTGAGTGGGTCCATATGGACTCAAAAATCCTTTTGATGGTGGAAACTCACAATGCATGCACTCTTAACTGCATTCTTGCTGACAGGAGGAATTTATTTGGCCTGCAGTGGAAAACAGAGCAAACATAAGCCAGGATTCAGAAGAGCTACAGCAGAAAGCTTTCAACACCTGCAAGCTCAGAATAAATGTAGAAAATAACACTTTGTACTTCTGTGGTGCTTGCACTCAGACTATGAAAGCATTTTATAAAAAGAGGGTGTGGGGGAAAGTTTATCCTGTTTTTCAACAGAAAGGGATGAAGGCCAGGATTCAGCAAAGCACATGCTTAAATCCTACTGAATTAATGAGATGTCCTGGTCTACACACAGAAGTTGCACTAGTTTAACTTAAAATCAATTTAAAACCAGATTTAGCTAGACCGGTACAACCCCTGTTTGGACACTGTGTAAGCTAAACTGAGGTAAGCATCCATACAAGGATTTGCATCAGTCTAACAGAGCCATTTTTTATACCAATTTAAGTTAAACCAGTATAACTTTTGCATATAGGCAAGCCCTAAAGCACGTGCTCAAGTGTTCTGCTAAATGAAAGCAGGTGTGATGCTCAAGGTCTGGCAGCAAGCCAGTGCCAAAAGGGGAACAGAATCCTATAGAGTCCAGGTTTCAGAGTAGCAGCCTTGTTAGCCAAGACTCTCAAGTTCTGTTCTAATCCCCTGTGCGCTAACAGACTCTGGGAATTTTCATGATTACTTTTCATATTACAGAAGCCCTGAGAGGCCCAAGTCAGAGATTGTGGCCCCTTTGTGCTAATGCACTATACAAACTATAAAGATGGCCCCATCCCAAAAGCTTACCATCTAAGTGTAACACAACAGACAGGTGGGGCAGACGGGAACAGTGGGACAATTATGATTAGTTTAAGCGGTAGAGGTCACTAAGGAAGTTCAATGAACCTCTCTTTAGGAGGCAAACAAGGAGTCTATGAGCATATGAACAAACAGACCACCCTCTTTCCTCCACATATGTCAGGACAGAAAGGAGCTGAGATGGATTTTAGTTTTATGGGAGAATGGTGCTTGCAAAAAATAAATAAATAAATAAACAAACATAAAAGGAAATTAAATGCAAAAGATAGATAAAATAAAGGTCTAGGCTGATTTAATACTTCAAAAACTAGTACAGTAACTCCTTACTTAAAGTCATCCCGGTTAACATTGTTAAGTTGCTGATCAGTTAAAGAACATGCTGATTTCAAGTTGCGCAATGCTGCCTAATGACGTTATTTGCAGCCTCCTGTTTTGTCCACTGCTTGCAGGAAGAGCAGCCCATTGGAGCTAGCTGCTGGGGGCTTGGAACCAGGGTGGACCGGCAGTCTCCCTAACAGCTCCCTGCTCCCGTAAGTTCCCTGTGTGGCAGCCGCCCAGCAGGCTATCAAATGCCAAGCAGTTCAGCTGTCCCTCCCCCAACTGCCATGTGCTGCTCCTTTCCTCTGCCTTGGAGCTGCTCCTGGGAGCCTCCTGCTTGCTGTGCGGGGGGAAGGGTGAAGAAAAGAAGAGGGGTGCTAATGTCAGAGTGTCCCCCTCCCACCCGCTACTTTACCCCATTTCAAGGGGCGAGGGGGAAGACAATCATGACAGGGCTCAGGACGGAGGGAGCTTGGTGGCAGCAGCCGCCATCTCAACTTGCTGATCTACTTAAACAGGCAATCTACTTAGAGTGGGGTTAGCATACTTAAAGGGGCAATGCCCGTCTCACTCTCTCTCTCACACACACACACGGTGTGTGTCTCTGTCTCTCTCTCTCTCATACTATCTCCCTTCCCTCCATTACTGCTGCCTTGTAGAGAATGAGGTTACATTAACAGTGTGTTAACCCTTGAGGGCTCAGCTGAGTGCTAGTTCATCATTTAGCAGTAAGGCATTCCCTGGGAAACATCCCACCCTCTGACTGCAGCACTCCAACCAAGCTTCACAATCATTGCTGTGTACAGTATTAAACTGTTTGTTTAAAACATATAGTGTGTGTTTTATATATATAAAATATAGTCTTTGGTCAGGAGAAAAAAATTTCCCTGGGGAAATTGGATTCGCTTAACATCTTTTCGCTTAAAGTGGCATTTTTCAGGAACATAACGACAACGTTAAGCGAGCAGTTACTGTCGTACCAAGGCTAAGGCTACCCAATACAGCCTTACTTGGCTGTTCCTACACACTGTGCCTGAGCTGTTCCAGAGAAGCTCCAGAGAAGATACAGTAATCTGAGGCTCCTCAAATTAAGGCTACAGGAGATGTACTTAGGCACAAGGGGACAAACAACACACAGAGCTACAACCTTGATTTCTGAAGATTAACTTGCTTTTCAGACAGGTAATCAGATCCAACCGATAACTAACTCCTCAGCAAAATTCACAACATTGTGAACAGATGCAACTTGAAGATACACAGATGCACTGTGTGTCACACTGCACATATGACCGAGACCATCTAGGAAGGTGCAACTTTGCTGCCCCTGCAGCAGAGATGAGGCTTTTTGTCTCCTTTGTGTCAGTGGTACACACTTGTAGAGATTTTTATTTTATGTAGAGTCATATTGCATCAGACATTTTCTGCCACTGACCCTCAAAATTCATTTCTTTCCATTTTTTTCTCTGCTGTCTGGGCCAGGCAGGAATGGATACTTTGGTGGTGTTCTCTATTGCAATAGTCAGGAGCGATTGCAGTGCCTCCCTAATGCTTCTACTCCTTGACTTCTTGGCTACGTAGGTGGTAGTACAGGTAGGATATCTGAGAAAAATCTAGTCCAGACAAGTTCGAAGAGGTGAAATGACTTGTCCTAGCTTATTCAGCAAACGAATGGCAAACCTGTGATTAGAACTCTGGAGTTCCTGACCCTCAGTCCTCTGTTCATTCCTTCACACCATGTTGCCTTTCATGAACTATGCACAAGAGCATACTAGGGACCCTCGCCTTTAAGTGTTTTAAAAAAAAAATGTAGGGTTTCTAAAGAAGTCTAACATTCCAACACACTTAAACAGATTTCAACTGCCCTGAAAGACCATAGAATACCAGGGTTGGAAGGGACCTCAGGAGGTCATCTAGTCCAACCCCCTGCTCAAAGCAGGGCCAGTCCCCAGTGTTTGCCCCAGATCCCTAAATGGCCCCCCTCAAGGATTGAACTCACGACCCTGGGTTTAGCAGGCCAATGCTCAAACCACTGAGCTATCCCTCCCCCCACCATCTCACCCAGGACTGAAACGCAGCCACTGCTGAAGTGGAAAGCAGCCATTGCTTAACAGCACACATCAACAGACCAAAAAGAAATAAAGAATGCAGAGCCCAACAGAAACTGCCACATTAATATTCTTCCTGCAATGACACTGCCACAAATCAGCCTAGTATCAGCAATACGTCAGCCTCATCTTCTGTAGCAAAGATGAGCTGATCTTAGATGCACTGCCCACGACGTTTCCAGTGGAGGCAGCAAAGTTTCTGTGTTCGTTTGGATTATGGCTTATAGCCAAGAATGACTAGAGGAAAGCAAATTTCCTAGGGCTAAATACACAGTAACAGATGACAACATCATAAAGGTCAATAGCTGAGTGCAACATTTCCATGAATGGAGGCTATGACACATTGTATGAATGAACAGGGAAGCCAGGCAACAAAGGAATTAGCAGAAACATAACACTTGAGTAAGGAGAGAAGAGTAAGGGAAAGTTTAGGAAGCCAAAATATTGACACTTGACAAGGCTGAGATCTATTTCTCCTGATTGTGACCACTGTTCCCTCTAAGCTGTGCGCGCTGTGCACACAGATCCTAAACCCCACGCATATGGCGAAACACGGCGTGCACAAAAATTTGCACAGAAGAAATTTTTTGTGCACACAGCCTGTCAAAAATTAGAAGGAACATTGATTGTGACTCCTACCCCCAGTAAGTTTTCAAGAAAAGTGTCTTTCTGCCTAAAATGTATTTGGGTTATTCTTAGACCAGGGAGAATTTGAAGGGAAATCCAAAATGATTTGGACAGGTCCTCTCAACTTATGTGAGCTGGGGAGAGGACAGGGAGGTAACTCTCTCTTATTTCAAGATTTTCCGAAGACATAATTAAGGTTTACAATACATATCCATTAATTCAGACTGACATAATCAGGTATGCTGTAGGTATAAGAAAACTAACATTTGAAAGTGAAGAAAAAACAAAGAAGGCTCCACAAAAAACTCTACCCCATAATGCTGCTTAGCCTCAGCTTGTCCAATCAAGGTACGCTCCTGGCATGCCCTGCAATAGTATCCGAGTACAACTAAATAGTTAGTGCTCATATAGTACTTTACAAACCTTAACAAATCTTCATTACAGTCCCAAGAAACAGCTAAGTATTAGCCCCAGAATGTCCAAGGGCCCGCACCAGGTCACTGAGAGAACAATTATTAGAACGCAGAACTTCATGCAAGTTAAAATAGGCATGGGAAACAGGATGTACTTAGCAAATGCTGTCTTCTACAGGCACCTATCGAAGGTTAGAGTCTACAGTAGATTTCACACAAGAAGCAGTCTCTAAACTAATCTCTGTTGTGTGCTTGGAGACATAATCATGCAAGATATTCCCTAGCACAGTGGTTTTCAAACTTTTTTTCTGGGGACCCAGTTGAAGAAAATCATCATAGAATATCAGGGTTGGAAGGGACTTCAGGAGGTCATCTAGCCCAACCCCCTGCTCAAAGCAGGATCAACCCCCAATTTTTGCCCCAGCTTCCTAAATGGCCCCCTCAAGGATTGAACTCACAACCCTGGGTTTAGCAGGCCAATGCTCAAACCACTGAGCTATCCCTCCCCCCCAGGGATCAATTGTTGATGCCCGCGACCCAGTAGAGCTGGGGATGAGGGGTTTGGGGTGTGGGAGGGACTCTGGGCTGGGGCAGAGGGTTGGGGATGCAGGCTCTGGGGTAGGGCCAGGATTGAGGGGTTTGGGGTGCAGGAAGGGGTTCAAAATTTGGAGGGGCTCAGGGCTGGGGAAGGGGTGCAGACTTACCTCCGGCTGTTCTGGCACCATTGACCATGCTGCGCCCCGGAAGGACTTGCTGCTGGCCGCTTCTGGGTGCAGCATGGTGTCGGAACAGGTATGGACTACCCTGCTTTAGCTGGGCACCACCGATGATGGGAATTTTAATGTCCCAGTAAACGGTGCTGACCAGAGCAACCCAGTGCCTGATATGACCCAGTACTGGGTCGCAACCCAATCTTTGAAAAACGCTGAGTTAAGAGATTCACTGAAATTGTCAGAGTGAAATCCACAGCAAAGAAATCTCTCTGCATGATGTTACATGTAAAAGCTTTGAAAATGGCTTTGCTCTTCTACTATGTGTCTAGCAGAGTCTTGTAGGTTTTTCTTGCTGGCTTGTACAAGGTCCAATTAAACCTATTGAAAGCTTTAATTCAGATGAACAAGAATAAAAAGGTAGGTGGAAAAAAAGGCCAGCTTAACATTATGCAAAACACCCCTCCAGTAACTCTTAGGCCTTGTCTACACTGCAGTTTTCAGGTTTTGTGGATATAACAATGCTCCTCTCGCAGATTTAACTCTCCTGCTACGCTGCCATAATAAAGCCACCTTGACAAGCGGCACACAGCTTTTTGCGACAAAGTTAGAGCGAGTCAGTGTCAGTGTAGACACAACGCTTGCTTATGTCACCCTACGTGGCCTCCAGGAGGTGTCCACAATGCCCATCATGATCACTCTGGTAAGCAGTTCCTACTCCGCTGCCCTGCAGCCAGGTACACAGACATGTGCCCCTCCCCCTTTAAATACCCAGGAATTGCTGGATCTGTGGGGAGAGGAGGCTGTGCAGTCGCAGCTCCTATCCAGCAGTAGGAACTTTGACATCTACAAGCAGACTGCTCATGGCATGGATGAGAAGGGGCCAGCTAGCCCCGCCAGTCCAGCTCTGGAGTGCCTGAAGCGGGAGAGGGGAGCTCCGGTAAGTACTCATTTTTCTTTGATAGTGCACAGATACATGAGGTAGAGGTGTCCTTTATTTTCTTACATGGTGCACATGGGAGAAGGGAACAAAATTAACAATGGGTACCGTTTGCATCCCCCTGCGCAGCTATGCAGTAGGGACCCTGCAGAAAAGTTTGTTAATGCACACAGCTCTCCCGGAAATCCTTCACAGAGATCTCTAGGAAACTTTCCTGCAGACGCTCTGCAATCCTCTGCCGAAGGTTCCTCGGCAAAGCTGCTTTTTTCCTCCCCACTGTAGAAAACTTTGCCATGAAAATCAGCAATTACTTCTTGAGGAACCAAAGCAGCACACAGGTGAACAGCATAGGAATCCAGTCTGAAGCTGTACACGATTTCAGCTTCTATCACCCTCGCCTGTGGAAAATGGTGCCAATATTCAGAATGGTGTCCCCAGGTGCTAGTACAGATCCTTTGTCCCTTTGAAGCCACAAAAACCGTTTGTCCCATCTTGCACTCTCACCGCCAGGCTGGATTCACCATGTTTAGTACTCTGGCCGTACTGCGTGCTTGCCAAGGGAAAGTGAGAAAGATGTGAATGTAACTTTTATGATTCAGAACTATGAATGCACACACAATATTGACTCTATTGTGTCTTTTGCTTCTGCAGATGTACCTTTGAGGGCCAGCTCCTACATACCAGCAGAGAACCTCTCTCAGATAAGGAGGTGAGCAAGGAGTATGGAGGATGTGATTGTGGCAATTTCTGAAACATCAGATCAGGCCGATAGCAAGCACAGAGCATGACAACAAACAAGAAACTACAAATGGATAGCCAAGAGAGGAGTCAGGGTCAGTAGAAAATGATAAAGCTCCTGGAGAACCACACAGAGATGCTGATGTCCCTGACTGCGCTACAGGTGGAATACATGTGTGCTCGAATCTCCCTGCAGCTCATACAGAACTGCCTTCCTTGCTGTCTCCAAACTCCCCACACACATTCCTCTCATGTTAACAGCATTTTGCAGTACTCCTTGCTCTCCCCCCTCCAGGGATATTCCCCAGAATGACAGCTGGACTTACATGCAGCTGTGAGATCCTTCACTTCAGAGAGTGCTGCTCACTGTCATGTCCCTTGTAAGAAACATTAATCTGTGTATTACTGGTTTAATAAAAAGTGAATCTTATAAAGACAGTGATTCTTGATTTGTGACCGACAAAGGGTGGTTTCAACAGAAATTCATACAAAGTATCAATTGGCACATTTGCAGACTACAATTAACGCTCAGACAGGAATCATTATGGGGTCATTCAAGGTGGTGAGTAAACAATACCTCAATTCATTACAGAAAGAGACATT
Organism: Lepidochelys kempii; assembly: GCF_965140285.1. Taxonomy (NCBI): domain Eukaryota; kingdom Metazoa; phylum Chordata; order Testudines; family Cheloniidae; genus Lepidochelys; species Lepidochelys kempii. Next base: position 22,020,416 of record NC_136385.1, read on the forward strand.
ACTGGGGCTCTGTCAAAATGCTGCTTCAAAGCATCCCTGATTCAAATAGCCCCCCCACTGATCCACTCTAATAGCCCTAGAGTCTGGTTGCTCAAAATCAGACACCCAGCAATCCACCTCAACACTCCGTCCCAGGGAAACTTTTCTCCCTTGGCTTCACAAATGTTAGGCAGAGCACAGCAGACGGCTATGCCCATGGGAATATTTTCCTCATTGAGGTCTAACCTGCCAAAAAGGCACCGCCAGCAACCCTTTAATCTGCCAAATGCACATTCTACCGTCATTCTGCACCTGCTGAGCCTGTTGTTGAAGCACTCCTTTCTGCTGCTAAGGTTTCTGGTGTAGGGCTTTGTGAGCCACAGGAGTAAAGGGTAGGCTGGGTCTCCCAGGATCACTATGGGCATTTCAACATTCCCATTGGAATCTTCTGGTCTGGGAAGAAAGTTCCTGCGTGCAGCTTTCTATACAAGCCAGTGTTCCTGAAGATGCGTGCGCCATGCACCTTCCCTGACCACCCTGCGTTAATGTCAGTGAAACGATCTCAGTGATCCACCAGCGCCTGCAATACCACAGAAAGTAGCCCTTTCAGTTGATGTACTCCATCACGAGATGGTCTGGGGCTAAAATTGGGATAGGTGCCCCATCTACTCCCCGCCACAGTTAGGGAATCCAATTGCCACAAAGCCATCCACTATTTCCTACACATTACCCAGACTTGCAGTCCTTCATCGCAGGAAGCGATTAATGGCCCTCCACACTTGCATCACCGCAACCTCCACAGTGGACTTTACAACTCCAAACTGATTCGCAACTGAACAGTAGTGGTCTGGAGTTGCCACCTTCCACACAGTGATGGCAACTTGCTTTTCCATCATTAGGGGAGTTCTCGTTTTGGTGTCCTTGCACCACAGGGTGGGGACAAGCTCCACACAGTTCAAAGAAGGTGGCCTCATGCATCCAAAAGTTCTGTGGTCACTGCTCGTCATCCCATACCTGCATCACAATCTTATCCCACCACTGGGTGCTTGTTTCCAGGGCCCAATAGCGACAGTCCACTGTGTGCAGCTGCTCCATGAATACTGTGACGGGGCAAGGCGAGATGGCTATAGAAAAGTAGTGGGAGATAGATATATTAGCTCCAGGCTAAACAAATCCCTGGTACCAGGTTAAGTGAAATGGAAGCTGTTCCAGGTCAATTAAGACACCTGGGGCCAATTAAGAACTTTCCAGAAGGCAGGGAGAATGCTAGGTTGATTGGGAAACCTGAAGCCAGTCAGGGGCTGGCTGAAACTAGTTAAAAGCCTCCCAGTCAGTCAGGTGGGTGTGCATGTCAGGAGCTGTGGGAGGAAGTTGTGCTGTTGGAGAAGCTGAGTAGTACACACCATATCTGGCACAAGGAAGGAGGCCCTGAGGTAAGGGTGAAGTGGAGCTTGAGGAAGTAAGGGCTGCTGTGGGGGAAGTAGCCCAGGGAATTGTACATATCATGTTTCTAAAAGGTCAGCTACCATAGCTGATACTATTAGGGTCCCTGGGCTGGAGCCCGGAGTAGAAGGTGGGCCTGGGCTCCCCCCACCACCTTTGCCCCCTGATTAATCACTGAGACTGGGAGACAACAGAGACTGTGCAAGGAAGGATAACTTCTCCTCACCTCCCTTGCTGGCTTATGATGAAAATGGCTCAGTAGTCTGTGACCCTTGTCCCTAGAGGAAGAAGGGTTATGTGGAGGGTCACAGTGAGCCTCTGAGGCTAGCAAAATCCGCCAGGAAACGCGGGACCCACCGAGGCAAGGACAGAGCTTTGTCACAATACCAACATCAATCTTGAATTGTTTCTTTCCATGGCACCCAGCAGGGCAGGCAGCATGGATTCCAGTTCAGATTTGCAGTTCATGAAATACTGCAGGATCAGGCAGGTTGTGTTCATAACGCTTCTCACAAGACTGTAAAGCAGTGCAAGATCCATGCTTTCAGGCAGAAATGGCAGGCACAAAGTTTACAAGGGCAGTTGAAAAATGGTGCAAAAAATGCAGTTGAAAGCCTTTGGAATTATGGGATGGAGAAAACTGCATCATGGGGGCAGTGGTCCCACCTCCATTATGCACTGTGATCCATTCCCAGAATTCTTAGCAGGAGAAGGTGGCAATTTACAGTGGTATAGCTACTCATGGTGCACTGCTCCCTCTGTTGATGCTAGAGCACCAACTATGGATGTGCTCTGCCAACACATGGAGCATTGTGTGAACATGCCCAAGTGATGTAATTAAAGCGGTTTATGATCTGTGGCCTTAATGAACTTGATATTAAGCTCGTTGCACCATTTTTGTCTGAATGCAAGGGAGTCTTACATAAGTTTGTTAAGCCATTGGTAGACGTGATCTGCTAAAGGCACTTGCTGGCTATATTTTCAGGCACTCTTCTAGTGGGAAGGTAGTCAGGAGTTGTGTGTATTACAGGTGACAGGCACATTTATTTGGGAGGACAGGACTTGGGAGCCCAGTAGGCTGGATTTGGCTTACAAGATATCCATTACTGATCTGGTGGTCCTCATTAAGGACTAGCTTTGCATGAATTTTAAAGATCCAAAACAACAAGGATTTGGGGCTTTAAACATTACTTAACTTTATGCTTGTGTGTAGTCCCACTGGTTTCAACATGAAAATCCACTCAGAAAATTAAGCACGTGCTCAAGTCTGCAGACATAGGGCCTAAAATTTTAAAGTTCAGACACTTAGAGGAAATACAAAAATTAAAACACTGTCTACAAGCCATTCAAAATGGAACTAAAAAAAGGAATTTTCCTTAGATCTTCTCCCTCCCTCTGCCCCCCCCCCCCCAAAACGAAAATTCCAATCTAAAAAGAAAGCTTCTGTGAATCTTCTAACAGTGTGATTTCACTTAAATTATCTTCTACATAAGTTCCAGTCTTAACTATAGAGTTCACAATCCAGAAGACTACAGTACTGGTAGGAGGAAACATTTACATTGTTCTGAGACCCTTACACGTTGTGGTTTAATTGCCTAGACACTGGAGTTGGTTAATGGACCTCTGACCACACCACCTTCCAAATAATCAATCAGTTTAAAATTTTGTTTTAAAAATCAGCTAAATAAAATCAGCCCATCCTCAAAGGATACAGGCCAGAATCCTACTGTCAGACCTGGGCAATACATGCCGCTTGGATAGTAAGCAAAGCCCTAATCAAAAACTGAAGGGCAAACCATTTTCACAGGATTCACATGCTGACATAAGACAAGCTTAACAGAATTTGCAAGCTATACTGACTATCCATTTCACACACATTGTCTCTTAGGCAGAGACAGGGCTAGCTCACTGGGGGGTTTTAAGCATGAATATTTTACCCCCCCCCACACACACATACACCACATACTAAAAAGCAAATAGTGGACCCCAAGCAATCGCTCAGTCTGATTATACCTAGAGCTGGCACTGCTCTTGGGCCTGATCTTTGCCCATTTTCTAGTTGTCAAGTGTCCGGAGTCACTAAGGCTACAGCTGCACCAATGCAGCTGTGGCATTTCTGGTGAAATGCTCTAAGCCAGGGGTTGGCAATCTTTGGCACACAGCCCATCAGGGTAATTCACAGGCAGGCCGAGAGACATTTTGTTTACGTTGACTGTCCGCAGGCATGCCCGCCACAGCTCCCAGTGGCCGCAGTTTGCTGTTCCTGGCCAATGGGAGCTGTGGGGGGGCCATGCCTATGGACAGTCAATGTACACAAAACGTCTCGTGGCCCGCCAGCAGATTACCCTGATAGGCTGCATGCCGAAGGTTGCCAACCCCTGCTCTAAGCCAACCGGAGAGAGCTCTCCCCTTGGCTTAATTATTCTATCAGCTCTCCTGCCGACATAGGCGCTTGGCTCAATATAACTTCAGGTGTGAATAATCCACACGGCTGAGCGACGAAACTTATACTGAGGCAAGTTCTCGTGTAGACAAGGTGTAAGCCACCATACTGGGTGACAATCTTCAGTCTCAAGGACGAGGGCCCAGGAACCAATGAACTTGGACCCTGAACGGCCCACCTAGTCCTAGACATGGTACTTCCAGTTCAGTGCCCAGGCACACACTGAATGGGAGCCGGTCCCCGTGGCGGCACAGGGGCAGCTGCCCAGACGCCACCGCTGCAGGCCCCGCGCGTGTGGGAGAGAGAGCGTGAGTCTCCAGAGCACCTTTGCCCAGCCCTCGCTCCTGTCTCCACCCCCGGCCAGGCAGGTGGCCCCTGGCGTTGCTTGGCCAGGGCGCGCACCTGGAGCAATGCGCCGCCAGCCGCCGGCGACAGGTGGCCACACACGCAGCGCGAACTCCGCCCCGTGCCAAGGCCGGGAGCAGCGGTGCAAATCCCGGGCACGCCCTGGCCGAGCACGGGGCAGGCGGTTCCCAGGGGCAGCGGGCTAAGCCGGGGGGGGGGGGGGTGGACACACGAAATGCCTCACCCCAACCCCAGCGCCCGCCCTGGCTCCGGCCCCCCCGGGGCAGGGGGCACCCAGCGCGGAGACACGGAGCGGCCCCCGCAGCACCTGGCCCGGGGGTAGGGGGCGCCCCGCCGCCTGGGGCTCCCCGCCTGACGCGCTTACCCGGCCAGCGGCAGCCACGCCGCGCGCCCGGCCCCCGCTCCGGCTCCGGCGCAGCTGCCTGGGGAAGCGGAGCTGGGGCTGCAGAACCCTGCGCGGCGGCGCCGGCCCCGCCACATGCCTCTGCCAGGCCCCGCCCCCCTGCCGGTGCCGAGCCGGCCCCGCCTCCGCCTCCAGCCCGTAGCCACGCCCCTATTCCGGCCCCGCCTCCCACGGCTCCCCCCCCCCCACCGCCGGCGAGCTCAGCTTCCCTCTCAGAGGTTGCGTTCCTGAGAAGGCGGGGCTACGCGCGCGCGCGGCTCCCTCCAGCCTGCGGAAGTGAGGGGAAAGGGGCGGGGCTAATTTGGAGGGCCGCGCATCGACGTGGAAGGGAAGCGGAAGCGGATGCGTGGTGCGGCGCCGACGGTAGCGATGGGGGGGGAGGGCGGGGAGGAGAGAAAGGGGATGTAGTGGGGGGATTACTCCTGCGGTGTGAGCAGCCTCCCCCCGCCCCTGGGGTCCCAGTGGTTCCCTCTGGCATCGCCCACGGGGCTCGCTCTCGCGGGGGGCGGGGGGGCGGCACTGGGTGAACCCTCCGGGGGGCTGTCGGGGGGGCGGGCTGGGCCTCGCCCTGCCCTGCCCTGCCCTGCCCTACCTGGGGGTGCCCAGGGACGTCCGGCTCTGCCCTGCTGGCCGCTCCAGCCCTGAGCCACTGCGGCCAAGGGATCCCGAGGCTGGGCGCTGGCCCTTCCCTGCCTGAGCCCGCAGGAGCCTCGCCGCCACCGCGCTGCTTTGTCGGGTCTGGACCAGCTGCCAGGGCGAAGGACTGAGTGGACCTTGGTGGCCTTTGAACCCAGGCTTGGAGGAGGTTGGGTACAGCGCAGCTCCTGCTTCTCCTGTTACACCCTTAGGTCTCGGCGAGGGGTTTGTGGCAGACCGGGCAAAACACTGTACTGTTAAAAATATACACAGGTACCTTCCTGACCAATTATCTGAGGGCATGTGAGGTCTAACTCAGCCCTGGCATAGGTACCCACCATTCCCATTGGTTTCGGTAGAGCTTAACCTGCCTAGTCTCTGGCTCCCAACTGTTTGGGATTGTTAATGTTGGTTTAATTAATCATTTTTATAGCAAAATATCGCCACCTCTCAGATTCCACTGCAAGAACTTTCACCTTACTGTACTCCAGTATTGGCATAGCAACTCTCAGGTTATTCCCCTCCAGCAGCAAGACCAGAGAGAAAACTCACTATCTGTCCGGGTCACCCCTCCACTGGCAGCAGGATTGGAGGCGGTGGAAACTGAAGGTTAAGGCGCTACAGCCCATAAGGCCAGCCCTGTTCCTTTGTTGTCATACAGAATCTCGCTCTCCTTCATACTTATAATTCTTCAGGAAAAACCTTTGATCTCTCTGTTGATGAATTATCTGTGTATTCTACGGCTTATAAAGCCATTTCCCCACCATTTCTCGAAGGAATGAGAATATACAGAAGTAATTGATGTTTTCTGCAAAATCAAAACAATTAAAAACTAAATTCATCACACTTTTCATTTTTTGAGCTACTACTTAGATTCTCTGTGTTCACAAAAGGCAGTCACCAGTGATGTTTTTATTATGTATAAGGCACCCAAAGTGTGCATTGCATATTACACAATATATAGCTCTTAGAGTCCAGTTTAGGATACACTGGACAATTTGGAGACAAGTAGATGTAGTCATACGAACGTATTTCGTTTCTTCTTGTGTTTCTGAATTTCTCTAAACAGTAAGACCTATTAAAGCTTATTCACTCCAATGGCCACCGTCTCCTCAAGGTACTGCTTCCTGAAATCCCAGTCTAATACTAATATAAAATGCAAGCAAAATTTTAAGTGAATGTCACAGGAGATTAGGAAATATTGAGAAAGGGGGCAATACGTTGGTAGTGTGTGTACAAATTGCTAGGTAAACCACTAGGAATATACACAGTGCAACAGGTTCTCATTCCATCAGTCTTGTAGGTGGTGGTGAAGCTGAGGAACTGTGTACTCTGCAGCAATTTGGGCCCACGTTTTGTACCAGGGTCCCTGGAATCTGCAGCAGGAATGTCTGTGGCACCACCTTCATTTAAAATTTTAAAAGGAAGCTGTTACGGAATTAAAAATTAATAATACAATTGGTACAGTAGAACCTGGGTTATGTTGATCTCCATATTTTCCATTTTTGACATACCAAAGATTTATATAACCATGTATAACTGCATCTGATGGCTGGTTATTAGGGACATTTGAAGCTTTCATGCCCTGAAGTGGCATGGAAGGCATTTTGGCTTTTTGCAAAAAGGACATTAGCTGGTGTTTCTGCTAAAAGATCAGCAGTGACACAGTTAAATGCTGACATTTAAATTATCTTTGGCTTTCAGAATTTAACTCATTGCGATAAAGGGAGCTTTTCAGGATGTCTGCAGACTCAGGGAGATAATACTGCATTGGATTACCCTCTGGTCATGGTTTCCTTTACAACCATAAAGTCTAGGAGCATAATTTTTTACTTAATGAAAACTTATATTCTGATCAAACCTCTGCAGCAAGAGGCAGATTCCATGGACTAGCAGAATACACCAGGCTTCAGTTAAGCCACATATGCCCATTTTAGGTCAAACACATTTTCTATAAGTTCCATTCCCTTCAGGCATTTCCAGATGGCCCAGAGAAGAATTTTGTGAATTCAGCAGACCGCTTCAAGTGCTTCGTACAGTCCACATTATGATATGCCATGTACGGTCTTGATGACAGTAAACATGTCAAGAAGGAGAATGCAATTAGCTCTAGCTATCTCAAATCATACATTGATTGGTGTTTCCATTAATCTTGCCAGTGGTGGCACTGAATCTGAGATCATTCATGCACTCCGCCTAGAAATTTATAACAGGCAATTTTTTTTTTTTCTTAAGCAGGAGAAAATGCTAGCCTGGTCGATGTTATACATATTTTAAATCATGACTAAATGTATTACCTATGTGTATCGTTACATGCACTAGTGACAACTACAAAGATCTCCCTACCATTTCGGGAGGTCAGGGCTCAAGAAAAGTAGGAGAGACAGCTGAAAGATAAATGAACCCAGCAACCCGTGTGGAGCAGTGGGATAGATGATCTGGCAGGACCATGCAGAGTAGTAGGGTAAATAATCCAGAGCTGCTGAGCAGAGCCGTGGAGGGAGGGGGAAGGCAATTCTCTGGAAGAGGAAAGCAGCAGGGGGAAAAGGTTTGACACAGCATAAGCACAGAAATTAAGTCTGGGGAGAATCCATATAGTGACAAACATACTGAAAAAAGTACCAATGATCATGCAAATAAAGGCATTGTTAGGTTACCAAAGTCCCTCAGCTCATCTTGTAATTCACATTCCTTATCTGTCATTTATGCTGGTATATTACACTCTGAGCATCCTGAAGGACATTATTTTGAAAGGTGTTCAAAGGTCTTTACAACATTCTGTGCAGGTCCACATGCCTTGTGTGAAAAGTTAGGGTGCTAAGTCCTGCTGGCAATAACAGGTTCTCTCTTAGAATATAAATCAGGGATAAACTGGTGGCACCCTTCTATTTGTTTTGCATTTATTCCAAATTGTCAGGAGAGCAGAGATTACAGGATGTAAAGACATGCAATCAAGGGAATTGGTCTGAAAAAAAGATTAAAAAGAGATTATTTTAGGATGCTGCTTTAAACAAAAATTGCTCTAATATAAATCTGAGCCTATAACCTATCTGGGGATTTGGCAGTGACCAAACACCATAGTTTTGAGTTAAGGAAACAGTGTGCTTTTGTTTCAAGAAAGGATGGTGACCTGGTCAGGGAAGATTTGATCTTCTTTGCTTTCAAAATAAAGTTATTTTCAAAGGAGTGCAGAGAACTCAGTCACACATCTTCCATTAAGTTTAACGGAAATTGTGGCGAAATCCTATGTGCCGCTTTGAAAAAAAATCTAAATCAGTGTTCTTGTTTCCTAACAAAAAGAGGCCTCTGAAAATGGAATGGTTACACATGGAGGATCCAAAAGCCTCTTGGGATTGAGTGGTTCCTTTCCCCCTGTAGTGTACTGGACTGGATAGACGACTGGTTTGATCTGAGGTAGCCATTCCTCTTCCCTCTCCATAACAATGAAAATAATCCATCAAATGTCCAGATTATATGGGGTGAGTACAGCCCATTACAAAATAAGAATTAAAAGTTTAACTGGGCCAGAATCACTTCTAGTGTAACTCTACTAAAGCCCATTGAAACCAAAGATGAGTTTAGCCCACTGTCTTTCTGTAATCTTCCTTTCACATAGGACATGCCTCTGCCAACTCTTAGGCTGCGAAGAGTCTGGATAGAGCTGTTGACAATATGTTTGCAGAATACTAAATACCACTGAATATTTTCTGTAAATATTTACATTTAGAGGAAAAGATTTGCTCTTTGCATAGTTTGCATGTTAGCATCTGCTCTGCTGCACACAAATTACTAATAAATACCACATTGTAAAAGAAAAAAAATCCGTGCTGGTTCTTCAGGGCCATTTAATTAAGGAAGAAGACCTGACAAGAAAGCAAATTGCTGGGGAATTACACTATCTTGAAAGTACCAGCAGTGGAGCATTGTATTTATCCACAGAACAGGGCCAGCACAGGCATAGTATTGCAGGTTTCCCATGTGCTGCCCTAACCAGGGGTGGCACATTTGTATAATTTTTGGTGGTGCCCAGGATAGGTCTAAGTACCCCACACACACACACACACACCTGCCTTGTAAGCCTATATAGATATATTTTTTAATTATGTAAAAATGAGAGGGCTCTGGGGTGGGGCTGGTGATGAGGGGTGTGGGAGGGGCTCAGGCACAGGGTTGGGGTGCAGCTTGCAGGGTGAAGGCTCTGGCTGGGCCTGGGGATGATGGGGGTTGGGGTGTGGGAGGGACTCAGGGCTGGGGCAGAGGGTTAGGGTTGGGGGGGGTGCGGGCTCTGGGGTGGGGGAGGGCAGGGGAAAAGGAGTTTGGGGTACAGGCAGGCTGCCCCAGGGCTGGGACCAGAGAGGAGGACTCCCCCCAGCCCTCTCCCCGCCAGCAGCAGCTAGCTCCAGGGGAGGGGCCCCCCGGCAGCACTCTCACCACTGTCACTGCACATGCTCCTAGGGCCCCTCTCAGGTCCAGAAAGCCCCCTTGCCTCCCCTGTGGTGCGTGCCGGGTGTGGGGGCTGTCATCACATGTGTGCCTCCTCCCTTGCTGCTGCCCCTCACTGTAGCCTCACTGGGGGGGGCTGCCCCTTGCCCAGTGTGGGGCAGGAGCGGTGACTGCGAGCACGTAGGGAGGAACCCTGTGCTGGTGGAGGGTCCCAATGGAAAAGGGAAGGGTCCGAGGTGGAAGGGCAGGGGCAGGGTCAGCCTGCCCTGGGACTAGGGCTGGGAGGCACTAGGACCTTGCAGCAGCAGTTGATGCCAGGAGCCAGCAGAGTAGAGCGCAGTGTGGAGCTGCAGGGGGCAAACACCAGCTTGAGACAGGGATGCTCTGTGGCCCAGGGGAGGCGCCCGGGGCAGCAAGTGGGGTCCGGGAGACACTTGGAGGAGATGCATGGGGGCAGCACGTGGGGCTGGGGGAGAGACCTGGCCCCAAACATTGGGGGAGCTGGGCCCATGGGCCCTGAATATTGCTGGAGCCAAGGCACCATGGGCCCATATAACCTGTCACTCCCGGCCCTAACAATGTGTCCTAACCCTGACATGGAGGGGCCATCTTGAGGGGTCAGAGGGTGAGTCAGTCCCCAAGCACTTACACAGTAACTCACCTTGGCACAATGCTCTTGACATGCATTGGGTATGAGGTTTTTACCTTGCATCTCATACAGTCATTCTCACAGCATTGCCAAATGTTCAAAAATCACGAGTCTGTTCCCCCCAAAATCATGAGATTGTGAGAGTTGCCAAGACTGAGTCAATTTTTAGTATTTTTCTCAGGCCCTCAGATGCTGGAACCAATGCACATGAGAATCTCAACTTTTATTTTTTTAAAAAGTAAGTTTTGAGCCCTCATTATTGCTGAGAAAAGCTCATAAATGTGAAGCAAATGCACCCTGACAGCTGAAAAACCAGAAGGGAAATAGAAGGAAGACAACATTTGTGGTGTATTTTTTTTTAATTCATGATTTTAAGCCACTCATTGTTGCGGGGGGAGGGGCTGGACTCAGCTTGGGGTTGGCAATATTGTCGGCTTAAAATCATGAGATCTTTTTTTAAAATGAAAGCTGAGACTCTTATGCAATATCATGCTTCCAGCAGCTGTACTTTAAGAAAAGAGTGTAAAAAAAAATGCAAGACTCTCAATTAAAATGCAGGAGTTGTCAACTCTGTTAACATCAGTGCAAAATTATACTAGATCACGTTACCCCCCCTTTGCAATAGCATAAGCAACTGCAGCAGGGTGCAAAGCAACAGGGAATCGGGCCCATTGTGTTGTCTTTTATTTCAATGCTGACAAGAAATTGATATAAACAGGGAAAAAAGTCTTAGGAGCTATATTCACGAGGCATTATTGACATGGATATGACATCCCTGACAGCTGATCAGAATGCTCCATTTAAGTCCAGCCTTACAAAATCATGTCTCATTGGCCTTATGCTCCTTTGGCACCATCATGAAAAACAGCATATTCTGGCTAAAGTTCTGCCTGTCCAAACCCATTGGAATCACTCAAAGGTAAGTCAGAACAGAGTTTGGACCCCCATGACTACATTGTAATGCAAAGATATTTAAAATGGTGCATTATCTGAGATATGTTAGCCTGATGGCATGACACAGTCTAGTATAAGTTTAGCATGTTGTAATCAGCTTGCTAGCTCTTTATTGTGGTAACCACCAGTGCATCATCCAGCCAGCAGAGGGCTCTGTAATCTTCAAAGGGCAGGAAGGGGCAGTAGTAACAGATGTCAGAGGAAGCTGGTGCAGGAGGGAGCCAGTGGCTGTGTGTGAGCAGGAGCTGCAGGCTGGAGATTGTAGCTTGGGAGCTGGCTGGGGTTGCCACCTGTCTAATCACACAAATTCAAACATCCTTGCCCCGCTCCTGCCCTGCCCCTTCCCTGACACTCTGCCCCTTCTCTGAGGCCCCACCCTGCTCACGCCATCCCTCCTCCCACCCTCACTCACTCTCACTGGGCTAGGGCAGGGGGTTGGGGTTCAGGAGTGGATGCTAGCTCTGTGCTGGAGCCAAGGGTTCACAGTGTGGGAGCGGGCTCTGGGCTGAGCCTCGGGTAGGGTGTCGGGCTGCAGGGTGCAGGCTCTGGGAGGGTGTTCGGGTGTGGGATGGGGGCTCAGGGCTGGAGCAGGGGGTTGGAGTGAGGGAGGGGGCTTGGGGTGCTGGATCCAGGATGAGGCTCAGGGCTGGGGCAGGGTGTGGGGGCTCTAAGAGGGAGTTTGGGTGCAGGAGGATGCTCTGGGCTGGGGTTGGGATTCAGGAGGGGGTGAGAGCTCTGGCCAGGCGGTGCTTAGCTCAGGTGGCTCCCGGTCGGCTGTGCAGCGGGGCTAAGGCAGGCCCCCTGCCTCCCTGGCCCCATGCAACTGGAAGCAGCCAGTATGTCCCTGCGAGAGGGGGTGGGGGCAGGGGGTTCCATGCACTGCTCCTGCCTGAAAGCACCGCCCCTGCAGCTCTCATTGGCCGCAGTTCCTGGCCAATGGGAACTGCGGGGGCAGTGCTCGCAGGCAAGGGCCGCACACAGAGACTCCCTATCCTTCCTTCCCCTGCAGGGACGTGCTGGCTGCTTCCTGAAGTAATGGGGGGCCAAGGCAGGCAGGGAGCCTCCCTTAGCCCCTCTGCACCACTGGACTTTAAGTGGGCTAAAAATCTCCCGGATTGGCATCAGCAGCCTCCGGGAGATAGAGCCCGATTCCAGGAGACTCCCAGCAAAACCGGAAGGGTTGGCAACCCTAGAGCTGGCGCAGGAAGGAAAGACAGGCAGTAAACAGTCTATGATCTGGGTCTGGAGGGCCTGAAAGTTGGATCTGTTGCTGGCAGAGGGCCAGCAGAAGGACACAATCTGCAGCCCGTAGGGAGGAGCTGTTAGATGTCTTGGTGTGGAGGGGTCACATCTCATTACCCAACCATTAAAGCCATTATGCTAAGGGTAATTCCACTCTTTGCTTCTGGCAGCACTAGTGAAGCAGGCCTTTGTTGTCCATCAGCCTCATGAGTGTGTTTATGGAAACCCACTGAGGGCTAGAGCCTGGAGAGCCTCGTGCTTGGAGATCTGTGCCGGGATGTGCCAGGCATTTGCTGCCCCCTGCCAAAGAACCCTCGACGCACCCTGCTCTAGGAACAGGTCCTTTAAGAAGAGAAGGACAGCTAGTTTGGTCTTCCAGGTCCTCCTAGAGAGGCCTCCCAGCCAGGTCAGCTGCTAGTGGGATCAATGAGACTTGATCCTCCAGCAGCTAAATGGGCTAGGAGCAGGCAAAGGCCAATCAGGGATCAGCAGGCCAGATACAAAGGGCTGGCTGCTTCTATCGAATGGCAGTTCTGGGTGAAGCCAGGAGAGGGGAGCACATGGATTCTCCCTCTGCCTTAGCCCAAGAAGCCAGACCAGGTCAAAGTCTTAGCTCTGACTGCACTCTCTGCTTTGGGCAATCAGGGACTTGATTTATTTTGTGCAGAGTACAGCCCAGGTGAACCACCTTGCATTATATATTATTTGACCTACTGTACATTAGCTGAGCTCACTTCACCAGGTGCCCGCTGGCTCAGGCGAGCTTGGGACAAGACCCTACAGCACTTGTCTCCAAGTTTGTAGTACACCCGTTCTGCTACTCAACACTGATGGACTGGTGTAGCATAGTGCTCACAGCAACATCCTGCAGTGGGGTCAATTACAGTATTTACGAGGTACTAGTGCCTGGTGACACAAGTAGGCTTATGTTGTCGTTATTGCATATCATCTATGGACTGCAACCACTAGAGAGCAACACAATCATGCTTCCTTGACCAGCTGTGATGTGCATGCAGGGATGGGGTAGCTCTGGCACACTTCATAACAAAGAACAGAGGGAAGGGGCTTGAATTAGAATCTCTGGATCTGAACTAGTCCCTGAGGTTTTCATTCGATGTTCGCGCCAAATCTGGAACAGGCCTATTTTCCAGTTCTGGTTTGGATTATTATTCTTCATTACTTATATCATGGTAGTACATATAGACCCCAACCAGGATTAGTGTCCCATTGTGGTAGATGCTCTGTGTGCACATTGCAAGAGACAATGCTTGCCCCAATGAGCTACAATCTAAGACCAGAGAGACGTAGACTTCACTAATAAAAAAGGTGTTTAACACTTGTTAGCCAGTCAGAGTCACTCTATGAGGAAAGCCACTTAATGTGTTAAAACTGCAGCTTATCTTGTCTACTTTGGGATTTTAAACATGCCTTTTTTCCTAGTGTAGATATGGCCACAGACAAAAAGTGGGAGGGTAAACAGAGGGACAGAGAAGTGAAGTTACTTGCCTGGGATGTGGCCAAAATTTAATGACAGCTGTTGGTGGCCCTTTCTGCTTTGCGGCATTTGGTGGACTCTTATACGTCTCAGATGCATCCCAGACTCCTTTGTGTTGGCTGACAACCCCTGCTACTTTCCCTGAAGTACTCCCACTGAGTTGATGCAAAGGATTCTGGGGTGTATTTGGGAACTGGAGGCACCCACCATATAGGACAGAGCTGAAAGAGGGACATAGGGAAGGATACAGATTGGAGAATGGGTGGGTTGCTGAGTTAGGTGGATTAGTGGGAGGAGATCACGGAACAAGCAACCAGAGACAGAGAAAATTGCCAAACCACATCTTTGCCTAGGGCTGGCCCTGTATATCCTGAAGCAGTTTTGGCCTAAAGGGATTAAAATCTGCTTAAAATAATAATACTTTAACTTGAACCTGCATCCTTTGTACCGGGAGCAGGTTTTGTGCAGCTGTGACGAGAGGGAATCCAGCTCACGTACTGCCTTCCAAATCACCAGGCAAGTCTTTCCACAGCACCTGACTGCTATAACATGCATTAGTTTCATATATGATCTTTCCTGCCTCCACCCTCCTACAAAGAGGACCTTGATCCCATGCCAACAACACCTGGAGTTTATGGGAGGCCAATGCTGGAGGTGACTGAATACTATGTAAATAGTGCTATAGACTTCTGATTGTGTCATTTCTCTGCTTTTTTTATGTGTAGGCATTTGCCTCATTGGATGTGCAAACAAAATTTGCATTGTTTGCCTGTTGCACACTAGCTCCATTGAACCACTTCCCCCCCGGCCCAGCCCCTCGCCCTTTAGAGAGACTGCAGAATGAAAGGACCTTTGCTGGTTAGAAAAGAATCTTAATACGTGGGGTTTATTACAGTCATGCCTTGCAGTGCTGCTGCCACTATAAACACATGTCTACTGGCATTTGTGTTAGAAACTCCATTCCTCTCCCCTGCCACACCCTAAGGGCTTATAACTTGGATATTAAAATCTGATGTGAGCAAAAACTTGGCACACATGAACTCAGCCTGGGGCAAATTTTTTAAAAATGTTAAAGAGGGTTTTATTTATTTATAAAGCATTTTGGCTGAATTCAGTTATGTTTTAAAGCTACTGTAGTTAACTAAGATGCCATATTTCCAAGTGAGGACTGTCCACACTTGCAGATTTAAAAACACAAACAGTAGAAGTATTGAAGGGGAAAAGGCAGCTGCTCTAATGTTTACAGCATGAACAGAAAGACCTGCTGCCTTTTAAATGATGAAATTAATGTCAGTGAAAGGTGAGTAACAGCTCTGCAGAGTGACGTTGTCTGTTTTTCCACAGAGCAGATACAGTCAGGGAGAGGAACCCTTACTTATTTTGGTTGGATTCAGATGCAGCTGCATTCAGTGTGTTCCGGTTCAGTTCCAGCTCGTCACCAAAAAAATAAAATAATAAAAATAGTTTGGTTACTGGTTCACATCAAACTTCAAGCTCAGGGGAAGTAAATGAAAAAGACAGTTAAAACTTAAAATGTAAATTATTTTGATTTGACCATTTTTTTTAAACTTGACATGAATTTTCCCTATTGTGTTCTGTTGTCAAAAAAACACGATTTTTTTATGATCTAGGCAAACAAAAACAACACCTTTAATCTTTGTTCTGTCATATTGGATCTCTGCAGTGAAAGGATAAATTTGAATTTGGGTCATGGGCCCTGCCTCATGTGGTGCAATGAGAGGGAGAAGCTGCCCCAGGGGTGGGGGATGGATGGGAGGAGGCCTGTCTAAAAGGCAGAAGGATGAGGGAGCCATTACCTTTTCCTTTGGGCTTGAAGAGTTATTGCTCACTTCTGGGACCAGGGAGCATTCTACCTCCTCTCTCCAAGGATGTGTCTCAGAGATGGTTCAGCGATCTCTGGGTTCCCTGGCTGCCTCGCGAGGCGCGCAGGCAAGCTCCCAAGTGTCCCCTCTCCCTCACTCTTGTGGGCTGGCCTCCTAATCTCATTCTCATCTCATTATACTGGGGCAGGCCTTTCTGGTAGCAATCACATGTTATTTTGTTGTCTTGTTTTATAACTGAAAATAAGATCACGGTAGTTTTTTGAATATTGAACTTAAAAAATGCTGAACCTTTATTTTAACCAGTAACCCTTTTTTTTTTTTTTTTTTCAGTTCAGTTCTGGTTCAATAGGTAAGACAAAATTATGGTTCTCTGGTTTGACTCCCTTGGTGCAGTTAGTACAAGCTTCCCCCTCCCACAGCCCTGAGAGTAAGCTTCACTCTGACGTGGAGAGAACACCTGCAGTGGTCAGAAGAAAGTTCAGTCTCCACAGCCCATTCAGTTTTCAGCCTTCTGACAGGAGGGCTAGAGTTAGTTCACAAAGACTTATTCTCCTTTTCTACCATCTCTCTCTGGCTTTCTCTTCCCATCCCAGACAGTGGGGTGAGGCAAAGCTATGCAAGTTGTATCTGGAAACTGAAATGAAGGGCTTGTCCCACACTAATCCACAGTTCCAGTATCATGACTGTATTCTGTAAAAATTCCTGTTGAGCTCACGCAGACAGCCCCATAGGCCACTGAACAGCTGTCACTTTTGACAGGGGCTAGGTACCCATTATACCCATTATAATTTCCTTCTTCATCATCCAGTCCACCACCAAAGCTTATTTTTTGTTTGTATTGCCACCCACTCACTGTGGCACTCTGTCACCCTCTAGTGATAGACCACAGACAGACGTTGATGAGCCTCAGCTAATGAATCTTTTAGCTCTGGCAATAGAGTCTCATGCTTTAAGATCCCAGAGGTCCCAGGTGTACAGTAGCCAACCATTTTTATCCCACCACATCTCAACTAATCTCACCACTCCATGGCAATAAAGCAGCACACATACCTTCCCTTCTCATTTACAGTAACAATGGTCCTTGAACGGGAGATTTGGTTGCATGTAGATAGTTGCCACTACTTTTCCAGAGTTTTCTATTTCATATTATTGTAGCCATGTGGTAAGGTAGAGCTTTTTACCCACATTGCTTTAAGCCTACACAGGCCAATATAACAATTCCCTTTTTCCTCCAGTGTATTCTGGGAGGGTTTTTTTTAATTTTTTTTTCTCCTTCCTCTGAAGCATTAAGGATAGCTATAGCTGGAGGTAGGATGTTGGCCAGGAAGGGCCAAGGCTCTAAGGTGGCACCAAGCATTTTCTCTCTCAGATGCTTGGCTGGCTGCTTCTTACTCAGAGTTTAACTGATTGCAATATATGGCATCAGGAAGTAATTTTCCCTCAGGTCAGATTGGCAGTGACCTTGGGTGTTGTGTTGTTGTTGTTTTTTTACTTCCTTCCATCTGCAGTGTGTGGCGGCAGGAATGGTCTCAGTTTTTTGTTCTGTTCCTAACAAATGTGATAAACCAAACATTCAAAAACTAAAACAAATTTGGGAAATGCTGTGGTGCCTCATGGGAGTTGTAGGTGAGGGGCCTCATGCCCCCCATTTTCCCTATGGAAATCCCAGCTGGACTACATCTGGCATGATGCACTGCAATCAGGGACTCCCATAATCCAGACCCATCGCAGCATAACATGGAAGATGTAGTCTGCCTCAGAGCAGAACAAGGGTATATGAAGCAGTTGAACTACAAGTCACATGAGGCACCACAGTGACATTTCTGAACTCAAAATTTTGATTTTCAGCCAAAAATCTTTGGGTTTTGATTTTTTTTGCCCGAGAGTTGAAATTGTCTGTGGACTCCCCTGCCCCTCCTTATGGCCAGATCTACACCTAAGGTTAGCCCTAGTGTGCCAGGCTACTCATGTCCTGCAAAAATTCTTCCAAGATAGGCAGAGTGATAAATAATGAGGAGGACAAAGTAGTTCTCCAGAGTGATCTGGATCATTTGGTAAGCTGGGCCCATTCAGACAAAATGCGTTTTTAAACTCAGCCAAATACAAGGTCACACATTTGGGAACAAGGAGTACAGGTCATGTCTACAGAATGGAAGACTGGATCCTGGAAAGCAGCGACTCTGAAAAGGATTTGGGAGTCCTAGTAGACAAACATCCAATGAGATGTTGTGGCAAAAAGAACTAATGCAATGCTTGGCTGTCTAAACAGGGGAGTATTGTGCAGAGAAGCGGTTTTACTTCTGTATACAGCATTGATGAGACCAATAGTATAATACTGTATGCACTTCTGGCATCCACATTTTATAAAGAGCATTGAAAAACCAGAAAGGGTTCAGTCTCCAATGGCAATGGGTTACCTGGAATAGCCCTGTTGCATACTGTATGTGAGCAGTTAGAAGCCTTTGTTATAGCAGAAAGAGAATTGCCTCCTATTACTGTTCTGAGGGCTGTTGAGGGATACAAAGCAAGCAGTGCAAACAGGGCTCCCTTTCTTTCCTTTTACTCCCATGACTTTTCCCATATGTTTTCTTCAGCTCCTTTTTTTTTAGGACACTCCTGAACCCATTTCAGCTGCTGTCTGGACACAAGAAGGCCAATTTTTGTCACTCAAACTAGTGACCTTAGCTAGTCACATTTCAATGCCAACAGAGTCCATCTGTGATACTATTCCAGTGAAAGATATGTCTCACAAAATTGCATTTGATGGGAGCACAGGTTCAAGGACAGCAACTCGGATGGCTCAGGTGACTGCTAATGGGGTATTACACTCTTTTATCTTCAACCAAGTCAAGTTTAATACAAAGTTTTTTGTTTCTTTTGTCCTCCAACAATTAAAAGAGAAGAATGAGAACAGATATTCTAAAAGGGCAGAAATAAACTTAACAAGCAAGCAAATTGCTCCAGGCCTTCTTTATCCATCCATAAGGTGCAAAAATGGGTACACACTACATCTCCCCCTCCCCTTTGTTGATGACTTTTATAGGCCAAATAAAAGTCTTGCCTCCAATTTTGGCCAGACATAAATGCCTCCATCACTGATGAAGTACTCAAGTGTGACATCTGCAGTGAATATAGGAAACAATGCATGTGAACTCCTAATACCATATGCGATTCTGGATTCCAGAGTTCGTCTAAAACCTGAACTGTTGCACAACATATTACGTGACCGTGTCATAATACACTGTAAATACAGATTGTTCTCTATCGGATTTCAGATGAGCAGAAAACAGACAATGGCCCATGTAATGGCGCAGGCCTCACCTCAAGTCGTGCCCGCTTGTGCCAGGGCACAATGTTGTCAGAGATTCTCATCTCTGTGCCCCCCTGGTGATCACTTCTTCAATCCAGCAATGGCTTGTCTTTTTCTGGGGCCTGACCCTCTGGCCAAGTTACCTAAAAGTTCACTTTCCTTGTGGGGTAACAAAAGGATCCAACTGAAAGTCCAAAACAAGTGCCCAGACTTATAGTTCTTCTACTCCCTTTGGCCTCCACTGAAGTCCTCTGCTTCCTGGCTGCTGCAGAGGTTCTCTTTTGTCTTACCTCCTCCCCAGCAGGATTCCCCCACTACCTCCCTTCCACAGGGACTCTGGCAGCCTCATTTAGGGACTATGAAGAGCATGGAGACCTATCTCAGGGCTCCTCCACAGGAGCTACTCTGCTCCCTGGAAGTCTCATCTAGTCCTCATTCCCCTTCCAGAACACTAGCACCAGGACTGTCTCCCTGGACACCTAGCCCCTTATTCCGGGAGCTCACCATAGGAGTTAGTGGTATTGCTGTGGCTCAGCTCTGCAACCACAGCCACCCCCAAACTGTTGGGTATCACCTGCAGTATGCTCCCGCCACCTCTACTTACTTACTTACTTGCTGGCTGACTGGCTGGCTCGCTCACTCTCTCACTCCCTAGGCTGACTTCCCAGCTCTGTTTTAGGTACTGTAGTCCTTCTTGATTCCCTGCAGCTGGAGTCATTAATTGTCATTGAATTGCCAATGGGGGCTAGCTGGTAGGTCATAGGCAAGGCTGAGTCCTGCTTGCCTTAAAGGGCCAGCCAGCCTGTGACAGCCCATAATTCATGAGTGGCTCATTTTGGGAATTATTTTTGATATATCAGTTCAAGCATACCACACCAAGCCCCTGGCAAAAAAAAAAAAAAAAAGTGCAAATAGCAAAGAATTAGCTAAAATGTCCTGGCATAGTCACAGGTCCATAGCTGGCATTTGTAGTATTTCACCATGTACCACAAAATACTTTATGAGGATCAGCAGTTCAGAGACTCAATGGTGCAGAAGGATAAAAACTTTAGTGCCAATATCTAACAAGCTTCATGAGCTACAAACATTACCCTTGAGGTAGTTACAAAAGAGCTATATGCCAGGAAAGTGGAACAAAAGAATTAATAGGACAAGAATTCCTGACAATCACCCACACTGTACATGGGAAAGAATGCGAGGGTCCAAACAAGAAATGGCTGGCAGTCTGCCAAAGTAATGACTGTACTATGCACTCCAAGTTCATGGGTCACAGCTAACTATTGTAGGCTTTTATTATTTATTGATAAGCTGTCAAATAACCAGGCTCAATCAGTATATTAAAGATAAATCCACATGGTACAGAAAGGTTAATACATTAGCAAGCTGGAGAACAGTCTTGCAGCGTTACTTCTTCACTGTGTTCCAAAATAGGACGTCAATTCTGATCATATTACCCTTGTTTACAACCAGTAGAAGATTCCACAAACTCCACAGACCTTACACCCTCTTTTTTCTTATTTGGTTTGTGATTGACCCAGGCCAGTTGGGTACAGCAGAGTAGCCCTATTGGGATCCGGGAAATGGGAGGGTGAAGCCCGTCCACTGCTAAAGGATCCCCCCCCAGCCTAAGAGGGGGATCCACAGGACCTGGACACCAAATGATTTTGGGGGACAACTAATGAAATAACAGGGACGGAGTGTGGTCAAAGGGTCAAACGAAGGGAACTGGACGGGGACACTGAGCAGAGAATCCCGGATGGCATCCACTGCTCCTCAAAGGCGTCAAGGGAGTCAGTGGATGCCGCCCAGAGGAACTCTGCCTGGATATGTGAACGGACGGGAGGATCAGAAATAGGCCTGACAGTTACAGGAGACTCCATCGGCCAATCTCCTCACCCTGCTTTTACAGATGGCCATTTTAGCTAGGGCCAGGAGGAGGTTGACCAGGAGGTCCTGCGACATTGTGGGGCCACGGATAGGGAGTGAATAAATAAGAAGGTGAGGGGAAAAGTGCAACCAAAAACGTAATAAAATATTCGTGAAGAGCCGGAATAGGGGCTGCAGCCTGGCACGCTCCAAATATACGTGTGCCAGGGTTTCCTTCACACCGCAAAAGGGGCAGTTGTCTGGGATAGGGGTGAACCGCACCAAGTACACGCCCATGCTTACAGCTCCGTGAAGGAGCCACCAACTGACGTCCCCGGTGGGCCTCGGAACCAAAGTGGAATATAGGCTGGCACATCGGGGCTCCTCACCCTCCAAAGGTGACAGGAGGTCCCACCATTTTGTATTGGGGTGGGACACGAGGGTAAGGGCGTGAAGGGTATGGAGCATGAGCGTGTATAGATGTTTCCTTGGCGCACTCTGGAAGCAGACCAGCTGCAGCTCATGCAGCCACCTCATGGTGAAGGGGTGGGCGGGTCGGTTGGGTCCACGGGGCAGGGGCCCAATGAAAAGGTCCGGCAGGCCTGGGGTGGAGGTTGGGTGGGGCGCACCCTCGTGCAGGACCCAGTCGAGGTAAACCCGAGCAGCGGGCGGCAAAGCGGGCCTCACCTCCTGAAATATGCGCTGGGGAGTACGAGGTCTGGAGAGCCCCATGAGCTGAGCGAGCATCAGAGGATCCAGCCAGTCTCCCCAGTCATAGTCCAGGAGGTCTCCGACTCTTGTGACTTCTGCCGGGACCAACCTCTGGCGCACCAAGGGGGACTCCGCCACCTGCACGCAAAGCTGTGGGTTGTGTAGCAGGGGCTCCGCAAGGAGATCTGCCCCCTCGGTGGCCGCCACAGACCTGGTTGTTGAAAGCAGTTTCTAGGTCCGGAGGAGGTCCTGGTAGAAGACTGGCAGCCCAGAGAGGTCTCGCGGAAGACCTCTCGGATGGAGATAAAGGAGCTGCCGGTCGTATTGGAGCCTTTGGAAGCGGCACAGGAAGGCATGCGCCAATATGCTCCACGCTGGACTACCTGCACCATAAAGGAGCCTCTGCAGGGCCTGGAGGCGGAAGACATGGACCTGAGCTTGCAGACACTTCAGGCCCAGCCCTCCCTCCTCCAGGGGTAGATGGAGAACCCCTGCAGAGACCCAGTGCAGTCCTGACCGAAAGAACTCCAGAATCGATGTCCGGAGGTTGGCCAGGAAACCAGGGGCCGGGACCAGGGTGTTGAGCCGGTACCAGAGCATGGACAGGACTAGTTGATTAAGCACCAGCGCTCTCCCTCAAAGGGAGAGGCACCAGAGTAGTCCTGTCCATTTCTGAAGCCGCTCTATCACCCTGCCCTCTAAATTCTGCCAGTTCTCCGGCGGAGAGGGATGCGTGGCAGAAAGGTAAATGCCAAGATAGAGCAGCGGACCTGCGCTCCACCGGATGGCCTGAAGCGCGGGTGGAGGGAGCTCGCCTTCCAGTCGTCCCAGACTACCAGGCCAGAGCTCTTGACTCAGTTGACCCGGGGAGAGGAGGCTGCCGAATAGATGGCCTGGCAAGCCTCCACCCGTGCCAAGTCGCCCGTGTCCTGGACCACGAGGAGCACGTCGTCGGCATACCTGACTCCAATTAACCTGCAAAGAGACAGGTGAGGCCATTAAGCGAATGTGACCACCTGACCCTAATTAAGGCCCCTCTGATAATATAAAAGGGCTCACTCCAGTCAGGCAGAGAGGAGCCAGAGGAGCGGAAGTGTGGCTGAAGGTCCCTGGGCTGGAACCCGGAGTAGAGGGTGAGCCTGGGTTCCCCCCAGCTCACCACTACAGAAACACCTCCTGGGAGGGGAAAACAGGCCCCTGTCAGGACAGGAGGCTGAACTGTTTTGGCATGAGGCTGTAGGAGCAACAGAGACTCTGGGAATTCTCTCACCAACCTCCATTGCTGGCTTATGATGAAAAGGGCTCAGTAGACTGTATCCCTGGTCCTAGAGAGAAAGAGAGGGCTACGTGGAGGGTTGCAGTGAGCCTCTGAAGCTAGCATAAACCACCTGGAAGCACGGGACCCATGGGGACAAGGTCGGAGCTCTGCCACAGGTTTCATACATATTTTGCAGGGCACAAAGACACCTGTACTAACCATCCCTAACACGCTGCATCTATCCATACCTAGTTCATATTTGGCAAGCCTCAGCAGAACATACGTCTTGTTGCTGACAGATTCTACACATACAAAGAACAAGATTATGCAAGTTTCACTTCTAGTAAATTTCCACAATAAAGCTTAGCATAATACAAAGCATTGTGGAAAGTATATAATATTGGCTACCATACCTCTGTGCCCCAAGTTCAAAAGACACAAGCCACTCCGCAGGAGGATGAGAAGGCATCTAAACAAACAAAGCAGAACATTGGCTTTCTGCACCCATAGAGCCTCCAGTATGGTACTGAGCATCTTCCTGTGCTAACTAAAGTAATACATGCCCACCAAGCCACTGACTGTAAAAAAATCAGAAGCGGCAAAGACAGGCTCCAAGAGCAAATCCAGGCTAAAGAGGTCAGTGCAGAAGGAACTCCTGAGAGCAGAAAGGTTGAGAGTGTGTAGCTATCGACAGTTGTCCAGTAAGACACAGAATACTCTCATCCGTCAGGGGGTTTCAATCATCTTCATCTACCTCAGTGGTTCTTCACCTCATCCCTATTGTGGATCCCTGTTTCCTGTCAGGATCCCTAGTGCCTCCCTCCGATCTACCCGGGTCCTTCTCCCAGTTAGAAGTATAGGGAGACAGAGTGATTGTGACCCCCAAGCTGAGATCCCATGGTCTACCATGACCTCTAGCATTCCCCATGTTTTGTTAATTGGCTGGGTAGTTTGCGATTGTATTGTTTAGCAGGTATTGTTTCCTTTGCATTTGATTTTCAAAAACAAAGACGAAAACAGCAGATAATGCGACCTGTTATGTGGCATTCTTGTTAATCCTGCCCCCAGCTATGTGACTGGGTCAGGAACCTGTCATGGAATATTAATCTGCATTGTGCTGTTCAGCCACTAGATGATGCTGTGTGTAACATACTTTATTTAGGCTAACCTCAGGCATGCCTGTCAGAGCATTAAAGAATCTTATAGTGAGCATATCTGGTGTATCTCTTGGAGGAGGAAACTTTGTAGTCAGTCCATATCTGATACAGAAACCTGACCCTCTTGTAGTAGCTTTGCAACCTACCACGTACAAGGTGTACATGGCAGAAATAAATCCTGGTCTCTTAGCAGCCCTCCCGTGTCACACCTGTGTTACTGTACTTGCTAGGGACGCAGTTACACAGATGTGGAGGCTTCTCTGGAGGCTGCATGGCCCAGAGGAATGCAATTATAAGGAAATAAATTAGTTCCCTGTGACTCAGGGGCTTACAACGTGACATTCTGGAAGAGAAGGTGCATTTCAGGGCACAGGTTCCAGGCATATTTCATTGGCAGAAATGTTTTATGGATTTGGCTCCAAATCCTCAGATGCAAAACTATATTTTTCAGGGACAGCTGCCTCTGGAGCTATTGTTAATACGATTCAGTCACATACAGGAACCAAAGAAAAAGGGAGCAGCTCAAATGGGCATCTAGCAACATGATTTTCCACTAACCCTTTCAGGTCTTTGGCTAGGAGATAATATACATCTGCCAAGTAATTTATTGCCACGTCAGGCAGCCCTGAACAGGTGACATAATTACAGCATTCCCAGGAGTTGGAGAGAAAGGATGGTCATCACACTGGTTTGGGACTCAGCAGATCTGAATTCAACTCCTGGCTCTGCCACAGCCGCCCCCTTTCCCCCCATGTGACCCTGGGCAAGTCACTGAGGGTGTGTCTGTACTGCAATAAAACACCCATGGCTAGCCAGAGTCAGCTGACTCAGGCTTGTGGGGCTCATGCTGCAGGGCTATAAAACTGCAATGCAGATGTTCGGGTTCAGGCTGGAGCCCGGGCTCTGGGACCCCCTAGGGCATTGGCTCTCAATTTTTCTAGACTACTGTACCCCTTTCAGGAGTCTGATTTGTCTTGCGTACCCTCAAGTGTCACCTCACTTAAAAACTACTTGCGTACAAAATCAGACATAAAAATACAAAAGTGTCACAGCACACTAGTACTGAAAAATTGCTGGCTTTCTCATTTTTACCATAGAATTATAAAATAAAATGATTGGAATATAAATATTGAACTTAAGTTTCAGTCTATAGTCTAGAGCAGCATAACCAAGTCATTGTATGAAATGTTAGGTTGTACTGACTTCGCTAGTGCTTTTTAGTAGCCTGTTGTAAAACTAGGCAAATATCTAAATGAGTTGATGTACCCGCTGGAAGACCTCTGAGTAGCCCCAGCGGTAAGCAAACCCCTAGTTGAGAACCACTGCCTTAGGGTATGTCTACACTGTAGTGTAAGCCCAAGGTTCAAACTCAGGCTTAAACCTAACCCCCCTTCTGTCTACACACAAATTGTGCTAATCTGAGTCAAACCAAGACCCAGGGTTCAAGCCATATTGCTTTGCAGTGGTGGCCCAGCCCCATTAGACTCATGCTCTGGGAGTCCTCCCCAAGTATACCACAATCCCACAGGCCGACTTTCCTTGTCCTCTGGACGGTCAAGTTTGCTCACACTGCATCATGAACAAAGAACTACAGTAGCCACATTTTGGGAGGGCGCGAGGAAATCTGGTTGGTTGGACTCAGGCCCCATAACGCAGTGTAGATACTGAAGCCCCAGATTGGGATGCAGGGTTCAACAATTCCTAAACTGGTGTTACAAATGAGTGTAGGGGCTCAAACTCAGGTTAACAAACCCAAGGCCTGCTAATTGGAATTCTACTAACCCTGAGTTTATATTGCAATGTAGACATACCCTTTGGCCCATATCCTCAAGGGTATTTAGTGCTCCTCACTTCTACAGCAATCAATAAAAGTGAGGAGTCTAAATACCTGAGGATTTGGGCCTTAGTTTCTCTGTGCCTCGGTTCTTCTATCCATACAAGAGGAATAATAATACTCCTTTTCTTCCACCCTGTGTCTTTTTCTATTTAGTCTTACTAGTTGTTTACACAGCACCTTGTATAGTAGGTTTCTGATTTTGGTTGGAGCCTCTAGCTGTAGCTGTAATTCAAATAATAAATAAGTTTCTGTTATGAGATTAGATGTTTTTAAAGAGATGGATAGCTTAATGACAAGCAATACCACATAGCTATGAAGGGGAAGTAGCAATGTAGGTCACTACATATATGAGAAAAGAATTCCCCACTTATCACATTGCACAGTTCTTAGTTCACCTTGGTCTAATTATGTCACACAGTTAGACTCTGTTTCCTATGGCCAAGGCCACTTGTACATGTGCCCATCCACGTTGTATAGGAGAGAGTTGATTACTATCTTTAATCTCCTTGGGAAGCTGCTGCCTGCTTCTTAACCCAGGATTATCACCTGCTGCCATAATCAATGAAAGGCAGAATTATTTAGCCAAGATTCCACTCTGACTTCTGCTAGCTGGACTTCAGCTGTTGTGCTAAATATCAGGGAACATCACCCAGCACATGACATATCAAATGTTTACTGGCTGTAGTTTGCCCGTTAGGCTTTCAAGTTAATTTCAATTTGCTAGCAGTCTCTTAGTGCTGTGAAATGCACCTCACTTTTAGTCGTTTAAGTTTCAGTCAAATTGTGACTTCCCAGCTATTTCAAGAAACACTGTCAGGTAATTTAGGCTCAGAACTCTACCATATAAATTAATAGAGGGAATGCAGTGAGTCAGCAGCAATGTAATAAAATTATGTTCCAGCTCAGTTAGAAAGGCCTCTTCCTTAGGGCTTTATTCTTGAGGGCTAGACTGGTGTTTTCCAAAAGCAAACAGAAGTGATTTAATAGTAATGGGCAATGAAGAAAAACACTTCCCAGCTAGGGTACAACCCAGTCCTGTAGCTGGTGGAAGTCCTGCCTTCACCCGCTGAAATTACTAAGTAGGTGTCTGCGGGACATTCCTATATTTCCTCTGTGCCTGACCCTGTAAAGTTCCCTCAACCCTCATCAATAGCTCAGCCCCTAGCAGGATCATGCCCACTTACTGTTACGTGATATGTAAACACAGTTCATTTTACACAGGAGACATTTATTAAAGAAGACAGCTACAGATACAAACAAAACATGGTTCCACATAGCTTGAGTCCCAGCTTTGTCTCCCTTGTTTGCCAGTGACTACATCCTGTTTGGAACTCTGTACAGCACACAATTACTGAAGGAACATTTCATTATACTGACAGACTAATTGAGCCTTCACTCTCCAGCCCATCCTCTACATCTTTGTGAGATCAAGTAGAGAGTTAGCTCTCTGCTTTCCAGAAAACAAATAAGACCTCTGCACCCTATAATATTCCCATTTAAAGTTGCTACACTAATGGCCACTGGCCTCTAAATGTATCCACTCTGTCATGAGGAAACAATTTAAAAATATTACCTAGTGTTATGTAGGGCCTACTGCAAACAGCCATATTTTAAAAGACGACCTGAACTTGTGCATGCAAATTTTTAAAAGCCCACAACACCTGTTTGCAAACCCCACATTTGGATTTGCAGATCAGACCACCAGCTGGGCAGGTATGGGACTGAGTCACCACTGCATTACTCCCCTGGCTAGGTTACATCGCCATGGAGCTGGTATAACACAGTGATGAATCAGGGCCATATCTTTTGCATTGCACTCATGTGGGTGCAGCTCAGCCCTATGGGAACACATGCAAAATACTCAAGTTCAGAGGCTGTTCTGAAAGTGACCCAGAGTGTTTGGTGAGCAGAAAGAACCCAGCAGCCTTCTGGGTGCATATCGAGGAAAGCTGTTTATTTCAAGTTCCATTACGTTAGGAATTCAGGGGTGAGGAGAAGGGGGGTGCTGTAAAATGTTTCCAAGGACACACAGCCGGCAGGAGAAGAAATGCTATTTAAGTGTTACAGTATTATAAATAAATGGGAAGTGAAAATAAATGCAATCCCGACTAGATCACTGGGGTGCATGGCCTGGTTGGAGCAGCAGACAGCCTTTGTTCTGGGTTCCAGAAGGCTGCTCTCAGCCATTCTCCTTTTATAGCCGTTTCTGGAAAAAAATGAAAAGGCAGCTATGACCTGGCTGGGCTCTCATTGGAAATCTGGAGGCTGGGAGTTGAGACGGAGAGGTGCCCTATCCTGTGCTGGTTTGCTGGCATCTCTCTCTTGATATTTCAGGCTTTGATCTCCGCTGACATAGCGTCTGAGCCAAAGCTCATTGAAGGAGGCCATCAATCTCAGTGGCCAGGCTCACAGTACTGAGATCTGGGTGAGCAGTTATGAAACTAGCACCACTGTGCAGTTACCCCAAGGGTGAATTTGGCCCCACGTAGCTAACTTTCATTCTTTTCCACAAACACACCAACACTTGTAGTGAATCCAGACATTACAGCTGTCAGCTAAAGCAGTTGCTCAACTTTTCCAGCCTACCGTACCCCTTTCAGCAGGCTGATTTGTCTTGCGTCCCCCCAAGTTTTACCCCACTTAAAAACTACCTGCTTACAAAATCAGACGTAAAAAACAAAAGTGTCACAATGCACTAGTATTGAAAAATGGCTAACTTTCTCATTTTTACCATATAATTATAAAAAAAATCAACTGGAATATAAATATTGTACTTACATTTCAGTGTATAGTAGTACATAGAGCAGTATAAACAAGTCATTGTATGAAATTTTAGTTCATACTGACTTCGCTAGTGCCTTTTATGTAGCCTGTTATAAAACTAGGTAAATATCTAGATGAGTTGATGTACTCCCCTGGAAGACCCCTGTGTACCCCCAGGGGTAAGCGTACACACATACACACATGGCATAAGGTATAGATCACAGGATCTTCTGCTCAGTTAGCTGTCAAAAGCATTAGGACGTACATAGCACATCTTCTTTATAGGTTACTTCCTAGAAGGCAAGATGCACAAACCCATCTCTCTCCCCCCTCCCTCCACCATTGACTTTAGTGGAATCACTGCAGCAAATCCAAAACGGTGAATGAAATGAATAATCCCTGGCAGTGAGTGCAGGTGGGCAGACACGTAGGCTGCCATCCCCTTTGTGCCACCACTCTCTGTCCCTGCTCCTGTTGGGACAGCTTAGCTGAAGTGCCCAGTCATGCAGACTATTCAGCAGCATTGCATGCAGGGAAGGAGGGTGCTTCCGGCTGAATTATCTGCAATGCTCTCTTCTTCCCTGTAGATGGTGCTGTGTCCAGCAGAAAGGCATTGCCAGTGTGTCTGTCAGGGCACATCGGAAGGGAGGGGTGAAATGGCCTGGATTGAAGGAAGCACACAAAGAGAGGAGACACCTGCCTTGCAAACCTGGGGCGGGTTACCCTTCCAATTATTGGTCCTGTAGTAGCATTCGAGGGCCCCAGGCAGGATCAGAGCCCCACTGCATCGGGCACTATGCATAGCGCAGATGGGGTTCCTGGCCCCAAGACCTTGTAGGCTAAACAGACAAGTAAATAGACACAGGGAGAGGGGAGTGAGAGACAGCACAGAAGCAGGGGGATCTGGGGGACACAGTGAGCCCGTTCTGAGTCTTCTGGGAACATATACTTGTTGGTGTATTTGTTTATATTACTGCAAAAGCCCAGCTGGGGCAGAGGTGCTTAGGGTTGGAGTGCGAAGAGGAAAGGATTGTTGGAGCAGGGGCAGGGCAATTGGTGGGGTGAGAGGGAGCAGAAAGGAAAGCAAAGAAAGGAAGATGAGAAGCACAGTGAGAAGAAGACAGGAAGGGACAAAGCAGAGGGAACAACCAAAGCCAAGAAAGCAAATTATGCTTTGAGGGGGAGAGACATATCTAGAGGCCAAGGTTCAGAATTCAATGAACATCTAGAGCCTGAAGGTTTCTCCCTGCTGCTGCTCTCTGTAGGAGATGCTGGGTCTGACTGGGACTCAGTGGGGCTGATAAGGGAGTGGCGAGGGCTGAGAGGCTCTGTCTTGCTCCCTCCACCTTTTAGCGGGTGCAGGCTGTTTTGGGAACAGAGCCCTGTAGTTTGCCCCCTGTCGGCTCCTCCTGGGGGCTGCTGTTCTGCCAGCAACCTATAACCCATGTCCTCCCCCTCCTTCTAGGCCAGGGGGACATCACCTCAGACCATCCACAATCCCCATAAGCCATGCGATAAGAGGGGCCATTTCCAGACTGTGGGGAGGATTTGTTGAATCCCCATTCAACATCCAGCAGATCCCTGCAATACAGGTGGCTTTCCCAGAAGGGCTGCCTGCTGTGTGGCCTATTGCAGCTTCTCCCCATGCCCCCATTTATTACCTTTGATGCTGCATGTTGATTGCCCTTTGAACAAGGGTACCCCGGCCCCTGAGACCAAAGGGCAAACTCTGGAGGAGAACACACCACATCTACAACGTGGCTTTGCCTTCTAGTGCAAACAAAATACCCAGCCCAGGTGTTACAGTGATTTCATTTACTGCCTCCCTGCTGACTAATGCACTGGCTACCCCCAGCAGCCAGGTGCCTCCCCAACCTCACTGGGAACTTCTGACAGCTCCCATGCTGCTAGCCCTCTCTGGGTCCTGCAGCAGCTGGATGCGTCCCCCACTGCATTCTTTCCCTTACAGCTAGGCACCTACTTCCCTGCTAATACCTGCAACAAGCTGGCCATCCCCAAATGCTGCCAGGCCTCACTGGCTAGTGGCAGCAGTTTGGCATTTTCCAGACCTCACCCATTGGGCATTCAGTGGACCATCAGCATGGAAGATCCAGCAGAGAGGGGATCAAATGAGTCTTAAATCCAAGTTTGGAACATGACAGCGATTTTGTCCCTCCCACTGACTTTCAGTTTTGCTCATTATCAGCCCTTCTAGCCTTCCAGGAATGCAGAGGACAAATCGAGGCGGCAGCAACACCTTCCTAAGCTGCTGGGGACCAGCTGTCTCAAGGATTTATTTCCAGGGCCAGCTTCAAAGTTCAAGGGTAATATTAAAAGAACAAACAGAGAGAGGCGTAGTCCCTGCCAGTGACCTTTAGAAGGGAGGCTGCTGTTTTGTGGTTTGCATTTTCTGCACTCAGGCAGCTTTCAGGGGATCATTTTATTCAGTTTAGATTTAAAAACCATTTCAACAGCGATTAGCCTCCAAGCTGAATTTTTCACAGGCTGGCTGAGTAGATGGGGTCAGGGGTAGGAGTAGGGAGAAACATATTGAAATCAGCACTCTGTCGAGGGCTGTCTTTCAGCCTCAGGTCATGCAGCGACACGTCAGGATATGATGATGTGATGGGACATGGCCTGGCTAGACCAGCCCATAGCTGGCCCACCCAAGATAATGAGAGAGGCTCAGGATTATGTCTACATGGCAACTAGACACCCACGGCTGACTCATGCCCGCCAACTCAGGTTCACAGGGCTCAGGCTGTGGGTCTGTTTCATTGCTGTATGGATGCTCAGGCTGGAGCCTGGGCTCTAGGACCCTGTGAGGTGGGAGGGTCCCAAAGTTCAGGCTCCAGCCCAAGCCTGGAAGTCTACACAGCAATGAAGCAACGCTTCAAGCCCGAGTCTGCTGGCACAGACTAAC
Organism: Lepidochelys kempii; assembly: GCF_965140285.1. Classification (NCBI taxonomy): domain Eukaryota; kingdom Metazoa; phylum Chordata; order Testudines; family Cheloniidae; genus Lepidochelys; species Lepidochelys kempii. The sequence continues at coordinate 22,052,138 of NC_136385.1, forward strand.
CATGGGTTTTTCTTTGCTGTGTAGACGTACCCTCAGAGGTCTCACACTGCCTGCTGCTTCCCTTTGCATGAAAGAGTCTAACAGGTTAGGTGCCCACTGTCTCCTCCTGCAATCATATTTGTTTGTGAAGCAGGTCCAGCCTACCACAAAATCCTGCCCAGCCTCTAGAGAGGGGCTCCCCACAATCAGAACCTCTGGCTAGTTATAGAGGGCGTATTGTCAACAGACCATGGATGACTTGTTCCTCCATCCCCTCTTTGTGATGCTAGAGCGGGAGCTGGAAGCTACTGGCAGAAAGCAAGGTTGGATTATTATTTCTTGGATTGCACTCAGGGCTGTAAGGGAACCAGAGGATTGTTCCACCTATGCTGTAAAGCACAACAGACAGGAGCAAAGCTGGAGCCATGTACAAAGGCAGCATATCTCCCGGGTAGGAGAGCCCTGTGGTTTCATCCAGGGTGACACTTTGTTTAGTGATCAGAAATGATGAGGCTTTCAGCATCTATTGACTGGAGAAGGGCTGGGTGTTGCTAGGCATGCATGGCTCTAGTTTCCCGATATACTACAGAATCCTACAAGGCTTTCTGGGGGTCAATTCCTTGAGTATCTTCTGCTTTGTCACTCCAACCATCAGGCCCCTGCCATTCCCTAAATCATCTGGTCCATGTCACTCACCCATTCCATGCTAGTTCCTGGGTTTCCCAGGCCATCCAGCCTGTGTTACACCCCCTTTCCCACCACTCTCCCTGGGGGACCTTTGGAAAGTCACATCCCCCGTACCTCAGTGTCCCTCATCTGTAAAGCAGGGTGCTTGAGTACGCGTTTGTTTTAAACCACACTGTCACTGAAGCTTGGAGAATGGTGGGTGAAATCTCCCACATCTCAGTCAGCGCCTTAACCCCAAGACTACCCTCCCTCCCTGCCTGAGATGGCATAGGGTACATCTACTCTGCAATACAAGCCCAAACTCAGCATATGGCTTAAGCCCAAACCCTTTTAATTGCACGCAATTCTGTCTCACTTGGGCCTGGGGTCCATGACACTGCAGGGTAGGTGGGTTTGAGCCTGGGTCCCACTGGGACTCGAGCCAAAACTCCATAGTTTTGCAGTATGGATGCAGCTTGGGCCCAGACTCAGACCCTGAGAGTCTGCCAATGCTATCCCACATCCAGTGGGCTGGTATTCTTTGTCCTCTCTATCCCAAGAGCAGCCAGTCAACTTTCAGGAGCTGGAACCAACCCCGCATGTCCAAGTACAGCAGCTTGGTATTTAACCCTTCTGTTTTATTCTGACCACTGAGCTGCAAACACTGTGAACCTTCTTCCGCGTTTGCAATGGCCAACAACCTGAACACAGCCAGATTTTGGTGACTTTTTGACGTAAGGTGAGCAAAAAGTTCCATTTTAGCAAGAGTACCAGGAATGACTACGCATACCAGGAGACAACCAAGAAGCTGGCAGTGTTGGGGATTCACCGGACTGGTGACCAGGGCAGGGAGTGGGTTGAGCAGCTCAAGACCAACTACCAGAAACCCACGGATGAGAACTGCACCTCTGGGAACACACTGTGAGCCTGCTCCTTTTACAAGGAGTTTGACCATGTGCTGGCTACTGCACCAGTCTCTGAGTCAGTAGTGCTTCCTGATGGCCTCATCCGCCAGTATGGGGATCTCCTGACCCCCAAACCCATTACAGGACTTGAGGGAGCCAGCAGGGCCTGGCTCAGGTTAGCGAAGTGACTCTGGTGCTGGGACCAGTCCCCACGGAGGCTTTACTGCCGGAGCACCGGCAGCGCATCCTGGGTCCTTGGAGGAGCTTTGTGATGCCTCCTTGAGGAACAGCCTGGCATAGAACTGGCAGCAGAAATGGAAGAGACAGAGCTCACCCTGGGGGCCTGATAAGTTTCGGGCTCCATGTTTGTTTTTATTAACATATGGATGGGAGGGATTTCTAAGTTATGAACCAAAGCAAAAGCTATTTTTGCAAAACCGTGGGCAGCTGCAAGTATCCACTAATGGCGGATTGCCCACCTGGGCCTTGGTGTCCCCTCACACACACCTCTCAGCCACGTGGAACTAAAAATGGAGACCAGGAAGCCCAAACAGTGAAACAAGCATTTAAAAATGAACTTGCCAATTCTTGCTAATGTAAGCGGGGGAATAGTCCCGCTATTGTGGGGAACTTTCCTGGCTTCTGCACTACCCCGGTGAAGTGGGCGAAGTGGGCTAGCGAAAGGATCTGAGTCCTCGCTCTCACTTCCTTTACCCAGAGGCCTCCCTGCCCTTGAGGATGCCCCTTCCACTCTCCTGTCTGGCAGAGTCCTCGTAACCCCGACAAGGCTGGGCCCAGGATTCCTGGGGGACTCGACCCCCAACCCTGCTGTGGTCACCTAGGACAGGGGCTAGGGTGTCCCCACTCCGGGGTACTCTCTCTGCACTGGGCACTTCTCTGACCCACTGACCATTACACACAAGTTAAATCAAATGCAAGTTATTTAATCAACAATTAATTTTTAAAAGAATAAGGAAAAATGGGAAAGGTTAAAGGAAACACATCACCCCGCTCTGTGGCAGGGAACATCACAGTGTCTCTGGAACGTCAGGGCGGTTCACAGTCTGTTCCTTGTAAGTCCCAGGCCTTCTCAGGCCCTGGCTGTGCTGCAGGGATGCTGTGGGTTGGACACTTGCTCTGGTGGTGGCCACACGATCTCAGGCTCTAAGTGGTAGGACCCTTCTTCCCAGTGTCGTCCCCACCCTGTCGGGGTTATGATCCAAGCCTGGCCTGCAGAGCCTCTTGGCTGAGGCATCTCCCTGTGCTGGGCCTGCTGCCCAGGGTCCCCCTTGGTTTCCCAGTTGCTCACTGCACCCAGCTCCGGACTGCTCCAGCCCCAGCTCCACCACTCTGTCTCTGCACTGCTGCTGCTCTGCCTCCAGCTCCCTGGGCTGCTTCTCTGGCCCCTCTGCCTCTGGTTGCTGCAGCTCTGCTCCCAGGACAGGTCTGCTCTGCAGGCTGCTTCTGTGACTCTGCTCCCAGCACTGACCTGCTTCCTGGGCTGCTTTTCTGGCCCCTCTGGCTCTGGTTTCTACAGCTCTGCTCCCAGGGCAAGTCTGCTCTCTCTGAGCTGTGCCTCTGGCTTTGGGGCTGCAGCTCTGCTCCCAGGACAGGGTCTGCTCTCTCTGGGCTGCTTTTCTGGTCCCTCTGGATCTGACACAGTTCTGCTCCCCAGCTCAGCTTGGACCCCTGCTTTCTCCTTAGCTCAGCCCCACTCTGTCTGACCCAGGCAAATCCAGCTCACATGGAGGACGGACCTCCCTGGCCTCCTGACTCCCTGATTAGCCTGCCCGCCCTGTCATTCAGGCTGACCTGGAGCATTGGCCTCTCCCCATTGTTCCTGGGGGCTGTCAGTCTCAGGGTCCTGATTCCCCATCGACCCTTCCCCTTTTAGTGCTTGGAGCTAGCAACTAAACACCCCCACTGAATGTTAGTAAGGGGGCAACAATCCCTTTACACTCAGATGTGCCAGGGAGTTAAAAATAAGAACTTTATATTGCCTTCCCTGTTAGCATGCCACTCCATGCTAACACAATGGTGTAACAAGACGCCTGTAAACGGTGAACTGTCCTGAGAGTGAGGGAGAAGGTTGAAATGTAGTCCATCTATGCGACATGTAGTCCATCTGTGACTACTGGACCATTCTCTGTGTACTCTTTTCACTGCTATTAACCCCGTTGTGTGTACAAAGCTTCTAGGATCCAAGCGTTCCTCTCCCGCCCACCACAGTTCAGTTTTTACAAAGTATCATTTTTTGTCCTTGAGATTCCATAAGGATTTTTTTGTGCATGTGCTCATGCGCTGGACTGTTTGTGAACCGCTGAGACAAAAACTTTCTGTTTTATGCCTGTTTGCAGGCACTTCAAGCTGTGCTGGCTGGTGTACCTCGGCAGCTTGCACCAACTCCAGCAGAAGCCTGGATCTCTCTCCCACCTTGGCCCTGTCCAAGAGGAAGCATGTCCATGATGAACTTATGGTTGACATTCGGGACAGAGCCAACATGCAGATGCAATACAACAGAGAGAAGGATTCCCATGTGGCAAGTGGAATGGTACTGTCAGGCTGCAGAAGAGCTTGAGGACAGAATTGCAGTGTGGGAGCAAATACTTGCACTGCAGTTCCTGGGAAAACAATGTCAGCTGAGGGAGAAGACAGCACAACAGAAAGACTTGTTTGAGCAGCTGGTTCGCTAATGGCTGCAGGAGTGTAGGCTCCAGCTGGTCCTGTACCATGGCGTGCATACCAGGAACACTCTGAACAATTCCCGGGTTTGGTGGCCCGCGCATCCAGACCTTAACATCAGCTGGACAGAACAAATCTGACCCCAGTGTATTTCCATCCCCCCACCCTTGCAGTCCACCCGCCCTCCGCAGGCCTCCATATCTGCACAGTAAGCAGCAAGTGCCTGCTACATGCATGAGAAAGGAAAAGGAGAACATGCCAGGGGACATGCAAAATTAGGGTTTGAGAGGTTTGTTCATGGCACTATTTAATGTTTGGTTGATGCACTTCGTTGCATTTCTGGTTGTGGCATTGGTTAACTACTGTTGTTTTGGTGTTCTAACAGCAGCTGGCCGGACTGGCAATGCTTTAATATTGTTTTTGTAATACAAATAAAGACTTTATTTTATTAGGAGAGTTTATTGCCATCACTACATCATGTCTTATTGTGTGTATTTTGAATAATAAAGATAAACACAGGGCAAGGCACAATGGGCAAGTTGTATCCAAACACAAATTTCTCAGTATGTCTGTGTATGCCAATCAGTAATGTAAATGCAGTTTCCCCCCATTACATTAACAGTCATGTCATCCAAAATACAAATTCATGGCAGTCCATACACCCCTCCATTCACTGTGTACAGTGACAATACCTTCCCCCCACCCCCATTTCATTGTGTGATGTGATAGTACCTCACTCACTGTAAACGCTGCTGTACAAAAACATTACTAAATGTACTGTTCTCCATTGGCCCAGGCAAGTCCATAATATGGAAGCATAAAGCATCTCTGATTACTGTTGCCTGGGTGCATCTTGCTCCTGCTGTGCTTGGTGCCCTTTCTGGCTGAGTGTACCTGTTCAGCAATCCATTACTGTCAGAGTTTCCTTCCAGGGGCAATGGCTCACCTTTGGCTTCACAAAGATTGTGCAGAGTACAGCAAGCCACAATAATGCACACAGCATTGTGGAATCCAAATGGGGCTGTAGACAGCACCAGCAGGATTTCAATCTGTCAAATGCACATTCAACCACCATTCTGCAACTGTGAAGTGTAATTAAACCTTCTTTTGTCAGGCCCTCTGATATCAGGTTATAGTTTCATAAGCCAAGGCAAGAGGGGGAACACAGGGTCCCCCAGAATAATGGTGGGGACAATAACTCCACTTATGACAATGTCATTTGGTGAAAATAGTGTCCCAGCTGCCCATGAATGTAGATTCCTGACTGGCAGAAAACCCTGGCACCATGAACTTTTCCAGTGCAGCCCATGTTGGCGTCCATGAATTGGCCCCTGTGGTCCACAACAACCTGCATAACAGTGGAGCAGTACCCTTTGTAGTTTATATACTCATGTACTCCGGGAGGGGGGCAAACTGTGGGCATGAGTCCCATGAATAGCCCTGGTGCAGTCTGGAAAGCCCATTCTCTCAAAGCCAGATATTACTTCAGGGATATTGTCTATGCCCATCACCGGCGTTGGGGAACTCACATGCCTGACTGCCTCAGAACCTTCTGCCACCACTTTACTCTCAGTTGATTTTACCAGATTGGTTAGCAACAGACCTGTAGTAGTCTGGGGTAGCCAGCTTCAAGATGGTTATAGCAATTTGATTCTGAGCCCCTATGGCCACCCTAATGCACATGTCCTGGTGCTGGAGGGTCAGGGCCAGCTGCTTATAAAGCTCCAGAAATGTAGCTTTTTTCATGCAAAAGTTCTGGACCCACTGCTGGTCATCCCAGGTCTGCATGATAATGTGATCCCACTAGTCTGCACTTGTGGCCCTGCTCCAGAAGCGCCGGTCTATGTAAGGGGTATCATTGCTATATCATCAGTCATGAGCAGCATCAGCCAGTTCCAGGCTTGCAAGTTTGCAGCGTCCTCCTCCTCCTCCTGCTCCATCAGGTACCTTCGGTGAGTTAAAAAAAAAAATCACCAAAATGGTCACCAGCATCTCATGGAAGCACAGCCTGTTTCCTGAAACAGGAGCGAAAGCCCAAGCAAGAGAAGTTCTTCCAATGGCAACTCCTCCATATTGCTAGTTCCGGTTGCTGGGAGCAAGCAAACTAAAATGTCAGCTTGGCAGGATGTGTAGGAGACTGTGACAATTTCCTGTGACATGTGAGTTGGACAGTCAAGTTTTCTCACGCTACACCACGAACAAAGGGCGAGAGCAGCTGTGTTGTGGAAGGGTGCTAGGTAGTCTGGGATACGGTAGGTTGTATGTGGGTCTGTGTACCGCAGTGTGGACGCTGGCAACTCGGTGTGGGATCCAGGCTCAAAAATTCTTCAGTTGGACCACCAATGAGTGTGGTCACTCAAGCCCTGGTGTTTCAAACCCAAGGTCCACAAACTCAAGTCCCACTAACACTGAACTTACGTTGCAGTGTAGACATAGCCACCGTTGCTACTGCTGTGTCAAAGTAAAGCTCCCTTTCAGATACAGCTGCTGACTGTGGAACATGCTAGTCCCAGCTTGAGTGCCAGATCCCTTAAAGCACAGAACATTGAAAGGCCGGCAAAGGAGAGACTCTGCTGCCTCCACTTAAATCTGCTGCTCCCCAGGCTGCGTCTGCCCCAGTGAGTTTCAGTCACTCTGGATGGCTGCCCACCCCTTCTACAATGACAATATAGCCGAGGGCTAAAACGCTTCCATAGTCTGACCAAGGGGAAACCCAGTCTCCCAGCCCCCCATAGCTCCAGCCCCAGTTATACTTACTGGAGCACTCTAATTTGATCAGAGGCCCAGGGCAGTGTACAGAAAAAATGCTCCAGTAAGACATAACTGAACACCTCTCTGCAGCTTGATTCCTGTGCAGGCCTCCATAGTCTCCCCACCTGCTCTTTAGTTTGTTTGCTTCAGCATAATGAAGCATTCTCCCCCAACTCCATCTCACTTACACTGGACATGGGGTGGTTCTGCTTGGCTGTATATGGCACAGTAACTTTGCCAGAAGGCCAGGAATAAATTAGCGGGTGGTGGCACTGGATTTAACTCATGTCAGTCATTTATTCTGGCATACAGGCTTTTCCAGATTGATACAGGGGTTCTGAGATCGACTCAGCTGCCTGTGTTGTTAAATCCATCACAGATTTCATGTGACACTGACTTATCCAGTGCTTTAGTGACACTGTATTAAAGCAATGTTAGCTCTGGATCGGAAACAGCCCAAACGCCAACATGATTAATACAGCACCATAAACATACATCGTATTGAGCATAGACAGAGACAGGGTCCCTGCATTACCCAGGACTTAAGGCCTGATTTTTAAATGGGCTCTTCTCCCATTCAGGAACCACAGTGGAGCACTTCTGACAATCTGGCCCCTCAATTTAGGTGCCTGGATGGCAGAGGAGCTCTTTTGAAAGAATGGCCCTTGCAATCTAACTCAAACCAACAAAATACACAGGACAGCCATTCAGATCTAAGAGCATTCATTTCAAATGCAAAGGCAGCACTGGGCCGCTCAGCACAGAAAGGGCTTTGCAAACAAAGTGGGTTTAAGAAGGGATTTGAATAGGGGTGGAGAGAGTTTCAGCTGGAGCGTGGGGAGGGGAAGGCTGTTCCAGACATAAGGTAAGGAGTGGCAGGAATGAAACTCAGGCAGCCCCTACGCTAGGGCATTTTTGCTAAAATTCCTTTTCATCATCAGAGTAGAGTCTGGGGGCTGATAACCTCCTTGTGCTTTCCTAGCCAGGGGGTTTGTACCTCTTTGGCCTCTGTAGGGACTATGGGCCCAACTCTCCCTGGCCTTGCACCATGTGTGGGCATTTATATCTTCGCAGGGGAGGTTTAAGCCATTGCCTGACCAGCAGGGTAGGATTTCACGCTCACTTTGCACCAGGGTAAAGGACTCTGTCCAAGGCATTGGAGAATCAGGCCCTTACTTGTCTCCATTTACTTTAAAAGACTGAGAGGGGGGGGGGAGTCCAGACAGTGCTGCATTCATTCTTCAGTGGTGGTTGCACAGTGATAATACAGCAGCTAAATCTGAACACGGATACTACAGAACTGCAGGGGGCTTGCCTTACACTCCCAGACCTCTGACATGCTATTTACCTTGGGAAAAATTATTGCCTGGGGGCCAACCCCATTCACTTCTTCTCGTGATCTGCTGTTAGCAAAGGAGAAGGGGGTGTGTGCATGTGTGTACAGGAGCTGGAATACAGAAAGGTGATCAGACCAGAACTGCTTAGAATCCCTCGCTGCTCTTTACACTGACATATGGCTAAAGACAGACATTGCTGGTAGTGTGCTAAACAGGAAAAGGATTAACCCTGTAACAGGCCAGTGTCAATGTGGTGTCATTTGCAGTGCAATGTGTACACAGATGCTGCGCTGTGGAACCTTTTGGAGCCTGGGACTCAGCTTTGTGGATCTGCCTCTGATTTTCCCCTGCTTTAAATAAAATAAAGAAAGAAAAAGCAAACAGAACTGCCACCTCATTGTGTTTTCTAGTCGTTAGACCAGCAAACACAGAGTCAGGACTCCTGGGATAGTGTACACAGCAACTAGACACCTGCAGCTGGCCAACTCAGGCTTGCGGGACTTGGGCTGCGAGGCTGCTTCATTGATAGGGCCCTACCAAATTCACGTTCCATTTTGGTCAATTTCACAGTGATAGGGTTTTTAAAATAGTACATTTCATGATTTCAGCTATTTAAATCTGAAATTTCACAGTGTTGTAGCTGCAGGTCCTGACCCAAAAGGGGGCCATAGCCAGCTGTGGTGCAGCAGTATGGATGGCATGGTATGGTACGGCCGCTATGGTACGCCTTTAGCGCTGGGACCTCAGCCAGCAGCCACCACTCTCCAGCCACCCGGCTCTGAAGGCAGCAGCGCAGAAGTATGGGTGGTGTAGCAGATTGCAGCCTCACCGCCACAGCGCCTCCTGCTGGTCGTCCTGGGAATTAGCCCTTTCCAGCCTTGAAGCGCCTCCTTCTGGCCAGTGTCTCACCTGCCTCAGGCCAGGGCCGGTGCAAGGATATTTTGCACCCTAAGTGAAACCTCCACCTTGCGCCCCCTCACCCCCCTGCCCGACAGCCTCCGAAAACTAGTAAACTTAACATTATAAACAGCCTGTCAGAATGGGTAACGGCTGTCGTAATGTTTCTTTTTTACCTTTAAGGCGTTTCAGTTGTTTGCCATTGCTTTTGATGGTGTCCCATTCAAAGTCTTACTATTGTGCAAAGCTAAACAATTGAGCCTTGCATTGCATCACCAGCCAGGTTAGGCAGGGTGACAAATCCCCCTTGCCCCAAAGGGCCATTATCCCCTGGTGACTAATTTCTACTCCAAGTCTCTACAGCAGACTTTTAAGGTAAATCCATTATTCCTTCAATATTACCCATGCACACATCTCACAAAGATTCTCACTCTTGACAAGTTACCAGCCTTGTGTAGATCCCTTCCATGTTCCTCTTTGTGGGTAAGTGCCCTGTGAGACACGTGTGGGGTGCAGTGAGTTTGCCAGGCCTGCAGTGACAGCTGTTTGTGAAGATCAGGGGCCCTTTGCCAAGGGATGCTAGTGTCACTGTGAGCTTGGGGTGGCTGACAGTATGGGGCAGGGCACTGAGGCTGGTGTGGCAGGTAACACTCACTGGGCTGGGGGGGGCAGGTGATGCCGGGATGGGGCAGGTACCTGTCAGTCTCCAGCGCTTGGGCCATGCCAGGGCCAGCAGCCTCTTCACCTTGGAGTCTCCCCCACTTGCCCAGGGGCCACTCCTCCTCTCAGGCTCCCCGGCTGCTGTTGTCGCGGCCGCCCAGGAGGACGCGGGCTGGGGGCGCTGCCGCGGGGGAAGACGCAAAGGGCCGGGCTCGGCGGGGGCCCCGCACCTGCTGGCCGAGAGCGGCAGGAACCGGGCGCCGCTCGGGGGGAGCCGGGCGGCCCGAGCCCAGGGCGCCTACGCTCTCCACCTGCCCCTGCTGCTGTGGAGGCTGCCACTGCCCTGGGCTCGGGCCTCCCGGCTCCCCCCCGAGTGGCGCCCGGTTCCTGCTGCTCTCGGCCAGCAGGTGCGGGGCCCCAGCCGAACCTGGCCCCTTGTGTCTCCTCCGCAGCAGCCCCCCCTGCCCACATCCTCCCGGCTCCTGGGTGGTCACGGCGGCAGCAGCCGGGGAGTCTGAAAGGAGGAGTAGCCCCTGGGCAAGCAGGGAAGACTCCGAGGTAAAAAGGCTGCTGGCCCTGGCATGGCCCAAGCGCTGGAGACTGACAGGTACCTGCCCCTAAGCAACAGTGTAACAAAAATTGGGGGCACCACTTTTTGGCACCTCCAAATGTTGGTGCCCTAGGCGGCCGTCTAGTTCACCTAGTGGTTACACCAGCCCTGCCTCAGGCCCCGTGTCCCTCCCGGACCCCGGTGCCCTTTCCTCAGGGTTCTGCCCCCAGCAGTACCCCCACACTTTGGGGCACTCCCAGGGGAACCCCCAACCCTGTAATCCCACCTTGCCTCAGTGGCTACTGCCAGTCGTCATCTAGCCCCCGCTCACTGGGGCAGACTGCAACCTGTAATGGCCCCTCATCATTAGCAAGGGGGTAGGATCTGCTGCCTTTGCCTATCCCTGGGCTACACCTCTGTAGCTCAAGCACCTTCTTAGGCCTTCACCAAAGCCTGCAGGGTTGCCAGGTTGAAGCTCCCCAGCTCCCTTTGCCCTTCTCCAGCACAGCACAGCACAGCACAGCACAGCACAGCACAGCACAGCACAGCACAGCACAGCACAGCACAGCACAGCACAGCACAGCTCCCAGTACCTTACTCCCAGGCAGCTAACCCTTCCCACTCCAGGGCTAGAGTGAGACTCCTCTGTCTCCCAGCACTTTTATCCAGGCCAGCTGTGGCCTAATTAAGCCAGCCACACCTGGAGACAACTTCCTCACCAGCTTCCCTCTTAATCCCTTTTATCTCTGAGTGGGGCAGCTGCCCCACGACAGGTGGCATGGTATGATATTGCCACCCTTACTTCTGCACTGGCCCAGGCAAGTCCAGCTTCAGAACTGAGCACCTGGCCAGAAGCCACCGCTCTCTGGCCACCCAGCTCTGAAGGTAGCAGTGCAGAAATAAGGGTGGCAATACCACAACCCCCCCCCACAATAATCGACCCCCCCCCAACCACGACCCTCTTTTGGGTCAGAACCCACAGTTTGAGAAATGCTGGTCTCCCCCATGAAATCTGTATAGTAAGGAAAAAGTAGACAAAAGACCAAATTTCAAGGGAGAGACCAGATTTCATGGTCCGTGACGCATTTTTCACAGCCGTGAATTTGGTAGGGTCCTATTCATTGCTGTGTAGACTTCCGAGCTTGGGGTGGAGCCTGGAATCTAGGAGCCTGCGGGGTGGGGGGGCAGATCTTGGGCTCTAGCCCGAGCCCAGATGGCTACACAGCAATAAAACAGCCCCGCAGCGCGAGCCCCGTGAGCCCGAGTCGGCTGATATGGGCCAGCCCTGGGTTTTTCATTGCTGTGTAGACATACCTCTGGGTTCCAGGCCTGACTCCACTACTGATTCACTGTGCGACCTTGGGCAAGTTGTTACAAGCAAAATTGCTCAGTGAGCACTGATTTGGGGGCACCCAGAAAACGGCAAACCATTTTTCTTTCCTACTCTGCAGACGTAGCTTGGTCCTAGGAGGTTCTGAGCAATTGCAACCCTCCTGTCAGCTTCAGTAGGAGTTACAGGGGCTCCACACAGCCCTGGCTGGCAAGTGAGCTGCTGATACAGGCCATGGCAGTTTTGGCCAGAGAAGAGCATGAGCTCTGGTGTCATGCACAAATTCCAATGTCTGTAGTTTAATTTTGCCACCCTGACTTCCCCAGGCTGTTTCAATGATGTACAGTGTTGTTCTTCACATCTCCTAAGCCTTTGGATAGCGCTGCTGGGGGCTGTTGGATCAATGGGAGTTAGGTGCCTACATACCTTTGAGGATCTGGGCCACACCGCCTTCCACCTCAGAGGTGGGTGCATATCTTCCACGGTGAAGCATTGCATATTTGGTTGGATTTTCAGCGCTGCTGAGCCAGAGCTTCATTGGAGAATTCAGCACCTCTACAAAAAGATAGGCACATAATCTGTTCTTGGAAAGGTGCAGTAGACAGGAGTTATTATTCTGCTTTGAGACAATTAGCCCAGCTATTGAACAACAGGAAGTGGCCACTAGCACATCACTCTGCTAGTCAGGGGGGTAGACGGGGACATTCTTTGCACAGTCCAGTTTGGCATCTTAGAAAGTTTTGCGTGCTCATGTGGCTAAAAGGAGGGAATGTTCCTGCCCTTAGCACATGGTGCTAGGGAGCCAGCATCTAAAACTGTTCCAGAGGGTGAAAGATCACTGAGGCCTTGGGAAGAACAAGCTGCTGTCTCAAGAGCTGAGCTGGATGGAAACTGTGGCAAATTATGGAAAGCAGGGAACCAGGAAGTGTGAGACACAAACCTGCCTGAAGAAAGGCACCGGGAGAAAAGGTAACTGGGGGATCCAGAGAGAGAAAAGCCAGAGCACTCAGTCAATGCAAACAGTCACACTGCTTAATAAAGGTGCTGTTTCCTACAGGAGACCGATGCCATCTCATCCATCTGGAGCTCCCGTTACAAAACTCCCAGCTAATTCAGTGGTTGCAGAGATGACACCCAAAGAGCAGCAGGGGCAAAGAAAAGACAGCTCTGGAGACTGGAGGAAAACAAGAGGCCCCAAAGCAAAGAGGATTTGAAGAGTGTCAGAATCACCCTGACAAGCCCCAACTGGGAACAAAACTCTGCACTGGTCCCATTGTGTCTTCAATTCTAGGCGAAGATTGGGCCTGATGCATCAGACTGAAGTGTGACTTCCCAGGGAAGTAGATGCCTGACAAAGTGCGGCCATGAGAATGTTCAGATGTTGCCCCCTTCCCCTCCATGTCTTGGCCAGTCTGTTTCCTTCCACCTTTCCCATAGAACTGACCTGGGCTGGATTTGAACAGGAACCTACAAGGAGAAGGGCTCCATTGCCCTCAACCCATTCAGAATTACTAAACTGGAGAGCCTGCTGTCCATCCCTGCCGAGGTGACTTCGGTGGTAATTAGCATTAATACCAACAGGAGTTCATGCCTTGCCCCTCTGCACATAGTGGACTGGATGGAGAACCCAAGCCCTGAGAGCTCCCATAAGGATCCATACAAAGAACTGAATGCATCCGATGAAGTGAGCTGTAGCGCACGAAAGCTTACGCTCAAATAAATTTGTTAGTCTCTAAGGTGCCACAAGTCCTCCTTTTCTTTTTAATTAGAACTGTTTAAAGGTCATCAGCAATGAGAAAACAAAACTGTAAAGAGAAAGCCTGAACGGTCTGATTAGTTGGATTGGTTTTGAAAGAGCACTTTTCTTCTTTTTTAAAATTACTGGAAGCAATTCCTAAATTCTGCTTGGAGAGCCCCTACAGGACCAGAGAATTGACCAGAGGTGTTAAAATTTTCAAAGAGATCTTTTTTTCCCCAACTGTTTGTCAGGCATCTGAGTTAAATAAGTCTTGGCGAAAGCAAACACTATTTTAAACAGCTCTCTTCCCCATTCAGTTGCTCAGGTTTCATTTTCTTCGCATCTGCAGTATCATAATCTTATTAACAGCTCATCAGTTGGTTACAGAGTTTCCAAGACAAAGAAGAGAAAACATGATTTAATCCCTAATGTAAAACACAAGCAGAAAAAACCCTATTTTACTTTTTACAAACAAAAGCAATTTTCAGGCCTCCTTTAATCATAATATAAAAGCAAAAAGGGATATAGCCCCTTCTCATAAGGAGGAGAGGAAGGATTCTCCAGTGATTAGGTTTCTAACCTGGAATTCTGGAAATGCCGGTTCATTTCACTGCTTTGCTATAAGCTTACTGCACGACCTATGGCAAGTCACAGTCTCTCAATTCCCTCTCTGTAACATGAGGTTAATAGCACTTCTCTACCTCACAGGGGTGTTGTGAGTAAGGGTAAATACATTAAAGACTGTGAGGTGCTAAAATAGTACAGGAAGAGGAGCCATGTAGATACGCAAGGTGGGTGACCTGAGGGAGGGGGCCATGACTGCCTGCTTGGCAATCTGTCTGCACATAGCCACACCTTTGAAGGGAGAGTCACCTGCAAGACTAGTGGGTTTAGCCAGATTGTGCCTTTGTTTAATTTCTGCTAGATCCACCCCACTTTAAGCTCTCTATTACTAAAGGCAGCATACAGCTCAAGTCACCCTGCAAGCTTCAGTTACTGAACTGCTGTTGGAGACCCTTCTAGTCTTGTATTTCCACCTATGGCATGAACATCTTACCTCGTTGTAACAGCAGCCACTGGTGTCAGTGGCAACAGCCTGTTCCCTTGTTATAAGTTGTCTTTTTCAGTCCTTTCCCCATTTTATGTAACTGGTGTCAGGAAGCCTAGATCAGTCTCTTACCAGCACACCTGTCCATCCCCCGTTTATTGCACCAGCTGTCATTTTAAGTCCTATTATGAGCTTTAGCCCCCCACAGGGACATTTAGGTGCTGCCCATCCATCAGGGAAGTCATATTGAAAGCCATAGGGCTGGCAGCTTAGATGTTCATCTGTAAAGAGATGTGTTACTTTGTGAGGCCAAAGGCTGTGTGACCCATGCTGAAACATTTTGCTGCCAGTGCAGTTCTCAACAGGGGCAGCACCAGGAAGCTTCCCTGGCACTTCTTTCTCCATTAGCATGGAAAGACAGAGGTCAGGTAATTCACCAGCTGGCAATGAGGGGGCCATTGTGTCGCCTCTCCTTTGGCACTTTGGCCTGTGTGCTGAAACTGCTACCAGTAGTGACTGGATTGCCTGCTGGGCATTTTCTTGTAAGTGTTGACAACCCATAATGGTTAGAGTGAAGAAGTGCCAATGTTAAGAGGAGGAGGAAGTAGCGTGGGGATGGTATGGGAGACCAAGGAAAGAGGAATCTGAGGGCAGCAAAGTAGGAAATTGATGATTGTAATGGAGAACAGACTGCCATGGAGCTGAAAGGGTCATTTCATTTTGAAGGAAGTCTTGCATGTTTCTTGCAGGTCCTGTGTTGTTCTAAGACCACAGCACTTTTATTTAAACCTTAGTTCATGTTTAAATAAAAAGTGAATGCAACAGCAACCAGACCCTGATGTTAACTGCAGCGTGCAGCTCCCTGCACTCCAGAACCCTGCCTACCAAAATGGAGGATGGACATGGTCACGTGCCAGTTGTGGGGTGGCAAATTGTGCTTGTGTGGGCCTTCAGCCTGACCCACCCAAACTGCGGGCTGGTGGGCCTTCAGCCTGACCCACTCAAACTGCAGTCTACCCCTCTGATCTGTCTCCTGGGTGCTGCTGTGTTCACCTCTCACAGTCACAGTACGGGAGAAAGAAAGAAGTGCTTTGAGACATTGTTTCTTTCATCATTATGATGATGATCATCATCCCCTCCTCTCTCCTTTCTGTGAAAAATTATGGAGTCTGGAAGGAAGCGACCTATCACTAATCAGCCTTTGCCCGACCCCTGTGGGGCAGGGATGTGTCATCCCCATTTACAGGGGGAGCAACTGAAGCAGGGGCAAAGTGACCTAGATCACACATGAAATCTATATCAGAGCTGCATTTTCAGTGCAGCAGTTCCTAGCACAGCCCTTTACTGCACCAACCATTAGCTTGAGCGAAGTTATTGATGACTCAGCACATCCAGCTTTTAGCCATATGACTGGTTTTCTGATAGATTCAGATATTGACTTGTGAACTAACATGCTATCATAGGGACGGCCTTTGATCTAGCTAAGAAAGAGTGAAAGAAAGAGGAGCGATCACTTCATGCCTTAACTACTGAAGTTAGATAATCCCATATGCTCACTTCCCTTTATATATAACCTCTACAACACGATTCCATGCTCTGTTTATACTGGTATGCACATGGACAGCAGCTTCCACACTCCTGACTCCTAAGGCCTGGTCTGTCTGGTATTTATGTATTCTGCTACATTGTGTAGCCCTTTCTTAGCTATTTAAATGGAAACACCTAATGTATTTTAGAAACTCTTCTGTGTTAGATGAGTTAGCAAGGAGAGTTCTTCTGCACCAGATACTTTGGATTGCATTGCCCGAGATGTTTCAGGAGTCTGTAGCAGGTGCCAGTGATTTTGGGGAAGAGTAGGGCTGTCCCAGCCCTGCTGCTATACAGATTTCAGCTAAGGCAGGTGGTGGGGAAAAGGATGCATTGCTGAGGGTTCTGCAGAGTTACACCTCTGCAGAAGAATTGAGTTGGAAGTTCAAGCTGTTTTTTTTTTCCAAACCCAGTTTTCCTTACACCTCTGCACACACATCGAAGCTCTCTCCAGAAACCTGAGCCACCTGCTCCAGCCTGACTCATTTGCTGAGACCACGTTTTCACCTTTCTAGCCAATCTAGCATAATTCATTGCTACAGCAGCCATACTGAAGTCAGACCCTGGATTGCTCCTAAAACCTGGATTTTTTCAGGGAAGGTGAAAAAACCCATGCCCAATAAAACCTGATGCAGAAGCAAAGGGTATATCGTTACTACAAAATTAGCCTGGGTGACTGGCCCCCAGGCGTGAGTAGCCACACAGTAAAGCCCTATCCAAGTTACTATGCTCCCCTGGTCTGTCACCAGGACTTACAGAAGTCTAAGTATATTACATCAGCACTATTACCATTATCAACCAAACTTGAAATCTCTTCCAAATAAATTAGTTGAACAATTAATTATATTACCCTCTTTTAAGTTTTTATTAAAGAAGTCCCACATCATTATTTTACCTGAGGTCAATGTCAGGCAGACAGGCCAATAATTACCTGAGTTGTCCTGTTTGCCCTTTTTAACTGTTGAGATAGATTGTCCATATCAGTTGTTTTTAGCTACTGTCAGGATGCTGAGATGCCACATCAATGGGCTCAGTATAAAACTGACTAAAAGTGACCAAGAGATTTTTAAGTGTTAATAAGTGTCTCTCAAAGCACGTCCTCCTATCCCTCCAGCTCTTGCTATCGGCTCTTATCCAGGAATGAATCCTATGTCATTCCACCTGCATGGAGCTCGCTCCAGGATCAGGGCTTTACTCAGGTCAGCTGCAATTAGCACAATGACAGACTTCTCAGGCTCCATCAAGTTAGCTCTCAATCAGCAGGCAGAGTCCTCAGAGGTACACAACATCTGCCACTCCTGTCAGTTTTGAACAGCGGCTGCAGACACTTTGCATCTTTCAGAGTTTTTTCCAGCATGGGAGTCCTGTATAGTCTTATTTTAGATTTGGTCTCACCAAGACCATGTTTCCAGTCATGGTGTGTGGCATTTTTTTAAACAGGGAACGTGGAACATTTTTTCTGGAAAATTCTGCACAGTAGTAATTTGTGGCCAAAAGCTAGGGAAAGTTTCAACCATCTGTGGAAGACACACTTGTGATCATTGCAATAGTGAGTCTGTCCCTGTAAGGTCCATGCACAAAGGCTATTGTTTTCATTTTCCTCTTGCAAAAGCAGTTTTGTACTAATGATTCTAGTAAATATACTGGGATAAACACTTGTTAATAGGAATCAGGAGAAAAATGGGGAAGGGTAGGGGTGTGGCAATGTAATATCACTTTGATAGCCTTGCATGGAAGGTGCTAGAGAAGAACAAAGCACTTCACAAACATTAGTTTAGCCTCAACACCAAAATGAGGCAGGGAAGTATTATCACCCCCATTTTTAGGTGGGGAAGACAGGCCCAGGGAGTTTGGGGTGACTTGGGTCTGATCTCACAACAAGTCAGTGTCTGAACTGGGAACAGAATCAGAGTCCTGGGTCCCCATCCCCCGTGCTAACCACTAGGACAGCTTTGATTTTCTGTAAGACTGGTTTGGACAGATTTTGGAATCAGATGCTGCCGTTTCAGCAACATATTATTAGCTCCCACTGTTCTCTGGGGGGAGTGTCAATATTAGCCAAAACCCAACTGTACATAGTCTTTATTGGTTTCTCTTTTCTGCTATCCACTAACCCCTTTATACAATATACCAGGGGTGGCCAAACTGTGGCTCGAGAGCCAGATGCATCTCTTTTACCATTACAGTGCAGCTCACAAGCCCCCTCTGCCCCACCCTTCTCTGCCTACCAGACTTGGGGCGGGGGGGAGCTTGGGACCTCTGCCTTGCAGTGGGGAGGGGGTAGAAGCTTCTGTCCAGCAGGGAGGAGGGTCTCAGGGCTTCAGCCCTGCTGGGTGCACCTGCTAGGGCTTGGGGCTTCAGCAGGAGCGGGGCTGAAGCCCGGAGCCCTGGCTCCTGGCAGGTGTGCTCCAGCTCTCGAACTTCTGAAGATTGTCATATGTGGCTCGGAGGGCCAGTAAATTTGGCCACCCCTGCAGTATACCCTCCTCTCACCTTGTGATGGCACAAGTGAGCCATATTTATGCACACTTGCCTGCAGCATCATGGGTCACTGTATCAGTATGTTGATAAGACATCTGTATGGACACGTCATGCTGGTTTTGGACCGGCCATGGAATCTCTGGAGGGGCTCCCCCTGTGGCAATATAACTTCTGGGGGCTGCGTTTCCTGTGGCCAGTTCACACCATCGCGACTGCCAGTCCTGTGCTTAATTAAAAGGCACAAAGCAGGGAGAGGACAGGGGAGGTCTGGCCACAGAATGTACACCAAACAGCTTGCACCGAGGCCAAGAACAGTTTCTGAAAGTTATAAACCCTGACAATTGGAAGAGTGCTCCTCAGCAACCTCCGTAAACATGACCCTCCCCCATCACTGTCGTACTGGAAGTGCCTTTTCCCTGGAACGTTTGGACATCAGGAAGCCAGTCTCAGTGAAAGACAAGCTGTGCTTTTCTGCTTGTCTCTTAAGGGGGGGGAGGGGAGGGGAGTTGACTAGGAAAACAGATACAGGAAGCCAATTCCAAACACGGTTAAACTTTGCCTCGTTCCTATTTACAATAAATAAGCAATCCAAGAAACCCAGCTGAGTCTCCTTGCCCCTTTAGATCAGGGCATCAAGCACTCCTCCCACACCCACTCACACCTCTTTAGGTCGTCTCCTCACATAAACCCAGAAACACTTCCCAGGGACAGCTTACAAAAGTCCCAACTTCTCCCCCGTCCAGAAGAGAGACTGAGCAGCCGGAAGAGCAATCAAGGGTTAGGAGCAAGAGACAGGGCACAGCATCCTCAAACCCCACCCTATACACTTGTAAGTATAGTCAGGATGAGCTCTACCCTGACATCTGGTGGCGAGTCATGGTGGGTTGTGGAAAAGAACTTCAGGGGCTGATCTCATTTGCACAGGCACACCCACCCTGCCTAGATGGTCACTTTGGCTGCTGTAGGAGCCCCAGTTTCTCTGTTATTGGGGCAGGAATAAACTGTTATTATCCAGATTATGTGAATCAAAGACAGTGGAACTGTACTCGGCCTTTTGTTATGATGGAAGGACTCACCATCAACTAAGCAGCACTCGCTAGGCAAGGGTCATGGGTTCCAAAACCCAGTGAGTGAAGAAAGGCTGGGTATAGGTATTAATATGTGGTGGTATGGGCCCTCCTGGTGAGGGTCTTATATGCTAATTGTGCTTTCTCCTCTGTGGAATATCAGAGCTAATTTTAATTCCATTAGGAGTCTAGTTATAGATTACTGAACTGAATTCACTTTGGGCTAATAGTGCACCAGCACTGAGGCTCCCCTGCTACAAGTTGAAATCACAAAAGAGCTAAACTTACTAGAGCTGAAATCACTGAGTGTTGTGTTAAGTAGTGGGGCAGCCTGAAGCTATATGGCGAAGTAGTTTGTGGGACAGTGAACAGAGCGGCTGGTGGAGCAGAGCAGTGCAGTTTGCGGGACGGAGAGCAGAGCAGTTTGTCGGATGCCTAGAGCAGCTCATGGGGCGGCTGGCAGAGCGGAGCCCCATGGGGAGGTGGGGCAATCAGCCTTGGACCACGTAAGGTGCCCCTTAAACCCGCCCCCATCTCCACCCAGGTTGGGAGGTAAAACTCTGCAGATAAACTTTTGAACTCTGGGGCTGCCCTGACCAGAGACAGAGACTTTTGGGTCGTTGGACTTTGGGTGATTTTGGGTTGCTGGACTCAAGAACCAAAGGGAAAGGACACGCCCCACTTTGCTTGGGGTGGGTTTTTTGCTCATGGGTTGTGTTATGAATCCTGTTGGTGATGTTTCCCCAACATAATGCCACGTTGTTTCTCTCTGTTATTAAAAGGCTTTTTGCTACACTCAGACTCTGTGCTTGCGAGATGGGAAGTATTGCCTCTTGGAGGCGCCCAGAGGGTGGTATATATTTGTCCCAGGTCACTGGGTGGGGGCTCGAGCCGGTTTTACATTGTGTTATTGGAATGGAACCCCTAGATACTGAACCTGGCCCTTGTTGCTGCCAACTCTGACGGGCAGAAGGGTTACACACTGAAGCCACCTTATCCCTCACTCACCAACACCTCCTGGGATAGCTTCAGAAGGCCCCAGTGGCCCTCAGCAGGAACAGACTGAGCAGTAGGTTGAATACCAAGGACTCATTCAGCCCCAAGAGCCTGCTCGTGCCCTCTAACACCAGGAGGTCTTTCCGCACTGGAGCATCAGTTTGTTGGGAAGGTGGGTTTGTAGAGGGGGAGGAGAATAAAGGGCCAATAAGAAAGAGCTACAGAAATCAGATTTTGCGAGGGAAGAATTTTAAAAGAGCAGATAGTTGCATTTCCCCCCACTTTTGCCTCCATGGAATTATGGCTGTTTAGCAAGCCTGTTAGTTCTTCGGGACAGAGACCTCTCTTACTTTGAGTGCCAAACTCCTAAAATGCTTAATGCATCCAAATGAGCTACTGTTTAATACCATAGGATTCCTTCAGAGGTTTCACACAAATTGCATTCAAGATAGTTTGACAATCTAGAACTACACCCAGGAGAGCCCCATCATGCAGGACACAGCCACACTCCAGAGAGCTCTGTCAGCCTTTCCAAAGCATGTTGAGATCCTTAAATTAAAGAGTACAAGATATTAGGGCTATTATAAGACCAAGAGCCAGGTACAGGAGAGCCTTTTGCTATGGTCTAGAGCAGTGTTTCTCAACCGGGGTATCCGTAACCCTAGGGGTATGCAGAGGTCTTCCAGGAGGTACATCAACTCATCTAGATATTTGCCTCGTTTTACAACAGGCTACATAAAAACCACAAGCAAAGTCAGTACAAACTAAAATTTCATACAGACTTGTATATACTGCTCTATATAGTATACACAGGAATGTAAGTACAGTATTTATATTCCAATTGATTTATTTTATAATTATATGGTAAAAATGAGAACATCATCAATTTTTCAGTAATAGTGTGCTGGGACACTTTTGGTTTTTATATCTGATTTTGTAAGCAGGTAGTTTTTAAGTGGGGTGAAACTTGGGGCTACACAAGACAAATCAGACTCCTGAAAGGGGCACAGTAGTCTGCAAAGGTTGAGAGCCACTGGTCTAGAGCAGTGAATAGACCCTTACTCACACACCTATTCCAGCCACAGGATGTCTCCAGGTATCATATATAATGTTGGCTGTGTATACATTAGAGATTTTTAAGCATTCCCACCAGTAACACTGGTTCAGTTGAGCTGATATTACCATTGGGATGAGCAGTGGTCTAGAAAAGATCCAGTCAGTAGGTTTTGGTATTTTTACCACTGTGTCAAAGTGCCCCCTTTTGGCCACTCATACAGCTGTGAGGGGACCCAACAGCTGGTCCCCTGTGCTTTAAACCTCCAGAATCTGAACTAAGTCCAGGCACTTCCCCTGTGTTGGAGAGTCTAGACACACTCTCGGGATGAAGACTTCTATCAAGCACCCACCTCCTGAGAGCTGATGCCTCATTGTCCAACTATCTATATGCTGTTACCAGTGCAGACCCCACAGGCATCCCTGTAGCTTAAACACACCCTCTCCCAGAACTCAGGCCAGGTGGTATGTGGGGCACATGGTAGATATAACACAAAACACATGCAGATAGATTTTGTACAGGATTCTAAAACACAACTGCTTGCCCTTTAATAGTCTGAGAAATGCACAGATCTGTACAGAAACAATAAACCTTACAGAGGTTTCTACAGAGGAGAAATGTCACATAATCTTCAAAAGATATGCCTAATACGAGGTTCCAGAACAGGTTTTGCCATCATTAGTAATTTCTTTTGGTTTCTCTACCCCACAGAGCAACACAAATATGCAAATGCCTTTGTCAAATTGCTTATAAGGAATTATTAAAGGCCAAGACTTGGGTGTGTTTTAGGGACAGATCAGAGAAATAATGCCTGGATTCCATACTAGGTTACATAAAGATTTAGAGACCAACTTAGAAAAGGGTTTGATAGCACTAAAATCATACCACATATTCTTGAGAAATTTCTACCATGTTGAACTACATCTGAAATAGATATAAAAACTAGGTTCCATCTAGCTTTAGATCTGAAACTAAAAAGACAGTATACTATCACAAGCACAACATCAAAGCAGCTCTTTTCTGATAGTTTTCTGACTGTTATCAGCTCTGTCCTTTTATAGATTCCCCCCCCCCCCCCCGTATGCTTTTCTGGCACCAGCCCTTTAAATCTGGCACAGCTAAATTCTTGCAGCCCTCAGAGAGTTCTTTTGTAGCTGCATCTTTCTTTTCTACCTGATAAGTTCCTGTTTTCTTTCCTTTATTTTTTTATTTTATTTTATTTTATTTTTTGTCTTGCTAAGGGGCATGGTATGTTCTCACAGATGAGCTAGATTCTTCAGATTGAGTTCCTTTGTTCTCTTCTCCAAAATTCAGAGAAAGGGTGGAATCAGGTTTGAGAATTTGTTTTGAGCCCTTATCTAATACATATTTGGTGCGAATAAGTGATATGTAAAATTAATGAGTTTTGTTAATTTGTAAATGAATAAAATTCTAGTTTCTCTACAAATATGTGGGGAAGGAGCAATTTCCTCTTTCCCTGTAGGGTAATCAGTGATGTTTGAATCAGTCTCTTAGGACCTGGAGAGGGACTCTTTAATTCAGAAAGCCTGTGTAGCAAAGCAGGCCAAGAGTTTCTTTCAGTGGTGTGTACTTGGTTTTATGCCTAGACAGAGCTTGTTCAGGCCCATTATCCAGAAGTGTGTTTGTTACATCCCAGCCTCTGCAGCTCTAAAAAGCTTTGCACATCTCTAGTGTCTTCCAAAGCAATTTCATAACCTTGAGATTCACAACACCCTTGTGAGTCAGGTAAATATTATCCCCATTTTACAAAGAGGGAAATTGAGGCAGAGACTGGTTAAGGCAAAAATTTTCAAAAGTGACAGATCATTTTTGGGTGCCTGATTTTAGACACGATGGGCCTGGTTTCCATAGGTGTAGGCCACCTACCACTTCCGTTGACTTCAGTTGGAGATTTTCAGGTCAATGGGAGCTATGCAAATCAGCCCCAAGGTGTGTAAGGTTTGCCATTCAAAAATTTTAAACGGAGCCAGGAATTAGAACATGATGTTGGCTCCAGGTTCTGTGCTATTGTTTTAGGCCACACAGCCTCTCTTACAATGGATGCCCATAAGGCTCAGAAACCTAGCTGGCCTACTGGATTTTTGTTAATCTTATTTTAAGTAAATTTAGTGCTGGTGTTAGCTGAAAGTCCTGGAGACTGACATCTTCTGGGATCAACAGACCAGATACATCATAGGCTGCATGCTGTCCTGCTAATGTGCCGCACCCCCTAACTTGAAGCATAATTAAAACATTAGGGATGGGCGAGGGTGGTGGTTTTAAAGAGAGAATTTGCACATCCATGTTTTTCTGTACTGCTGCTGCCCCCTCAGCACAGATACAAGATTCATGCTTTTTACTTTTGGTTCTTTCTTCCACAGATGCTTCTTGTGTGGTTACACCACTCCTTGGAGTTTCTAGACTCCAAGTTTTTCAGTTTCTAGACCCATTAGGTTCCTGTTCTCCCTTCTGGGACTTTCAGTTGTGATGGTGATTTTCATTAGGACTGGAGTGAGACAACTGATTTGTTTTATATAAATGATGCCAGTCAGGTTCTTTGGTTTTTTTATTTCAAGTCTCTTTATAAATGTCTGTAGCTACAGAGCAGAGAGTGTGAAACAGTTTGCTCTAGCCTGGATTGATAGATAGGGTAGATATTTTCAGACAGATTGGGGTAGTGTCTCAGGTTACCAGAAGCCTTAACTAGTTCATTAAGACTTTGTATTAAGGTATTCAATGATACCTACTAATTCTTTACATCTAGCAGTGTGTCTGGTCCCATCCTGCTATTATATATTGATTCTGTGATGGAGTCCTTAGGGCTTGTCTATGATTCAGGTGTTAGAAATGCTGGCTGGGGGTCTGGAAGGGATGTCAAAGACTGAGTGTTTGTGAGCTCTCTCCAACTATAAAATTGTATATCTTATCTGTAAATAAAAACATACTGTGTAGGTAATCTACCATACAGATTTAAAACCTATTTCCAAGGTCCATGTTATTCTTTAATCTTTGTACTTTGTATATTGTGTGTTACTGATATTTCTCTTCCTTTCCTATTACTACCTTTGTGTTACAGTAGCACCAGAAGGCCCCAGTCAGGGGCCCCGTTGTGCTAGGCACTGCATGCAGATATATCAAAAAGAGAGTCCCTTCTCTAAAGTGCATATAGTCACAGATGGGGGACAGCAAGTTGGATATCACGGATGGGCGAGAGAAGGTAACAATGAGATGGCTCTGATCGCAGTAATAAACAGCAGTTGCGGCAGACACCATGAGAGACATTTGCGTGAAAAATGGACCTTTGTTTCTGAAGAGTTCATTGGTTCCTGCTGTTCTCATCGAAAACACACAATCCTTTGTTTGACATCACAGTTGGTTGCTATGGAAATGCTGATGTTACCAAGGATAGGACTGAGCTGGAGGGCTTTAGAAAGTCCTTGAGACCCAGGAAAGGTCAATGCCTGGTTTATTTTAGGCAGTGACACTGGGACCATCAGAGTAACGGAGAATGCAGTGCCCGCTCTGGGTAATGGCACCTGGAACTTCACAGTATAACAGAAGGAAGTGCTGTTTCTGCTTGGGAACTAATATCACCCGGGCAACGAAGGACAGAGCTAGAGGAAGAGGACAGAGCTAGAGGAAGAGGAAATAAGCATACAAAGAGAACTGGTTTTATTAGGAATAGTGTTTGTCAGTTTTCGAAGAGAGATCATGTAATCTTTAACAGCCATGTAAAAATAGGGATCTGTTAACTGACTACTAAATCTTACTAAATATGGTCTTGATAACCTATTATAACTCTGCCCTCATTTAGAGCTAACCTTTCACCAGGTCTCCATTACCATCAATAATATTTTTTAGACCTGGTTGAAGAGGGTGGGAGGGGGAATGTTGTGGATATGTTTTTTTAATTTTTTTCCTTTTTAAAAAAAAAAATCTAAAATTCAACCAGTTCCACAGTTGGTGGGAAACTGGGGGAATATTTGGAGTAAACATTATCAAAACATTTCTGATTTTTGATAAAGGATTGACACTTAAACTATATCTACATTAGTTTTTTACCTCAAGTTAACTGATTGCCAAGTAACTACAATGTAGTGGATGATACTAAGGTGAGGTGGATACTCAATAAACATTTGTTCCAGGACACATGTTTGGAGATCAGACTAGAGGATATAATGGTCCTTTCTGGCCTTAAAATCTAAGACACAAACATTTGTGGTTTACAGAGTGAAAATAAACCCCTCTGGTGTAGACATAGCACAACAGGTGTGCATATATCAAACCCTATGTTTGTATTTGTGTGACCAGTTTGTTTCTATTCCAAAAATGGGATTTATTAAAGTGTCTCCCTCTTTTGTTATCAGTAGCTTTTCATTCAGCATTATTATTTATTTGAATTACTGTAGCATTTAGGAGCCCTAGTCATAGATCAGGTCCCCATTGTGCTGGGGCTGTACAAACACAGGACAAAAGATGTAAGTGCTTTGCAGCCGAGATCAATCTAAGTAATTAAAGTAATCCATACCCTTTGCCATCAGCATATTGCATCTGGTGACTCTTCTCCTTCTACAGTATGACCTACATTCTATATCTCCAGCAGCACAGTGCCTTTCCCCAAACACTAGGCTGTGGTATTGGCTCAGTACTGAATCAAAAGGAAAAGTGCTTCTTGGACGGCTCTCGTCTAGATCAAAATTGCTTAGTTTGGGAGGTTCAGTGGGATCTTATCTGTGATGGTCTGACTCCTACTCCACTGACAGTGTGTGCACACATCTATTTGTGTGCACACTACATTGCATTTGCACACAGCAGAACATGTCATGGTATGTATAAATGGATTGATAGGAGCACAATTACCCAGTTCACATGTGCAGATTGATGCTTCTGCAAGACTTGCAGGAAAAATTAAGAAGGCACTTCAGAAGAGCAGGGATGAGGGATGGATACTGTAGATTACACAAATGCAGAGAGAGTGATGCAGTAGATTATTTTATATATTTATCCAGGAATTATATTTCGGAGACCTCATTCCCAGTGTTACCAAAATTGCCTGAGAGCCATTACACCCTCTTCTCATCTTCTGTCAGGGGCTTAGATGTGGCCATCTAAAATGAAAAGGAGTCACAGCACTTCCTACAGATACAGTTTCTTCAGCACCTCTTAGCCCCCCCAGATGAACTGTCACAAATCATTTGGGTGCTAGAGAATGGAGGGATGTAGGAGAATCTTTCTGGCTGGTAAGTGGCACAGATGGCTCCTTGATTATTCCTGTCTCAGTTTAGTAAAATGATTAATTCATAATGAAAAATTGAGTTGCCTGATTTAAGACTGAGCCTGTCTGGCTCCAGTGGGGGTTGAAATGGAGCTTTGGGGTTTTTTCTCCCTCGCCCTCCCCACTGTTGACCTATGAAGTCACACAGTGAGAGTTTATTTATTGTCTGGGATCATTTGCTGCCAAGCCCTGCCTGGCTTTAGGTGATGCATTGAATAGATAATGATGCTGTGGCTTCTGTGGTGTGTGTATGTACGGACCACTGGCCCACCAAGGCCATTATGCTGTCTCTTACAGTGGTCAGAACAAACTGCTTCAGACTATTGGCAAGAAACCCTGCAGTAGGTAGTTATGGAATAATCTGCCTGCAGGGAAAGTTTCCTTTGCCCCCCAGTAGATGGAGGCCAGCTTATGCCCTGAAGCAAGAGGGCTATATTCTTGGGTTTGCTAAGGCCATTTTGAATCCTCTGACTGGCACACAGTGGCTTAAAACATTCAGAAATAACAAGTGAAGAATTACCCCTTTGCTGGGGAACTCTGTGCTGGTAGACAGAGCATTTCCTCCTCCTTACCAGAGCGCCACGGCACTACTGGTATAAAGGGAAGGAAGGTATGTTGGGGGTATTCAGGGAGGGGTGAGTGTGTGGGCAGGACACAGAGGGGAACAGAGATATGACAGATCCTTTACTGCATAGATCCCTAACTTGTGTCAGGACTGGATGGCCCTGCATCAGGGAGATGCAACCGATTCCATGTAGCACCCTATTTCCAAAGAAAATGGAAGTCCTTGCACTACATCCCTTCCCAAACTCTTTATTTTTATATTTTACTATTAAACAGTTGAGAACAGCTTCTTTTAATAGAGCAACCCAGTGTGGTTTTGCAGTATTCTAAGATTTTTTTTTTTATTCTTCCCTGATGGAATTATGGCAACTACAATAATCTACACTAATGAGACTTTAGGGATGCTCAGTTACTTAAGGATATACAAAAGTTAATGCTATATCTGCTGCCTTAATTCTGTGCCCCCTTGCATATTTGTATTGCTATATATCTGTAATACGATCGCATACGTTTTTGAACGATTTTAAACACAGGTGCTGACTCTGTAGGTGCTCCAGGGCTGGAGCACCCATGGGAAAAAATTAGTGGGTGCTTAGCACCCACCGGCAGCCAGCTCCTCCCCCTCTCCCCCCCCCAGTGCCTCCCACCCACCGCGATCACCTATTCTGCAGCGTGCAGGAGGTGGAACTGGGTGAGAAAAGGCAGGGCGGGGCAGAAAGAGGCGGGGTAGGGATGGGGCCTTGGGGGAAGGGATGGAGTGGGGGCGGGGCCTGGGGCTGAGCACGGGTTGAGCACCCCTGGGGAAAGGAGGAAGCTGGTGCCTGTGATCTTACCTACCTCTAAATCATAAGCTAATATGAACACAGCAAAGAAAACTGTTTCTTAGTATTGAATTGATTCTTGTTCTCCATCTGGATGAAATCTGAGCCTTCCTCTGCAACACAGACCACACTGTCGTTGACCAGCTTGTCTCATTCCAACAAATCTGAATTTGGTCAGCAAAGCTTGCACCATTTAGGAACATTCTGGGGGAAGGGAGTGAGTCATATCAGTGGGCATCTGTCAGCACTGAAACTGGACCGTCTCTCTGCCTATTTTGTATAGGTGAATACAGTAGCTGGGAGAGAGGGTCTTATGAACAAACTCTCCTCCCACTCAGACAAGATCAAGCATTTGTGGAATGATTGTTGCCATCCTGGGCTGAGTTTTCCCTACAAAAAGACGTTCTCCACGTAGATTAACACTTTCACAGCTCCAGGCATTTTATCGTCACACAAGCACAGATCTGTCAAGCCAACTCTGCCTCCTCTTCCTCGCATCCAGACACCAGTCACAGAAACACAAACCAGTGTCAACAAGACTCAAACCTGAAAAACTAGCCTTCTCTCATTCATTCCTGGCTCGCAGCCATACCACTGCTGACTGTGATCTTGTCAGACAGTATCTTAGAAGCCATGGTACTAGTCATATGAAAATTAGCAGTTCAGGCCATAGGAGTTTGGTGGCAGCTTGTTTTTTGGTTTCAGTTTGCTGAGTTTCTATTCCCATGTAATTCACCTTCAATTGTAAGTTTGAACCCCCAAATCTCCAAATGAAGTTCAGCAAAAATGAGTTTCTACCTGTAACCCAGCTTGGATTCTGTCTGACTTCCGATTTTGTTATGAAAAAATTGGATAAACCAGTTGGATAATACTCGAAGAGGAGACTCCCAACCAAAACTTAGATGCTGCAAGAAGTTGAGATGGTGATTCAATAGGTGTGTTCTTCCTTCTGAGTTCTTGATACTGAGTCCAGCGTAAAGGGTGGTGCTAGATTTTTAGGATTCAGCACCCAATGTGTTGGCCTCTTTTGAAAAAAGGCGCTGATGGGGGAGGTGCAGGCTTTTGGCTGAGTTTTTGTGACCATCAGTGGTAAGGATCTCTCTCTTTTTTTTTTTTTTTTTTACAACAGAAAAAGAGTGAGACTTGGTGCGTTGGCCAACCATTTCAGACAATGACTTGTTCTTTCTGCTACCTTGCCCCTGACTGTTTTGGATTTAGAAGTTCTCTTCTCCATCTACAAATCATTGTGCAGTGTTAAGGGTTTAGCGGTGACTGTTGTTGCTGGGAGAAATGAGGTTTGGAGGCATGGAGTGAGTACCACCTGTGATGTGCTTCAAGATTAAACTGTGGCAAATGCTACCTAAATGTAATGTGTCTGAATGTAGCTACCAATGTGATAATTGTAAACCCCACCTAGGACTTACATAGTAAGGCTTTGTCTACACGAGCAGTTTTGTAAGCAAAACTTTTATCGGACGGGGTGTAAAAAAAAAAATCCATACGCCTGACCAACATAAGTTTCACTGACAAGGCACCATTGTGGACAGCACTATGTCGGTGGAAGAGAGTCCCCCGCTGACATAGCTATGGCCGCTCATTGGGGGTGGTTTAATTATGCCAGTGAGAGAGCTCTCTCCCACCAGCATAGAGCAGCTATACAGGATACCTTACAGCAGTGCAGCTGCATTCATTTCATTGAGTTCATTGGTAAGGTCCACAGAAAAGACTTAGCCTAACTTTCATCTTTGGATTGTTTTACAATAATACAATCAGAAGACCTCCTGAGGTAGGTAAAGTATTATTATCCCCTTTTTACAGATTGGGAAACTGAGTCAAAGAGATTTAGGGTTTGTCTAGATGAGAAAGTTTAACTTTATATATTTAAACCAATTTAAACTGGTACCATGTTCTTGTCTAGACAAGACCTATGTGTGACTGCATCAGACCCAGAATTAAAGTTTGGAATTCCTTACTTCCAGCCATTGTCCAGGCCACTAGATCTCTTTTTATATACCATTGTTATTCCTAAACCTGGAAACCTTAAGAACTTTAAAAAGCACAGGACCCAGGGTACTCAACTTTCTTGTCAGCATTACTAATGGCTTTAATGTGGACAGGACCCCATACTGAGAATTGGAAGATCTGGGTTCTGTTCCCTGTGCTACCACAAACTTATGGTCTGACTTTGCCTCTCTGCCTCAGTTTCCCCATCCATAAAATGGGGATAATGACACATTCCATTGTAAAGTGCTTTGAGGTCTATGGATAAAAAGTGCCACATGCTTAATCATACACCAAGGATTAGTAATCGACCTGCGTTGATCAGTGATGAGCTGCCAAAAGCTGAAGAATCGAGTCCTTCACTCGCTCCGGGTCTTTGGCAACACTTCGGTGGCAGGTCCTTCAGTCGCTCTGGGTCTTCGGCAGCGGGTCCTTCACTCGCTCTGGGTCTTTGGCGGCATTTCGGTGGCGGATCCTTCAGTGCCGCCGAAGACCCAGAGCGAGTGAAGGACCCGCCGCTGAAGTGCCGCCGAAGACCGGGAGCGCCACTGGGTGAGTAAAAATTAAAAAGGAATTCTCAGGGGAGCATCCCCAGCCGAGAGCTCAGGCGGCCTGGACAGGACGGAGTTTGCACACCCCTTTAACAACCAGTTCTAAAATGGCTTCAAAATTTAACAACTGGTTCGCACGAACCGGCTCCAGCTCACCACTGGTGTTGACTGTATCAGCAAAGACACCAACACAGTGATTACTTTGTTTTTCTCAAGCTACCCTCCATAGTGCAAGTGGTTAAAATTTACAGATTTAATATTTGGATCTGACCCAATGCCTTTGCCTTAGGTACTTTATGTGAACTGAATTAGGACTTAATTTTAAAATGTTGTTTAGAAATGTAACATCTGAGGCTAGCCATGCAAATCACAGTCCTCCACTTTCTCTCCCCATCCAGCCAGACCATCATAAAAGTGTGATTAGGTTGTTATAGAATTAATGTGCTGTTATCTCTCTAGAAGGAAATTAATTTTGCAGACAAACTTTCTAAACACTTCAGTAACTAAGGAATGTTTAACCAAACACAGTCCCACCACCAACTCCTTCCCAAAATAGAGGGGGGTTCATTTTGAGGTTTTCATTATGGGTTGAGCCTATGAATGTAAATAAAGGATTCCATAGCACATTCTACTCTCTCCTTGAGAATCCCAGTGCCAGCACTGGAGAGAAACACACCATCCAACCACCTCAACCTGCCTTCCTCCCTACTTGGGTCTGCTTTCTGCTTGCTTCATGGATGTTAAACTGTGTTTTCAGCTAATGTTCTGCTTTGAATTGGCTCCCAAGGGCCTGTCAGTTGGCTGCCTTCTGGGTTACAGACTGAGCATAGGCTTGAGTTCATTTCCCTAAATGGTCAGGGTCACAGTCACTTGCCTTATGTGCAAGATTTGGATGATTATGTTTGCTTGGGCTGGGTTGAAGGGTTTAGGTGGGAATCGGAGCCCGTCTGAGCCTGCCAGACAAACCCAAATATTGGCAATAGGAGTGGTTGTGCAGACTAGTTGTTAGGACAGGCAACTTGTGGGTGTTTTCTCTGACTGGCTCAGCTGTGGACCCTGCTGTGTGACTTTAGGTAAGTCACTTTACTACTCTGGGCCAAATTCAGCCATGCAAAGGCAGGCAAAATTTCCACTACTCCAACTGGAGTGGTGCCTGCTGACACGAGGACTGAGCTTGGTCTTATGTGCCTCTCTACACCTGTAAAATAGAACATTGTGAGCAATGCATGTTCCAGTGCCCACACATTAAAAAAGCCCAGACCGTTGTTAGACTTCGTTAAAGTTTGTAATGTGCCTTGGGATCCTTGAATTAAGGGTGCTCCGTCAGTGGAAAGTATTTTCAGAATAACTCCTTGCACTCATTAGGGAAACAGTTTTAGCACCATCTGACAGAGGTCATTAACAGCATGTGGCCAGACAGGGAGAGGGTATCCTGGTTATGTTAAACTCTCTCACTCACTTCCCTGGGCTTGCTTGATTGTGTGGAGAATCCTTTGGAATATGAAAATGGACAGAGAGGTCCAAGTTCCTCTAGAGGGACATGCTCCAGCCTGTGACAAGTCATCAGTTCCTCCAAACCCAAAGGAGAATGAAGGATCAGCAGCAAGGCCAGATGTTACAGATGGGCTAAAGTGAACTGAAGATAAGTGTTCTGTACTCCGTGATAAACACATACTTGCTCTACTAGAGGAAAAATAAGGGGGAAAATAAGCATGAATACTTGTAAAGTGAGAGTTTCCACCCTGACAAGATATTTCATACCATACAGCTCATGTTTCATGGCATAAAATAACTGACTTTAGAATCCAAAAGACTCTATGGTCTCACTCCACTTGCAACTGTGCATGCTAGGCATTGTACTTAGGGCTTTTTTTTTTTTGGTCTTCCTTTCAAGCAGGGGTCACTTTTTTTTTGTCAAGGTTCAACTTTCTTAGTCAAGGTATAGTCAAGGTCCAGACTCCAGAGAAACATTTTACACACCACAATAATGATAGTAAGTAAATAAAAAGATTTTGCAGTCTGTTCCAAAGCATCCAGTGGTCTGGATTTGCCTGCGGTCTGCCTATTGACTACCCCTGCTTTAAAGCATCAGCAACCTAGGCACTTTAAGAAGTAGGATTCCAGAATAGATGGTATGCCGATCTGATCCAGGATTTGCTTTACTGTGTTCCTGTGAAAATTGGAAATGGACATCCAGTCTTGATTGGTACTTTTCTAAAAGATGCTCTAGATCAGCCACAGATTATTAGACTCGACACAGGACTTAACGGGTGAGATTCTGTGGCCTGTGTTATGCCGAATAATCATATGGTCCCTGCCAGCCTTGAAGTCTATGAATCTGTCTTCATGCACTGTCACCCCCATCTCACTTGAGAGGAGTACAATTTACAAGGGAAGAGGAGATAGTAAACTAGGATAATGTTGATGATGGTGATAGTGGTAGATGCTGCTGGAATAAGATGAAGGGGGAATAAGGAAGAGACAGAGAATCCAAGTAGTGATGAGGAATAGATTGAAGAGGGAAATGTCTGTAGATTTTACCAGAGGGATTTACAACACAGATCCCAAAGAAAAAACAAATCAAGTGCGGGGAAGATGGAAACCGAAGCCAAGAGAACTCAAGGATTCTGAAAATAAACATGGTTACAGGATGGACAGGGGATTCATTGTGAGTAATGTAGTCAAAGAAGAAGTTGTCTTCTTGGCAACCTGATAATTAACAAGCAAGTCAGGTACTGCTCCCTCAAATGCTGAAGGAGTTCAGAGCATGCAGAGATCCGAACAATGGTTAAGAAGGAAAACAGGAAGGCACACAAAAGAAGGAAAAGAGGAAGTTTTAGCAAAGAAAAGAAAAACCTAAACAATCTCAATGTCCATTTCTGTTTTGCACACAGACACTTCCATCTACAAATGCTTCACGCTCTTCCCTGGCACTCCCCCTCCTCAGTACAGATACTGTCTGTCATTACTACTCAAGGACAGACCCACAGACACACACCCCTCTAAAAATAAAAGCCTTACAAATCGTGGTGGTTTGACGCTATATCCTAGGGTCTCTCATATTCTGGCCCATCAATAAAATTCTAGCAAATGTATTTGTTTCTCTGTCTGGAGATCATTAGAGGGACCCAGTCAACTTGGAAAATGCCCTTTCTTCTGTAAATGTCTGTCTTTTAACAGTAAACACTGAAGGTTACAGCAATGGTAAGAACTTACAGAAAATATTTGTTGGTTCACTTAAAACACTGTGTATAGTCAGCTTCATTTTACGGTGTTCTTAGGCTATTTCCCCACTGTGTGCGGGAGAGGAGGTGAGGGAAGGGTTCCCTTCCACACAACAGGTGAGGGGAAAAGCATTGTAAGATGTATAAATGTGATAGTAAAGTAACAAAAAGTTAGCTGGACAGGGGACCCCTCCCTGGGCAGGTGTGGTACCTAAAATTGATTTTCCTTTTTTTTTTTTAAATTGCCTATATTTCATGTTGATTGTGGCCCTTTAACAGTGTCCAACAACAGGGTCATATGGCAAATGTAAGACCTTGCTGAAAGGTACAGTAAGATTGTCTAGGGAGAGATGCCACAACTGTCAGCACCCAATCCTCTAGACAGAGGTACTCACCAAATGCCAAATATGGTATAGTATGTTTTAAATATTTCATATAATACAAATACAGTGTGTGGCTTTCAAGCCCTCAGTTACCTTAAAACACACTTGCACGCAGGTGCTGATGACCTTGTAGTAGTAACCATCTCATAAAACATCCTCTCAAGGGGAAAAATCCACAGTAGAAGACCAGGGAGGAAATCTCCACTAGCATCCCTTCCGCCTCACCATATCCGAAATGAATATTGCATATGCCCATCCTGAACTGTCAAAGCAGATAAATAAGGATCCGGTCTTCACAGCTTTTGGTCCAGAATCTTTCATGCCAGGAAGTTCCCTGCGGCCGTTGGGCCATATTACGTGCCCTAATTCATGCATGCATCCAAGTGGGTGATGTGCTCAGACTCCCTTAGTTGTGCTCAGAGCAGTGAGCATGATCTGGGGTTCTCCACTTGGTCCCCACCTTCCCCCACTGGCACTCCTTTATTATAGCTTTGTCCTTTTTAGTTGACTTTGTAGCATCTTCTCTCTCTTGAGGGAGGGTGAACAAATGATGTTCCCATGGAGTGGGCCCTCTTGGAGGCTCCTCCTTCTCCTAGTGAGGTTAAACAGATAGAATCTTTGACCACTAAATTAAATATGAACACAGATTAAATAAGCTCTCTTTAAAAACAGAAATCAGACATGCTTTGGAAGAAGTTAGTATTTGTGGTTGAGCACTGTGCAATGGGGAAGTTTCTCTGTACTTGGTGGCTAGGACTCTGAACACAAATGTAAACTAACAACATGAGAGGCAGAGAGAAGAACCAAGTCAGCAGGAGGGAGGATTTAATTTTAGAGATTAACTCCTTCCATCTTTATTTCAAAGCTTCCTACCAAACTGTATCTTGTGGCCAAACAACTTTGCAACCAGCAAAAAACCCAAGGCCCATAAATATTGTTGCCCCTCCCATGGGAGGAAAGCTGGCTGGGACTGTACAAAAATGCTTGCGCATTGTGACAGAGATGGACTCCGCTTAATCTGTCTTCACCTCATCCCTTGTAGAGCCAGGCCCATCATAAGCAGCACTAGACAGCCCTCTGCACTGAAACACTAGCTCTGGCTTCCTTTTCAACTCTTACTTAGTGCTCCTTGGTTCCTTTTTAAATCTTTGGATTTGTTCCCATTTTCATTTGTGCAGTCTTCCTCTTGCTGGTCCTCGCCACCTTTCATGCTGCTATTTGATTTTGCTGAATGCGAGTTGCCCTGATCACTATGCTGTGTATTTACTAATAAAACAGTGATAGTTGAGGACAAGTATTCCCTTTAGGGACAGGAAATCCTTTCTTATTGTAGGACATCAGCCTGCGATATGAACAAAAGATGGCAAAATGTCAGCGTTTAACTCTTTCTTAATCTTGTTTAACTCATTGCCATCAACAGAGGGGTCAAATGGTGAAAAGAAAAAAAAAAAAAAAGAAGTGTCTGTGAATGTGCATACAAATTCCCAATGGCTGTTTGGCTGAACCATGTCTGTATCTCTTATTTGCTATTCACAAACACTCGGGCTAAAGGTTTTTGTTTGTCCAGGATGTTTGGAGAATGGCTGCTTTTCATATTAATAGCCATACTCTCATTCACACAGGAACGTGAACAAAAGTATTGGCTCTTCGTCATTTACAACTAGCCTTCTGTTTAAAAAAAGGGACCAATCAGGGAGCAGGAATAATAGGATGTGGCAGGTGACCGCTCCCAAACCACGAATAGCGCATCTCCAAAGTGAACAATTCACGAACAACCCACAGACTGAAAATTGGTCAGCCCCCTCCCCGCTTTTGTCTTTGTTTTGATGCAGGACGTGGCTGGGGTCTCACTTGGCTGCTGAATTATGTCATTGCTACATGAGGTGTTATCATTCTGTCCCTCCTGTTGGACAACTGGCTGCAACTTCAGGTCTACAAACCCAGACTCTTGCTATCCTAGCACAGGATGACTGTGCTCAATTCTGTGTAACTGAGAGGCAGCATGGTCCAATGGGTAGGAACTCAGCCTGGGACTCAGGAGAGCTGGGTTCTAATCCTGGTTCTGTTAATAGCTTGCTATGTGATCTTGGGCAAGTCATTCTTCTCTGCCTCTGTTTCTCCTTGCCCAGTTAGGCTGCTTTTCTTGTCTTTAATGTGCATACAGTGCCTACCACAAGGGGGATGCAAACTTGGTTGATCTCTAGGCACTACCATAACCCTATTAAGAATATAGAGCTCAAAGGTATGATAATGCATCCATCAAGGGCATATTAAAGTGCAGTTTCCATGTAACTGACGTGAAGGGAGGGTATAAGTAATGAAAGCCCTACCAACCTCATCAGAATGCAAGTTAGAGATTTATAACCCAGATATTCACAGGTACTCACTGCTCCTATGTTCAGTAAGCAATGCCTCAGTGGGAGCTGTGAGGTCTCGAACACTGCAGGCTCAGCCCTCCTCCTATTTAAGTCACTCTGTAGCAGCACTTGAGATTTTGCCAGTCAAATTGCTTTTATTTAAAGGACCAATTCCTATTCTCCACAGGACCGAGATCACTTCCAGCTGAGCTAATAGTTTGTGTTAGGCCCCCGTCACTTTTCTGATATGATTGTTATGACTATTTCACTCTCTCCCATGAATATTCTTGTCTCCTCTATTTCAGAGACCACATCATGTGTGTCTGAGCGGGTTACACAAAGTGCAGCAAGAACAGGGTATGAACCAAGAATCCCGTGAACTCTGTGCTTGGGTTTCAGCCTTTCTGATGACTCCCTTAAATAACTTAAAACAAATGGAAATAAGAAAAACAAAGAGTCCAAGCCTTTTTTTTGAAAAAAACACTTTCCCCCTCCTCAGTTTGTTCACTTTATGCATTTGACATCACTTGATGTAGAGTTACTTTCACTGCTTGCCTTGTCTTGTTCTCTTCTGCTGACATGAAAAGTTATGCAGAACCAAAGCGTGCACAGCTTCACTTTTTTTAGATCTGGAAATTTTGTCATACTGATGCCCCCCCCCCAAAAAAAGGGCGGGGGGAGAGACTGAAAAAATTAGCAAGCAGGTATCCTGAGAAAGCAGGCCACTTTTTCTAACCAGCCCCTGTAACTCTAGCTGGAGCATTCACCACCCAGGCTGGTCTGAAGGAAGTGCGTTGTGGTCCTTACAGCTTCTGATGCGTTACACCAAATGCCATCAGTTTGAATTATGAAATGCTGTTTTTATACTGCAGTCAGCCTGCTAACTGACTTACTGCATTTCAGTGAGCATAATATCTCTGTGCATGCTGATACCAGCCAGCTCTCAGGATAAGACAGCAGGGCCTGATGGATTGAGCACTCAACTGGGAGTCAAACATTCCTAACTGTGCCACTCTCCAGCTCTGTGACCTTGGACAAATCATCTCTCCCTTGTTTCCCCTTCCCCCTATTTGTTTGGAATGCAAGCTCTCCAGGGCAGGGACTGTCTTCTACTCTGTGTTTGTACAGCACCCAGCGGAATGGGTCCCCAAATTCAGGTGGTGCTAGTGTACTACAAATAAATAATGCTAGGACTGAAAGAAGGTAGAGAAGCCCCTCTGCTCAGTTTGTTTACTCCGCATTTGACAGCGCTATATGTACAGTTAGTTTAACTGCTTCCCTGGTCTCATCTGTCTGTTTCCCCTGTGGCTTGGGCACCTCTCTCATGCCGCACCAGGAAAGACAAACATTTAAAAAAATAGGAAGATGCATTGTCAAACTGCAACAGTTGGCTGGGGACACCAAGGTGGGGCTAGTACCTGAAGCTACTGTGGACTCATTTTGAGTTGAGTTGACAAGACTTCATATTGATGATGCCCCTTTAAAAAAAAAAACAAACCACAACACAACACTACTCATGGCCCCTCTCTCTTTGTACCCTCGGTCTGCCCTCATAAGCCTGTTGGTCAACATCACCTTGATTCCAAGTATTAAATGCTCCTCATTTTCTTCTGACGGTTAAACGAAGTCTCTTGGCCACTGAGCTCAAGAGATTAGATCACAGCAAATAAAAGTTTTCTTTCAGAACATGTTTATCAGGCTCATCATTTGCAATGTGACAGTCACTTAAAAGGAACCAAACTATTTATACATTCTCCATCACCCCGAAGCATCTGGTACTGCTGGCCTCCAAACCAGCACTGGATTCTCTATGTACGAGGACAAGGGTTATTTACCTTAGAAAGGTGACAAATAAGAGGGGATGTGATAAAAATATATGAAATGGTGAAGTGTCTAGAGAAGGTAGACGTAGCATCTTCCCTGCCTTAGTACAAGAATAAGGAGACATACAGTGATGATGAAAGATGGCAAATTTAAAACCAATAAAGGAAATAGCCTTTTCACACCATGCATAAGTGGACTATGGAACTCATTGCCACAAGATGTCATTGAGGCCAAGAATTTATCAAGATACAAATTGGGGCTGGGAATTTAAATCAGGGGTCTCAGATTCCCAGCCCATGGGCCATCTGCAGACCAAGAACCTCCACGTTGTGGCCCGTGGAAGAGACACACAGGCAGACATGCTGTTGGCAATGTTTGTTGCAGACGCCGCCCCCGCAGCGCCCATTGGCTGGGGGAGAGGGACAGAGATATCATCATTAGTTGCCAGTCAGTCAGCCATGGAGGCAGCATCATTAGTTGCCAGGCAGAGTCAGCCATGGAGGCAGCATCACTTTTTTCCACAATGAACATAAACAAGTCAAAATACCGAACACAACTATCCAACGCCCACCTTGCTGCAATCCTGAAGGTGTCAACCGCTGAGTCACTGAGGCCAAACATCAACAAACTGACAGAACTGAAGCATTGCCAGGTGTCTGGCAAACACTAAAGACTCTCTGGCAGGTGAAGAATTGTATAAAGTTGTATGACAGCTTTATTATTTCTAAGAAATTTGAAATAAAATACAATATAAACGTTTTCTTTTCTGAACACCATCTTCAGTGACATTATTGGCCCACTGGGAGGATTTGAGGACTGGCACTGGCCCGAAGGTAAATTGAGTTTGAGACTCCTGATTTAAATGAATAACTCCAGATATTCTTGTTAATGATTATTTAGAAAATTATAAAGCCTGATGCTTGAGGGTTTAAGCCAATCCCTGAGTAGTAGGGTTTAAGAGGAGACTTTCATGAGCAGGAAATGGACAGGTTATCCCACAGCTGCCTGCCACAGGGTTTCTTGCATCTTTCTCTGAAGCATCTGGTGCTGGTCACTGTTGGAGATGGGATTAGATGGACCAACCGTCATGTATTTGTCTTCTGCTTCCCAAATCAGTGCCAGGAGACCAGAGAAATGTTCATCAAGAGACTTGCTCTCTTCAGGTCTTTCAACCCCATCTCACTGTACTCCTTTTCTTCAGTTGTTCTGACTGAATGTGAATAGAGTTTAAGGGCTCATGGGATGGGTGTGGAAGAAATCTGGCCTTAGCTTAAATTGAGTAAAGTTTCTTGATTTTATCTAAAATTTGTTTGGTGGAAGAGATTTGTGAAGATCTGGAGAGCTAGTACCTGGGTCTGGTGGTCCTGGAGTGACTGCCACATCCACGCCACCACCTCTGGCAGAGCGGTGATCGACAGGCTGTGGGCCTTGTGGGGCTAAGTGCCACAGGATGTGCCACCTCAGGTGGCCTGATTGGTCCAGGTGAACTACTTAAGCCTGGAGGGGATACTAGGAAATTGTCTGTGCAACTAGGTGGATCTCCAGTTAGCTGCTCCTTCACCTGGCTTTGGTTCCTGGCTTCTGACTGTTAGTTCTGACCCCACCTGCTAGGCCCAACAGCCCATACCTTGGCCACAACAATGTTGCTCATGCAAACCTCCTACACACTGTGGGCATTTGATCCAGCTGTGACTGTGGGTCCTGGTCAATACGTAAATCTGCTTCTAGCTCATGTATTCCTTGTGGCCTACTGCTGGTTACACCTGTCTTATAGGGGAGACTGTTTACCAGTCTATATTTTAATTTATTCTTTTAAGAAAGACCACACATCAGTGCTCTCCTGAAGAGCACTCTATCAGGAGATCATGGAGCCCACCACCTTCTCAAGCAAGAAAAATAGCTTTTCACCAAGAGAATTGTCTTCTTGTGATTATGTTCCTGGGGGTTAGGGTGCATTGATCTTTTAGATTTTTTTTAAAAGGTGGTGCATCACTCACCACCAGGCTGATGCCTCCTCCAAGTTGTGCTGGGGATTAGCTCTAGGCTAAAGCCCCCATCCATGGTCTGCACACCATCACCCTGTCTCTGTTGTCAGTCTGTAGCCCTTCTCGTAGCCTCAGGAACTACAGCCTCCTCTTCCTGGCCATGCCACTATCAGCGTTTTCTCCCTTTTGGAAAGTGGGGGCAGGGGTCATATCACAGTACAATAGTCCAGCCACTTCCCTAGTGTGTGTGTGTGTGTGGTGGTGGGGGGAAGAGAAGAGAAGAGACCCAGGCCCACCCACTATTCTAGGTCCCAACCCAAGGACCCTTTAAATAGCAGCCTCCTGTGGTGCCTCTTTAACCTCTCTTAATACTGCTATATTTCCCTGGGCCACTTCCCCACAGCCCCAGCACATTCTTTGCCCTCACCTCAGGACCCTCAGCAACTCAGTCCCAACAGCCAGCTAGGAGCTCCCTGCTGCTCCCCCAGTCCTTGCCAGCAGCTATGCTGTCTAAGCCCTGGTCTACACTAGGACTTTAGGTCGAATTTAGCAGCATTAAATCGATGTAAACCTGCACCCGTCCACACGATGAAGCCCTTTATTTCGACTTAAAGGGCTCTTAAAATCGATTTCCTTACTCCACCCCTGACAAGTGGATTAGCACTTAAATCAGCCTTGCCGGCTCGAATTTGGAGTACTGTGGACACAATTCAACGGTATTGGCCTCCGGGAGCTATCCCAGAGTGCTCCATTGTGACCGCTCTGGACAGCACTCTCAACTCAGATGCAGTGGCCAGGTAGACAGGAAAAGAAT
Organism: Lepidochelys kempii; assembly: GCF_965140285.1. NCBI lineage: Eukaryota > Metazoa > Chordata > Testudines > Cheloniidae > Lepidochelys > Lepidochelys kempii. The sequence goes on from NC_136385.1 coordinate 22,093,665, forward strand.
CGCGAACTTTTGAATCTCATTTCCAGTTTGGCCATCATGGCAAGCTGCAGGTGACCATGCAGAGCTCATCAGCACAGGTGACCATGATGGAGTCCCAGAATCACAAAAGAGCTCCAGCATGGACCGAACGGGTGGTACGGGATCTGATCGCTGTTTGGGGAGAGGAATCCGTGCTATCAGAACTCCATTCCAGTTTTCAAAATGCCAAAACCTTTGTCAAAATCTCCCAGGGCATGAAGGATAGAGGCCATAACATGGACCCGAAGCAGTGCCGCGTGAAACTGAAGGAGCTGAGGCAAGCCTACCAGAAAACCAGAGAGGCGAACGGCCACTCCGGGTCAGAGCCCCAAACATGCCGCTTCTATGATGAGCTGCATGCCATTTTAGGGGGTTCAGCCACCACTACCCCAGCCGTGTTGTTTGACTCCTTCAATGGAGATGGAGGCAATACGGAAGCAGGTTTTGGGGACGAAGAAGATGATGAGGAGGAGGAGGTTGTAGATAGCTCACAGCAAGCAAGCAGAGAAACCGGTTTTCCCGACAGCCAATAACTGTTTCTCACCCTGGACCTGGAGCCAGTACTCCCTGAACCCACCCAAGGCTGCCTCCTGGACCCAGCAGGCAGAGAAGGGACCTCTGGTGAGTGTACCTTTTAAAATACTATACATGGTTTAAAAGCAAGCATGTGAAAGGATTACTTTGCCCTGGCATTCGCGGTTCTCCTAGATGTACTCCCAAAGCCTTTGCAAAAGGTTTCTGGGGAGGGCAGCCTTATTGCGTCCTTCATGGTAGGACACTTTACCACTCCGGGCCAGTAACACGTACTCGGGAATCATTGTAGAACAAAGCATTGCAGTGTATGTTTGCTGGCATTCAAACAACATCCGTTCTTTATCTCTCTGTGTTATCCTCAGGAGAGTGAGATATAATTCATGGTCACCTGGTTGAAATAGAGTGCTTTTCTTCAGGGGACACTCAGAGGAGCCCATTCCTGCTGGGCTGTTTGCCTGTGGCTAAACAGAAATGTTCCCCGCTGTTAGCCACAGGGAGGGGGGAAGGTTGAGGGGGTAGTCACGCGGTGGGAGGAGGGAAAATGCGACCTTGTAACGAAAGCACATGTGCTATGTATGTAATGTTAACAGCAAGGTTTACCCTGAAAGAGTGTAGCCACTGTTTTATAAAATGTGTCTTTTTAAATACCGCTGTCCCTTTTTTTTTCTCCACCAGCTGCATGTGTTTCAATGATCACAGGATCTTCTCCTTCCCAGAGGCTAGTGAAGCTTAGAAAGAAAAAAAAGCGCACTCGCGATGAAATGTTCTCCGAGCTCATGCTGTCCTCCCACACTGACAGAGCACAGACGAATGCGTGGAGGCAAATAATGTCAGAGTGCAGGAAAGCACAAAATGACCGGGAGGAGAGGTGGCGGGCTGAAGAGAGTAAGTGGCGGGCTGAAGACAGGGCTGAAGGTCAAATGTGGCGGCAGCGTGATGAGAGGAGGCAGGATTCAATGCTGAGGCTGCTGCAGGACCAAACCAGTATGCTCCAGTGCATGGTTGAGCTGCAGCAAAGGCAGCTGGAGCAGAGACTGCCACTACAGCCCCTGTGTAACCAACCGCCCTCCTCCCCAAGTTCCATAGCCTCCACACCCAGACGCCCAAGAACATGGTGGGGGGGGGGGCCTCCGGCCAACCAGCCACTCCACCACAGAGGATTGCCTAAAAAAAAGAAGGCTGTCATTCAATAAATTTTAAAGTTGTAAACTTTTAAAGTGCTGTGCTTAAAGTGCTGTGTGGCATTTTCCTTCCCTCCTCCACCACCCCTCCTGGGCTACCTTGGTAGTCATCCCCCTATTTGTGTGATGAATGAATAAAGAATGCATGAATGTGAAGCAACAATGACTTTATTGCCTCTGCAATCGGTGATTGAAGGGAGGAGGGGCGGGTGGTTAGCTTACAGGGAAGTAGAGTGAACCAAGGGGCAGGGGGTTTCATCAAGGAGAAACAAACAGAACTTTCACACCGTAGCCTGGCTAGTCAGGAAACTGGTTTTCAAAGCTTCTCTGATGCGTACCGCGCCCTCCTGTGCTCTTCTAACCGCCCTGGTGTCTGGCTGCGCGTAACCAGCAGCCAGGCAATTTGCCTCAACCTCCCACCCCGCCATAAACGTCTCCCCCTTACTCTCACAGATATTGTGGAGCACACAGCAAGCAGTAATAACAGTGGGAATATTGGTTTCGCTGAGGTCTAAGCGAGTCAGTAAACTGCACCAGCGCGCCTTTAAACATCCAAATGCACATTCTACCACCATTCTGCACTTGCTCAGCCTGTAGTTGAACAGCTCCTGACTACTGTCCAGGCTGCCTGTGTACGGCTTCATGAGCCATGGCATTAAGGGGTAGGCTGGGTCCCCAAGGATACATATAGGCATTTCAACATCCCCAACAGTTATTTTCTGGTCTGAGAATAAAGTCCCTTCCTGCAGCTTTTGAAACAGACCAGAGTTCCTGAAGATGCGAGCATCATGTACCTTTCCCGGCCATCCCACGTTGATGTTGGTGAAACGTCCCTTGTGATCCACCAGATCTTGCAGCACTATCGAAAAGTATCCCTTGCGGTTTATGTACTCGGCGGCTTGGTGCTCCGGTGCCAAGATAGGGATATGGGTTCCGTCTATGGCCCCACCACAGTTAGGGAATCCCATTGCAGCAAAGCCATCCACTATGACCTGCACATTTCCCAGGGTGACTACCCTTGATATCAGCAGATCTTTGATTGCGTGGGCTACTTGCATCACAGCAGCCCCCACAGTAGATTTGCCCACTCCAAATTGATTCCCAACTGACCGGTAGCTGTCTGGCGTTGCAAGCTTCCACAGGGCTATCGCCACTCGCTTCTCAACTGTGAGGCTGCTCTCATCTTGGTATTCATGCGCCTCAGGGCAGGGGAAAGCAAGTCACAAAGTTCCATGAAACTGCCCTTACGCATGCGAAAGTTTCACAGCCACTGGGAATTGTCCCAGACCTGCAACACTATGCGGTCCCACCAGTCTGTGCTTGTTTCCCGAGCCCAGAATCGGCGTTCCACAGCATGAACCTGCCCCATTAGCACCATGATGCATGCTTTCAGAGAAATCTGTGTCCATGTCCTGATCACTCACGTGACCGCGCTGACGTCGCCTCCTCGCCCGGTATCGCTTTGCCAGGTTCTGGTGCTGCATATACTGCTGGATAATGCGTGTGGTGTTTAATGTGCTCCTAATTGCCAAAGTGAGCTGAGCGGCCTCCATGCTTGCCTTGGTATGGCGTCCGCACAGAAAAAAGGCGCGGAACAATTGTCTGCCGTTGCTCTGACGGAGGGAGGGGAGACTGACAACACGGCTTACAGGGTTGGCTTCAGGGAACTAAAATCAACAAAGGGGGTGTCTTTACATCAAGGAGTATTTCAGGCAGGACTTCACGGAGGGTTCCAATAAGAAATGGTGCACCTAAGTTATCGTTCTTATTGGAACAAGAAGGTTAGCCTGGCCTCTGATTGATACATGGCTAGATTTACCTTGCTGCACCTTCTCTGTGAGTGACTGCAGTGTGACCTAGAGGAATGAGTCCCCTAGACAGGGGAGGAGGCAAATGAGTACAAAACAAATCTGGTCTATTTCTTGTTTTGATCCACTCCATCTATCTTTTACATCTTTGGCTGGCAGCAGATGGTGCAGAAGAACTGCATGCCATCCACATCTCATGGCTGCTCGGCAGAAGATGGTACAGTACTACTGCTAGCCATCCTCATCTCTTGCCTGCCTGGCAGAAGATGGTACAATACGACTGCTAGCAATCCTCATCTCTTGCCTGCCCGGCAGAAGATGGTACAGTACGACTGCTAGCAATCCGTATCGCCTGCCTGCTCACCATAAGACGGTTCAATAGGACTGACTGCAGGACTAAAGAGAATGACCTGGTTAAGTCACTCCAAATTTAGTCCCTGCGCCCATGTCTGCCCAGGCGCTCCCAGCCGACGTGGCCAGGAGCACCTCGGACACGACAAGGACGACTACCAGTCGTACTGCACCGTCTGCTGCCAGAAGGCAAGGGGTTGCTGCTACTGTGTAGCAAAGCCGTACCGCGTCTGCCAGCACCCAGGAGACATAGGGTGACAGTTACCTGAGCGTGCTCCATGCTTGCAGTGGTATGGCGTCTACACAGGTAACTCAGGAAAAAAGGCGCGAAACGATTGTCTGCCCTTGCTTTCCCGGAGGGAGGGAGGGAACGGGGGCCTGACGATACATACCCAGAACCACCCGCGACAATGTTTTAGCCCCATCAGAGTGCTCCATTATGACTGCTCTGGACAGCACTCTCAGATGCCCGATTGTTTGCCGTTGCTCTGACGCAGGGAGGGGCGACTGAGGACACGGCTTACAGGGTTGGCTTCAGGGAGCTAAAATCAACAAAGGGGGTGTCTTTATATCAAGGAGTATTTCAGGCAGGACTTCACGGAGGGTTCCAATAAGAAATGGTGCACCTAAGTTATTGTTCTTATTGGAACAAGGAGGTTAGCCTGGCCTCTGATTGATACATGGCTAGATTTACCTCGCTGCACCTTCTCTGTGAGTGACTGCAGTGTGACCTAGAAGAATGAGTCCCCTAGACGGGGGGAGGAAGCAAATGAATACAGAACAAATCTGGTCTATTTCTTGTTTTGATCCACTCCATCTATCTTTTACATCTTTGACTGGCAGCAGACGGTGCAGAAGGACTGCATGCCATCCACATCTCATGGCTGCTCGGCAGAAGATGGTACAGTACGACTGCTAGCCATCCTCATCTCTTGCCTGCCCGGCAGAAGATGGTACAGTACGACTACTAGCAATCCGTATCGCCTGCCTGCTCACCATAAGACGGTTCAATAGGACTGACTGCAGGACTAAAGAGAATGACCTGGTCAAGTCACTCTAAATTAAGTCCCTGCGCCCATGTCTGTCCAGGCGCTCCCAGCCGACATGGCCAGGAGCACCTCGGACATGATGATGACGGCTACCAGTCGTACTGTACCGTCTGCTGCCACAAGGCAAGGGGTTGCTGCTACTGTGTAGCAAAGCCATACCGCGTCTGCCAGCACCCAGGAGACATAGGGTGACAGTTACCTGAGCGTGCTCCATGCTTGCCGTGGTATGGCGTCTGCACAGGTAACTCAGGAAAAAAGGCGCAAAACGATTGTCTGCCCTTGCTTTCACGGAGGGAGGGAGGGAACGGGGGCCTGACGATATGTACCCAGAACCACCCGCGACAATGTTTTAGCCCCATCAGGCATTGGGATCTCAACCCAGAATTCCAATGGGCAGCGGAGATTGCGGGAACTGTGGGATAGCTATCCACAGTGCAACGCTCCGGAAGTCGACTCTAGCCTCGGTTCTGTGGAAGCACTCCGCCGAGTTAATGCACTTAATGCACTTAGAGCATTTTCTGTGGGGACACACACACTCGAATATATAAAACCGATTTCTAAAAAAACGACTTCTATAAATTCGACCTTATTCCGTAGTGTAGACATACCCTAAGATGCTCACAGTTCTCTCAGCCCTCCAGGGACACAATCCTCACTCCCTAATCTCCCAGCAGCAACTGACCCAGTCTGGCTCTGCAGCTTCCTTTTATCTGAGCCTGCTGGGCCCAGATTGGTTGCTCTCTACAACTCCTCCCTGATTGGCTGTGCTTCACACAGCCTCTCTGGGTCAGTCAGAGGATTCACATCCCTTGCTCCTTCCAGGGCAGGGCATGGTTAACCCCTCATATGCCTGTCTGAGGTAGGCATCCCATCACAAGGAGTTTACTTAAACAAGTAAGGCCCATGCCTCTAAAAACTAGGGCCCAGATCCTCAAAGATATCTAGGCTCCTTCCATTGATTTCAGTGGAGCCTTACATGGGAAGCTTCTTAAAAGTGTGAGGGCCACTGGCACCCAAACCGTGCCCTTACCCCCCATGCCACCCCTTTCCCCTGAGGCCCTTTCCCACACTCGCTCCTCTCTGCTCCCTGCTGCCCCATCGCTTGTCCTTATGGCCAGTAAAATGCATAGCCCTCCCACTTTTAAAAGTGATGGGGCCAGGCCCCCAGGTCCCCCCTGTTCCAGCACCCCTGGTACTGCTATGAGATCAGTATGATCAAATTCATGTGCCCACCTGGGACTCTGCTGTAGTCAATGAGGATTTGCCCATGCAGACCTCATTGCAGGATCAGTGCCTGAATGTGGAGCTCATGCATGCCTCCTCACAATCTCCTCTGAATCCCAATGGGCTGTTTTTAGGGTTGCCAGCCCTCCAGGATTGTCCTGGAGTCTCTAGGAATTAAAGATGAATCTAATTAAAGATTAATGAAACCTCCAGGAATACATCCAACCAAAATTGGCAACCCTAGCTGCTTTTGATGGTTCTCTGCCTTTTTCCTAAGTTCCTGGTTGGACCTTCACTCCCCAGCTCTGTTGCAATACTCCATCTATACACCTTAGCACTCTAAGCAGGAAGTGAATCCTCTACTGCAATCCAGGTTGGATCTTTGCACTGCATCACACCCAATTAAGACTTTTGACTGGCATATGTACAGGCCGAAAGGAAAAAACTGCACCTAAAGATCACAGGGATTTTTTCTCTCACACACTCACTTTACAAAACCATTGAGAATGATCCCCAAGCAAGTCTTCCTCACTGTTGATATTAAAATGACAAAATGGCCTTCCATCTGTCCAGCTTTTACCTGTCCTAAAATTAAACAAAATAAACTGTATCTTATTACTCTTAGTAATTCTCCCCTATACCAACCTGAACAATTCTACACCCTTCATGTTTTACATTCTCCAACTACTTTTAGATAGTTATACCTCATCCCATTAGCTGTAGTATTGCCAAGCTTTCCTCAAATAACAGTATCTGTCTGGTTCACCGTTCCCCCCCGCCCCTTCTTCTCTCTGTCTTCTTGTTTTGGAGGGAGTGTGCCTAGTGGCTTGAAGCAGGGCCTGAGAGTTAGGATAAACTAGGTTCTTTTCACAGTTCTTTCACTAATTTGTTATGGGCCTGGTCCCATGCCCACTGCAGTGAATTGGTTTTCCCTTCACTTTTAATGAGTTGTGAGTTCTTTGGATGAAGATAATCCTGTGCAAATTTTTAGTCAGAGTCTTATTTTTCTCTGAATCACTGCCACCCCTCCTCCCCTGTTCTCCTCCTTTGCTACTTAACCTAGGTCCCAGTCTTTCTATTGTTTGAATGCAGGAAGCCCCTCCTCTGGATACGTGGAGTTTGCAAACTAGCTGATCCAGCATTTTTGGAGACAGGATGACTGGGCACTCACCCATATTAAATTATACCTCTGCCAGAGCCATATAACTGCACGACTTTACATTTTATAGTAACTAATCTTGCTTCCATGCATGAGATCTGCCAAACTTAAATATGGAAACTTGGTGTAAAAAATATTTTGTTACATTTGTATAGCGCTTCATCCTAAATGACACATGCCATGATGCATAGAATCATGTCCTAAAGAGGAGTCATATATTAAACAAATACAGACTATAGCAGGCGTGGCCAAACGGTGACTTGTGAGCCACATGAAGCTCTTTTACAGTTAAAGTGCAGCTCCTGGAGCCCCCCACATACAGACACCCCCATTCTCCACCTACAATATTGGGCAGGGGGGATCTTGGGGCTCCAACCCTAGTTGGGGGGGTGGGACTAGGGGCTTCTGCCCTGCAGGGAGGGGAGAATAAGGGCTTTAGCCTAGTGGGGGTCATCAGAGAAGAAGCCCCGCACCCTGGCATTTGCCACCTCATGGGGCAGGTTGTGCGTGTCTTGCAGCTCTTGAACTCCTGAAGATTATTGTATGAGGCTCGGAGGGTCAGTAAATTTGACCAGTGCTGGACTATAGGCTCAAATGCTTCTGCACAGCTTAAATTCTAGTTTTATCTCTTGTTTACCAGGGACTACACCATCTCTGGAACTCTATGTAGAACACAGACACCTTGTGACTAAGTAATATACGGAAACTGAGCAATACAATATGCGTTCAGCATCACTGAAATGCAGCTGTACCATGAGAGGACATCAGGGCAACATCTCTTTTATGGAAAATGCCTTGCAGAGCAAGGAAGAACTCTAATGTATCTTTCTTCGAAGGCTGAAAAGTCATCCCTACCAGGACCTGTGATTCTAAGTATTTCATACCTGGGGCTTAGACAACTGAGACATCCTGTCTGTCACTAAAGCCCTGATATCAGAATATTTAAACACATTTAGAAGACATGCACAATAAGTTGCAATTGTTTTTATTGGCACCTTTACTATGGGGATTATGGTCTTTAACCATGAGGGGGCTCCACTGATCAACTGTAATACAAACATTGCCGCAACTCAGACCAGTGCAGAATTTTGACACGGAAGAGTATCACCTTCATATTTTATTAATTACTGGAAAAAAATTTATCCAAACCAGAAAGTTCAAATCCAGCCTTGGGTCACTCTCAAAGTCATGGGGAGTTTAGATCCAGTGCCCTGGTGTGGACTCCTTTATAAAATTTAATACAGCTCTTAAGGCTTTTATAGGTAAAATACATTCAACCTCCTCAATAAGACTATTTCACAGATTTGATGTCTACCTGACATATTTTCCCCACTTACATTTTACATCACGTATTTTATCTTTCCTCTCTCTCATTCCTTGCAATCTATCAGAGTAGCAGCCGTGTTAGTCTGTATCTGCAAAAAGAAAAGGCGGACTTGTGGCACCTTAGAGACTAACAAATTTATTTGAGCATGAGCTGTAGCTCACGAAAGCTTATGCTCAAATAAATTTGCTAGTCTCTAAGTTGCCACAAGTCCTCCTTTTCTTTTTTCCATTCCTTGCAATGTTTCTCCTCTCTGTTTAAAAAGGTGATCCCTTGGGTTTAACACAGGTACTGAAGGAGAACACTGGGTGATGCCATTATGCTTTGAGAGGGGCTGCATGCTTTCTATTAAGCAGGAAAATGCATAACCAAATTCTTTCTGAATCTCTCCTTTTGGATCCAGATCTCTAGGATTTTGCTTGGTTTATTCATCAGAGAATCAAAAATTAATACATCTACCATATGGAGGGAAAATGCTGCAGGTTAAGCAAAAAAGGGTTTCGATATGAAACATAATATGCCCCAGGCTATTTTGTTACCCAATTGTGTCTTCATTAACATTCAAATATTTCTTAACTGTGCAGTTCTGCCTTTAACTTGGAACTCGTATGCCTTGTATTATAAAAACATCAAATTACACTGCCATGTTGAGGATTATTTAAACAATCCCAGAAAGTAGGTCAGTCCATAATTTACCCTTGGTTTATTAGGGGCTGTTAAAGGAAAAGAGCAATATTTGTTAAATGGACAGCTGGACCCAAACTGTTTGGGGAGAGGCCTTTGGCTGAGAAAACAGTTGCTAAAACATATATCTTGAAGGAAAGTATGGCAAAATCTTGCTTTCGCCACAAATTTCCTAGCTAACAAATAGTATTAGAACTGTGTCTGTTCCAAGAGCAGGTTAGATAAGGCATCAGTAGGAACAATGCAGTGAGCAGTCCTGTAAAACCTGGGGAACTGGCAGAGAGGAGCCATTTGGTCTTATCTGGCCTTTCTAGTCTGATTTTTTTGTTTTTACAAGAACAGACCTGAAGATGCCACTAATGAGGGGAGGAGGGGAAAGAGACAATTCAGATTTCTTCTTCTTGAATCATAAGGAAAATTGCCTTCATTAAGTTGTGATTTTAATATACATAAAAGCAGAATGATTGAGTTGTCCTTATTAAAGCAGAATGTCCTTCTGGGGCCAGACCTCAGATGTTTGTTTATGAACTAATCTCCAATTTCCCAGTGTTCCCACTGGAAATTCTCTCTGGTATGCTGATATACTGTAAGCATTTTAAAGAGAAGGATATTGATCTGGGAATACAACTTTATATAGGAGGGGCACTGCCAGGATAAAAATCCTGAGACAAAACAGCTCCTTACTGTGTGGCATGGAGGGTGTGAAAAGGGCAAAGATCCTGTCCCTAATGTTTTTCCCCTTCCACTGACAATAACATAATTGCCAAGCAACATCACTGCCTCCTCCCTCTGAACCACAGGCGCTCCTTCATATGAATGTTCTGTGGCCAGCGCTTCTTGGGACAAGGGGGTGTGCGGTTGGGAAGAGGTGGCCTAAAATTGGGAGGGGGACAACCTATCTGTGCAGCATTATCCCCAGAAAACCCAGAGGAAAATTCTCATAGTGATCCAGACCCTAGATACATAAATAAAGAAGGGTAAAATAGAGATTTTCATCATTTTCTCGGACAAAGCTAAAACTGGCTAGATATGGGAAATCAGTAGCAAAGTGAAACACTTGGTGTGCTTATTTCCCATAATGTTCTTCTGTCTCATAATTATTTTATAAGCGGTACCGATTCGTGACTGAGCTGTTGGAAAAAAACGCAAAGCTTTGCTGGTGTCTGCACAGAGATCTTTCTTTCTGTTACTGTATCTGTTGGTCACGATTTACCTTCATTTTACTTATGAGCCAACTGTCATTATCTTGCAAACACAAAACAAATTGTATTCAAGACAATAATTCTCATTAGCCTTCCTCAACACAGGAGTAGGCTTTTAAATGTTTGATGGCTGTTTCAGATCCACTCTAAATTGTTTTTCCCTCTCATTGTCCTTGATAGGCAGTGCAGCTTATGGCTTAGCCCTTATTTTACAATTTTAGTTATCTCGCTTGTCTTGACTGAATATATTTGGACCTCTTAATATTCAGGACATCACAATATATTTTGTAAAATAAGTTGCTGAACACTTGCATGGTATTCAATTTTATAAAATATCTGGCAAAGGCTCAGTATATCAAAGGACAAGAACTGAGTGAGACCTAGATCCTTAAAGGTATTTAGGCTCCTAACTTCCGGAGCCTAAATACCTTTGAGGATCTGGGCCTGAGACCCTTGGATAAAAGATTGTGGTGGTGTTACCCAGGAGAAGAAGGCTCAACCCTGAGGCCCCCACAGCAGCATCTTGTTTAAAGTAAAATCTCTTGATTACCTGAGAAGGCTACATGGCGTCCCATTTTCAGTGCTTCTGACAGGAATGAAAAGACATTGAGTAAGAGTAGTGATCTGGGAAACTGAGGAGAGCAAGTTCTTTAACATTCAGAAGCCAGATGACTAGATTCGTTTCCTGTCTGTTTCTATGTAACCTCTGAAGTAAAACTTCAGCAAGCACCCTTCCAACTCACTGTGAAAAGGCTCCATGGCAAGCTGAACTTCCAAGAGAGGCCCCAAAAGCCCAAATATTGCTGTGTTATAGCAATACTTATTTATCACAGCTCATTAAAATCCTCCTGAGTGCAGGCTCAAGCTTTATAAAAATGCAGTAAACAAACAGAGCGGTCATGTCCCTCACAATAGAAAACAGATGGGACGCGGGGGGACAGTGTACAGAGAAAGGGTTCTTTATTTGAAATGTTAAACAAATAGATTCTGTGGTGCCCTAGCTCAGTATCTTGTCGATTGAACCACAGAGCTTGGACGTCAGTGTTACAATGCGTGGTCCCGATCCAGATTAAGCAATTATGGAACAGATTACTGTCTATGATACAAGCAACAGCATCCCCAAAACACAACTCATCCCAGATCCCCACAGCTCAAAACATTATGCATCTTCATCCCCTTTGCTCCAAGTCTTAAAAGACCTGGAAAAAACACATGAGCCTTGCAACATGATCTGAAGGTCAATAAATCTGGGCTCTGTCCAGCCAGTGCAAAGAGCAAATTTAAAGTGAAATCGAAGACCCCTCACTGAACCCCATACTTCTAGCCTTCTTGTGATTAAGTAAGGAGGTCATTAGTCTGGACATCTCTGGTTGTAGATGCAGTGGTATGAGTCTGAGGAGAAAGATTCTCTCTCAGGTAGCCAGGACTCAACCCATTTAAGGTTTCATACATTAAAACCAGATACCATCTGGAAATCAGTTGGAAGCCAGGGTAAATCTCTGAGTACCCACCTAATGAGCTCCCTGGGAGAAATACCCTGCAACAGATTGGCCACCATTGTACTGAGCTGCAGCTACCTTCCCTGCAACCAAGCCCTGACTCAAGAACGCACTGGATAAGCTGATCAATCATACCATCCCAGTCTGATGAAATAGAGTGGATCTGGGTGTCATCCACATGTTGGAGACATCTTAACCTGTGCCACCTCACCATCTCCCTGACTGGCCTCAAACACTGAACAGAAGGGGGTGACAGAATAGAAAACCCTAGTGTATCCCCATTCCTGGCGGAAAATGAACAGCTACTCAAAACTCCGCTCCGGGTACTCTCAGAAAGGAAAGAATAGAGCCACTCAAGGTCTGTCTGTCCCCTGCCAGCATGAGCAGCCATGTCAACAATGCTTCATGGTCAAGGGCATCAAAGGGAGCTGTTAGAGCTTAAAGGAGCAGTATGGATAACAGTGAGCCACAAAACCAGTGCAATCCTCACACCCTCACCAGGTGAAACAGCAGACTGATCAGGCCCAAGGAAATCTGAAGGCGCTACATATTGTCAGACTTGCTCTGACTTCACTTTCTCTGTAATCTTAAAAAAGGAAGATTAGAGACTGATAATCTTGTTGACTATCATTCAACGTCAAGAGTTTAAGCAAGGATCTAGTAACCCTTGTTTAAAGGCAAGATTGCTTGCTGACAATTGCCTCTATCTCACCATAAGATTTCATTAACAAGGAGATACATGGGTCTCATTAGCACGTACTAGCCCCAAATTCCCTCCGCACCACCAGAATGTCCGTGAGCAGAATTGACTGGAACTCAAGTAGAGAAGACCATGCATTAGAGAAAATTATGTAGAATAGGATGGTACTTGGATTCTTGTTGTTGACCAGCATACTACAAATAGAATCACCGCTTCTAGCCCCCTCTAGTGTTACTTATACTTCATCCAGATCGGTGATATTCAACCTGTGGTCTGCAGACCCCCTATGTCTAAGATTTCCAAAAGGATCCACACTTCCACTGAAAATTTGTAGGGATCCGCAAATGAAAAAAGGTTGAAAACCACCGATCCAGATGAATACTTCTGCCAGCAAGAAACAATCTTATGGGGGAATAATGCAACAAAGTGACACTTCCTTGTTTGTTTTGTCTAGTTTAGGCAATAAATGGAGTGCCTCTTAGTCAGTCATAGCCCAATCAAGAAAGCCCATTTGGGTTGTAAGAGCTGATCTGGTTTATGCAGAGATTTCCTTTAGACCTTGGGTGATAAAAATGTGCCTGACAAGCTGTCAGCTAAAATTTCGTCCCCAGAAGGAAGGAGTGGGGGAGTAAATGCTTCAGTGAAAGGCATTCCATGTTTCTGTGGAAATGTAGAAGGTACTGTCTGAAATGCACATACCAGGTTTTGGTTCAAAAGCAGGGAGTTCAGGAATTATCAACCAAATGAAGTAAAGGTAGCAAGAGACCACTCTGACAACAAGGTGACTGGAATGAGAGTAAATAACCAGCTAAACGCTTCATGTCTGATGTCTCGTTCTTTAATAGGAAGATTTAGTTTAGTGATCCTGCTATTGAGGACCTGTGGTTTAGAAAATTCTTCTCCCCATTCTCTAAACTTTCCTACACTAAAACTTGGCACTTAATGTTAAGCTGTGTTTGCAACTCAAAAGTTCTACTTGATTTGTTTGTAGTGAAGCCATCTATTTGTTATGTTTATTTGCAAAGTTTCTTAACAGGCAGACTGGCTACACTGTGAAGAGGAGTTTCATGTGACAATATAGCAATATTTGCTTCTCTGAAATAAGGGAAGGCAGGGAGGAAGAGTATGTCTGTATTAGAAGCTTAAATGAAGCAGCTGTTGTTCAAAGATGTGGACTGAATTTTCAGAGCTGAAGAGGTTTACCTTCCATACTGGAAGGTGGGGTCAGAGCCTGCAGGGACAGACAGGAAGCTGCAGGCTGCTATGGAGAGCAAATTCTGGTTTCTATTGTTTTAGAGTTATATAATCTTAATAGTAGTGGTTAAATACAATCTCACTTTCCTTTAATCCAAAAAATAATACTTGGTACCAGGACAGGGATAGAACTGGAAAGAGAGGATGACTTTTCCTCCATTTTTGCCAGGTTAGGGACAGATGTTTTGTTGCTTTCATGTGAAGAACACCACAAAGTTCCTGATAATTCTGGAGATAGTTGGGGGAAATCCATCACTGATGGCAAAAAAGTGTGCTTAGATAGGGGAAGCTGTGACTCTCATAACCTGTCAGGATGAGCTTACATTGTTTGTATCAGACAGTCCCCCAACAGGAAGGTGCAATGGACCTGCCACAAGTAGAATGAATTCCCATTTGTCTTCCTTTCTGTATCCTCACATATAAGGGATCTGCCATGAAGAACCAAAGTACTCTTAATGGAAAATGATGCTTCTTATCAATGACCAAAAATTGCAATGCAAGTTTCCCCTGCTGCCAAGTATTTTATGGCCTTTATATGTGTGGGAGGAGGGAGAGAGGAGGCAAGTGAACACTGTCTCTTTCTTCAAGAGATACCTACCACTCCAGCTGCTGAAGCCAACTGGCTTCTGCCCTGAGGGTGAAAAGTATGTTTAGTGACATACTTTATCCACCCCAGTGGATCTGCTTATATGATGGCTATCTTTGTTACCCCATTCTTGCCTACAGTGGCACTGAATATGAAAGTAGGCAGTCATGCCAAACATTCCTTGCCTATCACAATGAATCACCAGAGCAGTCCTTTTAAATCTCCTACACATCCCATACATCTGTCTTGGAGAGCAGGACTCTTAGTTCAGAAGAATGTCTGGGCAGTGGGCTACTAATATTGCCAGTGAGTACTTGGTATTTATGGGGATAATCCTCAACTGCCCATTAAAGACCCTGCATCATGTGAGTCAGACTTCTCTCAGTGACCCTTTGAGAGAGCTCACAATAACTTTCTCCCTCAGTATTTGGTGGAAGCAACACCTGTACATCAGGTACTCCTTCCTGCACAGACAGATCAGTCACACTCGAAAAAAATCCTAATCCAGGCCCTCTAAAATTGCATGTCCTGTTTTCAACTGTGAGGATAGTCACAGATCACTCTTATCTGTGATGGTGGTTTTTCCACTGTGACGAAGTGGGGATTTTCCCTTGTTATGTTGTATGTGAGTCTTACTGTTGAGCCTATGTGAGTTTTACTGTTTTGCCTGAATACTGTGTGTGCCTCAGTTTCCCTGTGTGTTGCACCAATACCTCGGTGGTGGGAATGGCGGTGTGTGACTTTGGCTGAGACCTCTGGGGCAGGTGAAGTTGCTCCAGCTGTCTGCACATATGCAGTGACCGGTGCCTTTCGTAATCTGAGACCCAGGAGGGGGATGCAACCAGGTAATGACCAAGTGATCCTTTGTTCGGAAAGCGTGATAAAGTGAAGGAGGAGGAGCAACGGGGGTGTCTGAGGTTGGGTCGCTGGAAGCTGACAGTCTGCTTGGGGGGACTTGAAGAGGGGGAGTCAGTCTGCTGGAGGCGTTGCTCTGTGATTTTAGGAACAATTGCTAGGAGCCTGGGCCTTTTCAAAGCTCTGCAAACGAGAACGTCTATTTGTCATTGTTTTCTAATGATATCAAAAATAGTTACTTAACTCATTTGAGAATGGATGGCAGCTCCTGCTTGTTTTCTGTATAGGAAGAGAATAATTATTTAAATGCTGCATTTCTATACCACTTTTTACCTGATTCCAGTGCACTTTCCAAACACTACTGAATTAGTTTCACAAGCACTCCCATAGGATATGCGTTTTTTTTAATTTCCATTTTACAGCTATAACAACTGAGGGTGAGAAAGAGAAAGAAAGGGATTCAACCAACACAGCAGGTCAGTGGAATGAGTCAGTTGCAGAACCCAAAAGAAAATCCAGGAATCTTGGTTTTCAGTCCCTTGCTCTAATCTCTAGAAACACTGCCTCTCAGAGGATGGCCTTGTCATTCTCAGAATGACTCCTCGGTACAGCTGTTAGCAAGCTGTTAAACCAGTTGGTAGAGAACACAGGCATCATCTCCTCTTGTTTTCAAAGGAAATATACCTCCTGTCTGTCAAATCCAGGGAAACAGGAAGACTACAGCAATGAGTTATTTCCCAGCCCTCAGAAAGTCCATTTAGTCTCATTCTCTGTCACCACCAACATCAAATATGCACATGAAGAACCCAGTACCGACTGTGCAGTCACTTCTTACACCTGCCATTTTGTAGTATTGCACAAAGGACACAGTCAGAAGTATGGAGCCCATAAAGACAGCAAACGCAAACTCCGCAGCAGAAGCCAAAGAAAACTTGTTGCCAGGCCAAAGCCTATCCAGATGCACTGGCAATTTCTCATTCACAGGTAGGAAAAAATATATATGGCCAAAACACAGTGCAACAGATTCAAGATGTTAAATTCCATCCAGCCTAGATGGATAATGCAAAGTTAGTTCAAAAGTCAGGACAGAGAAAAACCAAGTATCTCCAGATGCATTATTGACAGCACACAGACAAACATTTTCCAAATTCAAGTTCTGAACAAACATAAATGAAAGAAAGGAAATGTCATTTCTAGTGGCCTGCTTCTGTTGCACTCCCTAAGCAGACCTAATCTCATGTTACGCTGGACCTGCAAAAAAAAAACCTTCAGATTGCAAGAAGCAAGACAGAATGTATTTCAATGTAATTTATGGTTATGAAGAAGCAGGTTAATTACTACAACTCCTGAAGTAATAACAACTGCAGCAGATTTATTATGTGACTTTCTGGAGTCCAATGAGACTTTCTACTATATTTATTCACAGAATGCTATCAAAGCTACACTTCCATACCAATGGGACATGGGAGATGTAAGCTTATGTAAAGCTTAAGAGCAAATGTTCACAGATGATCTGTTTCTTTCTGCTCAGAGAGTAAATGACATCTGGAACTCTCTGCCCCAGATATGCTGGCAGAACCCCACTATACTGGGATAAAAGACTAATAAATGAATACTTAGTTGGACACTAATAGGGTGACCAGATGTCCCAATATTATTGGGACTGTCCTGATATTAGGGGCTTTGTCTTATACCATATGACTATAAACCATCACCATCCCTGCTCCTCCTCCCACCCCCACCCTGCACCAAAAAAAAAGTGTCCCAATTTTTCATACATGCTGTCTGGGCATCCTAGATACTAAGGTCAAAATTTTCCAAAGTGACTAGTTACTTTCTGTGATGTTGCACACCATAAGACTGGATGGAAATATGCTTATGAATGTGTATATGACATAACTGGAATATGTTTTATGCTACATATGCCATGTAACATATCTATGTAAAGGTTATAATCTACTGAATATATTCATCCTATTTGTATGCATGTGTCATTGTTGAATTTGAAGTTATGAATATTGGCTGTATACTTGTTTGATTTTAAATAGCCTTAGGAAGGCATTTGGTCAGCGTCTTTAGAAAGGAATTTTCAAGTTAAGTGCCCAGTCAAGAGGCACTTAACAGACAATGGATCTTGGAAGGCTCCAATCCACATAAGAAGTCTACATGAGAACATTCAAGGTAGCATGTGAACCATGGCTGCTTCCTGTAAATTCTGAGTCCTGCATGGACATGAGACTTGCCCATGTGACTCCAAAACTCCATCTTGTAGCTGGAATTCTACACAGGGGAAGGGAGGGGTATCCACCCATAAGAGAAAGTCTATTTAAACCCCTGGGTGACCCCTCCATTTTGTCTTCAGCTGGCTCAAGAGATAGCCTCTCCACCCCTAAGGATCCCTGAAAGAAACTGAAACAAAGGACAGTAACTATAGGGGGTGTCAGTGATTGCTGGTCCCAGACTAGAAGGAGACTAGTCTGTAAAAGGAAGCTTACTGGAACTCCTCTGAGGGTGAGGTTTTATCTTTATTCAGTTTTCTTACTGTATTTGACATAGACTTGTGTGCTCTATTTTGTTTTGCTTGGTAATTCATTTTGTTCTGTCTGTTACTACTTGGAACCACTTAAATCCTACTTTCTGTATTTAATAAAATAACTTTTTCCTTATTAATTAACCCACAGTATGTATTAATACCTGGGACGGCAAACAGCTGTGCATATCTCTCTATCAGTGTTATAGGGCAAACAATTTATGAGTTTACCTTGTATAAAGCTTAAAATGGATTTATTTGGGGTTTGGACCCCATTGGAAGTTGAGCATCTGAGTGTTAAAGACAGGAACACTTCTTAACCTGTTTTCAATTAAGCCTACAGCTGTTAGGGGATGTGGCTCAGACCTGGGTCTGGGTTTGTAGCAGACTAGCAGATCTGGCTCAAACCAGGCAGGGCACTGAAGTCCCAAGCTGGGAGGGCAGGGAGAGCAGGGGCAGAAGTAATCTTGGCACATCAGTTGGCAGCCCCAAGGGGGTTTCTGTGATCCAACCCATCACACTTTGGTGCCTTCATTTTTGGATGCCCAATTCACCACGACTTAAAGGTGCCTGATGTTTCAGTAAGTGTAGAACAACTACTCTCTGAAAATTAGAGCCCTGTAAGACACCTCAAGTTGGGCACCCAAAACCACTAGTCACTTTGGAGAAGAAAAGGAAAAATGTACAGCAAATCCCACCCCAACACACAATGCAGTTGTCCTCACGTTTTATGAACTTCTTCCAAAGCTGGGCAAACGTTCCAAAACAAGGACCATTTCCCCATTAAGATGACCCTCCTATCTGCCGAACTGGAAAGATGAAAACTCAACGCCTAGCAGCAAAAGGAGATATGTTACACCAGTAGAGACATAAGATCATTGAAGAAACCACAGGTTTGGAGTGCTTATTACAATTTCAAATAAAATACAAGTGTTCTGACTACAGATAACTGGTAGAGTGTCCAAATGGCTAAAAATTGGCTGGCTTTTAAAGAGTACTCTCTTTAATCTGCTGTCAGAACTGCATCCACCAGAGACCAGCCTCTGACCTGATAGCAAGAAAGAAGATCAGTAGTTTAAATGTTGGGTCTGAGCCCTTTCTCCCTCGTTCCAGGTGTCAATATGTTACCTAGCCCAAACTTGTTTCAACCCATGCCTTTTATAATAAAACTTCAGCTAGCTCATCTCATCAACCAAGCTGATAGGGGAGAAAAGAGGGAATGAGTTTATTTCCCGGCCCTTTCCCTAAAGCATTTTCCTCTTGCATGCCTCAAAAAGTCACTACCAGCTGGTGACTGACAAACTTCCTCCAGAAACTCAGTAAACTCCACTATATCTCATGCTCATACTCCAGGGAAGTACCAGACTTACTTTTTTGGCCAAAACCCCTCCATTACTTTAATAATCTCCCTTTTGTAAAGGAAAATAAAACCTGATATGCCACCCCAACATCATGCATTTAAAATTACACCCACTCTATAATTACAGTCTTCTCGCTGTACCATCCCAGTGCAGAAAAGACTCTGAACACAATGGACCAAAGCTGGGAGCCTGAGGGGTCCAAGAGAAGATGTGTGTACAACAAGCTCCCTTAATGCCCTTCTCATGGGATTTACTTTCTCTGAGATGTGCAAGCGTAATATACGTCAGACAGGACATAGGATTCACAGATGGATGCAACACTGGTTGTCGGCCAGCTATAAGTCCTAATATAGAGTAGTGGGAATGAGCATCCCATGAATTAGAAACAGTTCTAACACCTGGAAAAATGACATGCTTCTGAGGAAGGCTGAAGGCACATTTAATACTAGCAGGAGAGAGAGAAGGCTAAATCATTCCATCTCTATCTGATAAAACAGAAGGTGCTAACTGAGAAGAAATCATTGCTGTGATGCTGTAAGCAGACATTGAAAAGAAAGAAGATTCGTGTAGGAAAGGTTACTGATAGGAATATGAAGCAGGCAGCTTAACCCTTGCTTATCAGACAATTTTAGGAAAAAAGGCACTAGTATTCCCACATTTGAAAGGGTTGATATGTGCTCTATATGGACAAATAATACCTTGAGCTATTTGTTACAACTCTACTGGGCGTAAAGCAGAACTTTGAAATCTAAGAAAATGCCCCCCAATAGTTTTCCAGTATTCTGTGTCCCTTATCAGCTTTTCAGTAACTTAGCTTGCAGAATTAGAAAGCATGATTTTTTCCTGTTGTGTGAAGTTGAGCACTATATTTTCATTCATCTAGTTGGAGAAAACTCAGTGGCACGGCTGAAAGTACTTTTCTTTTAGATATAGAGATCTGCGATAGATGGGTGAAATTCTTCTCCCAGTTACAATGGTGTAAATCCATCAAACACTAAAGAGGCTGCGCAGCAGAATTTGGCCCAATGTAATTACGCCAGTAATACAAGACGTTGTATTTTTTTTAAATGAAGTGGATCCATAAACACAAAATGATGTCTTGCTCCTTTTAGTGGCACATTCAGTCTTAAAAGCCTTTGCAGCACAGAATAGAAACGTTTGGGGTGGGCAGAGTTGCAGTTAAGCTGCTGTGTTGCTTACGGAACAAGGAGAGGAAAAGTCAGCATTAAGCACAAACAGTGCAAGTACTCATTTCTTGCAACCTCTCATTCCCGCACTGACTTGCCAGTTTGGTGCAGCAGATAAGGCCAGCCTAGAAGAGGGAAACCACAGAAAGATGAGGGAACTCATGCTTAGTACAGATCCTCCAGCTCCCTTCCCTCGGTGGGACAAACAGGACTGGAATTACAATTGGATGCTTCTCTTCATTAACATAGGAGCTCACTCGTGCTTGAAGCCTGGAAGGCCCACCAGGACTAAATTAATATAAAAAAAACCCCTATAATAATGAAAAAAAATAAACCTCCGTATTTTATAAATAACAATCTGTGGACACTAAGTGAATACAAGGATGTGATTCACTCTAGGATTTCTGCAGCTGTTAATAAATCACTCAGTCTGCACTCTGGCAGTTTATGACATCAGCAGAACCCCTCAAGTGAGTTACAGCCATTTATTGACATAGAGGAGGCCATCTATCATCTACTATTGACCATCTGTTACTTAGAATATGTGCATTTTTTGATAAATTAATTACAGTTCAATAACATATGACTTCAATTTTATTCATTTTAACTTTTCCGTATGCAAATGTCAGTGAAAAATGACTTATGTGACTTCAGTGGGGCTACTCACACGGTAATTTTAAGCACGTTCATAAGTGTTTGCGCGATTGGGGCCCTACTGATGTAAGCGGAAGGGTATTAATACTTTTAAAGACATCAGTGAAAGGGCATTTACTTAGCATACAAAGAAGCAAACCATTAGTAAGTACACATAAGCTTTGAAAGCACTAAGCAATCCTTTGTTACCAAGGCTGCACTTAGTGATCTGAAGCCAGTTACTGTTTTTGATAGTAAAAAGAATATTCTGATTGCTGTAAATGAATAAAGGTAAAGCATTCACCTAATTTAATGATCAAGTATGTTTCACCTCTAAATGTATTTCAATTACTTTGGGTTTTTTGATTTTTTTTTAATTCCCCCTTTGTGAGCTTATAAATTGGTGACATCACCATCTTGTTCATTTAACAGTTCATATTTGAACTGAATGTCTGGATTTTGGTTATGATGTGATCCAATATAAAATCCCCAACAAGAGAAACAGTGGCTATAAAGTGGGTGGTTGTTCCTATTACAAGAAATGGTGTAGCCCATGTTGTTGATGCCTCAAAAAACACTGAGACGTTGTATGTAATAGATAATGTACAGATGGTTCAGGGTAGCAGAACTGGGAACTTTAGGGTAATGGGGAACATGGAGGTAGTGCGAGGGAGCAGCCTTTGGCACTTCTGGTTAATAGAGAATGCAGTGTTGTTTGGGGTCAGTATCATGGAGAATTATTAATATTTAAGGTGTGCCATTCCTAGAAACTTTATATATCACTGCCTTTTTTTAAGACCCACTAAAATATCATAAGGTGTATTAAAAAGCAGGTTTATTACTGGCATAAATGAGGCCTCCATTTCAAAAATTTCTTTGACCAGGACTAAGTTAAAATAATATAAAACAAAGGCAAGCAAGAAAATAAATACCTATAGTCATGGTTCAGGGCAGCTGCATATTCATTCACTTTCTGTGGTCCAGAAAGGGCACCCACTTTAGCCTCCTGACTCCTCAGGCTTCACCTCTCTTGTGTGGAGACCCATGTCCCTATCCTTGTCCCTCCTGCGAGGGGTATTTCCAGACTACACAGCTCCCTGACGATACTGTGAACCCCCCAGCAAAGCGAGGCTCCTTAAGTTACACTAAAAGAAAAGGAGTACTTGTGGCACCTTAGCGACTAACCAATTTATTTGACCATAAGCATCCGATGAAGTGAGCTGTAGCTCACGAAAGCTTATGCTCAAATAAATTGGTTAGTCTCTAAGGTGCCACAAGTACTCCTTTTCTTTTTGCAAATACAGACTAACACGGCTGTTACTCTGAAACCTTAAGTTACACTGTTTACCACCTCTGAGAAGAAAATAAAGCAGGTCAATTGCCACAATTAAGCCACCACACAGCTCTTTCTAAGCAAGCACACCTGTTCTTAAGGGGAAAGCATTACAGAGAAAACCTATTTAAAACAATACAAGAACGTACACTCATGTTAATAAGTAGGGCTGTCAAAAGATTAAAAAAATTAATCGCGATTAATTGCACTGCTAAACAATAATAGAATACCATTTATTTAAATATTTTGCATGTTTTCTACATTTTCAAATATATTGATTTCAGTTACAACACAGAATACAAAGTGTACAGTGCTCACTTTATAATTATTTTTATTACAAATATTTGCACTGTAAAAAACAAAGAAATAGTATTTTTCAATTCACCTAATACAAGTACTGTAATGCAATCTCTTTATCATGAAAGTTGACCTTACAAATGTAGAATTATGTACAAAAAATAACTGCATTCAAAAATAAAACAGTGTAAAACTTTACAGCCTACAAGTCCACTCAGTCCTATTTCTCGTTTAGCCAATTGCTCAGACAAACAAATTTGTTTACATTTGAAGCAGATAATACGGCCTGCTTCTTGTTCACAATGTCACCTGAAAGTGAGAACAGGCATTCACATGGCACTGTTGCAGCCGGTGTTGCAAGACATTTGCATGCCAGATGCACTAAAGATTCATATGTCCCTTCATGCTTCAACCACCATTCCAGAGGACATGCGTCCAGGCTGATGACAGGTTCTGCTTGATAACAATCCAAAGCAGTGCGAACCTGTGACATTGCACTCCATATATTTTATGGAAATATGCTTATGAGTGTAAATATGATGTAACTGGAATATGCTTTATGCAAAAGGTCTCTTGTAAGGTATCATAATGAAGGTTATAACCTACTGAATATATTCCTCCTATTTGTATGCATGTATAATTCTTGTATCTGAAGCTAGAAATATAAAATATAACTCTGAGGTCCTATTGTAATTATGCAAAGTGTGGGCCATTAATGGTGGTTTAGAATCTTGATAGGTTTCAGAGTAGCAGCCGTGTTAGTCTGTATCTGCAAAAAGAAAAGGAGTACTTGTGGCACCTTAGAGACTAACAAATTTACTTGAGCATAAGCTTTTGTGAGCTACAGCTGTAGTGATGAAGTGAGCTGTAGCTCACGAAAGCTAATGCTCAAATACATTTGTTAGTCTCTAAGGTGCCACAAGTACTCCTTTTCTTTTTGTAGAATCGTGATGGCTCCCATTGACTAGGACAATTAGTTATAAATGGTTTATTTGCCTGCAAGCCTTCCTGTGTATGTGTGGGCCAACCCAGGAAGAATGGAAACTAGGGGTCTTACAGTGACATGTGACCATGTCACATTATACTGGAATCCATCTTAAATCTGGTACTCTTCCATTTAGAAGGAGGGGTGGGGACCCAGAGAGACAAAAGATTTCCGCCTTGTGCCAAAGCTATAGAAGGGGATGGAGCAGGACAAAGGGTCCCAGCCATGAGAAAACCCCTGCTTGCCACCTAAGATGTCTGCTGGAACTGACAACGACTGTCCCAGGGGAAAGGATTGGGCCCAGACTAGGAAGGAGTCTAGTCTGTGAAAGAAACTTATTGGAACATATCTGAGGGTGAGATATTACCTGTAATCAGTTTCTTAATGTATTAGGCTTAGACTTGCGTGTTTTGTTTCATTTTGCTTTGTGACTTACTTTGTTCTGTCTGTTATTACTTAAAACCACTTAAATCCTACTTTTTATACTTAATAAAATCATTGTTGTCTATTAATAAACCCAGAGTAAGTGATAAATACCTGAGGGAGCAAATAGCTGTGCATATCTCTCTGTCAGTGATATACAGGGTGAACAATTTATGAATTTACCCTGTATAAACTTTATATAGAGTAAAATGGATTTATTTGGGGTTTGGATCCCATTGGGAACTGGTTGTCTGGGTGCTGGAGATAAGTAACCTGCTGAGCTGTTTTCAGTTAAATCTGCAGCTTTGGAGGCATGGACCAGACCCTGCGTCTGGGTTGCAGCAGGCTAGCGTGTCTGGCTCAGCAAGACAGCGTTCTGGAAGTCTCAAGCTGTCAGGGAAAACAGGCTCAGAGGTAATTTCAGCATATCAGGTAAGATTCCCAAGGGGTCTCTGTGACCGGACCCATCACAGGACCGATGCATGTTCATTTTCACAATCTGAGTCAGATGCCATCAGCAGAAGATTGATTTTCTTTTTTGGTGGTTCAGGTTCTGTAGTTTCTGCATTGGAGTGCTGCTCTTTTAAGACTTCTGAAAGCATTCTCCATACCTCATCCCTCTCAGATTTTGGAAGGCACTTCAGATTCTTAAACCTTGGGTCGAGTGCTGTAGCTATCTTTAGAAATCTCACATTGGTACCTTCTTTGCGTTTTGTTAAATCTGTAGCAAAAGTGTTCTTAAAATGAACAATATGTGCTGAGTGATCATCTGAGACCGCTATAACATGAAATTAGGGCTGTCAAGTGATTAAAAAAATTAATCGTGTGAATAAAAAAATTAATCGCGATTAATTGCATGATTAATCGTGCTGGTAAACAACAATAGAATACCATTTATTTTAAATATTTTTGGATGTTTAGTACATTTTCAAATATATTAATTTCAATTACAACACAGAATACAAAGTATACAGGGCTCACTTTATATTTATTTTTATTACAAATATTTGCACTGTAAAAAACAAAAAAATATTTTTCAGTTCACCTCATACAAGTACTGTAGTGCAATCTCTTTATCATGAAAGTTGAACTTACAAATGTAGAATTATGTACAAAAATAACTGCATTCAAAAATAAAACAATGTAAAACTTTAGAGCCTACAAGTCCGTTCAGTCCTACTTCTTGGTCAGCCAATCACTCAGACAAACAAGGTTGGTTACAATTTGCAGAAGATAATGCTGCCTGCTTCTTATTTACAATGTCACCTGAAAGTGAGAATAGGCGTTCACATGGCACTGTTGTAGCTGGCGTTGCAAGATATTTACATGCCAGATGCACTAAAGATTCATGTCCCTTCATGCTTCAACCACCATTCTAGAGGACATGCTTCCATGCTGATGATGGGTTCTGCTTGATAATGATCCAAAGCAGTGTGGACTGACGCATGTTCATTTTCATCATCTAAATCAGATGCCACCAGCAAAAGGTTGATTTTCATTTTTGCTGGTTTGGGTTCTGTAGTTTCCGCATCAGAGTGTTGCTCTTTTAAGACTTCTAAAAGCTTGCTCCACACCTTGTCCCTCTTAGATTTTGGACGGCACTTCATATTCTTAAACCTTGGGTCGAGTGCTGTAGCTATTTTTAGAAATCTCACTTTGGTACTTACTTTGCGTTTTGTCAAATCTGCTGTGAAAGTGTTCTTAAAATGAACATGTGCTGGCTCATCATCCGAGATTGCTATAATATGAAATATAAGCAGAATGCAGGTAAAACAGAGCCGGAGACATACAATTCTCCCCCAAGGAGTACAGTCACAAATTTAATTTATGCATATTTTTTTAATAAGCATCATCAGCATGGAAGCATGTCCTCTGGAATGGTGGCGGAAGCATGAAGGGGCATATGAATGTTTAGTGTATCTGGCATGTAAATATCTTGCAACGCCGCCTACAAAAGTGCCATGTGAATGCCTGTTCTCACTTTCAGGTGACATTGTAAATAAAAAGCAGGCAGCAGTACATCCCGTCAATGTAAACAAACTTGTTTGTCTTAGCAATTGGCAAACTAAGAAATAGGACTGAGTGGACTTGTAGGCTCTAAAGTTTTACATTGCTTTGTTTTAGAGTGCAGTTATATAACAAAAAGATCTACATTTGTAAGTTGCATTTTCATGATAAAGAGATTGCACTACAGTACTTGGATGAGGTGAATTGAAAAATACTGTTTCTTTTATCATTTTTACAGTGCAAATCTTTGTAATCAAAAATAATATTATAAAGTGAGCAGTGTACACTTTGTATTCTGTGTTGTGACTGAAATCAATATATTTGAAAATGTAGAAAAACTACCAAAAATATTTAATAAATTTCAATTGGTATTCTATTGTTTAACAGTGAGATTAAAACTGCAATTAATCGCGATTAATTTTTTTAACTGCAATTAATTTTTTTGAGTTAATCATGTGAGTTAACTGCCATTAATTGACAGCCCTAGTAATAAGCTTACCAGAGATCACCCCCCTCACTCCAAGGGTGCTGGTTGGTGATTAATCCTTCAAACCCCACACAGGGGTTTATCCTGTGGTCATATGTTCATTACAACTTCCGAACAAGCAACAGGGGTGGGGTAGAGGGAGGGGCCATGGCCCCATCACGTTTAAATGTGATTTTCACTTTTTATCAGCCATAAGGGCACGCAACGAGAGCAGGAGGGAGCGGAGAGGAGCAAGCAGAGGCGGGTTCTGGGAGGAAGGGATGGCGTAGGGGCAGGGCCTCGGGGGAAGGGGGTGGCACAAGGGTGGACGTTTTGGGGAAGGGGCAGCATGTGGGGGGGGCAAGGCCACAGTTTGGGCACTGGTGGCCCCTCCATCTTCTAGGGAGCTTCCACTGCTCCTGACAAGCATCCCCTGTCTTTTTGGCCTCAGTAGACCAAAGTCCTTCCAATCCTTCCCTAAGGATTGCCCCCCCCCCCTTCGGACCAGAGGTGCTGTCTGTTTGAAAGCAGGCTCTGAGTCAGTTTAAACTGGGCTATTTAACCAAAAGTCCTTTCTTTGTCTGCTACTCTGTAAAAAATCCAATCTGAATCAGTATATGTCAGCCTCTGCAGGTAGTGCTGCTTCTCTGGAGGTGTTACAACCTGAATGAATTTGCCTAAACAACTGCCACTGTTTACTGGTGGAACTGTAGCTACCCCTTCTCATGGAAATACACACAATCCCTGACCCACAAAGATACATAAACCAGTCACTTAATACAATGGACTCCAAAGCTATTAAACTTCATTCAATAATGTTTAATTTAATTGAATAAAGTTTGTCCAGGATACTGCAGGAAATTGCCATACCTACCTGCCACACCTACATGGCCTCATTAAATTGTCAGTGGAAAATGGGATTGTCAATTATTGTTGCACGTTCATAATTCTTGAAATTACCATTACCACAATATTTAAGGTTAGATTTGTAAATAAACCAAGCTGGTCAAATTCAGTACTGGTGTAAGAGGACACACCATTAACTTAGCTAGGAATGTATTTGTTTCCACTAAAGCTAAATTTGGCTTGATATTAGTGGAAAGCTTTCCTTCAGAGGCAGGCTGTGAATTTAGGCCCTGATCCTGAAACTGGGGCTGAGTGGACACACCCTTTCACCTGCACAGAGCCTGAGTGATTTCAGGTTTCAGAGTAGCAGCCGTGTTAGTCTGTATCCTCAGAAAGAAAAGGAGGACTTGTGGCACCTTAGAGACGAACAAATTTATTTGAGCATAAGCTTTCATCAGCTACAGCTCATTTCATCGGATGCATGAGTGATTTCAGTGGAACTCCTTATAGAGGCAAGGTTCTGACAGTATAGGGCTGTAAGGATCGGGACCTCAGTTCAGGCCCCAAAAGCAGGTTTTGTTAAATAAAAATGGTTTTACAAAATCTAACATGAATAGAAATATTTAAGTATGATTTCTCAATGAAAATTGTTTAGCCAAAACAACAAAAACAGAAAATTAAAACACATTTTATTGTTTTTTCATTTATATTTCATCTCACACAAGTTCCCCTGCCCACGGTGGGAAAAGAATAAAAAGTCAACAAATAGCACAAGTGGCTACTATTAAATTCAACTAAACTGAAAAAAATTAATCTGTTAACCCCACTGTTTAAGAATTAAAGTCACTTAAATTATTTTTATCTTGTCACTGTCCACTGAAATTCCTATCACCCCCTCAACTGAATGGTAAGGGTCCTAAACCTTTCAATCCTATAGCTTCAGAGCAAACTTTCTTGTTAAGGTGTCAAACTGTCATATCCATTTGAATGAGTGTGTGAATAAAGTAATATTTTCCATCCATTTAAAAGAATAAATGATTCCATCTTCACCTTCCTCTTCCCTGATAGTTAACTCCAAAACCAGCAAAATTTTCAGATTTGAAACTTTCCCTATCTTACTGAGCATTATGTCTACTACCTAGTTAGAAAATACTTGGCTGGAAAGTAACAAAATTTAATACTGAAAATCATTTGAGGCCTGTACAACAGAAATTTTTCACTAAATTTCTGAGCTTGCACTTCCAGGGAGCTGGGCTTTGTGTGCATGCTAGTTGTCATAAGTGTATGTAAATCAGCCAGTCAGCCTTAAAGAGACACAGTCATATTGAAGTCTAGTCAGTTTTAAAGAGAGTTGAAAATAGCTTAATGTAGCAAACATGCTCCTGACCCACCCTGCCAATTTTTGTGGTTTTTACCATCAAACTTTCCTATTTTAAAAAGTATTTCTTATCCATGTTCCTGTGTGAAATACCCATACAAAAGGAAAACGGATTGCACTACTGTTCAGAGGGAAAAACAGTGAAGTTGATTAACACAAAGTGCTGTCAAATGCACAATGTAAACAAACTGAAAATATTGCTTTTCTTTAATCTCTTTCAGGTATAATAATTTTTGAGTGTTGTCACAATAGCAGGGAAAACTCTTTTTAGGCAAGTGTATTTTCAAAAGTTGACATCCTTTCCAGGTTAACCTTGATTCTCCCTCCAGCTCCCTTGCAAGAGTCTATGGTAGAGGTATTCTCAAGGTTCATTGTTTTAACTGGTTCAGCTACACTAACAGCTGCCCATCCATTACTGGAATTGAGGCAAATCACTTGTGAAGACAAGGCCAAAGGCTGTTAGCTTCCAGCCCAGAAGTAGCTGGAATTCAGTGAAAGGTGAGGCAATCCCTGTAAATGTAAAACCCAATATGGCAATTACCTCGGGGGCTAGTTCATAAAGCAGACTGGGCACTCTGGGTCCTTGTATAAATGTCAGTTATTAATGTTATCATGGTATCACCATTTGTGATGATATTAAGTATGTGCCATCACTTCTTATTTAAAATCACTATTTTCAGAGGTTTACAACTTGACAGTAAAAGTTTGTCCTCTGGGCTAACAGCTGGCTGCACATTCTCAGCTTTGGGAGCAATTACTTGTTACTAAATTTCAGTAAAATCTATTTAATAAGGAATTTTTTTTACTCAAGTCACTTACCAGTTTTAGAAGCTTTTTTTGCTTGCTTGTATAATTCAAACTGTGAGTTAAAACAAAATTCCGCAAGCAATGAGATTTGATTAAAAATCCTTGGATTTCACATCTTTTAATAGTACTAATAGAACATGAAGCATTCAATACACATGCTGAGGTGTTGCCGGGTAGAGGTTTTGTGACGTATGTTCCCTTTTTGGGGAAATGCATTTGCTATCTTATCTTGACTTCGTAGTGCTTAAACGCTGCAGAGGCCACCTAAAGTGCTTGTAAAAAATAATAAAACTGGTGATACTAAAAACTAGTCATGCTGTGTATATAGATCAGATTATAAGAAACACAAAGAGCAACTTAAAATATTACACAAGTGAATTTCTTTATTTCTGCAAATATAACATTTTCAACAATTATTGCATTATCATAGGTTTTCAATTCAGTTATATTGGATACCAAATTGTAGTACATTTTCTGCTGAGAGAAGGGAGGAACAATTTTCAGAAATGTCCATGGCATTCTTTTCCTTGCCTCTTTTTAAATGACACAGAAAAATAACTATTTTGATGAAGATCACTAAAAAAGCTAATGTGCAATACACAAGCATGTGTGTATGAAGCTGAATGATTCTGGCATGCAGACAGCTCAAAATGACGTATCTCTGATAAATTACTTGTATTAGTGCACATACTAGTATTAATTTATAAACTAATGGTAACTCATAATTGTAGCCTGTCTTCAATGGGGTCCTGTTTTATGATGTGCAGTTAACCCTAGAAAACTGTTAGGATACGCATTAAAGAGGGTAACTGTGTATTAGGGAAAAGCAGTTCATCTAAGTGACTCAGGTTTTAAAAACAAGAGATCCCTTTGTAAATAAAGGTGGGGGAAGGCAGGAGAAAGGTATGAAATGGTGGCTAGACCGTGTGGGAAAAGGGCAGGGAAGAAGGGGCACCCCAGCCACCTTTTAAGTGTTGATCTGCCCCAAGTCAATGCTTAATGACATTCTCAGATAATAGTAACCAAGACTTTGCAGAAGCCTGGCCTAGGGCAGCCTGCCTGTACCCCAAACTCCTCATTCCTGGCACCACCCCAGAGCCCGCACCCCCAGCCAGAGCCCTCATCCCCACACATCTCAACCCTCTACCCCAGAGGAGCCCACTCCTGCAGGCTGAACCCCTCATCCCTTGCCCCACCCTGCAGCCCTCAGTCCCACACCTCAACCCTTTACCCTAGTCCTGATCCACCTCCCACATGGCAAACCCCTCATCCTCAGAGCCCTCATCCCCCGCCCCCCATTGGGCAGTACAGGGGAAAATTGTTATGCGTTATTTCCAGTCCACTTTTACATTATTTTAAAATATATATATTGGCTTATATGTGGGGGGGGGAAGAAGCAGGATTTAGACCCATTCTGGGCACCACCAAAAATGACATAAACCTGCTGCGTGCCACGACCTATCCCTTACTTTGGGGATTTTGACTGGAAGCCAAAGCAGGCGAGTGGCAAGCACCGAAGGACACTTACGCTGTTAGCCAGGCCCTGCCCCAGCAGAGCCACCCCTTCAGCAAGGGAGGGATGGCGCCTCGGGCTACAAGTAGCCCAGAGAGGCAGCGAGCCAAAGTAAACCCTGGAAACCCCCACGCCCTGAGGTGGTGACCGCCCCCCATACGCGCTGACACACACAGGTGGGTATCTGGAGACCGGGGTGAGAACCCCTCGGGGTCCCCAGGCCGGGGACACTGGAAGTGTGAGGCGCGGGGGATACATCTCCTCAGCACCCCGCTGGTCGCTCCGCAGGCGGACAAGTCTCCTCGCCGTGTGCAAGCGCCGCGCCTCGAGCGACCCTCACGCCCCCCTTCGCGGGTGGGCGGGGCTCATTTTCCTTCCGCCGCTGCCAGTGCCTGGTATTTAAAGGGCAGCCGGCGGCGGAAGGATCCCTTTCGACACCGCTAGTGTCCGGGACTTATTTTCGTGCTCCGCCGCGGCCGCCCCGTAAATCTGTGGTGTGGCCGGAACTCGTTTCAGTGTGATGGTGTGAACCCTTCCGCTCGGCTCAGAGCCGTGTGAGAGGTCATGGGAGTCGTTCGTCGTACTGTTCTTGCGCCACAGGTGAGGCGCAGACGGAGAAACCCGTACGGCGCTGCCCCTTCGCTCTGTGAAGTAGCGTGAAGAGACAAAAGGGATTTATTTTGAGACGTATTCCTCCGCCGCGAGGAGCGATCTAGCTGGAGCCAGGCTTGGCGTGTTCCTCCGCCGCCTTGGAGCACACGGGCAGGAGGCGCCTCTCCCGGCTGTGAGAGGAGGTAGCGGGGCTAGGAAGAAGAGAAGGGATCCCGGCGCGTACCGGAGGCCGCTCTAAGTTGTGTGAGCCGAGTGCCGGGGGCTCCCCGCGGAGAAGCAGGAGGCGGTGACTGTATCGCCACCGCTCCGCAGGGTCTCTGCGAGGGGGCCCAGGGGACTCTTTGTCGCGGGGCCGGCGGATGGATCTCTAGGTGGCTCTGACCCACAAGCGTTTGGCCCTCGCTGCCGCCATCTTGGATTTTAATCCGCCATTTTTCCCCCTGGAATTATTAATATTTTTTTTATGATTAATTTTCCTCTGGTCGGAGCTCGGGGCAGCGGGGCCGGGGACGGCGGCGGGGACCCCAGCGCGGAGGGGCAGCCAGGCGGTAAGTGTTCGGTGGGGTGGGGCTGCCAAGCGGCCAGCGGCCCTGTTTCGGGGGGGCCGTGCCCAAGGGGGCGGGGGGGGCGATCTCCTTCCGGGGAGGGGCCCCCAGCCCAGGGGGTCCGTGGCTGCTGGGGGAGGGGAGTTATGGTGAGCTGGCCCGGGGGTAGTTAATGTGGGGGTGGCTCTGTCGGGGGCGCTGGGGGTGGAGGGGGTCGCGGGCGGCAGTAGCTGGGGCGGCGGGGGCTGCACCGGGGGCATGGCTGGGATCCCAGGGCGGGGGAGTCGGGCACCGTGGGGGGTACTAGCCAGGACCGGAGGGGATGGTGTGGGGGGTAGCGTCTGGGGGAGGGACGGGGGTGATGTGTGGGGCGGGGGTGCCAGCCGTGTGTGTGTCGTCCCCCTCCCCCCGCCCTCGGTGGGCGGGGGCCGTGTGTGTCTGCCCCCGGGGGGATCGCAGTGCGGCTGGGTGCCGCCGCGAGGAGAGCCGGGTGCCACCCGCGGAGGTTGCGGGCGGTGGGCTGCTCTCTGACAGCTGACATCCTCTGGTTCTCCGGGGTTTAAAGGGACCCATGGCGGCTCCGTCGGCCGGGGAGGAATTGATTGACAGGGGAAGTGGCTCTGGGTGTTCCGTCTCCTCGCTGGGTGTGGAAGAAAAGAGGGGGCTGGGTGACCGTGACACCTTGGGCTGCAGTGACCAGGAAGGATGAGGACTTTGGATCCTTCGAAGGGACTGGGGTGTCTGTCCACATAGTCCAGAGAAGGCAGGAGGCGACCTCAAGGGGGCAGCACAGCATTAGAGAAGAAGCAGAGAGGAGAATAGCATAAAGTTGCATCTTCCCTGGCAATCTGAAGGAGCTTCCCACCTAATCCATTTCTTCCCTGCGGTTAGGAGTTGGGGAGCAGTTTCACCCTGCTTGGGTGTGTGTGTAACTGAGGACGGAAACTGTGCTGGCAGCTTATTGCAACTTTGACACCAAGAGATCTGATCACTAGAGTTCAGTTGTAGAGTTTGCATCCTTTGTAGCTATGTATGAATAAATAATATTACAGTCTTAATCTGTGTTAAATCTCTGCTGGTTGGCTTTTTATTAAACCTGTTTTGAATGGGCATTCTTGGTTCTGAAGACATTGCCATTATATTGAAATGTCTCCTGTTTTCTGTTGATGAAAGACCAAAAGTTCTGAAGTTACAACAGGGATCATGAGGAAGGAAAATGTGTATCCTCATCCAGAATCAAACTTGTACTGGGGACTTTGAATTAAATGGTCTTTTAAGAAATTCCTCTCTGAAAGAGAGCAACCAGGGGGAAAATGTGTGAAGTTTTACAGAGGTGTTTTAACAAATCTGTGACAGAATCCTTTTATATATAGTATTGAGTAATTACCTAATGGTTTCTGTGTATTGATCACATATATGTTTATAATATTTCCATTGAAATCTAGGGTAAATTGGAAGCACATGCATTCAGCAAAACACTTAAAAACTGATTACATTGTAAATTAGCAAATTAAAGGTGAGTTTTATTTGAGCCAAATGAGCTTCAGATTATATATTGACTGTAGAAGTAGAACACACAAGATTTCATAAAGTTGCACTCTAATTTATTAAACTTGAAATAACCCCAATCTTATGAATTTTAAATTTATCAGAACTATTAGAATGTTTTCATAATACAGCTATGTACGAACATTCATACGCACGCATCCTTCAATTTCATTTTTTCTTAAAAGTTAACCTCTAGGTTGAATTTGTTCAAGATAGCTGAAATATACTAATATCTCAGAAGTAGAATGGTAGTAAAATGCTTTTGAAACATAATTAAATTGCCCTAATATAAGATTTTCTTTGGTTACAAGACATACGAGTCCTAAATTCTATTTGGTTTATTCATCAAAGTAACACCTAATTAAAAAGTAGAAATTAAATTTGTTGAATGAAGCTACATCATCTTACTTAGTAAATGAATGTTTATATATCTTGATCTTTCTGAATGCATGTCGTGTTAGAACAGATCCATGTGTATTCATTATAAACATTGAAGAGGGTTTCGTATATGTTAGTTCTAATCTGATACATTGTGCTGCTATAGGACTGCAGTTCCCAGTATTCCTTTCAGTTCATACAGTACATTGGTTTAGCCCAAGACATATGCCCTAACTTATCACAGTAAGGATTCCTTGTTATCTCACATGATTTTACCATGAATGTCTGTCAGACTGCTGTTCTGAGGTAGCCTCTGCATATTCCCACTTGTGGGATATAGCCTTCCAGTGTCACTGAGCTTCATAAATCTTTTAGAAAAGTAGTGACTTTTGGGACTGCATGAGTGCTCCCTCATGGCACCGAACATTCGGAGCCAAAGTTATAGAGATGCAATGCCACTAGTGTGTGTTTGTTTCCTTTCCATGGTCATTTACAGGCATAGGACTTCTGTTTTGTGTACAGAGGCTTGGTTTGTTTGTTTTTCGCCTGTCTTATTACTAATTTTTGGTAATGTAAATAGCTTTAGGGTTTACATGTGTAGATTTTTGGACTTCGGGTTCTGAGGCATCATGTCTGATCTGGACCCCATGGAATCAGCAGTGGGAAAAGTCTGGTCTAGGTGGTGTTATCTCATGGTTCCCTGTCCTCCTAGGATTGGATGCATGAACTCCAGTGTATAATGTTTCTTGGGGAAAAGGCCATTGCTTGGACAGTTGTTCAGAATGCTGAACCTTCATTCCTTGGACCTGAAGGGCTCTCGCACTAAGCCTCCTGCTTTCCTAATTATGGAGGCCTTATGAACTAGATCCGTGGATCTGTCCTTACCTCAGTGCCCCATATCTGTGTGGGGACAGAGTAACTCTTTGTCTGCTTCAGACCCCTTTAAAGTAGGGAAGCAGAAACCTTTGATGTCAGGCCCAAGATTTTCATCCAGCTCCATGATGGCAGAATGCTCTCTGTTCTCTTCTGAGACAGAGTTGATACTGCGGTAGCCAGCTCTGTTGCCTCTGAAGGCTCTGACAGTGTTTGCTCCCAGACAGGGACCAGCTGATCTAGCAAATATGCCCCTTTCAGCACTGGAGACTTTCTGTTTTGGGGGTAGTGTTAGTTCTTTGGTGGCAGTGCATTTTTATCCCACACATACAGTCCATTCCTCTTCAGAAGTATTTTGTGGTGAGTTCTCCTTTGAATCTGGGAGTGTAGCAGGGTCTGAGAGTTCAAAGTCTCTAATATGGGGGGGTGTTGCCTGTGTTGGCCACAACAACAACATTTGAGATGGTCTTGGAGGCTCTCCTGAACAGCTCCATTCACAAGAGAGCTTTGATTGGGCAGATTCTCATTCCCCTTTGGTCTCTGCTATGAGTCTTTTCTCTGAGGTTTTCAGGATCCTTGGAGCAGTCTTCTCCAGATTCCTTTTCAATGCCTCCCCTTTTAATCCATCTCATGCTGAAACATCCCACATCTTGGGGTAGGTCCGCACAACAAAGAAAAACCTGCAGCTGGCCCATGCACCCAACTCATGTTCAGGCTGTGGGGCTGTTTCATTGCTGTGTAGGCCCAAAGAGACTAAGGGCTTTAGGGTTGGATGTTCTGCTCCATCTGACAAAGAAGTCAAGAAGATGTATTGGGCAGAAGTGTACCTTTTGTTTGTTGGAGATTTATGTTTATAATTATCAGGCTGTTGTGCCCCAATATCAAATCAGACTTTAGTACATGATGGTCCCTTTACTTGATTATTTCTTGAAGTAGGAAGAAAAAGAAGTGAGACATCATTGCTGAGGGGTGTGGTTCCTCAGAATGCCCTCTGTGTGTCATCAGTAACTGGCATCTGACCTCATGCTCTGCTTGCATTTGCTGGCATCACTGCGTCAAGGCTAGGCACCTTATGGCAAAATGGGGGATTTCTCCTTTAATGGGAAGACCTTGTTCAGTAGCAAGACCAATGAGTTACTGAAGAAGATGAAGTTTTGGTCTCTTGTTCAATCATCATTGGGGCTATCCAATGTAGGCCGATGTAGTTTTTGTCCAGATCCAAAAATAATACCTTCTGGAGAGAAGGGTTAAAGTGAAGCAGTAGAAGTCTCAATTGTGTCAAACTGAAAAGGCAGGGTAAGAGGAGGTATTTTAAACAAATATGGTTCTTTAGCGTTCTCCCTACCCAACCTTAAATTTACCTGAGAGCCTAGTCCTAATCTTAATTTAACTCTCTCTTGATCTTTTTCCTTTTGGAGACCATTTGATAGCTTCCTTGTGGTGTAAAGTGGAACTACTACTGATCTCTGGGTGTTGGAGTGTGTGATCTAACTTCATCCTGTGCCGCTTCCCAAATCCCTCTTTTCCCTTTCCCTCTTCAGAAATTCCTCTTGCGATGAAGTGGATTCCTTGTTAAGGTTGAGCGCTACATAGGAGGTTCTACTACAGTAAAAAGAGTGGCTGTCATTTGAGGTTTTTCCACTTTGCAAAAAGAAACATGGGTTTTTATCCCATTGTGAGCCTGCAGTGGTTGAACTGATGCGTCAGACGGTTTTGTTTTTCCATAAGATTTCCCAAACAGGTTGAATTGTGACTGCTATGAAAGCAAAACAGGTTCTATGAATGTAGTTGGTTGTATCTTATTTTAATTCAAATTATAATGAGAAACTTGTCTGTTGGCTTTAAATAATACAATTACTAATGAAGGATGTCTAGTATGGCAGATTAGAGTAAATGTCACTTCTATACTTTATATCACTTTTGTTGTGGATGTGTTGAGGCTTATTTTAAAGTTTCCTTTTACACTGAATTAAACACTACATCCTGATATGGTGAATATTGCAGAAGTGAGTTCACAGCTTATTTGATTTCATTCTTTGAACACCATACGTTTAAACTTAAAGTGGCCTGGGCCACCTTACTAATTTTTGTGGCTATAAAGTCATATTTTCCTAACATTAAAGAAATTCCATTATGGTTCCAATGGCAACAATAACTCCTATGTCTTGCCACTATATAGTGTTAACTGTAATGTCTTAGATCATCCATACCACAATGATGCCTCTTGGTAGTACAGGTAATAGTCCCATTAAACGTATGAGTAATCCACTCATTTTTAAGGATTTATATAAGTATTTGCAGGATATGTGCCCGAGTTTTGTGAAACTACGGGTTTGCATTTCTTGTTAGCATATGTAAAATCTCAAAGGTAACTTTTTTGTTTAAAATTTATCCTTTAAACCATATATTAGGTTTTATTTTTCAAGACTGTGAAGACATTTTTGATCAGTTTAAAAAAAAAAAAACTTGAGGAAAAACTTAAGTTTTGCAAAAGCTTGTTTTTACAAAGAATTTAAGACCAATGAGAAATCTTTCTACAAATTAAAGCAAAACCACTGTTTTAAATGGACACTTTTGCAGTGTTTGAAGTCTATGTCCAAACTCTTCATCACTGCAATCAGTTACACTGCCTATAAAAAGAATAAAACAGACTTGATTGACTTTCATTTTCCCCACTGAAAAATGTAAACAGCATAAATACTGAAAAGTAAACTGGATTTTTAAAAATTATTATAGATAATACCTTAGATTATTAGAACTATATAACACAGGTAAGCAGACTTGTTTGTCATGATTATGTTGCCAGTGTCCCAGTTTTAAGTTTAGTTAAAATTTTGCATATTTTCTAGCCCAGGCATCCTACAGAGCATGCAAAACTTGAAATTAGTAGCTTGGGTGCTCAATGGAAAGGCCGTCAAGCTTACCTTTCACCCAATCAACAAGAGTCCAGCATAACTGGCAACTTTTTTTGCTGGATGTTCACTGCCAGTTTCAAAACATGCTTTCTAGAGCTTGGTGCTGTCTGTAGTAAAGCCCCAGTCTGTAGGAAAATTGTATTTAATGTGTCATCTAAATAAACACAGTAGGGAATTCAAGGGAGGTATGGTTTGTTTACAGGTAGGTCCAGAACAGCCAAATGTTAAAGAATGTGTAATTCCTTTGTGAGTTTGAGGGATGGAAGTAGTCAGTCTATAGTTTCTGTAATGTGTGTTACCCAAGTATTTTTAGGCCAAACTTTTTCAAACATATCAAAGACATTTTTCTATGTTAAGGGGTAAATCCTAGCAAGCTTCCATTTTTAAAAAGATGAGTTGTCTTCTGAGATATTTCAACACAAAAGGGTATCTCAAAAACTTAGACTTTTGAAAAATACATTTTATATCACAGAATTGGCCAAGCTGAACCGTTATAAACTTCCCATAACATTTCACCTTTGGTTAAGAAGTACAAGAAACTTCAGAGGAAAAGGTAACTGTTACAGAAGCTATAACTATGTGAAAATAGAACTTTATAAAAAGTACATTCTGAGGTATATTGCAGCACTCTAAGGGTAGGTGTGCAGAGTACAGACACTGCATGCCTAGGTAGCATAGCATGGGTATAAATACCAGTGTAGACAGTGAGGCACTGCTTAGGTGAGTAGAGTGCCCAACATGCCTGAATCTTAAGGAATGGTGTTCTCGTCCATCCTCCCCGTGGAAGGAAAAGGCCTGGGTAGGGATCATCAAATCGTGGAAGTCAACGAATGGCTATGCAGGTGGTGTTGGAGAGAAGGCTTTGGATTCTTTGACCATGGGATGGCGTTCCATGAAGGAGGAGTGCTGGGCAGAGACGGGCTCCACCTTACGAAGAGGGGGAAGAGCATCTTTGCAAGCAGGCTGGCTAACCTAGTGAGGAGGGCTTTAAACTGGGTTCACTGGGGGAAGGAGACCAAAGCCCTGAGGTAAGTGGGAAAGCGGGATACTGGGAAGAAGCACAGGCAGGAATGTCTGTGAGGGGAGGGTTCCTGCCTCATACTGAGAATGAGGGGCGATCAGCAGGTTATCTCAAGTGCTTATATACGAATGCACAAAGCCTTGGAAACAAGCAGGGAGAACTGGAGGTCCTGGTGATGTCAAGGAATTATGACGTGATTGGAATAACAGAGACTTGGTGGGATAACTCACATGACTGGAGTACTGTCATGGATGGCTATAAACTGTTCAGGAAGGACAGGCAGGGCAGAAACAGTGGGGGAGTAGCACTGTATGTAAGGGAGCAGTATGACTGCTCAGAGCTCTGGTACGAAACTGCAGAAAAACCTGAGTGTCTCTGGATTAAGTTTAGAAGTGTGAGCAATAAGAGTGATGTAGTGGTGGGAGTCTGCTATAGACCACCGGACCAGGGGGATGAGGTGGATGAGACTTTCTTCCGGCAACTCGCAGAAGCTACTAGATCGCACGCCCTGGTTCTCATGGGTGACTTTAATTTTCCTGATATCTGCTGGGAGAGCAATACAGCGGTGCACAGACAATCCAGGAAGTTTTTGGAAAGCGTAGGGGACAATTTCCTGGTGCAAGTGCTAGAGGAGCCAACTGGGGGGGAGCTTTTCTTGATCTGCTGCTCACAAACCGGGAAGAATTAGTGGGGGAAGCAAAAGTGGATGGGAATCTGGGAGGCAGTGACCATGAGTTGGTTGAGTTCAGGATCCTGACGCAGGGAAGAAAGGTAAGCAGCAGGATACAGACCCTGGACTTCAGGAAAGCAGACTTCGACTCCCTCAGGGAACGGATGGGTAGGATCCCCTGGGGGACTAACATGAAGGGGAAAGGAGTCCAGGAGAGCTGGCTGTATTTCAAGGAATCCCTGTTGAGGTTACAGGGACAAACCATCCCGATGAGTCGAAATAATAGTAAATATGGCAGGCGACCAGCTTGGCTTAACGGTGAAATCCTAGCAGATCTTAAACATAAAAAAGAAGCTTACAAGAAGTGGAAGGTTGAACATATGACCAGGGAAGAGTATAAAAATATTGCTCGGGCATGTAGGAATGAAATCAGGAGGGCCAAATCGCACCTGGACCTGCAGCTAACAAGAGATGTCAAGAGTAACAAGAAGGGTTTCTTCAGGTATGTTGGCAACAAGAAGAAAGCTAAGGAAAGTGTGGGCCCCTTACTGAATGAGGGAGGCAACCTAGTGACAGAGGATGTGGAAAAAGCTAATGTACTCAGTGCTTTTTTTACCTCTGTCTTCACTAGCAAGGTCAACTCCCAGACTGCTGCGCTGGGCATCACAGTATGGGGAGTAGATGGCCAGCCCTCTGTGGAGAAAGAGGTGGTTAGGGACTATTTAGAAAAGCTGGACGTGCACAAGTCCATGGGGCCGGACGAATTGCATCCGAGAGTGCTAAAGGAATTGGCGACTGTGATTGCAGACCCATTGGCCATTATCTTTGAAAACTCGTGGCGAACGGGGGAAGTCCCAGATGTCTGGAAAAAGGCTAATGTAGTGCCCATCTTTAAAAAAGGGAAGGAGGAGGATCCTGGGAACTATAGGCCAGTCAGCCTCACCTCAGTCCCCGGAAAAATCATGGAGCAGGTCCTCAAAGAATCAATCCTGAAGCACTTACATGAGAGGAAAGTGATCAGGAACAGTCAGCATGGATTCACCAAGGGAAGGTCATGCCTGACTAATCTAATCGCCTTCTATGATGAGATTACTGGTTCTGTGGTTGAAGGGAAAGCAGTGGATGTATTGTTTCTTGACTTTAGCAAAGCTTTTGGCACGGTCTCCCACAGTATTCTTGTCAGCAAGTTAAAGTATGGGCTGGATGAATGCACTATAAGGTGGGTAGAAAGTTGGCTAGATTGTCGGACTCAACGGGTAGTGATCAATGGCTCCATGTCTAGTTGGCAGCCGGTGTCCAGTGGAGTGCCCCAGGGGTTGGTCCTGGGGCCGGTTTTGTTCAATATCTTCATAAATGATCTGGCGGATGGTGTGGATTGCACTCTCAGCAAATTTGCAGATGATACTAAACTAGGAGGAGTGGTAGATACGCTGGAGGGCAGGGATAGGATACAGAGGGACCTAGACAAATTGGAGGATTGGGCCAAAAGAAATCTGATAAGGTTCAATAAGGATAAGTGCAGAGTCCTGCACTTAGGACGGAAGAACCCAATGCACCGCTACAGACTGGGGACCGAATGGCTAGGCAATAGTTCTGCGGAAAAGGACCTAGGGGTGACAGTGGACGAGAAGCTGGATATGAGTCAGCAGTGTGCCCTTGTTGCCAAGAAGGCCAATGGCATTTTGGGATGTATATGTAGGGGCATAGCGAGCAGATCGAGGGACGTGATTGTTCCCCTCTATTCGACATTGGTGAGGCCTCATCTGGAGTACTGTGTCCAGTTTTGGGCCCCACACTACAAGAAGGATGTGGATAAATTGGAGAGAGTCCAGCGAAGGGCAACAAAAATGATTAGGGGTCTGGAACACATGACTTATGAGGAGAGGCTGAGGGAACTGGAATTGTTTAGTCTGCGGAAGAGAAGAATGAGGGGGGATTTGATAGCTGCTTTCAACTACCTGAGAGGTGGTTCCAGAGAGGATGGTTCTAGACTATTCTCAGTGGTAGAAGAGGACAGGACAAGGAGTAATGGTCTCAAGTTGCAGTGGGGGAAATTTAGGTTGGATATTAGGAAAAACTTTTTCACTAGGAGGGTGGTGAAACACTGGAATGCGTTACCTAGGGAGGTGGTAGAATCTCCTTCCTTAGAAGTTTTTAAGGTCAGGCTTGACAAAGCCCTGGCTGGGATGATTTAATGGGGGATTGGTCCTGCTTTGAGCAGGGGGTTGGACTAGATGGCCTCCTGAGGTCCCTTTCAACCCTGATATTCTATGAATGTGTCCTATGTGGCTCTTTACTCACCCAAGCAGTGCCTCCTACATCTACACTGCTCTTTTTAGCAATGTAGTGTTCTGCTACCAGAGCCTTTCCCTGCTACCATGAAAGACTCGGGTGGGAAAATTCTCTGGCAGGGGGTGGATAGCAGGGAAAAGTTTTGCCCCTTCCAGAGTCTTTTACTGCTGGATGTAACTGCATACCACAGTGAGTGTGGATGCAGCTTGTTTTTCACTGTGGCGTGTAGCTACATGTACTCTACACTCTGCTACAAGTGTAGAGTAGGACTAATATTGGTGATGTGATTTCATTAATACTGTAATAAGCAATGCGGGCAAGTGACATGAAAAAAACTTAGTGAAATAAGTATTGCCAGCATGCTTTTAAATAGGGT
Source organism: Lepidochelys kempii (assembly GCF_965140285.1). Lineage (NCBI taxonomy): Eukaryota > Metazoa > Chordata > Testudines > Cheloniidae > Lepidochelys > Lepidochelys kempii. The sequence continues at coordinate 22,136,089 of NC_136385.1, forward strand.
GCTGCCAGATCTAATTCTTTGACTAACCACAGGACTTTACATTTTACACTGCTTTCTAGGGATGTGTATTAATGTAAATACGGCATTTTTACATATATGATTAGCCACTTTATCTTTGTGTACCTTATAGTTTTGGGGAGCATTCAGAGAGCACAGTAATAGGTGCTATGTGTTTTTTTTTAAAAAAAAAAGTACATCTCCAACAGGGTTCAGAAGCTGATAAATGTAATTGAATTTATCATCTTGAAGTCAGCACTCAGAGTGTCTGGATGTGAGAGATGTGAAGTGAGATTAGGCTGTACATTGAAACTAAGGGCTTGTTTGCACAGTGAAATTTACCAGTATAATTTTACTATAGTTATACTTGTGTAACTCCCCATTTGGACACTCTTGTTCCAGAATAAGAGTTACACTGGTGTAATTAGGGTAGTAAATTTCCTGCAGAGAAGCCCCAAGTTAGAACTTATTTATGTAGTTTATTGGGTTATGTAGTTTGAAAGACTAACAAGGATCCTTAAATGTATGTGGGGGGTGAGAATTTACCCCCAAGCAGAGGTTTCTACCACTTGAAAAGGAAGAAGAGCCTCAGATTCCATCAAATACATGGGGATTTCACTGTTGCCATTCTAAAGTGGCTACATGGCTATTACAGTGATGAGTGGCAGATCTGTCTGTTACAGAAAAACGTAATTTCTCTTTAATTGTTCAAATTAAGTAGTGTTGCACAATGTCCCTCATTTGAATGTTTAAATTAAATTCTGAAATAATTCTAACTTCATAAAATCTACCATTAGCCCATGATACTTCTCCGGCTATTTTTTTGCATAACGCAGGTTTGATTCTGCACTTTTGGTTGGCATGGTGAGTGAGTCTCTTGCTTTGTTTTGCTTTGATGCCTCCATCTGACCTAGCAACAGTGTTGGTCACCAAAGAAATTCTGTTTCTTGATTTTGGACCTTGATACCAGATCTTGGAGGTAGTGTGTGTTAATAAGGAAGAAATTCAGTGTAGGGCCAAGATGCATATACATGATATGCAAAATTCTGCGGACACCTACAACTGGCTTGCAAACTAAAATTGTTTAATGCCAATCTAATATAAAAGAGGTGGGAGTGGTCAGACAAATAAAAGTTGGGTCCCAGTGGGGCCTGCGGAGAAGTCCACTGTCCCTTCCTTGCTGCTAGAGTGTAAATTGTTTTGGAGTTTTCACCAGAATTGCATCTGTATCCTACTTAGGGGAGTTCCTGTCTCTTGTAATCGCCTTGACAAGTATTTGTCTAATAAATTTGCATAACTATTACTTAATAGCATTTTAATTTTTGGCTACAGAGACCATCTTTACCTTAAAATTGAGCAAATTAGCCTTGCTTCCCCCCCCCCCCGCCTCCTCCCCATGGATCTCTCTCCTGTCCCCCTTTCCCTCCTTCCTTGTTGTTGTTGTTTTGTATTATTCCCCTCCTCCATGCCCCCTGCCCCTTCCCCCACCCACCCCCCAAAGAATTGTACCAATGCTGAATTTACAAACAGTGCTTCTTCAGTGGCATCTGCAGAACCAGAGTTAAACTGACTCAAGCCTAGTTTCCTCCTTCATGTAGCATGTTTGTTTTCCTGGCTGAAGTGTAACTGATGTGTTTCTTTCACATGTCACAGCAGAAACACTCACCCATTACTTGGACAGAAGCACTTAATATGGTTACGTTAGAACTCATCTGCTACAAAAAAAGTTCCTCCAACAGACTTCAATTGCCTGTACTTCATTTTATTGTAGCTTGGCAAAATTCAGTCTGGATGTAAAAAGATGCTGGACTGAATTCATGTCCACATGATATTTGTTACCTCTTCACAGCAAAGAGTTGCTAAAACAGATTTAATTGGAATACATATAATCTGCCTCCATAGCTGTAGTGGCTTAACCAAAACTTCCTGGTGCAGAGCTTTTCTGAGGAAAATTCCAAACCATTTTTTTTTTTTTTTTGGTCATATGCTTTCCATTGCATTCTAAATACTTTCACTTTGTATTATGATATGACAATTATCAGAAAAGATTCTTGAACCTCTATGTCTTTGCATTAGAGTTCTAGTAGGTTTTGGAGCTTGTAGTTTTGTTAAATCTTCTGTCCCTACTTGTCATATTTTTCCTTTACCTTTTGTTTGAATAATTATTTGCAGTCTTTTGGCAGTACTTCTAGCCATCTGTATTACAAACGTTTACTTTATTATATGGCACTGAGCACTTTGGAGGCATAGGATACCTAATATAATTATTTTTAACTGATGAAAACATGCACCGAACAATGTGGCATACTTTTCCTAAATGTTGGGAATTTAGAAAAATCTTAGAGCGCAATACATATAAAGTATCTGATTAGGTCACTAAAAATCTTGCAATCTAATCTGCTAGGATAAAACGCTTTTCAACTGGTAATACTGTAAATTGAGTATGACAAGCTTATTGTGTACGGTACATTTATGCTATGAAACGGACCCTGCTTTTTCAATTTAAATCTGACTCCTACAGTACCTAAATGCAATTTTCAGATTGTTTAGAACTGGATCACTTTCTCCACAAATCATGTGATCACGAGGATCAAAGTACAGTGGTGTATGAGGATCAAGGTACAGTGGTGTACAGCAGTAATGTCTTGCTGATATGATAAATTGTGCAAAAGGCTGTGAACAAAAAGCGAGGTTTGCTGGTCATTTACATACTGTAGATTTTCTGCTCTAATTTTAACACTACTTACTCCTGGCCCATTGAGCTAGACCTAATTTTTACATGGACTAGTAGGTGTAGTGGTAGCCTCAGGCCATTAGATCACTATCTGTTTTAAACTCTGAATTTTAAATTAACAGACTTAACCTTTGCTTTTGATGTCATCCCCTTCCTCCCATCCATTTCTAACGTTGTCCGTTGTCTCTGCTGTTTGTGTTCCTTATTAGTTCATTCTGTTTTTATTGCTCTTTGTAGAGTAATGTTAAGTTGTGCTTTACAATTCAAAACAAATTAGTGTTCTGTCAGGAGGTATACTAGAAAATAATCTTCTTACTTGATCGCATATGTATCCATCAGTTCTGACAGTTGAGGAGTATTCCTCTTAGAAACTAGGCACACTCAGAACTTTTAAGTGGACCTTTAGAACTCATAAATTCTGTCTGCTCTGCTTCCAGAAACTGTAGTTAACTGTGCTGCAATATAATTCCCTCAGATATCCGTGCTTGCAATGGAATATTTCCCTGTTGGGGATCAACATGTTTTCTTTATTTACAACTCCAGGACCATTGCTTGAAAACATTTACTAGTCTTTCATGTGTGTGGCAAGCTGAGATATTTGACTGTAAAGTCACATCATTCTCATTACTGTCTTTGCCATTTTCCACTCAGATTCCAACACTTGAGTATCTGAGATGTCACAAACTGATGAAGGTAGAAGTGAATGCTTTATACTATGTAAAAATTGGGATTCTTGTCTTTTCGGTACTATCAGTCATTGATTTCTAGCACTAACGATGTAAAGAATATCTATTACCAAAATCATATGATGATGATACAGAATTTTTTTGCTAGTCATTATGGTTTGAATTATAGCTGTCACTGCTCTCTCAATCTAGCAGGTTTTCTTTTGTTACCAGTTGACAGATGAACATAGCAAATCCCAGATTTTGGTCTAATGTAACTTTTAATCCCTATGTAGTCATTCAAAATTCCATTTATCCAGATGTTTCAGAGACAGTTAATTTTCAGTGGGGATTTCCTGAAGTGTTTTTGTATTTATCAGCACTGAATGATCTAGCAAAGAATTTGAGCACCATATGATATCCATCACTTGTTTGGTCATTTTGTCCAAATGAAATATTGGCTCTAAATGTAAGCATCATCACTCAGAGAGCTGATTTAGATAGTTCTACTTAAGGCTACGATTTTTTCAGGAAAAATTTTAATAACTGTCCCAGCAGAGGTGCAGAAAACAAGGATATGTCAAAGGGAATGGAGGCCCCATAAGGTGGAGCTGTGATTGGACAGTGAGCCCACTGTACACTTACCCTGCAGCAACGGCTCTTATCCCACAGGGCTGGGCCCGCTTCCCTGCTCAAGGCATCACAAGCTGGCCAATGTAGTCACAGCACCATTCAGGTTTGGCGCATCTGCCCCAGTGGAGATAGTGTGGATGTGGACCATATTTGATTGGCATTGTGACTCCGTGGGTCAGCTTGCAACACCAGTCAAATTTGGCCCTCTGCACCTCCTGCGACCATGTGGACCAGCTTGCAATATTTGAATGGGTAAAGAGCTGCTGCTGTGGGGGTCACAGACTTCATTCAAATTCACCATTACAGTGAACACTGTGATCCCCATGTCAGTATTGTAGCTTAAGGCCATGTCTACACTAGAGACCTTACAGTGGTATAGCTGTGCCGATGCAGCTGCGTCACTGTAAAATCTCCTGTGTAGCTGCTCTGTGCTGATGGAAGAGAGTTCTCCCGTCGTCATAATTAAACCAGCCCCAGTGAGTGGTGGTAGATGTGTCAGTGGGGGGGCGTCTCCCGCTGACATAGCTCTGACACGAGCGCTTCTGTCGGTGTAACTTATGTCGCTTAAGGGGGTGGGGTTTTTTTCCACACCCGTGAGCAACATAAGTGATATCAACAAAAGTGCTAATATAGACATAGCCTAAGTTATGGCTGTGTGAAAGCCTTATACAAACAAGAGAAACCGTCTAAGACCTGGATCCTTAAGTGCCTTCCAAATATGCTCTAGTGTGGGGGTTGGCAACCTTTCAGAAGTGGTGTTCCGAGTCTTCATTTATTCGCTCTAATTTAAGGTTTCGTGTGCCAGTAATACATTTTAATGTTTTTAGAAGGTCTCTTTTTATAAGTCTAGAATATATAACTAAACTATTGTATGTAAAGTAAATATGGTTTTTAAAATGTTTAAGAAGCTTCATTTAAAATTAATTTAAAATGCAGAGCTGCCCCTCCCCTGCCCCCACCCCCCAGACCGGTGTCCAGTACCCAGGCAGTGTGAGTGCCCCTGGAAATCAGCTCGCGTGCCGCTTTTGGCACACATGCAACAGGTTGCCTACCCCTGCTCTAGTGCTTACAGTTGAATATGGGGTAGACTGCAGCAATGCATCACCAGAGTCCATTACAGGCAGCTGGGCTACAGCTTCCTTTGAGGAGGGCATGATAGTCAGATATTTTACCTCTGGAGCCTCCTCTGGCCTATTGTATGTACCATTTTTATAAGTGGTCGAGCTGTGTGTGTTTTGAAAACATGATTTAAAATGAAACTTTGAAGCATTGTTTCCATTAGGAAATGTCAAACACTTACTGGGTAGCATTCCCCCAATATTTTCTCATATGGAGGTACCAAGTTTGCTTACCCAATTTCAAAGCATCCACTGCTGTGGATCAAGTAGCTGTTGCAAATGATCAAAAATAAATAAGGGTGTCTCTCATGGCTCCTGCCAGGGCTCCTTGTTCGAGTCATGTGAAATCTGTTTTGTTTCTTTCTGTGCCCTGAGTGCTGCCAGAAAGTTATTAACCCTGTGAGCATAATGCCAGTTGACATGATAATCACCATCACCTATGCTGGTTAAGTTTATAGCTTTAAGATTAATCTTTTTTCCAAAAATGTAGGACTCCTAGTATTTACAAGCTCGATAGACCAACTCCGATTGTAAACTGTTTTGCTGTGAGGAACTTTGTTGGATTACTTATGTCTATAAAGTACTTCACATGCTTATGGTACCATATGGTAATGTAGAAGTAATAATGCCTTTCAGTATTAACCAGCACAGTTGCTGATACTCTCTTCTTGTCTCTTCAAAGACATGGTGCTTTGACATGCATAACTTCTACAGTTGTGCATCCTGATCAGGGAAACCTTTGTTTGTATCAAAGTATAATTCCTTTAAATATTTCAAACTAACAAGTACTCAGTTGGTTTCTTGACTTTTTTTTTTAAAGCCTATGGTTTTTGTAATTTGTTATAGTTGTACAATAATTCTTACTGTTCCTGGGCACCTCTGAGATTTTGTCTTAAAACTGTGTTTTGGAAATGGCTTCTCATTTAGTTTTAATCTTTTCGTATATTTTGGTGTTTTGTTTCCACTAGGAATTGAAACTGAAATTATTGACCCACTTCTCCAAGGCTTTTGAAAAGTGACTAAATGCAACTGGGTCAGGTTGTCTGTGGGAATGAAGTGGCTGGGAGAATCCAAGAACATGGTAGTGAATGGCAGGAAAAATGGAGGCAAGTTGTCTAATGAACATCAGCAGAATGAGTCCAAGTTGCAGCACACTGGAAAGGAGAATCCAAAGACTAGCAAAAATGGAGTTGAGAGAAGATCAAGCAGATGTATGTACATGTTCATAGGGTTGGGTTGTGATGTGAATCATAGAATCTTGCTTACTGGTGTGTTAGCTTTTTAATTGCTTATTCTGAAATCTTGAGATACATGGTTAGTTCACTGGGAAGGCTGTTGTCCCCACATACAGTTAGCAGTAGAATAATTTTTATTATGCTTGTAATTCAGTGGTGGTTATTTCAGAAATAAGTATCTATTAAATCCCATTGAAAAGTTAAATGCAAATGATTTAACTTTGATTTATTTTGAATTAAGTGGAAAAAATTTGCATACAGCAAACATCCTTAATATGTGACGGCTAAGAACTAACATGGTTGCAGAGTGGACTTTAGACATATTCTAAAATAATAATTTGTCCACAAATCTTGTGGAACCAGTTGTGAAAGTTACATAAATATACATTCTTATATACGTAAACCCCAATTTTATTAGTCACACCTACATGAGTAATCCATTGTAAAACTGAGGTTTCTTAAAAACAAATTTAAATTTTTATTATGAATTTCAAGTAGAGGACCAGATACAAATTTCAGGTAACACTGGTATTTGGAGTTTGGAAAATCAGGCTTTGCTTTTATGTTGTCACTTGTTAATTTGATATCTCTGAGGCAAATATTGCTGAAATGTGTACTGATAATGATTTTACGAGCACATATCCATGGTTTTAGGTACCCTTGACAGTATTTTAAAAATCAAATTACACCATCCATTCTGCGTAACCTTACTAACCAACAATAGCTAGGGAAAACAATCTCCCCTTTGCATCTTCACTTTCACCCTTCCTGACGACTCATCACCCTCCTAATTATCCCCTTTAGATGGGCCTTTTGCACGTCTGAAATGTTAACAGATTTGGGTTACTTTATTCTGGGTGAAATGGTACAAGTTCCAAGGTCAAGGAGAACATCCTACCAGCAATCCCCTTTCTTGCGGATCTTGGAGTACTGTTATAATAACCTTTTAAATTCTGGTATGCCACTATAAAAAGCATGCTTCCAAACTTAGCCCCAGCCTCTTTTTCTGAATGGTTTTGAGAGGTTTTTGTGAAGCACACTGCAATAATCTAATCTCTAGGCAAGGAAGGTATGTGAGACTGTTTGCAAGGTCTGCATCTGAAAGAAACATCAGTTTTCTGGCCATATTTAAATAATAGGAGATCACCTAAACCAAATTCTAGGTCAGCCCAGGATTAGAGAAATCTCACGTTTTATCTGGTCTTTTGCCCTGTCCAAGAAAGATAGCATCCTAATTGTTTCATGGCCCCTTGCCACAGAGACCAAAGGAGATCAAATAAAACGAAAGAATGAGAACCTACATCATGCACTCACAGGGTAGAGATCACACTCGTGGTCCTCACTTCTTCCCCTCTCCCATTGTACTTCCAATCAACAAAACAGGCTGCTGGAATCCCTGGTGATAGCAGAGTGGTCTCTCTTAAAGGGACTTACTCTAGCTGGTGTCCCAGCTGATTGAGGGCATCCAAGCCAGAGCTGCACTAGTACAGTGCCTTGCACTTCTTGTTGCTGCTGGTATCCTTGGTGGAGTTGCCCTTTTAAAGGGAGGATACTGTAAGATTGAATAGTTTTCTATTTAAGTAACCCTGGTGTTTTTGCTTTTTGCAGGTAGTGGTGCTTCAGGATTTGAGGGCCAAAGTCGCTACGTGCCTTCCTCTGGAATGTCTGCCAAGGAGCTGTGTGAAAATGATGACCTAGCAACTAGTTTGGTTCTTGATCCCTATTTAGGTTTTCAGACACACAAAATGAATACTAGGTAACTTCGTTTGCCTTTATTTACCTAGCAGAGAAATAATCATCTTAGTGATGTAGACAGTAAAGGGTAAATGAGGAGTTTCTTGCATATCTGTAGAAATTTACAAAATGGTAATATCTGTTTTTATATTCTTGTTCTCTTGGGTATCTTTAGCCTTCAGAGTGGTGCTGCTCTGGTAAATGGGACTCGGAGCATGGTAGCAACATGTAGCTGCACCACTGTAGTTGGTATTTCCATTAAACCCTGTTGTCAAGTTCCATTATTGAGCAGGAACTTAATAGAAAGTTTCTTAATCTAGGTAACAGTTACGTTAATCAGTTCAGAAGGGGTTATATTAACCTTTTGAAATAATGTTTGGTGGTAAAAGTAAAACTTTTGTTACTTCAGGTGTTGGACTTCAATCTCTGATTTATTAATAGGCTTAGTGTAACCATTTAAATGTTACACTAAGGCCAACAATCTCAAACAAGTGTGTGCAAAATCCCACTAGAGGGATGCAATTCAGATTGTCTGTACGCATGCCTATATACATGTGCACACTGGGGACTTGCGCACCCAAGTCAGACGTATACATTTGTACTTGGACACACACCTTCCTGAAAACTTGAACCTAAAATTGGTGTGGATCAGTGTCTGGTTTTTGAGAGTTTGTTCCTATTTTTCAGAAATACTACAGATTATATACAGTCTGTAACATCCTGTTCAATTGTTGCCTGTGTATGGATTTTTATTGCAGTAGTTTAATTCTGTATGCTTACCAAAAATACATATAATTGTGGGAGGAACTGTCTCTTATTTTGTGTTCGGCCTTGTATAAACACAGTGGGGCCTTGATCTCAGTTGGAGCCTTATTACAAATAAAAAATAATCAGATTATTCAGCCAGTTCATGCTAGTATTTCCTTGAATAAATTTTTGTTTTGATTTATTGAAGATCCAAAATATTTAACTACTATGTTAGAATAATTTTTATTTAAACATGACTGTTTATATACAATCCCATTACTAGATCGTTGCTGTATTTTACTAGGTCAAATAGGTCTTGGATGTAGAAAAACAGGTTGACCAATATGAATGCTAAATTAATTCATGTCATGCAATAAAAATAATTCACTAGTAAGGTCTTACACATTAGGGTTACATTGGTGCAGTGGAGTGTTAACAAACTCTTGAAATCTGCAGGCCCATTCTAAAAAGCTGCATTTTCAGAACTCCGCATCCATCCTTCTGCCCTTCATTTAAGGAATGCTTTCATTCTTCAGGTGTACTTCAGGGTATTGGTTAGACTAGCATCTTGAGTCCACAATAAAACTGCCTATTTAGGTAAGTATTCTTAGGGTCCTTGTTACCGCAGTATTTGAACATCTGCTGTAGTTGGCCCAGCTGATTACAGATGCTCCTGCAATTAAAGGAGCCCTCTTTCTATTGCATGGGAAGTCAGATGAAGGAGATGGGTGTATACATGATTCTGTAGCTTCCTGTCAGGGCAATGATCGTGCAGAGAAATTATTTCTCCTTTCTTCATTTTATGATTGACATGCCGACTTCATAAATGTGTAATGTTTTCTGGTTATAAGACTACGATGAGCAAACTACATTTCTTCAGTTTTTTTGTTTGTTTTAAGATGTTACTATTTCAAACAAATGGTGGTGAAACAAAAGACTTATCACCATGAATTTCTTCCTTTCTCAGATGTGTAAAACAGTTACAGGCAGTGTGCAATTAGACTTCAAGGGTAATAGTTATTAAATTTGAAGCAGTGTGGGAAACATTTTAGTGAAGCTTAAAGCTTCCATTTGAAACACATTTTCTCAATTTTGCTGAGATTGTCTTATTGCAATGAATTAAAAATGAAGGCATCAGCTTAGTTCTTATTTAGCTCCTCTTGGTCACATCTGGTTATTGTCAGGGCAGGACAGCTTGGTTTTTGTTGCTTTTATCTAGTAAGGTGTGTTTCTTGTTTTGCATTGTCTTATGAGGTAAAAAACTTCAGATGCAGAATGACTAGATAATTGTTCAGGGAATAAGAAACACTAGTACCAGGACATACCATGATAGTAGAAATTAAATTAGTTTCACAACTCTTAATTTTGGAACATCTTCAACTTCAGTGTTAAGAGGTCTTGGAAACATTACACCTTGTATATTGAAGTGTGTCTAAAAACAAAATATCCAGTCACGGTAGAAAATGCACTTTTTTTCCTTTACACCTTCAGGCAAGTTGAGAGGAGGCTGCTATTCAAATGGTTACGTCACGAATATTCTACAGTAATCTTGAAGATGTTTGTATCTGTTGATTTGCATATGGTTACAAGGTTTGTATTTATGTAAACAGTCCAGCACAAGGCTGATTAAAGGTCTACTTTCACTTACATGTCTGGAAGCCAAGATCCTATTTTCTGCTGCAATTGGATAAATATACAAATATCTTGTCTTAGACCCACAGAGAAAATTTGTATATGATTCAGCAGTTAAAGGTTCTTTAAGGATTTGTTATTTGCACAGAAATCATTGGGCAGGGCAAGACAAGACATCTTTAAAATTCTTCGTAAAACATTTAAATTAACTTTTTCCCTTTCCTCTTTTTGCCCTCCCCCACCCCCAGTTGACTGATCTGCTGCTGTCAAATAGAAAATAAGTGTGGTGAATTGTGTATTATAGGTTGCTGGTGGTTTTATTATTTTTCTCTGAAACATTAGTGAAAGAATATGAAGTCTGAAATAATATGCCTGGATTTAGTTAGAAACTTTAATGCAGTATTCTCATGACCATGCCTCCTCAGAGCCCCACATGCCATGTGAATCACCAAATCCTTTTGAATAGTAATTGGTTGGTATTTTGAAGAGGAAATATTGTAAGATAAAGGGGTGCTCTGATAAGCATGCCACCAGACTCCTAGAATTTGGAGAAATCACCTATACTGGGATCACAAGAAGAATAGAAGCAGGTCATCTATGGCAAGATGGATCCATCTGACTAAAGCACCAGAAGTCAGTGAACTTTGAATACTCCAGTAGATGGGATATTGGAGACTCAAATTATCATAGTACCAAGCTCCTACTACTTCACCTTCAGGGTCTATCAGAATGGTTCAGGTGAGATTTTCTCTGTACCTCCGCATTCCCCGGAGCTTTGCAAATAGGTCCTTGATGCTATGAAAGCCATGTTTCTGGAGCAAACCAGTGTCATTTTCAAATCCATTGGATCACAGTTCTTACTGAATCTAATTTTGGTGATTTGAATTTCTTGAAACCAAGAAAAACAGGTTTTTTCACTTTCTACTGCAACACTATCTCAAAGGGAGCCTAGTTTTTTTTACTGGAGCATCTGTGGAGCATTAAATGTCATCTTAGGCAACTTCAGAGTTTAAATCTCACCTAGGTTTTTCTCCATATGGGTATTGTGCATCTTAGGGCTTTTAGGCCGTTGATCCTCTGCCTCCTGAGTTAGTGATTTTCTCCAGGGAGTGATGATGAAACAGGTCATTTTCTTTGCAGAAGGCAGTCTTCTCTGGGTTCCCTTACCGTAGCCCCCACAATTAGTAGTTCTGCTTGATGATGTCGGACACTTCTAAAAGAGGAACTGGAAGGCCAGTCCTGAGAGGTTTACCTTTCTACTGCATCCTCTGATGAGGCTCTTATCCACTTCCCCCTTTCCTCTGAAGGGCCTGGTGTTACTGAGGACTTGATGGACTGATAACTCTGGAGATCCATTTAGTGACTTTTCCCAGAAATAACACATTATTTTGACATCTTGAATCTCCAAGAGAAAGTAGTCCTCTCTATCAATTAAAGTCTGCTGGAACTGGCTGAAGAGGTCTGCAACCAGTCTTTCTTGGCTGCCTTGGTTTCTAGGAAATCATGTTCTTTGGACCAAGAGCTAGGGAGGAATTTGAGCTAATCTCTCAATATTCTTCCACATGCTCACTTGTGGTTTTGCTGCAAATGATAAATCGCAAGCTGGGAAAATGGCATATACCCTGGGAAACAAAACATCCAGAAGTTAGGTATGTCTAATAGGTTATTTCTCTGCAGTCCTGATGCTCAAGGCCTCTCACGTAGGGGCATGACAGCCTGGCAGCAAGTCCTCATTATAGTTTAGGATGGCATTTTAGGCCCAGTTTATTCTAATGGACAAGAAAAAGAGTTCCTCAAGGTCTTTGAGGACCAATAAGTATATGTAGGCATTTGCTGAGAGTCCCTTTTGACATATCCAGTGAAGCTGTCTGCTTTTGGCCAAACTAGTCTTTCTTGCAGGAGACTTTTCTGGCTCTGGAATTTTGAACTTTTGGCACAGGCTTAAGGCAAAATAATGGATTCACTCTTCTAAGGGACTGATGTGGCCTTAAAGAAACTAAAGACCACCAGACCCACAGCCAGGTTTCTAAATTTGGGTCACTTGGCTCCTAAAAGGTGCTTTCTGGTTTCAAATGTTGCAGTTTTGAGAGTTCTCTTCTGGAGCTGCCTGGCACAGGGCCCAGACAGTCTTGGAAGCTTTTCCTCCTCCAATGGGGATGGAAAGACTTTCTCCTCTACCGCTGCAGCAGTATGCAGTGCATCTCAGCAGTATCTGAGGGTGCGACTCATAACCAGTTGTAAGACTTAGATTTTTTTTCACCCTTTCCCCTCTTATTTGGTAACTGTCCCTTTTTTTCTGGGGTAGGCAAGCCATTTCTTCAGACTGAATCTTACACACAGTCAAACAGGGATGCACCTTTAGTTTGAAACCATGCCAAGCTCTGTCCTGTACCCTTTTTAGGCATCTTTCTCAAAAACTGATGGAAGAAGTAGTGTTGACTCTCTCTTGAAAATAGATGTGGTGCCAAAACCTTTCTCCTGATATTTTTCACTTTCTGAAAGGCTCAGTAGCCTGTACCTGTTCTGGCCACTTGCAGATTGAATAATACCTAAGGAAATCCAAATTCTGCATGGTTTTGTTAGGGAGATAATTCCTACCATCAACTCTCAGGACTAGTTCAGGATCCTGGGCTTTCAAGATTCTTGTTTGTCTGTCTCAATAAGGAAGACATAAGAAGTACTTTAGGTTCATGGCAGGCAACAAGCACTAATAGTATAAGGTGTTGTGCTTTGGGCTGGCAGCAGCTCCTTGTATATTCACCAAGTGTTTGGTGGTGGTTGTAGCTGATCTGCTTTGTTGAGACCTGCAGATGTATTTATATCTTGTCTGGCTCATAGGAGCTCAGTTGTACAGCAGGGTAGTTCCTATCATGGGGCGGGTGGGGAGCTTGCTTTCTCTCTCTATCTGAAAGTAAATAAATCTTGGTCTAAAACTTAGGCTCTAAGCTTTTGTAGGGGATACAGTAGATTCTGCAAGGGCTCTAGCTTGATTATCTCAGAATATCTGAGACCTGATCTAGGCAGTAGACCCAGCTAAATCCAGCCCAGAACAGTCAATGGGATTTTTATTTGCAAATGTCCAGCCTGATGATCACCTGCACATTGTCACTTCTTTTGAGTTGGTGCAGATGTGATCCTTGCTAGGGTGATGGAATCTGTACAGAACAAGTGTTCTCAGCTTCACATGCTGATATCCTCCCCCCTCAGCAGACTCTTGAGGGGGCACACTGCTAGAGTGTCTTGAAGGGGGTGCCCTTCTCTTAGCCTGCTGTTGAGATAACTGTAGCCTTTAATCTGAGCTGTACTCTTCTGAACTAGAAAGGGTAGTGCTGTGTCACCTGAGTCAGGAAGCAATCCGTCTATGAGAGTGTTGCATCTGAAACAAAGGGGGACACTCTGCTCTGCATCTGCCTGGCACAAACAACATCTCACTTGACCATCTGAGTTGGTATCGTAAAGATCTGCATAAGAGATCACTCAGATTCTGCTCTGGTCATCTGATAGTTGCCAAGTGGTCGTCCAGATATGGGCTTCCTTGTGTTATGCCAAGACAAGCTACCTGAGATCACAATGCATATCAGATGTTTTGCATTTTGTAGTAAGAAAGAAGGCTCCTCTACTCCTTTTTCGTTTTTTGGTTCAACAGGATCGGTGATCTCAGGCTTCGTTCCTAGAGCTGCTGGCCCTGTCATCTAGTCACTTTTCTCCAGAGTCAAGTTTTTTTTTTTCCCTAGCTGAATGGTAGGGTAGCTCACCCAGACCTCAAGTTTCACTTGGCAATATTGCTGATGGGTTTCTAGATCAAGATGTCTTCTGCGTGATTGAGAAATCCAAGGTTACCCTACTGGAGTCCAAAAAACCATATGGTAGGAAGTGTTATGCTGCAAATTAGCCAGTTTAGGAGGTTTGTTGTCCGGGTCCAGTTATATTGGGCTTTCTCTTTGCTATAAAGGCTATCCTTCACTATTTTTAGCTATGGCTAAGGTCTGCTTATGGTCCATGGTATTCTGTGAAACACTTTTTAAAGGGTCTTACAAACTAGTAGCCTCCCATCGTGAAACCTAACTGATATGGGAGACTTGACTTTGGTGTTAATCAAACCTATAGAAAGACCCATTCATCCTTTGGATTCTTGCTCACTATACCACCTTTCGCTGAAGGTGTCACTTCCAGTGGCTTCTTTGTTGGCCATGAGCACCAGGAAGTTACAAGTCTTTGCAGTCAACCCACCTTGTACAGCATTCAACAGACAAGGCAGTTTTTAAGTCTCATCCCAAATTTTCACATTAATGGGATTAGACTGTCTTCTCAGTCTGTTGGTATTGCTGCCTGTCTTTCCCAATGTTCCATAGTGTTCCTGGGGAGGTGAGTCACATCCTGGATGCTGAGAGCTGTCATCTACTACTTAGGCAGAACTAAGGTATTTAGAAACGGAAACAATTTTTGCCTGTTGGAGAAAAAGCTAGAGGACAGGTTTTCTAAATGGATAAGACTGCATTTAGTAACGTTATGAACTAGCTCATGCTCATTGCATCTGAAGATCTGGATTTACGGGGCTAGGTAGCTGGCTTTCCAAATGGTATAGCTCCACAGCGAGCCCTTATCTGAAATCTTTAGGGCTGTTATGTGGACTTCACCTCACACCCACACATTCTCTCATCACTGCATAAAGAGCACATCCTGATTTCAGGAGAGCAGTGCTTCAGTAATTGTTTTAACTTTGCAGAACACCTCAGCCCCCACCTCTTCAAGGAATTCACTGCTTGTTAATGTTTCATACAGCAGGGTTCTATGGAGATAGCACCATGGAGGAGCAAAGTAGATGAGCTACCAGCAGTAAATCTTGTTCTACAAATTCATTTACTCCACAGAGTCACACTGAATCTCCCCTCTGCTTCAAAGCCGAACTCTAAATAAGGCTTCTAGAAGTAGAGGAATTCCAGGAACCATTAGAGGACTGGCATATTTATACCCTTGACTAGTGAAACCTAGAATGTGACGGAATTTGCACACATGCTCAAACTGTGAAGTCTTGCTAAATATGATTGTATGGTCATGTAATTAAGCACACGTTTCCTAAGTTGTGGCTCTGTGGAGGTAATGCATTGGAGAACATGTGTTTGCAATTGGTAAGTAGCCCCTTTATAGAACAATTTACTGTTTCATGTCAAAGTTTATCTACATTCTTGAGACCCAGATTCCTAGAACTATCTAGATACTGAAAGTGAACTTTGTCTCATTTTGAAAAACCACTGTGGTCTAAAATCTGTGCATTGTCCAATTTTTTGATTCTTTGGGTTTATCTTGCTAACCATAAGTTCCATGACTTCTTCATTATTGGTTTTCTTCTGCAAGACGACATGGCTGTTTTGGATTTAGCTAATTTGCTGCTGTCTAAGGTATTGGGTACATTGGGTAAAATATGTTTCCCCAGGCTGCCACAACATTCAATTGAATTTCAGTGGAGTATAGCAATTTCAACAGAACCTCCACACAGTAGCTGGACTGGAGTGCTAACAGTAGAGTGAAATGATAAATTGTATTTATGAAGAGATGGATGATAGGAGGGAAAGAGAAATAACATCTGAACATCTTAGCCAAAACAGGGAAATATTTACTTGCTGCCCTGATCAATGAAATGATGTGGCGGAGGATTTTTTTTCTGCTTAAATTTTAGACACATTTAAAGATTGGACATATCAGTCTGACTTTTAATTTTGCAATAAGTTTCTTGAACTGAAACTGACTAAATTATTGGGGTACTTCCCCTTTGCTATTGATTGAGAATATAGTTTTTGTTTTGGCATACAGGATAAGAAGCTGTCTTTTCTTAATGACAGCATTGAAGATTAAGTGCACAATAGACTTGATTTAAAAAAAAACAACAAAGTAGTACCACTAGCTTTTGCAAATTATAAAGTTTACAAATTTTGTCTGTGTGAAGACCATGCATTATATTACTTTTATTTCGTATGTATTTTAAAAGTAAATTAAATAGCATTTTCTGTTTGGTTATAAGTGGAACTGAATTTTTTGTATTCATTGTGCGGCATTGTCTTCAATGCTCGAGAACCTTACACTGTTTGTCCTTATATTCATGCTATAGTGCTACTGATGTAATATAAGACTTTGTTTTCACGTCCACCAAAGCAAACTATCTTCTGAATAAAGTGCCTGTCATTCAAGCAAAGACCATTGGGATACAATTTTTGGTAACCTCCAACATGTCTTTCTCTCCGTTTTCCCTAGTCTAAGTTTAAGAAGCAGCTGTAGCATTTTATAACTTCCTCATTCACTGGTGCAGCATGTCAGATAGGTGCATTATATGGAGCACCATTCTATTATCTCTTGCAGAATCATTTTACCCTTTTTGTTCAAACTCACTGCTCTCAGTGACTGAATTAATCAAGGTACAGTACTCCTGAACTTACCAGAACCTCTCCTTTAACTTCCTTTATAGGCAAGCATCTCACTGACCCTTGGCTTTATACCTTGGACTTTCAAGATTCTTTAAGTAACCCCGAGGTAAGAGAAACTTCAGAGAGAGAGAGAGCGCTTTGGTTCTCTGTAGCTGTTCTCTTGACAGCCTTGCTTAATAGGGCCTTCTCAGTTATAAGGGCCAAACTGGGACAAGATGATCATCTAGCCAGATCTCCTATTACAACAGCCTCAGCTATTGTGGGATCTCATTGATGAGAAAAAAGTACTTACTATACAGGGTAATTTGAAATATTACTATTCTCCAGCTCATCAGAAGAAGGGAAATGACTTTCTTTAAAGATGCTATCAATGCAGAATTTTCATTCTTAGCTCTCTTGGTTCCAGCATGAGTCATGCAGGAATCTCCTTAGCTCATGAGATTTTTGGCCCTTTGAGGCAGTTGTAGGTTGTCTGAAGGGGACTGTCTTAATCAGCAGGCTTCAACATCATGTGCATTAGAGGACCCGAACATTCCATTTTGGTTTTTTTTTCCCTCTCCCCGATTAAAGCTGGCAAAGGAGCTTATTGCAGGAGCTGCCCGAAAGTTCTGACCAGCACAGCTCTGGTCCACACTGCAGCCTCTATTTAGAAGCTGGGTATCTTTTTCTGTTTTCTAGCTTTGAGCTAGTCACTTACTCTTTGGGTCAGTAAAGTTTTTTCTCCTTTAGCTCATGTTTTTATGTATGTTCACTTATGATTTTCTTTTTAGGTTCTTTTAAATTCAGATTGAGGCATTATTGGGGAACTCTCAATCGGCTATTTCCAGTGGATGAAATCTGGGTTCTAGCAGAAAGTGCCATTGACAGAGAAAGAGACAACACCTGAGGTGCGGAGTTCAGGCTCTTACTTATGCTGTCTGGGCTACTGGCAGAAAGTGCTGGTTAAAAACTGTCACGTGACCCAGTGCTAAGTCAAAACACTACTGGTGAAGACCCTTGGTTCCTCTCAAGTATGACATTCTCAGGCTGTTCTAAGGAGGACTATGCCTCTAGGATTCCTTGGCATCTTTGAAGCGGCAGTACCTTGAGGCAAATCAGCGCCTTAGGGTATGTGTGGAAGGACATCTCTGAGTGTGTTGGTGCCTTTCATCAGCACTTCGGAGTCCAGGACTCGTGGCAATTTTCTCAACTCCTAGATGATGCTGTTTACATCACCAGGTTCCAACAGTACCTACGCAATTGATCTGTGAACATTCTTGGGCCACAGGCTTTTATAGAATGTGTTTAGAAATTCCATCATGTTGGCACCATTGAAGCCTGTGCCACATGCCATAATGTTATGCATTATATGCAGTGCTGTTGTAGTCGTGTTGGTTTTTGCCTCTGACTGGAGTGGTGTTACTAGGTCACTTCACCTTGAATGGTCCCTTGACATATATGTTAACTGTGCTAAACAATCTTTCACCTTGTATTTATCTGTGACTCTCTGAGTATATTTCCCAGACCTGAAGAAGAGCTCTGTAAAAGCTTGTCTCTGTCACCAACAGAAGTTGATCCAATAAAAGATATTCTCTCACCCAGTTTATCTCTCTAATATCATGGATTCATATTGCTAGATCCAGAATCCCTTAGAGTATCCGTGGGGATCGTGACTGTGCACTGTTTACTATCATCTGAGTCTTGTCACCATCCTGAAAAGAAGCCTCCTTGATTCTCCGTGTGCTTCAGGAGTCCCTGGATACTACTTTTGAACTGGCAAATCTTTCAGAGTTTACCCAAATGTACAGGTTCTGTGCATTATGGTTTTACAAGCGTGCAGTACCTCAAAAGCCCTACTTTAATTTTCAGATTTTGGAGACTGTATGCACAGCATGACATTTCTCTGATCTCTTTCCATGTTTCAGACTTCCTGGGTTTTGGTTTGGTTGGTTGGTTTGTTTTTTGTACTCTTTTTGGGAGGCTCTGAGTTTCGAGACCTTTGGATTCTCTAATGCATCCCTATTTAATTGAACGCTTTTTACAGACCTACTGCTACTAGCCCCTCGGAAATTTCCTTGGCATATAAAAATCCCAGGTTCTTGCTTCAGTAGAACACTGTCTCTCTCTGCTGCTTATGATCACAGAGAAGATATGGGCATTTCACTAAAATATGAATACTTGTCAGCACCCTAGATGAGGGGTCAATAAGGCTTAGTCTGCCTGTGGAGTCAGGATGTCATGGGGAATTTCAGATCTGTGGGGCCCTTTTGGACTATAAAACATACTTGTTCTCTCTCTTGTTCCCATGGTTCTTGGAAGCTTGAGGTCTTTGTTTCCCTTTTCTGAATCTGGACCCAATATTTGGTGTCCGTGTCTGCTATCTTTCCGTCCTTTCCTTGAGATCAGGTTAGAATAAGCTTTCTTGCTTTGGGTAGCAAGTATCAGAGTTCTGCTCTCTGTGCACTACCAAGATAGTGTCTTATAAGACTCTCAGCACATACAGTTCTGGTCTCATTGGGTGGCATTATAGTATTCAAAATCCAAACCCATCCCAGGAGGAAACAGATGCATCAAAGCCAAGTGATATGCATACTCACTGACAGTTAATTACATTCAAGATACAGTTTCAAGTATGTGTCATGTCCCCAAGCAGGTCTCCCTACTTCCATCATCTCAGAAGGAGGCTACAAAGAGATGTCAGATATCTATGGTGACTTTTTTAGTTGCACATAGACTCCTTTTTTAAATAGCTCACTTGTTGGAATATAATTTCCTATACTCCATCCTAGTTTAATTTGGCAATGTATGTTTGTCAGCCTATTATGAGACAATGATCTTATCTTGACCCTTCACATTCAGCATTAAAAGGCACCCTTTTATATTTCAGACAGAACTGTTGAAGGCTTCTTTGATTTAACGCTGTATTTGTGAGCTAAGATGCCTTGTGTACAAGATCACTTTCCACATGGGACTGCCTTCAGCTCCTAGAGTTAGTATGCTTCATACACTAGGGACTGATTCACCTTATAGCAGACTTTACAGTAAAAGGTGCTGCTATGGACTCATCCAACATTTCCTAGCCCAGATGGGTTGTGTTTTATTTTTGTGAGACTTCCCGTGGGGGGAGGGGGTGTTTGTGTGTGTTTTGTTTAACTTTTCCCCAACACCTGCATGCCCATTGCAGACAAGTGGCCCTTCTCCAAGCCCTTAACTTAAAGACCCTCTGGGTGTTCTTGGAGCAGATGAAAAGCCTTGGAAATGCAATTAGTTTTCTGGTTTTTACACCCCACCCCCCCCAAGCTCCTCGGTAATGCTGTCGCTGGAGCACCATGTTAAAAGACTGCCTGCCTGGGAAGCTGTCTTGTGTCTTGAAGACAGTATTTCAATTGATTTCAGTCCTAAACAGGACACTTCCCATTGCCTGCTATAGGAAGATTTTCAGTCTTGGGCATAGGATCATGTGGTTGCTTTACATATATCCACACATTTTCAAGTATTTTTGATCTTGAGGATGAAAGTACAACTTTAGTCTGTTTTTTGTAGTATGAAGAGCCTAAATTCTTTGCTTATGGGGCTTGCCTTTTTTTTTTAATATGTCCCCAATTCCACAGTGAAGTCTGAATTGCTGTCTTTTTTTATAGTCACATTCTCGCTTACTTAATGGACTTTTCCTTGTTCGTTTTGCCTATTTACTATAGTATTTAATTATTTCACGAGTATTGGGACTTCCCTCAAACTGCTTACTCTCCAAAAGCGAAAATCTTACATTGATAGTATCTTTAGAGAAGGGAAAATTATGTTGCTTCTCTGAAGATATTATGCTAGGTTCTTACTCACCTAGCCACCCACTTCCCCTCTGAATTTGAGTTTTTAAATATTGAGGTGATGTCTTGTGCATTTGCCATATGAACAGTCTTTCCTCCATTTCCTATCTGGTTGACTCCTTTGGTGGTATTTCATATATATTCATTTTTAAAAAAGCATATGAGTAAATGAATTGTTTTGCCTGTATCAATTTGAAATTTAGGGGACTACTTGCTTCCTTCTCTTAAAAGGAACTGGCTGGAATGTTGTGGAGTCTCCAGGGCATCAAAGCATAATCAGTAGGACAGTGTCCTTGAACTGGTTTATAAGTGCCTAAGAGGACCAAAAATCTTAAGAACTGGGGGATTTCCCCTCATAACTCATGCTGGAGACCCAAGACTGAGACTCCCACATGATGATATCTTCATAGAAACAGAATTTTAAGATAAGTACTCATGATTTTCCCTTCTATCTGTAATCCTCAATTCTTCAGATGCCTCTTTGTGAGGGGAACTATGTTTGTGGTTTAAATAACCATAAAAGTGCTAAAGCCATTTAGTCAGCTCAAAAATAAAAGTTGAGGACTAATTGAGGGGGAAAACCAGATAAGATATTGCCATATCCATTGCAACTAAAGGTGTATGCAAACTGTTGGTGTACAGTGTTTCATGTAGTGTGGTTGCTAGATGTGCTTCACAGTTTTGGCCAAGTAAGCATAGCTCACTGCTTACTGAGGAAATTGATCAGACAATGGAAAGAAGCAGAAAGCAAGCAAGAAGTCCTACTCTAACATTGGAGGCTGTTTCAATTTAGGATCCTCCATTTTGAATGGTTTGATGCTTGTATCTGTGAGAAGGCTCAGTTAAGTATGGTTATTAAATCCAGGTGTAGTCCCTTTTTTGCATCTTGGGAGTACTGCAAGGAATTATCCTTTTAACATCTTCTGTGTGAGATGTATATTGAGGGAGAATTCCCTAGTGTACAAAATGGGCAAAAGCATATCCTCAGTAGTCTGATTACATGGTTCTTCTAAGTTGCGGTCTCTCTTTAGAGCTTGTTCAAAAGACAGCTTCTTGGGGATATTCCCTGTATGAGAGGTCCATTTCCAGATTTTTGGCACAATAAACCAAAAATGCCATAATTTGACTTTTTGGGGCGGGGGGAGGAGAGCATCTGTATTTACCTAAATCTTGCCACCTTATCAGACTTCATCCCAGCCATTACAAAGCTAGTCAGTCTGATCTGTCTCCTCTTACAAAAGGTCATTTGCCAAGTTCTCTGCTCAGTGAGATTCCCTGGGGCTTTAGATCTTTTGGATACTACAAAAAGATCAGTAAAGAATGGCTGAGCCATTATGTTTCAAGAGAGCACAAAATGGAGACCCAGTGAAAAGCACACTAATATAAAAGAACCATGAGGGTTTGGTGGTTTCCAGTGCCAGTGGAAGTGCCATTACTAACATGAAGCCTTCCTCTTCTGCCTCCCACTTTTATCAAGGACACAAGAGTGGTGTGTTGTGTTTTTTCTGGAGGCAGAAAGTGATTAAAGCTATCGCTTGTTTGATTTGATTTCTTTTATTAATTGTACCATCGAGGATAGCATCTTGATGTCTTCTGTTCTGAGGCAAGTTGCAAACGGGAATTAAAGCATACTTGGAGAATGCATGATTGGCAGCATTTTGTTTGTTTGTTTGTTTTTTTACACAAATGAAGATGTGCAAATAATTCAGTGACCCACCTCAAAGAATTAATGGGATGTGATAGTCTCACCTAGCCTTGTTGATGTTTTAACCCAAATTAGCTCCAAGAGTTTTCTCAGAGCATATTTTTTCTCGTTTGACGTGAAATATGCTGTTTGAGTGGTAACTAAACCAAAATTAGTATAGTAGGTCCCTATTGAAGATTCTGAAACGGCTGTGAGCCTCAAATAAGATGTCTGTGTCCTCTAGTTGGCCTGTAGGGAAAGTCCTCTGCCCCGTAAGAGTATGGTTCAGTCAACAGTTGTTAATAGGTCACTTATGCCACAGAGATGTCTTATATAAACAAATGGGTGTTTAGAAGCAAAAACACCTGCAAAAGATTTTTTTTTTTTCTTGTGGCCTGTGTGGGAACAGTCCACTGACATACACCAGGTACTCAAAAATTTGGGCTGCATGGCATATTGGTTGTCAGAAATCACTTATGGAGACTGCATGAACTTTGATGTTTTCTACTTGCTACTAAAGATAACATTTGCATTGCTTGGATATTTACAGTTTAGCGTCCCAGCCTCCTGTTGCCAATACAGAGGAAAATGTCTTTTCTATCACCAGGAATTTCTCTTTGGTGTATACCTTTCTTTCTTTTAATCCTCAATATTTAGGGGGAAAGCTATCCTAGTTTCCTGTTTTTAACATTGGTTTTCAGATTCAGTGTTTTAGTGATATGGCTAATCAATTTCCTTTATTCCCTTTCTTTGGAAAGACTTTTTCTGTCAGGGTGGACACGCCATAGCTTAGGTCAAAGTAAAATCTTGAAAATCATTGGAGTGGGATACTTTTTTTAATAGGTACTTTTTATATAATATATACTTTTTTAATAGGTGCTTTTTTATTTTTATTTTTTTATATATATATATATATATATATATATATATATATATATAGCGCACCTGTGAGATTTGTTCTTCATGTGGGTTCAAGTGTAGTCATAAAGCCATAGAAATGTGCATTATTGCTTTCTAAAAGAAGGGATGGATAAAGGGCTGGATACCATTACGTACAGAGTTCACCACTTAGTAGCAAAATAAGGTGTAGGATTTGTAGTGGGCTTTATAGAGTGAATATACTACATATTTTTCTTTAGGCAACAGTTAACACTAAGTTTGAGTTAAGGCAGACTCCATCCTAAAATGAAGTATTGAAGTAATTGTGTTCTTCCATTTGTGCCTTTAGAATAACTGATTGTATTTCTTGTGTTAACTTCAGTTCACATCTAATTACTCTTAGTGGTAGATCTGAAGATGGAGAAAGAGGGATGAAATTATACAATAACAAACCAAAATCCTTGGTAGTTCTCCTGATGTTAGTATTATGGGGGAAAGGGTTATGGTGGTTGGTTGGCTTTGTTGGATTTTTTTGCATTTGTATTGTTTGGTAGCAAGGGAAGGATACGAAAGCATTAAAATAATATTTCTTGTTTGGTCACTGCTCCCTGAATGACTGATGGTAACCTATCTTTTTTTCATTACAGGATCTAAATTTCCTCAGCCAGATCTACTGTATAGTTAGGAAACTATAATTTTCTCCAGATTAAACATTCATTAAAGTTCCTATTAAGTTGCTTCAGAGCTCTGGGAATGAGGGACCTAACCATGACTACATGATATGTAGCCCCCTTGATGCTAAGAGTTGAATAATCCTAGTGCAAAATTTCTTACCAGCAATGGAATGATATATGTGAAAGGATTAAATAAGGATAAACAACAGTTGATTTAGAGTGGTTTTATTTTTATTTCAGGTTTCGACCTATAAAAGGAAGGCAGGAAGAGTTGAAAGAGGTGATTGAACGTTTTAAGAAAGATGAGCACTTAGAAAAAGCCTTCAGGTCCTTGACGGCAGGTGACTGGGCCCGGCACTATTTTCTTAACAAGAACAAAATGCAGGAAAGGTTGTTCAAGGAACATGTAGGTTTATTTATAATTGTTTTCAGATTACTAATATGTATTTCACATGTTTTTGTAGCCTTTTAAGGAGTATTTTGAATATTACTCAAGTGAGAAAACAGAAGAAGTAAAAAAAATAAAGCCACTGTGTAGCCTTGCTTTTCTACCCATTTCCATCTTTAGCTTTTAAAACCAAAACTTCAAAAAAGTAAAATTATCTAACGGACTTGCCCAGAAATAAAAGTACATATGAATTTCCTTTTGCTGCCATCATGCATAAGCAGACATACCACTCTAGATGTCAGGCTTTTCCTGCTGTGTAGGGTCTCCTTTTGTAATTGGTTCTGTCAAAGGCCGTCATTTTGGTTTTTTCCCCCATTCATGTCCGACATTCCTGCTCCTAATGGAGGACTGTCAAGGGAGAGAAAATGCTTCCAACGTGGTTGTACATGACTCTTTCCATTGGGCAAGTTCTTAGATTGCCCCTCTTACCTATTCATGAATTGATAGTGGGTTCTTCTTGGTTTTAAAGTTTTTGTTTGTTTGTTTTGTGTTTTCCTGTTCTGAGACAGATTGTGTTAGCACAGTTTTTGTTTGGCAGCCTCCTGCTTCAAGTGCTACTCAAACATATCAGCTCATATTCTTTCAGACTTCCCGCTCCCAATCGCCTCAAGCCTCTGCTGGTGAAGATCAATTTCCCAGCACTTCAGCTTAGTTGAGTGATGATGGAATAATACAGCCATTGCCCTGCCTTCCCTACGATCAGGTTGGGCATAGCTGATCAGATTCCAAAGATGCGAGAACGGTGCTTCCCTCTCCTCCCCTTGCCTAGGCAGATAGAGAATCAGTGACTGGTCCTCACTCTGAAGAGGTATTTCAGGAAGTTAAAGCCCCCTGGTCCCATGGCCATAGGTCTTGTCATTCCTTTTCTGGAGGCCTGGAGTTTTATCCTAAAGGTCTATAATTGGTTAGACAAGACCATTTTGGGAGTTCCTGGTGTTGCTCCCTTCCTCACATTCTCTGGAGGATTTCCACGTGTATCCTCTTGCAAAGCAAATTGCAGAATACAAAGGGGTAGGGCAAACAATTGAATGTCTTTCTTGGAAAAAGAAGCCATTGCTGCCTCTGGAGAAATCTAAGATTTTCCAGATCTCATTGGGACCGATGTTGAAGCACTGACTAAACTAGATTAGGGAGACTAAGGAACCCAAGGAGGAGAAAGCTCTGACCAGAGAGCGGGAAATATTTTTGAGTTAAAACCAAAAAGATGGAATTGTTTTCTGTCCTCAAAATCTGGCAAAAATAGTAAAGCACGGAAGGAGCCATATTACAAATTCTCCTTTCCCAGAGTGTCTGACAAGCTATACAAGCTTCCTTTGGATAAAACTGACAAATAGAACATCTCCCATAGAACTGACCCAGGAGTCAAAAAAAATCTAGTAGCTAGTCTTCTCTTCCTCTTGTGGGTAGTATCTCTATCTGGCCTGTTGACTGAAAAGCTAGACTCTACCTTAAAGAAACAATGAGGCTGTTCTCAAAGGCTAAACATAGCTTTCTGTTCCTCTTAAGAAGTTTTGACTCCCATAAGAAGTTCCTAATAAAAAATTGAACTTTATCCTCCCAATTTGTCTTTGTTGCAGCCTGAGGTACCCCTATATATTTAAGACACTAAAGTGTGTGGAGGGTATTGATGTGTATCTACAAATCTTTCAAACTTGGGTGGATTAAATACATCTCTCTATGGTAATATGTGCAATTAAAATCCGTAATCCAGAACGTCCACAAACAAAAGGCAACAAATACTGTAAAGGGACATTTCTGACTCGTAAGATACAGAAGTTTTCATTACTTTTTTTGCATGCATTTAATACAGCAGTACTCTGTCTTCTTTGTCATTCCCATTCAGGTATTTATTTATTTACGAATGTTTGCAACTGACAGCGGATTTGAGATCTTGCCTTGCAATCGGTATTCTTCAGAGCAAAATGGAGCCAAAATTGTTGCAACAAAAGAGTGGTAAGCATTGTAACTGTAAATTAAGTCATTGTTTATATCCACATTTTTAAAATAAATGTAAAACCTGTGTAAATGCAATAAAAGAGTTGGAGTTAAAACTACAGCCAGTAAATGTGGAAATTTAAGTTCGCAATTTTTCAGAGCTTGCAGATTCTTTAAGCCAATCACCACGCAATAAATTAATCACATACTTATAATGCATCAAAGTGTGAACTTTGTAGATTTAATGTTTTGTGTTGCCACATGTTCTATACACAATTTTGGAATAATCCTATCCTGTCAAAATTAATTAATTAATTTAAAAAAAAAAACAAGCATTAGTCCTCAGTGAGGAACATGCCCATGTCAAGATTCAGACATAGCCAGATTTGTTGTAGCTGTGTCAGAAAAAAGAGTTAACATTTTTTACAGTTGGAAAAATGGGCTTCTCCTTCAGGAATGCCTTCTGCATATTCCAGTTTGTGAGACAAACATGCCATGTGTATGCAGACTCTCCTTTTGGAAGATATTTTTGATTATTTAGCTGGGTAGTCTGGTTTTTTGTTGTTGTGTTTTTTTTTTGTTTGTTTTTTTTAAATTAAAAGTTGTTTTAGCACCTCTGCCATTGCAGGTATCGTCCAGACCTGCAAAAGCAGGAGGACTACCTCAAACACCTGTTACAGTGGGAGAAGCTCTTCGGACCCAACACTGGTACAGGGTATTCAGCACTGTCTACGTTGAGTGGCTACTCAGATTCAGAGATCTTGTTTCCAGAGTGGCTCTGTGCCTGGCATATGTGGATTTAAATTTCCCAGATTCATTTGAGTGAACAGAATCTGGTTGAAGAGCATCTGGAACTGTCCACTCCAAAGAACAGCTTGCCAGTAGAGACTCTGTGCCCAACAGTGGGGTGTCAAAGTCCCTGGTTTCTGTCTAGGTTGGTAGAGTTCATTGCCATGGAGTATGTCCAGTATGTCTACATTAAGAAGCCTCTAATAACTGAAGACTGGCAGAATGGCTGTGTATTGTGCATAAGGGTATCAGGATTTTCCATATCTACTGGTTTTATAGATGAGTGCTAGGGGTCTGACACCATCATCTTCAAGGTCCTGGTCAACTGAGTCTTTTTCCAGAGCTCTAGCACTGGCAATTTCAAGAAGCATCTTGACTCTAAAGACCCTCTCACCATAGAGGGCAGACGTAACATCTGAATCCCTGTCTCACATGAGTCG
Source organism: Lepidochelys kempii (assembly GCF_965140285.1). Lineage (NCBI taxonomy): Eukaryota > Metazoa > Chordata > Testudines > Cheloniidae > Lepidochelys > Lepidochelys kempii. Next base: position 22,163,655 of record NC_136385.1, read on the forward strand.
GAGAGCTTCTCTCTACTGAGTCCTGTTAAGCAGGCATGAGACTCCAATTCAGGATCCAGCAAGATACATTCTCTCTCCAGAGGGAAAAGTGGAAGAATCAAGAGAGACAGAGTGCCAGTAAGGTTCCTCACTCCACTTAATATCAGCAAAGTTGGGGAGGATAGGGCACCAACTTTCAGTCTGTCTGCCATTAACTTTTCAGTGCAGAATAGGCAGGCAAGCATAGATGAAGCCTTAGTATTGCTCTCGCCCGTACTGAGGACTGTGTATGCTTCAGCATCAACCTTTTGCTGTTGCCTTCACTAACATTGGGAAGAGCGCGGAAACAGTGCCAGTTGTGATTATGTTAAAATCCATTGACCTGAGCAAGGATCCTTCCCCTGTAACGCTGCTGCAGGCCTTGGCCCCAGAACTTTTCTCCAGTACCCTGACGCTGTCCCCACTTCTGTCACTCCAGTTTTCTGTTTGTAAATCATAAGCACATACAACATTTTATATGTCTCAAATGAATATAAAATATTTTATATCTACATAATTTATGTATTTTAAGTGCCATTATCACTTAGACTTAACATTTGTTTTAAGCATCTGAGTAATAGATCCCTATTCAGCAAAGATAAACACCTCTTTAAAAATGTTTAGGAATGCAACCTTTTAGATGTGAACAGAAATGCTTTTCAATTAAATACAGACAATAGTTTAAGATCCACATTTGCTGACAGATTGCATGAATAAATATAAAAATTACAAATATATTAACATAAGATTTTTTTTTCTAATTTAACTGCTAGAACTTGAGTTCAAGTATCAGATTTTCTTGTGTTAATTGACACTACTAATGTGTAAAGCAGTGTAAAGAATTAACTCTTGCAGGGGACACACAGATCCCTGAACTAAAGTCTTAACAGAAAAAAAAAAAAAGTTTTTTAGTGTTATCTGTGTATTCTGCTAGTTGTTTAAGACCTTAAGCAGTTTTAAAAGCATTTTCTATCTTTCAGAACTATTTTTTGGTGAAGAAAGATTTTGGAATGTTTTTGTTACTTGTTTTGTAATTGTTAGAACTTCTATCTTTAATTTTTTAACACTTAGGAAACGAAATGACAAAATAGAATTACTGGTGGGTTGTATTGCTGAGCTATCAGAAATAGAAGAGAACATGCTGCTCAGACACGGAGAGAATGACTTCAGTGTCATGTATTCCACACGGAAAAACTGTGCTCAGCTATGGCTTGGTCCTGCTGCGTTTATCAACCATGGTAAGCAACAAGGATAGAAAGTATAAGACTACAAAAGGTACTCCATTTAAATGTTCCTGTGTGTAAGCTATGCCATGCAGCCTCAAAGTGGAAATGCTGCTTGGATTCACTCTGAATTATGGATCTGAAATATAGTTAACATAATCTGGAATACTTTATTAGTTTAAGGCCTAAATCCTGGTCAGCTGCTGAGCTGTGCACTGGGAAATTAATTGGAAGCTATGGAAAGGGTTCTTTTTCCTTCCTCCCATCCGCTTCTCCCCAGCATACATGCAGGGGAATGGCTGCTGAATCTGCATAACAGCAGATCTCAACCCTCCCCAAATCCCTACTGCATGGCAGTGTTCAGAGAATCTCCTCAGAGTTGGGCACAGGAATGTAAGGGATGTGTATTTCCTAGCGGAGTTTTTTTTTTCAATCTCCCTAACATAAAGAGCTTAGGAACGAAACTGTATTAAAGCTGTTTAAGATGTCCGCTTGTATATAAATCATTCTTGTTGAATAACATATCCTCAAGTATTTAGTTGAGATTCTAGCAGATGTTGAAGTCAGAGCAAAACCTTACTTTAGATATCTATAACTATTCATGTTTCAGGTCTTATCAACAGTTAATTGACTTTATCTTTTGGACCTTTTTCAGATTGCAGACCTAACTGTAAGGTAAGCATGAAACTTTAAAAAAAAAAAAAAAACCACCAAATCCCGCCCAAAGCATGTCCCTTAAATATGCGTTTACTTGTTTTGTATTCAGACACCCAAATTAACCTTAATGGTTATCTGTTTTCTCTTAGTTTGTATCAACTGGTCGAGATACAGCATGTGTGAAAGCTCTAAGGGATATTGAACCTGGTGAAGAAATTTCTTGTTACTATGGGGATGGTTTTTTTGGAGAAAATAATGAATACTGCGAATGTTACACCTGTGAAAGGTATGTGTTGACAACATAAACAATAAGCTATAAGAAGGTATGTGGACCTATTGGATGCCCACATAACATGCGTGTTGTGAAGCTGAAGGGCAAGTGCTATTCATGAGTTGTAGGTGTATAATATAATCATGTTTTGTTCTTAAAATGTTTGTTTTTAATTGTCAAATTTTATGACTATATTTACCAAAATTTATTCATAGCTCAGTTCCTCTCAGTTTCTCCCCCTCCCCAAAAAATAGAACTGTGCAGACTTCAAAAATTTATTGGATACTAAAATGTGCCTGTGTTGGACAGAAAAACAGCATTAGCAACCTCCTAGCCATCTAATATTATGAGAATTCTCACAATTCTGCTGTGAACTAATGTCCTCATTTTCAGGGTTATCACTGAAAATGGGGGACAACCCTGTAAGACCGTTTCACTCAGTTTTTGTTGCTCAAACGTCCTGCTTTTTGGTGAGAATGGGAGTAGTACCTCTTACAGTCTGTATAGTTGATAGAATTTGTGTATTTTAAACATAGACATCTGATTTGGTGTTACTGCTGTTTACACCAGCTCGTTTCATAGTAACAGAGGCAAGTTGGCTGCATTTTTATTTTTTTTATCCAGACTGTCCCTACTGAACTTCTTACTGCATCCATCTAGAGAATTTCAAGAGCTCTCCCTTTTGTCTTCATTCTGTCTTCTACCCTAACGAAATTTCCATTTAAAAAAAAAAAAAAGAAAAATCTGGACATAGGAGAGACCGCTCCAGTACCATCCTGGGAACTTTATCTAGATTGATTTATTTTGGTTTTTGGGGGGTTGGGGGAAGCATGGCCGGGGCATGTATCTGTATTGCAGCTGGGGAGTTGAATGGCACTGTGTGTAGACATAACTGCACTAGCTGTATTCTAGGTCACTAAAAATAGAAGTGAGGATGCCATGGCACAGGCTGCAGGAGCTCATCTGACACCCGTCTTCCCCTCCCCCCTCACATGCTCACTTACGAAGCTGGTGGTGATTCCACGCCTCTGCAGTCTCTGTTTTTAGTGAGCTAGTTAGAGTGCAGCTAGCGCAAGTACGTCTGCACAAGTTGCCTTTCAAACAGTGGCTGCCATGTTGACACATCCTTTTAAGAGCCTTTTTGGATAGACTATTGGAAAAACTATACTGATCTTGTAAGCTATACACATTTGTGTGTGTGCATGTCTATATGTATACACGAACATACATGCACACTCCATGTGTATACAGGAGAGCGCACCCTCATATGGGGGTGTGCATGTGTCTATGTGTAAAAATTGTATATATGAATGAGAAAGATACTCTGTTCCTTGATGCTCATAATGATTTGAGGGACTCCAGGGAATACTGGTTACCTGCACTGTCTGAATCTTTACCTCTTTACTATTACTATGCAATCTATTGATTATAATCTTCTAGTTTTTTGGAAATGGTAAGTATCCAAGTTTAAATTATTAAATGTTTGGAAGGTCTGGTGGAATTTAGTTTCCTTTTCACCTTTTTGCTAAAAAGCTATTGAATTGGTTTTGACATGTAAACCAAGATGCTGGAAAGTGCATAGAAATTTAGAGCTGGATTGTCTCTAATTCTTATTCAGATGCACTCTGCCCTTGCTCTCCTGTTTAGCCTGGTATTGGCTGCTCAGGTTGCTGCTCTGGTCATAGTGGCTTCTTCCTTTGTTTCCGCATGTGATCAAATGAGTGGAGAATGGGAAGAAGCTCCGCTCAGAATCCTTCATGCTGGCCAGAGTAGATAACCAGGGAAGTGGAGTCTGTAAGTGGTGCTCTTACAAGTGCAGAGCAAAAGAAAAATCGTATCTTTCTCAAGCACAGTTCCATCAGGTGGCAGAGCAGCTGACCCGTCCTTCTGCGTGAAGCCTAATAGCTCAGTCAGTCTCTCTGATTTGCAGAATTTAATAGGACACTTAATATTCGCTATCAAAGTAGCACCAGTTAATTTAACTAAAAAGCACTGGGTTGGCCTAGTGTTTAGCACAACAATGCATGAGACACCAAGGTTTTATTTCTCATCTCAGTTGTCTCTTGTACTCTTAATTATTATGATTTGTTTGATCCAACTATTACACTGGATCCCCAAGTGAGGTTGTCTTCTAACTCTTAAGGATACAAAAGGGAGTCTCTACCATTTTCTGCTGCATGGACAGTGATGGTGACATGAGACCTAAAGTAGGAAGCCTGAAGGCTCTGGTAAATCTCCATCCCCTTCCAGACTTCTTGGGACAACTTCTCTCTCTTTGGCCAACAGTAAGGGTTTGATGAATAAATCAATTGAGTTTTTATCCATCTGAAGGGAAGAAAGATACAAAGGTTGAAAGGGACAATCATAATTTTGAGAATACCATCATTAACTACTTCGTAATTGTTCCTGATATCACTTTGAAAATAACAAATGCTACAGTTCCAGTTGTCTTTTTTTTTTTTTTTTCCCCAAAAGGCAGATGTGAGGGGAAAATGTTAATTCTCATTGAAATTTTCATAACAGGATTAATAGCAAATACCGTTTGAACTTCTGTACTTAATTATCATTTTATACAAGTTGGATTATGCAAATGGTATTGAAACAGGTTTTAATAGATAATTACTCTCTTTAAAAAAGGAAAAGATAATTGCAAAAGACAAGTATCTATTCTCTCAGTAATTAGATGCCAGTTTCTTTTCATCTCTAATTGGAAGTGAAATATACATACAAATTCTTTACAATATCAATAGCAGAATGGCCCACAAAATACAAAAAACTGGGAACAGTTGCATCAACTTACCTTCTCTAAATATACCTGGGATTCAAATGTTATATGCCATCAAACATCCTTACTACTATATCGAGTTGTTAATATGTATTGTTCTCTTTTATAGACGTGGAACTGGTGCTTTTAAATCAAGAGTGGGACTTCCAGCACCTACTCCTGTGATCAATAGCAAATATGGACTGAGAGAAACAGATAAACGTTTAAACAGGCTTAAAAAGTTGGGTGACAGCAGCAAAAACTCAGACAGCCAGTCTGTCAGCTCTAACACTGATGCAGATACCACTCAGGAAAAAGCTAATGCAAGTAAGCAAAGGGAAAACTTTTTTATAAAAGGCTTTGTTTTCTTAATATTAGAAAATTCTTCCTTCAGTGGAGTTCCTGTCTTATGTTGATGAGACACAATAACATATAGGCTTTTTATTTATTTATTTATAAATAAAAAAAGATTAAGAAATAAAGATTGTATTTGTACCCACAATTTTCTATAGGTCTCCTGTTTCAAAGCATACCACAGTACAAAATGTCTTAGTATGCCTGTATGTATTTACTCAGTTTCAAAATGCCACATATAGTAGTACATTTCAGGAAATATGAGTGATCATGAGTAAGAGAACTTCAAGCAGGTAAAGAAACCCACATTATTAGTCTGGGAGTATAGAATCGTAAGATTGGAAGGAACCTTGAGAGGTCTTCTAGCGTAGTCTCCTGTACTCAAGCCAGGACTAAGTATTATCTAAGCATAATGTAGTAAAATCTGATTCAGTGGGCAAGTTAGTGATAGAATGATAAGGGAGGGGTATCATTTGATTCATAAAAATCTACAGAATCATAATTTCAGTGTGTCACGCTCTGCGGCAAGGCAGTGGGGACTTGTTCCTAGTCCATCCCAGCTCCCAGGTCCTCCAGTTAGTTGACCATTTTGATGATGATATGTCGTTGGAAATGGGCCATGTTGGGTATCATTCAAAAGCCCTTTCTCCCACTAACACAGTGGTACCAAATATGACAAACCTAGAACAATAATGTAGATAGATATTTGCAAAAATGTTTAAAAATCAACTTTTTAAAATTTAATGCAGGGATGCATTGATCTGTGATAATCCTAGGGAAATTAGCCTTGACATGTTGAACTGAAAACATTTATTCATCAAAGGCATCATCAGTGTCATCTCCATCTAGGGCACTGCTGTTGGACACGTCACACTGATCCTCATCCGTGCTGCTCTCCAACACTTCTGTACAAGGCAGGTTGCTAGCCAAACATTTGCAGGGTGACAAGCATCTGGTCTATGCACACCAGCATTTGATTAGCTGAATGATTGATTTGGGAGCATTTCAGTCCATCCTTCAAGACTCATCCGTGCCCAATAGGGTTGGGCAGTTTTGGATAAGCTTGATCATCCTAGAGCCATTCCACTGTTTGATGATTTGCCCTCCTGTTAGCGGGTATAAATGCACCCCTTGTCGGTGGCAATTTTTCTCTATTTGTCTGCTTTTTGGAAAACATCCACCAACATGGCTCTGCAAGTGTTGTAATGTTGATCTTCAAGTGGTAAACTCAGCATGTGAACAGCTCCAGGTCATTTATGACCTCATCCGTGACTGTCTCAGCCATTTCAAGTTCTTTTAGAGCAAGGAGAGAGTATTTGAAGGCTGAATCAGATACCTTTCCAGTAGTGTCACATTCTGAGCAGGTGTGGAAACCTGGCAGTACCTGGCTTTTAACGGGCTGAGTGATAGACACACATCTCTAAGGGACATACAGTGATTCTGCTCCCAAACAGCAGGCGCAGAAACTGAATCCTGCAGAAGTCCTGGGTACTGTGTCTCGGAGAGTATTAGAGCAACTGTCTTGTGCCAAAATCTGGAGCTTAGTATTATCTCTCTGTGGCATTGATGGCATGCAAGATCATTTTAGTGTCCGCTTCCTCATGGGAACTACAGAGAAACTCCACTGAACAGTGCAAGGAAGCAGCTTCATTACGCCATGTGACAAAGAAATTCTTTGAGTAATTCTTTGCATTCTGCAGCATTTTTCCTGCAACGTATGTAGTTATCCCCATCCTTCATGTGAGTATGGGCTTCTTCATTGTGAGTTGGAGATGTTCATAGTCAGTGAATTTGTATTGGATAGGTGCAATATCATGGAGTCTCTTCTTTGTGGTAATATTTTTAAATTATTCCTCTGCATACCTGTCAGACATGAGGTGGATTTTGTCATAGGTCCAGTCTTTTCTCTAGCCTCATAATGGATAAATCTTGGCAGGTATTAATTATTTCTGGTTTGTCAAGACTTTGTACCTCAACCATACCATCTGATTGCTACAGTGAAAGGCCTCTGCTCTTATGAGGTACTGGGCATGTCAGTAGGTCATTGCTTAGGAAGACCATGTGAGATGTGCATTAATTTGGTTTTCACCTGGCACATGTGTGTTGTTCCATCACATTTGAATATCTGTTGTTGTACGCTGGAGAACTTGTACTTTCCCAAAGTCTCTCATATATCAACATCATGCTGAGATCTCATCACTGAAGACTGCTTTCATCATGATATTAGTGAGCTCCAGTATATCATGTGAATGGGTTGCCAAGGTGAGTAAGCTCTCCTGTAGCTATAAAATTGCCCCTTCTTGGCATTTAACAGCACCTAATGAGTTTAGATGGTGCTTGATCACTTCTGGAGAATGTTAATGTTTTGTTAGAAATTCGATGGCATTCTGGTGTTGTCAGGAAAAACTGGGAAAGAGCACTTGGATGCTGTGTTATGCCCACCAACTCCCCAGTGACTTTCATTGCTCTGTTTTTGTGTTCTAGGGCTTTGTCTGAACCAAGTGCACAGAAGGGAACTGGCGACCTTTTAACACCCAATTTCCTTTTTGAAATGTATCCCATATGTGAGGGTCAGACTTTTTTTAACTTCTTCTTTCAGTGAGGTACCAAGCATTCATCGCAGAATAGTTGGATAAATCTAAAGCAAAGAAGTATTTCATGAAGTCTTCCAGTGCTGCTAGGTGCAAATTCCAATTAGCAGACCTGACAAATCAAATAAAGAGCAACGAAGATTCAACCATCTTCATGTATCACCACACCATCATGAAATCATACCATTAAACAAAATAGAATAGCAATTTAAACTTAATATAAATATTTTTTCTACATTTTCAAATATATTCAATCACAACACAGAATACAAGTGTACAGTTCATTCTTGGTGTACCTCTTAATGTGATTTTGCAGTGTCGTTTGCATGGTCTCTCTCATGCGCCCACTTTACTTCCCATGCAATGTTCTTGCTATGAGTGACTGCTTCATAGTTTCTTATGTGCTAAAACTGAAACTTCTCACTAGATGCCTTTGGGCATCTGGCTTACTACGAAACAAACAGGTGTATTTCTTGAAACGCGTGCAATGGGACCCAGTATAAGGCGAGTCTTGCCCACAGCTGGCACTTGTCCAGGCATTTTCAACTATTTTTCTGGTGCTTGATGTACTTCCTCTCCAACCTTGCCAAATTCAGTTTATGAATGCACTTCTTATTGCATGTAAGGTGCCACCAAGCATTGTGTTTAACCAGGTCTTCCATGGTTGTATTCTCCAAAAGTTCAGCTACCAGTCGGTAGGTACTCTTTGTCTCGCCACTGATACCTAAAAATGATCAATACCAAAGCAAAAAGTGTTTTGTAATAAATTATCTGTGTGTTACGTAATTTGTGTGCATACTGTTTGCAGATGGATTCCAGGAATATCTGGCTGGATGCTGATGTCTTAACCAGTGCCTCATTAGGTCTTTTGGCATAATGAACAAAGCCGATAATCAATACCTCTGAACCACTTTTTTTTTTTTTTTTGCTGATAATGGCAAATCAACTTGAAGCACCCTTTCCATTTATCAGAATCTGTAACATTAACAAAATCAATCAGGTATCCTCCTGTTCTGAGCATTGACTGATAACACATTAGTCAGTCAAGAGCCACAATTTAACTGTGAGCGCTGCATGTTTGATATGCCTGTGTTAATGTACATTTTTTAAAAGTTATTTTTAAACATTTCCTCTATGTATACCTACATAATTCCTCATATACCTACATAATTGTTTTAGATTTGTCACGTTTGGTACCATTGTGTTCATGGGAGAAAGTGCTTTCGAATGACACCCAACTCAACCCATTTTTGACACTATTGTATTATCAGAATTTCCACCAACTGAAGAATATGGAGTTGGGAGCTGGGGAACAGTGAATCCTCCCCAGCAATGCTGCAGGGGGTGATGCCATTGAAATTTATGAATCTGGTTTTTCATTAATCAAATTTCATCTTCCTTACCTTTCTATCACTGACTTGCCCATGGAATTACACATTCACAGACTTATGTAGGAAAAACGGTGTTCAAATTAATAGATAACTTGAGTCTATATTATGTAGACTGATGGTCATTTTTCTTTAGGGACAGTTTCTCATATCTCCAGAAACCATCAATCCTATTCTAGAATTTGACAATAATATACCTAGTTGCTATCAGTAAAGTGACTGGTCAATTCAGTTTTTAGTCTGAAATAAATGCAGACAGCTGATACTCTCAAAAGAAATTCAGAAGGATTTTTATTCAGTGAAGTACTAGAAAGATCCTCTTCATGTAACAGTAAGTGGTCATATCTACCTTTATTTTCTAAAATGAGACATAAATTGCTAAATAGTTTGACTTGGCTAGCAAGCAGATATCAAATTGCTTAAAACATTTAGGTTCCATCTTGCTCCCACTTGCTCCTGGGATGTCATAGCAGCACTGTTCCTGTTAACTTCCTTAAATGGTTCCCTGTTACGAAAAATCAAAGTACAAAGAAAAGGCAGGAAATCCAAAAACCTGTGGTGTCTGCCATCATAGAGTATGTGTAAATACAGCGCTTCAGAAATCTTGTCATTAGGCAGACCGATCCCTTCATGCTCACCCAAGTATAGGATACAGACAGTGTGGCACCTGAGAAGGAGATGAGAGCCAAAACCATTTAAAAAAAAAAAAAAAAGTGTGGTCATTTGAGCTCCCTAGCAAAAGGGTGGGGGAACACAAAGAGCTTCGATCCTCTCCTGTGCTTGAAGAATGTAGAACAAAACTTGACGGTGACGTGACATGCAAAGATGATTTCTGTAACGCCATCAAGAAACAATACAAATAAGCTCTTTTGGTGTAGGGTCACCAGAATCTGGAATTTAGATGTATTTTGGTAACTGTAAGGCAGTACCTTGGGGTCTGAATCACTTCTCTTCTCTTCTGCTCGAAAACTATATGATGTTACATTGACTTAAATTTGATTTTTGTAAATTTATATTAATATTAAGTGTTCTTAATTTTTAAGTAAAAAGTTAAACAGTACTGGCAAAAGGCCAGATAATTAACTTGTCTTTTTAAAAAAATAATTTTAACTCTTTATTTTTATTTTGCAGCTAACAGAAAATCTTCAATTGGTGTAAAAAAGAACAGCAAGAGTAGAGCATTAACAAGACAGTCTATGTCAAGAATTCCAGCTTCATCAAATTCTACCTCATCTAAACTAACTCATATAAATAATTCCAGGGTACCAAAGAGACTGAAAAAGCCTGCAAAGCCTTTACTTTCAAAGATAAAGTTGAGAAATCAGTGCAAAAGGCTAGAGCAAAAGAATGCCTCTAGAAAGCTTGAAATGGGAAATTTAGTTCTCAAAGAGCCTAAAGTAGTGCTATATAAAAATTTACCTATTAAAAAGGATAAAGAAATAGAGGGACCAGCTAAAGTTGCAGTCTCTAGTGGATGCTTAACAAGACATGCAGCAAGAGAATATAAACTGAATTCTGTGAAAGGTGCTCATGAGCATGGTGAAATATCACCCTGCACATACATAACCAGGAGGTCAATGAGAACAAGGATGAATTTGAAGGAGACCTCTGACATAAAGCTTGAACCAAATATGTTGGATACCTATAGAAACAACTTGACGGGGACTCGATCTGATATCTTACCGCAGCAGTCTCATGTGATACATGAAAATGAACTAATTCATGGAACATCACATAAAGGGGAGGTCAGATACCAGAAGAATGATGTGGGCATGTCCAGAAAGAAATCACGACAAGGAAAACTTGTGAAATCATCTGCAAATATAGAAGAAGCTGATCCTACACATAATCCACCTGGCAAAGATGAAGTACCAAATTTGATTAGTTCTCATTCAGAACATGGAGAAAGGAGTAATGTAGTGGATATGGCCCTCGGATATAAGGACGGTATTCCTATGTCTGGTGGCTGCTCCATTGTTACATCTGACAATTTCAAAGCAAAGGACAGCTTTAGAACTGCTAAAAGTAAAAAGAAAAGACGAATCACAAGGTATGATGCGCAATTAATCCTTGAAAATAGTTCTGGGATTCCCAAACTGACCCTGCGTAGGCGTCACGATAGCAGCAGCAAGGCAAACGACCAAGAAAATGATGGAATAAATTCTTCAAAAATAAGCATCAAATTAAGTAAAGACCATGAAAAAGACAATAACTTGTATGTAGCAAAGCTAAATAATGGATTTAACTCAGGATCAGGCAACAGTTCAACAAAATTAAAGATACAACTAAAACGAGACGAAGAAAACAGGGGGACGTACTCTGAGGACCTTCATGAAAATGGCATGTGTTGTAGTGATACGCTCTCTCTCTTGGAGTCAAGAATGGAAGTGGATGATTACAGTCAGTATGAGGAGGAAACTGCAGATGAATCTTCATCAGAAGAGGAAGAGGAGGAGGAGGAGGACTATGATGATGAATTTGAAGATGATTTTATTCCTCTTCCTCCAGCTAAGCGATTAAGGCTTATAGTTGGCAAGGATTCAATAGACATTGATATTTCTTCTAGAAGAAGAGAAGATCAGTCTTTGAGGCTCAATGCATAAGCTTATAGGTCTTAAACTGACCAGGATGTCCATTTTTAAACAAAACAAAAAAAATTCCATTCAATTATTCCTCAACTGAAGAACTTTCTGAAAATTTTAGTAACAGCACTTCTTTATTGTTTATTCACTTATCAACATAATATTGTAGAAAGTGTACAGCATACTGACTCTTCTTAAGTCTGATTTGTGCAGATTTTTATTGTACTTTTTAATAGCCTCTTTATGTGCAATTCTGAGTTAGAGTAAGAGGTAATGCTCTGTTGTAAAATAAAGGCTCAAGCAAAATTATAAAATGACATCAAAACTTTCCATGCAGGACAATGAGAACACAATAATGTGGCTACACAATTATTTTTAACCTATAAGAGCATTAGTTTGCTCTTACAATATCTGACTAAACAGTAATTTAAAAAAATCATAGTAGCAGCATATTAAAGTTTTCTAGTATATGTTAATATCACCAGCAATGATCTACGGCTTTTCAATTTCTTTGCTAGATGTTTTCCCCCCTTGAAGTTTGTCAGTTTTAACACTGTATGCTGTCCCAGACGTACTGTTTGTGGCCTTTGTTATAGTAGCAAACCGTTGGTTGGAAGTCAAATTGATTTCTTTAAAAAAAGAAAAAAAAAGAAATAAAAAGGTGTTGACAGTTTGCTGACTTTTTAGTACATTATATGTACAAGGGTAGCAGTATGCAGAATAAAAGTTTGGATATGGTGTATTTATTGCTTGTTATGTAAATTAAACACCTTGTATTTAACACTTTTTTCAATACTTTTAGATAAAAATTGTTCTTTGCAAGAATGATTGGTGCTTATTTTTTCAAGAATTTGCTGTGAAACAATGTGATTACAACAGGCAACATTTATCCAATGAACTGCAGCTATCCTAAATTGGTTCTTCATAGTTTTCTGTTGCACTTGTAAAATGCTACAAGGAATTTAAAGAAATCTATTCACTTTAACTTATGATAGTTTTATGAAATTAAAAAAAACCTAAGTCACAGCTTTTGTTCTGTGGTAACCTATACAAATGTTTGTCTTTTTGAAATCCAGTGTAAAGGACTGAAAAAATATGTATATGTTGTAAATACTTGTGTGTTGTGAGAAATTTTGTCATAAGAAATTGAGATAACTTACCAGAAGGGTTTTTAAGTTTAGAATTACATTCATGCCAATAAAATAGGAAATTATAAACCTAGTTTTAAACTCTGCATCAGTGGGAATTCTTTGCTTTTATTTAGTTTATATTTTAAGATTTCACTCTGGATATGTTATAACAGTACTGATCTTTTTTTTAAAGAGTTTCAGGGTTTTGTTTTTTATATAAGGCCATTAGGAACAGGAACAGCCCTTGGGGGTGAAGGGGGGGGAGGAAATGGAAATGATCTATAAATTTTAACAGATGAACTATTTATTTTAGCACACAGATCTTTTGAAATGTCTTCAATTTGAGTTAAGTGGCAGTTTTTTGTATGTTCTGTGTCATACAAGTTGTTTTACTAAACAGTGGATGAAGATTCTGACAAATGTGGTTTGTTAGGGTGCTTTAGTTTCTAGAGACATGGGAAAATCAGAATAGATTATAAGAACATGTTTAGTGGATCAACTTAATCCATACAACCGAAACATTGAAGATGCGTGAAATGTTCCCGTTAAACACACATTCCAGTGTCTGCACAGAAAAGCCAGCTGGAGTGACAAAGTGGCTGCAGAGCACAATTTTAGGGGCGTTAGCAGAGGTGGGTGGGTAAATTTGCACAGTAGATCATCTTGTAGCTGGTTTTTGCTAGCTTCCAGTCTTCAGGAAAACAGTCTTTTCAAAGGTTTCAGAGTAACAGCCGTGTTAGTCTGTATTCGCAAAAAGAAAAGGAGTACTTGTGGCACCTTAGAGACTAACCAATTTATTTGAGCATAAGCTTTCGTGAGCTACAGCTCACTTCCTCAGATGCATATCGTGGAAACTGCAGCAGGCTTTATATATACACAGAGAATATGAAACAATACCTCCTCCCACCCCACTGTCCTGCTGGTTCAAAATAGTTTGGAGTCATAATTTATTTTCAGTAGATTGCAAATGAAACAGTAGAATATCAGTTTCTTCTTTTGTTTCCCATCATCTATTCTCAGAGTTAGACATTGGCCCAGATTAATGTTTAGCCCTTCATGAGTATTTGCTGCATACTCTATCCTCCTTGCCATGTTTGAGAATTTAAACTCTCCAAGAGCTACATGATCAGGCAGTGTGTTAAGTGGAACAGATAATAGAATCACAGAAGTGGATATGCCTTATGTAATGCCCAGCCTCCAGTAGCTAAGGCATTGGATTCCTGGTTCTTGAGATTACGTAGTAAACTGTGGTAAGTACTGTACTGACTAATAAGTCAGCTACGATAAACTATTTTGCATTCAATTTTTAACATTGTATGAGAATAAGATTATTGTGTCATTATGGTAAGGCTATTGTAAAAATGGGATTACTAAGCGTTTGTCTACACTAGAAAATTTTACTGGCAAAAGTTTTGTTGGCATACAGCTACCAGTATAGCTATTTTGGCAGTGTGTTGAATCTTGGCTGCCTTTGTTGGTGCATTGTGTCCTCATACAGTCTCAGGTTGTATAGGCAAAAGACATGCAGCACTGTGGGTAGTGTTGCCAGTGTCCCCTGCACTGCCATCCAGCACATTATCTTGTGGAAAAATGTGGAAGGATACTGTGGGACATCAGCACTCTTCTCAGGAATTGTGGAGTTTGGGATCAAATTTCCACACTTCCTTCTGTCCCATGCTATGATCTATCTCTTTTGGTGCTCCCCCATCCTCTTTTAATTCCGATAGTATCCTCTGGTCCATCCCATAATTTTACTTTTTTGTGCTGGTTTTCAATCTCTCTGCTAATTCAGCATCAGAAATATGGATGCTGAACAGATCGGCAGACTTCTGTTGCCTGTTTCAGAGACAGGGTAATTGATTGTTTCCTTTTTATGGAACCATAGCAATGCCACAGCAGCCAACCATGCATTAGGGAAACTGAATAGTGAGGAGTACGTAGACATAACGAATGAATGAATGACAGTGGAGATAACAGCTGCAAATCAAACAAATATTGTTGGCTGATGGGCAGTTTGGTGTGGGGGGAAATCTGTATTGAGGTGGCTATCCTCCAGGTGTGCCAGGGCATTCAGCATGTCCTGCTGCACAGGATTGTGACTCTGGCAACTTGAGGGAAATAGATGTATTCAATTAAATGGATGATCCTTCCCCTCCCCACCTTGTCTCCAATACGTAAAGAGAAAAGGGATATTTTCCCATAGTTATGCAAGCATTGGAGGATCACCCTGGATACCTTACTGACATTAACATTGGATGGTCAAGAAAGGTGTATGATGCTCACATCTTTAGGAATACAGACTTTTGGAAAAGCTGCAAGCAGGGACACATTTCCCAGAACAGCATATTCAGTTTGGTGGGGTTGATATTATCAGGGACCCAACCTACCCCTCCATGGCTCATGAAGCCATACATCAGGAACCTGGACTGCAACAATGAAAGATTTAACTATCTCCTGAAAAGGTGCAGGATGACCATGGAGTATGCCAGTGGTATACCAAAGGGCTGGTGGATACCAATCTCAGCAAGCCAAATATTCTTACTGTCATTGCTGCATGTTGCGTTTCGCATAACATTTGCAAGGCCAGAAGAGAAATGTCTCCACTAGGATGGAGGTGGACAGGCTGTTTTCTGATTTCATGCAGTATGACACAAAGCCAGTTACTAGAGCCCACCACGGTGCTGTGCAGTTGAGCAAAGCCTAAAAAGCACATTCTGAGAGTTTGCTATAGCCAGACAGTGTTAATTTATTGCACATGCAGTAGTTAGCTGGTTTATGAATTGTTCATGGATGAAGGGGGCTGCTGATTTGGGGGGCTAAATCTCTGTATTGTAAGACAAAGGAAATCATGGTTTTCACAAAATTGAACTTTATTATACAATAATAACTTCTCAGTAATAACTACTGATCTCTCTGGGCTGCATCACAGGTCAGTGTAGGTGTATTCAGAACAGTTTTCCTCATTGCTCACTGGGGTATAGTGGAAGGGATGCTGCTGCTGAGAATGCTGGTGCCCTAAAGAAGCTGATGGGGGAGCGGGTGTGTGTGTGTGTGCATGGCCCTGGAAGAAGCTACTCCTACTCCCTGGAAGAAGGAATAGTTGTCCATGCTGTGGAGTGGCTGCTGGCATGTAGTCCTTCTGATGTTCCGCTCCATAATGTTTTGGAGCATCTTTCTTGTGGGAGGAGGTGCATGATGTCTTGGTATACCTCTTGGTCCTTCTGTGTTTCCTCCAGCCTATGGTCGCTCCATTCTCAAGTGTCTCAGACTCCAGAATTGGAAGTCTTGAGCAGTTCTGCAAACATGTCTTCTGCTGTCCACTTTTTTTTCTTCCTTACCATGGTGAGTCTTGCAGGTGTAGAAGGGATGGCGCTCATGGATACCCCAGCTGAAGTCGCTGATAAATAATGATAAACTCATAAACATTGTTTTATATTTAAGGGATTAGCAGACATCAAAAGATAAATACAACTCTATGAAACTTTGCCCTTTATAGATTCCCCATAGCAATTGTGAGTCTGTCCATATTTTTTCTCACTTCATACCATATATGGGATGGTTTGGGAAGCCTGGGTAACTAGGGATCATGCAGTAGACTGCTAAATTTATTACAGGCAGTGATGAATCTTGGCAGATAAATTGCTCATGAAGGCACTGAAGGCTTAGAGAAGGCAGCTGTTGAAAGGACTCATTGTCACCCAGGGCCATATGCTGTCAGCCACTTCAAAGCAGTGCTCCCCCAAAGCTCTTTGCAGAGTGGAATGGGAAGGTGTCCTGACATGGAGAGAGAAACATGGCTGATCTGCTTAGAAATGTCCAGGCAAAGATCAAACACTGTTTCCTTGAAGAGTGCAGAGAAATGATCCCAGAAAGCTGTTCAGGCCAAGATAGACCAGCCCCTCCATAAGCAGTGGAAGGTTGTGATTGCCAGATAGTGTCATGAGCCTATCCAAGCCAAGCTCCCACTTAGTTAACGGTTTCTCTCTTCTGAATCTAACTGCAGCATGCAAGTAATGTGTTTTGGACTTGAAAACCAAAGTACTGTGTGTGTAGCTTGAAAACATGAAGCCAACATGTTTGCAATGCATTTTCTACAAAATTATGTAGTCTGAATGCCCAATCACTGGTTTGCTTGCATGTACTCTTTTCTGTTTTCAATGTCACTTTGTTAGGGAGACAGTGCCCACCTGCTATGTACTTTGAATGCTCAGAGAGACAAGGTGGGTGAGGTAATATCTTTGGACTGACTTCTGTTGGTGAGAGAAACAAGCTTTCAAGCTATGCAGAGCTTTGGTCTCAGTACCTTTCCCAGACTTGAAGAATGTTCCAGGTGAGCCTAGAGTAGGCCTGACTGTATAAAAAGCCAGTCAGCTGCGAACCAGCTGAGCAGCGAACAACGGAGCGGCTAACAGAGGGAGTTTGCCTGGGAGTTCGCCTGGGGAGAGCCACTCAGGCTTACATCTTGCCAGCTTCTCTGAGTACTTACTACAACTCCTGAGGAAGCTCGTAGAAGGAAGGTAATATGGATGGGGGGTGTTCATCTGTTGTGACCTGCACTGGATGTGCCATGTTTGTCTTTCTTCCACAGCACAGAAGCGACTTTGTCTGTACAAAGTGCAAGCTGGTCTCCATATTGGAAGAGAAGGTTCAAGGTCTGGAGCAACAGGTATCGACCCTGCGTTGCATAAGAGGAAACTGAAGATTTCCTGGACAAACGTTAGGATATGCTTCTACGGACACAACATTCTAAAGATTCAGAGCAGGCTGCGCAGCGGGGACAGGAGGATGCTGAAGAAATTTGGCATCATGTGACCTCCAGAAGAAGAAAGGGGAGTGTCCATATACCAGCAACACAGATACAGGTAAGTAACCGTTTTCATGTTCTCTCCACAGGTACTAATGCGAAGAGTGGACTAGATGATACATCTGAGGGAAAGGAACAGAAGGAGACTCCGCCGACTGGAAGGCATGAGATGCACTGTCCTAGAGTTGGGGGTTCCACGACCACCGCTCCCAAGAGAAGGGGGGGGTGGTGGTCAGGGACTCTCTCCTCAGGGGGACTGAGTCATCTATCTGCCACCCCGACTGGGAAAACCGAGAAGTCTGCTGCTCGCCAGGAGCTAGGATTCACGATGTGACAGAGAGACTGCTGAGACTCATCAAGCCCTCTGATCGCTACCCCTTCCTGCTTCTCCACGTGGGCACCCATGATACTGCCAAGAATGACCTTGAGCGGATCACTGCAGACTACGTGGCTCTGGGAAGAAGGATAAAGGAGTTTGAGGTGCAAGTGGTCTTCTCGTCCATCCTCCCTGTGCAAGGAAAAGACCTGGGTGGAGACCGTCGAATCATGGAAGTCAAAGAATGGCTACGCAGGTGGTGTCGGAGAGAAGGCTTTGGATTCTTTGACCATGGGATGATGCTCCAAGAAGGAGGAGTGCTAGGCAGAGACGGGCTCCACCTAACAAAGAGGGGGAAGAGCATCTTCGCAAGCAGGCTGGCTAACCTAGTGAGGAGGGCTTTAAACTAGGTTCACTGGGGGAAGGAGACCAAAGCCCTGAGGTAAGTGGGGAAGTGGGATACCGGGAGGATGCAGGAGTGCGCGAGAGGGCAGGGCTCCTGTCTCATAGAAAGAGGGGCGATCAGTGAGTTATCTCAAGTGCCTGTACACAAATGCAAGAAACCTGGGAAACAAGCAGGGAAAACTGGAAGTCCTGGCACAGTCAAGGAATTATGATGTGATTGGAATAACAGAGACTTGGTGGGATAACTCACATGACTGGAGTACTCTCATGGATGGGTATAAACTGTTCAGGAAGGACAGGCAGGGCAGAAAAGGTGGGGGAGTAGCACTGCATGTAAGGGAGCAGTATGATTGCTCAGAGCTCCAGTACGAAACTGCAGAAAAAACTGAGTGTCTCTGGATTAAGTTTAGAAGTGTGAGCAACAAAAGTGATGTCATGGTGGGAGTCTGCTATAGACCACCGGACCAGGGGGATGAGGTGGACAAGGCTTTTTTCCGGCAACTCACGGAAGTTACTAGATCGCGGGCTCTGGTTCTCATGGGAGATTTCCATCACCCTGATATCTGCTGGGAGAGCAATACAGCGGTGCACAGACAATCCAGGAACTTTCTGGAACGTGTAGGGGACAATTTCCTGGTGCAAGTGCTGGAGGAACCAACTAGGGGCAGAGCTCTTCTTGACCTGCTGCTCACAAACCGGGAAGAATTAGTAGGGGAAGCTAAAGTGGATGGAAACCTGGGAGGCCATGGATGGAAACCATGAGATGGTCAAGTTCAGGATCCTGACACAGGGAAGAAAGGAGAGCAGCAGAATACGGACCCTGGACTTCAGAAAAGCAGATTTTGACTCCCTCAGGGAACTGATGGGCAGGATCCCCTGGGAGAATAACATGAGGGGGAAAGGAGTCCAGGAGAGCTGGCTGTATTTTAAAGAATCCTTATTGAGGTTACAGGGACAAACCATCCCGATGTGTAGAAAGAATAGTAAATATGGCAGGCGACCAGCTTGGCTTCACAGTGAAATCCTTGCTGACCTTAAACATAAAAAAGAATCCTACAAGAAGTGGAAGATTGGACAAATGACCAGGGAGGAGTATAAAAATATTGCTCGGGCATGCGGGAGTGACATCAGGAAGGCCAAATCACACCTGGAGTTGCAGCTAGCAAGAGATGTTAAGAGTAACAAGAAGGGTTTCTTCAGGTATGTTAGCAACAAGAAGAAAGTCAAGGAAAGTGTGGGCCCCTTACTGAATGAGGCAGGCAACCTAGTGACGGAGGATGTGGAAAAAGCTAATGTACTCAATGCTTTTTTTGCCTCTGTCTTCACGAACAAGGTCAGCTCCAGACTACTGCCCTGGGCAGCACAGCATGGGGAGGAGGTGACCAGCCCTCTGTGGAGAAAGAAGTGGTTCGGGACTGTTTAGAAAAGCTGGATGTGCACAAGTCCATGGGGCTAGATGCGTTGCATCCGAGAGTGCTAAAGGAGTTGGCGGATATGATTGCAGAGCCATTGGCCATTATCTCTGAAAACTCATGGCGATCGGGGGAGTGGAAAAAGGCTAATGGAGTGCCCATCTTTAAAAAAGGGAAGAAAGAGGATCCTGGGAACTACAGGCCAGTCAGCCTCACCTCAGACCCTGGAAAAATCATGGAGCAGGTCCTCAAGGAATCAATTCTGAAGCACTTAGAGGAGCGGGAAGTGATCAGGAACAGTCAGCATGGATTCACCAAGGGCAAGTCATGGCTGACTAATCTAATTGCCTTCTATGAGGAGATAACTGGCTCTCTGGATGAGGGGAAAGCGGTGGATGTGTTCTTCCTTGACTTTAGCAAAGCTTTTGACACGGTCTCCCACAGTATTCTTGACAGCAAGTTAAAGAAGTGTGAGCTGGATGAATGGACTATAAGGTGGATAGAAAGTTGGCTAGATTGTCGGGCTCAATGGGTAGTGATCAATGGCTCCATGTCTAGTTGGCAGCCGGTATCAAGTGGAGTGCCCCAAGGGTCAGTCCTCAGGCCGGTTTTGTTCAATATCTTCATAAATGATCTGAAGGATGGTGTGGATTGCACCCTCAGCAAGTTTGCAGATGACACTAAACTGGGAGGAAAGGTAGATACGCTGGAGGGTAGGGATAGGATACAGAGGGCCCTAGTCAAATTTGAGGATTGGGCCAAAAGAAATCTGAAGAGGTTCAACAAGGACAAGTGCAGAGTTCTGCACTTAGGACAGAAGAATCCCATGCACCGCTACAGACTAAGGACCGAATGGCTAGGCAGCAGTTCTGCAGAAAAGGACCTAAGGGTTACAGTGGATGAGAAGCTGGATATGAGTCAACAGTGTGCCCTTGTCGCCAAGAAGGCTAGTGACATTTTGGGATGTATACGTAGGGGCATTGCCAGCAGATCGTTCTCCTCTATTCGACATTGGTGAGGCCTCATCTGGAGTACTGTGTTTAGTTTTGGGCCCCACACTACAAGAAGGATGTGGAAAAATTGGAAAGAGTGCAGCGGAGGGCAACAAAAATGATTAAGGGACTCGAACACATGACTTATGAGGAGAGGCTGAGGGAGCTGGTATTGTTTGGTCTGCGGAAGAGAAGAATGAGAGGGGATTTGATAGCTGCTTTCAACTACCTGAAAGGGGGTTCCAAAGAGGATGGATCTAGACTGTTCTCAGTGGTAGCTGATGACAGAACGAGGAGTAATGGTCTCAAGTTGCAGTGGGGGAGGTTTAGGTTGGATATTAGGAAAAACTTTTTCACTAGGAGGGTTGTGAAACACTGGAATGCATTACCTAGGGAGGTGGTGGAATCTCCTTCCTTGGATATTTTTAAGGTACGGCTTGACAAAGCCCTGGCTGGGATGATTTAGTTGGGGGATTGGTCCTGCTTTGAGCAGGGGGTTGGACTAGATGACCTCCTGAGGTCCCTTCCAATACTATGGTTGTATGAGCTCTGTGTAGCTCAAAAGCTTGTTTCTCACCAACAGAAGTCAGTCCAAAGATATGACCTCACCCACCTTGTCTCTCTAATATCCTGGGATCGACATGGCTACAGAAACACTGCATACACTGTTTGGTTTGTGTGTCGCTTACAATCACTGGAAGCATTTTTTCCCCCCTGTTTGTAATGCATTGGACTTTATTTGGTTACATTGCCTACAAAAGTATGTACTTTGGAGGCATCCCGACAAGTTACAAAAATAAGTATTTAGAAATGTTTTTTGGCTTTTGTATCCGTTTAGCCTACTAGTGCTAGTGGAGGCTCTATAAATAAACTGGCTACTTTAATTGTTTGCAGTGATGGTGTAAGTGTGTTGGTCCCAGGATATGAGAAACACAAGCTGGCTGGAGTAATATATTTTATTGGACCAACTTCTGTTGGTGAGAGAGACCAGCATTCCAGCTCTACAGAGCTCTTCTTCAGGTCTGGTAATCCGTGTGTCCTAGCTAAATGCAAGGTTGAACAGATTAAGTATGAGGAGTTAACATGTAAGAAACTATTCAAAATGAAGTGGGCAAAGGTCAGAGGAGAGTTGGGGGGGTTACATAAAACCAGTGCCTCTGGTGAGGCCATGATTTTTGGTGTCTTGCAGAGTTACAAATACACATTCCTAAGCTTGTCTTTTTATGGTGTTGTGCAGGTTTCATTTGAGAGTGAGGAGTGATCATTTTATGGTAAGTGTTGGCCTACAGGTGAAGAGGCTAAAGTGACATTTTTCAGCTTTGGCAGCAAGGAGATTTTATGACTGAGTTTAGTTAGCAGATACATATTTGCATATCCCTAACTGACCTTTCCACAGAAAACTTCTAGCTTTGTTAGATGGAAACTGTACTAGTACTGGACCCTGACCTTCAGCTTATTCTCCATCTTCAGGCTTTTTACAAAAGTATTTTTGAAGTAACAGAAGCAACCCTGAAGGGGAAAGACAACTATAGCTTTTTTCTCCTTGGATGACAACCTGCTAAAGGCCAGTTGGAGTATTTCCAGCAATGGTAAGGTAGCTGAAATTAGATGGATTAGTAATAAATTGAATGTTGGCTCATTGCAACCCAGGCTAGCTCTCACCTACTGGAGACCATAGCGAGCACAATGAGGAAAGCTATAGTCTTTGAGGTGTGACTTAAGGTATAGACCAGGGGTCTCAAACTCCCGGCCCGTGGGCCATCTGCGACCCAATAAGCTTCCCACTGCGGCCCGCGGAGGAGAGATGGGAGGAGAGTCACAGGCAGACACTGCTGGCAATGTCTGCTGTAGGCTCTGCCCCTGTAGCTCCCATTGGCTGGGGGAGAGGGACAGAGGTATCATCATTAGTTGCCGGGCAGAGTCAGCCAGGGAGGCAGCATCACTTTTTTCCACAATGAATATGAACAAGTCAAAATACCGAACACAACTATCCGACGCCCACCTTGCTGCAATCCTGAAGGTTTCAACTGCTCAGTCATGGAGGCCAAACAGCAACAAACTGACAGAACTGAAGCGTTGCCAGCTGTCTGGCAAACACTAAAAACCCCTGGTATATACAGACCGGTGACCCCTCAAGTTGTTTAGTTTATGCTGGCCTGTGTATACTTCTGCACCGTTTGGGAAAGGAATTGCAATCTCGTTTAGCTTACTGTTTTACCACACCATTATCACACTCCTGCTTCTGCCTCCCTTAAGGTTAGAAGTCAGTTTCCTTCTACCATGTGCCAAACAGTGATTTCCCTGCCTCCCCACTCCCAATTTAATATTCACGTATGGCCAGTTCCATTTACCTTAAATAAAGCAGTTGAATTGGCATAAATGGTTTATTGAGTAACCAGTTTCTAAACCATTTTAGTCTCTATAGGTTAAAACCAGTACCTTTAATTCCATCTGGTGCTAACAGCTAGTTAGTGCAGATCACAGAGAACAACAAGCAAACAACAAACATGCTCTGTTTGAGCCAGTTAGTGACAGTGGGGAGAAAAAAATCACTCTAGGTAAATTTTAAGTCTTTTGTTCTCTCCAATAATGCTGACTTTTTCCTTTCTTTATTCAACCAAACTTAGCTATGTGTACCCATTAAAAAGAGTATAATTTTGCTAATGTTGGGAATTAAATTACTAACGGAATCAGTTACATATATATCTGAAGAATATTTTCATTGTGCACGACTTCCTCTAACAGATCTCAATGCAAAAATAGACTCTATGGAAATGTTATGTTCTTGTGGAACTTACAACCTCCACAGGCGGGAGCATCTCTCTGCAGTGCTTATCAACATTGCAGAAACAAATGATGCATATCCAAATGAAGCCAGTAAACCCAGCAGAGCTTGAAAACTGTGCAAGCCCAATAGCTTTTGGTTCAAGGAGTGAACAAGCTCCAGTCTTGTAAGTTTGTCAGGCCAAATAGTTCTGGATTTTTCCTTATGGGAGCCAAACCTTTAAACTACAAACGTTACTTTACTGTAACTATGTTTTAAATTTAAATGCTTGAGATTTAATAGTGATAATTAATTAAAAATGTACAATAGTCAATAGACATGACTGCACTCATGGAGCAGATAATGCTAGTCACTCCTGTGTAATGGTTAACCACTTGGCCTATTTCTCCTGCTCTTACAGTTACAAGCTATGGTGTCTTATCCTCTCTTTTGAGAACTCTCCTGGGAGTCATTTGTCTTTGTAAATATCCAGTCTGCATCTAGTCCGGACAGTAAACATAGGCTGTCTCTACAAATGTCCATTGTTCTCATGTTGGTTGGTCAGCTCTGACTTCCTCTTGTCAGGTGATAAGTTTCACTCCAACAGATTTGGAACATAATATCCTACCTCCGATAAAGTGAGCTGTAGCTCATGAAAGCTTATGCTCAAATAAATGTTAGTCTCTAAGATGCCACAAGTCCTCCTTTTTCTTTTTGCTGATACAGACTAACACGGCTGCTACTCTGAAACCTGTCAATATCCTACATGTTGCATAACTCCAAATCAGCTGCTACTTAGCTATCGGCAGAGCGTATATGACGTCCTTCAGTAAAACATTGGAAAAGATGGTTGAACGTGGGATAATTACCTGTGTCTGGGCATGTCTGTGTTAGTCAGGACTTTCTTAGAACCTGGAACTGAAAACCCCGAAGATGTATTTTCCCACAGCATGGACTGACCAAAGCAATTTCCTGAGAAGTGCAAATGTGATTCACTTGGTCAACATCTTGATAACTGCAGTGGCTACAAATGACAAAAATAAAGAACACCCATTCATTCTGAACTTAAAACAATGAAAAAGTAATAATTGTTAGCAAATGAAATAGAACAATTAAAGACACAAGAACTGGGATCTCAAAAATCACTATGCCATTCTAGTTTGGAATGAGGGACTTCTATGTAATATATCAGTCATTTCATTTTATAGGAAAAAAGTAAATGTTTGAAAAATTATTTCTTCTGAGGAAGGATAGTGAAATAAGATTTTGTTTTAAAGCCTCTTTAAATATTTTATATTCCGATAATGAAGAAGCCATTGTATACCTTAGGAACAATGGTTACTGAGGTGCACCTGCATTTGCAGGGCCTGTGGTGGAAGGAGAGATGTTGTAAAGGTGTGCTGGTGCTGCTTAGGGGTTGAGTGAGTTTGCAACAACTCCCAGCTACCCCAGGGAAAACTTTGGTGGGTTTATTATTACAGAGGATAAAATAAAAATGATTCCACTGCCCCCAAGACACCCCTCAACGTTGTGGTAAAAATATTTCAGGGCAAAGGGTTGCCTCCCTGAACACTCTAGAATGGTACAGTGTCAACAGATTGTGATGGTGGCAGGAGTTTATTTCAAAGAATACTGATAAGATCCTGGTGCTCTGGGCTTTCCTACCTCCAGAGCTTACTGTACAGGCTTCTCGTTTTCCCTGATCCCTGGCTATAGGAAAAGACGGGGGGGGGGGGGGGACCGCAGGGCCCTGGTGCTTTGGTCTAAATTTTCTTTCTTGTTTTAGCCCAAGAGCAGTAAAATAAGCTTTCTGTCTACTGGGAGGCAGAGCCAGGTTGACCGTACCTGCAGCTAGTCCTGACTGGCCTTGTCATCCCCTACGACTGAGAACCACCCTCTCCATCAAGCTTGGAAACAGCAGACAAAAGTGTTGCTGGCACCCAGTGCCGAGAGGCAAAACAACAGCAGGGGTTCGCTACCCGGTGTGCGTCACCCAATAATCACAACGGGGTGGAGAAACAGAAAAGTTTATTTGCAGCTGCAAACAAGGTACAGGGAGAATAGAATCTCAAATCCTGCACACAGAGCAGGAAGTTACACAGGCTTTTATAAAACCTTTCTTCAGCATACTTATCCAATAGCAAGCTGCCCTAAGTATCCATATAGCCAGCCAATCCAGTTACTAGCTAGTTCCCTTGTTTTTTGTATCATTTATTAAACTATACATAAAGCTGATTTATTCAGCATTGTTTTTCCATATCTGCCCTGTTTGGCCTTGTTTAGCTTCAGGCAGTCTGACTCTGCAACATATTGTTGCAGATCCTCAGCATAACTGCCGCGAGTGCCTCCAGGTGGGGGCCAAGGACACTTGGGCCTAGTGCGAGGGAGCTTCATCGACACTCGTGGTCTTCCATCCCCTTGAGTTACCTAGTGGCCATGCCCCAGTGTCCCCAACAACTCCCTCCTTTGAGAACACTCAACAGCCTTGGCTCTGAGTTTTCTCACTTGGGCTACTTATTTCTTTACAATAGGACTTTGTATAAGCACTTTGTGATAGCCCTGAAGAGAATGACTTTTTAACTTTTGCAAAAGGGCTCTGATGCATGATACTGCACAGCATAATACCATTAATACAAGCAATACAGGAAAGAGAAGTTTCAATAACAGGCTAAATAAACCACCAAGCTGTCACCTTCAGCCCCCAACTAAAACCCCTCCAATGCATTATTAAGGATCTACAACCTATCCTGAAGGATGACCCAACACTCTCACAAATCTTGGGAGACAGGCCAGTCCTTGCCTACAGACAGCCCCCCAACCTGAAGCAAATACTCACCAGCAACCACATACCACACAACAGAACCACTAACCCAGAAACCTATCCTTGCAACAAAGCCCGTTGCCAACTGTGCCCACATATCTATTCAGGGGACACCATCACAGGGCCTAATAACATCAGCCACATTATCAGATGCTCGTTCACCTGCACATCCACCAATGTGATATATGCCATTGTGTGCCAGCAATGCCCCTCTGCCATGTACATTGGTCAAACTGGACAGTCTTTACGTAAAAGAATAAATGGACACAAATCAGATGTCAAGAATTATAACATTCATAAACCAGTCCGAGAACACTTCAATCTCTCTGGTCACGCGATTACAGACATGAAAGCTGCGATATTACAACAGAAAAACTTCAAAACTAGACTCCAGCGAGAAACTGTTGAATTGGAATTCATTTGCAAATTGGATACTATTAACTTAGGTTACCTTGTATAATGACTTAGCCACTCCCAGTCTCTATTCAAGCCTATTTCCCCTTGTTTTTTCCTACCCCCCTCCCCCAACGTTCTTGTTAAACCCTGGATTTGTGCTGGAGATGGCCCACCTTGATTATCATACACATTGTAAGGAGAGTGATCACTTTAGATAAGCTATTACCAGCAGGAGAGTGGGGTGGAGGGAGAGAAAACCTTTTGTAGTGGTAAACACCCATTTTTTCATGGTTTGTGTGTATACAAAGATCTTCTGTACTTTCCACAGTATGCATCCGATGAAGTGAGCTGTAGCTCACAAAAGCTTATGCTCAAATAAATTGGTTAGTCTCTAAGGTGCCACAAGTCCTCCTTTTCTTTTTGCGAATACAGACTAACATGGCTGTTACTCTGAAACCTTTTAAATCCTGCATTACTTCATAGGCCTTTGCCCAATTATTATGTCGGACAGCCGAGTGACGGAGTCCATGCAAAAGCAACTCCTTATAGGAGGTAAGGCAGGTCATATCCCCATGAACATTTGGATCCCACCTGGGGTCTGCTCGGGGGATTTGTGCGTCTGGGTCAGGGACATTAATACGATCCCGGTCGTACTGTTTCTGCACCTCCTCCCTTGCTTTGGACACAACCTGTTGTCTTTCAGCCTCAGACAATAGGGTTCGCAGGAGGACGTTACAATCATTCCAGTCCGGCTTGTGACTACTGAGGCACCCCTCAAAGATTGATATAAACCTGCTTGGGTTGGTAGAAAACTC
This sequence comes from Lepidochelys kempii, assembly GCF_965140285.1. Lineage (NCBI taxonomy): Eukaryota > Metazoa > Chordata > Testudines > Cheloniidae > Lepidochelys > Lepidochelys kempii. The sequence continues at coordinate 22,191,358 of NC_136385.1, forward strand.
TCCTGCCTGTGCTTTGAAAGCAGCCAAATCCACAGGATTAAAGGGCACATGAGTATAAACCTGCATAGTTGTGGCCGGACGCCTGTCCGATCCAGACCGGGCGACTTTAGTTTTGGTGATTTAAGGGGTATAGGCCAACCATTGGGGACTTACAAGGTGTGGGTGTAGGGGCCGAAGGGGACACCGGCTCTGCCATTACAGTGGGGGTGGGGGTCTGGGGACTAACATTAGCTGCTACCGAACCAGTCGGAGTCAGATTACAGCGCTGTAAAATATCTGGTCGAGTATCTAAAGTCAGAAACAAATGCGCATACATATGTTCATTCCATTTCCTTGTTCTCTGACAGAACAGGAGTAACTGAAGGATTGTGTTGTAATTAATTGACCCTCCTGGTGGCCACCACTCCTGGTCCTCTAGTTGATATTGAGGCCAGTCAACTGTACAGTATCGTTTTAATTGGCTCTTCGTCATCGGATCCGCACCAAATACCTTCCAGTTTGCTAGAATGCACTCTAGGGGCGTACACCGTGCCCTAATCCCCGAGCTCTGTCCCTGTCCCATACCTACAGGGTAACTCTGGGCATCCCCAGTTTCCAACAGAGCATACAATCCGGATTTCAAAAGGTTCCTACCTTATCCAAGGGACCGGTTCCTCACCGTCGCCCGCAGCTGCTCCTCCCCTGTGTCCAAGGGACCGGTTCCTCACCGTCGCCCACAGCTGCTTCTCCACTATATGAGTGCGTTGCACCTTTGTGCCCTCTGGGGTCGATCAAATCGCGTCTCCTCCGAGGCCCCCGATGAACTCACCGGTGCACGCTGGGCGTCGGTTCTCGCCGCAATCCTCGACCTCCAGGAGGGGTCCGGGCAAAGCTAAATAGCAGCCTCGTCGCCCACCCAGGGACGCCAAAAGCTGTTGCCGGCACCCAGTGCCGAGAGGCAAAACAACAGCAGGGGTTCGCTACCCGGTGTGCGTCACCCAATAATCACAACAGGGTGGAGAAACAGAAAAGTTTATTTGCAGCTGCAAACAAGGTACAGGGAGATTAGAATCTCAAATCCTGCACACAGAGCAGGAAGTTACACAGGCTTTTATACATCCTTTCTTCAGCATACTTATCCAATAGCAAGCTGCTCTAAGTATCCATATAGCCAGCCAATCCAGTTACCAGCTAGTTCCCTTGTTTTTTGTATCATTTATTAAACTATACATAAAGCTGATTTATTCAGCATTGTTTTTCCATATCTGCCCTGTTTGGCCTTGTTTAGCTTCAGGCAGTCTGACTCTGCAACATATTGTTGCAGATCCTCAGCATAACTGCTGCGAGTGCCTCCAGGCAGGGGGGCCAAGGACACTTGGGCCTAGTACGCATAGCTGCTGCGAGTGCCTCCAGGCCGGTGGGGGGGGGAGGAAGGAAGGACACTTGGGCCTAGTGCGAGGGGGCTTCATCGACTCTAGTGGTCTTCCATCCCCTCGAGTTACCTAGTGGCCATGCCCCAGTGTCCCCAACAACTGCAGATGCTGATCTGGAGAATTTCTTATCTAGAACCCAGAGGGAAGGTAGGCAGGGATCATGAGACCCCTTCAGACCTTCTGAAGTGGGTGTACTTTAGAAAGGAGAGGGAGAAAGAAAGGTAGGGAGAGTATGAGCTTTTTTGATGGGGCTGAGGGAGGAGATGGGGCAGGGGAAAGATTTGTCTTAAGACATATCTATATGTCCTCGTTGACCTAAGAGTCCACTTGGACCATCAACAGAGGTCTTGAATGCTGGCTCAAACTACCCACTCTACTGCCCTCAATGCACTATGTGTTACTGCCTTGTCTAACTGAAATCCTGCTGTAGTCCGATATTACAGTAGTTATACCGGGGGTAAATGTAGCTGTTGCTAGAGCGAATCAAAATGGATCTCACCCTACACCAGGAACAGTGAATATTGAGGGAGCTGGGGGAGAGGATTTTGTGGTTTAGAATGAGTGGACGTGCAGTGCCACCAGTTACTTCTGAAATTCTGGATACAAGCTTGGAGTTTGCCCATGTGAACACAGATATTACAATATCGCTCAACAGAGGCCCCTTTCCAAGTTCATCAGCCATTCCCAGCATGCCACGTTTATACATCAAGTTGTCACTAAATCCTGCTTATCTTTGTAAGGGTCACCTAGAGAAATTGTATCCACAGAACATGCCAGCTTGTAAGTACCCTGGTCTAAACAGCGACAATGGGAAATGTCAACAGCTTTGGGATATTCGAGATGTACTGATTTAACAACACTTCTAAGGTATTAAATCATAAAATGTACAGAAATTTTAGTGATTGCTAAGTCTGAGGCATACAGACATAATTGCTCTCTCATAAAGAGCTTGTTCTTCCTTTTGAGCTGAAATGTGTTTTGGTTTTAAAAGATTATGGTTCTGGAAATCCAAAACAATAGATCTGTAGACCAAAAAATTCCTTCCATTAGAATACACAGTAAATCAAGCGCTGTTCTTTATTGAAATAAAAATTCTCTTTAATCCATTCAAGTAAAAAGAGGATTTTAATACCACGTTTATTCCTTTTGATTACCTGAATTCTGGCCTAACACTACAGCATCCTTTAATAGGGTCAGATGACCTGCATTTATATTACCTAGGGCAGTGATCCTGTCAGATTTTATAAGCAAAGTCAGGTCAGTCTTGTTTCCATAGTTGGATGGGAACCTGTGGAACTCCTTGCCAGAGGATGTTGTGAAGGCCAAGACTATAACAAGGTTAAAAAAAGAACTAAATAAATACATGGAGGATAGGTCCATCAATGGCTATTAGCCAGGATGGGTATTCATGGTGTCTCTAGCCTCTGTTTGCCAGAAGCTGGGAATGGGTGACAAGGAATGGATGACTTGATGATTACCTGTTTTGTTCATTCCCTCTGGGGCACCTGGCATTGGCCACTGTCGGAAGACAGGATACTGGGCTAGATGGCCCTTTCGTCTGACCCAGTATGGTCGTTTTTATGGGAGACCTCCAAGAAATACTTGGGTGCTGCAAAAAGTAGCAATGCTGATGACTGTAGGTGCATTTATTCTCTCTGATCAATCCTGAATCCATGCCCCAGCTTTGTGTTAGCACTTTCAGCAGCACGGTCCCCTCTCTCTTTTGGATTCGATTTAACCAAAGTCCTGACTACTTGGGATCATTAAAGATCTTGTGATATCTTTTGCAAAAATAGGGGTATTATCTGGTGTGACAGGGTTAGGCCAGCTGGCTAAAAGAGCATGGTCGAAGGTAGATACATTAGTTCCAGGTTAAGCAGGTCCCTTTTCCCTGCGTAAGATAACAGGGACTATTTCAGAACACTCAGTAACTTTCTAGAACTAATTAAGGCAGGCAGGCTAATTAGGAACCTGTATCCAATTGGGAAGCTGCTAGAATTAATTAAGGCTAATCAAGACACCTGGTTTAAAAAGGCTGTCACTCCAGTTAGTGAGGTGTGCGCATAAGGAGCTGGGAGTGAGAGGATATGCTGCTGGAGGACTGAGGAGTACAAGCATTAACAGACATCAGAAGGAAGGTCCTGTGGTGAGGACAAAGATGGTGTTGGGAGGAGGCCATGGGGAAGTAGCCCAGGGAGTTGTAGCTGTTGCACAGCTGTTCCAGGAGGCACTCTAGACAGCTGCAGTCCACAGGGCCCTAGGCTGGAACCCGGGGTAGAGGTGGGCCTAGGTTCCCCCCAAACCTCCCAACTCCAGACCCAACACAGGAGGTTCCCCCACAGGGGAAGGTCTCTGAGCTGTTCCCTGACCCACATGATGGATCAGCAGAAACTGCGGGGATTGTTCTTACTCTTTTTTTCCCATGTTGGCCAGTGATGAGGTTATCTGAGTGAACAGCAGATTTGAGCCATGAAAGTGGCCAAAATGAGGGCTACTGTGAATCTCTGAGGTGAGCAAAATCCGCCAATAAGTGCAGGACCCACCAAGGTAGAGGAGGAACTTTATCACACTGGTCAAATTTCAACTCTGGTAATTACTGCCACACTGTCTGGAGTGGCTCACAACCATCAGTGCCTATCTCAGGGCAGACTGTCAAAAGCAGGGCAGACACCCTATACTGGTAGTATGATCTATAATTAGATTTCATCAAGCCAGTAACAAATGTGAATTCCTAAAGTACTGCAATAGTCTTATACTGGTGTCACAGACCGTCCCCTTTGCATGACAGTGTATCTTGCCACCCAGGCAACATAGACTATGTTATAAATGGTCACTTACCACCAAAAATCACAAATATTCCAGGTTACTCCCAGTCTCAGGAGACCAGTCACTCAACTCAGGCTGAACTGCATCCTCGATCGCACACCAAAGAAAATGCAGTGCTATAGTAAACTAAGTAAAGGTTTATTAGTGAAGAAAAAGAAATGAGTTATTGAGAAGCGGTAAAATATAGGTATAAACGAGTCAGAATCTAGAATTCCAAATGGTAGCAGAGTTGTAGGAATCTGCCAGTTTCCCAAAAGTTTCTCAGGGCTACCCAGAATAACTCTGGGGATCTCTGTCTTTTTGTTCAGTTATTCCACCATCTTAGAATCCAAACAGTGCAGAGATTAATGATTTTTCTTTCTAGCCATATTTATATTCATTCTCTTAGAACAATCTGACAGGGTCACCACTCACGTGGGCTCGCTCTTTGATTGGTGGAGAGAGGAATGCATTTAGAGTCTTTGATCTCTGATCATCACACACAGTGACCACTTGCCTTCAAATTTGCAAGAATTAGCACTTTCCTGCTAAAGTTCTTCATTTGCATTACACGAGGCTTCTTTAAAAAGTATAAGTTAAATCCTATTGAGGAAACTAGAAAGGAGCATAAACTCTGGCAAGTGAAGTGTAGAAGTATAGTTAGGAAGGCCAAAAGAGAATCTGAAGAACAGCTAGCCAAAGACTCAAAAAGTAACAGCAAAAAAAATGTGTAAGTACATCAGAAGCAGGAAGCCTGCTAAACAACCAGTGGGGCCATTGGACAATTGAGATGCTAAAGGAGCATAACAGGAATAAAAAGCCATTGCGGAGAAACTAAATGAATTCTTTGCAGCGGTCTTCACGGCTGAGGATGTGAGGGAGATTCCCAAACCTGAGATATTCTTTTTAGGTGACAAATCTGAGGAACTGTCCCAGATTGAAGTGTCATTAGAGGAGGTTTGGGAGCAAATTGATAAATTAAACAGTAATAAGCCACCAGGACCAGATGGTACTTTCACCCAAGAGTTCTGAAGGAACTCAAATGTGAAATTGCAGAACTACAAACTGTGGCATGTAACCTATCATTTAAATCAGTTTCTGTACCAGATGAGTGGAGGATAGCTAATGTGATGCCAATTTAAAAAAAAAAAAGGCTTCAGAGGCAATTACAGGCCAGTTAGCCTAACTTCAATACCAGGCAACTTGGTTGAAACTATAGTAAAGAACAGAACTATCAGACACATAGATGAACAGCATTTGTTGGGGAAGAGTACACATGGTTTTTGTAAAGGTAAATCATGCCTCACTAATCTACTAGAATTCTCTGATGGGGTGAACAAGCATGCGGACGCGGGTGATCCAGTGGATATAGTGCACTTAGATTTTCAGAAAGTCTTTGACAAGGTCCCTCACCAAAGGCTCTTAAACAAAGTAAGCAGTCATGGGGTAAGAGGGAAGGTCCTCTCATCGATTGGTAACTGGTTAAAAAATAGGAAACAAAGGGTAGGAATAAATGGTCATTTTTCAGAATGGAGAGAGGTTAATAGTGGTGCCTCCTAGGAGTCTGTACTGGGACCAGTCCTGTTCAACATATTCATAAATGATCTGGAAAAAGGGATAAACAGTGAGGTGGCAAAATTTGCAGATGATACAAAACTATTCAAGATAGTGAAGTTCAAAGTATTTCTTCTCTCAACGCACAGTCAATGTGTGGAACTCTTTGCCAGAGGATGTTTTGAAGGCCAAGATTATAACAGGGTTCAAAAAAGAACTAGATAAGTTCATGAGGAAGGTCCATCAATGGCTATTAGACAGGATGGGCAGGGATGCAAAACCATGCTCTGAAGTGTCCCTGGCCTCTGTTTGCCAGAAGCTGGGAATGGGCGAGAGGGAATGGATCGCTTGATGATTCCCTATTCTGTTCATTCCCTCTGAAGCACCTGGCCACTGTTGGAAGACAGGATACTGAGCTAGATGGACCATTGGTCTGACCTAATATGGCCGTTCTTATGTTCAATGTGGTGACATCATGAAACAGATAGAATTTAATATAAAAATCAGTAACACAGGAGCTGCTGGGCTGACTGTGTGATTTGTTTGCATTCAATAAAAACCTCTATTTTAAAAAAGAAATTAAATGAAGCTGCTGCCAATTTTCTGGCCTGCCACAATGGCATTACGCAGAATCGCAGGGGCCTTTGGCACAGAAGTTAAGTACAGACAAGTGGAGGATATGCAAGGTCTTTAACATTTAGAACAAACCCATCCCAACAAATGACCAAATAAGCAGCCATCTGGGCCATCAACTACAGACTAACTCACCCACTCTAAAAACTAACCGCTCCCCCCCTCTCAGTATTGCTCAGTCATCCTCCCCAGTGCTTGATAAATGAATCACAAAGTTGGGCTTTTTGGACCAGGAAGAGTAAGTTCCAGAGTAAATGGCCCTCACAAACAGCCTTGTCCTTGCCTTGTAAACCAAGGGGTTCCCCCTTCAGCACCTCTGCTCACCACAGCTGCAGTAATATCATAGGTGGGGAGAAGCAAGTTCTTGGGTTAGCTAGGTCTCAGACCACTAACTGCTTCATAGGTCAATGCCCACACCTTAAACTCTATCCTGAATTTAATCAACAGCCAGTGCGGGTTACAGCACACTGGTATGGTATATGCCCATCTAGATATTTCGGCTTCACAAGCGAGCACCAGTGTTGTGCCCTAGAAAGTTTGCTCACATAGCTATATGAGCAAATCCTCCTTGTGGAGACGCAGCTTAACTTTTACTGGCAAAAAAAAGTTCTTTTGTCAGCCTGGGGTATACCGGTTCGCCTAACAAAATAAGCTGTATCAGTAAAAGCACTTTTTAATGATATAAGCTGTTTGTCAGTAGGGCTTTTGCTGGCATAGTTCTGTCAGTTAGGGGTGTGGTTTCTTTCTTCCGCACTCTTCATGGATATAGCTATGTTGGCAAAATGTTCAAGTGTAGACCAGGCCTAAGTTACTGACTGGTTCTAAGGGGTAGCCTCAAGTAAAGCATGTTGCAGCAATCCAGTCTCTAATGACAAGGGTATGGACAATAGTAGAGAGGGCTGCATCTCAAAGAAAGAGCCTCACCTTGCCCAAACACTGCCAGAAAAAGCAGTTCTGGCCACTGGTGCTCTCTGAGCCTCCAAAAGCAGCTGAGGAGCTAACCAGGCCCCAAACTGAGGGCTTGTCTACATTACCCGCTGGATCGAAGGGCAGCGATCAATCCAGCAGGGGTCGATTTATCGCATCTAGTCTAGATGCGATAAATCGACTGCCGAACACTCTCCTGTCGACTCCGGTACTCCACCAGGGCTAGAGGCGCAGGCAGAGTCAAAAGAGAGTGTCCACCATCAACTTACTGCAGTGAAGACACCGCGGTAAGTAGATCTAAGTACGTCGACTTCAGCTACGTTATTCACGTAGCTGAAGTTGCGTAATTTAGATCGATTTCTCCCCCCCCCCCCCGGCGTGTAGACCAGGCCTGAGACACATGACAGACAAATGGCACAAATTCAATCCTCAGTGCTGTCTGGATTGCTCTCTGGCATGCATCACTTTGAGCTGATCGGACTCGTGTCTAGAGGCAGGCATGTGTGATGTCATCTGGCCAGCACTTCTAGTTTACTGGGCTTACGTCAAACAAAGCCATGGCCTTCGTGAGCTCATTGGCTCAGTGGCTCCTAGCATGAAATGCTAGGACTGACTGATTCAGGACATGTACCTTCATGTACTGATGAGAGAGAGAGAAAACATTTTGTGACATTGTTACTGACCTCTCCGGCTTGCTGAGCTTATTTCCAGGCATGGGCCTCTGAGCTCACATCAGTTAGGGCCTCTAGCTTACTGGTTTGAAACCAAAGGCACCAGTCTTTGAAGTTACTTGTCCAGGGTGTAGAACACGCTTACCCTCCTCCAGGGCTGACCTCCAGTTTGAGGTCCAGGCTCTGTATGTGCATTCATGCTACAGGGCCTTGGCCACTGAAGGCTGGTGTTAGCAGAAGTTAGGGAGGGCTGATAAGAACTTGTATGCTCCTGGTTCGTAGGTATGTACAGTAACTCCTCACTTACCATCGTCCCAGTTAACATTGTTTCATTGCTTCGTCGCTGATCTGTTAGAGAACATGCTCATTTAAAGTTGCAAAATGTTCCCTTCTAATGTTGTTTGGCAGCCGCCTGCTTTGTCCACCGTTTGCAGGAAGAGCAGCCTGTTGGAGCTAGCTGGTGGGGGATTGGAACCAGGGTGGGCCAGCAGCCCCCTATCAGCTCCCCTAAGTTCCCTGTGCAGCAGCCACCCAGCAGACTATCCGTTGCTGGGCAGTTCAGGTGTCTCTCCCCCTACTGCCATGTGCTGCTCTTGCCCTCTGCCTTGGAGCTGCTCCCAGGAGCCTCCTGCTTGCTGTGCAGGGGGTGGAGGGGAAGAGGGGGGCTGATGTCAGGGTGTCCCCCTCCCCCCGCTCCCTGTACCCCATCTCCACAGAGCAGGGGGATGGACAGACACGACAGGGCTCAGGACTGAGAGAGTTTTCTGGCAGCAGCTGTTGTTTCAACTTACTGATCTACTTTAAAAGACAGTGTACTTAGAGTGCCATCAGCACACTTAAAGGGGCAATGCGCAACACACACTCTCTCTCTCTCTCTCTCTCTGTGTCTTTGTGTCTGACACACACATGCACCCCCCAGTACTTTGGAAAGTGGAGGGAGTGGTGCGCTCCAGTAGGACAGTGTGGGTTCATCATCACGTTCAGTTTCCACAGGGAATGTTTGCAGCCACTGCTATGCATCTATTGTGTCTCCTCCCTCCATTCATGCTGCCTTAGTAAGAGCCTTTCCAGAAGAAGGGCAAGGGCTACAAACGTCATCAGAGCCAGCAGCCCTCTACCTCGGCACAGGCAGGCTCTTCCCGCTCCCAGCAGGGGTTGAAGCAGGCATTTTGAGGGTCCACCCAAGGGTGACATTCCAGCCACTGTCCTGGATCCTGCCCTCCTCTGGTTCTCTAACCGCCTTTCTTTATTCCTCCCAGCCTGGGCATCTATAACTTTGCTGACATCAGATGCCTCAGACCTTGGCTGGGGAGCACACCTTGGCACGATGCGGACGCAAGGTATGTATATAAATGTCAGAACTCAGGGCGGTTTGCCTAGCCTGCACGGTTTTCCTCCCATAGTTATCCAACCGAGTGGTTTGAGTGCTGAAGGACAACATGGCCTCGATGTTTTACATCAACCTGTTCTGTAACTGCTGTTCTTCGAGATTTGTTGCTCATGTCCATTCCAGCAAGAAGGAACTGACGGTGGAGGGAGCCAGTGGCACCCCTTATATCACGCCATGCGGGCGCCACACTAGAGGGCGCCAGAGCCAGTCCCCTACGGATACCACTGAGGGAAAAACTTCCAGCACCGGTACATGTGGCGAGCACACACTCCTAGCATGGAATGGACATGAGCAACATCCCGAAGAACACCAGTTAGGAAACAGATAACTGTCTTTCTTTTGTCTTTCATCATCTGCTAAGATGTAGGCTTTTTGGGACAGGAACTGTTTTTTTTTAAATTTTTCTAATTACATGAGGGTACAGCACCTACCACAATTAAGGGCTAATGCCTAATTGGAACTTCTAAGTGCAACTAAACTAAATAATAATAAACCAACTGGCCAAAAAAACCCAACACTTTTCTGAGGAAAATTTGAAAAAGCTCAAGAAAAGCAAATAGTTTCCATCAAAAATATTGTTTCGTGAAAACCCAATTTTCTGTCCAAAAAAATTTTTTGATGGAAATTTTTCTACTAGCCCAACATGTGCAGGTGTACAAGCCAACCAGTACAATGTTTGGAGGAAGGAAAAGGAGTCATCTTGCAGCAGCTGCAGCCCTTTGACCGCTCTGTGCAAGGTAGAATGGGGCTGGGTGGAAAAAACAAACCTGCAAATGTGACAGTACGGCTCAGCAAGAGGAGCCCAGCTGATCTGAAGCCTCCGCTTTACCCAGTGTTCCCTGCAGCTATCTGTCCTCCAAACTCTCAGCATCGGGCAGGACAAGAAACCAGAACCCCCCGTCATGCTCCTGTATTAGATACAGACAGACTACAGAGCTTACTTCTGAGCAAGATACACATCAGATTTGTACATCAAAAGATCCTTTCATGCACTGCCAAGGATGGATGAGGGTAGCTTAAATAAGTTATTTTACACCTAGTGCCATCTAGTGGATGAACGGTATAATACAGGTTTCAGAGAAACAGCCGTGTTAGTCTGTATTCGCAAAAAGAAAAGGATGCATCCGATGAAGTGAGCTGTAGCTCACGAAAGCTTATGCTCAAATAAATTGGTTAGTCTCTAAGGTGCCACAAGTACTCCTTTTCTTTTTGCGAGTATAATACAGGTTAACATTTTATTACACCCATCAAGTCACAAAAATTGGAACTAGCAGGAGGAGAGGAGAGCCAACCTGGACAGAGGAGAGGAGGAGCTCTCAGATGCCACTATCCAGGGGGAAAAGCTAGACTGTCTAGCTCACCCATTGGGTCTCCCAAGCACCAGAAGTCCAGGGTTTGAGTAACACAGGGCCTGCTCTGCTCCAGAAAGCACTCTTCCTGGCTTTTCAGGGAACATTGTACGGTGAGTTACTGTCCATGCTACACTTCATGTTGGGAAAGGGCTGAGGGGTGAGGCTAAGACCTGGTGGGTGGGTGTGAGCGTACATATCTGGGGTGAGGCTCACCTGGAGCTGGCGAGGTGGGTCAGCACCACCCCCTACTCAAACAATGGTCCAGTCTGCAACACTTAAACTATTCACTGTAAAGGTACCTCTCATCCACCAGTCCTGTGGGGCTCCAATTTGGGGGAAAGAGTATATATGCCTGACCACCAGATAATTTCCCTGATCCAGTTAAGTCCTGGATATAAGTTCAGCGTCACTGCATATATGGGCAGACTGTTTCCTGAAGCTGTGATTTATTTATCCTGGATAGGAAGGACTTCGAGGTTTTTCTTTCATGACCGTGCTTATGTCGTTTGGACTCATGGCTGGGTTTTGAACCCCTTGTTTCCAGATGCATGCATTATTAATGAATGGGCAGGAGATGCTACACTAGCTGACCCAGTGAGCTAAAGATATTCCTGCCTTGAAACCCTGGTGCATTTGGCCTCCAGTGGGTGTGGATCTTTCCTTTTTGGGAGAGCAACCACTGCAGGTCTTACTCTTCTCCTGGCTATGTGGTCCTCTCCCATCCTTGTTTTCAGCTCATTCTCTGGTGCCTGCAGGTTTATATCATTCATCTTCCACTTTCTCCCGGCTTTAAGTAGATAGACATCATTGATGAGCCTTTTTCCACCTACTGCAGATGGGGCTCTGCTGTGGAAGAGGATGGTGTAGAAAAGTGGGTAGCAACATTTGGTAAAATAGGACTCAGCAGGACATCTCCTTACAAACAGTAACTCCTGGGCCTTAGATCTACACTGGGGACATGCCTCAATTCCTGCCACTGGAGTGGATGCATCAGTGCAGACCCTTAATTTAGTCCGGGTAAACCATTAAACTGTGATTTGCACTAGTGCAGCTAATCTTAGTTCCAAGTAGCGGTTAGTTTCTTCACTGCCTTTACTTGTGTGCAATAAGGGTTTGCACTGGTGGCTGGACTCAGGACAAATGCCAAATCCCTAGTTCTCCTCACTCATTTCCTTACTTTCTAGCACTCCCTCTTAGATGAAGCCCATCTGTTTCCCAAAGAGCAGGACCCAGTCCTGAGACAGAGGCCGTATTTGATATTAAATTGAGCCAGCTCAGAAGGAGAAACTCTCTCTCCTTTCTAAATAAATGAGGTGGTCTGAACCAAAAACCCAGATCTGTCCAGGCCTGAAGTTTGGATCCAAATCTGAAATGTGCAGCTGGGACTAACAGCAAATGGACAAGGAGAAGTTAATGTAGCCATCTAAGTTTGCTGGACTTTACCTTTCAGGTACATTAGGTGGCGTTCCCCTTCCAAGAGAGAGACCACTTATTTCTCAGCCCTGCTGATGCTTCCTCAGTGACCCTTGAAAAGCTGGGGTCTGTTTTTTACAAGCAGTTTGTCCATTTATTGCTTTTTGCTCCGTACTGACCATAGAGTGTGTGAACGTTTTCTCCCCATGTATCAATCAGACTGGCAGGAAGCTAGAGGGAATGATTCCAACGAGCAGAATGACTTCCAGAGGAAAGAGGGGAATATTCTGACTCTTGACACAGGAGCACTTGTTGACTCAAATTCTACACCACCTACCACTTTGAAGGGATATTTTTCCCATCTGCATGTTCCAGTTCTGTCCACACCTGCCACTGAATTCTGCTGTTTCTATTAGTCAAATCATTTCCACCAACTGCACCCAGGGTTCCTTGGCTTTTATTACAAAGATTCTTGTCATAGAAGCTTCTTTAGTGTCAAACAGGATCCAATAGACAGAGGAGGAGAGGTGCAGGGAATGGAGGAAACGGGAAGAGGCAGAGAACTTCTCTGAATGGAACAAAGCCTACAAATAGAACAGGCCCTCACTTTCAAGCCTTGCTAATCAGTTAAAGAACAGCATGTTTAGACTAAAGGATCTGAGCAAGTCCATACCTGTACACTGCTTCTCCAGCACAGACTATGTGCAGGCCTTCATTGAATCACAAGATCAGACCAGAGACTATCTTTAGAATAATATTTGTTCTAGCAAATATTTGTTCTAGCAGTTATTGACAGAAGAGTAATGCTCTGCTCTTCCAAAAAAAGTGTAACAAAGGTACGTGGGATGTATTCATTCTAGAAACACATACTTCTGGGTAAGAAACATATTAGTCAGGACTGCTCCTTTGAGGGTAGGAATTACAGCAGCCAAGCTGGCATCTCTGCACCCTTTGGAGCTATGGTTAACAGTTAAAAGGTACTCAATAATAATCCCTAGCTCTCTTATCACTTTTCATCCAGAGCTTTCAAAACACCTTACAAAAGAGATCAAGTGTCAGGCAAGTGACAGAGTTAGGAATAGGATACAGGTCAATCAAATCCTAGTCATAATGTCTTCTCCTCTGGTCACAATAAAGTAATCAGTAGTAGTATTTTATTATTTGTATTGCCAGAGTACCTAAGAGCCCTAGGTATGGACCAGCGCCCATTGTGCTAGGCACTGTACAAACACAGGACAAAAAGATGGTCCCTGCCCTTAAAGAGCTTACCGTCTAAGTAGACTATCATTTCCACCGCACATCCTGGACTGGCATGAAGAACTTTCCAAGCCTGGGCTGCTGTTGGAATGGACATAGCTGGAGTGGCTTTCCCCTTGAGACTCCTTAGGGAGAAATTATAAATCAGTCGAAGATCCCCACTCCTATGGTACGTGTCTCCCTTCATTCTTTTTACTCGATGGCAAAACCCCAACCCAGTGCTTTTTAAAAGATTACTAGATGTTCAAAAAGCCAAATGTTTTTATAGAGGTAGCATGCAGCAGGGATGTGGTGACTGTGTAGCAGCCTCTTAACACTGGACTCTGTCCTGCTCGTCGCTTTTCACCTTGAAATCATAGGGCAAAACTCCTCCCCTGTTCTGTGCAGAATCAAGTCCTAAGCTAGAGCAGAAGGATGGTCTAGTGGTTACGACACTGGGGCAGGGAACACAGGAGATTTGCATTTAATTCCTTGTTCTGCCACAGAAACTCCCCGTGTGACCTTGGACAAGTCATTTGGGGCTGGATTTTCAAGAGTTCAGCTGTCATTTAGGCACCCAAATAAGTGGCCCAAGAGAACAGCACTGTTTCAGTCCTGAGCTGTTTTGAATATTTGGCTCTAAGTGTCAACATGGGATCTGCTTGATGTTGACCGCTTGAAAATCTGCCCTTAATTTCTGTGTTTCATCTGTAAAATGGGGACAACGCTTCCTGTCTCTCACGATTTGTCTCTTGTCTGTTTAGACTGTAAGCACTGGGAAGGGTGCCCTCTCCTTGTGCCATGTGCAATATGTTCTTATAATGAGGCCTAGGTCATGGCTGGGGCCAGTCAACTCTACTTGAATATTTATGTAAGCAGTGTCAGGATGAGCTCCACCCTGACATCTGGTGGTGAGGTGTGGCAAGTTGTGGAAAAGAACTTCAGGGGCCGATCTCATTTGCATAGGCACACCCATCACGCCTAGAATGAGACCATAGCTGCCCAAATGGTCACTTTGGCTGCTGTGGGATCCCCAGTGTCTCTGTTATTGGGGCAGGAAGAATAAATTGTTATTACTCTGATTATGGGAACTGTGCTTGGAACTGTACGTGGCCTTTTGTTATGATGGAGGGATTCACCATCAACTAAGTAGCACTCGCTAGGCAAGGGTCATGGGTTCCAAAACTGTGTGAATGGAGAGAGGCTGGAACAAGTATTAATACTTGGTGGTATGGGCCCCTTGGTGAGGGCCTTACATGCTAATTGCACTTCCTCCTCTCTCCACTGTGGAATATCAGAGCTAATTTTGATTTCATTAGAAGTCTAGTTATAGGCTGCTGAGCTCATTTTGGGCTGACAGTGCACCAGCACTGGGGCTCCCCCTACTACAAGCTGAATTCACCTAAGAGCTGAAATCACCGAGTGTTGTGTTAAGTAGTGGGGGAGCCTGAAGCTATATTGTGGAGCAGTTGGTGGGCCGGCTGGAGTGCCTTGCGGACCGGCTGGTGGAGCAGTTTGTGGATGGCAGGAGCTGCTTGTGGGCCGTGGAGCTGAGCGAAGGAGTTCGTGGGGCGGCTGGCGGAGCAGAGCGCAGCTGAGCGAAGGAGTTCGTGGGGCGGCTGGCGGAGCGGAGCGCTGCTATGGAGCTATGGGGCGGTCAGCTTCAGATCATGTAAGGTGCCTCTTACCCCCGTCCCATTTCCACCCAGGTTGGGAGGTAAAGCTCCGCAGATAAACTTTCGAACTCTGGGGCTGCCCTGACCAGGGACAGAGACTTTTGGGGTATTGGACTTTTGGGACTTTGGGTGATTTGAGGTTGCTGGACTCAAGAACCAAAGGGAAAAGGGCATGCCCCAATTTGCTTGGGGTGGGGTTTTTTTTTGCTCATGAGTTGTGTTATGAATCCTGTTGGTGGTGTTTCCCAAACATAATGCCACATTGTTTCTCTCTGTTATTAAAAGACTTTTGCTACACTCAGACTATGTGCTTGCGAGAGGGGAAGTATTGCCTCTTGGAGGCGCCCAGCGGGGGTGGTATATATTTGTCCCACATCACTGGGTGGGGGCTCGAGCCGGTTTGCATTGTGTTATTGGAATGGATCCCCTAGATATTGAACTCGGCCCTTGTTGCTGCCAACTCTGACGGGCAGAAGGGTTACATTTTTGGGGGCTCGTCCGGGATCGCCTGGGTCAGTACCCCTCGCAAGCACCTGTTGAGTGATCCACTACATTGGGAAACAATTTATATTTTTTTTGTTTGTGCTTATATTTTGAGGAAATTACTGTTTGTATAATGGCTAATATGTCAGGTTTGTTGGGCCCTGGCTCAGCAGCTTCTAGCTCAGAGGCTGCAGCCTCGGCTGATGATTGGACAAAAGCTCTGGGGCAAACACTGGAAAAGGTTGTGCTGCCCCATGCTGAGTCAGACTCTTGTCGTAAGTTAAGATTATTTGCTGGGGAGGAGGAGTTTGAACCCTGGTTAGAGCATACCACTGAAATGCTGCAAGAGTGGGCCGTACCAGATGCAGAAAAGCGAAGATGCCTTATAGAGAGCCTTGGCGGCCCAGCATTAGATGTGATTCGCACCCTGAAGCTCATTGACCCTGGGGTCAGTGTGAAGGACTGCCTAGAGGCCCTTGAACACAACTTTGGGAGCGTAGAGGGCCCTGAAGACAGCTACTGTAAGTTCCTTAATTCCCGACAACAAAAGGGCGAGAAGGCTTCAGCCTACATACAGAGACTGGAGAGACTGCTTCAGAGAGCTGTCATGAGGGGAGCAGTGACTGCTGAGCAGATGGATCAGACCAGACTGGCTCAAATTGTAAGAGGAACTCAGTATCAGAACCCGATTCTACTTCATCTCCAGCTAAGAGAACGATGGGAACATCCCCCAAGTTACTCCCAGCTGATAAAAGAGGTCAGAGAGGAGGAAGAAAGGCAGGCTGCCAGTGAGTTTTGGGAAGCCCAAACATCGGAGCCAGCCAGCACAACACCACTGCGAACGGCCAGTGTACTGATGGTGAGCACCAGAGAGGAACTTGCCCAACAAATGCAGGTCCTGACGGAACGGATAGCTGAGCTGAAAAGTACCGTTGACCGAGTTAAGACTTCCAGGAATAAGAAGCCTCAAACTGTGGTGATTGAGAAGCCCGCACTTAGAGCCACCATCCCCCCCAGGCGAAGGGGGAAAGGTCAATTCTTCTGCTACCGATGTGGTCAGGATGGACACAGTGCTGCCAAGTGCCGTAATGAAGAAAACCCCTCCTTAGTGTATGGAAAGCTGAGGATCAGTTGGGAGAGATCCGGTAGCTGCCAGAGGGTCTGGGGACGGGGACCCCCCAGGTCTGCAGGATTTGAAGATTCCCCCAGAAAAGACTGTCCAGCTGGGATCCCTGCAGGACTGATAGGGCCTCGAGCAGAGGTCACGGTGAGGATCGAAGGGGTGGAGTGTAAAGCAGTGCTTGACACTGGATCTCAAGTGACTATTATATTTCAGTCATTCTACCAACAGATGCTTAGGCACCTGCCTATACAGCCACTGACTGGCCTTGGCCTGTGTGGCCTCAGCATGGATGAATACCCCTACCAAGGGTATGTCATAGTGCACCTGGAATTCCCAGAGGAGGTTGCTGGGGTAAGAGAAGAGGTAGACACAGCTGCCTTAATATGCCCTGACCCTAAAGGGACTTCTGATGTGTCTGTGCTGATAGGGACCAACTCCAGTCTCTTCAAGGTACTCGCGGATTACTGCAGAAGGCGGGCTGGGGACCAATACCTGAATACCCTGATGATCCATACGCTTTGTGCTGAAGCCTATAGGAAAATTGAGAGCGCTAAAAGGGACACATCTGAGCTACCGCTTGGGGCACTGAAGTACGCGGGCACAACCCCCTTAGTAGTGCCTGCAAGGACGGAGCAAGAAGTGCTTGTCATGAGTACCTGTCTGAAAGGCAGTAAAGGGACGTTAGCAATGATAGAGCAGCCGATGGGAGGAGAGCTCCCTGAAGGAGTGCTGGTCCCCAGTGGAGTCATAACCCTACCTGCTGAAGCCCAGGAAAGGGTGACTATACTGATTGCTAATGAAACGAGTCGTGATGTTGTTGTGAAGCAAGGACAAAAGATAGCAGACCTCTTTGAGCCTGAGTCGATTGTAAAACCCCAGTGTGAAACTCAAGTTCCGACAATAGACCCAGCAAAGTTTGACTTTGGAGATTCACCAGTGTCCGAGGACTGGAAAGATCGCCTGAGGAAGAAACTTTGTGAAAGATCCAAGGTGTTCTCACTGCATGAATGGGATGTGCAAAAGGAGTAGAGCACAATATCAGACTACATGACTCTCGTCCTTTCAGGGAGAGATCTAGGAAGATTGCTCTCTCTGAGATGGAAGATGTGCGACATCATCTTCAGGAGCTGGCTGCGAATGGCATCATTACAGAGTCCCGCAGCCCATACGCCTCACCCATTGTGGTAGTCCGCAAAAAGAATGGGAAAATCCGGATGTGTATTGACTACCGCACCCTAAACAGCCGTACTGTGGTCGACCAGTACACTATGCCTCGAGTGCAAGATGCCTTAGACTGTTTGCTGGGAAGCCAGTGGTTCTCTGTGTTGGATCTTCGAAGTGGATACTACCAGATCCCTCTGGGAGAAGAAGATAAGGAGAAGACAGCCTTCATCTGCCCATTAGGGTTTTATCAGTTCGAACGCATGCCCCAAGGGATTTCTGGAGCACCTGCCACCTTTCAACGTTTCATGGAGAAAGTTGTGGGAGACATGAATTTACTGCAAGTGTTAGTTTATTTGGATGACCTGATTGTGTTTGGAAGAACCTTAGAGGAGCATGAAGAAAGACTTCTTAAAGTGCTTGATAGGTTGGAGGATTATGGTCTGAAGCTTTCAATTGACAAATGCCAGTTCTGCAGAACCTCAGTGAAGTATGTGGGTCACATTGTGTCCCAAGAAGGTGTGAGTACTGATCCTGATAAAATAGAAGCACTCACTACATGGCCACGTCCAAGTAACTACAGAGAACTCAAGACCTTTCTTGGATTTAGTGGCTACTACCGCAGATTTGTGAAAAACTATGCTACGATTGTAAAGCCTCTGAATGATCTTACCAGGGGACATCAGTCCAGCAAGAATAAATCTAAGTCCAAGAATAAGGGGAGGTCCCCAAAGCCTCCTGTGCAGGGACACAATGGCCCCTTTGCACCATTTGGGCCACGGTGGGATGAGAGATGTGAAAGGGCTTTTCGAGAAATCATTACTTGCCTAACTCATGCTCCAGTCCTAGTTTTTGCTGACCCAAGCAAACCATTTATCCTGCATACTGATGCCAGTTTGGAGGGTCTGGGAGCAGTCCTGTACCAGGAAGTGGAAGGCAAATGTAAACCTGTAGCCTTTGCCAGCCGAGGATTGTCTGATAGTGAAACTCGCTATCCCACTCACAAGCTGGAATTTTTGGCCTTGAAATGGGCCATCACTGAGAAATTTCGAGACTACTTGTATGGTGCTCAGTTCCAGGTGTGGACAGACAACAATCCACTGACTTATGTGTTAACAAGTGCTAAGCTGGATGCTACAGGGCAGAGATGGGTGGCTGCCTTGGCTAGCTATGAGTTCAGCATTCAGTACCGATCAGGGAGAAGCAATGTAGATGCAGATGCATTGTCCAGGCATCCGCAGGCTCCAGAAGTTGCTGTGATACCCACAGATGGAGTGAGAGCTATTTGCAGTGTGAGTCGCCGAGAGCCAGAGGCCCGTGAGGGCCTTCAGGGATGTGTTGCAGAAGCTTTGGGCCTGCCCCCTGAATGCATGCCTTCTGCTTCAGTGAACTATATTGCATTAGACCAATCTCCTTTGCCCATGCTCAATGCGGCTGACTGACCAGAAGCCCAGCGGCAAGATATTGACATTCGTGATACACTACTTGCCAAAAGGGAGGGGCGAAGCCCAGCTGCAGTTGTCCCACCTACCCCGGAGGGTAAACTACTATTGAGAGAATGGACCAAACTAAAACTGATTCAGGGAGTGCTACACCGAATGACCACTGACCCTTTACAAAAACAACGAGCACAACTAGTACTGCCAAAAAAAGTACAGAGCCCTTGCCATGAGGGCCCTGCATGATGACTTTGGGCATTTAGGGATGGAGAGGACCCTGGAACTTATTCGTAGTAGGTTCTATTGGCCCTGAATGGCTGAAGATGTTCGCAGGAAATGTGAGACTTGCGCTCGATGTGTTCAAAGGAAAACTCTGCCCACGAGGGCTGCATATCTCAAGAACATCACCAGCAACAAACCTTTGGAGTTGGTATGCATTGATTTCTTGTCTGTAGAGGTAGACAAGAGGAATGTTGGAAACATTCTAGTAGTGACTGACCATTTTACACGGTATGCACAAGCATATCCCACACGTGATCAGAGGGCCACCACCGTTGCTCGAGTATTGTGGGACAAATATTTCTCAGTCTATGGATTCCCTGCTCGGATACACTCTGATCAGGGGCGGGATTTTGAGAGTCACCTTCTGAAGGAGGTGCTGAAGATAGCAGGAATTAAAAAGTCTAGGACAACGCCTTATCACCCCCAAGGTGATCCTCAGCCAGAGAGGTTCAATCGAACCCTATTAGATATGTTGGGAACTTTGCGACCAGAGCAGAAGGCAACCTGGAGCCAGCATGTCGCATTTCTGGTGCATGCCTACAATGCCACAAAGAATGATGCTACGGGAGTCACCCCATATCTCTTGATGTTTGGGCGAGAACCAAGATTACCCATAGACTTGTGCTTTGGTGTATCAGAGGATGGAGATAGCTATGAAACTCATCAGCAATATGTATCCCGACTAAGAGAAAAGCTGCGGGATGCTTATCACTTAGCTACCGCTGCGGCTCGGAAGAACGCAGACCGCAACAAACATCGATATGATGCTAGAGTGCGTTCGCAGGAGCTCCAGCTGGGGGACAGAGTCCTGCTGCGAAATTTGGGTATTGCTGGCAAACACAAGATAGCTGACAGATGGAAGGCAATACCTTACCTAGTGATGGAAAAGCTGGGAGATCTGCTGGTCTACAAGATCAAACCTGAAGACGGTCCAGGGCAAATAAAGACGGTGCATAGAAACCTTTTGCTCCCTGTGGGGGAATTGGTAAGCACCCCTTATGAGATGGGCCACGGCAGGGCCGCCGGGCAGAACAGAGGTGCTAGACCAAAGCCACCATCCAACACAGACAGTGGGCCCCCTGCAGCTAACTTACCCCTATTCTGCACATCTGAGAGTGAGTCTGAGGAGGAAGACACAACCCTGGTGTATCCTGGGATAGAGACAAGATTTCAGTCTCGATCAGCTGAACCAAACGAGAGTTTTCCCTCTTCCGCCCTAAACCCAATGGCGGAACTATTTAGGCCCCTTTCTGATACCCCGGTGCTGCTGATGAGACCCCCCTGTGATGACACACACAGGTTATTGGACAATGGGGACAGACAGGTAGAGGATGTCCTGGGCACCTTGGACCCTCCAGCGTTAGAACTAGGAGTGCAGGGGCCTACGCCAGTAGCCGAGGGACCCTCCAGGGAAGCCTCTCCATCCGTCACTTAAGAGGATGTTCCCCCTACCTCGGCAACAGAGATTCTCAATAGACGAGACAGGGTGATAAGACCAGTGAAACGGTTAACTTATGATGCACCTGGGGTGACTAGTGAGGAGCCAATACATTTAGCACACAGGCTTGTGGAAGCTAAAGTGGGCTTCCTGAGGCCCTTTGGAGGAAACCAATGAGTTGGTATAAAGGGAGTGTGATTTGTCGGGACGACAAAGTCTCGGCTGGGGGGAGGATGTAAGCAGTGTCAGGATGAGCTCCACCCTGACATCTGGTGGTGAGGTGTGGCAAGTTGTGGAAAAGAACTTCAGGGGCCGATCTCATTTGCATAGGCACACCCATCACGCCTAGAATGAGACCATAGCTGCCCAAATTGTCACTTTGGCTGCTGTGGGATCCCCAGTGTCTCTGTTATTGGGGCAGGAAGAATAAATTGTTATTACCCTGATTATGGGAACTGTGCTTGGAACTGTACGTGGCCTTTTGTTATGATGGAGGGATTCACCATCAACTAAGTAGCACTCGCTAGGCAAGGGTCATGGGTTCCAAAACTGTGTGAATGGAGAGAGGCTGGGGACAAGTATTAATACTTGGTGGTATGGGCCCCTTGGTGAGGGCCTTACATGCTAATTGCACTTCCTCCTCTCTCCACTGTGGAATATCAGAGCTAATTTTGATTTCATTAGAAGTCTAGTTATAGGCTGCTGAGCTCATTTTGGGCTGACAGTGCACTAGCACTGGGGCTCCCCCTACTACAAGCTGAATTCACCTAAGAACTGAAATCACTGAGTGTTGTGTTAAGTAGTGGGGGAGCCTGAAGCTATATTGTGGAGCGGTTGGCGGGCCGGCTGGAGTGCCTTGTGGACCGGCTGGTGGAGCAGTTTGTGGATGGCAGGAGCTGCTTGTGGGCCGTGGAGCTGAGCGAAGGAGTTCGTGGGGCGGCTGGCGGAGCGGAGCGCAGCTGGGCGGAGCGGAGCGCAGCTGAGCGAAGTAGTTCGTGGGGCGGCTGGCGGAGCGGAGCGCAGCTGAGCGAAGGAGTTCGTGGGGTGGCTGGCGGAGCACTGCTATGGAGCTATGGGGCGGTCAGCTTCAGATCATGTAAGGTGCCTCTTACCCCCATCCCATTTCCACCCAGGTTGGGAGGTAAAGCTCCGCAGATAAACTTTCGAACTCTGGGGCTGCCCTGACCAGGGACAGAGACTTTTGGGGTATTGGACTTTTGGGACTTTGGGTGATTTGAGGTTGCTGGACTCAAGAACCAAAGGGAAAAGGGCATGCCCCAATTTGCTTGGGGTGGGGTTTTTTTTTGCTCATGGGTTGTGTTATGAATCCTGTTGGTGGTGTTTCCCAAACATAATGCCACATTGTTTCTCTCTGTTATTAAAAGGCTTTTGCTACACTCAGACTATGTGCTTGCGAGAGGGGAAGTATTGCCTCTTGGAGGCGCCCAGCGGGGGTGGTATATATTTGTCCAAGGTCACTGGGTGGGGGCTCAAGCCGGTTTGCATTGTGTTATTGGAATGGATCCCCTAGATATTGAACCCGGCCCTTGTTGCTGGCAACTCTGACGGGCAGAAGGGTTACATTTATAATAAGCTAGCTAGAAGAAAACCCCTTTCTCTTCTTAGCCACTGGACAGAAGTGATCTTCTCCCATTGTTAATCATCTTTGGAATCTCTTCTTTAGAATCCTAGAATATCAGGGTTGGAAGGGACCTCAGGAGGTCATCTAGTCCAACCCCCTACTCAAAGCAGGACCAATCCCCAACTAAATCATCCCAGCCAGGGCTTTGTCAAGCCTGACCTTGAAAACCTCTAAGGAAGGAGATTCCACCACCTCCCTATGTAACCCATTCCAGTGCTTCACCACCCTCCTAGTGAAAAAGTTTTTCCTAATATCCAACCTAAACCTCCCCCACTGTAACTTGAGACCATTACTCTTTGTTCTGTCATCTGGTACCACTGAGAACAGTCTAGATCCATCCTCTTCAGAACCCCCTTATTGATTATAATTCTCCTTAGTGGTTAGTCACTATATAAACTAGCTTTGCAGAGCAAGTTAAAACTTTAACTTTTTCCATTTTTCTACAGAGTAGAAGTCCATGAAATGCCCCTCAGCTGATCTTGGCTCTGGAAATCTATTGTGTCTCTAGATGAGCATATGTGACTGCACTCTCGCACTGCTTTATAAAATCTAGAGAGGAGATGTGAGGGCTTGCAGGGGAGAAGAAATTCAAAGTGCAGAAATGCGCTCAGTTAATGGATGGCGGTGGAACTCACTTCACTGAGTGCATTTCACACTGCCTAGCTATTGCAGCAGGGTTCTGCCAGCCATTGGTGAGTTAGTTCACTGCCACTCTGAGATGCAAGAGGGCAAGTCAAGGAAGGAGTTGCAGCTTTGAAAAGGGACTGTAAAATAGGCAACATGGGTTTCCATGTCTATTGAGTCTCCGTGATTTCCATTTGCTCAATTTACAAAGTGTGTATTCTAACTGCCACCCTGGGTTCTTTTCCACCATGCACATTGCCACCAGTATTAAAGGTTCTGCAAGATTAGTTAGGCCCTTGTGACACTTGCGCAATCAAAGAGGAATGACT
This sequence comes from Lepidochelys kempii, assembly GCF_965140285.1. NCBI lineage: Eukaryota > Metazoa > Chordata > Testudines > Cheloniidae > Lepidochelys > Lepidochelys kempii. The sequence continues at coordinate 22,214,948 of NC_136385.1, forward strand.
GTCTCATGGTTAAAGAACTGGCCTGGCACTTCTTAATATTCAAGGTCAGTTCCTGGCTCTGTCACAGCTTTCTGCGTGGCTTTGCACAATTCTGTGTCTCTCAATTCCCCCCTTTGTAAAATGCAGACGATTTCTTTCTCTTACCCTGTGTCTAGCTTGTCTATTTCCAGGGACAGTCTCACTGCATGTGTACAGGACCGAGCACAACGGGGCCTTGATATCAAATGGGTGCTATTTCTGAGTGCTGCTGTAATACAAATAATCACTAAAAACACTCACAGTGAATTGTCCCCCTTCCATCGTTTGTGCTCCCTTGCTGTTTGTTGCATTTCTCAGCGGACCTGGGCGGCTGATACTCGTTTCATTTAATAGATGTCTTTTTAAATAAATTTGTCATAGATTTTTTTTTAATAGAGTTAGCAACCATGAGGGGAAAATTGTAGGTGAAATGTTAATCTTCTCCGCCTTGAGAGTGTTTAAGATCCTATTTCATACCTCTAGATGACTGATTTGAATCCAGGCAGATGGCTGTGACCAAAAATCTGGACGTTCAGTGACGTGTGTCAGATGAGGTAAGGGCCTGTCCCCCATTCCTGCTGGACAACAGTCCACACCCCAGAAGCCACTGTCATAAGTGACACTAATGCCTGAGCCCTGGCTAGGCTCCTGAACCTACGCTCGGGGTACAGGGCTGAGACAGGCAGGTGGGACAGTGTACAGATGCCTTGCACCGCTGCTGCCTGACCTGGCAGTGAAGCGGGAGAGGCTGTCACGCTACAGTGCTGTGTCAGTGCAGCAACTTTCACCAGCAGCCTGGCTTGCTTAAGCCAAACCAAAACCCCCAAACCAAACCAAACCAAACCAAACCCCACTGTGGTTGTGGTTTTACCAACGTTCCCCACCAGAGGGAGCAGTTATAAGTTTAATGCCTGTACGTGAACTGGTGAGTGAATGAGCTTGGAGCAAACCCAGCAAACTACATCCGCCCCCTCATTTGTCACTCCTCAGTAGCTCTCTAGCCATTCATGTCTCTGTTAACTCTGTGAGAGCTGAGCTGAGACTCCTCTCCTGCTGCCCCACAATCCAAAACTCAGCTTCTCTCCCATCCAACCTCCCCAAGGCCAGTTTACTTCTGTTTCCTGCCGCTGCTGCCCACTTCAGTTCTGCTGCTGTTCTGCATTCAACCCACTTCCTTCCCAGCCCCTTCGACCCTGTGTTCCTGGCAGATTCACTGCCCCCGCTGGTTTCTACTGTGACACGTCAGACCACTGTAATGCAGAGGCAGGTGGTATATGATGCTCAGGATCCGTGAGTGTTTCTGGGGGTGGAAAGGTGACATCTGATTAAAATATGACTGTATAGATCATTGTTGCAACCACTGTTATACATTTGCAACAAATCTTGTACAAAACATGGCATGTAAGATGTTGATTTGAAGGTTATGATTTGCTGGTTATGATTATGCTATCTGTATGCATGTATCATTGAAGTTATGAATATTGGCTCTATATCTGGATTTCAAATGTTTGCTCCTGGGGGTTATGCCCACAAGGCAGCTAGCCAGCACATCTTGGAGGGACTATTCAAATTGAGTGGCCCGTCGAAAGAACATTTAGCTGACAATGGACCATGGGAGATGCCCATCTACACTTAATGGAACTTCCTGCTGTGCCTAGGAAAAATGCATGGACATGTGACTTGCCCATGTGACTCCAAACTCCATCTTATTGCTGTAACTTTCCACAGTAGGGACAATGGGATTCCGTCCACATGGCAGATGCTAAAAAGGGCCCTGGAATCTCCTCCATTTTGCCCGTCTCCTGCTCCAGCCTCTGGACTATGAACTTATACTAATGGGAGCATTCTAACCAAGGGACTGAGGTCCTTCCAATGATTTGGAAGCAACCAGAGACTTGACTTAAGCCAGCAGTTTATTCCATTAGTGCTACAAGACTGAACCAAGAATTTTGTAATTACTGTATGTATATGATTCCTTTAACCAATTTTAACTCTCACCTTTCTTTCTTTCTATGAATAAACGTTTAGATTTTAGATACTAAAGGATTGGCATCAGTGTGATTTTTTTGGGGAAGATTTAAGTTATATATTGACCTGGGTGTGTAGCTGGTCCTTTGGGATCAGCAGAACCTTTTATTTACTTGAATGGTTTTAAAGAACCATTCACCTTTAAATCCAGTGTTTTCGGTGGTAATACAAGGACTGGGATACCTAAGGGAATTGCTTTTATGACTTCTTGTTAGCCAGTGTGGTGAAACAGAAGTTTACTTTTGTTGCTGGTTTGGTATGTCCTATGCGGGGATTAGCCACCAGTCTTGGGGTGTATCTGCCCTATTTCTCAGCAGTTCGTCCTGAATTTGGCATCCTCAGTTGTCACCAACTGAGGCATGGTTACAGGGAAATTCAATCAAAGCAAGAGTTTTGACCTAGTCCATTAGGACACTGTTGAAACCTTCCTTGGCCTCCCATACTTGGCCTCCCACAAAGCCTCCCCAGTCCCGAAGTGGTCTTATCCACCTGGGAACTAGCCAGTTTCCTCGGAGATAATATATTTCCAATAATGCAAACACTAGTGCTTAGAACCTACAGGGAGTTACCTGTTTTGGAGCTCATCAAACCAAAATCCCTGCTGCCAAAGCTCCTGCCTTCACAGTGTTTGCTATTGGATTGAAAGGAGCACATAGGAAACAGCGGCCTGGCTTCCTGCATGGGAAAGCCCTTGTACTGAGGATTCACGCTGCTCTCTGAAATAACCAGCACAGGAATATAACCAGGCCAAAGATGATGTGCTTCATTTTCATGCTGTCATGTGACTAAAATATTGGTTACTTGTAACTGAGTAGTTCCTTGAAGTCTCACCTGACATCTAGACCCCGCTGTACAGACCCATAGTAATGGACAGTCCCTGCCTCAGAGAGTTTACACACCACATAGACAAGATACAGGATGGGAGGGGGAACTGAAGCACACAGAGGGGAAGTGACTTGCCCAAGGACACAGCGAGTCAGTGGCAGAGACAGGGACAGAATCTAGGTCTCCTGAGTTAGCCCCATGTCCTAGCCACTGGGCCACACTGCCTCCTCTCCAGAAATGACAGTCCTGGAGTCACTTGATTTTTTAAAGAGGGAAAAGCATAATGCACAACAATTGAAAGCAGATGTCTTGCGGGATGCCCTGCACCTTGTTCAGTTCATGTCTGAAAACCCTTGGAAAATGAGAAGTGCTAGATCAGAGCTCAGTATTACTGTGGATGGGTCTTGTGGATTTGGAGAGCCCTTGTGGGATAATTTCTAAGGGCTTTCTGCATACAGCCTTTCTACCAGGTGTAGGGAGTTGGTGCGTGACCCCACCTTACCCTGTGAGGCCTGGGGTGGGGCCCAAACGGAGCTCTAGGCTGCCAAACTCTGGAGTTCTGATACCACTGCATTTATAATGTGCTGTGCATGGCAAAGGAGAGGAGTTAATATTTCTGTTTTACTGATGTAGCATGCAAGGAAAAGAGTGCACTACCTTCTGGTAAGCTGGTGCTCCGGGAATGAGCCTGGCTGTAGGTTAGGTGCATGGCTGGTTATATACAGTAGTTTCCCTAAGGCTTTCAGTTGCTTTGAACATGTAGCATTGGAAACAACCATCTTCCTCAGCCCAGCACAGAACAAACCTTTGGGTCCTGCAAAGATTTCAGGCCCAGATTCCTGATGTTCTTGGTCCCACTGAGGCTAACCTTGGTCCTTTTCAGTGGAAAAGATGGATTTTTCTAGCTCTTTCCACTGCACATTTAAGGATCGGTTCAAATCTCTGAAATAGAATCTTCCCATTGATTTCAGTGGGAGTTGGCTCAAACTTTTGTCCTTCAAAAATTTAAATGGATTGCTAGAGGCTGAGAGGAAAAAATCACCCTGATACACGAATGCTCGCAGATTATTCACAGCCTCACACTGGGCAAGAGGTGTCCTAGCTTTGTTATATAAGGGACCAAAGAATAATTTAGCTGGCTTTCCTCTGACTCCTAAGTCTGGCTGTGGCCCCAGCACCGTGAAAGTGGGCGTGGTGGGAAATGCTGGACTCCATGTATACAGTGTGGCTTTGTTTTTTAAGGTGAACTGCTAAGGGTTTTTCAAGTGCCTTTTATGCTATTTTTCAGTGGCCTCAAAAAAGCTTCCCCTCCTGCTCCCTGGTGGAGAATATTTTTTCTGAATGTTTTTTACCTTAGGAATATCAAACCCAAACTTGAGTCCTGTCCACACAGAAGAACCCTTAACTCAAGTGCAGTAGTGCTTTTCACTTGAGTTGGCTGGCTGAACCGGGGGGAATGGGCTAAAGCTTAAGTTAGGACAATTTGTCGTCTACTAACACAACTATTCTGCTGTGTGGAGGCAGGCTAGCTCCACTTGAGTGCTGCTAGTCCTTCAGTGCCTTCCCACAGTTTCCCCCCAACCCTGTGCCCAGAAAGAACAGATACGCTCTCTCCCAATTCACTGGGAAAGACTTCCCAAAGCAACTCCGCTTACTGCAGCGCTGACGGGATGTCTACATTACAAGCACGACAGTGGCACTGCTGGAACTGCACTGTAGTGTAGACACTTGCGACAGTGACAAAGGGCTTTTTTCTGTTGCTGTAGTGAATCAACCCTTTCAAGAGGCAGCAGCGAGGTCAGCGAAAAGAAATTGGTCGATCTAGCTGCGTCTATAGCGGGGGTTAGGTCGACCTAACTGTGTCACACAAGGCCCGATACTGTTCACAGCCCTGAACAACATAGCTGGGTCCACCTAAGTTTTAGGTGTAGACCAGGCCTAAGAACCATGGGACACACCCTTAGAAGTCTTAGCACCACATGAGAGAGTACAGCACCTCAGTGTAAGGCTCTGTTTACACTTAAAAACACTACAGTGGCACAGCGACAATGCTGCAGAGCGTACTACAGCGACAGGAAGGGCTCTCCCATCGCCTGAGAGGCAGGAGCTAGGTTGCCGAAAAAATCCGTTGACCTAGAGCTGCCTACACCAGCGGTTCGGTCAACTTAACTAAGGGCATGGCTACACTGGAAACTTCAAAGCGCTCCCACGGCAGCACTTTGAAGTGTGAGTGTGATCGCGCGTGAGTGCTGGGCGAGAGCTCTCCCAGAGCTCCTGGTAATCCACCTCCACGAGGGGATTAGCTCAGAGCCCGTTTACACGCACGCTTTAAAGCGCTCTGACTTGCTGCGCTCAGGGGGGTGATTTTTCACCCCCCTGAGCCAGCAAGTTAGAGCACTATAAAATGTAAGTGTAGCCAAGCCCGAAGTCTCTCAGGGGTGTGCAGTGATGTAGCTATGCCAATGTAACTTTTCCTTGTAGACCAGCCCTGAATGACAACAGCTCAAGTGTTATTTCTCAGTGTGGCTGCTCTCAGGCAAGCTAGGTTAACTTGAGAGGAGTAACTTGGGCATAGATAACACAAGTTAACTGCAGTGAAGACGTACCCAGGCCTTCTATGCGTTGTTTGCTTTTAGGTTCAGTAACGTAACTGTGCTTTGGAACTCCTTGTGTTTTCCAAGGGGCTGATTATTTAGCCCCAAATCAACAAAACATTTTAAATCCCATTGAAGTTAGTGCGATTTAGGCACACATGTTTAAGTGCTTTGCTGAATCGGGGCCTCAACCCTTTTTCTGTCTGTGAGCAAAGGGGCATTTCGGTAGCTCAACTGCTCAAGTATTTTCCTTGGGTGAGGAAATGTATCACCCCTAGAAAACATCAGACACCACCAGTATGGGGTAGGTATCTTCAGTGTGACATTTATTTTAGCTATAGGGTCATTCAGTTTAAACAGGCAAGTCGTTGATTTTGGAGATTAGATAATACTTCCTGATTGGCCAGAGTAAACATTTCATGCTGCAGCCAAAGTTCATGGTAGCAGCTCTGAGTTGTCTCTGTTTCCAGTTTGCAGTGACAAAAAAACCCAAAGGGGAAATGGGAGAGGGAGCAGAGCCCATACTGTTGATGTGTCTGTCCAAAGGGCAACGCAGAGTCAGCTGAGTATGTATAAATTCCCTTTTTATGAGAGGCGGACCTTACACTCTGACCCACCACAGGAATGTTGTAGAAATCACCCAGGGGCTGCTGAACTATGTGTCCTTTGAAACAAGTGCGAATTGAACTTTGTGATGAGTTCTCACTATGACACACAAACCCCTGTTCAAACAGCCTCAGCTGCAGCTTTGTAACTGCCTTGAGATAACTACTTGCTACTTCAGCTCAGTAGAATGTGGCCTATTTTCTCACAGGGAACCTGCTGGCAGCTGCCACCCTAAGCCCCAGTGCTTGAGCTTAGCCATCTACTTTTAATGCTTTCTGCTCACCAGAACGTCTGAGCTAATATAGGGAACCACCCACAATCTATGTTAGAGAGGATGGGGGATCTGTCACACTGGACATTTGTCAAGTTTCTCCCATTAGTGATGAATGGCCCTTAGCAGAAAGGGTTGGAGGGAGCATGGCCTTGTGGGTATGGGTCAGTATTTAGGGGCTGGGATTATCAAAGTGCCTAAGGAATTAGGCACCCAACTCCAACTCCCTTAGGCACCTTTGACAATCCCTGCTCTGCCAGACTTCCTGTGTCAATGTAGGAAGGTCACTTATGCCTCTGTTTTCAAAAAGCCTCTAATTTTTAGGACACCCAAATGAGTGGTGATTTCTGAGAAGCTGGGCTGCAACTCTGTGCCTCTGTTTCCTTATCAGTGAAAGTGTTTCAGGTTCCTTTCAGATCATTTTCCCAGCCCTGCTGTCTGATTGAGACTCTAGCTCAAAGATGAGAGTTCCAGTATTTTGTTTGGATGTGGCATTCGTGTATCTCAAGCCTGGCCTTTCTCCCAGCATTTCAACACTTCTGTTTTGATTTAAATCTGGAAGAGACCAAGGCCACATAAATAAATAAAAGCCAGGTTCAGTTCAAACAGGTTCAGTTCTCCGCAAGAGATCAGGATCAGTTCAAGCTTTTGGCTGAGGAGTTTGGTTTTGTTGCTAAAACTGATGGTTCCATGCCTCCCTGCTCAGAGAAAAAAGGAAACTCGGACGTTATGCTTATTGTTCCATCTGGGGCACATGCGCTACTCCACTGTGGAAGATGCCTGGGGTTTCACCCTATAACTAGCAAATCTGAGTGTCTGCAGGAAGAAATTGACATCTCTGTAAGTGCCTCTGCTCTGCTGGCTGGTCCCACTGCAGTTCCTTCCACAAAATAACTGCTGAAGGTGCCCCACTTCCAGAACATATCCCACCCAAGCAGAGGAACCCAGCTGTGCATTCAAAATGTTAGGAACCCACATTGTTTGGCTTAGGTCTATGGTGTATTGAAAACTGTGCTTAAAATCAGAAGTTTCATTTTAAATGTCAGGGGTTTTCCTGATCCTGCTTGCAGACAGAAGGCTCTATAGGGAAGTGTGTGATCTGGGCCGAGCAGCAGTCAATCTGCAGTTGGCTCCCTAGAGTAAGGTGAGGTGAGCTGTGCGTCTCTGCATAGGGAGCAGCCTGCTCTCTCTCTCTCTCTGTGGTTTTTGGGTTCTTGTGTGTTATCCCTCTGAATTATATGAATTGATGTAGTATTACGTTGCAATCTTCCAGCAAGAGAGTTTATATGTTTACTAACTTTGTGGTGTGTATGCAGTGAACACAACCATAGTAGGTGACCTAACTTGCAAAATTCAGCAAGAAGTGGAGCTAAATATGCAGGGAGAACAGCATTAAAAGCAAGAGCACCATAAATGAGTGAAAAGAAAAGGAGTACTTGTGGCATCTTAGAGACTAACAAATTTATTTGAGCATAAGCTTTCGTGAGCTACAGCTCACTTCAGCATCCAAATAATAAATCAAATCAAATAAATTTGTTAGTCTCTAAGGTGCCACAAGTACTCCCTTTTCTTTTTGCGGATACAGACTAACACGGCTGTTACTATTAAACCTGTCATAAATGATTGAGAGTCTCACATTCAGCTCAGTCTTTCCAGAATGGCTCCCCTCCTCACCATGGCCACCTCTACCCCACCTGCAGAAAAGGGGACTGCAAAATACATGCTAACCCTGTTGCATGAGACTGAGGGCTGGGAATGGGGTTGCCAACCCTCCAGGATTGTCCTGGAGTCTCCAGGAATGAAAGCTTGATCTGCAATTAAAGAGTGTCCTGTGACGAAACCTCCAGGAACACACCCAACCAAAATTGGCAACGCTGGCTGGGAAGCATGGATGTTTTCTGGCATCCTTAGCAAGGTAAAATCTCTGGAGCCCCCTGGACTGCCTGCTTTTATTCTTGGTAGCTTAGCACCAGGTGCCATGCTTCTGTCCTCTGCCACCACCTCCCACTGCACCCTCTTCCACCCAAGATTCCAGTGTTAGCCTATTGTCTTCAGGATGCACCAATCCTTTTGCAGTGAGCCTCTCCCTGGCCCTGTGCCACAGCTGGACTCTCCTCTCCTGCAGCGTATGGACAATGGGTTTAAGTCCCTGGGGCAACGTACATTGGTGGCTTTGCTCCTTCACAAGAGACTTAGGGCACATCTACGTGACTTGCACTGTAGTGGCGCAGCTGCAACGCTGCAGCGCGTTTGGTGATGATGTTCTCTGCCAACGGGAGAGAGCTCCCCTGCCAACATGGCGCTGTGCACACGAGCACTTATGTTGGTGTAACTTATGTGGCTCAAAGGGGTGGTTTATTCATACCCCTGATCAATAGAAGTTATGCCAATATAGCCTGTCATGTAGACATAGCCTAAGTTTTAGCTTTTTCTCCCTGTGGCTATACAGCTTGTGAATGCTCATTTGTGCTAGAACCAGGTCTGAGAAGGGAAAGAAACAGGAAAACTATACCAGGGACATAGGAGAGGCTAAGTGGCACCTGCAGCAGAGAGACCAGGGGGACAGGACAAAGAGTGGGATGGCAACAAAGACAAGGGTGAGAGGCTGATGGGCACTGGAGCCCAAGGAAGGGAGTGAAATGAAGCCCTGGCAGCAGAGAGGGGAGACCTTGGAAAGAATAACAAAGACTAAACAGCACTGAGGATGAGGACCCCTCCCCCCACTCCGCTGAAAGAGCGAGACAGCTGTGCAGGCATTGTCTCTCACTGGAAGGGGATAAATACCCACTTTGATGAATAAAAAGCAATAAATTATGGATTTTTTGCCTTCCCTGATTTGTGAAACGTTTGCACTTTTGCTAGAGTCTCCAGTGTTTCTTTTTATAGCTGTTCAGTGCAATTGCTCATTCTTCCTAAATAATCACCAGGGTTGCAGTATTGATAATTAAACAGCAACTTAGCACATTTTGTTCGGGGAGACAGAGTGCAACAAGAGACACTTTGAGCTTTCCCAGCTGGCAGAGCAATCCCAAGCTACAGGAAATGCTTCTCTACACAAGGCAGGACATATTGGTCCTATTTACCATTGCCTGCACCTTGCATAATTTGCACTGGTGTAAAATGCATTCTGATTAGCTGGCATATGACACCCACTTTGCACTAGTATAAATGGCTACAAAAGGTGCTGGTCAGGCCCACTGTATGAGGAATTTCTTAAACTAAAAATCTTGCCCCCCCCTTCTGTCCTATTTGGGCTCCTTGGGCTCTATACCACCCCTTCTTCCCCCATAGAGGGGGAGTTCTAGGCCTCCAAAGGCTTCAAGGGAAGGAGCAGGGCTTTACTGTACCAACAAGTTAGAATAACCTTGAGGCTGCTCTAAGTTACACAAGCAGCTGAATTAGCCCTGCCTCAAGCTCTGCAAGTAGCATGTAAAAAAGTCAGGCAGCCATCTATGCTTTATCTTCCTCTTAAGATCACTTTGTGTATTTCTACTGCAGTTGAGAGTCTGGCTCCTATATTTATTATTAATCTTTCATTATTGTAATTTTGTTCACTGGGGAGCTAGGGCCAGATTCTCTTGCCTTTAGAAGCACAAAGGGAACTAAAATCAGCAGGATCTCATGCTGGAAATTGTTCTGGGTGGGGGCATATTCAGCTCTTATTTTACTCCCTCTTCAGCATCGAACATAACAGGTGTGTTGAGGCACTGTGGAGGTGTGGCCAGAACATGTTGAGCTTTGACAATCCCTGGCTGGTGATAGGCCCTGGGGGACATTTCCAGGGAGTGTAAATCAGAGCTGCCCCCAGGTGGCTCTAATCTACACCAGGGCTGGCACAGAACTGACCTAGGATCAGGGAACTGCAACTTTTTCAGATGCCTTCTGCTGGGTGCAGCGCAGAATGTAGGTCCCAGCATTTGATTGGATGAGAGCAATTCCAGTCCACTTGCACTTTAAGCTGTGGCTTGATAACATCTAAGATTTGGAACAGATAGTTCAGCTGGCCTAATGACTTAAATAGATGCTTCTGCTCACAACTCTTCGTATTCTGTGTCAATTCTAGCACTATGCTCTCTATCCCAGTTAGAGTTCTAGCTATGGCAATTATAGGAAGATTTTGAAATAAGGTATATTCAAGCCAAGTTGTTTGTTTTGGCAGTGGCTGTTCTCCCCAACCAACTTGTTGCACATTTCCCCCAGCGTGCCAGACTTTTCTGATTTGCTGAAGTAATGGTTTGACATCAGACTCATTCAGCTTTTTCAGGTGATTTGAATTCTGAACTGCCGAACAGAATGTCTTTTCACATTCTGAACTTTTCTGGAGGGATGATTTCCAAGTCTAGCAAACTTCAAGCCTGTATTTCAGAATTAGCATCACTTATTTTAAAGCCAGATCATAGAGTCATAGAATATCAGGGTTGGAAGGGACCTCAGGAGGTCATCTAGTCCAACCCCCTGCTCAAAGCAGGACCAATCCCCAACTAAATCATCCCAGCCAGGGCTTTCTCAAGCCTGACCTTAAAAACTTCTAAGGAAGGAGATTCCACCACCTCCCTAGGTAAACCATTCCAGTGCTTCAGCACCCTCCTAATGAAAAAGTTTTTCCTAATATCCAACCTAAACCTCCCACACTGCAACCTGAGACCATTACTCCTCGTTCCATCATCTGCTACCACTGAGAATAGTCTAGATCCATCCTCTTTGGAACCCCCTTTCAGGTAGTTGAAAGCAGCTATCAAATCCCCCCTCATTCTTCTCTTCCACAGACTAAACAATCACAGTTCCCTCAGCCTCTCCTTATAAGTTATGTGTTCCAGTCCCCTAATCATTTTTGTTTCCCTCTGCTGGACACTTTCCAGTTTTTTCACATCCTTCTTTTAGTGTGGGGCCCAAAACTGGTCACAGTACTCCAGAGGAAGCCTCACCAATGTCGAATAGAGGGGAATCACGTCCCTCGATCTGCTAGTAATGCCCCTACCTATACAGCCCAAAATGCCATTGGCCTTCTTGGCAACAAGGGCACACTGTTGACTCATATCCAGCTTCTCATCCACTGTAACCCCTAGGTCCTTTTCTGCAGAATAGCTGCCAAGCCGTTCGGTCCCTAGTCTGTAGCGGTGCATGGGATTTTTCCATCCTAAGTGCAGGACTCTGCACTTGTCCTTGTTGAACCTCATCAGATTTCTTTTGGGCCAATCCTCTAATTTGTCTAGGGCCCTCTCTATCCTATCCCTACCCTCCAGCGTATCTACTTCTCCTCCCAGTTTAGTGTCATCTGCAAACTTGCTGAGGGTGCAATCCACGCCATCCTCCAGATCATTAATGAAGATATTGAACAAAACTGGCCCGAGGACCGACCCTTGGGGCACTCCGCTTGATACCGGCTGCCAACTAGACATGGAGCCATTGATCACCACCCGCTGAGCCCGATGATCTAGCCAACTTTCTATCCACCTTGTAGTCCATTCATCCAGCCCATACTTCTTTAATTTGCTGGCAAGAATACTGTGGGATACTGTGTCAAAAGCTTTGCTAAGGTCAAGGAATAACACGTCCACTGCTTTCCACTCATCCACAGAGCCAGTTATGTCATCATAGAAGGCAATTAGATTAGTCAGGCATGACCTGCCCTTGGTGAATCCATGCTGACTATTCCTGATTACTTTCCTCTCCTCTAAGTGCTTCAGAATTGATAGCGTGAGGACCTGCTCCATGATTTTTCCAGGGACTGAGGTGAGGCTGACTGGCCTGTAGTTCCCAGGATCCTCCTTCTTCCCTTTTTTAAAGATGGGCTCTACATTAGCCTTTTTCCAATCATCCGGGACCTCCCCCGATCGCCATGAGTTTTCAGAGCCAATGGCTCTGCAATCACACCCGCCAACTCCTTTAGCACTCTTGGATGCAGTGCATCCAGCCCCATGGACTTGTGCTCATCCAGCTTTTCTAAATAGTCCCGAACCACTTCTTTCTCCACAGAGGGCTGGTCACCTCCTCCCCATGCTGTGCTGCCCAGTGCAGTAGTCTGGGAGCTGACCTTGTTCGTGAAGACAGAGGCAAAAAAAGCATTGAGTACATTAGCTTTTTCCACATCCTCTGTCACTAAGTTGCCTCCCTCATTCAATAAGGGGCCCACACTTACCTTGACTTTTTTCTTGTTTCTCTTAACATCTCTTGCTAGTTGCAACTCCAAGTGTGATTTGGCCTTCCTGATTTCACTCCTGCATGCCTGAGCAATATTTTTATACTCCTCCCTGGTCATTTGTCCAATCTTCCACTTCTTGTAAGCTTCTTTTTTTGTGTTTAAGATCAGCAAGGATTTCACTGTTAAGCCAAGCTGGTTGCCTGCCACATTTACTATTCTTTCTACACTTCGGGATGGTTTGTCCCTGTAACCTCAATAAAGATTCTTTAAAATACAGCCAGTTCTCCTGGACTCCCTTCCCCCTCATGTTATTCTTCCAGGGGATCCTGCCCATCAGTTCCCTGAGGGAGTCAAAGTCTGCTTTTCTGAAGTCCAGGGTCCGTATTCTGCTGCTCTCCTTTCTTCCCTGTGTCAGGATCCTGAACTCGACCATCTCATGGTCACTGCCTCCCAGGTTCCCATCCACTTTTGCTTCCCCTACTAATTCTTTCCGGTTTGTGAGCAGCTGGTCAAGAAGAGCACTGCCTAGTGATGAGCTGCCAAAATCTTAACAACCGATTCCCTATAAAAAGTTCTGATTTAAGGGATGTGCCCCAGTATGTATTTTTTGTACCAACAGAGTTATCATACGTCCGTATTTTCCCGGGATGAATTTTTAAAATTTAAAAATTCCTCCCAGACGGCGATTTAAGAACCAAAGAGCCTGACCCGTCCAGTAAAATACGGGTGTATGTTAACCCTGCCTAAAGTTCATTTTTAAAAAGATGGGCCTGAACTAGAAATCAGCTCCATTTGACATGTGTGGGTCCCCACCACTCCCTGGGGGTGTGCTAGGGTGACCAGATGTCCCGATTTTATAGGGACAGTCCCGGTTTTGGGGTCTTTTTCTAATACAGGCTCCTATTACCCCCCACCCCCTGTCCTGATTTTTCACACTTGCTGTCTGGTCACCCTAGGGTGTGCACATGTGTGGGTCCCAGCTGCTCCCTGCCCCCCTCATTGAAGCAGGTGTGCAGGGTTACTGCCCTGGGAACTGCAGGGCACCAGTGGATGTGGGGCCAGCTGCAGACAGGGGCGTGGGGCAGGGCTAGCTGGAGGCAGGGGGTGCAGGGCTGGCTGCGGGCGCGGCAGGGGGTGCGGAGCTCGCTGGAGACAGGGGCTGGCTGCAGGCAGGGCAGGGGGTACGGAGGTGGCTGGAGACAGGGGCTGGCTGCGGGCAGGGCAGGGGATGCGGCAGGGGCTGGTGTGGGCAGGGCAGAGGGTGCAGGGGTGGCTGGAGACAGGGGCTGGCTGCGGGCAGGGCAGGGGGTGCGTGCGGCAGCGGTTGGCTGGATACAGGGCAGGGGGTGTGGCAGGAGCTGAAACGGAGCCCTTGGAGAAAGAGATTCAGTTGCCCATCTGTCTGGCATCCTGTTTGAGAAGAATAGAGACAGTGTAATGCTGTTCCATCTACTCCACCTATATCATGTAGACAGAGCAGGAGCATCTTCAACTGTCTAAAACTGGTCAAGTAGTTAAACTTAACAGGCTGTCCTACCTTGTATTTAATTTGGACATTCTAGTTTCCTTCTCCAGAGCTGAAGAAGAGCACTGTGAAGCTTGAAAGCTTGTCTCTTCCACCAACAGAAGTTGGTCTAATAAAAGAGATTACCTCACCCACCTTGACTCTCTTGCTATTTGGAGGCATTTCTCTCAGATTAGAGCTATTTCTCTCAACACTCTTTCCTGTCAGATGAAATCATGTGTCCTACAAACAATCCTGTCTTTAATTAGACAGTCTTTTATGTCTCCGAAGTTACATGTGGATGCCGGAGTTCTCAGCTCAGTAATATAAGTATCTATTCCTCCTCCTGCTTCTTGGTTTTGGGTTTTAAAACGTCAGTGCTCTACAGACTCATTCTGTCTGGGATCCAGTGCTCGAATGCTTTTGCTGTTTGTATCTTGGGCATTATTACTGGCAACTGTGTCTCACTCACTTCTTGTCACCCATTCCCCCACCCCCCAGTAAGACAGTAAAAAAGCTTTACCTACATGTTCTTATCTTTATCCCCCATGATCAACTCTGTTTAGACTCAATTCTTGCTTCCATGCTTGTGCAAGACTTTTTGTCTGGAAATCCAATAGTCTGAGTCACTCCATGCTGCCTATTTGTTCTGTTTCTAGGAGCTGCTGTGGGTGTCACTAGCTTGTCCGCTGCCACCGTGTACTGCAAGCTAGGTAATAACATGAGGACTTCATGTTTCTAAAACTAAATTCTCTTACACATATGCTGCAACTCCAGCTATCTGTCAAGTCGTGTGCACACTGTCAGATTTCCTGGTGCTTCTTCCAATTCTTTCCTCCGTCAACTTGCACTTCCCCCTCCAAGTTCCATGCAGGTTGCTACTCCACCCCCAGCTCTCATTTTCCACATCTTTAGCTCTCTAGCTAGCCCTACCTGTATTAATCCACTGACCGCTGAAGACTTGGGTGCTGCAATCCCCGAAGCAATTTAGGTGCCCAAATTCCAGAGTCAGGTGCTTAAGTCCCCATGTGCGGCACCAGTACAATTCATGAAACTGTCACGGGGCTACCACCTAACCATACAGGTGCCTAAACTAGCTTGATACCTTTCTGCTGTGAACGTTCCCTAGGTGCCCAAGTTTTAAACCTTCGGGTATGCACACTGCTTCCTCCTTCTAGACATCTGGCCACCTATGTCCCACCTAAGCCCCAGACTAATTCATGCACTGGAGGAAAGAGTGTTCAGCTGCCTAAGTCATGTGCAGGGCCCAATCTAGTAGGTGGCCTCTGAGCATACCTCCTGGATTGCATTCCATTCAAAATCCAGGAGGAGGAGGTGCTTGCTTTATAACTTAACCCAGTGGTGAAGACACTTACCTGGGAGGTGGGAGTTCAATTCCTCCCCCCTCTGCCCGAGGGGGAGAAAGGATTTGAAGAGGGGGTCTCCCACCTCTCAGGAGGGTGCTTTAACCACTGAGCTATGGGATATTCTCAGTCTCTCCTGCTGAAGTTGTTCCACTGTGGATAAATAATGAAAGAGTGATTGGAGCAGGGGCGCTGGACCCAGAGTCTCCCACCTCCCAGGTAGGTGCCCTAACCACCAGGCTTCAGAGTCATTCTGTCTCTCTGTCCCAATGATTCTTTAAGTATTTGTCTACAGTGGAACTAGGCAAATTCTGAGCCGTTAATATATTTCCACTGAGGCAAACAGATGCTTAGAAACCTCTGGAAATAAAGTATTTTGGAACTCATCAAACCAAAACCATTGCTGGCAATACTCCTGGTGTCACATCTGCCACCGTACTGCAAGCACATATCAAGAAACATGCAAAAGACTTGGGGCTGAGGTTTCACACTGCTCTCTGCAGAAACCAGGACAAGGCTATAACAGGGCCAATGATGTGACACTTCAGGCTCATGAGGTCAATATTCGTGCTGTGACTGACATTGTAACTGTGATGACAGCAGAAGATGGTTCTAGTTCACTGCAGGGCACAGCCCTGTAAAAATCTTTGTGTGGTTGATGGAGGGATTCGGAGTGGGTTGTGCCACCTTCATTCTCCCCCAAGCGTCAGAGCCAGGGCTCCCAGGAGTTCAATGCACAGTGCTAGAACTTCCGGAGCTCCTGCTGGGCAGCTCCCAGAAGCTTTTGTATCCTCTGAGTGCTATAATTAAAACCTGAGCCACCTATCTTCAGAGGAGCAGAGATGCACACGGAGAAACACCATCAGCGCAACAAGCTTGTAAATCATTGACTATACCATAGTGCTTAAGGCTACATAGTAAATACTAGGCATTGAGGGATTTCCCCAGCCCAACATCCGACTCTGTCCAAAGCTGCACAAATAGAAATCCAAGACCTTGAGTAAGAATTACTAAAACAAAGAGTGTGTGAAGTGGTGTGTTAGGGGACTGGCCTTCGCAAGGCCAGGGAGTGGGTGTGGAACAACCTTACACAAAGTGGCGCTGAGTAAATAAAAAGGCCATGGGGCACAAAAACACACGGGCCAGAGCATTGTGAATTGACATATTTTCATGAATTACTTTGGAGGGGGTGGGGGAGAGAAATATACACAATTAGTGTGTAGTCCATGCTAGATTTAGGAGCCCTCTTCTATACCTAGGGATGTAGGTCTCTTGCTGTGCCTGCTGCAATGCCATAGAGTTAGAAAGAGTTCTGTAGGCACAGCAGGAAGACCGTGTGCGTGATTAGTGGTCCAAACTAGAGCTGGGGGTGAGGGGGACTGTTTCCATCATGTGAATATTTTCAGGAGTTCTGAAATTTCCCATTCTGCACTGGAACAAAAGCGAGACCTTTCAACGCTTTTCATCAATAAAGGATAGCAGGCACACATGCCCCAGGGTAGCCAACAGCTTACTGGTTTGGGTACTCATGCAGGTTTGTAGTCCCATGGTGCCTGATCTGGAATAGGGACTTGAACCCTTCCCTTCTACAACCCAGGTGAATATCCTGGCTATTGTGGGGGGGAAGGGGCAATTTCTCTCACTCTCTCTCATGCTACTTTGTATAAATTTAAATAATCATGGAGCCAGAAGCAGCGAGGAAGAGACTGACTCCACAGCCCATGGGTTAAGGCACTCACCTGTGTTGTGTGTGTCAGGGGCACCGGAACCTCTGTAGAAGTGGGGGGGCCACCAGTGCCAGAACCGAGGGGACCAAGGGGCCATGGCCCTCCACTTTTTAACATGGGCACAGTTTGGGGGGCCAGGGCCAGCATTGCCCCCCAAACTGCAAGCCTCGGGCAGGTATAGTGCTGGGGGGGCCTTGCAGGGGCTATTGCCATCCCAAAATTTTCCTTAGCACCCCCACATAGCTGCTGCCACTTTCCAGCCTCTGCTCTCTTACCACTGCCTAGCTGCTGCTCTCTGGCCGACCTGGGCCGTGCCCCTGGCCAGGCTGGAAGCAGGAGCCAGGCAGTGGTAAGAGCCGCCCAGAGAGCCCAGGCCACATTTGGACCCTCCACCTGCCCTGGGTGGGAGCGGGGTGCCTGAGAGCAGCCCCTGGCCCATGCCACCCAGAGCAGGTGGAGGTTCCAGGGCTCTCCACAGTGACCTGGGCTTCCTAGGTAACTCTTATCACTGCCCAGCTCCAGCTTCTGGCCTGGACAGGGGCTGGGCCTCAGAGGGAAGAGGCTCATCTGCTGCGAAGTGCAGCCTCTGCCGACACCACTCCGTGCCAGCTCGTGGGGCAATGCCACCCCCTTGCCCTCCAAACTGTGCCCATGTTAAAAAGGGGGGGCATGGCTCTCCTATTTTTAAAAATGGGAGGGCAGGACCCCCCTGCACACACACACAGACACACACACCGGTTCCAGTGCCCCTGGCATTAGTCAGGTTGGAGTCCCTGCTCCAGTGAATATTTAGCATATACAAAGTGGAACAGTTCCAACAGGAGAGATTGGGAGAAAACCCTAAGCTGTAGAATAACTACTAGACTGGTAGTCAACTGGGATGTGGAAGAACTGGGTTCAAGTCACTGATCAACTACATTTTTGTGAAATCCAGTACGTTCCCACTTTTGACAAACTGATATTTCCCAGAGATGAACCATTTTGTCAAAAAATTCATAGATTTCAAGGCCAGAAGGTACCACTGTGATCATCTGGTCTGGCCTTCTGAAGAACACAGGCCACCATACTCATTTTGCATGGATCAAATATATGTTTACAACATTTTGGTCCCTATTGACCCGGACCACGTTCTAATTTGTGACTTAGGGTATGTCTATACTACCCGCTGGATCGGCGGGCAGCGATTGATCCAGCGGGGGTCAATTTATTGTGTCTAGTCTAGACGCGATAAATCAACCCCCAAGCACTCTCCCGTCAACTCCTATACTCCACCAGAGCGAGAGGTGCAGGCAGAGTCGATGCGGGAGCATCAGCAGTCGACTCACTGCAGTGAAGACACCGCGGTGAGTAGATCTAAGTACGTCGACTTCAGCTATATTATTCATGTAGCTGAAGTTGCGTAACTTAGATCAATCCAACCCCCCATCCCCCAGCTCTGTGTCCGTTTACACCAGTCCACAGCCAGGACTTGTTCATATAGCTGTATCATGACCTACCAGATGGCTCTGGTTTTGCGATAGCCATCCCTCAAAATCTGGAAGTAAGATGGGTGTTAGTATTCTCTCTCCTAGAAGATAAAATTAGAAGATAAAGTTAGAAGGGAACTCCTGAGTCTTCTAGTCTGGGGTTCCCAAAACCAGATACATGTACCACTGGTGGTACGTGAATTTGGTGTTCCATCAATTCACTTCACAACCATTTTTTGCAAGGTGGTAGGTGAACCGATAGTTTGGGAATCTGTCTAGTGCTTTATTCTCTCCCTGCATGACGGCAGGATTGTCCTCCACACTAATCTCCCAAGTGCAGTAATAATAGCAGTAAAGTTTTATTGTACTAGTTATCAGCCACCAGCATCAACTGAACCAAAGTAGAAAACATTAACCTTGTTGCTGCTGCATTCTGCTGCAGCTTGTGTGCTGGGTCACAATGCTGAAGCTGGGAAATCCCTAAACCTCAGGTATTGAGAAGTAACAAAGGTCAAATGTTTTTGCTTCAGAACATAGCTGGGACATTTTAAGACAGGCAACCAGCAAGCCATGGGCCTCTTGCCCTCCCCTTCTTCCAAGCAGGAGGATTTTACTGCCCTCTCATTGCAGATAAGCAGCTCTTTCTCTTCCCCCCATTGCTAGAAGTGAGCTGCCCCTACCCTCTTGTCCTTGCTAAAAAGGCACCTCTAATATCACAGTAGCCAATTGATTTCCAGCACACATCTCATCCCTACCAGCCAGCTATTCATAGGGAGATAATGCAGGTCTCTTTCCCTCCTCACCCCCACTGGCCAATACTTTACAGAATTTTCCACATCTCCAAGGGATGTTTTTCAGTCCTTGTGCCACTGCCAGTCATGCACAAGTCACTACTCTGAAATTTGATACAAAAGGGGGAAACTGAGTTTACACGCACACACTATTATAAAATGAAAAACAAATAATAGTAACAGCTTCACTTAAGGGCATTTCCTGGGGGTTCATGACAACATGGAATTAATGGCTTGTTGTGGGCAATCAGCACTGCCAAGGTGTCTAGTTAGCCAGAGGAAACACCGTGCGCTTTGATGGTGGTTACTTATTTCCAAGTTCTTATGATATATCTGGCATCTGGATTTCAGGTGTCACAATGCCACCAATTTTGGTTCCAACTATTCCTTCAATTAAGAATATTGCTAAGGAAAGGACTTTGTTTTGAGACCCAAGACAGTGCTTGGGTTAGGTTTCTGTATCATATTAAAAACAGGAAGAGAGGCCAATCTGTTCTGGGAGATAAAGATACGTGTATCTCACCGGAATTGTAAGACCATACATTGTGGACTGATTGTGTTGCTAGTCTATCTTCATTATTTGAAAACTAGTCCTTGGAAATAGTTTGTTTCTTCATGTTTACCAAAAATAGCAATTGTAGAGTCACTACCAAAAGTGAGTTTTAACAAGAGATGGAAATTTAGGGTAGACACTTGTGATTAATAAATGTCACACATAGGACTGGTTGGCAAGGGGATTTGCTGCCTCTTTCCACTGGGTCACGGGTTTAGATCTTTCCCAGTTCCAAAGTGACCAGTAGTTGTTAACTCTGTTGTTTCTTTGGAGGCATACGTGAAATGTGATGATAATTCCAATCCAGCTCCCAGAAGAGTAAAAATCCCACCACAATTATATCCCAAAAGCAGCTGCATGTAGCTGGAAATCAGACTATTTTCACCCACCCCTTCAATGGTGCCTCCTGGTCAGTGTTAAGGTGTCTTTGCACAGCAGTTTGGAGAAGCCTATACTGCCACTGCTTTTGTTGAACCTCTTCTGTGGATAAATAAATGCAGAACCTCAGTCTGCAGGTGAGTGCAATATCTTTCATTAGCACTAAAGGCACATTTTAAAAAGAGATTAAGCACCCCAACTACATTGGGAAGCTAGTCCTTGCTTATGATCAGCAAAAATAAAATGTATCCAGAAGGATTTGTATTGCTCCCACTCAGCAGAGCAATTGGAATTCAAGGCTAAGCAAAGGAGATATCTGTATTGCAACAAATAGCAGATTACTAGTGTGGATGTAGCAGACAATTCCTCGAATCATTCTATAAACAAACCGAATAGGGGCACTCCCTTCTCCAAGCTCCTTGAAATCAATGACAGACCCATCCAGTTTACCAAAACTGGGGGAGGTATCATTATATCTTACAGTCAAATTCCATATGCATGCACCTGACTTATTTGGAGCCTGTTACTACAGCATCTGGGCATTGTATAACAAACTATGCTATGCACTGTCCTCAGTGTCCAGTGTAGAACAATTTATCCTACACCATCCCTTCCCTCTACTGCCAGAAAACCTGCCTGACTGCAGGATCAATAATCAGGCAAGTTATGGCCTAGTAAGTTGTATGTGGTATGGAGCCATGAAAAGCATCAAACCTAGGCTCTGATGGAGAAGAAGCCAGTTCCAAAAATGAAGGCCAGCTGCTGGGAATGCCGAGTCCCCAAGAGTTCAGATCGACATAGTAGATCTCAGTTGAGAACAGAGGGAGAGATTATTGCTAAGGTAACTCAGTCTGAGACTATAGCCTCTTAAACTGCAGTCATATCTATCTCTTGTTTGAACCAATATTTACTTAAGCCTAAATAATGATTTTTATATGGAGTCTTGATGTTGAAACAACTTCTACCTTACTCAGTTGGATTCCCCATGTCTGGTTAATATATAACAAGCCATATTTGTAAATTCATTTGTTTCAAAATAGAGTAGAACTGAGAACTCCTTGATACTTTATTTAATGTCATTAGTCTATAAGTATGTATTAAATATCTTTAAAGGAAAAAGGCTGGTGCTTAGTGGGAGCACACTTATTTTGAGAGCAGGTTTTTTGTTGGAGTAAAGCTACGTCAGATTTATTTCCTAGTGATGTGTCTTCTAGTAGTAATATTAATAATTGTATTACTCCTGCACTCAAGGTAAAATGCAAAGATAACAGAATTAAACCATTACATTGCAAAGTACAACAAACAAATGCCAGATAAAAAGAGAGGCCAATCCTAGAGTTAATCCATCAGTCCCACAGCCTACAAACTGGATGTGTCCCAAAATAACTTGCGGGGCTTTTGAAATATCATCACAGATGGACATTGCCAGTGATATTTGACACTGATATAATGCCTTTTGTCCTGAAGGATCCCTGAGTACTTCACAAGGTATGGGCCCAAGTCTCCACTCCTTCGCACAGGTTTTATGTCAGCATAACTCCACAGAAGTTCATGAAAAGTCAAGCCTCAGATATGTCCAATCATAATATCCAGCCACTTCTGAAGTGGGGGAAAGGGAGAAAATGTTGGCTAAGGATACCAGAGCAAGCAACTCTTACAAATGGCTTGGGATATTTAGGATGATATATTAAAAGCTGCTTAAGGGATTTAGAGACAACTCTTTGACATCAGTCGGGGAGTTGTGTGTCCCAGATTCTCTAGGAAGAGTTAAAAACCTCAGCATTAGTGCCTATGCAGACCTGACTAGACCTTAGTTTTTAAGGTCTCAGCCAAGACCAGTTGGAACTTAATGTATGTGTCTCAGCAGGATGAAAAGCAGAGCTATCCCTTCTCAGTCTGTGACAATCTCTTGGATTTGGTGATCTTCTGGCCTTTATCTAGTCTGCTCTAGAACATCTCTAAGTGATGTTTTTAACCCAGTGACTTCCTCCTTGACAAGTTGTTCTCTAAATGATCTCCCTGTTAGAAAGGGTTTCTAAATGTGTAACTTTAATGGGCCCTCTAGCTACAGGTTGTTGGTTGTTAGTTAGTTGTTAGTTTATCATTAAAGATGATAAACCTCGTCCGGGTAACATATGAACTGCCTAAGCTTTTGTCCAGAATGAAAGCTGTACCCACCTCACCCTTCACTCAATATGACATTCTGGGGTGCAATCCAGACCAGTAAGGGGGTATGTCCAGGGCCAGTGCAAAGATGTTTCGCACCCTAGGCAAAACTTCCACCTTGCACCCGCCCCCCTCCCCCGGTGGCAGCTTCCCGCACCCACTCCACCCTGAGGCGCCCCCCCTGTGGCAGCTCCCCGCCCCCCCCCCCCACTCCCCTTGGCCTGGGGAGCCATGCAGCAGCTCCCCCCCCTCGGCCCGGGGAGTCGTGCAGCAGCTCCCTGCCCCCCCCCATTGGCCTGGGCAGCCGTGCGGCAGCCCCCCCCCCTCCCCCGGCCCAGGGAGCCGTGCGGCAGCTCCCCACCTCAGCTCACCTCTGCTCCGCCTCCTCCCCGAGCACACTGCTGCTGTTCTGCTTCTTCTGCCTCCCAGGCTTGCGGCGCCAATCAGCACCCCCCGCCCCCATTACTTGCTGCAGGCGGCCCTTCCCGCGCCCCCCTACCCCAGCTCACCTCCACTCCACCGCCTCCCTGGAGCACGCTTTTGGCCACCTACAACCACTTGGCACCCTAGGCGGCCGCCTAGTTTGCCTAGTGGTTGTACCGGCCCTGCATGTGTCACCATCTGTCCTGCAACCTGGGGTGCCTTGCAATGCTTTGCTGCTGTGGCTCTCAACCTGGGCTCCTCACAAACAGCATGTAGGCCACACCCTGAGGGTCTGTATACAGCCACAGCCCTGGTCCAGCAATTCTGACCCTAGCAGCCTGTTAGCAAACACCAGCCACACTCTGGCTTCCAGCAGCCTTGGCTATTACATGCAGGGTGACCCAAACACTCCCAATCCTGAATTTTCCCCAAAAAACATGTGTTCTGCACTGTCTAGCCCTCTCAGACAGTCCGGATATATTATGTCCATTGCCCCTTTAAGGGGTTCAAGATACAACAGTTTGCCACCCTATATGGAGTTACCCGGACAGTTCACAACACTGGATTAGTTTTGTTTAAAGAATAAAACGAGTTTATTTTACTCCAAAGAGAGAGGTTTTAGGTGAGTACAAGTATTAAGGCTTTAAAGTCAGAAGTGATTTCAAGAAAAATGAAGATAAAATGCTTCGTAGTACTAAACTTAACAAATTAGATGAGGTTCAAGGTGAAATTCTTACCACAAGTTTTCATTAGCATTGCTGAACAATTTTCAGGTACAGATCTGCTCCCAAGGTCCAACAGCTGTTTCTTTTGTAATATTAGTTGAAAACAGAGAAATGGATAGGAAGAGATAACTTGGGGTGTTTTTGACCCTCACTTTTATAGTTCAGTCAAGCTTTGAAATGCATTTTCCTGAGTGTGACACCTAAATAAAGTCCTTTCCAGCCAACGGCAAGGAGACATGGAGTCTGGTGGAGGAAGTTCCACATTGTTTCTTTTTACCTGTGTATGCTCAAAAGCAGATTTGCCTCGTTACACAAATAGAAACAGCTAAGCTAAAACTGTAGCAGCTAGACTCCACTCTCTAAACACATTCTAAACAGACGAAAGAGTTGCATCACTCATGACTAACCATGCTCTCGAGTCACAAGTGCTATTACAAATGTTATTTCAGACTCAATTATTAAAACCTATTAGCCTAACATACATAGCTAGCATAGTAAACTACTGCACAATAAGCAAAAGTGGTCACCTTATCTCAAAAAAGATATATTGGAATTGGAAAAGGTTCAGAAAAGGGCAATAAAAATTATTAGGGATATGGAACAGCTTCCATATGAGGAGAGATGAATAGGACTGGGGTTTTTCAGCTTGGAAAAGAAATGACCAAGGGGAGATATGATAGAGGTCTATGAAATCATGACTGGTATGAAGAAAGTAAATAAGGAAGTAAAAAGAAAAGGAGTACTTGTGGCACCTTAGAGACTAACCAATTTATTTGAGCATAAGCTTTCATGAGCTACAGCTCACTTCATCAGATGCATAAAAGTGGAAAATACAGTGAGGATGTTTTTATACACACAGACCATGAAAAAATGGGTGTTTATCACTTCAAAAGGTTTTCTCTCCCCACCCCACTAAAGAAGTGTTATTTACTCTTCCTCATAAAACAAGAACTAGGGGTCACCAAATGAAATTAATAGGCAGCAAACCAAACAAACAAAAGTAAGTATTTCTTCATACAACGCACAGTCAACCTGTGGAACTCCTTGCCAGAGGATGTTGAGAAGGCCAAGACTATAAGAGGGTTCAAAAAAGCACTAGATAAATTAATAGAGGATAGGTCCATCAATGGCTGTTAGCCAGGATGGGCCGGGATGTCCCTAGCCTCTGTTTGCCAGAAGCTGAGAATGGGCGACAGGGGATGGATCACTTGATGATGACCTGTTCTGTTCATTCCCTCTGGGGCACCTGACTTTGGCCACTGTCGGAAGACAGGATACTGGGCTAGATGGACCTTTGATCTGACCCAGTATGGCCATTCTTATGTTCTTATAGGGAGAAGAAAATGGATTATATGGTAAACCAAGTCATTCTAGGATTAGTCTATGAGCTACTTCATCATATAGTTTGAATGTGCACAGGACAGCAGACTTTGAAGCAAGTGTTACAGAAATAGTTCTGGCAATTTTGGGGGGCAGTGGGGTCTTTTTACCTAATAGACATGGCTACCAGAAATTGGAAGGGGAAGGGGAACTATTAATGTTTTTCTTTCAGTTGCCCACTGAATTAATTAGGTACGTACTAGTTTGTCCAAGTGCAGAGCTTTCTCTCTTCCCCAGCAATCTGTTTGTTTAGTAAATATTAAAATTAAACCCTATGTTATGTGCAGGATTTACTACCCTGTTAACAAGAAATGCCTGAACATAGGAAGGAGAGTTTTAACTGGTTTGGCTGTTGTATTTTCCAAGCATCTGCACACAGAAGTATCTTAATGTTATCAAGTTCTTAGCCAATGTACACATCCTCAATTTCATATGTTTTACTTTAAAATCAGCATCAGCTGTCTCTGAAATATTATTGACAGAAGTGAGTAAGTCTTGGGAGAGTTGTAACATACAACTCTAACAAGTGACAGATGTCTCATCTGGGCCTTTCCCACCACCACCACCTCTGTAAGCATACTTCCTCCCCGCAGCACACACATTGCCAATGGGAACATGCTCCTTACCACGCACAACTGAATGAAACCAGGGCTGGCTTTGGACGCTCTTTCTTACTGTGGGTTTGTGAGATTGTTAGCAGAAGCTTTTCACCACAGGGTACATATACCACTGGCAGCCATTAGCCCCGTGTATGGCTACAGTAGAAAAAGCAAAGAGGGACTGGATACAAACAAAATGAAATAATATTCTTCCTGTTCAAGGCACAGTTTAGGCTCCCATGAGCACTTATCACTGATTGTTTTCTGGTATAAAGAATGGGTATAAATGAACTAGAAAACTAGTATTTAATGCATGTCCTTAGCTAAAAAATACTCCCCTCCCACAACTGGTTGAGTGTGTGTTGGTTGTCCAGAGGTTATTGCCTTCCACCTCACCCACGGCTTCATTCCAGTGATAAAGTAATTCCTGTATGTATTTTGGACCAAATTCTTAAGTTTTTACTCAGACAACTCTGTTGAAGCAAATGCAAGTTCTGCCTGAGTAAGCATCCCTAAGTTCTACTTGCACCTCTGCCACTGACTTGTCTTGTGATGTTAGGAAAATGATTGACCTCAGTTTCCTGTAATACTTACAAACACCAGCTAATGAATCCTCATAATACACCTGTAGATAGCACACTCAGAGCTCCTCAGATAAATGGTGGTATACAGACAGAGGTGCTGGGGGTGCTGCCGCACTCCCTGCTTGAAGTGGTTTCCATTATATACAGGGTTTGCAGTTTGGTTCAATGGGTCTCCGCACCCCCACTATAAAAATTGTTCCAGCACCCCTGGATAGAGAGACATATAAACAAAGGGTAGCTACCTCTCCTCATTCTCCTCCCACCCCCCAATGTTTTAACGCAGGAAGTTCCTTTGGGGTAAGTCCCCCAACTGGATTGTTAATAACTAGATTACTTTCAGGTTGTGTTTTTTCCTAGACCCAGTCTTCAATTTGACAGACCAGAGCATGCTCTCCTGATGCCATCATGAACAAGACAGAACCAGGGAGCTGACAGATCATTTTGTAGCAGAGGATAGGCTGAGACATTGCCACAAGAAAGAGATATTTCCCCCTTTGCTTGCTCCTCGGAAAAGCCAACCTGGTTTTCTACTAATAGCAGAATAGCATGAGGATTGATGGGGGCAGGTTGAAACCTGCTGAAGTGGGAAATGCACAAATGAGTTTAAGAAAGTGTGGAGGGTCCATTAACAGATTGGATAATTGTTCCTTTATATTTCGCACTGAAATTTGGGGGCAGGAGTTAGGATAGAGACTTAGTCCCCAGAGCAGTCCAGCTAGAGAGTGTCAGAGAGAAATATCGACTGCCACATAAAGAATGGCTCCCTACCACAACAACCTTGATTCAAGATGACTGCCTGTAGGGATCCATATTGTAGGTGAAGTGCATGAGCTCATAACTTCTGAATACTCATGTCCTTTGAAGAGGGCAGTGAGAATGGATCGTGCTGGTAATCGCCTCATGGTTGCTATGGTAAGTAATTACTTTCTTCTTTGAGCATAACCTGCAATGATTCCCATTGCAGGTCCAACTGGCAAGGAGCTTGTCTGAAGAATCTGAGTTGATTAAAAGACTGCACGACCGAACCCCATTGGAGGTTGGGAAGAAATAAGCAGAAATTTGAGGGGACATACACAGAAGCATTTAACTCCAGTGCTTAAGAGTAAAACATCTGTTAGAAACCCTGAACTCCCTGGTGCTATTACTAAGGTGGAACTGAAATAAGAGTGGGACTTATATCTAAATCTCATTCCTGTATTTTAACCACTTGATCATTTGTGTTCTAGGAATTAATTTTATAATTCTATTTTGGGATTTTGGTAATGAGCTTCATTCCAATGTATTATGATGTTACCAGAAAGCCTTTGCAAAATTAAAGCCTTATTACGTGCATTGTCTAATTCCCAGCAATAACATAGACTCCTTTTGGGGAATAGAGTAAAGTGCTGACAAACACAGTTGCAAGCAGTTAAAATATGGTCACAGATTTTTCCTTTTAATTTTAATGTGAATTTAGCATTTGTAAAAAGTACCAGCTTGCCAGGTCTAGAGTGAAGTTCTCGTTTCACCCACAGAATAGGTACAGCAGAGGCATGTCAGTACAAACTTTTCATACATGGATCCACCAGTGTGCCTCATGCCCAACCTGGAGGGGACCACCTCTAGACCCCAAAGAGTATTCTCTATATGTCTAATCTAATATCCATTGAAATCAATGGGAGTCTTTCCACTGACTTCACTCGGCACTGGATTGAGCTCTGAGCGCATTCATCCTTGGCCTGTCTGCACCAACTGCCAACAAAGTTGCTGCTAGTGCCAATGCTATCCGTTATGTGATCACCTGCCCACTCAAAACCGGTCTGACAAGAACAAACTCATGTCATAAAGGCCACAGAACGGCCTTGAGATGGTAACAACTTCTAGTCTACACTGACCTGGAATTTTCAACTTAGAGATGAAAGGCTCTCTCGCCAGTAACCAAGACCCTGACCCAAATCCTCCTCCTGGGGATTTTTTTCAGATGAGAAAGTAGCTCAATATAACTTTTTAAAAAATAATTAAATTTGTTCTAAAAAAAAATTTTAAAGGAATAAACTAAAACATTAGAAAGAGAAAAAATGAAGCTGTTGATAATCAGATCCTGTATGTAGCTTTATATGAGCTAAGCAGCTTGAAGCTCATATGAACGATCATCTTCATTTGTCAGCAGTCCTTCTAGCTCTCTGCTCTTGAATTGACTGCACTGTATCCATTCAAGACTCCAGTGTGTGAGCCCCTCAAGGGATGGATTATGCTAAGCTGGGTGCATAACACTATGAGCTATTGTAAAGTTTTTATGTTTCTTATGTTTCTATAAAAATTACTAAAATTCCAATAATAATTAATAAACGGAATACCGAACAGAACAAACAGCTATAGGAAATAGCTGTATGCTCAATAGGTTTCCACATAGGTGCATGGAGTCTGTCTGTGTGGCTCTCAGTGTTGGACAGGGGCCTTAGTTATTGAGAAGAATGATGTTAAGGAACAAAGAAGGTGAATGTCCTGTAATGAGAAGGCTTTAAAACAAGGTGATTTTTCTGCCTCCGTTTAAGTTCTTTGAGCTGTTGAAACATATTCTTCTCAGAGTTTGAGACAGAAGGGTCAGGTAGAGCAAACGTCAGTGAGACCATCCATCAGTACCAACAGTTTGGAGTCTTATGAGGAGATGAGACAGACTCTTTGGACAAGTGGATTGAATCATCTCTCCACAGGAGAAGCAAATAATGGCTTTCTTCTTTGACTTCTCTGCTTTTTCCACTCTGATAGCAATTGTAGAGAAAGCTAGTCAGAAAATTCTAGTCAGAGAAAAAAATTGATGGAGCTAGTTCCTGTTTCCTACCATGTGATAAAGCAGAGTGAGACCAGGGCATTCAGGAAACACAAGGTCAGTCCTAAAGTCCAAGACACCAAAACTTCCCAGTGTTTTCTTTGGTTCTCCTGCCTGCATGTTTCAATGACAGCTTGAGTTACAAGATGAACTTTGCAATTATAGAACTCTTCTTACTACTTTGAAACCTAGCATCAAAGGCTTTTCTGCTTCTCCAGATAGATCCCTGGAAAGAAGTATTTCTCATCAACCATAAGAAGCCAACTGTCATTCCCAACTGCCACAAAACCTCTTGACCCCCAACATTCCATCCCTTCTTCTGTTACCAGGGCCCTGACTGCCGTTCTCAAAAGCCATGAAATATTCTGATTAAAGGGACACCACCTATAAAACATTCGGGGACAGACCCTCACCTGATCAGCCTAGTTTCACTGAAGTCAAATTGAACTATGCTGAATTACACAAGCTGAGGAGCTAGCCATTTTTTGGTTTTTTGTGTGAATAGCAGAGAGGAAACCACTGTCCCTTCATGCAGAAATTTCTTCTGCTTCTGTGGCCCCAGGACAGATATGCACCTTAGGTAGTGGCCTGACACCTCTATCTCAAATGCAGCAAAAAACACCAGCAAACAGCTTCAAGTCCATCTGACCATGGTAAATTGGATTCTTGTTCTGAGCTGTACTCCTCAAAGAGCACTGTCCACACCAAAGGAGGTGCTTCTGTCCACAGAATAGGTATAACAATGGGCCCCACCAAGGCCTCAGTTTGGCAAAGCACTTAAGATTTACTGAATCTATCTAGCATGAGTCATAGAATTTAAGACCAGAACGGACTACCAGATCATTTAGTCTGACCTCCATAGACAACCAACTCCAACCACCACCGGCACACTGAACCTAACAACTGAAATTAGATCAAAACAAAACAGAAGTACTCATATGGCCCCCATTACCATAGTACCTGAGCACCTCACAATACCCCTGTGAGGTAGGGAAGTAGTATTATCTCCATTTTACAGATGGGAAACTGAGGCATGAGACTAAGTCACTTGTGCAGGATGTCTAGGATTGATCCAGGAATTGAATCCACATCTCCTGAGTCCTAGTCTAGCACCCTCGCCATTGGACCACCCTTCCTCTCAATTATTAGGGACTACTATGCCTCAGCCATGAGTCTGATTTTCAGTTGTGCTGTGGCTTCTTTATCAGCAAAAAGCAGCTCTAAAACCAACCCACAAAACTCTCCTGACTCCTCTCTCAAAACTCCTATGCTAGTGGGGGATTCTCCAATGGTGAAGAGGCAGGGCAGGATGCATGGGCCAGAAAGGGGCATGCCACTGTAAAGAATTAGCTAAGAAAAAAAGTGTAGATGAATCTTCCATGCACCCCAATGATCGCCAGCTACTATACTAGTCCCTTGAAGCCACTGGCAGCTGGTATTACAGGAGCCCTCCAGCTGCTCTGATATATGCACAGTCAACCTGTGGAACTTGTGCCAGGGGATGTTGTGAAGGCCAAAATTATAACAAGGTTCCAAAAAGAACAAGATAAATTCATGGAGGATAGATCCATCTATGGCTACTAGCCAAGATGTTCAGGGATGCAATCCCATGCTCTGGGTGTCCCTACCTTCTGATTACCAGAAGCTGAGAATGGGCGACAGGGGATGGATCACTTGATGATGACCTGTTCTGTTCATTCCCTCTGGGGCACCTGCCTTTGGCCACTGTCGGAAGACAGGATACTGGGCTAGATGGACCTTTGGTCTGACCCAGTATGGCCATTCTTATGTTCTTATGTATGTTGGGGGACCTGGCTGAGGGAGAGGTAGCTCAGGATCATAGCAGTGCAAAGGTGGCATGTTTCTTTATTGCTCTTTTATGATAAAAGAGCATATTAAGTCTTAGGCAATTTTAACATTCCCTCCCACTCCACCTGAGGGCTAGGAAAGCTGACACTGATTTCAGCTGATTATGATGTCACCATTCCAATACGGCAAATATTGCCAGTCTTTCAAGAAAAAGAAGTCAGAGCATGATATTTCTTATATTTCCAATGTAAAAAACAAATGGATTTTTAAAAAACAAAACAAAACTTTAAAGCTATGTACACAGAAACAAATTTTCCTCTGGAGTTCACCTTTCAGTACAGGTCAAATGTGTGCAGTTTGTCATCCCTGTGTGAATCAACTCCAACTGAATAAGACTGTTAATTAGCCTGCCTCTTTCCATAAGAGCTTGGGCTAAAGGAACTCCTGGTTACCATGAGCCAATCTGTCCTGTTTCAGAGTAACAGCCATGTTAGTCTGTATTCGCAAAAAGAAAAGGAGTACTTGTGGCACCTTAGAGACTAACCAATTTATCTGAGCATAAGCTTTCGTGAGCTACAGCTCACTTCATCAGATGCATACTGTGGAAAGTGTAGAAGATCTTTTATACACACAAAGCACGAAAAAATACCTCCCCCCACCCCACTCTCTTGCTGGCAATAGCTTATCTAAAGTGATCACTCTCCTTACAATGTGTATGATAATCAAGTTGGGCCATTTCCAGCACATATCCAGGTTTTCTCACACACACACCCCCCCCCCCCATCCACAAACCCAATCTCCTGCTTGTAATAGCTTATCTAAAGTGACCACTCTCCTTACAATGTGTATGATAATCAAGGTGGGCCATTTCCAGCACAAATCCAGGGTTTAACAAGAACGTCTGGGGGGGGGAGGGGTAGGAAAAAACAAGGGGAAATAGGTTACCTTGCATAATGACTTAGCCACTCCCAGTCTCTATTCAAGCCTAAATTAATTGTATCCAATTTGCAAATGAATTCCAATTCAACAGTTTCTCGCTGGAGTCTGGATTTCAAGTTTTTTTGTTGAAGAATTGCAGCTTTCATGTCTGTAATCGCGTTACCAGAGAGACTGAAGTGTTCTCCGACTGGTTTATGAATGTTATAATTCTTGACATCTGATTTGTGTCCATTTATTCTTTTACGTAGAGACTGTCCAGTTTGACCAATGTACATGGCAGAGGGGCATTGCTGGGACATGATGGCATATATCACATTGGTGGATGTGCAGGTGAACGAGCCTCTGATAGTGTGGCTGATGTTATTAGGCCCTGTGATGGTGTTCCCTGAATAGATACGTGGGCACAGTTGGCAACGGGCTTTGTTGCAAGGATAGGTTTCTGGGTTAGTGGTTCTGTTGTGTGGTGTGTGGTTGCTGGTGAGTATTTGCTCATCTGTCCTGCGCAGCAGCAGCTCCCACCATGCTCACTGCAGTGGACAGATGGCACTGCCACGCCAAGCCTAACACCCCAGGACATAGTCAATTAAACACTAGCAACCGAATGATGTAATAATGCTATATTGAATTCCCAGATGTTAAAACAAACCTAAAATAAGGTGACCTCAGCTTGGCCCCAGTGCCCCTCTTCTGCTTGTTCAGCTGTACTCACAGCTCAAGTACCCCTCTAGCTGTGCCCCACCTTTTGCCTTCCTCTCCAGTGACTGCCCAGCTCTGCTAAGGCTTAATGTCCTCCCCCTCTCACCCACCCACAGAGAATCTTGCGGTTGGGAGGGGGATGCTGAGCACACCAGGAGAGAGCATCCTTGTGCTAGGCGGGCAGAGCTGGAGGGGGGAGACGGAGCCACACGGGGAGGGGTGGTGGGCACAGGGGGGAGATGGAGGCAGTGGGGGCTGAGCTCAGGAGGAGGGGGGCGTGAAGCCTGAGCACACAGTGTGGGGGAGCTAAGCTCAGAGAAGGGGCTGAGGGGCGGAGCTCAGAGGGAAGGGGGATGGCGGCTGAGCACGGGGTGGGGGGAGGTGGGGCTGACCTTCGTGGATGAATCACCTTGCTCTCTCTCCACATCATTGTGATGCGCGCGAGCCGCACCGATCGCCGGGGCAACCGGGAGCAGCCAATCGGCTGCTTGTGTGCCCCTCACAAAAGCCTGCGTTGCGGCAGCTGGAGCCGCTGCTTCTTTTCTGCGCCAATCAGGAGGCGTCTGGTGCCGGAGCCCGCCGGACTGGTGCGGGTCGAGAGCCAATCAGAAAGGGCGGCGAGGGGTGAGGGGGAGGGAGGCGAAGGGGGTGTGAGTGGGATGAGCGGATCCGCGTGCCGAGCGGGTATAAGAACGGGAAGCAGGCGCGCGCCTCTCGCATTCCGTCTGCGGGCACCGACTCTAGCGCGCGCACCTCCCCCACCGATTTACCTCACCCGCCCGCGCTATGAAGACCAAGTTCTGTAACGGCGAAACCGAGCCCTCCCCGCTGGGGCTGCTGCTCGGCTGTAGCCCCGGCCCCGGGGTGGTCCTGCCCGCCGCGGGGCAGCCGCCGTCGCCGCCCACTCACCCTGAGGCCGACGGCAAGGAGCTGGCGGGGGTGCGGGCGCCGCCGCCGCCGCACCAGCCGCCGGCCACGCTGCCGCCACCTGAGGAGGAGCCCGACTCCCGCACCCGCCGCAAGGCGTATCTGTGGTGCAAGGAGTTCCTGCCCGGGGCCTGGCGGGGGCTGCGGGAGGAGCAGCTGCGCATAAGCCCCATCAGGTCAGTGCTTCCTGGGGGGCGGGGCAGGGACCCCGGGGCTACATCAGGGGTGCTATGGGGGGGCGGGGCAGCGAGTGAGGACCGGGGAGGGGGGCACTGTGGAGATGGGGCGGGTGGCGGGCGCTCTGGGCCTGAGGGGGTGGGGAGCCAGTTGGTTCCTCCTTCTCCCCCCCCCCCCCCGGGCCGGGTGACGGGCGCTATGGGGCTGAGTGGGCGGGGACCTTCTCCCACCTGCGTTCTCCTTCTGGCCTGGGGCACTGTAGGATGCAAGGGGTAGCCCCCCCCCCCCCACCCTCCGCATTTGTTGTGGGGCGGGGGGAAAGCAGGCAGGCTGAGCTCCTCAGGCTGGATTCTTCCTCCTCTCCCCCTCGCCAGGAAGACCAGCTGCAAGGTCAGCGCGGCCAACCAACCTAGAGTCCCGCGGGGACGGGGCAGGGAGGACCTACCTTCCGCTGTATCCTCCAAAGCCCAGGCGGCATAGGGGGCTGGGCAGCAGACATCAGTTGAAGTTCAGCGTTGTTAAGTCACGGCATCGAATCCAGAACCACAGTAAAGGGGGAGGGTCCGGCACCGTTACGTCTGTGGCTCTCCTCTGAGCCAAGAGGAGGTGCTCTGGGTGGTTACCAAAATATGTTTGATTCGTGGCTCAACAGGGGGTTTGTGGGAGCTCCTGCACTGCTTGTACAAATGCCTAGAAATGCTTGCACTCTATTTAGAACAATTTGAGTGTTTCAAACTTGTTCCTTGGTTTTTTGGTGTCAGTGGCTTTTTTCAGTGTTCAAAATTTCATATTTTCTTTTCATCCTGTAAATTGCAAATGGTAGTGCAAATCCCAGCATTGTGAGTCATCTTTAGGTTTCTGTAGTGCTGTGATTCAGCATGTCAGTTGGTTACCATAGAGTAACCAGGTTTGTATGGCTTGGATATGAAAATGGGGGCGTTATGAAGTGTGGATTCTTTGGTCAGCAACGGTATAATGTATTTTGAAACTGCTCTGAGTGAAAGAGCAGTATCTGTTTTTTACATCAGTCTTAAATAATTCCAAATGCCCAGTAGTTCTGACCATTATTGTGGTTTAAGGGTTTGCATTTTCAAAATCCACTATGTGAAAGGGATTTGTGACTTCAAAATTATTTGCCCAACCAGTTTAAAATATTGTAGGATCTTAATTAACTTTAAACAGTACTAGATTTCATTCTCTAACTGACCTTCAGGAGCTACGCTTGTACCTGAGCCCCCCTGGCATTGTTTGTGGCTCTAGAACATGTTCCATTTTTAAATGTTTCTCCCATCCTTGTTATGTGAAACCCATACAGAGCACTGATTATTCAGGTTAAATGGTGGAAATGACTAGACAGACTTGTTGGAGTATACAAGTATAAAATGAAGACTCTTCTTGAATTTGTTACGCTAAACTAAGATGGTGTCTGTTTTTTAACTCTTTATACAGATATGATCTGAGTCGGCTGTTTTCTATAATTAGTTATTTAAACATTAAAGGATCACAATCATTGTGGTTTTCTAATATTCTAACTTTACCTGTCCAAATAGCTGCGAATAGTCACCAGAATGACATTATCCAAAAGTCCTTTTGTTGCCAGTTAATAGACTAATCTTCCTGCTGTGTTGGATACTTATTTTACTCTGATCTACCCACTCCTGTTCTCCTCTTTCAGTCTGTTTCACCAACTGAGGCTAAACATTTCCATTTTGCCTCAGACTGTGGTGCGCTCTCCTGCATTTCTTGGAAGGTTTCCCTTTTGCCTTTGAGACAAATTATCCAGGTCATTTGCACTGGCAGCTGCTCTCAGGAAGGGGGCTGTGACAAAAAAACTTAAATTGTTGCATTTTGCTGGCCGGAAGTTGCACTCTACTGCCATAGAACCTCTTGGACTCAGTTTCCCTTTTAAGGAGAACATAGCCCTGGAATAACAAAATTGGGTACTCTGTTACTGGCTGTTGATAGAGAACTGCTGTAATGACACAGTGCATTCAAGATGCTCTGAGCACCATCATTGCCGGGAGGTGCTGGAGCTGGATTGGTCGTGTGCTTCGGATGAAAACTGATTCAATCACCAGAGTAGCAATAAGATGGACACCTGAAGACAAGCAAAAATGAGGCTGCC
This sequence comes from Lepidochelys kempii, assembly GCF_965140285.1. NCBI lineage: Eukaryota > Metazoa > Chordata > Testudines > Cheloniidae > Lepidochelys > Lepidochelys kempii. Next base: position 22,250,574 of record NC_136385.1, read on the forward strand.
TGAAAACAACATGGCGAAGAGCTGTGGAAGCCAAACTGAAAAACCTGGAGCACAGCTGGGAAACTTGAAAGATTTGACACAGTAGTGGAGGAGCTTTGACACTGCCCTCAACGCCAGCTGCATAGTAGCCAATGTGGCCTGTGGGGCTCTAGCAGTTTTGGGGTCTCTCCCTTGGCCCCACCTGCCACCCCCAGGTGCTTCCACTAGGCAATTTAAAATGGCCTGGGGCCCTGGCAGCATAGCAGAGCTGAGTGGTGTCTACCTGCTTGCTCTGTCTGCCAGCCCCTCCCTGTGGCCCTGGGGTGGGGCAGGGTTGTGCCTCCATGCACTACTCCTGCCCCAGGTGCCCCTGTGGCCAATAGGAAGCTGTGGAGGCGGTGTCTGGGGGCAGCAGCGCATGGAGGCCCACTGGCCCGCCCCGCCTTACAGTCCCAGTTAAGCGCCACACCTCTTGACTCTCTCCCAGAGCCTGCACCCTCTCTGACCCTCAAACTCTCTCCCAGAGCCTTAGGCAGGTGGGGGCGGGGTGGAGTTTGGGGCAGCATGAGTGACATTATTGGCCCACTGGGAGGATTTGAGGACTGGCACTGGCCCTAAGGTAAATTGAGTTTGAAATCCCTGCGTAATAGGATGGTGATGGAAAACGGCTACCAGTTTAGATATAGAATATATTGATCCTGATGTCAGGGAGGGTCAAAATATTGTGAATTGATAGCAGAGTGAACCACATTGCTCTGGTTAATTGCACAGCTTTTATAAAGCTGCAATTCCTATAAAATTTTTATATCAATTGCTTTTATGTAACAGAACGAAGTAATATGTGACAATGACAATCATGCCGTTTTTGCTCTGCTTTGGAAAACTGAGCAGAGACATTGGAGATGTTGCCTCTTGCAAAGGTGTTACTTTTTTCCCTATCTGTGGCCATTAATCAGAAGCACAAGGATGGTGTATGCCAACCTTTACTGAGTAGAGTAGCACCTCTCTACAGGCTGACAGAGGAGTCCGTTTGAAGTGCCAAATCGTACGGTGCCACAGAAGTCAATTAATTGAATCTTGTTGCCTTTTCACATACCTTTTTTTCATAGTCCTATTGGAATTGTATTCAATAGCTGTAAATACAGCTTTAAGTGACTTGTGTCACAAGGAACGCCTTTATTGGTCTCCTGTATGATGTGCCTTGATTAAATCCTTCAGAGATGAAGTGCATGAAACTATTGCCCTTGCAAAACAGTCGAGTCAAGTTCAACCTAAACAAGTTAAATGGGGTAGCACAAGGATTCCTGAGCCTTGAAATAGTGTCACCAGTAGAGCACCAGACTAATACACTTCAAAATCAGTCATTCATGTAGGAATTGTCCTTCACCCTGGTTTTGTATTCTAGAAGTAACTTGAAAGGACCGTTTATCCTAAGCTCTGGTCAACACTACAAGTTTAGGTTGAATTTAGCAGCAATAGGTGTATTTAACCCTGCACCCGTCCACACGACGAAGCCATTTTGGTTGACTTAAAGGACTCTTAAAATCAATTTTTGTACTTCTCCCCAACAAGGGGATTAGCACTAAAACTAACAACGCTGGGTCGAATTTGGGGTAGTGTGGATACAATTCAACAGTATTGGCCTCCGGGAGCTATCCCAGAGTGCTCCATTGTGACTGCTCTAGACAGCACTTTCAACTCGGATGCACTAGTCAAGTACACAGGAAAAGCTCTGGGAACTTCTGAATTTTGTTTCCTGTTTGGCCAGCGTGACGAGCTCATCAGCACAGGGGACCATGAAGTCCCAGAATAGCAAAAGAGCTCCAGCATGGACCGAACAGGAGGAACTGGATCTGATCGCTCTATGGGGAGATGAATCCGTGCTGTCAGAACTCCGTTCCAAAGGATGTAATGCTAATATATATGCGAAAATCTCCAAGGGCAAATGCAAGGTGTTTACAATGCTCACAACTACAGCGGTGATCGGAGCAGGCTCCCGCTTGCAGTGCTATGGCATATGCATGGGCAATCCAGGAAAAAGGGCAAGAAATGATTATCTGCCATTCCTTTCACGGAGGGAGGCACAGAGGGGTCACTGACTACATGTACCCAAAACCACCAGTGGCTTCCTTGTCAGTTATCTCAATTTTTTTAATTAATAAAGAAAATGCATGGTTTCAAAACAATAGTTACTTTATTTCGAAGGGGGGAGGGCGGTTTGCTTATGGCGAATTAAAATCAACAAAGGTGGTGGGTTTGCATCAAGGAGAAACACGCACAACTGTCACTCTATAGCGTGGCCAGTCATGAAACTGGTTTTCAAAGTCTCTGATGCACAGCGTGCCTTGCTGTGCTCTTCTAATAGCCCTGGTGTCTGGCTGGTCAAAATTGGATGCCAGGCAATTTGCCTCAACCTCCCACCCCACCATAAACATGTTCCCCCTTACTCTCACAGATATTATGGAGCACACAGCAATCGGTAATAACAATGGAAATGTTGGTTGCGCTGAGGTCTGACCAACAGCGCCAGCGAGCTTTTAAATGTCCAAAGGCACATTCTTCCACCATTCACACCTGCTCAGCCTATAGTTGAACTGCTCCTTACCACTGTCCCAGGCTTCATGAGCCATGGGAGTAAGGGGTAGGCTGGGGTAGGTATGACCACGTGGTACTGCCAGCTGGGAGAGCAGCCTGAGGCAGAAGCTTCCAGTTCGCAGGATAGCAGAGTTGCAGCGGAAGCGGTGGAGTGAGCAAAACACCATTGAGGATGGCTAGCAGTGCTATGGAGTCTGCGTGGTTAACCCAGGAAAAAAGCTGCAAAACAATTTTCTGCCGTTGCTTTCATGGGGGGGGGGGGCGGCAACTGACTACATGTACCCATACCACCCATGACAATGTTTTTGACCCATCAGTCATTGGGAGCTTAACCCAGACACTAGCCATGGTACTGCGGACACATTCTGCTGACTTAATGGACTTTGTGGGGACACACACAATCGACTGTATAAAATCGCTTCTGAAAAATCGACTTCTATAAAATTGACCTCATTTCATAGGGTAGACATACCCTAAGACCAGTAAACAGACTATACCATTCTCAAGGGCTTTACAAGGGAAGTAAACATTAACAGTTTGTTTTATGTTAAATGCTATTTGGAGATGTAGGTAGACCTAGTGTTGTAGTCATGACTCTACATGATCTATTTTTGCTCTTCATTTGATCTCCGTTATCTTTATTACTTTCTTCTCCCTGCTTACCTGTATGGTTATAAGTTGCCTAGTCTTCCCCCCGCTACATACTTCCCTGGATACTTGCCAGACCACCTGGTCCTTTTTTCCTTAAACATAGGATCTGGTTGCTTTGTACCATGTTTCCTTGGATATTTGTTTCCCACTGAAGATTCTGGTTCCAAAGGATTGCTGCTGTTTTCTCTATGTAATTAGCAGCCCCTGTAGAAGCACACAGGCTAGCTGCTTCTCAGTGGTGGCTTTTTTAATTTAATTTTTTATTTTTTTAGTCCTTCATCACAAAGGGCATAGATATCTGTAAAAGCAGCTGAAAATAAGTAGCTAGTGCTATGTGAGTAGCTAGCTCTCTGCAGATAAGTTTAGGAAGTGCTGATCTACACAGCTTTTTTTTGTGGGCCTCTGACATTCAGACTCCTAGGATCCCATTGAAGGAAAACTTGAGCAATACAATATGACCAGGTCTACCATGCTGTGCTTTTCCCAGACCTCTGAGCTTTTGGGCATCTGAAAGAGCTGTACCTTTTTAGATAGTTGTGAGATCATGGCATGACATACACAAAGTATTGATTTAACTTAATTGGTGTAATACAGCGCAAATTTTAAGGGACATAATGAAGTATAAAATGTAGTTTTTAGCCTACTACTTTATCCTGGTCACCTTTTTTGAAAGATGAACCCATATTACCACTGTCAACAATTATACTCCCATCAGTATTATACTATTTTTTCTTTGCTGTGAAGGGAAATTCCTGATAATGCTGATAGGAGAGGCAATAATGAAGACCTGTTGCAGAAAAGCAATATTATAGAGACAATGTGGGGTGAGTGAATAAGCTTTTTTCCCCCAAAAAGCAAAGTGGAACTGGGAACCTTTAAGTATTACTAAGTAATGTTCTGAAATCTGTGGGAGCCAAAATAAAGGCTATAGTAATATGTATTGCATGCTAACCTTTTCTAAAAGATTAATTATCTGTCATCTTCTGCCAAAATTTGATACTGGTGCACTTTACTAAGTAGTTCCAGGATACTGGCACAACCACTTAAAGGACTGCAGGATTTCCTAAACACCTTATCCAGCTAAAATATCAACCATGATTTAGCAGTTTTTTCCAAATGCCTGTATAAGTTCCTGTTCCTAACAAGTGCCTCAGCCATTATTTGTTTAAAGCTCAGTTGTGGTCTGAAAATGAATACTAAATAATGGCAGCATAAGCTACTCTGTTTGTCTCAATTATTTCCTATCTGGTGAACTCAGTTAAAGTAAAAAAGATGGATTTCTAATTGCTGTCCCAGCAAACTCAACCTGGGATCCTGAAGTCAAACTTAAGCTCTTTCTCCATGTTACCAGTAGAAAAAGGTTCCACAGGCCAGATTTTGCCCTCCATAAGTGTTGCACAGGTATCTTCAGTGGGTTTGCACAAGTGTAACTGGTCCTGCAACTGTAACTTGGTAATCAATTCTTAGTCATGCTCAAGAATGATTTGAAATCACCTCACTAGACTACTAGATCTACAGTGCTCACAAGTCAAAAGTAACAATGCATTAATCAGCCTGTTATGACTCTATTATATGCAGGGAGCATACCTGTTGAGTAAGAATGAACTATATTTAGTCACGTTTCAGGGTAAAACTGCATTTTAAATAAGACTCGTTAATTAAAGCTAAACTGAGAGAATAACTTATGTTGCATACTGGAACTTAAATGGTTGAACCAATTTATTTCAGTTTTTAAAAACAAGGTTCTCCTGGGCCCTTCTAAGCCATTTCAGCACACTGGAAATATTAAAAGATAAGACTAATAGCAAGTGGAGTATGTGGCGGTAGCTGGCTTCTTTGTAAAACACCACTGTCATAAAGACCTTTCTTTGAAATGCAGTACTTCAGACATTATGAAATTTTGTAATGAACATAGCTTTATGCATTACAGGTAAGAGATGATGCCCATCTGTAATCACAACTGCAGGATTTTCATAGATTTCAGTTATCCTATGATTCTATTTATAAGTGACATCAGTTAGTGTTCTCTTCTTTCCCTCTCAATCTGCTTGCTGCTGCCTTATGAATAATTTACTGGGTGGGAGTATGACATCAGAATTAGAGGGAGGAAACAGATATGTATGGCTGTCTTCAAGGTAATCAGATCACTGATTTACATATTAGAAACAAGTAGGCAATGTAGTGGTAAATTCTTCTGTAGTACTTTTTCACTTGAAATAAGTGAGCATAAATGGGGTATGATATGAGCAAAAGTGTTCAATCTTTTTTATCTTGAAATGATTTAAAGGAGGAGGTTCAATTTACTATATAAAGGTACTGGATATCCAGGATGTTGCCAAGATAATTAAATGCTTGAAGGCTTTCAAAAGATGAACTTGTAATTGGGGTACACAAAGCAGTATTAACTCCAGGATAGCAAAGCAATGGGATCTTGCTGACATGGGAGAGAACCAGAAGTATACTGACATTTTCCCCTTGACAGATACCTGTCTAGCTATAACTAATTGAGGTACCATATTTAAATTTGACTAGATATTTAGCTTAAAAGTATGCTAACTTCCTGGGGTGCCTAACTCAACTTTCATTTGTTCACCCAACATCTCAGTTCTTTGTGGCTCTTGTGATTTATCACTGCAAACTGACCACCATCTTCCTTTCTGAGCTTTTGCATGTTTCCCTGATGTCTTCGATCATATATTAGTATACTACCTAGTAGGGATGAGTAGCTATGATAATATAAACACTTTAAAAAATGCCAGGCTTGCTCATAGAGATGAATCCGTTTGCAGGTACAAGTGCCAAACTACAGCCCTCTGAGCCATCTGACAGATGGCAACTATTATCTTCCTTTTGGAACTATTACAATTGACAAACTTATCACTCTGTCCCAACCACAAGGAACAAAAATAGCCCTAGACACATCTATCATTTTTAGCTGTCCCATTCACGAAGCTGTGAACGAATTCTAACATTTTCAGTTTTCATCCTTTGACCTGCCTAGCTTAATCAACCTTCTTATTCCATTTTTCTTTGCCTATAAAAGGGGCTTCAAACAAATATTCTGCTTGCTATTGGACCACCAACAGAGGAAAATATCACTCCAGATGTATTTCATTTCCCCTCTATAAAACTATCGTCATAGTTGTAGGCAGTATTGTCTCCTCTGACGCTGTTGGTTACTCTTTAAATACAAAAATAACATTTAAAGATGCTATATGAAGATATTTTATTACTGGACTTCATAAGACCTAACACCACTGCAACCATAGGTACAGACCATGTAAGTCTAGTCTGTTTGCACAATGAGCTGACATGCAATAACACTAAATTGTTGTCCGTGGATAGTTAAATAGGTATTTTGACTGATCAACCTGTGCTGGAAGCTTTTGTTCAAGTAAAATTTTAAACTATTCTAGTAAAAGGGGTACAAACTGAAAACCTGGTTCTTTAAAACACCCAAAAAGGAACCTCTAAGATTAATCATATCATATGGAGAGCATATAGTAGAGATGTTTCTTTCACAATCTCTTGTAACAGGTGCTAGTCCCACTACAGTAGGGCTCCCCAGATGAATATTCAGCTAGCTAAACTGAGAGCTAGTGCAAATCAAATTTCAGTACGTTTTAGATCTACAGGTTTCTGCATATGAAACTACCATGTGACGCTTACTTTTTTACTATGGGTAATCAGGGCCAAAATCATGCAATTTCTTTGGAGTTCTAATTAAACCATTAATTGATGGTATCCTTCAATACCTGATGTTACAAGTAAACAAAGGGAGAGAGCATAGTACACAATCAAGTTCGCAGAAGCAAATGAAAACTCCTGCAAAACTTCTGTGTTCATAACTGCATGTCTCTTGTGATAAACTGACTGAACTTTTTTCGGTGCCTGTTAAATCTAATCTCTTCATAAGCACTAAATCTCCAGAAAGAATAGTACAGCTTAGAACAGCATCATTTTAGCTACTGTGGGAGAAGCTCATTAAAATGTCAGTCCTGACTTGCACCATATCTACTATTCTGCTCATGAGCCTTTCCACAAATAGATCCTGTTGCTGTTCACTTAAATAATAAAATGGCCTTTGAAAATGTGGAAAAGTCTTCATTCCTCAGGCTAGATTCCAATGATTTTCTTCGGCAGAAACACTATCCCACAGTAATAAGTCAAACACCTATTTTTTTCTTCCCCCTCAAATAAAAAGGTAGATTTCTGTCCTATACCGCTTCTAATGGCAAGCTATTATCAGCAGTCTTAAAAAAATTTTCTTATTGATTTGTGATTTAGTGATGTGCTGAAGAGTTTGAATTTAGTCTGCATTTAGATCAGGTCACTTATTCCAGATCTGACAGTCCAAAGCCTTGAAATATGTAATAAAGCAGGAATCTGCTCTTCACGGATATGAGACATGAGAAGAATGATCAGTTTTCTGATTGCCTTTCTTTTGTTAGAGGTGGCCTTAGCAACATGCTGTTCCAGTGCTCGTTACCTGACACCATGGAGACGGTTGCAGATGAGCCACGAAAAGTTCTCCTCCGCTTATATGGCGCAATCCTACAGATGGTGAGTACATAGAACATTTTGGGCGTGGGAGGGTTTCTATAGTTTATATCTGGATAATTATTTCAAGAGACTTAAATGATCAGTGTCAAGGCAAGTGTGTTCCACTCTTATTGTTGGGGAATGTTTTTTGGTGGTGGTGGGAATAGATTTCTAGTTTCAGTTTCTGTTTTAATTTGTCGTTGCCTAGAACTTGTACTCCTTTCTATACAGAAATCCTGGCTTGTGTCTATCAGCTGAAGGCTCATTTGCTGTTGGTTTGGTCCATAATGTTTATTTCTGGTATTAAGAGTTTGGAGTGTGATATTCCAAAACAAGGTATAAAATCTGCTGCTGTGTAATCTATAGGAATTTCTTTGGCATCATTAAGATTTCAAAGGACTAAACAATTTGTAAATCCTTTAAATCTTAGCCTCACTTTCACAAACCCTTCTGAGGTTTAAGTTGAAGCTTTGTCAAACATACTTTGAATAGTCTTCAAGCATTTTGTAGAGACCTGTGCTGAGTAGGTGTCTATTATGGTTACTGTAAAACCTATTGATGTACAGTATTTAATAGCATTAAAACTTCGGACACAAACATCCAGTACCCTGCAGCTGTCACATTCTGAAATACAAGTTTTGGAATGAATGCTAGGTGTGACAACTGCTATAGCAGCTTACTAACATGGAGCTCTTTATCAAACATTCTTTCAGTATTGCTCTCATTGCCAATTGGTCAGTACCAAGATTAAAACCCCTTTTAAAGATTGACAGAATTATGTGGCAATATTTATAGAAAATTAACAGGTGAACTTCCAAATGGCATATACAAAACACTTTGTAAAGGTGACCTATTATAAAATTCTTAACAGCTATAACTGCATAACTATGGAACAAATTTTAACCTTATCTACCTTGCTTGACACGTCACACAATAATGTTCAGTTTTTCCCATGTGATTGAAATTTGTCTCTTACTGATCATTAGTTGGTGGCAATTTCCTTCAATTCCCAATCATTTCCTTGGAATAATCTTCTGAATGTTTTATTACATCAGTTAATTATTGAAAATGTAATCCATGCTTCCTTCTGTGAATTGACCAGAAAGTGATAATAGCATCCAATTAAACCTGAAGGTGTCACTTAACTAATCACAAAATGCATCTTATATACACAACCTAAAAATGAGATTCAGGTCCTGACTTTGATTGCTGAAAGCCTGGACCATCGTTCATTTTAAAGGGTTTATTCTTTTGGCCCACTGTAGCAAAGTATTGCGGCAACAGCCATAAGATTATCCACTGGTCTGAAACCACCCAGGCACAGCTGGATGTAAATTAAGAATTCAGTCTGCATTTGGCTTAACTGAATACTGTCTTTTTAATAACTTTTTTGTTTTAGTTAAACCTTCTGAAAGAGAACCGGTTATTTTTAAAAAACTTAATCCATAGTCAATTTACAAAATAGGCTATAGAGATTGATACTAGTATAATTCAGTAAATGATTTTCACAATAGAATAACTTTATTTAATGGCTTTAATTTTAGTCGATCTTAAAATGTTTTTAGTACGAAAATGGACTGCAAAACATCTGTATTTGAGTAATGGAAGGGCAGAACATCTTTTTTTAATAACAAGAGGCTTTGAATGTAATTATGCATTGAAAAAGTTTGGAAAAACAAACTACAAATACTAGAGCTTAGTCACCTGCCTCCTTCCCTCGGGGTTTTTTCTTGACTTACCTCTTTTCTGCCCTGTTCATAAAGGAATCAAAACAAGATTTTGGGCTTTAAAATCTAAGAACTAATTTGTGTAAATTGGTTAAATCATTTGAAACTGTGCATTCAGAACTTTTCTAACCTTTTTCATCTTGGTGTTGAAGGATCTTTTGAGATGTCTAACTTCCTTTATTTCCATAGTGGCAGTGAAATGACTGCTCTTGTTGGTGCAGTTCACTAAGGGTTAAGTAAGCAGAGAAAGTCCCAAGGTAAAACTTTCAGATTGCATTGAGGTTCACAGTTTCTGTCGACCAACATTTGTCTCTTCCAGCACCTACATCTTAAACTCAAATTAAAAGAAGCAAACTGCTTTTTTTTTAATTGGGGTATTTTGGAACCCTCATTTAGGATTGTAGTTAATTTCTGGTGGCATAAACTAAAATGATTAAGCATGGTTAAAGAAGTGAACAAAATTCTTCCCTTTTTTAGTGATTAAAAAGTAGCACTTGCTCAATTTTAAATAAATAGAAATAGTTAAGAAGTTCCTCAGTTTTGGGTCCTAACACTAAAATTATTTCTCTAAAGACCCAGTGATAGTTTTAGAAAAATAAGTCACCACTTGTAAGTTTTAACTCGTTTTGCCGCCTTTGGAATAGCAGTTTTGAACACTTGTCAGTTTCAATTTCTGTTGAAATTGGTGGTGCACAAAGCAAGCTATGCTAGGTTCCCTCATTCAGTGAAGACTGTATTCATAATAAATAAAAAAGGAGTGAAACACAGAAAAGTAGATGACACTGACTTTTTAAATGAAGGATACTGGCACCTTTGGGAGAACCATTTGTTGCTAATAGAAAATGATCCCAGTTTGCTTATTATGAATTTTGGAAGACACAAATGTCAGTACATATAACTCATCAAATATAAACCATGCCAGTTGGTTAAAGCTGCCACACAAGGATAGCTTTGTCCTTCCTCTGTCATAATAGTTTATATGTTTAAGAAATTTTCTGTGTGCATGAATGTGGGGTGGAGGGCGGAGCTGAATTGGCTTGGCCATTATGAATGGTCTCACTGGCATGGATGTTTATACACATCAAGGACTTCTCTTGAGTATATCCTTGAGCAGATCTTTATTTTATTTCTTAAACAGGACAAGTATTTGTGCTTGTGAAAGGTAAAAATACTAACCACATTAAAATTGAAGTGTTTGAGGCACAATGCAGATATGTCACATACATTCAAAGTAAACTAATGCCTTTTGCTGCTTTTTTTCTCATTTCTACCCAAAAGAGCTAAATTGTTACGGGAGCATTTAACTTTAAAACCTCTCAATGCAACCAAGTGACTATTGAAGTGTTGTCTATCTTGGTGTGTAAACTATTGAACTGAAAGATTTGCTAAAGTGCACTTAACATTTTGGACTTTGAGACTAGATTTCATATGCAGAACATTCTAATATTATGTGCTGTTTTCCTATTTAAATTCAGAACTAAATCTCCCTCAAAAGCTCCCACATTATTACAACAGTTGGTACTATAACTTTCAACTTAATTTTTTTATTTATGTACGTTTACCTACCAAAAGATGACTGGAGATTGATTCACATTCCCACTTTTTCTGTCAAAATAAAAGCATTAACTCAGCATTACTGGGGCTTTACATTGTTTAACAGCCAAAACAAATTCCTACATATAAATGAAGACAAGACCTGGGAACTCTAATGTTCTATCTGGTCTCTAACCTTTCATTCAAGCAAACAATTGAACAAGTTAAAATGCTTGCCACATTTCTGTAGAAAATTGTTCCATACCTGCCTTGCTGCCTTTTATTTTTTTGTAACTAAATAAAATGCAGACTGCTGTGTAACTGTAATTATCAATGTTTTCTGTGATTGTTGCTGTTTTTAATGTCTGTTTGTAGCATGGAATAACTACAAATCCCTGGCACTGGCAGATAGCTTGAATGAAGCCAAGCACCTCTTACAGGGGATATATTTGTGTTGGGTGGAGTTAAGGGTGTTCTGAGGGTAATGTACCACTTTAGTTGTATATGCATGTGTTCTCTGCTGCAGGCTTGCCCATGCGATCGTGCCTAGAGCACTCTGGTTTCCAGGTGACAGACACGATTCACGGTATAGTATGAGATCTCTGAAGTTGGAGCATTCTCTACAGCTTTCATTTTTTTTAGTTCCAGGTTTTGATATGTTTAGAAAATAGTAAAACTTAAGTAGAACAGCTAGTTTATGCTGTCTAAATATGTAAAGAGTAACTACAAATACCAAAATATTGCACAAAATATTCCCCATTCCTTTCTTCTGCTCCCTCATTAGAGAATGGTAACTTTGTCTGAAGTCAAGAGGATTAGAGATGTCTTGATATAAGGCAGAGTTCCTATTGCAGGTCCTAAAAAATAACTAACCAATTCCCAGTTGCTAAGATTTAGATGAAGTTACTCTGGTCTCATTTCATTCAGATTTGCCTAGGTACAAGGACACACACATAACACAAGCTATAATCCTTTTCAGGTGGAACTCAATGTCTGAATCAATATATTACATTCTGCTTAATAGAGAGCTCTGGGCATCCCTTTTACCAGGTAACTTACACATCAATTTTCACCATCTGACTTTAGAGTCCAAGGAGGACTTCAGGTTTCTACTGGTACTTGGTAATGAGTTGTACTGACCAGATTTCAGGGTTTAAAAATGTTTCCATTCTGTGACTCAGTATGCATTTAACTCTTTTGGTCACTTGAAACAGTCACCAGCAATGGAGTAAATCCACAAAGTTGCAGGTTCCAGTGCTAGAAATGAGCTTGCAAACTAGGAGCTGGGGACCATTGCTTAAAGCATAGCAAATTTCACTACCCTCAGGCTTGTGCTGACCAGCTCACTTCCTCCAAAGACTCAGGGTTGTGTTAATTCATCTTCCAATAGAAGCCAGCTTGTCCAGTAAATCCTGGGGTGTCAGGATGAAAATGCAGAACTTAAATTCTCCTTGTCAAACTGGCATATGTGATCAGTGTAGATAGATGTAAACCAGTCATGTTCTTAACACTTAATTAACAGTGAAACAATCTTTGCCATCGAACAGCAAGAAACCTTCACATAGGTCAATAGATTCTGTATAGGGTTGGAGTGGGAAAAATTTAAAGATTAGTTACTCAAGATCAAGGGTCTGTTGGGAGGGAGGGGAATCACCTTTGGCTACCAGCTCTAAAGACTTGCAGCAACTTTTCTACCCCCACTTCCCCTCCTACCTGCATCTTAGTATTAAATAGTTGTCCTCACTGGCACCTATTAACCTTGAATTTATTAGGTTTACTTTTAATCTGTTTTGTAAGCAAACTCCTTTCTGCAATAACAAGAACACTAGTATACAGTCCTACTTCAAGGAATGGCCCACCACCTTAAAATGGATTTCAGAACATGTATATGTGCTTTCCAGTTAACAAAATATTTCCCTACAGAAATCTTGGGAGCCAGTCCTGGTTCTCTACTTCAAATAGTTCATCACTTCTAAAAAAATCTCTTCATTGCTCTTAAAGCAAACATAAGATCAATAGCATTGACTCTTATAAAAACTAGAGTTGAGCTTCTGATAGCTTGTGAAGTGAGCTCTATTATGGGAAAAATGCATTCTTGATGGCTGTTTGGTCAAGAGTAGGAGAACTACATGCACTGTCTGTTCGCTAACTGGTGGTGCAAGAAAATAATTGTCTCTCAAACATTATTCTTACAGGTGACTTCCTGATCTCCATTAAAATGAGTTTTTCTTAACCTCTAATATCTAAGCCTTAAAGAAACTTTTCTCACAAAAAGCTCAGTCCAAAAGTATTCACTAGTTACAGATCCTCCTTGTCAGACTATAACAGGAGCTTTATCTAATTTTGCACCATGACTAGATGGACAGCCATCTGTGTACTACTCCACTCTAACCCTCTATTCATAATTGCAAACGATTAATTTCAGAACTTTCCACATTCCATCTTCTGCCTTGCTTGAACACTTCTAACATTTTGTGCTGAGGTAACAGAAAAGAAGGAATGCTGCAGAAGTCTCGTTTTCTGATGAATCTGCAGTACACATCCATCATTACTTTCTCCTAAAGATATAGTACAGTAGATGCCCTTAAGATTCTCAGGCACCAATCTGAAGAATAGTAATACAAGAGTACTGACCAATCTCTTGATACTGGTATGAACCAAATAAATTGAAAGTGATACCTATTCAGGTCTTGGAAAAAGCCATCTAATCCACTTAACTTCTGATAAACTGAACCATTCTAGGAGCATCATGAAGCAGGAAAGACTCCTGGATGGTGAGTAACCCTTGGCTGTTCCAAGAATATTGACATAAGATGCAATAGTGATATTGACATAAGACACACTTTTCAGAGGAGTCCTTTTGTACAAGGCTTAACATTATTGCTTAATTACACATTAGGCTCAGTGGGTGTTTAAGACTAATTAATTTCATTGGAAGGAATATATGCTAATTTAGTAGCCTTCATATTGTCTGCTAGGAGCTTAGTACCTTGGTGGAATAGGAAGTACTTTCTGACAGATTCTTGATTATATCAACTACATCCTTGCTGTAACTTTTGAAATAAATACTGTAGCTGTATTGTTTGTGTAAATCATTAGTTTGCTGTGTGGTACTTAGGGCAGATGGTGATTAACTTGTATTTTGTTCAGTCCACACTTCCACCCTTGGTACAGATATGATGTTAGAGCTTTGGAACAGAAAGGTATACTCATGGTTCCATTAATCAAATGTTTCTGTTCACATCATGAGATGGAGGCTTCCTTTATGGGCCTTCACAGTTAATGTGGTTTGAATACACAAACAGCAATGTTGCAGCAGAATTGCAACATCAGTAGCAGCCACACACAAAATGCTGAATAGAACTAAGCAAATATTTGCTTGTTTCCTTACCTTCAAACCCTTTAAGAGACTATGGTTTTTATTCCCATTTGCATTTTAAATGTGCAACTTTATTAAAAGCATGTGCCACTGAGGGTTCAGCTGCTGAGGGCATGACTTGTTAATGTTTTGAAATTGCTTTATGATAGCATTAACAAACATAGCACAATGCATTACGCATGGAACTGAGTGTTCGCTTGTATTCAATTTAATTGAGGCATCTTATGCTTGTTCTCCATATATACACACCATTTGTTTGAAAATTTAAGTCCTAGATTTACAAGAACCTACAGTACATGTAACAAATAGGATACACATATAGTAGAGCTTAGTGATTAAACTAGATAAACTTTAGTATTTGTGAAAGCTAAAAGGTGATCTGATTATCTAGATATAGCAAAGCAGGTACTCTGCAAGCTTTCTATTGTAACTCTGCCACTACTTCTCTCTTCATTCAGACTTGTATGTAATCTGACTATGATGTATCTAATGATAGGTCTATATTTTAAAAGCTGCCGCAGCACAACTAGAGCTGTGCCGCTGTATCACTTTAGTGAAGATGCTACTGTGCTGACAGAGCTTCTTCCATTGGCATAGTTAATCTCCCTCTGCAAGAGACAGTCACGTTGATGTGAGAAGCACTCTGCTCAACATAGCACTGTCTATAGCAGGGTTTAGGTCAGTATAACTGCGTCACTCAGGTGTGGATTTTTCACAGCCCTGAGTGATGTAGTCATACCAGTGTAAGTTTGTAGTGTAGACCTGGCCTAATGTCTTCACTGTTAACTTTACTTACAGGAGGGATGTTTTCCAAAGTAAAATGTACATAAATATTTTTAACATTAAAAAGATTCTTCTAAATATTCAATAACAAATCAAAATTCTGTCTGAAATACTGGAAAATATTTGGCTTCCAGTATATTATGGGAGTGGCATGATCTCAATGGCACATCCTTTTGAAAGCTTTGGAGTGAACTACTGTATGCAGTGAGATAAGAGTGGTGTGGTCAGATGTTGGAAACTAGTGTTGTAGATATTACTGATTAAGTCAGTGGAGAGTTAAATAGTTAACTGTAGCTGGTTTTATTTACTCCCTCTATTCTGGTGGTTGCTGATTATGTTGGCTTTCATCTTCTCACTATCTAATTTTTCTCATTTATAGAGGTCCTGTAATAAAGGAGGATCAGGACAGGCTCAGAAGGAAAATGACTTGCAGGTAAGTGTAATAACTCTGGTTAATTTTGCATTTCATAGAGATGAAGATAGGAGCACATTTGTCTCCTGTGTGCTCATAATTTCAGACAGTCTAATAGCCTGTCTCAACATGGGTATGTATGACCACTGTTGCTCTTGGAATTGTCTCCCTTTCTCTGAGCCACTGATCTACGAAAATGGAGGTAGTTCAGCTATTTGCTGTCTTTCCCAATCTTCTTTCCTGTATCATTCCAGTGCTTTTAGTTAAAATGCCAGAACTTGGACTCCATTTTCTGTCTGCATGCCAGAGATTTGTGACTTGAATAACACAAGTCCTATGCATTGTCTCAGAGTTGTCAAAATGTTTCTTGCATGTAGAAAAATCCTCCATGATGTTTTTTCAAAATGGAATTCTCTTATATAAAAGATATCATTTGTGCAGGATTCTCATTCCTAGTTCTTAACTCCTTGGTACCAGACTGATAGAACTCCCCTCGCAGTCCTTTGTCCTGAGTAAGGAGCAGTAGAACATGAACCAGGTGCTCTGCAGGCTATTGTGCAACACCATTCTGCTATCCTCAGTCATTTTTCTTCTTGACCATGGTTGGAGAGGAAAGGAAACACATAAACACTGCTCTAATGCAAAAATACTACCACCTTTTCCCATACCCGCTACCTGCTAATCATTCCATTTGAAACTTGTAAATTCTTAAGTATTTTGCCTCCAGCACTTGGCATGTTTTCTGGTGGTTTGGTGGTTGGTTATCTTTTTGCATTTAGCATCTGCTTTGGTGGTTCCACATAAAAGACCAAGGCAGAAGATGTGTCAACAGCTCTCTGATGCACTCCATGCAGCACTGTATAGAGGACTCCAGAATTTCTCCCCTCTGCATTTGTACACTCTGACAAAGCGTCTATGCAGGTATTTGATAGGATTGTGGATTTAATCTTCTGCCATAAAGACCACAGAATTGGCTTCAAGACATTCCTCTTGGGGCACCTGGCACTGGCCACTGTCAGAAGACCAGATACTAACAAAGGTTAGATGGACCTTTGGCCTGACCCAGTAGGGTCATTCTTATGTTCTTGCCTTGCTTCAGCGAGTTCATGAATTCCTGTCAGGGTGGATTTGGTAGGTTAAGGAAGCACACTTGGCTGGCTCCAGGTAAAATTTCAGAGAAAGTTGAGGCTATTTCAAGGAGAGTAACAGCCTGCAAGTTAGAAAGATCAACACTAGTAGAAATATTCAGGGTTGTCATGTAATTATCTATCAATTAATAAAACACTAGTTCTTGATAGGTCAGGATTTCCTCCTTCAATCCTATAAGAATATATACTTATAAAAATGTTAATATCTGAATATTAGCTTTGATCCAGAATAGGTTTTAACTGGTTTACCACAATATATATAAATTTACATGGTTATTTGGTAGCTTCTGACAGATGAGAAAACATTCACTTGATCCTTGCTCTTGCTAGTGGAGACTGAATTGCTGATTGGGAAAGATTTACAGCTGACATTTGGCTGCAGGTATTATTGTATAATTTCTCAGTGAACATACTTTCATTTTGCAAGTGATACAACTTCAGAACAACTGAAGCTTTGGCTCTGCATGGATAACAGGTATCTGATTATGCCTGCAATTTGTTGCTTAGTTCTGTAACCTTGAAACATCAATTTTAATTAGACCATTTGCAGGCTAAAAATTAACAGGTCATTTTATACTGCGTAAAACAATACAGAATCTTTTTTTCAAAGGCATTTGGGTAAATCATTAACCTAGTAATATGGCAGTTTCTAAAGGGCCACTTAATCAGATTTGAGATGATAAACTTGCCTCTAGGTTTAAACTGAAACATTAGACCTTGAAAAATTTCAGTATAGATAAACAGTAAGGCTTTGTAAATATCAGTCTGTATGGTAATGTGACCAGATTTTCAGATGTGCCTTTTATTTAATATTTCCAAACAATACATGTGGATTAAGCATATGAAAGAGAGAATCAGGGAAGATTAATCAGCCACCCTTCTTCTGAAGGTTCATAGAAGAACCACACTGACCTAGCTTGAGTTACCATCTCTAATGCAATATTCCAGAACTTGTCCTTAGAATTTGTTCTAAACCAGGCAGTCCCTGGTTCTTAATGTGAATTTTATTTTAAAACCATGTGCATATTGTGGTGTAACACGTGGGGTTTCACTAATGATGGTGAGACTTACTTTGCTTACATTCAAAGTAATATGAATGCTTTGGATTACAGTCTTGGGGCCTTTTAGATTCTTGCCACACCATTGGTCTTACAACACACTTTTTAGTAAAGGGAGGGCAGATTCCTTCCATAGGAATACATAAGTTCCTAGTTTTCTTTCTAGTACTATTAGAACAATTTAGTAAATTTGATATGTAGTTGTGGACAACCTTATTCCTGTCTTCAACAGTTTGGCAGCTGTTGCAGCTTAATGCTGGCAAGGGCAAATGGGGAAGCCATCACTTAGGTGTGGTCTGTAGAGTACATGAAATTCCACTCCCTCATGACTGACTTGCTTCTCATGCATCAGAAGTCCCAAGCCTTCTTGATAACCTGGAATGAGCAAGTGGTCTATGCAAAAGCATGATCCATTATGCTGCCCCACCAACAAAGCATGACTCCATCACCTTTTAGTCTCCAAGTATAGCCATTCAGTCTGTGGTATCTTCAGAAAAGGTATAACTATAATTCTACTTTTCTGAGTATACTCTTTGAATTGATTCCCACATTTCCCTCCCAGCTTTCCTTAGGATGAAACAGTCAAAATATTATCTAATGCCTAAGGAATATTTGACAGAGCTAAATCATCTGGAATAAACATTTTGTCCTTTAGTCTGAGGAGACAGGGTAGATTAGTAGAAATCCAGTCAAATATCTTCAGAGGTGTAGAATTAGATGAGCAGTCTCTTCAGCTTTGTCTAAACCAAATATGTCTTTATCTAATTAGGTACTTGCCTGGCCCCATCACCATATTATCCAAGTACCTTCAGAGGAGTGTGCCGCTTCACCTTCTAGAAATGTGAAAGTATGACTATCCAGATGACCTTCATTTTGGATCTGAAGCATCAGTTTACTTGAAGCTTTAAATCTTAGATGATCCAGAGTGCGTAGTCATAAATAGGCTATTTGTTAAAAATCTGGTGCCTCTGCTAAACTTACCTTGTTGATTGTCTATTCTAACTTGAATTTTGGTGCTTGGCAAAGCCTCAGCAAGAGCATGTGAAACTATCGGGAGTGTTTTGTTAGAGGTATTAATTCTGCCTCAGGAAACTAAGATGGAGAAACACTGCATGAAGGAAGGGGACACAACCATTATGTGCTGCACGTGTCATACCCCTCAGATTTGCCACTAGCAGTATTTTGAAATCCTTAAGCTTTGCCTTGTATTTTTAACTCAGTATGTTAAATACTTGTGGATATACCTGTCTTTCTATCCTTCCCATCTTACACTGTAGAATATTAGAGATTTGCAAGAAGGATTCCACCAGAACACCTTAAAACTAGTACAAAGACTTCCCTGACCAGAATACCTTCATTCTAAAGGTTACTTGCTAGGGTATCTGATTCCAATATACACACATTTCAAAGTAAGAGTTGCTCAAAAGACCTCCCAAACCTAGATTTAAATTGCTTACTAAGGAATCCAGTGTTGATGGTATATTTCCAAGGGCACATTGATGGGGCCATTCTACCATTCAGGTCAGGAGTAATTTTGCAGAGGAAGATCTCAGTTTCCACCCTTTCTGCAAACACTTGATGTGTTGGGAAAGGGGCTTCAAGCACAAAGGATTTGGCAGCAGGGGAAATCAGGGGAGCATCTGTCTCTTTGGACCTCCTGAAGGCTGCAGGAGGGGAGAGCCTTAAGAGGTTTAAGATGCCCAAGCACCTCCTACAAGCCTTAGACATATTGGAGGTTATCCTGACCCCTAGATGTTTGACTGTCAGTGTACTTGGGAAGACACCAGAGTATATATTCCTACTTGGTTCATGTTCTCATGGTTTTCTTTCAGCTGTGAGGGGTAGAGACTGAGTCAATACAGCTGTAGCACACACTATAGTACAAATATAGTGAGGCCAGGGAAGGCATTGTGAAGTCAAAGCTATGAGAAAACTAAAGAACTATGGAGAATAAGACCTAAGCCAGGAGCCCAACAAAGCCAAAAGAGCTGCTGGAAGCAGGAGCAAGGGAAGAAGCAGACTCCAGAGTGTATTTGCCCCTGGTAACTCTTGCAGGAAAAATGCATTCTGCACCCCACTATCTGAAACCACTTTTTTTCAACCTGTCTAATGCCAAAAAAGTTATGAAGAGCACAGTGTGAAAATTGTCCTCATTCCCTACATTGTATAAGCTCTTCTGGGCAGAGGCTGTCTTCCTGTGTTTGTACAACTTCCATCAGTATCCTGATCAGCACTTTAGGATTTACTGTAGTACAAATAACTTCCTCTTAGCATAACAGGCAGATCCAATGTGGTCTCTTCTATATTATGGTTTTTACATCTTTACAGAGCTAATCTTGCACATGGTGACAGCTACACTTCTGTGATGTTGACCTTGAGTGAGCAATGTACAAAAAGGTCTAGACTGATCATGGCTAATTTCTAATTCCCTTCCATTCATATAAAAATACTGGAGTTGATGGTGTTCATGTGATGCTGCTGCTGGGATGTTTCCAAGGAGAGGCAGCTTTTGTAGAAGAAAATGTTTAATATTCTTCAAATGTAGTACTTGCATATCTACTGTATAGATTTGATAGTTTTGGTTTATTGTATCCTAGAGATGGAGCCAGAGTCTTAATAAAAATCTATTTGCATTAGGGTTTTATAAGACATTGGGTTTTTTCTTCCCACCTTTGTTTTGCAAAGGTTTATTACATTATTCCTAAAAATAACTAGGTCTGTTGCTGCTAAAGAATGACTAAATTTGCATAGGTGCAGGGAAAATGGATCTAAAGTGTTCCAATTAAGGATACACTGAATATTCTACTTTGGGTCACTAAATTTAGTTTCTCAAACTAAAATTTTCACCTTAATCCAAACAGCCATAGACAAAGTCCACTTTTATTTTAAATGCTGAGCCCCATACTTAAGTGTAGATAGTATTGACTTTTTTGTATTGCATGAGATTAATTTAGAGTGTTAGGATACCTTAATGTTATTCACTAGTATTTATAGCACCAGTCCAAGTTACCATTTTCCTGTTCATACATGGTCTGCAATGTTGTAACAAGTAGAATAATTGTAGATGGAGGTGGTGCTGGAAAACCAAAACTGATAAGGTTTAATGTACATCAGTTTTGTGTAACCTAGCCTTGGCAATGATTTGCTTACCACATATACTTGATGGTTCTCAGGGTACCCAGGAATGTGAGTCATCTTGTTACCCCTACCTTCAATTAAAGGGAGTCTTACCTGTGGTAGGCAGGTGCTATTCGGGACCTAACAACTAGCTATCACCTAACTAGCTATCACCATCTTTCTCCTGAAGGTTAACAAGAGGCACACCCAGTCCCCAAGTGCCCTTCAAGCATTCCCCTGTGATATCCAACCCCTGATGCTGGCTACTTACAGAAATCCCAGATCGGTTCCCAAAGGAAAAGCATACCCCAGTTTGCTAGTGACCTTATATCATGGCTTCCTGTATGATGTACAGCACTTGTGAGCACTTAAATAAACCCTTTTATCTTTTCTTAAAATAAAGGTTTCCCTAGAAACAATAAAGTATGATGGAAACAAGTCCATTACAATACAAAACAAAATGCAAATTAGGTCCTTAGTTACCTTTCCTATCGAATAAAGAAGGTTTTCTCCCCCAAAGTTTAGTCTGTTGCAGAGCTAGTAGACTTCACAGGAGCCAGGATCCAATCTTTGATGAAACACCCACACTCAACAAGATGGCTCTACAGTGAATGGGTACTGAATACCTTTCCTTACACTATTATAGTGAAAACTTTATTCAGAGCCAGGGGGATCTGCTGCCTGCTATAAATGTTTCTTTTCAACTCCAACTGGTTTCAGTTGTTTGCAGTTGTCTTTGATGGTTTTCCATTGTCTATATGGGGATGAGGCAAGGGTAGACAATTGAACTTTGCATTACATTATTGACTGACCAGGGAAAAGATGACCTCTACCTCACTTGAATGGGCCATCTCAGATCTGATTCCTTGTTGACTTGGTTTTACTACAAGACCATAAGGCCTAGTCCTTCAAGCAGTTGCACGTGCCCAGCACACTAAAGCCAGAGAACTTTGCCTAGCAGTAGCTGTAACGGTGATGTTCATGTCCTTTCCTCATAGCTTCTACCATGACTATATAAAGATGGTGCTGCTCCAATCCCCCTCTGTTCCTTCTCATTACCCATGGCCAGAGTTGGAGTGTTCAATGTGGCATTCTCTTGATGTTGATTTTAGGTCTTCTGCGGCTTTCTTGTAAATAGTTTATAAGCTTGAGCATAGTGATTGTATCTTGGTTAAGTATAGTTAATTAGGTTAGCGGTGTTATTAGTAGAATGCCTTCACCAGGATTCAAACAGTCTATCATGTGGGGTTGCTATTCTTAACTCTGATCCACACACACGTTGTTTACTGTGCTTGAGAGTGGCACATTAAAGAAAGGTGCTCCATCTTCAAATCTTTCAAAAAGAGAAGGCAGATGGCAAGGGACTTGAGACATAAGGGACTTGATGGAGCTGGCCATATAAAGCCTGTCGGCACTGGGAACCTCCACCGTACCAGCTCCTTAGACAATGTTAGAGTCTGAGAAGAGATTGTTCCTTGGCCAGGCACTGAGGCCTCCCCCAGGAAGAAAAGGGATGGTTTTCCTTCCTCTCACTTTCTGAGGAAAAGAATTCCTAAAACACAGTGGCCGTTCCAGGTGCTGGGATAGTCGTCGTCCTCATCAAGGAGTGCAGACTGGCACCGTGACTCTTCAGTGTGGGTGATGGAGTCAGGCCTTTCACCCACTCTCCAGTACTGAGACATCAATTTGAGACTCTCTCATTGACTTCAGCACCATCTGCAGGATGTTTAGTCCAATACTGATGGAATCCGCATCAATTGTTTGCCTGGTATGTCAGTGGCAAGGAATGTCAGACCTGCTTTGCCTTTTAGTCCATTTCCCAATTGTCCAGGGACAGATACCTGCAGGGTCTCTTATAATAATGAAGGCAAAGGCTGAGCTGATTAGAGGTTTTCCAAGCATCAACAATGCCTTGCAATCAGAGTGCAGTCAAAGCTGTCCTCTGTACTGATCCTAAGTTCTTCCCTGGCACAACTGCTCTCCTCAGTACAAGTATTGTCTGCAGTACAGACTTTGCCCTCAGGGTCATTACCAGCCTCCACATCAATTCCTCCCTTCCCACTGATATCAAGTGGGAGAACCATACAGTTTCCCGTCTTCAGAGCAGATTTCTTTATTGGCTTTTGTACCAGTAGAACCGGCTCACTGGATCTCAGACAAGGCTGGCTGTTTCTTTGCTCTCCACTGTGGCGCATCCTTTTCCTCTGGATGCTGATAGCAGTTAGAGATCAACTCAGGTCCTCATCACCCTCTCCATCTTCCACATGCCAGTCAAGGAGGTAGAGGCCTCCATCTGATTCTGATTGGTGTACCAGTGCTGGCACCATTCCCGCAGCAAAGACGGGCTCTTGGCCTGGTACCTTCTGGCTGCTGATGCCTATCTCTGCCCCAGAGAGAGGCCTTGGAATCCATGGAAGGTTCCCTTGTTCCTTAAGATCAGGATCTTGAAACCCACTATAGGGCAAGATCACCAAACCAACCAGTGGTATCCCTTCAGCCACCTATGTTAAAGACTTAGGCAGAGGACATTTGTCTTAGAGCAGGCTCAAGCAGACTCTTGTGGCTCCTCTTACACATAGACTTAAGGCCAAAAGCGACCATCATGATCATCTAGTCTGACCTGCACATTGCAGGTCACAGAACCTCACCCTTTCTCTCCTGCAATAGACCCCTAAAGTGAGTTACTGAAGTCCTCAAATCATGATTTAAAGGCAAGTTACAGAGAATCCACTATTTACACTACTTTAAACCTGCAAGTGACTCATGCCCCATCTTGTAGAGGAAGACAAACAGGGTCTTGCCAATCTAACCTGGGGGAAATTCCTTCCTGGCCCCATGTACAGCAATCAGTTAGACCCTGAGCATGTGGGCAAGACTCCAACAGCCAGACACCTCTGAAAGAATTCTGTGTAGTAACTCAGAGCCCTCCCCATCTAGTGTCCCATTACCAGCCATTGGAGAGGTTTGCTGCTAGTAGTCACAGGTAGCTACATGCCATTGTAGGCAGCTGCCTCACACTATCCCCTCCATGAACTTACCAAGTTCAGTCTTGAAGCTAGTTAGTTTCCCCCACTGCACCCCTTGGAAGTCTGTTCCAGAATGTCTACTCCAATAGTTAGAAACCTTTGTCTAATTTCAAGCCTAAATTTTGTTGATGGCCAGTTTATATCCATTTGTTCTTGTGTTCACATTGACACTTAAATACCAGGGAGGGAAAGGAGTTTGTATCTCTGATCTATTTATAGAGAGCAATCATATCTCCCCTCAGCCTTCTTTGGCTTAGACTAAACAAGCCAAGCTCCCTGAGTCTCATCTCACAAGGAAAGTTTTCCATTCCTCAGATCATTCTAGTAGCCCTTCTCTGCACCTGTTCCATGTTTAAGAAAGATGAATTCAAACCGGGAGATCACAACTGCATACAGTATTCCAGATTACACTACAGTACTGGATGCTCCCTCCCTGGTGCCCAAAGACTTCAAGGCACAACAAAATCTCCTGAGATGAATGGCTTCACCTTGGGAGTACAGATTGGGTTTGTGCAGGAGAATATCCACAAGCTAGTGCACTTTCTTCAGTCCTCAACCCCAGGGAGAAAGCGCTCCATGTTGAAGCACTATGGAAGCCTGCCAAGGCTTTGTGGACACTCCAGCTTCTTTGAGGCTGACAGCAAATATGGACAAGTGGTATGTCCCTTTGCAGAGGGTTGTTATGAACATTCTGCCCCTACCTTGCTAGCTGTGACGGCCAATGAGAGATTGTCAGGGGAGGTTCAGGTCTACCCCCAAGGACAAAGAAGCTAAGAGGTTGGATATCAGGGGATGGAAAATCTATTTGACCTCCTTTGTAAATGTACATTGTGAATTAGCAGGTATGCCTCTCTAAATATAACTTTGTGAATGGGACTGTAGAACCAATTTTGAACAAGTCACTTGAATCCTCTAGGGAGGAGTTCAAAGCTTTTATTGAGGAGGGCTGTCTCATAGTCAAGGAATCATTAGTCTGTGCTCAACATATTGTGTCAGCAGTCACAATGAGAAGGACATCATGGCTGTAAAATTCAGAAATAGCACCAGATATCCAGTGTGTGTGGAAGACCTGCTTTTTGATTGAGTTTCCATCTTGGACAAAACAGATGAGACATTACACTTGTTTAAGGACAAGGGTGCAACTCTGCTCTTTGGGAATTCATACCCAAGCCTCCAAAAACCACCATTTTTCTAGATCAACAGCAGTACAATCCCCAGCAGTATTTTAGTGACCATACCAACCAAGATTTCTCTTGAACAGGAAATCAGGCATCTCAGGAGAAGATCTTCTGGGTCTAGTTTTACCCAGCCAGCCTCTCCCCCCTCCATTTTCAGGCAGGCAGCCTATTTGATGTATACATTGAGAAGATCGTATGACTGGCAAAGGTTTCAACCCAATCTTCTTAGTTTGGAAAAGGCTATCTTGCTTCTACAGTGCTTGGGAAGCAATAATGGTAGACAGATGGCTCCTAAGCACTTTGGGATTGGGTTACACAATTTGGTTCTCTCCCTCCCATTTCCCCAACCCCCCAGTCCCTTCTCAGGGACCTCTTCTCCTGAATCAATGCTGCTACAGCAGGTCCAAACCCTATCTACTTTGTGGGCTATAGAGAAGATTCCTCATTGGAAAAGGATTTTATTCCTGGTACTTCTTGATCTCCACCCTTAGACTTGAGGGGAGGGGAGGAATGGCACATCCTCAATCTCCAGAGTCTCAACCAATATGTAAAGTATATCAAATTCCACATGGTTACATTGGCTACTATTTTTCCTGCTCTGAATCATGACTAGTTTGCTGATCTTTCTCCAGGATGCTTATTTCTTCAAGGCAAGTTCTCCCAAGCCACAGAAAGTTCTTGAGATTCCTCATCACTGGCTAACATTACCAGTGCACAGTTCTCCCTTTTGGCCTGTTATCTGCCTCAGGTGCCTTTGCCAGAATGCATGACTCTCTTGGGGCCTAAGAAGGGAAATTTGTCTTTCCATACTTGAAGATTGTCCACAGTCACATCCACTTGATGCTGGCCCTTTTTGATTTGTCTGGGACTGATCCTCAACAAAGAAGACTTTGAACCCAACTCAAAAAATCAAATTGGGGCTCCACTAGAGTGTAGGAATTCAAGGGTCTTTCTCCCATGCCAATTCCAGATAAATCACTTCTGCCTGGACCTCCCATTTGCATCTTTCTACCAGAGTCTTCATACGCTTGAGGTTACTAGGCCACATGCACTTACAAAGTGCAACAATGTGAGGTTGTGTCTTTGCCTTCAGCTGTTGCTTCAGTTTGTCACCCCAGTTGCCAGTGACTGGGCAGCCTTGTAGAGGTCCCTCCAGAGATTAGACTCCCTTCCATGGTGGATGGAGCAGGACAGTGTCAGTCTCTCCATCCTCCACCAGCAAGAACGTTAGTCATTGTCTCCAATAGATTAGGGAGCATATCTTGGTGTAGTTAAAGGTTCAGAGTTTGATCAGAACAGAGACTATTATGTCAATGTGTTGAAACTTTGAGCAATATTCAACACATGCCAGGGGGCTTGAGACCAGATCAAGGAAACAGCAGCTAACAATTCAGACAATATTACCACAATGTATTATGTGAACAAGCAGGGAGGAGACAGCTCCGATCAGCTCTGCCAGGAAACAAAATTCTGGTACGTCTGTATCAAGGAAGATACCACGCCCACACCAACTCACTTGTCACCAACCACCTTGGCAGCATTTTCTCAGACAACCACAAATGGTCCCTAAAGTGTGCTGAGGCTCACTTTCTGAATATGGGATATTCCCATCGACTGACCCATACACAACAAAGGACAACAGGAAATGTCAGTTCAGTTCCCAAGCAGGACTCAGTCCAGGGGCCCTAACTGATTTCTTCCATCTGCATTGGGGACTGAACTTGATATGCCTTTTCCACATCCCTCTAATCTTCTGTTTATCAAAAAGCTCAAAATGAACAACACCAAACTAATTCTGATTGCACCAGCATGGCCAAGGCAATGTTAAAGTGAAGTTGGAAAACCATCAACTTGACTTTGCAAATTTCTCCCTCTTCTTCCAGTCTTGCTGTCTGAACTTCACGGCCAAGTTATTCATCTGGTATTGGATAGTCTGCACCTGACTGTGTGGGTGTTGCATGGCTAGATGAGGAGAGTGCTCACAAGGGGTTGGTTTTCTACTACTAAGCAGAATTTCCCTAAGTGGAAACCATTTTCTATTTGGGCAGTGTGAAAACAAATTCAGCCCATTTGCTATATTTGAAATCTTCAGGCCTACCTCTTGGCTCCCTGAAGGTTTGCTTAACTGATCTTAGCTTTCCATTCTCCCATCTGAAGAAAGTTTGATATTCTTGAGCCCTATGATAGGTTTCTGAATGGTATTGTCCATCTTTTTCCACCAATCAAAGAAATGGTGCTGTTGTGGGACCTTAGTATGGTGCTGGCAGCACTGAGCCTGCCATTTGAGCAGATAGCAACACAATCATAGGCTCCCCTCTCCCAGAAGATTGCCTTCCTGGTAGCTGTAACATCTGCAAGAATTGCTTGTTGTGATGGCAGATCCTCCATGTGATCAGTTCTTCAAGGACGTAGTGGCTTTAGGGCACCCTAAGTTGCTCCTCCTCCTTCCCCCCCCAGTGATGTTTCACCTCAAGTTATTTACTTAACCAAACCATATTCAAGGACAGAGGAGCAAAGTGTCCATACCTTAGGTGATGGGAGGTGGTGCTTAGCATTCTGAGAGGACTAAATTTTTTTCTCACCTTGGCTCTTAATATTGTCTGGAGACTGGTCAGCCTTTCATCTGTTCAGCAGTCAGGCTTTCCGAGTAGATAACTGCTTGTTACCATAGGCTGTGGAATGGCTCAGATGATACTCCCATAGTCACTGTGGGCTCATTGGATAAGCGCTCAGGCAACATCCCTTGTGTTTCTTAAGTGTGTCTACAATGAAAATTTGCAGGACTGCAACACGGTCTTCCATGCATACCTTTGTTAGACATTATGCTATCGCCACAGCATCAAGGCCTGATGAAAACCTTGGGAAGGCAATTTTACAATCTCTATTTAAATAAATTCCAAGCCCCATCTCCTATGAGTACTGCGTGTGACTCACCTGAGTGGAATACACGTCTGCAACCACTCAAAAGACTGTTATCTGTATTGTAACTGTTCTTTGAGAGAGTGCAGATACGTATTCCATGACCTGCCCTCCTTGTCCTCCGTATTGAAGTCTCCAGCCTTGCATTTTTGTGCAAAGAAACCTGAGGGAGCTCGGGGTGTTGCTGTCCTTATATAGCCATAGGAGGAGCTTTGACAAAAGGGCATGATCACTGCTCCCTACAAGTACTGCTAGACAAAGTTCTCTGACTTCGCTTCAGTGCACTGGGTGTGCTCATACATGAGTGGAATACACATCTGCACCCACATCGTGAAGAAACAGAAATGAGCCTTTTTCAATATAATTACATTGTTCCTTTAATATTAACCATGTACACATCTTGCAATGATTGTCAATTGACAAGTTATAAGTTTCAGTGGAGACCTCATATACTACCCTTCATGGATAAATATCCATGAAAGTGGTATTCAAGGTGTGGTGAGGTCAAGTGTGACAGGAGTTGCTTGTAAAGAACAGTGAACACTTTACCAGTAGGCACCAATGGGCCTGTCATAACTTCATTCACTAAAGTTTCCTCCTGAAGCTGTAATGCTGCATGGCTTCCATATTAAAACTTCTTGTATTGAGCAACCTTTTTTCTTTGTTGTCCTAAAAAAAGCCTACATCAGTTAGTCTCAGAATTTATTTAAAAACTAATCCTAAACAAACTTTCACTTTGCGAGCTTTGCTCTTTAGTATACTAAACTTAACTCTTTTTTTGTGTAAACCTTAATTTTATGCAGGGTGCAGAAGCCATGGTACTGGAGAGTGTTATGTTTGCCATTCTTGCAGAGCGAAATCTTGGCCCGAAGCTGTATGGAATCTTTCCACAAGGCCGATTAGAGGAATTCATTCCAGTGAGTCACATTCATGATTAGTCAACAGGCTAGTAGCTGTAAGTTGTTGTAATTGAACATGACCAGGGCGTCTTTGGACTGTATACAAAAGCAGAGGTGTGGGAATGAAATATTTGGCACTTGTAATTGTTAGCCTTAATTTGATGCTATAACTAGACTTCCTGACTCTATAATATCTTTGGGGCAGGAGGGAAGAGGTCTGTAAAAATTTCTTCTCCAGTTGTAGTTTTAAGTTGGATCATAATAAATATGGACTGAAACAAGCTTGAGAGCAGCTGTTCTGTTAACAATTAAAAGAATAGCACAAAGATTTGTTTTTATTCTCTTCAATGACCCACTTAATGTATCCCCTGGACTCTTGTCCAAGGGTATAAGACTTTGGGTGGGACTTAACCCTCTGACCTTATAGGACAGAAGATCAGAGGCTACCAAATGAATACTTAATAGATATTCCAGCTAACTTCTTCCCAAATATAATTGTGCTGAACTTTGATGAAACAATTTAAACTTTTGATTGTTACTTCAAAGCTATTGAGTGATATTCATGTTTCTCTGACCTTATCAGCTTTTCTAAGTGTGCTTTATTTTGTTACAGAGCAGGAAATTAGATACAGAAGAACTAGGCTTACCTGATATATCTGCAGAAATAGCTGAGAAAATGGCCAGGTTTCATGGTATGAAAATGCCATTTAATAAAGAACCTAAATGGCTTTTTGGGACCATGGAAAAGTAAGTCTTCTCACTTTTATTGTAAAGTTTATGAAACGTGGGGGGGGGTCAGAAGACAGCAGCCAATGACATTCTTAATAGGTAGAAGTCTTGCTGTTCTAGAGGGTCTCTTCTGTAAACTGGCAGGTATTTTGTAAGGATGAAGGCTTGCTGTCTATAAGCAGCTTCATCTGGGGGAGTCCAGAAGACTTGACTCTTTCCAGAAGTTTCGATTTGATGCATCTTGAGTTTGAAATCTTACTTTTTTTTAAGACAAAACTAAAGAAAAAACTAAAAGGTCTCAACTGTAGTATAATTAGCATTCAAACTTGGTACACTGTTTTTACAACTTTATTTTTGGGTAGGTATCTAAACCAAGTATTGAGGATTAAATTTACCAGAGAATCCCGGATTAGAAAATTTAACAAAATCCTCAGTTACAATCTTCCCCAGGAAATGAAAAGCCTAAGGTAAGATTTTAGCTTTTGCTACCATTTTATATTAATTTATTAATTAGAGGAGTGTGTATATGTAATGATGTATTTATTGAATTCTGAGAACTGTATTAACTTACATTTTCAGGTCAAACTGATATGGTTCCCATAGCCTGCACAACTGTCCCTTGTTTGTACATGCTTGCAAACAGATACAATAGTGCATTCAGTAATAACGTACTGAGTTGGTTGTAGTGTAGAGCCCTACCTCTGAGTGTCCTGATTGCTGTGCACTTAAATTCTCAGCCTACATGCAGCATTAAAATGTAGGTTTTGTCAGGAATGCTTTGAAACCTGGACTTCATGCAATAAACAAGTTTTACATTTAGCTGGGTCTAAACTTTGTCTTAATTAGCTCTTTGTTGGCCCCTTGCTCTTGGTTTTTCAGATCTATGCTTGAAGCTACTTCATCGCCAGTTGTCTTTTGCCACAATGACTGCCAAGAAGGTAGGATGACACTACTTTGGCAACTAGGTTAATACTGCAGTGCTAAGAGCAGCCTTATTTCTTATTTCTTGCTTGATTTCTACTAATGCTGTTTTGGGCTATATATCTATTCAATCCTGTGAACTCTGACACCTTATATTATGATGGGTTGAGTTGGGGGACAGGTAGGGGTTTGACAAGCTTGTTACAACTTAAATATAGGTATCCCGATGGCTTCACATGTTTTCCTGTTTTTGTCAAAAGGAATGCCAGGATTCTCGAGTGCCGTGTTTGTTTGTTTTTTAACTTTTTATATTAGAAGTATTGTCTGAATTTTTATCAAAATAATTCCAGTGATTCTGCTCACTACATATTTGTTTTCTCAAAACTCTTCAGGTAATGTCTTGCTCTTGGAAGGCAGAGAGGATTCTGAAAAACAAAAGCTAATGCTTATTGACTTTGAATACAGCAGCTATAATTACAGGTAAACTGTTCCAAACATAAGATTTTCCTGTTTGGCACGTCTTTAAATAAACTACAGTAAAAGGAAATAAAACTCTTTTCTAAATCTAATCTCTTCCAATGAGTTGTATTTCTCTGCATTACGTTCTATGTCCTGCCTTTGATTCACCAAAACCGTGAATGCCAAAAGCTCGGCGCACAAGCCAAATTGGCAGTCTCACAGGTGACTAAATCAGTGTATCTGAAATCTAATTCATCTGCAGAAGTCTGAAGACTGCTGCAGTTCAGTTCACATAGTATTTGTCTTGTGATAGCATGCCTCCTAGACATGACTTTTTCCCCATAAATGGCAGAAAAGCGAACATCTCTTTAGAAAATGCAAGAAATCTCTCTATTAATCAGAAAGATGTGATCATTAGTGTAACAGCTAAGTAATGTGTCTGAAATCTGTACTGCAAATCTTAAATTCTCCTTTTATCTTAATTACTTCCACTGTCCTGGCTTTTATTACCAAAACCTTTTCCTAGCACTGTAGTTTGCTGCTTTTCTTCTGAAATCAGTTCTTGCAGCAACCTTGTTTTAGCACAGGAAGATCTGCTTTGTTACTCTGTTCTGAGGCAACTTCAAAGAACTTTCTCACCTATGGCCACCTACTGTAATTAAGAAAAATGCATGAGTTACTGGTGTTCTGAATGTATCCAAGTGCAGCATAAGCTTCCACTTCCTGTACATGAACATCTGTGAATTAACTCATTTAGCAATTTTTGTAAACATAAAGACTCTTGCTACTTTGCTTTCCTTTCTCATGACCCTTTTGTCGAATTCCTTTTCTCCTGCCATGTGTGCAAGGATTCTTAGGATGATACAGGACTACTCAAAAATGCCTTCATTCATCACCTTTCTGATTTAGTCTTAGTAATATCATATATCAGTCTTTGCCAAGTTGAAAAGTATGCTCTGAATGTACTACTCCATTAAATCTTATCACAACAGAAACTTAATTGAACTCAAAATGCCAGTGGAGTATTAGCCATTTATATAGAGGTGGGTTTTTACAGTATTAATAATTGACTTGTGATCTAAATTACCTCTTACATTCCATAAAAAATGCTGGCAAATAGTTCTCAATTCTTTGATATATTGGACCCTTTGTGTTTTGAGTCAAGGTCACAGTTTCTAGTATTGCTGATGTACTCCACGCAAACAGCAGTAGCAAGTGCTCCTGCATGGACAATAAGGACATTGGTTTTACCGCTAGCTTTTTTAAAGAAAAAAGGCTTGTTGATGCATCTTGCACTATTTGCTTTTTGTGTGTTCATCAATAAGCTTTTACTGCCAATTCTGATCTCTATTTGTAGAACTTAAAGTACTTCATGCCAACGTTCTCCTCATGCTTTATAATATTAAATCAATACAGTCTTGAAATTTTAAACAAGAGCTAATATTTCAATATTCTGGAAACTTGAACTCTGCCCTAACCTAACTATTGAACGGTTAATTTTCAGAGGATTTGACATTGCAAATCACTTCTGTGAATGGATGTATGACTATACTTATGAAAAATACCCATTCTTCAAAGCCAATTTTTTGAAGTATCCCACAAGGATGCAACAGGTAGGTGCATGAAAGTAGTTACTCAAATGTCAGGGTCCACAAGCTTCAAATCTGATCTGTCTTTTCTGATTACCAGTTTGATTGTTACTATACATCCTGTCCACCAAAATTCCTCACTGTCACTGGATGTAGTAGTCATTTGTTCATAAACTTTTAGTGTACAATGCTTTAAAAAATACAAAAGCCCTGATAAACTTCTACCTGAAAAGCTATTGGCAGCAATGGAACACTTAAGCCTGGTCTACACTGCGGGGGATTGATCTAAGATACGCAGCTTCAGTTATGAGAATAGCGTAGCTGAAGTCGACATATCTTAGATCGACTTAGAATCACTTACTTCGCATCCTCGCGGCGTAGGATCGACAGCCACCGCTCTCCCGTTGACTCCGCTTCCGCCTTTCGCCGTGGTGGAGTTCCGGAGTCAATGGCAGAGCAATCTGATCAATTTATCGCATCTACACTAAACGAAATAAATCTATCCCCGATAGATCAATCACTACCCACCAATGCAGCGGGTAGTGTAGGTGTGGCCTTATTGTGCTCCCACATGTATATACAAAGGTGGTCCTGATGTTCCACTGGTTTCAATAGCTTTGGGTTGAGACCAAAAGCAAAAGAGTTAGATAGAACTAATGGGATACTGTCTTTATATACTGAATTCCTAATCTGTTACTCAGTGGCATTCTTCTTTGGTGCTCAGGTTTTGAAATGATCCAGAACAGTTAATACTCAAATTTTCAATCTTGGAAAAAACTAAACTTCTTGGTCTTTATAAAAATTTAGCATGCTGATATTAACCATTCTTGAGTCTAAGAATTGTCTGATGTGTTCTCATGATCACTATTGTCTTTAGCTTCATTTTATCTCCAGTTACCTGACTGCATTCCAAAATGGATTTGAAAATCTAAGTAATGAAGACAAGTCCAAAACAGAAGAAGATATGTTAATGGAAGTTAATAGGTAACTATTTATATTTGCTGTAGTGATAGTGCAGTGTTGGTATTCTGCATATGGTCCACCTGTTAACACTTGCATTTTGGTGTCACATTCTTGCATCACTGAGAAATTTCTAGTTAGGATTTGCCTTAAATAGCATTTCCAGGGTAAATGAGGAGAGAGCCCATAATGGTTGTAAATGAGTCCTTGTTCTATGTTAAAACTGTTACGGCACAATGTGAATAGTAGGCTATAGAAGTTACTAAT
Organism: Lepidochelys kempii; assembly: GCF_965140285.1. NCBI lineage: Eukaryota > Metazoa > Chordata > Testudines > Cheloniidae > Lepidochelys > Lepidochelys kempii. The sequence goes on from NC_136385.1 coordinate 22,284,445, forward strand.
GGCATTATACAAATAATTAGCTGTGCTATGAAAACTATCTTAAGATAAAGGTACATTTTCCAAGCTTGGGGATTAGTCAGTGGGATACTGATGTCATGTCATATGGCTGCTTGGAGCAAGAAGGAACTCTGTTCTGGGATGCTCATTATAATATATATGAGCTCATCTAAAAGATAGCATTTTATAATAATAAAATTGGCACTGTTGATTTAGACTAAGTGGGCTAGATAATGCAGTTAAAGTGAGATGCTAGAAGAGTCTTTCAGCAAGCCTTTTGTTTTGTAATTTGCAGGTTTGCCCTGGCATCACACTTCTTCTGGGGCCTGTGGTCCATTATACAAGCAAAGATTTCATCCATTGAGTTTGGATACATGGTATGTTTTTTGTTTTTTCGTTTTTTTTGAAAGAGTAAAATCTTAACCTTTCATTTAATTAAAAGTAAACCTTAATGCATGTTAAGAGCAATTTAGTAATTTTAGTCAGTGTTGCTTTTCTTAAGAAATTTATCTGCGCCGCGCGCACACACATTTAGTTTTCTTCCAAGTACAATTGTCCGTCGTCCTATGCAGTTACCATGCCTAAGTCAAAAGATTCTACAGGTGGTACTATAACTTCTGCTAATCCTCTGTCCAGTAGTGAACAGAAGTGGACTTTTTTTTCGCCTCCCAGTGAGCTGATTCTTTCACACTCCCAGACATATTCTCCTGTAGTTGAAAGGGTTGTAGCATGTGCCCTCCACAGTACCTGACTAACACATGAACAGTGGATTTTAGTTTTTTAATACTAGTTTTTGTTTTGGAGGAAAAAACAAATCTTTCCATAGTTTCTTCTCTGGGACTAAGAATGGTAAAGATATTACAGTTTCGTTAATTTACAGGGAGAAATTGCTGATCAAGGTTTAGTACACTTGAATAGTGTTATAGCATTGGCTATAAGCCCTGCTTTGTTGCTAGACAAACTTAACTGACATGAAACTAATAGCCAAGGGTTAGATAGGATGCAGAAATGCTACTAAACCTGAAATTAGACTTTAACATGACACTTTAACTTGTTTAAAAGGTCTCTTCCTTTTGCCCCCCAAATACTCTTGGAAGGTAATGCCAGGAGGATAATATAGAAATATTTCTATCTATATTCATAATATATAGCCTCCCAAACTGCAGACAAGAATGCATGTACATCATGGCAGCACACAACTGACACTGTTTCTCAGGAAATTGATTTACCTCATTTTATTTAGGACTATGCACTGTCAAGATTTGATGCATACTTTGACCAGAAGAGGAAACTTAAAGTGTGAATGTTGGAAGAATGGACAATCTGTTACTGTACAAAGAAAGCAGCTGGACAGAACTTCCACTGTGCTTAGGCTACTGTATCTGTAATGAAGGTTTCAGTGGATTCCAGTTTTTTTTGGAATGCAGATATACAATTTGTGAAGACTGTACAAAAATCACTTGGTTTATTTGTTTACAGTTTCATAAGAAATCTTTGGAATGAGATTGGGAGGCAAAAGTATAATACAGCAGTGCAATATCTTGAAATCCTTTTAATCTAAAGGGTATTTTATATTATGGGGAAGCTTACAGTTAAGTGTGGAATACCACATGCATCCAGAGCAAACAGTGTTACTGTTGGTACTTTTTTGTTTTTAGGGGGTTTATTGACATTCTGGTGAACATTGTGACAAGAACACTTGTAAATGGTAATGCATTGTAGACACTACTGGTCAATGGGAAGATCAGTTGTGTCTGAGGATAACTGTTATACTGTGAAGCTGGCTGAAAGGCCTTATTGTGAGTTAATTGTATTAGCCTCATTGTGTCCCCTGAACATTGTCTCAAGAAAGCTGCTGCTATGTACAGCAAAATGGTTAAAGGACACATTAAAGCAATTTGCTGTCAAGTCTATCTAAATACAGATGAATGTAGTTGTCGTCATGTACATGTCTTTGTAGAATGAAATACAGATGAATCTTAAACTGGAAATTCTGAAAAGATTTGGGATGACTAACCTATTCATTTCACATCCTTCATCAAGAGCATGCTTTATTGTTCAGCCTGGCTATCTAGCAGTATTGCAATGTGCTGTATATGAAGCTCTCCAGGCTGGGAGCACTGGGATGAGTGCCTTGAATTACTGTAGCAACCCCCGATCATTGGATTGGCATTAACAATACTCCCAACTGAAGGCAGCCCTTCTCCTTGACCTGAGGGGCGTTACCACATTACAGGTCTGTAAGGAAGGTGTGTTGGGAATGAGGGAAATAAGAGAATTTCCTTTCCCTCAGAGCATGAGGAGAGGGAGACGCTTTTTACCAACTGAGGCATATTGTTGGCTTCTAGGGGTGCTTTTTTCCTTGTTAAACCTCTGACTTCAATCTTGTTCCAGCAAGCAATCCAATAAAGTTGAGTGTTGTGGGAAACAGTAACATGATGTTGAAACATGTATATATCTGTGCAATCTACAGCATATGTGTAAATGTTCTCTGGAGAAATGTTTAGATTTTGGGAACTTGTTTTACTTTAGCCATTGTTTTATTTCTTTGCTTTCTGCTAAGACATTGTATTATATTACAATAAATTTTTTTAAGTATTCCTGTATAGGCTTGTGTGGAAGATAGTGTAGTGTATAAAACATTTGAGGGAATGTGTAGTGTTTACTAATAGCATGACTTGTTCAAACTGCCATTTCTGATTCTTTAGAGGGTCAGTTTGCAAATATTTTGAATTTGTAACACCTTTAATCCAGTGGTCGTGGTTTTTGAAGCTGACATTACTCATACCTTATCATAGTCATAACTTTAGCAATGTTACATGGTGGGAAAACTAACATTTCTGCAGAAATATGTGAAACAAATTGAGGCATAAGCATTAAATTCTAAATGTAGGAGAATGATCAAGTAGTAGCAAATCTTGACTATGCTGAAGGGAAAAGCAAAGGTCCCTTTGGGAGAATGAAATTGTAATTTTCAACTGCAGATACTTACAGTACATGGTCCAAAGAATCAAACTCATTGAGAAATATATTAAGGGCTCACTTTGACAGCACTACTGGGTTTGTAAGCTCTTGACCAGTAACATTTGCAGCTTGGGACTCAATTAAAATATGGGATTGAAGCAGTTTGCCAGTCAGTGGAAGATTGTTCTAATTAACGTGCAATGCATGTTGCACTAAGTCCCTGCCATACTTCATAGATGCCAACTGACTTTCAGAGATGCAGCCATGCTATATGTACGCTGCACCTGAAATGTGCTGTTGCACAGGTACATCAGTGGCATCTATTAGTTAGGATTGCTTCGCACATCCATCTAAATGCAGAGTGAGACCTAATTGCTAACTTTCCAGAGAGATTGCTCATGAGGGACAGTTAACTCCAGCATGTTAGTTCACTGAATGCTACAGAATTCTCTGCCAAAAAAAGCAGCTTCTAGAAGGGGAAATTCACCTCTTATGCAAGGGCCATACCCCTTTCTAATGAGTTTATAGTGGAGGCACTACTGTAGGATTTTTTTCAGAAATGTTTACTGTTGGCTTTACTGTTCTGTTTGAAGTCCATGAATTTCTGAAAATCCCCCTAGCTATTCAAATAATCCAGAAAGGATAAACTCACTTTTTTTTCTTTTGAACAGCTCTGGTTCACAGCAGTTAAGAGAACAGTCACTGACTGATTTAGAGAATCATAGGTCTTGTTTCTTAGTAATTTCTAAGAAATATTACACTAGCATTAGTGGAAACTCTAGTGCAGACTTGCTGCTGGCATTCTTGACCTCTAATCATCTAGACTTGCTGTGATCAGGCTAAACTAAAACAAAGACCCTGGCAGCTGCTCAGCTAATGCTTTCCATGGTGGAGTTCACCAGAAATGTGGGCGACTTCCTGAAAAGTGCCAGTGCAGAAGCAGTTGTAACTTCAGTAACATGCTTTTTTCATAAAAACAGTTTTAGGGGGTTGAGTGGTGCTTTTGTCACCTGAACTCTTGAGCTTTCTGTGAGTTTGAGTTTTGCATGAAAAATGTTGTTGTCTCCACTTCCCCTACAATATGATGTACTTAGCTAACATGCTTACGATCACTTTACAGGTACAGGACTAAATATACCTAAACCAGCTGTTTGTCTAATCTGTTCTTGAAAACCACCAATGATGGGGATTTTGCAGCCAGCCTTGGAAGCCTATTGTAGTACTTAACTGTCCTGTCAACCAAGCTCACGTATCTGAAAATCATTGCAGGGCAATAAATGTGGAAATACCATTTTACAATCATTCTTGTGAGATGAATCTGGGCTGGGTTAATGAAGCTGTATCCATTTATACCAGTTGAAGGCGTGTAGAACAGGAGTCATCACTTCTACCCCCTCCTTTATTTTATCTGGGCTGTCAGGTGCCCTCCAAAGACATCAATCTCCAAAAAGTCATAGGAATTTTTCTGGAATAATAGAATCATAGGACCAGCAGCTAAATATAGATGTAACTGTCTGTCTTTCCCTCTCCGATCAGCCAGGACCTCAGTTGCTGTTTCTCCAGCACAAAAGAGCTATTTATAAAGAGATGAAAATAAAGCTGGCCCCAGCGTTTGACAGGAACAGTCAGTCAATACAGCAAGGCTGACTGTAGTGTCTTTCTGCAGCATAGCAGGAAGGTGGGGGGAACTACTTCCTGTACCTTACAGAGAAAATAGGGCTTTCAGGGATTCAACTCCTCCTGAAAGATCAGTGAGGTAGCATTGACTGCTTCCATAGTGTACAGGATGCAGTTGGGATCATCTATCATGCCAGACTGAATCCATGTGAAGCAGTAAATGAAGTAGTTCACTAGAGATGGATAAATAGCAGTAATGGTTCTAGACTGAAATAAAATAAAGAAGTGCACTTAGAGGGCCCTGACATAGAGTAGGAAGGAGCTGCTGTACTAACTATCCAGGCAACAAAGCTGCTCTGTAGCCAACTGCCTACTTCTTTCTCCAGAAATGAAACTGGCTTATAGCTCTAATTCTGAGAGTGCCCATATATCCCACTGATTAAGTATTAAGTGTGATTCTATTATCATAAACAGAGAAAGAAACTCTCCTGTCTATGTATTATCCACCAATCTCAATCAAAATGGATCAGCCAATCCACCTTGATACATTTATGTGCCTATTCAGATTTTTAAAGTGAGTTGCAAAGCTCAAGTGCAAATCAGTTTAAAATCATGATTGGCTCAATGCCTGTGACACTTCGCATTACCTCCCTAGCAAAGCACCTCTCCCCCAGGGAGAGTTTGAGCAATAGGCCTTGCAGCATGGCCAGGCATTCAGTAAATTTGGTCTCTGTCAGCCCAATGAGTGTAGTAAATTCCAGAACTGAAAACCATTCACTTAAAATGCCTGGCCACCAGCACCCTCCTGTTTGCATGTGGGCACTTTTACTAGATTGTTAGAGCAGCTTCTAGAGGCCTCAACTGTGAGCTGGGCCCTAGTGCACTAGATGCTGCACAAACATAGAGGAAGAGACAGCCCCTCCCCAGAGTTCACAGTCTAACTAGACAAAGGGTGGGTGGGAGAAAGGGAGTATTATAAATCCCCATTTCACAGTTGAGGAGCAGGGAGAATAAGTGGCTTGCCCACAGTTACACAGGAAGTCCATGGCAGAGCACGTAACTGAAGGCAGATCTCCTTTGTCCTGCTCTAGTGCTTTAGAGTCAAATCCACAAAGGGACTTAGGCATTGCAATGCTGAGCATCATGGCACCTAACTTTTAGGTACTTACAAAATGACAGGATTAACACTGTCATCCACAAAACCAATGTAGGCACCTAGATTCATTATCCAATTGTGATGGGTTTGGGACTGTCACCTGACATGCTGGAATTACCACTGAGCCTGTTTTCCCTGCTAGCTTGGGGCTCCAGAACCCTGCCTTGTTGAGTCAGACACACTAGCCTGCTGCAACACAGACCCAGGATCTGGTCCACACCCCCTAAGCTGCAGGCTTTAACCAAAAACTGCTCAGCAGGTTTCCTATGTCAGCACCCAGACACCCAGCTCCCAATGGAGTCCAAACCCCAAATAAATCTGTTTTACTCTGTATAAAGCTTATACAGAGTAAACTCATGAAGTCCGCCCTCTACAACATTGATAAAGAGATATGCACAGCTGTTTGCTCTCCCATGTATTAATCACTTACTCTGGGTTTACTAATAAACAAAAGTGATTTTATTAAGAATAAAAAGTAGGATTTAAGTAGTTTCAAGTAATAACAGACAGAACAAAGTAAGTCACCAAACAAAATAAAGCAAAAACACGCAAGTCTAAGCCTAATACATGAAGAAACTGTTTACAGGTAAAATCTCACCCTCAGAGGTGTTCCAATAAGCTTCTTTCACAGACTAGACTCCTCCTTAGTCTGGATCCAATCCTTTCCCCGGTACAGTCCTTGTTAGTTCCAGCTCAGGTGGTAACTAGGGGTTTTCTCATGACTGGCAGCCCCCCTTGTTCTGCTCCACCCTCTTTTATAGCTTTGGCCCAAGGCGGGAATCTTTTGTCTCTCTGAGTCCCCATCCCTCCTTCTAAATGGAAAAGTACCAGATTTAAGATGGATTTCAGCATCATGTGACATGGTCACATGTCCTGTGAGACCTCATTCTGCATTCTTCCAGGGGTGGCCCACACGTACCCAGGGAGGTTTGCAAGTAAACAGAGCCATTTACAACCAATTGTCCTAGTCAATGGGAGCCATCAAGCTTCCAAACCACCATTAATCACCTACACTTTTTATAATTACAATAGGAATTCAGAGTTATACTTCATATATCTAGCTTCAGATACGAGAATGATGCATACATACAAATAGGATGAACACACTCTGTAGATTTTAAGCTTTGTAATGATACCTTACCAGAGACCTTTTGCATAAAGCATATTCCAGTCACATCATATGTACACTCATAAGCATATTTCCATAAAACATATGGAGTGCAACATCACACCAATGAATGGGGAAAGAGAGGTGCCTTAGATGACCAAATTCACTGATGAATCCTGGTCACATGCCACCTGAGGCACATTGCGCATATGCTAAGAAGAAGGTGCCTTACAGTGCAATCTGCATAACTAGCACCCTAAGTAGGGAGCCACCAAAGTGCTAAGCCCCACCCCTCTCTCAGGGATAGGTGCCTTAATCCAGACTTCGGGGAGGTGCCTAGCACTGCTAGTGATCCATGATGAGGAACCCTTCTCCTGACTTTGGCACCTCCCTTGCGCTACACAAAATGACCAGAGGAGGATGTAGTGGTGGTGGCGGTAATACCCATCTTTTTCCTTTTTTCCCGGTGGTTAGAGCACTCACCTGAGATATGGGAGGCCCAAGTTCAATTCCCCCCTCCCTGTTGCAGGGGGGAAGAGGATTTGAACCAGGAGCACCTACCTCTAACCATTGGGATATTCTGATGTGGTGTCTCCCTCAGTGTCTCCTGTTAAAGCCCTTGCTCTCTGGGTAAATAAAGAGTGACTGGGCCAGAGAGAGACAGTGGAGGTGATTCTGTAGTCCAGTGGTAAGGGCACCCAGCTGCAGGGCAGGAGATCCTAAGTCAAGTTCCCCTGCTCCAGACTGAATCTGGCTCCTCCTCCAGCTGAGTTGGGGCTCCAGTCCAGTAGATATGCTCAGAGGGCCCCTACTGGATTGGGCCTCTAGTTCAAGTTAGGTGCCTAAATCTGAGGTTAGGTGTCTAAATAGCTTTGTGGATTCCATCCCTAACCACAAACAAAACCATCCTCTGTGAGCGTTAGCAGCTCATCTTTCCTTATCTATCAGAGGAGAACATAGGCAGTCTCCAAGGTATGCAGAAAGAACCCAAATCTTAAAGGGGTTTATAGATCAAAGCCAAGACCTTCAATTGCACTGCGAAACAAATTTGAAGCCAGTGCAGTCTCTGGAGCACGAGTATAATCTGCCTCCTGTATAAAGCATGGGACTGCTGCATATGACACTAGCTAAAATATCCAAGTGATCTTAATCGCTTCAGCACAAGGCAGCAATCCAGTCTGGAAGTGACAAATGCACAGATCACAGCAGCGAGGCCTGCACCAGAAGGAGAAAATCTCTGGGCCAACTTCCAATTTAAGACCCGCATCAACAAAGTACCTAATTCTAAGTATGTGAGGAATCCCATTTGAATAAGGACAGGAGAGGCAACAGCAAGGGAAAGTGACTTGCCCCAGATCACACACCAGGTCGGTGACAGAGTCAGAAACAGCAACCAACATTCCTGAGTTCCAGTCCAGTGACCTCTCCATTGGACTACACCACTTCTCAAAGAGCTCTGCTGAATGCTATCTCTACATCTAGTGCAAAAAGAGGATCACTTCTATCCGTTCCCTTCATCTGATGGATGATGTTTAATAGTCACTGGATTTTATGATTAATGATTTCCCTGGGATAAAATCAAGCTGGTCAGTGTGAATCAGTAGCGAGAGGGCTAGAGAGAGCATTTTGCTAAGATTTTTTTGGGCAGCATTTTATTGTCTAAATTAGTTAATGATATAAACTGGTAGGTATGAAGATCAGTCTTCTGGATCTGCATCTTTTCTCAGGAGTATCGGTATGTTGGCTTCCAAGCAGGAACTGGGCAATTTTCCCTGTTCAAGAGGGTGATGGAACATTTGAACTAGTCAAGGCTATAGAAACTCTTGAAAAGAGTTACAGAGCTGGCTGCTAATGCCAGCTGACCCTGGAGATTCGCCAGTTGGAAAGGCCCATATGACATTTTGAACTTTGATGATATCTGCTTCCAACTGCACTTTTTGTCCTTTTTCCTTTGAACTGTTATGGTCTCAAAAACAGTCTAATTTTTGTTACCAGGGGAACTCCTGAAGGTGAATACACATTTTCGTAGAACTTCAAAAATTCATGTCTGTGATGCTGATTATTTTTAATTAGCTGTTCTTTTATTTGTTTTCCATTATGATTGTGGGTCAGACATTACCAGGATGACGTATTTTTGAAAGCACACGGCCAGCTTTATTTCCATATTCAAAATACTTGTGTTGTGTGTTTGAGAGAGCTGTTTGTGGCGCAGATGTGAAAATGCAGCTGAGTTTTTGCAGTTTGAGCTGTGATTTCCTGGGAAGCACCAAAGATCTATTGTGGAAGAGATTTTAGTTTCATTTCTAAGATCAATTGTGCGGCTGAAAGGGTTGTGCTCTGTATGTATGTATTGCTCGTTGTCTAAACAGCACTGCCGGGGAAGCTAGGACCCAGGGGAATTCCTCCCCTAGCACAGAGTTGGTAGAGGCCACCTGAACCCTTTGAACCTGAATCATGGAAGATTACTGTGCTGCATACATTCCTAATAGAGAGGCTGATAATGAGAGGGCACTGGATTCAGGAAAAGAGTTGCTAGAGGGCCTCTCCATTTTGCTCAGAGGGCTTGGGCAGATCGGAGTCTAGCCCTCTCTGTATGTGGTTTTGTTTATGTATATTCTGCTTTTCTTATAGAAGTAACCAACCCAGGAATGCTGGGCAGGGCATGGGAGTCTGGCTTCCTTTGTTTAGTCATATCTAGTGCTTATGGGACATGGCTTCCTTTGTTCAGTGATATCTAGTGTTAATGAATACGGTCTCTTGGAGAAGTTGGCTTCCTTTTATGGAAGAGGATTGGAACTGTGGGACAGCCATGCCCTTCTTTAGAGTTCATGCTGATTTATGCAAGGTCGCTGGCGGTGAGTCCTCTGGTGGCTGTGATTTCATGACTCTGTAAATGATGCCTCTGGCCTTGCATGAATTGCCAAGATCGGGCTGGATGTCCTTGCAGGGCTCTGCTAGCCTAGACGTCTCTCTGTTCAGCTGGCCTTATAGGAAGGTCAAGGAGGTAGCGGACTGTGAACGTTATATCTGATCATAAATGTAGGAGGTCTCCCACTCTGAGACTGGGTTTGTTTGAGTGTCCTGTGTGTGAGTCCCAGAATGGAAATAGCAATGCTGGACAGTCCACTGTGCTATATCTCCCCTTCCCTGGCTACAGATCTGGTTCTTGTCTGATCTGGTTTTTGAGTCACCAGACCTAAACAACTTCAGAGTGCCCACAGAAGGGGGTTCTAGGCTAACCTGGTATTTTATGCTGGTAGGACAACAGGTGTATACAAGGTGGCTTCTCTCTATGTGTAAATAGGACTAAACTCTTGTCTGTCTTTTTTGTCGGGATTTGAGATTGGGCAGCCGGAGATAAGGATTATATCCTTAGCACGGTTGACTTGGCCTAGTCCCTTTTCTGTTGCTGGGACAGGATCCACCTCTGTTCCTGTCAATGTGGAGGATGTATTTATCATTCTGCCCTCAGAGGTGGTCAAATGAGGGTGGGAAAACACTCAGAATGTCACGCTTCTTTGCAGTGGCTTAATCCTCAAGGGGCTTCAGGGTAAAATATTATGTGCCTGAAATGGAGTCACCCCGGGGGATGCAGGAGGGAGAGACAGCCAGTGGGGTTGTCCTGAATGGCTGTATGCTACAATGCCCCCACTAGTCTCATGCTGTGTGGAGGACACCATTTTGAGAGCAAAATGGCATGCTCCACGCAGCAAAGTGCTGGAATGCCATTCTAGCTCCACTATACACCTCTGGGGACAGCAATCTCCTCATGCACAGGAGCCTTTGCGATGGTGCAGGCAGGAGAGGAAAAGGTGTCTATCGGAAGCTCTGTGAAAAGCACCTGGACAACTCGACTAGTGGCACTGACTCCTTGATGACTCAGGAGACCTCCATCCTGCTTTACCTGCCACACTTACAGCTACTGTTTCTTGATGCTGTAAACTTGTGCTATTGTTGTGCTAGCATCTTTCTGAACTTCTGCCAATGTGCCTGTATATGAGTTTTCTCCCTCCTGGCCCACTTTACCTGTTTTTGTCTTGGCCACTTCTGTAGGGATGAGGAAAAGGAAGTCATTGTGTTAAATACAGTTCTGTAACAATTAGCATACATAGCAAGGCAAAGAGCAGCATAATAGATTTACCTTCTTCAGGAAGAGACTAAAGGGGATTTATGTTTAAAGTCTGATAGGTCTGGTAATTCACCCTGGTGTGAGAGTCCCAATACCTCTATCCTGGTAAAATAAAATAGTTGTTTTACTATTTACTCCTCCAAGGAGCACTCACTGGTGGAGCTGGTTAAAAATGCTAATTTTTTTCTTGGAGGAAAAAAAATGTGTCTGAATTTCCTGTAGGATTTTTGGTTTGGGATGAAAAACCATATCTCAAAATTTTGGGGTTTTTCTTTGTTTTGTTTTGTTTTTAAAAGATTTTGGTAAAAATTCATGTGTCTGTATGGAGGGTGGGGGTGTCTTTTGAAAATCCCCCAAATTCAACCAAACTGAAAATATTCCATGAAAGTTTGTTTTGGTTGAAAAACCTTTTGTTGTTGTTATTGTTGGGGTTTTTTTGGTCAAAGTTTTGATGAGAATTCTTGACCAGTCACCATTACTCATACTTTCTATAGACTAGGCCCATGATTCTGGCTTCTTATCCTTATTTCCATCTGCTACATTTATTTAAAAGAAACCAAAAGTGCTTTTCTTCATAAGCAATTGTTCTAAATGCCCCAGGCTGCATGCTGTATTGTTTATATATTTTTAAAAAAATGTTTAAGACTCTCTGAAGCAGAGAATAACCCGGATGAGAAACTCTGCTAAGAAATTGCCTTGATCAGTGATGCAACACACTTGTGTTCTTTCTTTCTCCAAGTGACAGTCATCTGAAGACCCAAAAAGAGGAACATAAGAAAAAATAGAGAATGAAACTAAAGTTGCTCTAAGAAGAACTTCTGAATGAGTTTCAGTTTCATGAGTCACCAGTTTTCATGAAAACCACTTCCAGTAATTTATTCATAACTCTTTTATTTTGAATAAAGCACCATAGACTTACATGACACTTCTTAGACAAAAGGCACACACACTGCCCTGAGGAGTACAGTTTAGGTAAGAAAAGACTAAATATCACACAGGCTCTGTTTCTGCTGACTCTGTGGGATTTTGCATGAGAACCAGTGTAGCTTCATCCATGCTAGCAATAGTGGCAGTGTTAACTGTAGAAAAATGAACCCATTTGATGTAAAAGTCATTGTGGTGCTTTAACATGGAAACTCCCATGTCACTCCTTAGCCACTCTTCAGAAGTGAATTGGCAGCAAGGATTGAAATGCACGTGAGAAAGGTATATTACTAGCCTTGACTTATGTAAGCCAGCACTTGAATTAAGAAGGGCTGGGGCCAGAAACTGGTGTAGGAAGGGGAACCAGATCTCCCCACTCCTTATGTGGCACTCTCTTACTTGGCCTTTCCCCATAACCCCTAGCTAAGCTTTGGCTAGCTTCACCTTAACCTTTACTTCCCTTAGAAGAATGCATACTGATCCCTGTTAAGTGCATCCCTGTTACATGCCATAAGCCTCATTAGTCTCCAGTGGTGTAACGATTTGCTTTGTTGTTGCTTGTTGTTTTCTTCTTCCTCCTCATTTATATCTTCAGTTGTGAATTCACTTTATTCCAGTCCTTGTCAAGCCTGAATCCTTCTAAACGACAAAGGTTCCAAATACCAGAGTCCCCTACAGGTCAGAGGCACATATGTCACCATACAGCCCTCTCTTTGTGCCATGAACTCAAATTAGCTAATGGTGTAGTGGAGTAATAAACAGAGATGGCCAAGATTTTCAAAACATGTGCTCAGAACAGGAGCAACAAACTATCTTGTATCATGACCCTGACTAGTTGTAGGGTTGTTCCTGAGCACTGGGCTACACATGCTGGTTTATTGCTCTAGGATTTTGGTAAGGGCTGCTCATGCTGATTTGCCTTCAGAAGGGTGTTATGCTGGCAGTGGAATGATTGCTTATTTTTAGAAGAAAGCTATTGAAGGGATGCTTTGAAACACACATAGGAAGAACTATGTGAGCTCTGCAAACATACAACAGGGTGAAAGGGCTGGTCGTATTTTTAGCCCCGAAGCCTTGACAGTCTCTGTTCCACTATTTGCTGAGTAAAAACTGCTGACTCTGCTTCAGATCAGCTCCTTCCTTCGTGCCTGGTCTGTCATTTGGTGCCATTACTTTATTTTTAAGTCCTGCCCTCCACTCTCCTGACACACACTTCCTGGATGACCTAGGTCCTGCCTGTTGTATTCATTGACTGTTTTTGGCTTCACCCCAGTGGGTCTAAAGGCAAACATCGTGTGGATCAACAGAATTCATGTTACAAGAGTGACTGAAGGATTGCTTGTGTGCAGAAATGCTGGGCTGAAATATGGGAGGGGATCAGCCCCTCAGCACAGTGCAATGCTTGGCATATCAAAGGCATAACTGCAGTGTTATCAGCTCGTGCAGTTTTATCCGGCCTTTCAATAGCTTAAGAAAAGCAAAGCCCCAGCTCCTGAAGTCATGTGACTACATGAGAATCTCAGTTTCTGGTCATTTTAAAACAGTAAGTTTTTAGCCCTGCTGGGTGCAGAGAAAAGCTTGAAAATATGAAGGCTCAAAAAGCACAAGGCAAATAAAAGCCCGCAAAACTAATGTATTTTTAAAATCTCATGGATTTTTGTGGGCCCAAGTCATGACTTCAAATGCTTGGGGTTGGCCACACTTTAGCTGAACAAGTTTCCACCTGCTGGTGGGAGATGCAAGAACATTGTGTGTGAGGGGGGTGGAAATCTGGAAAACGTGGACCTGAGAACTGCTCAGCCGTTCTATAAAGGAAGAGGTTCATCCCTCGAGGAACTGGTGTGACAATTGGATGGTAACATGAGTCTGGATTGAGAAGCCTCATTCTATGATGTAACAGGACTGACCCATCTCTGTAAAGAATCAGTATGGCCAGAATTTTCTCTCTGGTCCAGTTCTCTTGTCCTGGGCCTGCAGAAGATGGGAGTGCAGCTGGTCAAGGAACAGCATTGATGGGCTCTGAAGGGAGGTCTGCTCACCTGCTGCCAGCTGGAAGTATAGTGGCTCTGGGGGAGAGTACTAGCAAGAGAACAACCTCGGCTCCATGATGCAGACATACCTCTTGTACCGTATAATGTTCTGACATTGCTGGATTGAGCCTGACAATAAAAATGGGCATTTGTTTTTGCGTCCACCTAAAGAAAAGTCCTGTGGTGGTGTTGGTGCACACCTAAAACACAAGGCCCTTTTGTATAAACTCAGGGAACCTATTCACAGTCAGAAACCTGGCAAATAGTGCCCATAGAGACTAGCAGCTTCTCTGATGGCATAGGTTGATTCTTGCCTCCTGTGTAGCTACAGTAGCTTCATTGTTTCAAGGTTCATCCCAGAATCCATAGTGAATCCATTGGTTTCCCAGTACCCTTTGTCTGCTCTCACCTCTCTGCTCTCTCTGGCTCTCTCCAGGGGTTTACATGGGTATACAGATAGTTGTAATGCTTTCTGTGTTATGCTTATAAAAAGCACATGGGTTTTTTTTCAGGGGAAAAGGCAATACGCCACATTTATTGAAGATGCAACAATTAGCATATGTATTTAATTACACCACACACACACATACTGTCCCGCCAGTCGATACTATAGTTACCAGTCCAGAGTCTGGATCAATCTAGTGGCCAGCTAGGTTGATCACGGGTAGGGAGGAGCCAGGTTCTGTCGGTCACGACACGATGCTCTGGGGAAGTCTTGGCAGGACAAACCCAAAGTTTCATGGCAAAGCACCCTGTTTATATAGTGATTTTTTTTTATTGGGACCAATGAGTTTTGCACCATCATGCTGTAATCAATTGTTGTTTGACGAGTGCTTGTTTTTTTAAGTTGTTTTCTTTTGTTTGTTTGTTTTTTTATTAATTTTTTTAGGGAGTTATTCTGTGCTGTGTTTGATTACAGCTATATTGTCCACATTGATAGGTGCTTGTTTTATTTTTAGAGTCTTTAATTTGCCCTTCTTTGACATTTCAATAGGGGCATGTTGCAGCCTCCTGGCACCCTTGCGTTTGTCTCTGGTTCCTCCCTAGACCATCTGGTTCAGCGATGGCCTTTACACTTTTTTTTTTAACACACACATTTTTTATTTACACACAAAACAGCATTAATTTACACTGAACATTTTGAACAGGAACATCAAGTTGCAATGCAAAAGAAAACAATCAAGGCATTCTTTTACCAATTTTAAAATGCTAAATCTACAACAAAATGGCAACCCTCAAAGGTTTGTTGCTGCCTTGAAATTAGTCCAGACACAAAGAAATTTTGGCTAATGCATTTCTACCAATGGCATATTATGCCTTTTTTTTTTTTTTTTTTTTTTGCTATTTAAAAGGGGTGGCTGGCAGGATATGGTGAAATTATACATCAATACATTTAATACATGCTACATTGTTATTTTATTATTTTTTATTTTAAATTACACAAAATTCAAACATTAAATCCTACTGCTACATCTAGACAGCAGGAAACTGCATCTTCTGTGGTTAATCATTCAGATCTTGCTGTAGGGAGTCCTGAGGGCATTGAGGGCACAGGCTTATTCATTAACACATGTTTATAAGCATGTCAAGGGCATCAGAGCTTTGGAAAGGCTCTTTCTTAGACTAAAATCCTAAATATTCCCCTGCACCCCATGGACGCCCTCCCTCAAAAGAGAAAAATTGATGGGCTTCAAGTTCTCAAGTGAGTGAATGTAATGAGTATGCAGACTGCTAGATGGACTTAGTCTCAAACTCCCATCATCTTCGTGGGCCTTCAAAAGGAAAATGGAGGCATTAATTTGACACTCCCACATCAAGAACAAGATTATGCAATGCAATGCCCCTGCATGGGTCACCATTAGTGAGGATTGTACCTTGACTTCCCGAATCTAAAAGTCTGGGCTTCTATTGGCTGAGCCACAGAACCAGGTGCCCCAGCTCGCAAGCTGAAACTTTTGTGTGGACTCTCCACTAGAGGGAGACAGAGTTACACTGTTAATATGGCTTACAAATTGTGGAGATGCACAAATATCGGGCTGGATTCTCCACAGGAAGAGGAATTGTGGCCAGAGTATGATGTGCTCTTGGCTATTCTTGGTGACTTGTGGCTCAGAGGCTGTTCTAACATCCACCTAAGGGCTCAGCAGGTTTCTGGCCAGGCTCCAAATGCTAGGAGACACAAAAGGGGCTTGAAGCCACTTTTTCTTGCCCCCAATTCTTGTGTCTAGTACCAGAATACAGGTATTGAGAACCACAGCATCCATGTGTATCTCACCCTTTGGAAAATATTCTCTAGTTCAAGCCATGCAGCAGTCCTCTTTAACCGATCTGGCAGCTCATACACAAAAGAGCCTAATCTTGGGAAGTAAACAGACAGTAAAAATATCTAATCTCCCTGAAAACAAATAAATCTGTAGAGGGAAGTTCCTCCCACCTCCCCCGCATCCTCCCAGCACTGAAAATCTTTTTCATAAACAGTAGTGTCTGTCACTCTGTCTGGAGTGGCTCATGACTGTGAGGGCCAGCCTCAGAGCAGACTGTCAAGAACCAGGGCAGGGACCCCAAACTGGCTGTATGTTCTATCATTAGATTTCACCAACTCCGTAACAAGTGTGAACTCCTAAAGCACTTTAACAGTCTTATCATGGAGTCACAGACATGGCATCCTATCTTGCCACCCAGGCAAGCTGGACTTGGGGTGCTATACACCAAATATCACAAAATATTCAGGTTACTCCCAGTCCAAAAGACCAGTAATTTACGCCAGGTCAATTTGTACTTTAGATCTCTCACCAAAGATGACGCCTGTAGCCAGTCCTGTAATAAACTCACTAAAGATTTATTAACTAGAAAAAAGAAATTAGAGAGTTATTACGAGGTTAAAACAGCCAAGCATATATACACAAATAAGTTACAGTCTGTGCTTTTAAAAGGTGACAGAATTGTAGTAATCTGTCAGCTCTGAATGTCTTTTAGGACTAACCCAGGTTGATGGTGGGGATCTCTGCTTCAGTTTTCTAGCTCCAGCTCTGTGAGAGTCCAAACAGCAAAAAGAGAGAGGAAAATTTTTCTTGTCACCTATTTGTATTGCCTTCGTCCAGAATTCAAGCTGATGGGACGACTCCTTTTGCTCTTCATGGATGTGAAGAGGCAATTAACAAAGTCTTTGTATTATGATCTCCCATGATAGCCCATTTAGTTTTCATAGGCCTTCAATCCCTCCTGATTGGGTTCACAGTTTCAGAGCAAACATTTTTTACAAGTCACAAAGCAAAAACTTAAATATGATGTGATAAAAAAATTATAAGTGAGATTAAGGCATGCAGCAATTTACATAAAGCATTACATAAAGTCTAAAGACACTGTCATAAGTCCAATACCCATCTTAACCATATTAGCACACATGTGAAACGGACTGGTTTCCAGCAATGAACTTGTCAGTGCTCAGCTAAGGCCTAAAGCCTTAGCAAGAGCTGGCACCTGGTCTGCCAGTGTCACAGTGGCCATGTTGAGTGAGCTGTATTTGTAGCAGGAATTTTAACTGGAGAAAGACTCCATCCAAAATCCCAGATCCCCAAATGCCCCAAACATCACTGTGAGAGTTTGCAAGCTGCATCTGAATGTTACAAATGGCCTCTGTCTTTACAGTGGGTTAAACCAAAATCGAAGAGCTGAACCTTGGGCTGTTTTAAAATGTTCACCTTGAGCCCATCTTGAATTTTAATCTCTTGAGCAGACAGTTTCAGTTGTGCTACTGTATCCACAGTGCTAGTCTGGGCACAGTCCCTAGCAGGTAAGGGAAAGTGTTATAAAATAAAATGTTTAGGGTAGACTGTTAAGTTGTTTACACATGACTTTGACATCTGATACATTTTTTTATAAGTGCCCAAATGACTAAGGAGCCTAGGTCATTAGGGTTCTTTTGAAAATTCCCCTAAGGCCTTCAAGGGTCAAAGAAACCATGTCAGAACCCTGCTGTAATGATGTCTACTTGCAGTATGTTCAGCCACTAGGAGTTTGTCTAGGGAGGACTGGATGATGGTCAGAGGGGGGCACTACAGAGCAACCTGCCCTTACTGCTGTGCAGTAACAGGAGATATGATGTGATTTTTTTTAAGAGGTGCTGAGCATTTGCAGCTCTCCCTGATTTCATGTGTGTTGCAGGTGTCAGGACCAATAGTCTGTCACTTCTTAGTCATCTGTAGTTTGGAGTGCAGCCCAGATCAATAGTGAACAAAGCTTGTCATCTGACGGTCCTTCAAGGGCTGATATGAAATTAGTTCATGTTCTTGGCCCTATTCCCAGAGTGGAGCTCATTGAAAAGGGGCCTTTCTGAATGTGCCAAGTATACAATGGGGTTGGACACCAAGCTCCCCAGTTCCCAAAGGGAATGTCACTCGCTCCAGGCCTGGGGGAGTTACATTGGCAAGACAGCATGGGGAAGCTTGCTGCTCTGTTCCTGTGACAGAGAGAGGATGTCTGTCTTTAGAGCTGCCCATCTGTCCACCATTCTCACACCCTCAAACAAAGTCCTACAGTACTGATTGCCAAAGTAGTGCAGCACATACCACTAATGCTGCAGAAGGCAGCTATCATGGAACACTAACTCTTTACAAATGTGAGGCCCTCTAGATCCTCCCTCTCCCCAGGACACGAACCTGCCCCTTCCACAGCTCTCCCCAGATTATGAGTAGTAATTTTTTGTAATTTCCAAACAAGGACTCATTCTCTTCTCTGTCAAGTGTGTGGTGTTTTTAAAGCCAACACCCTATGAAACTTTCTCCTGGCTGCTCGGTGCCTGAGTGACACAGACGTCCATTGTTCTGATATTCTGCCCTCCCGTGCTAGAGAGGTTCTTGTTCCAAGACACTACCTGCTGGGGATTCTATGATGGGAATTTGCCCCACTTCCAGTAACCCAGGGCCAGCCAGTGATGTAGCTGCACTAGTGCAAATCCCAAGTGTGCACAAGGAAAGCTGCTTTTTGCAGTGATCAGATTAACCCTGGGTTCAAGGAGGGTCCTCTTTATCAGTCCATTTTAATGCTCATTTAAATGTATTTTTCCTGCTACTCAATCACACTTTTCCTTTAATTAAAAAAAAAAGATTAATTGTTTGAATGCTAATCAGAGCTGGTTTGGGAAAAATTCTCATGGAATAATTTGTAACTTTTTTTGGTTGAAAATGTTTTGAAATTTAGGATTTTTCATCCAGCTCTAGAGCTAATGAACAAAACCATCCTATGACATCCCTGCTGCACGTAAATCCTGTGCTCATCCATATACAGCATGGGCAATGGCAGCACAAGCTTCCCTGCGGAGCCCTGCTACTAACCTGCATGGATGGCACAAGGGGTGAGAGGATCATTTGGTTCATTCAATCCTTCAGTAAATTCAGTGGTTCTTCCCTGCCTGCGCTTTGTCTATGCTGTTGCTATAGTGCGGATAACTTTGCTATTTTTAATTCTATGAGCTGTAACTGTATGACTACTGAAGCATTTTTATGTATGAACTTGGCCCTACGCCTCTGCCATGGTTTACATAGAACCCTACGCTTTCCCAGGATATTTACCCCCCGGGATACAGGTGAGGCACCAATCTTACAGTCCCTCTCTGTTGGCCTTCCTGTTAGAACAATGTGACTTATGACTTGACAAGGAGGGCTTTCTAGGGCATCTAAGTCCATTGTCTCTGGGCCAAACCTTTAAAAGTGAAAATATTGAGTTTCAGCATCCCAATATAGCCCTTCAGACTGATTTTCAAAGGGTGGGTGCTCAGCACGCTCTGAAAATCAGGCCCCTTTAAGATGTGCCAGGCTGGATACCCAAAAATCACTCAGCACATCTGAAAATCTTGGACTCTGGTTTTAATTCCTCTGTGGTTGGATCGTCTCAATGATGCTCTCAGTGGACAGACTGGTGAAATTAACTTAGTGCTAGGGCAATAGAAGGATGAACTTCCACAGGTGCAGGGTTAAGATTGGGCGACGGGTTGGATCACTTGTGTATGTGATCAAAACGGGTTTATTTGCCTGTCTCTGTGGTGCAGGAAACCACTCAACCATATGGTTGTGTGCTGTCCTAACAGGGACAGAATGCATGGCTGCTGACCTCAAATTTAAAACACACAAGTACGGTCTCTCCTATCCCACTTCCACTCCTCCCCACCATGTCATTCCTTCCCTTTCAACTGACTCACTTCCCCGCCTACCCCATGTTCATAGTCAAAGTTACTGCTCTAACCAGAGTTGGCCATAACTGAGTGTTTCATTAACTGCAGGAATTCCACCCCCTGTGCTGTAAATCCCGATGCCCCTGTTTGCCCTCACAAGAGCATAAGAATGGCCATACTGGATCAGACCAATGGTATCCTGTCTTCTAACAGTGGCTGGTGCCAGATGCTTCAGAGGGAGTGAATAGAATAGGACAATTATGGAGTGATCCATCCCCTGTTGTCCAGTCCCAGTTTCTAGCAGTGTGACGGGGTGTTCACCCCACACTGGAAAGGAAGGGGCTAAAAGCAGCCTAGAGAGGCTGCACAGGGAGCAGCCAATCGGAGAGGGGTTGCACGGAGCAGCCAATCAGGGCCCAGCGGGTTCACATAAAAGGGAGCTGCAGGGCAGAACAGGGTCTGTTGCTGCAGGGAGTGCAAGGAGAGAGGACTGGGTTTCTAGTGGGCTACAGGAAGGTAGCACGTTGGATGGAGAAGTTGCTGGCAGGGACCAGGGGAGCAAGAGGGAGCCCCTGGCTGGCTTCTGGGACGTGCTGGCTGGAGGCCCTGAAAAGAGGGTGAAGAAGGTGCTGTGACCGAAGGGAAGTGGTCCAGGAGATTGAAGCATCTCTGATGGAGAAGTTAAGGAGAGGCAGCAAAAGGCTTCTATCTACAAGGTCCCTGGGCCGGAACCCAGAGCAGTGGCTGGGCTCGGGTTCTTCCCCCACCCCTGCCACTCATCACTGTGGAAGTGGCTAAACTATAGAACTGGGAGAGACTTCCCTCCCTGCAGGGGAAACACAGATGGTGACATGGCTGGAGGGCTAAGTCACGAAAAGGACGCTGTGGTTCCTGGGCTGAGACAGGTCTGCAGGTGGAGAAGGTGGCGGGAGAAGCACCACCATGGGAGGGGAAGTGGTGTGCTGGCTGAGAGAGCTACTCCCCCAGGAGGCCAGCAGGAGGTGCTGCTCTGGTGAGTGAACTCTGTCAGCTCCTTCCGCCCTGGGATTGCCGGCCAGCAGTATTGAGACACTGCACACCCCGGCCTGCTGTCTCAGTGCTCCCCAATCTCGCTAATGTATGTGGCCAGGGGTGGGAGAAGGTAATAGACTCACTTGCCCCAACTGACGGTCAGTACACATGTGCGCTGCATGCTGAGGAAATCAGACACACACACTGTAAGCATTCAGTCTCAACACACTCACACACAACACCCCGTTGAACATTCGGGAGTAGGGACAATGCTGTTTTAATGCTTGTCCTTGCTGAACTCTCAGGGGGGAAAAAAAGAGGGTCCTCCCCAATTTTTCTCAGACCGTGGCTCATTACTAGTAACATTCCTTATACTGGTTTCTCATGGAGCTCACAAAACAACAGGACTCGCTATTTATGTCGAAAGAAGCATTAAGGCCATATGCCTGAGCAAGTTCCATAGCACTGTCCTCATCCCATCTTAGCTCCATTTCCTGTCCTACGTCAGGCAGGCCACCAGGCAGCAGAGTTCTAGACTTACTCACAGGGCTGCAACTATTGCAAAAAGGCATTTTTTTTTTCAGTTTACAAACTGCTTTTCATTTTCCCTGGTACAGAGAAAGAGGGCTTCAGAGAAAATGCAAATGGGTCTTTTAACCATGGAAGATTCAACATGTCACCGGAATCAGGGAACTGACCAGGAATTGTGCATTTGTTTAAGGTATGGAAATTCCTTGCAAAGTGTAGTGATTGACAGTGTTTTACATAGGGAGCAAATTACAAAACAGATGATAATCTGTACAGTGCTACTGCTGCATCCATTAGACAGCAGAGAGATAAGAATGTAAGAGCGGCCATACTGGGTCAGACCAATGGTCTATCTAGCCCAATGTCCTGTCTCTGACAGTGGCCAGTGCAGATGCTTCTGTCCTAGGTTTAGGGACACACAGAGCATGGGGTTGCATCCCTGACCATCTTATCTAATAGCCATTGATGGACCGGTCCTCCATGAACTTGTCTAATTCTTTTTTGAACCCATTTATATTTTTGGCTTTCACAACATCCTGTGGCCGTTGACTGCGTTGTGTGAAGAAGTACTTCCTTATGTTAGTTTTAAATCTGCTGCCTATTAATTTCATCAAGTGACCCCTAGTTCTTGTGCTATGTGAAAGAGTAAATAACACTTCCTTATTCACTTTCTCCCCACCAGTCATGACGTTATAGACCTCTATCCTATTTCCCCTGAGTCATCTCTTTTCTAAGATGAACAGTTCCAGTTTTTTTAATCTCTCCTTAAGCTGTTCCATCCCCCGAATCATTGTTGTTGCCCTTCTCTGTACCCTTTCCAATTCTAATAGATCTTTTTTGAGATGGGGTGAGAGGAGGAGCTAGGAGGAGACCCACATTATTGTATTAAGCTTTCCAGAAGCCTCCTGTGGTTTCACACAGACAGCAGCCTGCCTAATAAGGTCCTGCACTTGCTTCTGCCATTGGAAGAAGAACACGCACAAACACCCCTCTGGACAGGCAAACCTCTGAGGGGTCAGGTTAATTTCCAATAAGCACCCGCATTCCAGATGCTTAAAACGTGCATTTCTAACAAACACCTCAATGTAGTGGCCTATGTCTGCCCATCCTGCCCCTGGTCACTGTATTCAAATTGGGTTCATCAAGGTGGTATCTTAGCAACATCTCAGATGCCTGTACCCAACACACCAAGGGCAGAGAGGTTGGGCCAGGTCCTCAGCTGATGTGAGTCAGTGTTGCTCTGCTGAACTAGGACAATTTTCGGAACCAGTGACCGTGGTGCTGTAGCTTCTGCAAAAGGATTGGAGGGCAGCATGAAGCCATGTGGCTACTTCCCACCACTTCCATAAGAAGCCTGTCACTAATGGTGCCCTGGCAAAACTCTCCCAGCCCCTGGAACTGCCATGAAACTCTTTCGCAGGCTCGCTTGCCACCCAGGACTAATTCCCATGGGCAGGTGCACACGTGGCATTATCACAGCTGGGATCAGAATGTTCCCCTGGAAGAAGCCTGGAACAGTGAGCATGTAACAGCTGCTCAGATGTGGGGAGGCCCAAGTGGGAAGGGCCTTACCTGGTGCCACTCAGGTTTCACATGCTGATGTTAAATGCAGCCATTAGGGCAGTTCCATTGGCTTTTCGTGCTCTGCTTGCAGCATAAGGGAGGAGATCCTGCAAAATGTAGGGTGGGCAGCAGTGCTGCCTGCAGGTGATGAGAGAGAACCTGCCCACCATGGGGCTGGCAATGATACTCGCCAGGGTGTCTTGCAGGTGGGGGTATGTGACTGGAGAAAGGCATGTGTCTGCGAGGGGAATTGGATGGAATATTTGGCACTTTCCATCCAGTGGTCTTCAAGACTCAGTCAGGAATGGAACCCAAGGATCTGATTTTTCTGGGACATTCAGGCCCTGCTCTGGCATCATGAAGGGGCTGGACAAGGCCCACTGAGAATGCCCCCTCCCTGGCTTTTGCAGAGCTGGCATAAAGGCCTTATGCCAGCCCTGCTCCCAAAAATTGGCATAGAGGGCAGGTGGGACCAGCATGGGATATAAGTGCAATTGTGCTGTGGTTATTCTCTGTCTCCCAGGGGCCATGGGATGCACAATACAAATTAGAGGCTGCTGCCGGGGGGTTAAGCAAGCACACAATTTGTTGTCTGTGGAATACAGGGAGCGCATAGCTGTTTTAAAGTCCCATTTGCCTAATCCCTCCCCAGCCATTTCTGTCCCAGATGTGGAGATGGTGAAACTGAGATTCAGAGCCCAGCTCCAGTGCTCCCAAGTATTTGTGTACACTTGGACTTAATGAGTGCGCGAGCAAAGATTATAAAAGGTTTAGAAAACTTGACCTATGAGGAAAGGTTAAAAAAAAAGAGGACTGAGCAGGGAAGGAGGAACCTGCCAACAGACGTGAAATAGGTTAAGGGCTGTTATAAAGAGGACGGTGATCAATGGTTCCCCATGTCCACTGAAGGTAGGACAAGAAGCAATGGGCTTAATCTGCAGCAAGGGAGACTTAGGTTAGATATTAGGAAAAACTTTCTAACGACAAGGGTAGTTAAGCTCTGGAATAGATTTCCAAGGGAGGTCGGGGAGTCCCCATCATGGGAAGCTTTTAAAAACAAGTTGGACAAACACCTGTCAGGGATGGTCTAGGTTAACTTGGCCCGGTCACAGCTCAGGGGGGTTAGACTTGATGACGTCTCAAGGTCCCTTCTAGCCCTATATCTCAATAATTCTGATATGCTTTTGTTCTTTAGGTAGCTGTCCATATATTGACCAGACAATTGCAGGAATACAGGAGTTGAAAGTACTTGTGCTTATACTTCAACTTACAAACACAAGTACTGTTTCCACAGCACACTTGTACTTATAAGTAATTCTGCAATGGTGCACTGGGCACTTATACTGAAGTCTTGTTTTATCAGTACTTCCAACAACACTGCCTAACTCCTGGGTCTGATCTCTGAGCATGAGACAATGCAGGGTGTGTGGACACTGGACAGGGGTGGTGCTGTGTGTACTCTGAAGGGGCGTGGGGGGCCTGTGGCTGTGTGTATGAGGGGAGGAGTGATCTTGACTCCTTTCTGAGAGAGAGGCTCCATGCCTGTCTCTAAGGCAGCTCTCCGGAGGGACTCTGTGCTGTGCACAGGCTCAGCGGAGGTACTGCGTGCCCCTGCAGTTCACCAGCCCTGCTGTTCACAATGGCAACCTGCTCTCCCTTTTGCTGCCAAAGCCCATCAGTAATGGGAGCAGCGCAGGGAGCGTGGGAATGCAGGGGAGGGGGCTGAATCTCGATGTGCAACACATACACGGTGCAGCTCCCTTTTGTCTCCTGCTTCCAGTTGGGGAGCCCTGTCTGGGGAGCTGGACTTGCTCAGCATAGCTGATCGCCTGCCTGTGTGTGGAAGGGGGGCCAGCAGGTGCTCTGAGGGGAGGTTTGCCTGGGCTCTGAAGCAGTTGGCCATTCTTGTTTGCTGGGCAGATTAATGAGATCCGGTAATGGGTGAGTCAGTCCTACAAATACATGCAGGTCTGGCTGCCAGTATCTCTCACTTGACTTCTCCCTGGCTGCGTTCTCCCTACTCTAGCTCGTGTCTAAGGAGTGGGGCTGCCATTGAGAGGGGATAGGTAGGTTCCTGGCCACCTGGATTTTTTTTTTCACAACCATCATCTGCATGCTGCATTGCACCAGATCATCTTTGTTAGGACTACGAAGTCTGAGCCCCAGACACCCCACGGGCCAGGGCTCCATTGCTCTGCCATAATCATCCCTTTGTGGCACAGCAGACCCAGAGCCCGCCTCACCAGGCAGGCTGCAGGCCGGACAGAAACTTAAAATTGCTATCACTCGTGTTGTACTGGCTTGGGGCTCTCCTCTGAGGCCAGCACTGGTAACCAGAGACGGATCTGCTCAGGCTGGGTGGAGGTGCTAAGCTGACCCATTGTAATGATGCGGGCTGTGGCAGGGTTTGAGTCTGACCACAGATTTCCTCCTAGCCTGGGGATGTCTGAATGGGGGGAGCTGGCTTGTGTCTCTCTAGCTGGCATTATGCCAGTCCTGTTTAAGCCTTGCTGATTAAAGGAGCCGCCATTTTGCTTTGTAACGGAAAGCAGGGCACATGAAAATCCGACAGCAGCAACCAAAGCAGGCGCTGGTGAGGATCATATCTCAGACTCCTGTCTGTATCTCCCCGGCCCTCTCGTCCCTGACTACAGAGTTAACAAGCTCAAGATCTGTGCAAGCAGCCGCCTGTCTGTGATAGCCAGTCTCCGTCTTTGCAATCAATGTATGTAGAGGCCCCCTGCAGCCTGTCATGCTGCTCTTAGCTCCCTAATGAGCTCCTGTTGATAAATCCCTGTCACCTGCTGTTGTGCTGTTTATTTCCTCCTGTGTTGATGTTTGCAGCATTGTTCATACCTCCAGAGCTCCTGAAGCCCATACCTACCCACCTGTGCTGGCTCTAATGCATCCTCCAAAGCTTTGCTCCTCTCACTCCCGAGTCCTCTCTGGAGATGCACTCGGACGCCTTTGTGCTGGGAAGACAAACAGGAGAAATTGGCTTGGAGGGGGGAAGGAAAGGAGAGACATTGGGGTTGAGATGTGGGTGGGAGGGGCCAGTGGCAATGCCAAGCAAAGCCAGGCAGGTCCTATGGCAGTGTGAGGGGCAGGGAGTTACTTATCCCAGCTCCTGGCTCAATCTCTGGGGTTGGTTGCCAGTGGTTTTGGTTCTCAGTGTCTGTTGTTCCAGGGCTGCTGGGGAGGGGGCGCCGAGTGCTGCTGAGGGAATGTTCCCTCCAATTTTAGATCAACTCTGTCTCTTTCTCTTGTTCTGGGCTGGGCCTAGAGCAGGAAACAGAACGCTTGGGCCAGATCCTCATCTGGTATAAACTGGCAGTGGTCCTGTGATGAATCTGTATTTATTCACTTTTACTTAAGCCTAAACAGCACTGCTTCTGGGCTCTAGGCACCTTGACAAAGCACTCAAGCCAGCCAATGCAAAAAGACAAAAGCAGCAGCAGCAGCCAACCTCAAACATCCCTCACTCACAGACACCCAGTGGCGTGCCGTGACAGTTTTAGTCAGGCGTGCAGTACTAAACTTGCATCCAAAATGGTGTCCTCCACGCGGCATGATGTCACACGTAGGGTGCATGTGAGATCACGCTGTGTGGAGGACGCCATTTTGTTTTACAAAATGGCGTCCTCAAAAACAAAATGGCGTCCTCCATGTGTATTTGGGAACTGGGCGAAATAGTCCCACAGGCACAGCCTGTCCTGGAGCATGCAACACACACATTGCATACACAGGTGGCATGCCACTACAGCCACCCCAAAACCTACGTGCTACAGCTCAGCCTCTCCAAAGTACCTACCCACACAGAGGGGTTGGCATATACCCTGAAGGCCAATAGATCTGAGCCTTTATCAGGCAAATTCCAAAGCCAAGGGGCTGGTCTGGCTTGAGCATCATCCTTGACTGCCTTTGTGGCAGCATGAAATGGGCCAAGAGATGCTTCAGGCAGGAATAGACCCGCTCCCCCGCGCAAATGGTGACATTCTCTGTTTAACTGCCTGGTGACAGAGGCAATTGGGGCTGTTGCAGCATCACAGCGCTGTCTGTTCCCATAGTGACATGAGTATTCTTTGCAACCCTGGAGATGAATCCCTCCTCCCCACGGGTGGGGCTTTACCTCAGCATCTGCATCAGCAGCTCTTACCCTGGGAGGGAAGAGGAGGTGAGGCTGAGCCCGCAGTAGGGAGATAGCAGGGGCTAGAGGCAATGTTGCTGTTTTGAATAAAGCCCCTCCTACGGATTTACCCTGAACCTCTGGCTTGGTTCAGCAAAGCAGACTCTGATGCCATTGCTGACCCATTTGTCAGCACCTCAACTGGGCCTACGTCATCCCCACATGCCCTCATTAGCAGCCCTGGCTGAGGAGGCGCATATTGGCTCTCAGTGGGATGTGATGCAGTACAGTCCAGGACACGCAGTTCAAATATCTGCAGCTCGCCATGTTCCACCTCCAAGGCAGCATGTGCCAAGTGTGTGTCAGAAATAAACATGGGCTCCCAGCCACGAGACTACTGCCTGCATCAGGGCGTGTGCTGTACAAGGGCTTGGGAAAGCAATTGTACTGCCTGCATTCACCAGATGCCAATCTTATCAGCTTCAGCCAAAGAGCTGTATGTAATACCGCACTGCACTGACTGAATTTAATGCGGCCTAGGCCCCACTGGATTAGGTGTTGCTTTAAACAAAGTTCCTGTCCTTTTCTTAAACCAAAATAGAAGCATGTAGGGCTGTCTAGCTGTGACTCTCACAGCAAGGAGATGTCACTGAAGTACGAATGATGTTTTTAAAAAAAAAGTGTCCATATCCATCAGCACTAGGAAGAGACTAAAAGTGCCTTGAAATCAACCCAAAAAAGGCAGGAGAGAGATGAGAACGCCTTGCTTCTGTACCTGTGTTTATGTTCTTCAGGCAGGTGGCTCTTTCTTACTGTTCACCCAGTGTTCTGGCCTCTGTCCCCGATCTCTAATCTGGCACAAACACTCCCACTCACTTTCTAGACGTAGTTTGCTCTATACTGTTGCTTTCCCAGATTGGTCACTTGTGCCCTCTTCCAGAGGTGTTGTATGTATAGTCACTCTTCAACAAAAATCAGTTAGTGGAGCTTTTTCAAAAAACAAAACAAAATCCAGATCCCCTCTAAACAGTGGTGATCACTTCAGGGCCAGAGCAAATTACTTGCCAGGGAAAGCACAAAACACAGACACACATAGAGAGCAGGTCCAAGCAGTGAAATCCTTTGATTAAGTCAAGTTTAAAAGCTAGCATGAAATCTGCAGCAGCCTTGTTGAACTAATATAATAGCCCACTGTAGCACATCTGGACCCAGCACTGCAAGCCAAGGTGACCCAGACTCTCCAAGTAAGACACCAGGACACCTATGGCATATATTTGTAGGTGGCTGGTCAGGTCTCAGTGATGGTTTCCGAAACACCTGGAAGACAGTTTGGGATAGCCCTTGCCTATGTGTCCAGCCAGTCTGTCATCCATAGATCCTCTAAGTCATGTAGTCCAGCCCCTGTCCTGAGGCAAGACCACGTAAACCTAGATCATCTCTGACAGGTGCTTGTCTAACCTCTTCTTAAAAACTTCCAATGATGGGGATTCCACAACCTTCCCTGGAAGCCAATTATAGGACTTAACTACCCTTATAATTTAGATATTAAGAAAAACTTTCTAAATTTCCCTTGCTATATCTTAAGCCCATTACTACTTGTTCTGCCTTCAGTGGACATGGAAAACAATTGATCACAGCCCTTAACATATTTGAAGATTATCAGATTCCTCTCCCCTCTCCCCCCCACCCCCCGTCAATTTATTTTCTCAGGACTGAACATGTCCAGTTATTTTAGTCTTTTCTCATAGGCCAGGTTTCCTAAACAGTTTATAATTTTTGTCGTTCTTCTATGGACACTTCAGTTTAGCCACATCTTTTCGAAAATGTGGCACCCAAACTGGACACAGTGCTCCAGCTGACGCCTCACATGTGCTGAATAGACCAGGACAATTACCTCCTCGGTTTTCATACGACACTCCTGTTTTTATACCCCAGAATGATATTAGTTGTTTTTGCAACTGAATCACACTGTTGGCTCATATTCTATTTGTGATCCACTATAAGCCCTCAAATATTTTTCAGCAGTACACTGCCTAGCCAGTTATTCCCCATTTTGTAGTTGTGCATTTGATTTTTTTTTCATTCCTAAGTGTAGTATTTTGCACTTGTCTTTATCGAATTTCATCAATTTTGATTCATAGATTCATAGATATTAAGGTCAGAAGGGACCATTATGATCATCTAGTCTGACCTCCTGCACAATGCAGGCCACCAAATCTCACCCACCCACTCCTGCAATAAACCTCTCACCTATGTCTGAGCTATTGAAGTCCTCAAATCATGGTTTAAAGACTTCAAGATGCAGCGAATCCTCCAGCAATTGACCCATGCCCCATGCTACAGAGGAAGGCGAAAAACCCCCAGGGCCTCTTCCAATCTGCCCTGGAGGAAAACTCTTTCCTAACCCCAAATATGGCGATCAGGTGAACCCTGAGCATATGGGCAAGACTCACCAGCCAGATACCTAGGAAAGAATTCTTTGTAGTAACTCAGATCCAACCCCATGTAACATCCCATCACAGGCCAATGGGGCCTATTTACCGTGAATAGTTAAAGATCAATTAATTACCAAAATCATGTTATCTCATCATACCATCTCCTCCATAAATTTATCGAGTTTAATCTTGAAGCCAGATAGGTCTTTTGCCCCCACTGCTTCCCTTGGAAGGCTATTCCAGAACTTCACTCCTCTGATGGTTAGAAACCTTCATCTAATTTCAAGTCTAAACTTCTCGATGGCCACTTTATATCCATTTGTTCTTGTGTCCACACTGGTACTGAGCTTAAATAATTCCTCTCCCTCTCCGGTATTTATCCCTCTGATATATTTATAGAGAGCAATCATATCTCCCCTCAACCTTCTTTTGGTTAGGCTAAACAAGCCAAACTCCTTGAGTCTCCTTTCATAAGACAAATTTTCCATTCCTCAGATCATCCTGGTACCCCTTCTCTGTACCTGTTCCAGTTTGAATTCATCCTTCTTAAACAGACCAATTTTCTAATTTGTCAAGGTCATTTTGAATTCTAATCCTGGGCACCAAAGTGCTTGCAAACTCTCCCAGGTTGGTGTCATCTGCAGATTTTATAAGCATACTCTCCACTATCCAAGTCATTAATGAAAATACTGAATAGTAGTGGATCTAGGGCAGACCCCTGTGGGAACCCACTAGATATATCCTCAGTTTCACTGACTTTGTTGCCTAGTTGCTCCTTTGGGGGTTTACTTCTGGGAAAAACACATTGACAGGGCTAGGCTCTGAAAAGGATTGTTCCTGGCTCAGAGGCATATGTTCACCCCAGTAAAGGGACTGTGTATTTGTGCAGTACTTTCATATTTATCATGCCACCCTGTGGCTGCTCGCGGTAACTACAAGTCTTTGTGCCCATAGTGCATGCGGCCATATCAAAATCTTACCCAAAAAATTTTTATTCATGAGGGAGTTCTGCTTTAGAATCAAAGTTACAATATACATTGTTACAGGCTAAGAACAGATTTTGTTAAAGGATTCAAGCACATAGTTTACTCTCTAATACTGCTTTTTCCCCAAGGATATGCACCAATTCATTCAAACTCCATACCCAAAACAAGCAAATGTTCTCAGATGAAGCTCCAAGTGATTTTAATTAGGGCTGTAGATTAATCGCAGTTAACTCATGCGATTAACTCAAAAAAATTAATCACAATTTAAAAAATTAATTAATCAGAGTTTTAATCGGACTATTAAACAATAGAATACCAAGTGAAATTTATTTAATGTTTTGGATGTTTTTCTACATTTTCATGTATATTGTATTCTGTGTTGCAATTGAAATCAAAGTGTATATTATTTTTATTACAAATATTTACACTGTAAAAATGATAAACAAAAGAAATAGTATTTTTCAATTCACCTCATACAAGTACTGTAGTGCAATCTCTTTGTCGTGAAAGTGCAATTTACAAATGTAGATTTTTTTTGTTGAATAACTGCATTCAAAAACAAAACAATGTAAAACTTTAGCACTTACAAGTCCACTCAGTCCTACTTCTTGTTCAGCCAGTCACTAAGACAAACAAATTTGTTTACATTTGTTGCCCTTTTCTTATTTACAATGTCACCATAAAATGAACAGGCATTTGCATAACACTTTTGTAGCTGGTATTAAAAGGTATTTACGTGCCAAATATGCTAAACATTTGTATGCCCCTTCATGCTTTGGCCACCATTCCAGAGGACATGCTTCCATGCTAATGGCGCTTGTTAAAAAAAATGCATTAATTAAATTTGTGACTGAACTCCTTGCGGGAGAATTGCATGTCCCCTGCCCTGTTGTACCCACATTCTGCCATATATTTCATGTTATAGCAGTCTCGGATGATGACCCACCACATGTAGTTCATTTTAAGAACACTTTCACTGCAGATTTGACAAAATGCAAAGAAGGTACCAATGTGAGATTTCTAAAGATAGCTACAGCACTCGACCCGAGCTTTAAGAATCTGAAGTGCCTTCCAAAATCTGAGAGGGACAAGATGTGGAGCATGTTTTCAGAAGTCTTAAGAAAGCAACACTTCGATGTGGAAACTACAGAACCTGAACCACCAAAAAAGAAAATCAATCTTCTGCTGGTGGCATGTGACTCAGATAATGAAAATGAACATGCATCGGTCCACACTGCTTTGGATTGTTATTGAGCAGAACCCGTCATCAGCATGGATGCATGTCCTCTGGAATGGTGGTTGAAGCATGAAGGGACATATGAATCTTTAGCACATCTGGCACATAAATATATTGCGATGCCGGCTACAACAGTGCCATGTGAATGCCTGTTCTCACTTTCAGGTGACATTGTAAACAAGAAGCGGGTAGCATTATCTCCTGCAAATGTAAACAAACTTGTTTGTCTGAGTGATTGGCTGAACAAGTAGTAGGACTGAGTGGACTTGTAGGCTCTAAAGTTTTATACTGTTTTATTTTTGAATGCAGTTATTTTTTGTACATAATTCTACATTTGTAAGTTCAACTTTCATGATAAAGAAAGCACTACAGTACTTGTATTAGGTGAATTGAAAAATACTATTTCTTTTATATCATTACAGTGCAAATACTTGTAATCAAAATAAATATAAAGTGAGCATTGTATACTTTGTATTCTGTATTGTAATTGAAATCAATATATTTGAAAATGTAGAAAACATCCAAAAATATGTAACTAAATAGTATTCTATTATTGTTTAACACGATTAATCACGATTAATTTTTGAAATCACTTTACAGCCTTAATTTTAATAGCCCCAAACCTAAGCCCTCCAGAGGATAATTGTAGAAGCCTCAGGAGGCTATAGAGTAAAACTATCATAATAGTTAATAACTCTAAACTTATGAATTTATTACACTGCCAACAGAGCTAATGATGTCCTAAATAGCATGGTCACCCTATGGACCAAAGCAGACATTCCTGACCCTACATTTACTGTAAAATGAAAGGGAATCTTATATGAATGGTGGAATGACGGAGTTGGCCCTACTGTCCGATAATACCTTAATTCGTTGGTGTTTCTTTCTGCTAGGGCTCTCAAAGCTCTTTACCCATGTCCAAATGTGCATCTGCTCTGGAACGTAACTACATAAAAATGGCACCTTCTTACTCATTGGATCCCAGTTCCCTGTGTGGATTCAGTCAGATCTAGTGGCTTCAGTGACAAAATCAAGTTGCTGGTTTTTTCTCTAGTATTTTACTCCTTAGTCCTGTAGAAACATCACAGCTAAGACTGAATGAGCTGCAGAGTCTGGTTGTTAGGGTTTTTTGTTTGTTGCATAGCTCTTTTCACCTGTAGATCTCTAAGCATTAGGGTTGCCATTAGTTCACAAAGGTCAGTATCATTATTCCCATTTTTACAGATGGAGAAACTGAAGCACAGGTAGGTGAAGCAACTTGCCTGTCAAACCTAATAATGATAAACCTGGGACTAAAATCCAGGTCTACTGAATCCTACTCTAGTGCATTATCCACTAGGCAATGCTGCCTCCCAGCTAGTACAACACAAAGACTTTTTACTAAGTTCCCATCAGTTACACCCACTGAAGACAATGGTGATGGACAGGAGCCTCTTTTGGGCAACAAAAGTGTGTGGATTTTTTTATTGGAGGTGATTTTTGAGAATCAAGCTAGGTTCTTTCCATCTCAAGGTCAACTCAATTTCTGCTGCAAATCCCACTGGGGTAACACCTGCTGTGACATGACCCTCAGAGCCTAGGGGGCGTGTGTAGGACTGGGAGTTGGGAGGTTCCCCCTCCTCTCCCATATCTCTTTTCCACATGTAAACTGAGCACTTGGGATCCATAGCAGGACTAAATTCTACTCAGCTGTGTTCTCCTGTGATGGCCTTCAGAAATTTTTAATTACTTGATTTGGATCTAAAACCCGGTGAGTCGTTTCTTTCATTGAGACTCCGCCCTTCCCTCTTAATAACATCTATACCTCACTCAGTCACGTGACCTTTGGAGTCCAGGCCTTCGATTATTATTATTGGCCAAGGTCACAGCCACCTTGTGTAAATCTAACTTCAGCATGAGCAGTGGGAGGGATTAGCTGCCCCAAATACAGTCCCATCAAAGTTGCTAGGCATGTACTCTGGTGGCTTGCCCGTCCCAGCACTCTATTTTTAGTGCAGCAGCTTGATCAGAGCTAGCGCAGGAATGTCACCTCGAGCTGCAGTCTGAAGTGAAACATGCTACGGCTGAGGCTCATTCTTTCATCCTTCACTGCCAGTGACTGTTAAGCTGGGAAGTGTCCCCTACTCAAGTATTGTGCTCCACAGCAGGGACTATGGCTGTGCTGGGTGTTCTACTACTCCAGCTCCTGGCAGGGTGGAGAAACACCAGATGGGAACGCTGCAGGAGCAATCCTACCCGCCTATGCCATCTGATGCCATTGTGCTGCCTGAACTGCAGACTCCGGAAGGTACAATTAAACAAACATTGTGGGTTAGGTGACAGCTGCCAGCTGTAGCAAATCCATGAGTCAGAGCTGCTAATGGATTTTACCTTTTTCCCCCCCGTCCCAGAGCAGCCCAGCATTTCCATTTGAAAGGAGCCCAGAACATTGAGAGCTTTCCCTGTAACTGACTGTTCTCCCCCTGGGATAGTACTGAGTAGCTGACCCACTGTGACAGTACCACGGGCTGCGCTGAGGTCTTTGGTGCCAGGGGTTCCCAGGCTAGAACTTCTCCTGGGGGGCAGTTGTGGGCATAAGGTTTTTCTAGGTTGTGGCTATACGGTGCCAGGTGGTGGTTAGTTTAATGTAGTCACTCTTGTTTTCCCGATGCTCAAATAACTAGGTTCAGCACTGGAGCTGATGTCCATGGACAAGTCCTGATTAAGCTGGAGCTTCAGGCATCTTGTAGCAGGGCTTGGAGGGTGCTGAAGTGCTCCTGAAATAGCTTCCCGGCTGATGGGCCTGTGTCACCATCCCATCAGGGTGAGTGGCCTGGAGGTTACAGTACTTGTCGGAACCGGGTAGTGTCTATGGAGCAAGCTCAGTCAGTGACATGCTGATATGTTTGCTCCATATGCCAATCTACTCACCCTTCCCTTGCCTTTTGGGAGAGAGTCCCTAGCAGATCAGTGCCCATATCCACCAGCATCGCAGCTGGCATCTGAGCGGAGAGCAAGCAGTGAGTGGGCTGGGAGCTGATGGCAGAATACTGCCCCCTAGATTAGATGGTAGAGGACAGAGGACTGAGCCGTTCTGCTGGCTCTTATCTCCACGGGAGGCATGGTATACATGTGGTAACTTTCAAAAGGCCTTTGACAAGATCCTGTGCAAGAGGCTACTAACGAAGTTAAGAAGTCATGGGGGTGAGAAGCAAACTGTATTGCCATGAATCAAAAACTGGCTAGGAGATGGAAAGCAAAGAGTAGGATTAAATGATCAATGTTCATCATTTCAAAAGTGGGGGCTATAAATTTCCATACTAGGTCCTGTGTTTAGTGCATTTAATGATCTGGAAAGGCAGGGGTAGGCAGGCAAGTAGTGGGGTAGCAACATTTGCTAGTCAGGACCAGAGAGGATTGAGAGGAACTTCAGAGGGACCTAACCAAGCTAAGAGAATGAGCAGCATGAGAGCAAATGAAATTCAGTGTTGATCAATGCAAAGTAATGCACCTTGGAGGGGAAAGTTTCAACTGCTTGTGGACCTTGCAGGATTCTAAATTAACTGTGTCAGCTCGAAAAGGGACCTTGGTGTCCATATAGAGAACTCAATGAAAACCTCTGCTCAATGTGAAGCCGCAGTCCCAAAAGCTAACACAATGTTAAGCTGTATAAGGAATGGGATGGTGAATAATACAGAGAATATTCTAATGCTCTCATATAAAGCAATGGTGTGACCTTATCTGGATACTGTGTGGAGTACTGGTCACACCATCGCAAAAAGGATGGCGCAGAACTAGGTTCAATGAAGAGCCTGGAGAGACTGTCCTATGGAGAGAGATTGAAGAGTGGGATTGTTCACTTTAGGAAGGAGATGAGTAAGAGGGGACATGATAAAAGTATATAAAATAATTAATGAGACAGAGAAGACAGATTTGGAGCTTCTGTTCTCCGTCTCATCATACAAGAACCAGAGGACATGCAATGACATTGAAAGGTGGGAAATTCAAAACCAATAAAAGGAAATACTTTTTTATACCTGTGGAACTCACTGCCACGGAACATCACTGAGGCCAAGAACATACCAAGATTCAAAATGGGATAAGACACGTTCAACAATATCACGATCAAGAATATCCAGAATTCTTATAATTAATGACGACAAATTTTGGAAAGGCTATGGAGCCTCATGCATCAGGGCTTAAACCATTCTCTAACTGATAGAGATCCAGGTGAGACCTAATGTGGGGGTCAGATTCTCCCACATCTGTTCACTGCAGGGTTCTTACAGCTTCCACTGAAATAGCTGGTGCTGGCCACTGTCAGAGACCAGATACAGGATAAATGGATGGATGTTGGGTCTGATCCATTTCAAAAGCCATACAAGGTGAGGTTGTGCTGCCATGTCTCCACCATGGGGTGCTGTTTGCTGGGAGACTAAACAAAGCAGAAGCCTGAAGTCCCAGAGCACTGGCTACTGTCCACTGTCCACCACCACATGCGGTGCAGGGAATTGGTGATATCCTGAGAAGGAAACAGTTTACAAGCATTAATGAGCTTTAGATGCAACACCATGCCTCCTAGCCACTTCAGGAGAGCCCTGAACACACACACATTTGCTGGAGATGGACCACAACCATTCATCCAAATTTAGCAGCTGTGGTGGTGGCCCCAGGGACCAGACCTTTCCTGAAATGGCAGCAAGGACAAAGTGTGCAGGTTGCTCCTACGTCAGCAGGTCCTGCTCTTGTTTACAAGGTCTGGGCTGTTTCATTTATCTTCAGCAGGTGAGAGGGGGCTGAATTTACAGAGGGTGTTTGTTTTTAACACGCCGGTATCACTGAACGAAAGTGTCTGACTGACAGCCTGGGATGCCAAGGTCTTGTATTCATCCATCCCACAGGCAATCTACATGCGTGTAAGTGAAGGGAGGCACTGGTGGCAAGGCCTGGGTGCCTTCTCTCAGATAAGCCCAGGTGCTTCCCATGTGGGAGATCCCAAAGCTGGGAAAGTGCCACATCCCAGGGAAAGAAAGGGGAAGGAGAGGAAGGATGATTGAGGCACTGGACTGGGTCTCAGGAGATGTTGGGTTCAAATCCCCGCTCTGTCACAGAGTCCCTGTGTACCCTTGGACATGTCACTTAATCTCTGTGTGCCTCAATTCCCCATCTGTCAAATGGGGATAATAATACTCCTTTCCTCCCAGCCATTGCTTCCCTTGTCTGTTCAGATTGTAAACTCCTCAGGGCGTGTGTGTGTGTGTGTGGCCCCTAGCGCAGTGGGGCCCTGGTCTCAGTTGCAGCCTCTCGGTGCTGTGGCAACGGTATTGTTAATCAAATCACAGTGGGACTTGGCAGGGATGGAAAGTCACTCTCTCTCCCAGCAGCAGTGAGGGAGGGAAGTGAATGTATCAGCAACTTTTGTTACAAGTAGCACAGTTACTTCAGTTAGTGCTGTTCTAACCAGGAACTTCAGGCTATTACCCATCTCTGGAAGGTACCCACTTCGACCGCTGTTGGGCCCGATGCCATGGAGAAAATCTGGCCAGTTTCTACATCATGGAAGTGGTGCAAAATCCTCCTTCTAAAGTAGCAGGGGATGCCACTTAGCCACAGGCTGCTGGACAGACTGCATCATGAGGGCCCAGTGGTCATTGGCTTCGCTGGGGCTCCTCTTCCCCAGGACAGCCTGTCCAATGAGCTGCCTGCTGCGGCCTCTGGCTCTGGAGCTCATTTCATAAATGGAGACCAGGACTGTGTAGGCCCCAGCAACAGGCTCAGCAAGATGGAAGAGGAAAGTCTCGTTGAAGATGATGACTGAGGTTCGGGCCCTGGGGCTGGATTTCTGGTGCTTCTGTTTGTGGAGATTGCAGGAGATGTCTATTCTCGCATATACATCTGGGGCAGGGAGAGAGCAAGAGGGAAAAATGAGGATACAGGACATTGTGAGCATCCATCAGACCTGACATTACTGCTCTGTGGACTCGATCCTGCACCCTTTCGGTGGGAAAAGCTCCCACAGACTTCAGTGGTGAAGAAGGAGGGCTGTAATGTTACCCATAGATCAGATTTGGATCCTGTGATCCATGCACTTATGTGTTGGTGAACCACGATGGTTTCACAAGGTATATGCTTAGCACCAGATTCTGCCCTTGAATGTGTGTGAGACTCCTGCTGAAGTCCATGAGAATGGTGTATTGGTATCAAAAAGAGAATTTTACCCTTACTGGTAACGGGATGGTTACACTAAACCCAGTTCCTACTACACCTGTCTGGAAACAAGGGAGCGAAGGCACTGGAGAGTCAGGCCCCTTCCAAGTAGAAAGTCTATGGGTGTTGGTGGCAGGGCTGGTTCTATGGGTGGGCAAGCAGGATAGTGCCCTGGGCACAACTTCCTGTGGTATACCATACCATTGTACCACTCTGGTGGTGGGGTTTTTTGCACAGCCTCTTGGGGTGTGTGCACGTACATCAAACATTTTCCACCCTGGCTGGTAAACAGCCAGCTCTGCTCCTAGTTGGAGGAACCCGCTTGAGGATAGAGAAACAATTGGTCTTGGGGCAAGGAGATCTCAAAAGCAGTGGGACTCTCTGCTGCCCTTGTTCTACCAGAAAAGAGAGATCTGAAGGTGGAAATATGTCTGCGGGAGTAGGCAAGAAAGAAACCACAGGAAGGGCTGCCATTGCTGCTAGGGGGTTTGCCAAATTAGTGGGATGGGGTGGCCAAGAGATCCAACTCACTTATCCCCTAATGCTACCTGTCAGTTTACACACCGTACAATGCAAGAAGAAAACAGCCCCATATTTCCATCCCCAACCCCCCACCCCCCAACTAGCTGTTCAGGCAAAGGAGGAGGATGTCACTGACGACAACGGGCCCAGATGTGCCATCTGGCTGGGTGATGCTTGGTACAGGATCCCAGAGGTCACGGGAAGGAAAAGGTGGCTTTATATGTCACCTTTTGTGTTTCCCTGATTCTGGAGACAACACAGGGCCATTTCAGCCTTTGTGCAACTTAGAGCAGTCTCATGGCTTCTCTGAAGTGTGTCCCTGGCCCTTCGGAGCTGCCCCCACAGCTGAACTACAGGAGCACAGCAACACTGTGGCCACATCTCTCCTCCCCCCACGGGGTTATGTCCGTTGTATGCTACCTGGGGATTTCTCCATACTGAGGGAATCCTCAGCAGCCTGACTAATCTGGCTTTATGGCAGGTACAAGGTCCAGGTTCTCTGCTCTGCCCCTTTGCATCTCTGTGTTGTCTCGGAAATGGACTAACACAGAGAGAGAGTGTGTGTGTGTGTGTGTGTGGGGTCGGGGGGACGGGACTGCCCACCTAGGGAATAGTCACTCAAGTACCAGTAGCGGAAGTCACTGTGCTGGGTCTTTGTGTTTGTTTTTCTTCCATTATCACTCATGTGCTTTGATTCTCAATGGCATTCTGCCCACCCGCTGCTGGGGGTCAGGGCTTCAGCGGTGCTCTGAGCCAGCGCAGCAGTGTTCAGTGGGGTTTTGGCAAATACTCCCCTACCACGGCACAGCAGAAGAGGAGCTTGAGTGCTCTCTCTCATACCCTATCCTTCCCCTGGGAAAGAAGAGAGGCCACAGACAGAGCAAGCTGGAGAGATACAGAACCTCAGGCAACCACAGACAGTAGGTGAAATAAATGCCTTTACTCTTCTCTGGACTGCTGCATACGGAGGCAGTTTTGACCTTGAGCAGCCCAATTTCTATCTTCTGAGAGATGGGGAGACACTTCAGCGACACAAGGACTTCTCCAACGAGGTCCTGTGAAAGGATAGCGGGCAGTGTTGTGACTAGCCATCCCTGACTCTATCCTCCAGTACACACACGACTCAACTGCCCCTGCTGAGAACAGCATCTCGGCCTGCCACCCTCTGGCTACTTTCTGAGGGAGGAAAAGCTAAACTTGGGGAGGTATTTAGTTGCTCTGAAAAGCCAGGGAGGCTATTTACGGTCCAAGTTAAACCCATGTAAATCTGGAGTGACCCTTTAAGCAGCAAATGACTCCTCTTTACAGTGGGGTAATTAGGATCAGAACCTGACCCAGGGACTAATAGCACTGAAGCCAGGCAGAGCATGAGCAGAGGTTGTACAAAATGTGTCCCTCTCTCCCAGCACTGCCAACTCCTACCCAATCCTGACCTGAATGCTCCCCCTACACGTCCAGTCAGGCCTGCCAATGGGGGGGCACAAACGGGGGCAATTTCCCACCGGCCCGGGTGATTTAAAAGCCCTGCGCCCCTTTTAAATCGCCTGGCCGCATGCAGGGTGGTACCGGCAGTGGCGAAGGCAGCCAGGCGGGCACGTGGAAGCCCTGGCCGTGCCGGAAGAGCACGTCCAACAGTGCAGCCGGCAGCTCACTGGGCACCAGCCAATGCAGGCTCAGCACCACCCAACTGTCAGGCGGACCTTTCTAGGGGACCCATTGACCGTTCTGCCCTGGGCAGTGCCGTCTCTAGGTTATGGCAGATTGGGGCGACTGCTCCGGGCCCCGCGCTTTGAAGGGGCTCCGCAGGCCACCAGCGCAATTGGCAAGCGCGGTCAGTCCCGGAAGTGACGGGTCAGTACCGGAAGTGACTGATTCGTCACTTCTGCCCCAGGCCCTAGGGACAGTCCTGGCCCTGGGGCCCAGAATTGCTGTCGGCAGGCCTGCTTCCAGACATCACAGTGTCAGACTCACTCACAGGGCTATCAGGAAATCTCCCCAGCCAGCCAATTTGTGTTAACAGTCCCCTCAGCCTGTTTAATGAGAGACCCATCTCTAAAGCTTACACAGAGACAGGCCTCTCAGCTCCTCTCTGGTCCCCGGAGGGTCCCTGCAGCTGGCTCTGCTGAGGCATGCTCCACCATGCACTGCAGGCGCCAGCAAAGGGAACAGCAGATCCTCCCTTCCCCAATCCACCTGAGACATGGGGAGTGGGTATGAAGAGCCGCCCGGCAGCCCCCCCCCCGCCCGAGGCATGGAAGAGGACTGAAGTGAACATGCCCCAGCAGTATTCTCATAACTGGGCTGCAATGTGAAGAGCCAGTAGCTGTCCCCCATGCCCTGAGGAGGGGAGCTGAGTAACAGGGAGTCCTGCCACATGGCCTCAAAGAGCTGCATGTGTGTTCTGACAGGGATGTGTTTCACACTCACCTCACACAGCTGGGAGGGTGCTAGAAGCAGTGCAGAGAATTAGCTCCACAGGACTCGACACTTATAATAGGAGAGTCTGTCTTTGCCTGGAGAGTTCCTGAGAGCCAGTTGGCCCCTGAGCTCCATCCCCATGATCATGGGGCCATGGTCTCTTTTTTTTTTTTTTTTTCCCCTTGGAGGCCTTTCCAGCCTGGTGCAAAGATACCACTCCCAGACCTTTCTTGGGTGGAGACCATTCATTGCACTACATCAGGTGATGGTTCTGTGATGTGGATGAATGGGGAGAGAAATCCAAACTTTCTCTTGTGACACATTTCAGGGTGAGACCCACCCCCCAAGGCCCTAGAGTTGTAGGTTTTAAGTCCACAAGGTACCATTTTAATCATCTAGTCTGACCTCCTGCATAACACAGGCCAAAGAACCTCACTCAGTAATTTCTGCATCAAGCCAAGAACTTGTCTGAGCTATAACCATCAGCGGCAGGTGAACCCTGGGCTCAGGGAGGCTAGCGCCCAGCCCAGCCCCTCCCCCTTCTGCCCTAGGCCCCATCCCTCCCACCAGAGCCCAGAGTGCACACACACACCCTGCAGCCGCCAGGCCCCTCTGCCCCCAGCTCCAGAGCACTGGGAGGGCAGCTCCCATTCCCCTCAGGCCAGCCCCCATTACCCACAGCCCAGGGCCCCGGCCACAGGGGAAGAGCCACCCGCAGCACAGCACCAGGAATCAGGAGGGGGCAGAAAGGGGGCCACACAGGGCTGTTTGAGGAGGCTCAGCCTTCTCCAGCCTTTGATACCCACCACCCATGGCTATAACCTGTCTTTTCAACAAGCATTCTGTCTTGATTTAAAGACTTTAAGTGCTGGAGAATCCACAACATTCCTAGGTTGTTTCAATGAAACTATCCGCACTGTTTAAAAAGTCCCCTTTATTTCTAGTTTGAATTTGTCTGGCTTCAGTTTCCAAGCACTAGATCTCATTTTGCGTTTTTGCTAGATTAAAGAGCCTCGTATGAGAAATCTCTTTCCCATGTAGATACTTGTAGACTGTAAGCAAGTCACCTCTTAACCTTTGCTTGGATAAACTAAATAAACCTAGCTTCTTTAGGCTCTCGTAAGGCATGCTTTCCAGACCTCAGATCATCTTTGCAGCTCTTTTCTGAATCGTTTCCAGTTTTCAACATCTCTTTGAAGTGTGAATACCGGAACAGGACACAGTATTCCAGTAATGAGCTTGCTAATGCCATATACAGAGGTAATGCAGCCTTTCTGTTCCTCCTTGATATTCTCTTCTTATACATCCAAAGGTCTTGTTCTCTCCCTCAGCTAGAACGTTGCCCTAGGGCTCCTGTTCAACTAGGTATCTACCAAGGCCCCTAAATTCTTTGCATTCCAGTGACATAGTCTTCCAACTTATAAGACAGGTTTCTAAGAGTGACCTGCATTCATTGTTCCTCGATGTATGGCTGTGTTAGAATGCATGTTGCTGAAACAAGCCCACTTTACCAAGCGATCCAGCTTAGTCTGTATAACTGACCTGTCTTCATTATTTATCACTACCCAAATTTGGGTGCCTTCTGCAAATTTTACCCATAATGATTTTATATTTTTTTCAAGCTCATAGATAAAGAGATTGGATAGCATTGAGCCAAAAATAGATCCCTGAAGGACTAGATGCCCCTCTACTGGAGGACAGTTCTTCATTGACAATTACTTTCTGTTACCTGTCAGTTAACTAGTTTTCAATCCATTTAAAATGAGCTGCATTGATTTTTTTTCGTACAGTACTAATATTTTTTATCAGAATGTGTCAGGAGGGACTAAAATAAATGCCATACAAAAGGCTGGGTATGTTATGTCAAGACAGTTATCTTTATCAAACTCTTGACCTAATAAAAAATGGAAACAAGTTAGGTGACATTTGTGTGGTGATCAATTGCAGTTATCAATTGTACAGTCCATTCCACAGAACAGCAGTACCCTCTCCTGGGTGCACAGGATCCTACCGGTTGATTATCCTTGTATTGTAATTGTGGAATCAGTGTTGTTATCCTATCCCCCCCCACTGTTAGCACTGGAGCTGTATGGTGGAGCAGCGTGGCATACCCCAGCCTCTTCCATGAACACAGACCTACTCTGAGACCTCCTGGCTTGTAAACACCACCATGTCACTTATTTACAGTGTTTTACTCCCTCCGTCAACAGCTATCTGTGTCTCTACACCCTCCTACTTATCTCAGCTTTCTAACCCCTTCTCCAAAAAGGAGAGGAGAGGGTGTCTCTACTCAGCAGGCTCCTTTTAACCAGGCTCTTCTGGTCTTTCCTGTTCAACTTTGTCTTCCTCTCCTCCCCCAGCATATCTTCCTGTGCCTTTTTTTATAGCTTCCCTGTTAATGAGCTAATTGGCTCACTAGCCCCACTCTGGCCTGGTAATCCAGGTAGTCCTCTGTCCAGTTAGGCCTTCTCTAGGGGAACCTATTTCGAACAAATAATGACCAGAGTGCTGGCTCAAATGCCAGCCCTCAGCACTCCATCACAAGCTGTCAAGGTGTTAATGCAACAGTGCTCCACAAAAACGACTATACGAGGTCTTTGTCTTCTCTGAAAATCAGTAATGTGGAGGGGGACAGAATATGGAGATGACCTCTGAGTTACGGTGCTGAAAAGAGCAGCAGCTCCCTTGGGAACTTCGTGGTCCCTACCCATTTTCCTCAGTACAGGTTTGTCCTTGTATAAGATTTTTTTCCCCAG
This sequence comes from Lepidochelys kempii, assembly GCF_965140285.1. NCBI lineage: Eukaryota > Metazoa > Chordata > Testudines > Cheloniidae > Lepidochelys > Lepidochelys kempii. Next base: position 22,328,307 of record NC_136385.1, read on the forward strand.
CATGCCCTTCAGGGGGCTGGCTCTTTAAATTTGCCAGAGGCAAGCAGCTGCAGCCCTAAAAGGGCCTTTATGCAGCTGTCAGTATCTCTCTTTTCAGTGCAGCTGGTGGCCTCTTTCCAGGGCCAGTGCAAGGATGTTTCACGCCCTAGGCGAAACTTCCACCTTGCGCCTGCCCCCTTCCCCCGGGAGCCCGGTGGCAGCTTTCTGCCCCCCCCTCCACCCTGAGGGGCCCCCACGTGGCAGCTCCCCGCCCCCCCCGCCCACTCCCCTCAGCCCAGGGAGCAGTGTGGCAGCTCCCCGCCCCCCCACCTCGGCCTAGGGAGCCGTGCGGCAGCTCCCCACCCCAGCTCACCTCTGCTCCACCTCCTACCTGAGCACACCGCTGACGTTCTGCTTCTGCCTCCTCCCAGGCTTGCGGTGCCAATCAGTGCCACCCTTCCCCCCCCCCGTTACTTGCTGCAGGTGGCCCTCCCCGCGTCCCCCTGCCCCCCTACCCCAGCTCACCTCCCTGGAGCGCACTTTTGGCCACCCCCAACCACTTGGCGCCCTAGGCGGCCGCCTAGTTTGCCTAGTGGCTGAACCGGCCCTGCCTCTTTCTCTCTTCTAACTGGTAGGTATAATGGTTTTCCTTGCTTAGTGACAAGGAGATGGCCCATTCTCATAATCCTGAGATCTCCTAAACAACTCTGTGTTGCATTAATCTGGGAGTCTGGCTCTATAGTGGTTTTGAACCCTGTCAAATTCATATTGATTTCACGTAATTTTGGCTATAACTTAACAGTATCAAATCTTTATGTAACAGTTAAATGAACAGTTCTTGTGGCAATAAACTGTCTAAGAAAGGCACTTTCATCCATTCCTTGTTCTGGGAGCAGTGCAAGCCAACACAGTGTGGTTCCTATTACAACAAAGTGTGTCTGTAGTTATTGTTGCTTATGCAGAGGGAGGCCGATACTGCATTATGTTCCCCTAGTGCCAAACTATGGCCTTTGCAGTTGATACACCCATGCTGGAATACCTGAGAACAAGGGCAGTTAAAGGGGCCTGACTTTAATAAAAGGGGCATTTTGAGTCACACTTTATATTAAAGCTCCGTTTATAAAGGATTGATATTTTAATAAATGGTTAATTATTTGAGTTGTTGGACTCCGGGTTGCTTATAACCAGCTAGACTGTAACCTGTTTATAACCATTAGCATTTATTAACCTTTATAAATGGAATCTAGAATATAAAACATGTTCTCATTTTGCACCTTCCCGCTACAGCAGCAGTATAAGCCTCTTCATGCTGCCCCACCAACGGGCCTCAAGCCTGACCCAAGTAGTTCATCTATGGGGTACAGCTACACTGTAATTAAACACCTGCGGCTGGCCTAGGTCAGCTGCCTCGGGCTTGTGGGGCTCACGTTATGGGGCTGTTTAACTGCAGTGTAGGGATTTGGGCTGAAGCCCTGGCTCTGGGAGCCCAAGAGGAGGGAGGGTTCAGCCCAAGCCCAAATGTCTACACTGCAATAAACAGCCCTGGGACCCTGAGTCAGCTGACAGGGGCCACCACGGGTGTTTAATTGCACTGTAGACATTCCCTGAGAGAACAGACCCGACTCCATGCTCCCAAAAGCCACTGCCTCTCTGCAGAGCCTACAGGGAAGCATGTGTAGCACAAAGTAGGCCTGTAACGAGGCCACTTGCTCATTTTCCATGGTATGTCCCATGCTGACAGAAGGCAGGGACTGCCAGTTACTGCCTGAAAAAAGTCAAAGGCTCTTTATCCCTCTCCCTGTAGCCATCCATTCAGTGCAATCATGTTGTAGTTACAGTATGTGAGGTCACACGGGAGCCATTACCTTTGTAGTCTTCTGTAGCACCTCACAGAACTCCATAGGTTGGGAGGCCTTTAGTTTGCTGAGGGTGAGCCTCACTTCCCCCAGCACGGTGTGTCTGGAATACTTGTTGAAGTGTTTAACCTATGGGACAGAAAGAATCAGCATCCCCCCCACAGGGGACACAGGAGCAGGGCTATGCAGTGCCACATCCCCTGAAGCCACTTCTGCTTAGGCCGGCTCTCAAACTTGGCCTTTGTTTTTCACACACAAGGCCTACGCTCCATGTCCAGGCATCCCATTCTCAGGGCAGCTGTCTAAATCCTACCTGTCAGGCACCAGTTTTGAAGGGGTCATTATTGGGCTGAAATGAGAGCAAGGGAGGCACATCCCCAGCAAATAAAACTTGGACCCTTCCCTTCCCCTATCATCTGAACAGGCTCCTTCAAGCTCTCCTCTCTCCCCACCGCTCTGTCACTTCCTTCCATTGGCTTCTCCTTCACAGTTAATTCATTTGAGTGTAAAGAGCACCCAGGAGCACTCTGCACAGCTCAAGATGGGCTGTGCAAAGGCCGGTTTATGCTACCCAGGCATTCTGGGGCTGCTCTGAGCCAGGCTGGCCCCAGCTGTCTGCTAGGAGCATCCCAACGTCTCTCTATGCAACACCCTCCCACCCCCCGCACATGTCAAGAGAATCCTCTGGTGGCTGTTCACATGGGTTTCAGGACAGCTCTGCATTCTTGTATCTTTCTGTTATTAAAAACAAAATCTTTAAGGCTGTTTCCTGCTGGGAGAGAGAAAATTCATTGTTTTCCCTTTTTGGAGATGCTCAGATCCAACAGCTCAATATCCAGTACATTATAGAGGCGTAAAGGAGCCGTGCAAAGATTTTCTAACACAGCTGAGGAGCTTGCCCTGCAGATTTTTTTTCTATCTCTGCTCCAGTTTTGTCTCCTTCCATCTTTCACTCTCGCTGCACGGCCTCTTCCTCTCTAATTTGTAGCTCACTGTTGCCCTAGCACTGGGCCTGTAAATGGCTGATCGAGTCATTCTGGTCATGGTTATTTGGTTAGTTGCTTGCTGCATTTCCTTTCATACACCTGCTAGGTACTTTGTCATTGTAAGTGCTATATGTAAATGAATAAGGAGTAAATGTAATTAGATGGGAAAACTGAGGGCTAAATAGTCGAGAAGCATTGGAGTACTGAGCCACGTGGAGCATTGCCAAGGCATAGCAGGTGTGTAGTGACACATGGGAGTTGCTGTATTGGATCAGACCTGCGGACCATCCAGTTCAGTACCTTGTCTTTGCTAGTGGCAGTACTGGCTGCTACAGGCAAGGTGCAAGAAATGCTGCAGGAGGCAGTTATGGGATAACCTGCTACCAGGGAAAATTTCTTCTGAACCCTTATTAGAGATTGACTTGTGCCCTGAAGCAGGAGGGTTTGCATCCTTTCTGTAATTCCTAGTGGTGATTATAGGTTTTCAATCAGTATTACTGCAACTCTGGATTTTCTTGTGATCTATATAGGTTTCCAGAAACTTGTGAATCCTTCTAAGCTCTTGGTCTCAATGATAGTCTGTGGAACTCATTGCCACAATATAACTATATTCTGGGGGCGGGAAGAGTAGAAATATGCTGATTTAACAACATAACATCAGTAAGAGAATGGAAACAAAGGAACCAGCCTACATTCCAATAGAGGAAAAAATAAAATAAAACCATAATCACATAAAAATATGCATAAATATGAAACACATTCCGGGGCTGCTTCCTCAATGCCATGAAAAACTGACCAGCTAAGTCAGAAACCAGAAAGCACCTGATACAGCTACCAACACTTACATCTAGGGGACTTCCTCATCAGCTCCTGTCTTGGGAGCTGAACTGTATTGGAACAGATAGTACTTTTGTTCAGTTCCTTGGCATAAGCTCCCTGTCTCTGTAAGCTCTTGTAGCAGAGGAGAAAAACAAAACAAAAAAAACCCTATTAATATACATAAAGGCTTAGGTTTGGAGCCCGTTCTCTGTGGTGTCTCAGGTTACGGGGAGGACGAGCTGTGCGTAGTGAGGAGTAGTAAGGAGTCGGGGGTGCAGCAGGCAGGCTGCCCCAGGGCTGGGGTGGGGGGGCCAGAGAGGAGGACTCCCCCAAGCCCTCTCCCCACCAGCAGCAGCGAGCTCTGTGGGAGAGGGGGCCTCTCCCACCCCCGGCACGACACTCACCCAAGCCCCCCCAGGATGCTGCTCAGGAGGTCCAGGCAGTCTGGGCTCCCCCTCCCCCCCCCACACACACACAGAGTCACTTGCAGGGGTGGGGGGGCTGCCATGCGCCTCCTCCGTCCGCAGGTGCAGCAGCTTCCTCAGCCGGCCCCTGGTGCAGCTACCTTGTAGCCGGCAGTGGCCAGCAAGGGAGCACAGCACGGAGCGGCAAGGGGCAGCAGCCCACTGCCCTGGGCAGGCAGGGATGCTCAGGGGGAGGAGCGCGGGGGCAGCAGGCGGGGCCAGAGGAGAGACCCGGCCCCAAACATTGGTGGAACCAGGCCCTGAATTTGCTGGAGCCCGGGCACCACAGGCCCATACAACTCACCACCCCTGGACACTCCTTTGGAGTGAGTCGTGGATGAGCAGAAATGCTGCGGATGGAGAAGAGCAGCGAAGAGCTGGCCTGCGGGTGAGTGACCACAGCTGTCCCCTCATTACCCTCAGATGCAGTGCCCCAGGCAGCCACCTGCTTGCCCTACATTTGAAGGTGTCCTGGGAGATCATAAACCATGTCTGATTTCCCTTGAAGGAATGTGGTGCTTTCATCTTACCCTTTCTCTCACCCACTCAGTGCCACTACGCTCCACTTCACCCTAGCTATTATTCCTCAGCACCTCCCAGGTAGGCAACTGATCCGCTACAGGACCAAGTGTTTACCCCAATTATCCAGAGGGAGGAACCATGGTTCCATAAGCTGTTGATGGACCAAGAGTGCAAACAGATTTCCCCAGAGAACCCTTGTGTCCAAGGGGAGAGAGAGAGAGGCAAAGCTAGTGAAGCTATCTAGTGATCACAGCCAGTCCTGCATCAGAGCCATCAAATCTCACTGACTTAGATACTACCACTCTCCTCAGGCCCCAGACGTAAAATGCCCAGGAACTGCTGTTTGAGCATTTCAGATGCTGATATGTCTAGGGGACACCAGCCCTTACCACCCGGCCGGTGTGAAGGGAGTTTGTGGCCACAAAATATTCATGTCACAATGAGCCCTGCATCCTAACTGGCCACACAGTGAGACCCTGTTAGTCTCAGAAAGGCCGTGGCGTGAACGGGCCTAGAGAATGCATCACCTCTTCCCCCTTCACAGGTGGAGAGAGCAAAACACCTGGAGGAGAGCATTGGGGAATTTTCCCATGATGCACCTGTTCTGTAGGTATAGAAAAGGCCCCATTTTCCAGGGCCTTAGCTGAGCCTCTTAACAAGTACCTGACAAAGGTAATGAGAATGAGCCAGCCCCACCTCCAGCTTCACAGTGCTCTTCTCCAGCTCGGCCTCCTGCAGGGAGCAGACAAACTGGTCACCAAAGGCAGGTTTCCTGCAGTTCTTCACCACCTGCGTTTGCCACTCGTGGACCATGCACTGGAGGCCAGAGATGTGAGATGGGACCTGCCTCAGCAGCCGGACCCGAACAGCAGAATCAGCACTTCCTCGACTGGGCAGGCCTGTCACTGCAATGACCGTCAAGAGCAGCTCAAGTTGCTCCCTGTGGTAGAAGAGGGAGAATCTCAGCCTGCCCCGGGAGCTCTCCAGGAATTCTGGGTTGCTGCCCACACTCTCCAGGTTCTTGCTGCAGATGCAGGAGGGGAAAATACCCAGCTTGTCCAGTTCCTCTTGGAGCTTCTGGATCTGGAGCAAGAGAGACTGGCTCTTTAACAATGTAAGCAGGCAAGACAGACATCTATTTTCCTCCTCCAGTCACTGAAACTGAAGGTCTGTTTATACCTAATGGTGATCTGCCCTTTTGGGCTTGTCTGTACATGGAATGATTCTGGAATGGCTATTCCTGAATCACTTCATGTGTGGACACTGTTATTCTGGATTAAGAGATGAAGTGATTCAGGAATAGTTATTGCATTTTAAATTCATACCCTACCTTAATGCTAATCAATTTTTAAGTATAGACAAGCCCATTTTTGTATGTTGTATATGGTCTCTGTGAGTATGTGTTGGATATGGTTAGGCAAGCAAGATGTGAGGAAAGTGGTTTATATCTCTTTGGGCCAAATCCTCAGTGGTTAGAAATCAGGATAGCTCCATTGACTTCTGTTCAGAAGTCTTTGTTGCCTCTGAAAATCATTACAGAGGACATGGAGGGGAACAGAATATAGAATCATAGAATCATAGAATATCAGGGTTGGAAGGGACCCCAGAAGGTCATCTAGTCCAACCCCCTGCTCAAAGCAGGACCAATTCCCAGTTAAATCATCCCAGCCAGGGCTTTGTCAAGCCTGACCTTAAAAACCTCTAAGGAAGGAGATTCCACCACCTCCCTAGGTAACGCATTCCAGTGTTTCACCACCCTCTTAGTGAAAAAGTTTTTCCTAATATCCAATCTAAACCTCCCCCACTGCAACTTGAGACCATTACTCCTCGTTCTGTCATCTGCTACCATTGAGAACAGTCTAGAGCCATCCTCTTTGGAACCCCCTTTCAGGTAGTTGAAAGCAGCTATCAAATCCCCCCTCATTCTTCTCTTCTGCAGGCTAAACAATCCCAGCTCCCTCAGCCTCTCCTCATAACTCATGTGTTCCAGTCCCCTAATCATTTTTGTTGCCCTTCGCTGGATTCTCTCCAATTTATCCACATCCTTCTTGAAGTGTGGGGCCCAAAACTGGACACAGTACTCCAGATGAGGCCTTACCAATGTCGAATAGAGGGGAACGATCACGTCCCTCGATCTGCTCGCTATGCCCCTACTTATACATCCCAAAATGCCATTGGCCTTCTTGGCAACAAGGGCACACTGCTGACTCATATCCAGCTTCTCGTCCACTGTCACCCCTAGGTCCTTTTCCGCAGAACTGCTGCCTAGCCATTCGGTCCCTAGTCTGTAGCTGTGCATTGGGTTCTTTCGTCCTAAGTGCAGGACCCTGCACTTATCCTTATTGAACCTCATCAGATTTCTTTTGGCCCAATCCTCCAATTTGTCTAGGTCCTTCTGTATCCTATCCCTCCCCTCCAGCGTATCTACCACTCCTCCCAGTTTAGTATCATCCGCAAATTTGCTGAGAGTGCAATCCACACCATCCTCCAGATCATTTATGAAGATATTGAACAAAACTGGCCCCAGGACCGACCCTTGGGGCACTCCACTTGATACCGGCTGCCAACTAGATATGGAGCCATTGATCACTACCCGTTGAGCCTGACAATCTAGCCAGCTTTCTACCCACCTTGTAGTGCATTCATCCAGCCCATACTTCCTTAACTTGCTGACAAGAATACTGTGGGAGACCGTGTCAAAAGCTTTGCTAAAGTCAAGAAACAATACATCCACTGCTTTCCCTTCATCCACAGAACCAGTAATCTCATCATAAAAGGCGATTAGATTAGTCAGGCATGACCTTCCCTTGGTGAATCCATGCTGTCTGTTCCTGATCACTTTCCTCTCATGCAAGTGCTTCAGGATTGATTCTTTGAGGACCTGCTCCATGATTTTTCCAGGGACTGAAGTGAGGCTGACTGGCCTGTAGTTCCCAGGATCCTCCTTCTTCCCTTTTTTAAAGATTGGAACTACATTAGCCTTTTTCCAGTCATCCGGGACTTCCCCGGTTCGCCACGAGTTTTCAAAGATAATGGCCAGTGGCTCTGCAATCACAGCCGCCAATTCCTTCAGCACTCTCGGATGCAACTCGTCTGGCCCCATGGACTTGTGCACGTCCAGCTTTTCTAAATAGTCCCTAACCACCTCTATCTCCACAGAGGGCTGGCCATCTCTTCCCCATTTTGTGATGCCCAGCGCAGCAGTCTGGGAGCTGACCTTGTTAGTGAAAACAGAGGCAAAAAAAGCATTGAGTACATTAGCTTTTTCCACATCCTCTGTCACTAGGTTGCCTCCCTCATTCAGTAAGGGGCCCACACATTCCTTGGCTTTCTTCTTGTTGCCAACATACCTGAAGAAACCCTTCTTGTTACTCTTGACATCTCTGGCTAGCTGCAGCTCCAGGTGCGATTTGGCCCTCCTGATAACATTCCTACATGCCCGAGCAATATTTTTATACTCTTCCCTGGTCATATGTCCAACCTTCCACTTCTTGTAAGCTTCTTTTTTATGTTTAAGATCTGCTAGGATTTCACCATTAAGCCAAGCTGGTCGCCAGCCATATTTACTATTCTTTCGACTCATTGGGATGGTTTGTCCCTGTAACCTCAACAGGGATTCCTTGAAATAGAGCCAGCTCTCCTGGACTCCTTTCCCCTTCAAGTTAGTCCCCCAGGGGATCCTGGCCATCCGTTCCCTGAGGGAGTCGAAGTCTGCTTTCCTGAAGTCCAGGGTCCGTATCCTGCTGCTTACCTTTCTTCCCTGAGTCAGGATCCTGAACTCAACCAACTCATGGTCACTGCCTCCCAGATTCCCATCCACTTTTGCTTCCCCCACTAATTCTACCCGGTTTGTGAGCAGCAGGTCAAGAAAAGCGCCCCCCCAGTTGGCTCCTCTAGCACTTGCGCCAGGAAATTGTCCCCTACGGTTTCCAAAAACTTCCTGGATTGTCTATGCACCGCTGTATTGCTCTCCCAGCAGATATCAGGAAAATTAAAGTCACCCATGAGAATCAGGGCATGCGATCTAGTAGCTTCCGTGAGCTGCCGGAAGAAAGCCTCATCTACCTCATCCCCCTGGTCCGGTGGTCTATAGCAGACTCCCACCACTACATCACTCTTGTTGCACACACTTCTAAACTTAATCCAGAGACACTCAGGTTTTTCTGCAGTTTCGTACCGGAGCTCTGAGCAGTCATACTGCTCCCTTACATACAGTGCTACTCCCCCACCTTTTCTGCCCTGCCTGTCCTTCCTGAACAGTTTATAACCATCCATGACAGTACTCCAGTCATGTGAGTTATCCCACCAAGTCTCTGTTATTCCGATCACGTCATAGTTCCTTGACATCACCAGGACCTCCAGTTCTCCCTGCTTGTTTCCAAGGCTTTGTGCATTTGTATATAAGCACTTGAGATAACCTGTTGATCGCCCCTCATTCCCAGTATGAGGCAGGAGCCCTCCCCTCACAGACATTCCTGCCTGTGCTTCCTCCCGGTATCCCGCTTTCCCACTTACCTCAGGGCTTTGGTCTCCTTCCCCCGGTGAACCTAGTTTAAAGCCCTCCTCACTAGGTTAGCCAGCCTGCTGGCAAAGATGCTCTTCCCTCTCTTCGTAAGATGGAGCCCGTCTCTGCCCAGCACTCCTCCTTCATGGAACACCATCCCATGGTCAAAGAAACCAAAGCCTTCTCTCCGACACCACCTGCGTAGCCATTCGTTGACTTCCACGATTCGACGTTCCCTACCTAGGCCTTTTCCTTCCACGGGCATAGACTAGAGCATGAGCCCTGTGATACAGTAGTGCAAACATCACTACCAAAGCAGTGCCTCTTACTAACGTCCTAATCACTACCAACTCTTGCTGCCCTCTTATAGGCATTTTTTCCTAGTATGCCTTTCTGTCTGGGGCTGGCTATTTAAATTTGCCTGGGAAAGCAGTTACTGTCCTAAAGAGGGCATTTTGTTTGCTGGCAGCACCTCACTCTCATCTAGCAGGTAACTACTGTAGCTCTTCTGGTTTCCCTTTCTTACTGCTGGGCGCATTCCCATATTGACTGCAGTGGAGCTATGCCCATTTATGCCAGCTGAAGATTTGGCCTGCTTGTGTGCCTGAGAGCTTTGCTGTTACTCCTCTCGCAGTCCATCCCAGAGAGGCCTAGCTGGCAGGGAATCTCCACAACCTCACCATGAACCAGAGTGATTCAGGTTCACTTTGGGCCCTGGCAGAAACGGCATCTGCTGTGTTAAGCAGAGTAGGTATTACATGAGTGGATAGGGAATCAGGAAGAAATGAGAAGGGGGAGATTAGAAAGTGTTCAAGTAAGAACAAAAACCTCTTGGAGGAGGGAATAAGAGGTGGAAAGACAAACAGGAACTAGAAATCAAGATTGTAATCCAACAGGAGGAAGTTTTCCTTTATGCTCCCCAGATATTGCTCCTTCTGTATCTTACATCTCTCCGAGCCCCTGACTCTCTCATGCCCACCTGCAGTTCTGAAAGCTCTACGAAACAGAGGAAAGGGTTCTTCTCCAGGACTCATTGCTAAAAGTTGGTATCATGCCATTTCCAGTTGGAGCTGCTGACGTGCCCAGACAGCTTCACAGAAGAGAGATCAAAGCTGAATTTGGCTCCTAGAGGTATGTAGACTCTCCAGCAATACTCCTCTGTCTTGGAGGCTGAGGTATGGTGAGGAGTGATTACGCAAGTACAATATCATTGTGAAATCAGTGGAGATTGCAATACCCAAGAGAATAATGCGATTGAATGGGGCCAGCGAAAAGAGAAACTTGGTGTCTCAGTGATTTGATGCCGTGGCTTCTTATTCCTCGGTTCAAAATAGGTTCAGATCTGGATTAGATCTTAAGGGAAATTACTTCTGTGGTGTCTGCCCCACCTACCTATTGGACTTTTTCTCCCCATCACCACAGGCCTACTGTAATTGAACTCCGTTTGTTTTTGCCCTTGAGAGAGGCCCAGGGCTTGATTAACAGGGGATGCTGAAGGTCAGGAAGATGAAAGTACCTTGGAAGATGGTGAAGAATCTTTCCACAGCACTGCCCACACCATGCTCAACTCTAGCTGGGATTAGAAATATCCCTTTACTGTGTCCCAGTCACTTCTGTAATTGTGCTGTTGATTAGCCAGGCCTGGGAAACATGGGATTTCCTTCAGCATCTGCTTCTTTCCCATTTATCTTAGTAGAAGAGAAACCCCCTTATGATGTAGAGCAGGGGTCTCAAACTTGCATCACCAGGAGGGCCACATGAGGACTCGTACTTTGGCCCGATGGCCGCATCACCCCCCTCCCCGCTACCCCCACCTCCCACTCCACCCCGGCCCCTGCCTGCAGGGTGCAGCAGGGGGCTCAGGGCAGGGGATTGGGGTGCTGGAGGGAGTGCGGGGTGCAGCAGGGGGTTCAGAGCAGTGAGTTGGGGTGCAGGAGGGAGTGCGGGGTGCAGCAGGGGGTTGGGGGTGTGACAGGGGGCTCAGAGCAGGGAGCTGGGGTGCAGGAGGGAGTGTGAGGTGTGGAAGGGGGTTGGGGTGCAGGCAGGGGGCTCAGGGCAGGGAGTTGGAGTGCGGGGTGCAGGAGGGGTTCGGGTTCTGGCCCGGTGCCGCTTACCTTGAGTGGCTCTGGGGTGGCAGGGGCGCGCACCGGGGGGATGGGGAGCAGAGAACTCCGTGAGCTGTTCTTGCCTGTGGGTACCTCCCCCGAAGCTCCCATTGGCCGTGCGTCCCCATTCCCAGCCAATGGGAGCTTCAGCGGAGGGTCCCACAGGTAAGAACAGCTCACGGAGTTCTCTGCTCCCCCTCCCCGCGGGGCCGCAGGGAAGCGGTGTGGGGCCCTCAGCACCACAGGGTTGGCAAATCCGCGGGCCGCATCCAAAGCCCTGGGGGCCGGATCAGGCCCGGGGCCGTAGTTTGCCCACCCCTGGCCTGGAGGTAGTCTGGGGACGCGGCGCCCTGGGGAGGGGACGGGCGGGACCGCAGGGAGCTTGGCGGGCCGCGTGTTTGAGTCCCCTGATGTAGAGTATTTTTCCCCTTGGAAATTGGTCAACCACTTCTCAGTTCTGACCCTTTTGTTTTGTAATCAAAAAACCACCTTTGACCCTCTGCAGGTGCCCTGGGGTTAGCACACTTGCCTTGACATCAGGAAGGCTCTGCTTAGCAATATCAAGGAGAGCTGGTCGCAGTTTATTCCCCAGGATGCCATTCTCTGCCTTTGTGTCCTTACAGGCTTCACTGAGGTATTTCTTCTCTGTGAGAACAACAGCAAAAATTAGTGCAGCAGCCTGGAGATGACATCTGTAAATATAAAGCCGGGGCCAAGGTTTTCAAAGATGATTTTTGGGTGCCCAATCTGAGATGCCTTTCAAAGAGCTGGAGTTTCAGAAGTGCCCTCTGAAAATCAGACCCTTCAAACTAGACACCTAAAAATCAAGCCACCCAAAATCACCAGTTGCTTTAAGAGCCTGGCCAGGATTTTGAGAGTTGTTGCAGGAATGGGACAGGAGTTCACCATCACCTTCTCTTCCCCTCCAAGTACAACACTGCAGTTAGCAAGGTCCATTATTGGGGAGATTCCTTTCCTCTGAAGGATCCAGTATGGATCACTGCCATAGTCAAGGTATTGGCCAGAGGTCTCAGCTGGTACAGAACATCCTATATCCCAACTTCATGGGGCGGCTTGCTACCCATTTAGGACAAAAGTGAAAATCAGAGAATTCTAGGAAGATATATTCGCATAAAGCTCAAGGTTTGATAATCCCATACAGAGGAAATCAAACTCGATGATTATCTTAACCTTTCAGGTCAGTGTCTGAACTTGTCATGGGTAGGGAAGAAAGGGGATATGTGAAAGAGAGAATATAGTTTCTTTGCTTGAAAAAAATGATCCAAGCACACTAGGATTGATGAGACTCGGGTGAGTAGGAATCTAGGAGTGTCAGGCTTGGCAATGAGGAAATAGCCCTAAGACCAGTGTCCCTCTGGGGGTGAGATGACAGATGGGCTGATTCAAGCTGTGACAGATGGGACGTGGGAGGAAGTTTTGCTAATGTCTCTGGGCTGGTGAAATCTAAGCAGCTGCTGGCTGGAGTCATGGTACATCCTGTGTGCTCTGGAGTTTCTGGGTGCAATGGGCCATTGTAAGAGGAAGAACCAGTAAGCAACACATTTTCAGTAAGGAGAAGTTGCCTTCCCCTCCATTCTCTTCTCACACATAGAGGTTACTTTGTATTGACAGGAGGAATCAGGTTCCTCTGCCCATCTCGGAGTGGGATTAGGCAAGTTAATAAACACAGAGCTTTGCTGCTGCAAGAGGGTGATCACTTTTGTGCAGCCTGGGGACAACAGGATCGGGATCGCAGAGGGACACTCAGAATAAGCTGCTGCAATTTGGGAGTCTTATGGAAAACCCAGCTCTAGCATGTAACCTTGTCCCAGATTGAAATGGGGGTAGTGAGGAGGAACGCTCTCTGCACCAGGGGAGGAGGAGTTATGGGGCAGGTGCTCCCCCAAGCCAAGGGGAATTACACAGAGAGCTCTCCCTCTGCTTGTAGTAGAGGAGGGGGGCAGCACTGCTCCTCACTCCCACTTAACCCTGCCCTGTCTCCCCATACGGAGTTGTTCTAAAGCAGGAAGTTGTTCAAACTGCCCTAGGAAACATATTAAGTGGCATTTCTTATCCACTCCCCACCTTCTAAATGGCAAATGCTCAGGCCAGAGATTAAAATCCCAAATCTGGCTCCAGTAGAGAAATGCCCTGGCTCCCATCATGTGGTGTCAATTACATTTTAAATACACATCAAAGGCCAACAGGGCTCACAGATTTCCTTATCTTCATGCCCATAAAGGAGGGAGAGTCCTCCAGGAGGGCATTAATCCCACCCCTTGTGCTTATTTTCAGCCTTCAGGGAAGGTAGAGCCGAGCAGGGAGCTGATTCCCTGTTGCTTTGTGCAGCTGTCTTTGTGCCACTGTTGAATCCATCCCTGGCACGACACTGATCCTGAGATGAGACTTTGGGAGCTCAGTAAGTGCAGACATGATTGATAAAACTCCTACTTTGCTCCTTCCTTTGGCATGTCTATGCCTCGATTTAAAGAGCTCCAGGTAAGCTGGAATATAGCCCTTTTCCTGTCTTCCTTTGGCGAGGAATACGTTTTGTGAATTCTGCCCTACAGCCTCACTATGGAATCAAGAAGAGGAAACGGGCTAGGAGGCAGGAAGCCCTTGTATGTGCACATTGGGGTAGCACCCGAAGGCTTCCATAGTGCAGACTCGTAGCCAGAGATAGTCCCTGCCCTGAAGATCTTGCAGTCTGAAGGATAAGAACCTCTGTCTTGGCACATTTGTGCTCGGTCCTTCCGTTTGCTCCCATGTGAAGGGCCTTTGTTAAGGGTGAAATATCCTAGAGACAGAGACTTTTTGTGACTGGTGTGTACTGTTGCCTGGTACTTACTTCTCCCAAGTTTTCTCAGTTTCTGGCAGTAGCGCATTTGGCAGGCTAAAATGGTTAGAGCCACCAAAACCAGGAGGATGGCTAGTGCCAAAATCCCATACTTCCAGGTGTCGGGAAAGGGCAGCTGTAAATTCTGCAAGTGAAGCAGAATGGAGTCCTCTTGAGTCATCTCCCCTGTCTGTAAGAGAGGAGGAAGGAATCAGTGCTGCCATTGGAGCTGCCCACAGGCTTTCCCAGGGGTGGACGGGGTCCAGTACAGGGAAATTGTGAAGAGCAGGAGACAAGGAGCTGGTTTATAGCTGCATGCTTTCCAGAGTAGCACCATGGTTGGCAAGGGGTTATAGTTGGTTTCTGGTTTGGCTACTTAAGATGGGGTTAAATCACTAGCCCTTGAAAGGAAGAGTACAATTTACCCCATCGTTATCAGCATATCAACCTCCAGCAGCAGCCAAGAAACAGTCCCCAGCTTTGGATAACAGCTGTTCCAGGAACCTGCTGCCTAGTTCCACAGTGTAAACAAAGCCCAAAAGAAACTTCAGCCAAATGTTCTCTCCTCTTTCTGTACAAAAGCCTCCTCAATGCATGTAATTCCTACATCTAGAAATGTGCGTTGTCTACACTAGGGTATTTTTCCTATGGTTTCCCACCACTGCTACCACCATTTCAGCTCCACTTTTGATACGTGGTGTAGACAGGGCTCCAGTCAGCCAGCAGTGACCGTGCATGAAGCTTCTTGTTGGTTTGGGGCTTTTGGTATAACACCATCTGCCCACCAAACTCTCTTTGTCAGCTCATCAGCCCAACCTCAAACTTCTGTTCAGCCAAGGAACCTAACCAACCTTCCGCCTAACTCACAAGTGGCCATAGTGATTCTGATGGAATTGGTGTAGTTCTGCAAATTGGAATTGGTGTAGGTGCAAAGCAGCCTTGTAAAGCTCACCAGCTAACAGGGAGCCTGAAAAATCAGGGCTTATGGCACTGAATACCTTTAGTAAAGGGGGAGGCAGCTGCCATGAAAGATTTGTTGAAACCTACAAGAGGAGAGAAACAATTCTGGCTAAGACTTTGCCACTTGAATCCAACATTGGCGCTCAGGTGGCTTCTTACGAACTGGGGATGCCCTAATGTTTTCCTCCCAGCTGAACCATGCTATTCTCAGTTGGAAATACTCTGACAGGGTAAATTACCTATGCCTGCTCTCTTACAAATCCTAGACCAGAACGCATTCACACACCAGTCGGGGTGAGCGGTGAGGACACTGGAGATCAGAGGAGAAGATGGAGGAGAGGGAGGTGGGCTAGCACCTTCCTAAGTTACCCTGTACCAGCCAGAGTTGGCACTGCTGCTGCCAGTGCTCAGCTCTGATTCCCACTGACTGGAAAGATGGACTTAGTGGAAAGACATTGATCTAAAAGGGCATTTGAAACACCAAACTCTACCAACTTCAGTGAGCTTTGGATCAGATCCCAAGTCTCCTCTATCGTTTCAGGGCCTGCTCCATGGACAAAGGCTCTAAGATTACTCATGTATTTGGGTTATTCATTCAGAGGAGAAATAATCCTGAAGAATTAAATGCTAACTGGGTGGGGGTGGCTTTACCTGCCAGGTCATGGTACACAGCCAGCCACCTAGTGCAGCAGGTACAAACTACAGACCAAATTCTGCTTCCAGTGATCCCCTACAGCTTCATTGTTGTCAATGATCATTCAGCAGAGGCAGAACATTTGGTCTGAAAATCACTTGCAAACAATCCTTACTGAGATTAAACTGGGATTGTCCCCCTCCAGAGCCTGTTTCCACAGAGCCCAGCAGGGATGGGGGTAGTGGTGCGCTGCACACTGTAGCCACTGAAGACTTGTCTACATTGCAGGTGCGTGCGCGGGGGGGAAGGAGGAGTGTGTTGTTTTAGAAAACCTGTCAACTAACTTGATGTCAGACACAACTTAGCTCTTAACATAGAGCTTGTGTCTTAAAAAAAAAAATCTCTTAACTGGCTGTAGTTATCTTGGGGAATTGTGTTCAAGAATCTGTCTTCAATAGCAGGCCGCTCAGGAAACCAGATCCATCTAAAAAAAATAAAATTGTGTCCCTTTCTCATTGTTGCTCCTGTTCTTTACATTATATTAGAGGTCTCAGTTGTGATTATGCCCCACCCCACCCTTGTGCTAGGCACTGTACAGACACATAATGAGAGAGACTCCTTGTCCCAAAGAGCTTAATAATTTAAACAGGCAGGAAAAAGCATAGGTGAGGGAAGTGAGGTGACTTGCTCAAGGTTACACAGCAGCTCGGTGACAGAGCTGCGACTAGAACCCAGGTCTCATGAGTCTCCACCCAGTCCCTCACCACTAGATCACGCTGCCTCTCTTTTGCTTATGTACATTGGCAGATGATCTCTTGAATAATAACAAATTGTACAACACCAAAAAGATCCCACATGCACGTGCTGTCAGCGGAAAGAAAAACACTAATCTCAGCCTCTTTCTCTTCTTCCCATTCCTCTACCCATCCTAAAATAAGGTTACATCCAGAAGAGTGCAGTCTTGTGGCAGGTAGCACTAAGAAGGGATGGACAGCCTGCAGGAAACAGCATGTTTATAGCGGTACAGGCACCCACAAGCTGCAGATGTTACTTGATTCTCAAAAAGAAGTGTTTCTGTTCCTAAATTTCCCCCTCCCCAACCTTATTGGTGGCTTGCTTAAAACAAAAATCCTACCTTCACATGGGCTGCTGGAAAACAGCTTCTCAGGGTCCCTCTGTGAGCCCGTGTGCGCGCTGTCTGCAGAACTTCCAGTACAATGAGGGATTGGCATCCTGTACCAGAAAAACAAGTTCCTGCCTCGTTCAGCAAGAAAAGAAAACATCTAATACTCATGCAGCCAATTCAGAACGGGTTGTACAAATGAAAATATAGACAGATCTCCTTTTAATTAGCTCAGGCAAAACACACAGGGCTGGAGGTTTGGAAGAGCACAGCTCCTACTTAAGTGTTTGAAGAGGTGACCAGACTTTTCCAGGGCTCTGCATGTGCTAAACTCTTCTGAAAATCTGTCATTAAGTGTCAAGGCGGGAGCTGGTGGACACTAAGAATCCGTCTAGTGGTGCTAGCACCTCTGCAAATTGGCCGAGGGAAATGCGCAGCATTCGCCAGGGTGCAAGGAAAGAGGGATTGCCTTTCAGACTGATGGTGGGAGTCAAATGAGCACCTGCTGCTCCCTTGAGCTCCGGGGGAAATAAATGGTGAAGCTGGGAAAAAGAAAACTCCCCACCTCTCTCTGCCCCAGGGCGGTGACAGGACTGAGAGGAGAGAGAGCAAGGAATACAAGCTTTACTTTTGCTCTGCATTAAAGGAGCATTTTCTCTGGAAACAGGCGTTCCCGGCAATGCTGCACTTGGACAAAAGAACATTTTAATTCTGCCAAGGCAAGAGCAATCTCTGCCAGGGAAAGCGTTCCGGACGAGCAAGGGACTGAGTCCGCCATAAAGCAGACAGTAACTAGGAAGGCCCTTGTGCACTTGCTAGCACACCTGATTTTTCTCACTCACCTGAGTTGAACACCTAGGGCTAGATCATCAGTTGCTTCCGAGCCATCTTCATGCTTCCCTGCGGTTGCTGATGGCCAGTTCAGGCCCCTGGCAGAAGCTGGAGTGGCCTCAGGGCTGCTGTAAGCTACCAGCCCCAAGGGGCCGTAATGCCAGATGGGAATTGTGGGAACTACTCTCCTTCAGGTTTTCCTTTCTAGAAGTGGGCAGTGTTAAGTTACTGCAAGCTTACGTGGGCAGAACCCTGGTGGTGGATCGGGGTAAGTTTCCCTCTAATTTTTCCCCCTTCCCTCATGCATTTGTGCTCCTGGTCCCTCCTGAGCTCCTAAAATGTCGGTTCATTTCTCTGAGAGAACCCCTCTCCAATCAACATGGCTCAGGGCTCTGCTAAACTCCTGGCCAAGAGGAAATCATGACCCCCTTTATGTTGCCAAGCTTTCTAACCTCAGGGCCTACTGTAGCCCCTACTGCATTTGCAAGCTGAATCCATCCCCGTATTGGTGATTGTATTGTTGTTGTAGCTCATGTAGCCATTATTTGAGAACATATCTACCTGTGATCCAGCTTGCTGCCATGCTTCATGTGGGGGTTTGCTTATGACACCGTATTTAGAAGCTGCAGCCCCAAAACAAGCTTGCTTGTGGCATGTCTAACTTGGCTTTAGTTTTGTAGAGCACAGTGTGGACGTAAGAATAGGTTCCAGGGGAGTCTGCTTTGCCGTACATAGCAGTTCCATGACTGAATAACGCATGACTAGGACTGCCTCCTCTTTCTTTGTGGGGAGTGCTCAGAAGAAAAATCTTCAGTGCTTTATATTCTAATTACCCCCAAGTGCAGCCAGAATTTACAGTTAACACCCTTAGTAAGAAAATTGCTGTCTCGTAGCCCTGGACTACATTAAAAAGTTAGGTCAATGTCAGACAGCTTATGTCGACCTAGCTCCGTAAGCGTCTACACTAAAATGTAGCTCCCACTGATGTAACACCCCCTCCACCAACTTAATAACTCCACCCCTGCGAGAGGCATAGCAATTTGCGTTGACCTAACTACGTCGACTTCTGTCAGTGTAGATGCTGCGTTGCTTACATTGACTGTTGTTGCCTTTCAGAAACCATCCCACAGTGCCCCACACTGGCAGCTAAATCAGTGCAAGCGCTCCTGGTGAGGACATGCGTCACCAGCACAGGGAGCATAGTGTGAACATGCAAAAACTATTTAATTACTGCGGTGGCTGTACCTCAATGTAACTTAGGTCAACTTAATTTCGTGGACTTGCCCTTACTTCGAAATTGGGAGCTTAATTAATTAAGCAACAGTTCTAAGTCACGGCAGGCAGCGTTTTTTTCTAGACAGTGACAGCATGTCACAGGGAATGGTTCTGAGCTCAAAGGCAGAGGGGGGCTTTGATCACCTGTGAAGTGTAATCAGGGCACTGAACTGAGTGTCTTATTGCAGCTGTGGAACACAGGAAAATGAATACGTAAGATTTAATGAAACAATCAGAGCAGTGTCACTATGGGTCTGACACTCCTGAGAGATGATCAGAATGCCCCAGTTATGTGCAGAGTTCTAAAGCCATTTTCTGAGTCCCAGTGTGTCATGCAGTTTGGATGTGACATTTACCAGTGATTTAGGAAAATGGCTGATATAAAGAGATATTTCTAGATCATTTGCATCAGTCACTTGGGATAGTGGATGCACAACCTGCAGCCATTTGGTTTTCTATTACACAGGCTATTTGTAATGGGTCAGTTTGGCTGAGTTGGCTTGTCTAGTTGGCACAGTTTGTGGAGTCCCCCAAGTGCTCGTTGGACTTGCTGTTTGCGTTCTGCGCAGAACCCTGGCCATGCCTTGTGATCCTCGTAGGCTGTAGGCAGCTGCTCTCTTAGGTGAGCCAAAAGGGAGCCTCTTCCTTGGCCAGAAGAGGCTGTGTTGAGCCTGTTTCAGCTGGAAGTCCTTCTCTGCAGAGATTACATTTTCCTCCCCGTCTTGAAGCAGCCCCAGTGCCTGGTCCAACACTGGCTGCATCTGCCAGTTGGCATCAGACATTAGAGAAGCTGTAAGAGTCCCCCATCTCCCACTTATTGAATAGCTGGACTGATCATGTGTATCCTGCATGTTACTGCAGCCAAGACTTGTGCCAGGACCACTGGATTCATTCATATAATAGTCCTTGTCTGGAAGGGGCCAATGCTTTTGATGGAAAGTGCCAGAGGCAAGTACATGTCACCATGAGATCCATAATTTGGCCTCCCCTTTCAGTTCTGCCCATAAGTAGTGAAAACTCTTTCCATCGTGTACATACATGCATGCCTGCTTGTGCACATGTTGGAACTTCCTGAAGTAACTGAGATTTTCTCACTAAGGCTGTGTCTACACTATGGAAACTATACTGGTATAGTTATGTCTGCATAATCCCACAGTGTAGAAACTGCCTACACCAAGGGAAGGGATTTTTCCATCAGTGTAGGACCACCACCTCCCCGAATGGAAGCAGTCTTCACTCGACCTAGCTTTGTCGGACCCAGGGGTTCGGCTGGCATAGCTTTGTCACATATGGGTTGTGGTTTTTCAAATCCCTGCCTGATGTAGCTGTATCAACCCAAGTTTTAAGTGTAGACCAAGGCCAAGCATCAGTCTTGTTCCTCCCACCCACCTTGAATCTACACAAGATCAACTGGCCGATGTAGCCAGGGGAAAAAGAAGTGGTGACAGCCCAGCCACCCCAGAATTCCCCCTCACTCCTAAATTTGACATTCTGCCCTCCTTCCTGCTGTCATGATCCCCTTCCCAGACTCCAGCGAGGCCTGCTCTGTACACAGTTGTCGTACTGGTATAACTATTTCAGTTAGGGATGTGATATATATTTAAATAGTTAAATAAACTCCTATGTGGAGCTGAGCTTAAGGCCTTGTCTCCACTAGAAAACTGTACAGCTATTCCCATGGAGGTCAGGGGAATGAGCTCTACTGGTATAAGACCATTTACATCAGTATAACTGCATCCACCCAGGAGGGGAAAAGGAGGAGTTGTACCACTTTAACTATGCTGGGAAAGTTAACTTTCTAGTCTGGACAAGGCCACAGACTAAGCTCCATATATGATCAGCACAGGGAAGTGAAACTGATAACAATCTGTGCAGTGGTGGCTGGGCACTGCAGAGACCTGCTCCGTTCCACTTTTCTCCTCTGTTCACACGTGGGGAGCAAAGATTTGGAAAAACTGCCAAAGTGCTCTACCAGCGCACTTCCAACCCTGACTTTATCCTGCAGGCTGTTGCCTGATCTATTGATTAGTTATTGATCAGGTTATAAATTTGGTTTCCCCAATTAACACACTATAATTTGGTCGGTTCTTGTCCACACTCACACTTCGTTTCTAATCGTTTCATTAATACAGTTAGCAAAGTCACAAACGCTCTAACTCCACAAGGCATGTAGAGACGATACAGAATCAGCTGAGCATCCATATACTTACACCATCCCTTCCAAAACAAGGTCAAGTGTTAGCTATCATCTGCCCCCTCCCCAGCATCACCATCAGTCACCAGCCTGACAGCTCCCAAGAGCGATGTCTCTCAAGGCATACAGGCTGGGATACAACTTCTATAATGTGTTATATTGACACTGCTATGTCTAATGCATATTCAGGGGAGGTTTCAGCCCCTTTTCCTTATTTGTAGTTCCTCACCCTAATAATGGTGAGGTGCCCTTCCCCCACAAGTTATCAATCCTTTTACCTCAAGCTCATTAGCGTACACATCAATTACTTACCATGGCATCCTTGTGGTCAGATGTCTGCTGATGTCCGAACTAAAATATCCCAAGTTACTATAAACTAGCATCTTGTGGTTATCTATCAGCCATTTGCAACACTTGTGATTATTACAGCACAATAAATAAAGCCTTGTGCCATCTTGTGACTTAAGGTCATTGTTAGTTTACTTACTTATGCTAATTTATTGAGCAATTACTCCTACTCAGATAATAGGCCTTATGCTATCTGCTTCAGTTATTCTGATAAGTCTAGGCCTATGGGTCTCTTGCTGTTGTGCTGTCAGTTCCTTGTTCCTTTATTCTTTACTTACTATATAACTATCATTACTGCATGGCTATATACTGACTACAAGGCTGATATGTTTGTAGTGGAAGCTGATGCACCCATTGACTCTAGGGCAGGGAGAACCCTGTCCATTAAAATTAAGAATGGAAGAACATGAGGGCCGGAGAGTATACCAGATCCAAACACTGCTGTTCCAATACCAGATTGTTGGCAACTCTAAAAGTCGGCACAACTTTCTCCTCGAGGATATTCCCCTCCCCCACCCAAATTATTCCACCTTTAATCTCTGGGCATGTTAATTTCTGCGGTATCACATCAGATAAACCCCCTCTTTGGCTCATTATGTTCCATACACACAATAGCCACGCATTCTGCCAGATCATTGTTAGAACGATGGGAAAGTTACAAGCTAAAGCAGCAAAGAGCGGGGAACGGCAGCTGAGTCCCAAACACCTGCAATACCTCCAGACAAACCCATCCTCTGCCCTGTGCACGTGAAGGACTGGCCCTGTAACAAGGGACTGAAGGAATCCTGGGAGGCTGTTTACACTGTGTGCTCAGCTCTGAATAGCTTGGCTGGGATCTTAGGGGAAAAAATAGATAGGAGTGTTTTATAGTTACCAGCTGTGGTGACCAGGTGTTAACTGAGAGACGAACAAATAAGGAAAGAATAAACTAATGTTGACGAACCCTTTCTTGCAGTGTTATGGGAAGGCATGAGCAACCTTTTCCCTGATCCCTGAAGTCTAACTTGTCTCAGTTGCCTGTGACTATGCTAGCTGTGGGCTGCTGAGGTGCAGGATCAGCTGGCCTCCCTTTCCTCCAGCCATGAACTCTGTGCCACCTACACAGAAGGGGGCTGATCCACTGCTACTGTGCGGTCTATGTTGCCTGATAGGTTTCTCCCTTCGCCTTCTTCCAGCTGGGGGGATTCTCCTCTGGCGGATGAAGCAGGATTTAGGGCAGTGGAGTGGCACAGCTCCCCTACAGGGCTCGAGGGTCTGGAACTTTGAGAGGCTCAACCTTGTAAGTCACCCCCATCCAGGGCTGGTGTAACTAGTAGGCGAACTAGGAGGCCGCCTAGGGTGCCAAGATTTGGGGGGTGCCAAAAAGCGGTGCCCACCAATTTTTTTTTTACACTATTGCTGGAAGGGAGACAGGGTAACGGGGGTTGAGTGGGACAGGTAGAATAAAATGTAGTAGATTTTGATATGAAAGACGGAAGTATACGTGACTAAAAAGGGTGTATTTCTGATTACAATCAACATTGCTTAAATTTAAGGAAAAGTCATCTTGATCTCTTAATCATTATGCAGTATTCATTTTTGAAAGTTTATAATAAGCAATGCTCCAGGGGGAGGTGAGGGGATGCAAGGTGGAAATTTCGCCTACGGCACAAAATATCCTTGCACCGGCCCTGCCCCCATCCCAGCGTGCATCTCAATGTCCTTTAGTACTGCATCTCTCCTACAAACTCTATTGTGCTCTGCTCGACAGAATTAAATACTACAGCTCCAGAGAAGAACAGCAGCAGAGAGAGTGGGGTAGGTAAGGGAACAAAGAGATCTCTTTAGATAAGACTGGAACAATAGGTGGGGCGTTGATAAGGCAGCACAGCCTAGGAGGGAGGTTGTTCCTGTTGGCAGGAGCTGCTGCAAAGTGATGACAGTGTGTGACAGGACAGAGGCAAACCGATGCCAAATGAGTAGACGCAGCAAGGGGGTAGAACAATGAGGTGGTGAGACTGAGACAAAGTGCTAAGCATTTACATCACACCACTCACAAGCATGACCAAAAAGAGGCGTAAATACAGCAGCTCAAGATACGTCAATGGTTTTGGGGTTTTGCAGGTAATTTCTCATACAGATCCTCTCCCCACACCCGTCCAAAAGCATTGGGTGGTTGTTTTGCCCTTTTCCTGTTTCACCAGGGAGTGAAGAAGAAAAATGGAGGTGGAGATGAAGGGAGAATGGAGAGAAAGTGGTAACTGGGGGACTGAATTTTTTTTTTTTTAATGAAAAAACAAAACAAGTAAAAAAATAAAAAAATTCCACGAAAGTTTTCATTCTGGAAAAATGTCCTTTCCCTTCAAAATACTTTTGATGGGAAAGGGGTGACCAGCTCTCAGTACAAAGTATTGAAGTACCCGACAGGCGGACAGGAGAAGCACTGAGCTACTGTGAAATCTAGTCTTTAAAAATAGCCATTGGCCCCCAGTTGCCATCCAGAGTTTTTTTCTCAGCCCAGTGTAGCGATTGGGGCCAGCAACAGGGTTAGAATCTGGATTTGCAATCCCAAAGGCTAGGGAGCAAACACAAAGGCACGTGCTGTTGTTAAGCTTATGGAATGTTGTTATCGTTGCTTGTCTTGTGTAGAACTTATCGTTCAGGGCAGCTGCACCTCTATTTCCCCCTTTGTGGTCCCTTCAGTGTACCCACTTTAGGCTCTCAGCTCCTCGGCCCTCACCTCTCTTGAGCAGAGACCTGCATCTATCTCCCTCCTGACCAGGGTTTTTTCTAGGCTGCACAATTCCCTGCCTACACTGTGATATACCCAGCAAGCCAGACTGCCTAAACAGGCCCGTGTCTGCATTCTGCTTTCTCTTCAGAGGCTTGCTTTTGAACAGCATATTTGCCAGCTGTTGTAAGTTACCACACAGTCCTTTCTACGCAAGCACATTTATTCTTAAGATGAAAGCATTACAGAGAAAACATATATATTAAAAAACCCCTACACAAAAGCTAAAAGAGCTTACCAGAGATCACCTAAACCCCAGCCTAGTGCTGTGGTCGGTGTCAATCTTTTCAACTCTTCCTTATGGATTGTAGTCCTCCCTTGGACAGAAGGCCTGTCCATTTGCTGGATCAGAAAAAAGTCCTGAGTCAGTTTAAACTCAGGCTATTTATCCAAAAGTATTTTCTTCATCTGTTGGTCCCTGGAGAATCCAGTCTGAAACAGTAGGTGTGAGCCTCTGCAGATGGCAGCATCTCTATGGAGGTGTTACAATCTGAGTGAAACTGCCTAATCGCTCCCCACCTGTTCTTAGTTCCTGCAGGCGCTGTGGTCAACCTCCCCCCTGGAATTACATACAATCCCTGGCCCACAATGATACTTCAATGTAACACAGTCAGCTCTCCCAAAGATACTGCTGGAAATTGCCATATCTGTCGCAGTCAGGGCCTTATTGTGCTAGGCACGGTACATGGCATAAAAAGATGGGCTCTGCCCCAAAAGCTCATAATCTAAGCATGTGATGAGATTAAGCAGACAAGCCAGACAAATAGAAACAAGGGCAGGTAACTGGAGTGACTGGCATAATAAGTGAGCGTCTCAGGGCACACCGACTGCCTCGTGGGGCATAAACCTACTTGTGATCTCTAGAGTGTTCCCTTAACTGCTTCTGGAGATCTTGTTGCAACATTATGACCTCTGTGGTTGAGTTTATTAGCTGAGATGGTTGAAAAATGAAGTTTGTTATAAAAAGAAGATCCTATGGTATTACCAGAAACACACAGACTTAACACACCCTTTAAAATACATTGCTGTTACTGAATTCTAAAACATAAACCAGCAAAAGGCTAGCGCTCTAACGCTTGAGTGATAATAAACCACTCTGCCAATCTCTAAGCTGTTGGATTGGTCCAATAGAAAGATGCCAAGAGCCTACTGATTTGGAAGCATTAGATGTTGTCTGTGCCTTCTCAGTAGTTGGTGCTTTCAGGTTTTTGCATAATGTGACATGTGAAAAGCAAATACATGAGACTTCATCTGTGTTGGACTTGATCTGCCAGGTGCCATGCAAAATTTGGATCTGTTTTAAATTGTCCATCTTTAACTAAAATTCTAGTGGCTTTTATCTGTGTAATTTTGGTCCAGTGGACCCATGTTATGTGAAATACAGTGGTTGCCAGTAAAAAGTCAACATTTGCCAAGTTACAAAACAGTCGTATCTATGATTCAGCTGTTTTCTCTGTACTGTTAATAGGAAATAGCTGTGAAGTCTCTGATACCAGTATGTGGTAAATACCGGTAACCCACATTGCGTGAAACAAACACGTAAAAACGGCCATACTGGGTCAGACCAATGGTCCGTCTAGCCCAGTATCCTGTCTTCCGACAGTGGCCAATGCCAGGTGCTTCAGAGGGAATGAACAGAACAGGAACCATAAAGTGATCCATTTCCTGTTGCCAATTCCCAGCTTCTGCCAAACAGAGGCTAGGGACACCATCCTTCCCCATCCTGGCTAATAGCCATTGATGATCCTATTCTCCATGAGTTTATCTAGTTCTTTTTTTTGAATCCTGTTATAGTCTTGGTCTTCACAACATCCTCTGGCAAAGAGTTCCACAGGTTGACTGTGCATTGTGTAAAGAAAAGAGGGAGGGGCTTTGTTCCCCTTTAATAACTTGTCCGCATAAGAGGTTTAATTTAGTGATTGCTACCTGCCTAATGGACTTAGGCCCAGATCCTCAAAAGTATTTAGGCTCTTAACTTCCATTAGTGCTGAGCCTAAATACTTTTGACAATCTGGGCCTTTAGCTCAAACAGTTGAGCCACATGCTGTTTAGATCAAGATGGGGGGGTGTCTCTAGTTCATTCCCTGTTGAATGATCCCTACAGCAGCTTGTTACATTCAATTTATAGTTGCTACATTATATATCTGCTCTCCAGCTGACTGCTTCAGCAGTGACTTGTCTTTGGTTCCTAGGTTTTTTTGGTGGAAGATTGGGGGCAGGAGAGAGGAAAGAGATAGTGAGCAAGTGAATCATTGATACATGTAACCTCTCCTCTGCTTGTTGCACTAGCCATGTCATCAGCTCTTGCACAAGAAATGCAGAACTCTGAGTTCAGGTGTTGGCACAGAAACAGAGGAAGAGCTGATTATTCCCTTTTTTTACTCACATGACCTGTTAATTATAGGACAGCTGAAATGGTTATGTATATGTATAGGGCTAGATTTGTGCCTCCACAAATTTGTGTCAAGCTCTACTGACCTAGGACCATACCAGGGAAGGAACAGTGGCTCAGGGAAGACAACTCCCACCCCTAGCTAGTTTTATTTCTGGCCAATAGAAGCCAAAATGTTACCCCCTCCCACTCCTCCTACCTGGTGCTTTGGGGCTCTAAAGTTAAAATGCCACTCAATTCCCACCTGCCCTGGAAGGGTATAAATGAGCACACAGCACCCCTTAAACCTCTAGACTCCAGGTCAGGGGAGCCTGTGCAGAGGTATAAGGGGCTTTCTTATTCCCCTACCTGAGTGCACACTCTGAACCACACTTTAGCCCTTAGAGCATTTTAGTTGCCCTTTAAGATGAACCTATGGAGCAGCAGTGAGGTTGCTGCAGCCCTGAGCCCGGCCTGGAGCGACTCATATCCATCATTATTGGCTGCAGCAGAGGAAAGAGAAGGTGTCTGTGCAGTTAGGTTACTCTGCACCACTGAGCACAAACTCACATGCTCCCAGAGGCTGGGCTGCTCACAGACCATACAGCGCCCGCTGGGCTTTGTTGAGAGCAAGGGCGACGATACAGCTGTGACGGCAGAAAAGAAACAGAGGTTCAGCTTCAAGGTGGGAGGTGGACAGGAAACATGGCTTCAGCTGCTGCTCTCCCAGTGCGCAAGTATCCAGCAGCTGCAAGCCCCGCCTGAACGAGCACCGGCGTTGGTACCCTTAACTCAGGAAAGGGCTCTGCTGGGAGTTGAGGGGCCTACTATAATAGAACCTCAGAGTTACAAACACCTTGGGAACAGAGGTTGTTCATAACTCTGATATGTTCATAACTGAACAAAAACATAGGGAGGACTTGTGGCACCTTAGAGACTAACCGATTTATTTGAGCATAAACATTAGCTGGAGCTCACGAAAGCTTGTGCTCAAATAAATTGGTTAGTCTCTAAGGTGCCACAAGTACTCCTTTTCTTTTTGCGGATACAGACTAACACGGCTGCTACTCTGAAACCTGAACAAAACATGATGGTTGTTCTTTCAAAAGCTTACAACTGAACATTGACTTAATACAGCTTTGAAATTTTATTATGCAGAAGAAGAATGTGGCTTTCTTTTATCTTTTTTCATAGTTTATGTTCAACACAGTACTGTATTTGCCTCTTTTTTGGTCTCTGCTGCTGCCCGTGTACTTACAGTTCCAAATGAGATGGGTGGTTGACTGAGATTCTACTGTAAAATATCCCCTTCCACCTGATTTTGCTGCTGAGAAACTGCCTCCCACCCCCCCATTGCCCACTGCAATTGGGACTGGGGGAGGGAGATACTTCCTAAGCAAAGAGAATTTTGGTCAAGTCCCCTGCCCCCATGTTGTGAACTAAGAAAATAAATAAAGGGCAGGAGTATATGTTACAGAAATAGGACTGGTTTAGTGCTCTCAGAGCTGTGATACAAAAAATCAGCAGCATTATGTGCTCACTAATGAAGTGAATTACATTCACTCAGCCCTGGTCTACACTAGGACATTAGGTCGTATTTTGCAGCGTTAAATCAATGTAAACCTGCACCTGTCCACATGATGAAGCCCTTTATTTTGACTTAAAGGGCTCTTAAAATCCATTTCCTTACTCCACCCCTGACAAATGGATTAGCACTTAAATCGGCCTTGCCGGGTTGAATTTGGGGTACTGTGGACACAATTCAACTGTATTGGCCTCTGGGAGCTATCCCAGAGTGCTTCATTGTAACTGCTCTGGACAGCACTCTCAACTCAGATGCATGAATGTTTGCCGTTGCTCTGAAGCAGGGAGGTTCGACGACACAGCTTACAGGGTTGGCTTACAGGAAGCTAAAAATCGACAAAGGGGGTGGCTTTACATCAAGGAGTATTTCAGGCAGAACTTCACGGAGGGTTCCAATAAGAAATGGTGCACCTAAGTTATTGTTCTTATTGGAACAAGGAGGTTACTCTGGCCTCTGATTGATACATAGCTAGATTTACCTTGCTGCACCTTCTCTGGGAGTGACTGCAGTGTGACCTAGAGGAATGAGTCCCCTAGACGGGGGGGAGGGGGAGGTTTGCAAATGAGTACAAAACAAATCTGGTCTATTTCTTGCTTTGATACACTATCTTTTACATCTTTGGCTGGCAGCAGACAGTGGAGAAGGACTGCATGCCAACCACATCTCATGGCTGGCAGGAGATGGTACAATAGGACTGCTAGCCATCCTTATCTCTTGCCTGCCCGGCAGAAGATGATGCAATAGGACTGCTAGCAATCCATATCACCTGCCTGCTCACCATAAGATGGTTCAATAGGACTGACTGCAGGACTAAAGAGAAGGACTTGATCAAGTTACTCCAATTTAGTCCCTGCGCCCATGTCTGCCCAGGCGCTCCAGATTGACCTCACACAGGTGACCAGGAGCACCTTGGACATGACGATGACGGCTACCAGTCCTATTGCACCGTCTGCTGCCACAAGGCAATGGGTTGCTGCTGCTGTGTAGCAATGCAGTACCATGTCTGCCAGCACCCAGGAGACATACGGTGACAGTGAGCTGAGTGGGCTCCATGCTTGCCATGGTATGGCATCTGCACAGGTAACTCAGGAAAAAAAGGCGCAAAATGATTGTCTGTCGTTGCTTTCACAGAGGGAGGGAACGGGGACCTGACGATATGTACCCAGAACCACCTGTGACAATGTTTTAGCCCCATCAGGCATTGGGATCTCAACCCAGAATTCCAATGGGCAGCGGAGACTGCAGGAACTGTGGGATAGCTACCCACAGTGCAATGCTCCGGAAGTCGACTCTAGCCTCGGTACTGTGGAAGCACTCCGCCGAGTTAATGCGCTTAGAGCATTTTCTGTGGGGACACACACACTCTAATATATAAAACTGATTTATAAAAAACCAACTTCTATAAATTCGACCTAATTTCATAGTGTAGACATACCCTCAAGCATGCCAGTAATAGCGCTTTGGGAGTCAAGTTACCATTGTAATAAGACCGGCAGGGGCAAGGTGAAATAGTGACACCTAGTGGTTAACTCATAGGAGTCATACAGAATGGGTTTACGCCACCTGAGGGTGTGTGTCTGCTTAGAGTTTAAAAAAAATAAAATAAAATCTCCGAAGTAACTTGCAAACAAGTCCAGTTACTTTGACTATAGACCAGGACGTCCTAATGTGAGTTTACTGGATTGACTATTTGCTTCTGAAAATAAGATGCAACGTGGATGACTATTTGCATCCACAATTTGTTTGTGGTACAATTACAAAAGCAAGCTCTAGAGGTCAAGCTAAGGTCTGCTTTAAATTCACCCAAGCAACTGCACAACCTGCACCCTCAAAACTACTGGCCCCTATAGTTACCACTTCCACAGTGCCCCATATGGTATCTGGCTATCTCCTCCCACTATCTAAACCGAGTCTGGGACCTTTCCTCTGTCCAAACCATGCACTCTCAAAACCCTGCTCTAGGCTCAACACTTCTCCCTCGCTTAAACTGAATGCGTCTTCAACCAGATCTGTCTCAAGCACCCTCCTGTAACTAGAGTTTGTGCTGCATGCAGCCCCACAGCCCAGGTCTACTTTGCCCCTTCCAAAGCAGGCCATGCACATGCAAAGGGTGGGGACCCAGAGTGTGAGCATGAGATTGCCTCCATTTTAGAGGATTTGGCCCCTATTAAAACCAAGAACTGACTAGTCTTAAGGAAGACATCCTGAAGGTTAGTCACCACACATGCAGCCTGTCCTGGAACATCCTTGCCCCAGATTCGGCCCTTGCTTGTGTAGGCTAAACTTCCACTGAAGTGGCACTGGATTCCCCTTTGCTATCACAGGGGGTGCAATTTGCACCATTGTGTGGCCTCATGCTGCTACTGCCACCCTCCCTGAGGCATGGGGGTGGCAGAAAGCATGTTTCGGTTGCAAAATTACAGACAGGGTTTTGTAACAAGTCTTCATGGTGCTGAGCTTAGTTAGTCCCTTCCTTGGTTGTGAGCCTTCTGGCCAGCTGTGGCTTCTCCTTGTGAAGGGAGATTGTAAGCACCATAGGTCACGAACACTTCCTGCCGTTCAACTATCTCTGGAAGCCACCATTGAACAGTTATGTTCATGAGCATTAGTGTGGAGCCAAGGTGTTTAGTCAGGAAAACACTAAGGGGGGAAAATAGATTTATCTGGGATTCCCTCTCTGTGTAAAGGCCACTCTGTATTTGGGCTGCATGGTCTGAAGCTCCTTTGGTTGTCTCTTGTGTTTATCTTCCTTTCCCCCACTCCAGCCCTTGCTGTTTGTATCAGCAGGGTTTTGAGTGCACTCTTGAGCGAGGGTTCAACAGCGCAGGAAGTTGCATTCCCCACTCAGGCAATTTATTTTTTCACTTTGGGATTAAAAATAAATTGCCTAGGGAGGTTGTGGAATCTTCATCATTGGCAAGTAAGAGTAGGTTAGACAAACACCTGCCAGGGATGGTCTAGAATAATACTTTGTCCTGCCATGAGTGCAGGGGATTAGACTAGATGATCTCTTGAGGTCCCTTCCAGTCCCATGATTCTATGAAAAAAATATCAAAAAGTGAAACCTAGACTATCAAATGGGTACTAACAAGTTATTTTCCACAGGACTCATTGTAAGCCTTAAGTCTTTGCTTCACACTTTGCTCTTCATGGATGTTCTCTGCTGCCACTGGTTTATTGTGTGCCTAAGTTGATATATTTCTATTGAAAAAAATCAAGGAAAGCCATTAGTAGTGTACCAGTTCTGAAGGCAGATTGGCCTTAAAGCAGTTAAAAGGTAGGTTGAAGTTGTAGGTCAAACCACCTTTAGTGTCCCTTCATCACTTGCATCAAACATAACATTCAGAACAAAGTAGAGAAATAAGAATCTCATTCTTTGCAATGAAACTTTATTACAATGATATTTCTACAGAGCTACTTTTGCCAGAACAAGTCAGAGAATTTACTCCCTTTCAGTTTAGCAGAGAGAGCATCATTTTTACTTGTAATAAAGAAGCTTTATAGATTTCTTTCAAGAGAAAAAAGTCCCAGTATTAAGTGAGCACCTACTCTTATCAGCCTTGTCTAGGGGTTTCTGCCAAGGTTACTTTCCCAGGGGAAAAACTGACCTCTTCCAGGAAGAGTGCATTATTTCAGTGTCAATATTTTTGCTTTGTTCCTGGATACTTTCCCCCAGAGACTCAGCAAAAGCGCCATCTATGGAATACTAGACATTCACCAGGTGGTTCTGGTTTTGCCAGCTCTTTGGAAGGGAAAACTTCTAAAAATCTTGATCGATCCATTAAATAGGCATTTTAGAGCTGCCCCATAGGCATTTTAGAGCTGCTCCTATAGGCCAGTTCTTGTAAATGCCTAGTATTCTTTACCTCAGGGATAGAGATGCTCTGATGAAACTCTGAAGCTCTGATGAGCCTCAGATTGGATACATTCATGAATACACAGCAGGCTGCCAATTCCCTTGAGGGACATTGTTCTGCAGAGATTCCATGAATTTATTTTTGGTAAAAAAAAAACAAAAAACATTCTACATTGAACTTATTGGTTAACTGCATATATGAATAGTTCAGATAAAGAGGCAGAAACAGGGAGAGGACAGTGCTCAGCAGATGGTCACATCTGAAACTGCATCACTCAAAAAATAATCTTCAATCCAGGTTTGGACTCTTCCAGGACTTTCAGTTCATCATCCACTTCAGAGCTCAAGTAGATGTCGTACAGACTGAAAAGAAAAAACACAGCAGTCTCAGCAGGCATGCTATCAAACCAAAGAGTGCTGGAGAGCAAAGGCAGTTACCTCTGGGGAGAAGAAGTGGCAAAAAGGAGCCAATTAGGTTTGAGCCAAAACTGCCTTATTGGCCTTTGCTATTCTGCTAGTCCTGGTTCAAGACCAAAGTCCTCAGGCAGAGCTGTTAAACCAAGGGTAGCCTTCAGCTGTATTAAGCTGTGAGCAAGGCTACTGAAGGAGAGTCATACAACTGGATTTGTTTCTGCCTAGCATGGTGTAGCTTCACAGTTCACTGAAGCATCTGTCACTAGGAACTGCCAGACAATCAGATCTGTGATCCATCTAATCCAGGGGTGGGCAAGCTTTCTGGCCCAAGGGCCACATCTGGGAATAGAAATTGTATGGCAGGCCATGAATGCTCACAAAATTGGGGTTGGGGTATGGGAGGGGGTAAGGGCTCTGGGGTGGGGCCAGAAATGAGGAGTTATGGTTGCAGGAGGCTGCTCTGGACTGGGATCGAGGGGTTTGGAGGGCAGGAGGGGATCAGGGCTGGGGCAGGGACTCAGGGAGAGGCTCAGGGGTGCAGGCTCTAGGTGGCGCTGACCTCAAGTGGCTCATTGGCTGCGGTTCCCAGCCAATGGGAGCTATGGAGGCAGTTTAGAGAGCAGAGACCCCTGGCTGCCCCAACGCATAGGAGCTGGAGAGGGACCATGCTGCTGATCCCGGGAGCTACGTGGAGTGGCCCCCAACCCTGCTCTCCAGCTGGAGCGCTGGGGAGGGGGTCTGGGGCAAAATGGCTTATAGTTTGCCCACCCCTAACCTAATCCAATATCCCCTCTCTGACAGGAGCAAGAATCAAAGGAAGTTATAAAAGTAGAATGGTGTGAGAGTCTGCCCCCCACACAGACCTCATCCTAGTCTCAAATAGTTAGAGATGGGCTTCAGGCTTAAGCAATATGTTTAATGCTTCTTCCAATATTTATCAGAACTCTGGATATTCTTGTCATCTGTATAAAACATCCAATCCCTTGAGTCCTGACAAG
The DNA here is from genome assembly GCF_965140285.1 of Lepidochelys kempii. Taxonomy (NCBI): domain Eukaryota; kingdom Metazoa; phylum Chordata; order Testudines; family Cheloniidae; genus Lepidochelys; species Lepidochelys kempii. Next base: position 22,361,737 of record NC_136385.1, read on the forward strand.
GGCTTGGCCTCAATGACTACTTGTGGCAGAGAAGTCCTGTCTTTTTATGCATTGAGACAAGTAATTCCTTTTATCTTTTATTTTCACAATGGTCACTGTCAGACAGGATATTGGACTAGGTAGACCATGGGTCTCATCCATTATGGCAGTTCCTCTGTTCCTAGGAGGGGGGAGATGGTCTGGTTAAAGAGCAGGAGATGGGATTAAAAATAGCTTCACAGCCTGGAGGAGTTAGGGACAGGTAATGTCCCACTGCCAAGACCTTTACATTCTGCTATTTCAATTCTGGGGCATCCCCATGCAGACACAGGGGCAGCTGTCTCAGCCACAGATTGACTAAAGGGCCTGTCCATGCTACAGGTACAAGAGAGGGTGTTACTCATCTGGTCAGATTAGTCCCAGGCTGAGTCATGTCAGAGGATTTAAGGGAAAAAGTCAGCAAAAGAGATTTTTTGGGATATGCTCCAAACATAAATGAGCTCACTTCACATAAAAGCCAAGGTCTCTTTCTTCCCCTCACCCTCTCCTACTGCAGGAGTGGTGTCCACCTGCTTGTCCCTTCCAGCCCTAACCCATTTCCAAGGATAGAAATAAAAGCCTGCCACCAAGACTCCCTTCCAGAGCCCAGTCACCTGTGTCAATGAGGAGCTCATGCAAGTCCCTCCAGCTGAGGGGCAGGCAAGCCAGGTGAATCCAGTTACTGTGAGACCATGTGGAAGAGCAGGCTTCTGACTGGGGCCATGTGATTGGCCGCCACAGTTATTGGTTATGTGGCATGGGACCCAACCCATGCAATTGAAAGCTGCAGTGTGGACAGGGCCTTAAAGGACCAGGCTCAAGTGTTTTCTGTTGACCCGTCAGAGTTTAGTCTGGTCTCTAGGGTCAAGGGCAGTAAGCCATTGTACCGGGAACATGGGCAAACAGCCTCAAAAGGGCAGGCAGCTTCTGAAACAGCTGATAGAAGTTTGCCTCCTGCAGGAAGTCATGGATTCCCATTAGACACTAACTTCCTTAGAGCAGGCTTTGCTCACTGCCCTGTCTCCTCTTGGAAGCCCCCATTCGCCTTTTTAATTCTAAGACACCAGCACAGTGCCGAGGGAATATAAAGCGAGCACCACGTACACGAGTTGCTGTAGTTTGCAGTTTGGATGTTTCAAGGATTCACACAGCTTCTTCACACCTTCGTCCTCCAGTGAATTGTTACTCAGGTCTAGCTCTGTTAGGCACGGTTTGGAAGAGAGGATAGTGGCCAGACTCCCACAACAAGCAGCTGAGAGACTGCAGTTACCCAACCTGCAGGGAAAGAGGAGCCAAAATAAGAGGAGTACTGATTTAGAGTCACTTTGAACTCTGGGCTGTTAGGAGTAGACATCCCAACCAGGACTGCAGCAGGCAGCAACACCATTTGTCTTTCTGCCGTTTCAGAGGCTGGCACATAGGATAGCTTGTGTGTTTTACATGAAGCATGTGCTCCCCCTAAAGACACCAGTGCTCAGGCCCCTTTGTGACTACTTGTTGCAGGCAATCCCTTTCTTCTGGCTCCAGCCATAGAAAGAGTGAGAGCACATTGCCATCGGTTTGCAGGATGTGCCCTACAAGTTTTGGGGCAGTATTAGACATTCGTGATTAAATTCTGACCTCTGCTACATGGAAATGCCAGGTGTAACAGAGGACAGAATCTGACCCTTCCCAGCTAATGAATGGGCATAAAGCCAGCCTATATTAGGCTTGGTGAGTTTTGATGTTGCACAAATGGAGATCTCTATTGCACAAGATTAGTGTTCCCACACCTTATTTCCACTCTTGTCTGCACTCGTGTGATCTATCAGTAGATAGCGTGTTAGGGAACCCAAGACATATCCAACTTGTAGACCAAAACAGTCTGGTGAATCTCTGTTGTAGGGAAAAATTTGAGTTTTTGCAGCTGGACTGAGCCATTAGGCTATTCTCTCTCTCTCTCTCCTTATTACACTGCTAGAGGTGGTGACCAAGCTAACAAAGACCAGACTAAACAACATTTACAGATTATTACTGGGTTATTTACAGATTCAGAACAGAGGCAAATTGAAAGGAGTTCCTTCAAGAAGCCAAGGCTATTCATAGATATTAAGGTCAAAAGGGACCATTATGATCATCTAGTCTGACCTCCTGCACAATGCAGGTCACAGAATCTCACCCACCCACACCTGCGAAAAACCTCACTTATGTCTGAGCTCTTGAAGTCCTCAGATCATGGTTTAAAGACTTCAAGGAGCAGAGAATCCTCCAGCAAGTGACCTGTGCCCCATGCTACAGAGGAAGGCGAAAAACCTCCAGGGCCTCTTCCAATCTGCCCTGGGAGGAAAATTCCTTCCCAACCCCAAATATGGCAATCAGCTAAACCCTGAGCATATGGGCAAGATTCACCAAAGGACCAGTACTTCAGTAAACACAGGAGTAGCTCAAACTAAGTTTATAGTGCTAGAACCTTAATTAAGAGCCCACCCCTTGGGTTACTTGACATCTATTGGCCTTGAGATTCAGAGGTCACCCAATCAAACCCATAGCTCAATCTGCTGGTCCACCTCTGTGACAGAACAAATGACCTCTTGGCACTCAGTCCTTCCCATTCAGAAGCTGATTTGCTGAGAACTGAAGCCAAAGCCTCTGTCTCTCAAGATCCTTTCTAGTCTAACCTACAGGTTCTAGAAGCCATGACTAAAGCATCCATGGTAGCCCCACATGATTCCATGGCTCCTGCCCATTTGGCTTCACTGGGTGCAACTAGAGCCGTAGAGTACCATTCCAGTGTTGTGGCATCGGGGGTGGGGAGGTGGCTGCAGCATTATGTGTCGGGAGTACTAAGCCAGTTATTTACACAACTTTAGACCTGAGGGGGGAAAAAAGGGTCACTGGCTACTAATAGTCAGATGTGGACAGTTCTGCTAACAGTTCCATACGGAAACTGAACAGCTGCTTGTTCTGGGAGGACTGAAACAGTGTAGAATTTGCACAAATATGCAAAGAAAGCAACACAGACATGTTACCTAAGTTAGGATTTGTACTCTAGCAGTAGAACACAGGAACTGCCCGATACGGGTCAGGCCAGTGATCTGTCTAGCCAGGTATGCCATTGACAGTGGTTAGTACCTGCTGCTTCAGAGGAAGGTGCAACAAATCCTGCAATTGACAGGTTTGGGATAACCTGTCCCCAGGGAGATTCCTCCAGCTCCCCTTTACTTAGTGTGTCTTATGCCCCAAAGACAACATTGGAGTTAACATTTGCTAGTTCTTATCAAAGGGCCAGTTTTAAGTACAAGGAAGAATCTGTGGGAAATGAGAACTTCAAGGGAGACTGTCTTCCCATGAATGCCAACAGCATTCTGTTCCCAGCCATAACTGCTATAATTGAGCATCAGTTCTCACTATTTGGTATTTTGTAACGGTTTCTTCATAGCCTCTGTGCCTTATCTCCATCCACCCCCATTCTTTATTGGGCAACCAATATCTGCAACTGAAAGAGAAATAAGTTACTTACCATAGAGACCGTAAGTTACAGTTGGGGTTCATCAGTCCTTCACAGATAATTTCAACCCCTGCATCTCCTATCTTGTTTCCACCCATATGCAGATCTCTCAAGGTCTGGTTTGTGCCAAGAACAGAGCTAATGCTCTTACAGCAGGCAGTGGTGAGACCACATTCCCTTATCCTGCAATGCAAAAAAGAAACCAGATCTTCAGGAGCTGAAAGACTGATTGGATGATCTAATACAGGAAGTAGGCAAACTGTGGGCCGCAAACCCCGCGCCACTCTTAGAAGCAGCCAGCACCATGTCCCTGGGGCCCTGGAGGGCAGAGGACTCAGTGCGTTGCTGTTGCCTTCAGGCACCACCAGGACCCCAGGGACGGGAACGGGGAACTGCAGCCAATGGGAGCTTCAGGGGAGGTACCTGGAGGTGTGGCAAGGGCAGCAAGCAGAGCCCTGTGCCCCCCCCCCTCATCCCCTACCCCCAGGGGCTGGCAGGGACGTGGTTCTGACCGCTTCCTAGAGCGGTGTGGCATGGGGTCAGGGCAGGCCAGCAGGGAGCCTGCCCTGGCCCCGGGTGTGCTGTTGCCACCCCAGAGCCACTTTAGGTAAGCAGTGCCAGGCCGGAGCCTGAACTTTTCCTGCATCCTGCCCCTCAACTCCCTGCACCTTGCCTCCTGCTGCACCCTCCACGTCAACTCTCTGCCCTGAGCCCCCTGCACCCTAACCCCCTTCCCTGAGCCCCCTCACATGCCACACCCTTCCTCTGCCCCAATCCCTTGCCCTGAGCCCATTCCTGCACACAATTTCTCCACCCTGATGTGGCCCTCGGCCCAAAAAGTTTGCGTCCCCCTGATCTAATAGGTCTTCCTCTCCCATCTTTAACCTCTATGGCTGCTGACCTCACCTGAATGCCTCAGGTCCTCCCCCTCACGTTGGTGAGTAGAGTTATTTAGACAGGATGGGACTACATTCCTACTGAAGTCTGGGTCTTCTGTCCTTTGCCATCAGTGATTAGATGTACTATTTTAAATCACCCATGTGCTTATCCACTCCCCCAGGTCTGAGGCTCAATTGTCCCATTGCATCATACTAAAAATTACATCCACCTCAAAGAATGCAAGATCTTTGCTCTTTTGAGGCACACAGCTGCATGAGAGATTAGTTCGCTCTGAAAGGGATCACTTAGAGACATACCTCCTGTGTTGAAGGTGAATGGTGGTATCTCACCTATTCCTAGGTTTTTCTCACCCTCTCATTCACCTATCTGTGTAAACAGTAACTATGCTATTCTTTTGGCTTAGATAGTAGGAAAGGGTTATTTCACTTGTTAAACCTTCACACAAAGGGACAGTTCTCTTCCTACCTCAGATCATGTGATGCCAGAGGACCTAGGTCTGGAAGGCTACACCAGGTAAGTATAGAGGTGGAAAAAGAGAAGTTCATGTAGGTAGAACCTTCTGTTACACTTTGACTAAAATTGCCACCATCGGAGTACTGACTTCTTTAAACCCTTTCAAGGGGGAGCCATGTATATTTATAGTGCAGCTAGCAGACAGATTTCCTTCATTGCTAAAGGCTATAGCTTTCCTTGGTGAACACATTCACTCCCTCTCTACCACTGAAGAAATCCCGAAACACTTGGTAGGATTTAGAGCTCAAGCCTTCAGGCTTTTGAGCAACAGAAAGCCATGGGAAAGCTAGGAATCCAATACAAAAACAGGAAACTAGTAGACCCAACATCCAATTTGCTGTTAAAGCTGCCCTTTCAAATGTCTTTTTCCAAGTCACTGAATCCTTCTCTCAAGTGAATTAATTATACTTAATGGGTGGGCTCAAACTTGACGATGCTCAGTTTCCTAGACCTTGAAAATCTCCCCCATGACCTTTCAAAAAAGTTACCTAAGGGTTTTTAGGAGCACTAGTCCCATTGACTTTCAATGGGCTCTTTCCCCAGAATCCCTTTGGGGCCTTGCTAAACAGAAGAACCACACTACCCTTAGAGGGCCTGAATCAGTTAGGATGTTTGTGTGGGCACTGCTTAGTGTAAAAGAGTTATTTGTTAATAAAACTAAAAAATTAGGACAGTGAACATTGTAAAGGAAGCCAGCAGCAGCTTACCATAGTGCCTGGAGTTTAGTTTTTGGATCCTTCAGTCCTTGACACAATAGCTCCATTCCTGGGTCTCCCAACTCGTTACCAATCAGGCTCAGCTCTATTAGAGACTCTTTTGCACTGAGGACATGGGAGAGATCCTTACAGCCAGCCGGTGAGACACCACATTCCCATAACCTGAGGAACACAATAGGAATATTGGATTCTTCAAGATTTGCTTAGGACTTTATATGCTGATCTGGGGTGAATCCTATTTTTACCCAGGGTGGTAGAAATGCAGACCAGTAGAGTCTGTCTTTTGAACTCTAAGAGGCTTGTTATAGGCACACACATTTACTTTACAAGTTCCTTTGGTGTGAGCAGCCTTCTCCTGCTTACATCTTCCCCTTTCCTGCATTAGAGATAAAAATCTCCTTTTTTAAAAGGACAGAAGGTAAGTTGGGTATCTAGTGTTGTACAGAAAACTGAATAGAACAACAGAATGCTGCTGTAATGAATATTCAGTCGTGTCCTCCTTCAGAGGATTTGATCATTTACTGACCTCACTGTGCTTTCCTGCCTATTCAGTAGTGTTCTTCATCCAACCCTCCCTGAGAAAAGGGGTCTGAGGTGCACCCCTGCTTCATAAGGGATTTGTTGACCAGGAAACTCTACATATCAGGCAAGATTATGCCAGCATAATAAACACAGATGATTTGGAGGCTACCAACTTGTGCAGATTTTAAGCGTTTCCCTTACCATAACTTCTCTATTTTAGAGTTGGGATTCAGTAGTCCCTGGCACAGCAGTGCTACACCTGGATCTCCAATCTTGTTCTCTCCCACAGACAGCTCTGTTAGGGATGGCTTCATAGCAAGAACAGTGCTGAGATCCCCACAGCTAGCAGCTGTGATATGACAGTTCTCCAGACTGTGGGGAACAGAAGAATCAGATCAACGTTCAGCAGTTGCTGCTCCATAAGTCAGCGTATTAGAGGACATCCACCATCCTGAATACGATCGGGAAGACTGCAGGCCAGGTCCTCAGCCAGTATGAATTGGTGAAGCTCCACTGAATTCAGTGGAGGTATGCCAGCTGAGGATTTGGCCCATTATTCCCCCAGAAGAAACCGTTTGCATCATCCTTCCTCAACGAGCACCATAGTTCCCTAAAACCCATATACCATGTATGTAACCGATAGGCGATTTGCATGGGCCGTTCTTTATGTTGAGGATCCCTCTTTAAGGAAGTCCTGGGCACAGACAAAGCCAGGGGAGTCCCTGAGACCATAACTCCATTAGACCCATGCTGGGATGGTGAGCTCATGGCTGCTGCAAACACAATGGGTCTCCACATGGCTTCCAGCTGATGTGATAAGCAGATTCTGCAGCCTATACTGCTCTTAGGGCAGGAGTGCTCTGCAGATCTAGATGTGGCAGGAGACTGAGATCTTGCACCAAACTGCCTCCGTGGACCTTACCCCAGACAAGGAGTGTATCGCAGCAGACCACTTTAAAGAGATGTACACTTTGTTATTCTGAAGAAGCATTCAGACCTAGTTGAATAGTAACTGGTGGGAGACTAGCTAGAGCTGAGGGATAGTAGCTTCCCCTCCCAAATAGGTGCCAAAGGACATTTTCTTTGCAAGTCTGGTCCACAGTGACCCCACTGCCATTACCATGCAGTGAAGAGTGAAAGCCAGCTCCCTGAATCAAGTGCTAAGCAGAATTTAAGGCAGCAGAGTTTTTGCAATTTTTCATGGCAACACAGATGCACCTGGATAAGCCACAGAATTTCTTAAGTATTCCTGGCAGCAAGAGAATGGCGTGTCTCTGTAACAGCAGAGTTAGAACTGGAGGGAACCAGCTGTTACTTACTGTAGCGACTGTAGCTTACAGTTGGGATCCATCATTCCCTGACATAGCACTTTTACTGCTGCATCTCCCAGTTTGTTGTTACTTATGTTGAGCCCCTTCAGGGAGGACTTTGTGCGCAGAGCGGAGCAGAGCATCTCACAGTTGTCAGGCGAGAGTTCACAATACTCTAACCTGCAAAAAGAAAAAACCAGAGCAAAACAGGAGTCTTCATCCTGCCACTCAGCTCAGATAGGTCAGCAACATGGAAATCTTGTCCACAGCCCAGACACAAAGATTGAGCAGAGAGTTTACCAGTCAGCCTGTTAAATATATAGATTGCTCATGACTTTTCACAGGGGGAGTCCTCAAACCTCAGCAGCTAAATTAATAGCACTTCCATGCTATTGCCAGGGGGCTTCAGTCAGTTTGATTTGAAAGCATCACCAGATGGGGGTATCTGCTCAGTTTCAATAGCAAGCCTTTCATAAGATTACATGCAGGTTTGTTGACAACCACTGTTTAATTCTTGAATTGTAAGAGAGCATACAACCACCACTGCTATGTCTTTCTGAAGGAGGAGACGAGTTAGTTTCTCCAGCTGGTAACCTTTAGTATTATCAGATCAGAAACCAGACTAGAATCAAGAGCAATAAACTGATCAGCAGCACTCCTGCTGGTTGTGGAACAAGTTTCTGCTCCCTGTTCTTGACTGGGGTTTGATCATAGAACTTCCAGGTCATTCTGCATTGATAGGCACCCACCACTATTTATTAAGTAATGTCAGAGGGTTGTTTGCAGTGGACAAGAGCCTCAAGTACTGTGTAAATGGTATGCACCTAATCTCTACCCACTTCGCCTTCCCTATAATATGGTTATGGGAAGAGCCAGACTAACCATCCATAACTCTGAGAAGTAGATGGGTAAACTGGAGGACAAAAAGGTGGTAGTTTGTCCTTTTGAGGAAGGAAGCAGCAAATTCTTCATGACCAGTTAATTCCTGGCCTCTGCTAAACAAGGGTCTCAGTCAAAGGTGGTTTCAATATGGAGACCTATCCATTGGTAGTTGGATTAAAACCACTAATTTGTCTGAATAGTCACAAACTATGCTCCATGGAACATATCCCGATGATCCAATGAATGCAACTGAGAACTGAGTATAAAGTGGTCAACAAAGATTTGGAGCACGGCTGAAACCACTGAACCTACCATGAGAATAGCTTTTGGTCACTACCAATCTGGGCTTTATTGAGGTGGTCAGACTAGAGACCAGTCCACATCATTACAAGGCTTTGGGACCATCCAATCCCCACTAAATTGGTTTACCAGAGATTTCCTCCCTGCAGATATTCACTTTTTTGCAGCTGGAGGCAAATTTACTGCTGGTTACAAGAGATGACAGAACTCCACTCCCCAACCTACCCATCCATCTGAGTTTTGTCGAGCACCTTGCAATGCCAAGCACAGATGGAAGAACCAAGGAGGCCAGTGCTTACTTACTGTAGCTTCTGTAGCTTACAGTTAGGATCCATCAATCCTTCACACAGCACTTTTACACCTGAAGATCCTAGTTTGTTATCACCCAGATGCAGCTCGATCAGGGTTGGTTTTGTGCTCAGAACAGAAGAGAGATTCTTACAACAGGCGTCTGTTAGATTGCAGTTCTGCAGCCTGAGGAAGAAAAGAAACCAGCATATGAGGAATAGAGTTCCTCAGAATTCACCATGTTTGACTGGTGTATCCTCCAGTATTTGGCTTCATAATACACTGCACCACTACAATGGATTATGCTTCAGTGCCTTTACAAAGAAAGCATCTGCAATTCTACCAAAATTATTACATGCCAAGATAAATACTATGGTAGGGCCAGACCCAATAATCTCTGCCCCAGTTAAAAATTTTAATCAAGTAGTTTTAGAGTTGCAGTAACAAGGGGCTTCCATGTTTTGTTTTTTAATAAACTTCTTGTACAGCAGCCATAGCAGAAAAGAGAATTTTTTCCATTAAATAATGACAAAAATTCCAATACATCTATGCAGCAATGTTGTTCTACATAGGACAAGTCTAAGCCAACAAGAGGCTATTCCCAGATAGAAAATAAGGGACTCTTACCTTCCATTGACTCCCTAGAGTGAGGGCACAGTAGTCAAAAATAAAATCTAAGCCAAATATTGGCTTAAATCCCCTATTGCTGTGTAGGTGTTAGATATGCTCTCCTCCACAGTGTAGCTACTGTATCCTGCAGGATATACCTGCTCTCAGTGGCAGCAAAGGGCTGAGAAAGGTCTCTCTCCAGTGCTGTTTCTGGTATGAGTGGTTGCAGGACAGCTGCAACTTTACCAAAAAGGGGGTGGATTTAAATCACTCAGAGGAGCCAATAACCTGTACAATATCTTAATGGAGTTCTGTCAGGAAGTTCACTTTTTAGAAAAGTTTGAAGTTCCGGATTTCATCTTTAACACATTGCCCGAGGTAAACAGTGGACGTTTACCATGCACTGAACTGCCCACAAAACACAAACACCGCAACCTAGCTTAGGAGAGACGCTAATGATTTGTGATTGGCACTCTTGAGAACTTGAGGTTTAAAAAGACTATTTGAAATGTGACTCAATAACTACTTTTCCATTCTCTTGGGGAAGTATTAGATCCATTTATTCCAAGGCCTATCTTAAAAAAAAAAAAAAAAAAAGGTCTGATTTACTTATTTTGGCTCCCCACACCTGCAATTTTTTTAAATTGCTCTTCTCACTAGAGGACATGTGACATTTGAAGCCCACAGAACTGTTGAGGGACCAAAAGTCATCCTTGTAACAATTTTTTCCTGCCCACCAGGTAAACTCTGGGAGGCTGCCAACTGTCTAGACCTTATTTTGGTCTTTGAAGTGCCAAGATCCATTTATGTATGATAGTCTTGGGGGTAAACAAGTGAGCAGAAAAGATTAAAGCAGCTAAAAACCAAAATATATGTAGCTATTGGAAGAGTTCTCTTTGAAGACTGGTTTCAGAGTAGCAGCCGTGTTAGTCTGTATCCGCAAAAAGAAAAGGAGTACTTGTGGCACCTTAGAGACCAACAAATTTATTCGAGTATACGCTTTCGTGAGCTACAGCTCACTTCATCGGATGCATTCAGTGGAAAATACAGTGGGGAGATGTGCATCTGATGAAGTGAGCTGTAGCTCATGAAAGCTCATGCTCCAATAAATTTGTTAGTCTCTAAGGTGCCACAAGTCCTCCTTTTCTTCTTTGAAGACTGGAGGGGCTGGGATTTGGGAGGTGTTAAAAGCTGCTATAGACAAGTGGTTCTTGCTCTGTCTTGAGCTGCCCTGGCCAAATGATCAGAGCTGGGAAAAGTCAGCCAATTTCTAGTCCAGTTAGGGATCAGATTCTCCCAGTCATTACTCAGGAAGTGTTTGAAGTTACATCAATTTCTTTTCCCTACCAATAAACGAGAAGCAATTTGATAAGAATTCAGGGTTTTCTGAGGAGTTTACAGACCACAGTAAATGTAGGGCCAGATCCTCAGCTGGAATAAATGGGCCTAGCTCTGTTGAAGTCAGTGGAGATGCATTATTTACCTCAGCTGATGATCTGGCCCCAAGGGTTGAGTTACTCACAGTCCGTTGATAAAGACTAGTAAGAGTTCTGGTGGTTGTGTTGCACTAGTCGAGACTTACCAGAGTTTCTGTAAGTTGCAGCTTGGCGCCATCAACCCTTTACACATCAGTTCCACGCCGGAGTCTCCCAATTCATTGTTATTCAGTGTTAGCTCCATCAGGGACTGGTTTGTACTGAGGACAGAGCCAATATCCTTACAGTGACTAGCAGAGAGATTGCAATCATCCAGCCTGCAGGGAAGATAGATGGCATTAGTCCTAACTATTCATTCTGCTCACCTCAGTGACTGAAGATTTCCGCATCAGAGATGTATTTATTAAACAAGATAATGGTTTATTTAGACCTTAAGTCAGTCCCTGGAGTGTATCACTGAAAATCCACATGCAGCAGCTTGTTGTGCAGACAAAGCCCACTCCACTACCCAGGCTTGGCAGGAGGCAGGATTCTCCTGCACTACTGGGGCTCTACTACTGTAGAAGTGGAAGTGAGATTCTGCCAGAGAGACTGAATGGAACTCCTCCATCTGTGCTGCTTAGAAGATGGCGTGTGCCCCAACCCCCTGCAGCCCACAGAGCTGCAGTTAAGCTTAGTTTCTTCACCAACAAGGTAGCCAGTTCATCAGGCAGCAGGAGTGCACCTGAATCCAAAGGTCCAGAGGGCAATGTATAAGCTTTCAGGCAGACTCTGTAGGGACACCAAATGCTGGTCCTTTGCCAGGCTTTCCAGTCAGAGAGAGCCTTCCAAGGAATCTGCTCTGGCATGCATAGCTCAGAGACTCTGCCCACATCCTTGTTTCCTTCCTGGCAATTATCAGCTGCTGTCACCTTCTCAGCCTCTATACCTTGGGCAGCCAAATCTCTGCTCAGAATGCAGCTCTAATCACTGGCACACAGCTGAGGTTCCCTCAGGGCATCCCATACCCAGGGGAGGACTCAGGCAGTCAGAGTTAGTTCCACATAACTCACATATAAAAGGCCCATGCAATTCTTCCCAAACCAAGTTACCCTCAATCTGCTGCTCCCTCCCCACTAGCTTAATGCTCATTTTGCCCACCCAGAGGAGCAAGAGGTCAGCCCAAGAGTGCAGATTCCCAGCAAGAGGAGGTGGACCAGTGTGGAATCAACCCTTTCTAGCACTCTCTAACTCCCAGCAGAGCACTCACTAGCTGACCCGGCTAAAATGGAAGATACATACTCTGTGGCTGCCAGAACATGTAGGATTAAAAGTGAAAGGGATGGAGACTTTCCACTGGTTAAAATGCTGGTCAATTTATAGCATTTGGTAAGACTGGTCATGAAATGCCATAAGGGAGGAGTTTGACCAGCACTCCCATCAAGGGACACTTTTTTAGCCTAAAACCCACCTTTCTGGAAGGAAAGAAGACAGAGACACCAGCCCCCTGCAAATAAACATTCTGCCAAGGAAGACAGGAACGCCAGAACAGTGGCAACATATTTAAATAGTCATTGAAGACATCACTACTATGGTGTTTTTGATCTATGCTGAATCTGAACCCAGACAGAGTTCATACCAAGGAGTAGGTTTCTTTAGATAAGCATGTCCTCTTGAGCTTCCTACATAGAATGAGCAGAATCCTTTCGTCGTGAGCAAGTTTGCAGTATCACATAGCAACACTACTGCAGTTAATATTGCCCCTGAAATGCAGAAAACATTCTGTCCCCTTCCCCTCTCCCTCCCCCACCCAAAAATAGTCATGTGTACTCCTCCCTCCACCCGTTAGGGCAGAGGTTCTCAACCTTCTTCTTTCCTGAGACCACCCAAACATGCTATAAAAACTTCCCAGCCCGTCTGTGACACTTGTTTTTCTGCATATAAAAGCCAGGTCAAGCATTAGGGGGTAGCAAGCAGGGCAACTACCTGGGGCCCCATGCCATAGGGGCCCACAAAGTTAAGTTGCTCAGGCTTCAGCCTTGGGTGGCGGGTCTTGGGGCCCTGGGCTTCAGCCCCAGGTGGTGGGGCTTGGCTTTCTACTCTGGGCCCCAGCAAGTCTAATGCTGGTCCTGCTTGGCAGCCTCCTTGAAACCTGCTTGTGGCCCCCAGACCTCTGGTTGAGAGCCACTGCTTTAGGAAACTATTCAGCTTAGTTGCTATATGGTCTCTTCTAGAAAACAAAATAAAAAACAAAACAAACTGGTACTACCTGACAGTTTTGCTTGTGTTCATGGAAGATTTAAGCTCAGTCCATCTCGACGCACTCATCTCTTCACACTGGATGTCAAGGTCCATTTTAAATGCTGATGCAAGATCTGAAGATTTAACAAGACTACCCTGAGTAATTTCTGAGAAACAGAACAAACCCAGCATTCCCTCTTCAAACCCAACCAGTTATGCTTGGGCAGCTGGATTTATAACCCTCTTAGCCACAAGTTACAGTTGTGCAACTTGCCCTCTTTACACATGGCCTATGTTGAAAGGTTACAGACACCAATTCCACATTTGCAATGTGGAGATATATCTGATAGTGGCCAGACTAACCCAGCAGAGGCCCCTATCTGGTGGCTGGAAGGTATGTGCATCCTTCAGAGTTATTGAAACAGACAGTTAGCCAAGACCCTTGTGGTTTTTAGGCAACTGTTGGACCCAATGAGAAGAGAGGGAGGCTCTTTTTGATTATGTGACAGTGTGCACTTTCCAAAAGCAATGGGTGCCATTCTTGTAAATATTGGACTGGTGGCTGAAGGGCACAGTACATGTGTGTACTTCAGGGAGAACATGGGAAGTCTGATGTGAGTCTAGGACCTAGTGATCTCTCCTAAGATTACATATGGAGAGGAGGAGAGTCATGGGAACTGACAGGTTCCATGTTAACAAAAAATATCTCAGCCAAAAACCAAATTACTGGAACGCAAAGTTCATGGGGCTGGAAGGATCCAGCACTATTCAGTCATGAACCAGACTCCCACCAGTTTACCTGGTGCAGACTGCAGAGCTATGGGCAGTGGGAGACATTCAGATGGCATCCTCCAGGGGGCAGTGTGTCACTTTTAACTTACCAACCCCCTGCCTGTACACTTAACAAAAGCGGGTACCACACAGAGCAAAGGTAGTGTTTGAATTGTTTGCATGAACCAGGATACAGCAACACTGTAGTGTTGGAAAGGTAATACGCACCATTAAGTGGACGGGCACATTTTTTGTCGTTTCTGTATTTTTATGTTCAGCTGTTGGTGTCAGCCCCAAAAGAGCAATTCTGAGTTACACACATGCAGTAAATCTGTATTACAGGTCAGAGAGGTTCCACAGTCCTTATACACAATACTTTACAATAGGTAAAAATATGCCAAAACAAATAGCTAAGCCTCAGCCCATAAATCTTTTAGTTTAACAGGCTGATCCTACAAACCAACTTACTACCCGGGAAAGTCCCATTGGGCTATCTGGGTGTACATTTGGCTAGCTTGTTACCCTACACCTTGTGTAAGTGACTACACAGTTTGACTGCAGTGCAGAGTGGGTGACAATGCCCTCATTCTGATTGGTTAGTGGAGGTGACTATACACCAGGGTGGACAAACTTTTTGGCCCAAGGGCCACATTGGGGTTGCAAAATGGTATGGAGGGCCAGGTAGGGAAGGCTGTACCTCCCCAAACAGCCTGGCCCCTGCCCCCTCCCACTTCCCATCTCCTGACTGCCCCGCCTCAGAACCCCCAACCCCCCCTGCTCCTTGTCCCCTGACCACCCCTCCTAGGACCCCCCACCCCTAACCACCCCCCTGGGATCCCACACCCTATCCCCTGACTGCCCCAACCCTTATCACACCCCTGCCCCCTGACAGGCCCCCTGGGACTCCCATGCCCTATCCAACCCCCCGCCCCTTGGACCCCTGTCCCTAACTGACCCCTGGGACCCCACCCCCTATCCAACCCCCCTGCTCCTTGTCTCCTACCACCCCTCCCCCTGAACCTCTGCCCCATCCAACCACACCCTGTCCCCTGACTGCCTCCGGGGACCTCCTGCCCCTTATCCAACTCCCCCCGCCCCCTTACCATTACCAAGCCGCTCAGAGTGGTGGAACAGGCTTATTTGAAAGCCTGGGAGGTGGGTGGGTGCAAGCCATGCAGCCCACACAGTGGCATGGCTGTGGTGGAGAGGCCAGGGGTGAGCCTCCCTGGCTGGGAGCTTCAGGGGCCGGGCAGGATGGTTCCACAGGCCGGATGTGGCCTGCAGGCTGTAGTTTGCCCACCCCTGCTATACACGATGCAGTGATGAATCAGACCCATAGAAGTCTAATCTACACTAGCAAAGAAGGGTGTTTTTTAGAGTTTTATTTGAAACACCACTTCAGCTGTGTCCATACCAGGACATGATCACTTTTCAAATAGTGTTAGCTAGCTGTGGTCTACTCGAAGGGGAGCATAGACAGTGAGCAACTAACATGGTTTTGAAGGTTCTAAACTGGATCTACTCTAGGTGCCAAGTGGTGTTTCAAGTCATGTTTCCTAGGTCAAGTTCATTAGCATTTTCCTCCCACACTAGCCCAAACCAGAGTGGAATAGTTAGGAGTAAGCACTACGGACTATAGTGAATTCTTCCTCACACTTCTAATTCTATTCTCTCCATATCATTTTTTCCTAACATAATGAAAGATGGAGAGAGGAAGTTAGGGATCCCAAATAAAGGGGAGTTTTCGCATAAAGGAGAGTCTGGTATCAATGCACTGCCCCAGAGACGGACTCTTAGCACATGAAGTATGGTCTACAACAGTGAAGTCTTACTAGAAAGCATAATTAATCCCTCTAATGAGGGAATGGGAGTACGCTATTGTTCTAAGTCTAGCATACAGTTCCCAGCATCTGTGTTACAGGTAACTACTACTACATAGATTCATGTTCTTAAAGCTCACTCAGAAGGAACACAAAGAAAAGGAGGACTTGTGGCACCTTAGAGACGAACCAATTTATTTGAGCATAAGCTTTTGTGAGCTACAGCTCACTTCATCGGATGCTTATGCTCAAATAAATGTGTTTAGAGACTAACATTTATTTGAGCATAAGCATCCGATGAAGTGAGCTGTAGCTCACAAAAGCTCATGCTCAAATAAATTGGTTCGTCTCTAAGGTGCCACAAGTCCTCCTTTTCTTTTTGCGGATACAGACTAACACGGCTGCTACTCTGAAACCTGTCAGAAGGAACAGACACTGCTAGCCCCACAGCTGACACAGAACAGTAGAGCGCCACTATTCTCAGTTGAAGTAGAATAATCAATACCAACTGAGACTATGACTTGTACTGACTAACATTAACAGCCATATTTACCATACACACTGCATAGTATTCACCAACTCTCCCAAAACAAATAGGCAAAAGCAGAAGCTTGGAAGGCAGGGATTCTACTTTTTATAAGTCTGTAACCCATCTCACTGCCATAATATTGAAACCTAGTTAGCCAAAGGGATTAAGTTTCTGTGTACAAACCAAAAAATTATCTGCAATCCCAAAACATTCAAAATAGTAAGTGGAGAAACAAACATACAATATATAAAATAGAATCATCATAATAGAGCAAAACCTTCCCTGATTCCCCATCCACCTTCTCTCTGAGCTCAGAGATTCACTCAGCCGCTTTTGAATCCGAACAGAGCCAAAGATGCCTAGGCCAGAGCAGCCGAATTTATTGGCCCCCAGACTAGCTTTTTCAAAGAACCCACCCTACTTAGCAAGCTCATCCTTCTTGGTCACCATTATAAAGGGCATGTGATTAAGGTATTCTTTTCCCCTGTGTGCCACATTATAGCTGAAGATGTGGGCAATTAGCGGTCTTCCTTTACAATAAACTCTTAATGCTAGAGTACAGCTGACACCATACATGTCTTGTTTTAGTTTCTTTTGGGGGGGGGGGGGGAGGGAATTAGTCTTTTGTTCCTTCCTTTGGTAAGGGGATGAAGGATTCTGATGTGTTGGGGAAAGGTGTTGGAGTTCATCTCTCCAGCTAATTATCAGTGATATTTATGGCCCTGCAATGAGTACTCTGTGAGATCCCTGTGGTCCCTAGGGAGCTCATTGTGCAAGCAGGGCTTAGGTGGGGAGCTAAAAATCGCACATACAATCTCTCCCCCCCACCCCCATGTTAAGTAACTCCTTGTTTTCATCTCTCTCTAATATGCTTTTCCCTTACCTCCTCCTGTCCCTTTAGATTTCTTTTCCCACTTGCTCCCCAAACCCACATTATTTTTGGCCTTTATTCTTCCCTCTTTTCGATCTTCCTTCTCATCTATGGGGAAAATGAGAGGAAACAGTGTCCTCCTTCTCTTTCTTCCTCCACATATCTACCTGATGAATTCTCTCACAATAACATGCTCTGCCACTGCTCTGATCTGCCTGCACTTGTTTTGTTCAATGACTATTCTCTTTCTCCTCCCAGGACTGTTCTCCCTTCTCTGCTTACCCAGAGACACAAGAAAGGTCAGGCGTGACATGATAGTGAAGTAGTCTTTGGGCCTGACTTCCAGAGGTGTTGAACATCTGTAGCTCTGACTGGCTTCAGCTGGAGAGAAGAGTGCTCAGCATTTGTGAAAGCTAGGCCCTAGCTGGTTGAATCCTGTTGCTTCTGCTCCCCCCCCCCCCATAGGAAAGTTAGGCTCCTAAATACCTTTGTGAGCATGTGCCAAAGTGCTCTGGCCAGGAGCAGCTTAAAAGGTGGTTCTCTGCTATTAATGGATAGTGCCTTGCACCTATTACTTGTTTTTTCCTCTTTTAGCCTGTCTCTTATCTTAGCTAGAGGGGGATGATTTAGGGGTCTAAGCTTCATGCTTGAAATGCCTAGGCTCCCTGATCAGCAGGGATGACTCAGCCACTCTGTCTTCAGAGGTTGAGCAACTGAACTCCATGCACACGGTCTCTCAAAGTGAGGCTCTGCCTGCTATCTACAAGCACTGAAAAGCCCAAGTACTTTTCCATGAGAGAAAGGGGCGGTCCTAGTGTCCCTTGTGAAAACTCCAGGGGTGTGGTGGAAACACTTAAGCAATCTCCTGTGTATATGACTACAGGGCATTAGTCATGCTAAGGGTATGTCTTCACTACCCAAATCGGTGGGTAGTGATCAGTCTATCGGGGATAGATTTAACAAGTCTCATCTAGATGCAATAAATCGACCCCGAATCGACGCCTGTACTCCACCTTGGCAAGAGGAGTAAGCGAAGTTGACAGGGTAGCCGCCACGGTCGACTTGCTGCTGTGAGGACAGCCAGGTAAGTCGAACTAAGATACTTAGACTTCAGCTATGTGAATAGTGTAGCTGAAGTTGTGTATCTTAGTTCGAACCTTGCCTCCCCAAGTGTAGCCCAGGCTTAAGTCACCAACTGTTTCTCTCCTCCCCCTTTTCCCTTTCTATGCTTTGTTCTATCGCCTTCATTCCTTTTCCCGCCATCTGGCTTGGCTCCTCTTGGTAAGTGCCACCACCCCGTTCCTCCCTATATGGTTCTAGTCTCCTGCCTTCAGCATGAGAGCTCCACTCCTGGGATTTCTGCACAATCGGGAATATTCCTACACTAGCTCTTTCTGCGCTCTGAGATCCTGATGATGGGGCACTGCCCGATAGACGGGAACAGGCCCCTATCAATTCTCCAGACTCCCTGGTCTCCAAGCGAAGTGGAGGATCGTCCCACAACTTGGGAACTCAGAGGGGGAGCTCCCATAGGAAAGGTGGAGCAATTGTAGGAGTGACCTAGGCTGGACTAACCAGGACATTTTTTTTTTTTTTTTAAACTCTTCTGTCTTATTCCCTTTTTTACTGTCTCATTACTCCTTTCCCTGGCTCCTCTCTCACCATGCAATTTGTTGCAGTGTTTCCCCTTTGCTCTCCATCTTCTGCTCCTTTTCCCCCTCGGTGTGTGTACATCAGGAGTTTCACTCTAGGAGTGGGGAGTCAATTATTTTTATTCTCTACAAATAAGTGCGGCCACCTAACACAGGAAGTGGGGGGTGGGAGGAAAGACACTTGCATAAATTCAGGCTTGAATAGAGACTGGGAGTGGCTAAGTCATTATGCAAGGTAGCCTATTTCCCCTTGTTTTTTCCAACCCCCCCTGCCCTCTCAGACGTTCTGGTTAAACTTGGATTTATGCTGGAAATGGCCCACCTTGATAATCATACACATTGTAAGGAGAGTGGTCAGTTTGGATGAGCTATTACCAGCAGGAGAGTGGGATGGGAGGAGGTATTGTTTCATGGTCTCTGTGTATATAATAAAAAGAAAAGGAGTACTTGTGGCACCTTAGAGACTAACCAATTTATTTGAGCATGAGCTTTCGTGAGCTACAGCTCACTTCATCGATGAAGTGAGCTGTAGCTCACGAAAGCTCATGCTCAAATAAATTGGTTAGTCTCTAAGGTGCCACAAGTACTCCTTTTCTTTTTGCGAATACAGACTAACACGGCTGTTACTCTGAAACCTGTGTATATAATGTCTTCTGCAGTTTCCACAGTATGCATCCGATGAAGTGAGCTGTAGCTCACAAAAGCTTATGCTCAAATAAATTGGTTAGTCTCTAAGGTGCCACAAGTACTCCTTTTTTTTTTGCAAAGAGATTAAGTGTTCTCCAACTGGTTTTCGAATGTTATAATAATTCTTGACGTCTGATTTGTGTCCATTTATTCTTTTATGTAGAGACTGTCCAGTTTGACCAATGTACATGGCAGAGGGGCATTGCTGGCACATGGTGGCATATATCACATTGGTAGATGTGCAGGTGAACGAGCCTCTGATAGTGTGGCCGATGTGATTAGGCCCTATGATGGTGTACCCTGAATAGATATGTGGACACAGTTGGCAACAGGCTTTGTTGCAAAGATAAGTTCCTGGGTTAGTGGTTCTGTTGTGTGGTTGCTGGTGAGCCATTACCCTCTGATCCCACTGAGGGTTACCAAAAGAAACTACACCATTTGCTTAATGGCCCACCTTGATTATGAAATTGTGTTTTACCCATTTACACAGCAGAAAATTTGGCTTTGTTAATAGCCATGAATATTTACAAAAAAGGTAACTTACACAGCATCCTATTAAACCCAAAGCAAACAAAAGTAACCACTAATCAAAGCCCACGTTCCTTTGTGATCACTTGTCATGTTAAAGACCTTACAAGTAAGTTCTGGTTTAGGTCTGGGACACTGTCATTTAATTGTTCTATAAATTACTGTAGGATGCTGTATAAATACTATCTTAATAAAATCATATAGATTGCTGCCTCATATCTAGGGTTATGCAGCTTAAATAAATACCTACATCCAAATAGGCAAACACTGTAAAATACTACTCAAAGCAGTTTTGAGGGAATGATGCACATGCAGAGAGCACATGACTAAGCGGACAATGTACAATGAAAATGCCCAATACAAACTTTTTGAAAAGAAAAGTACTGCAGGACCCACAAAAAGAGAACAGAAAGCTCAGTTACAAAGGGTGTAATACAACCTGCAGTCACTGCCTCAATACTGCCAATAATTCAATATAACAAAGGGGCTTTTATTGCATATGCATACCTAACTTAAAGGCTAAAAAGCCACAGTCTACACAGATCAACTAGAATGGGGGAGCGGGGGCTAAAAAGTATTTTGGGAAAAGGGGGTGAGGTTCTGTGGCCTGCATTGTGCAGGAGGTCAGACTAGATGATCATAATGTTCCCTTCTGAGCTTAATATCTATGAGAACGCTGAAAAAAACTTTAATCTAATATTTAAAAAATAAGCCTAACTATGAGCAGCTGATTTTGCAGCCATGTCAGGGTATTCGAATGAACTGGAACAGTATCGGGAGTATACCACATCTGCATATCCAGCATAGACCACCACAGCAAAGTGCCAATTATTGCTGTTGTGATCTCAAAGTCCCTGGTGGCAAACAAGTTTCTCAGCACTAAGGTGTCCGAGGAAGGCATTGCAGCTTTTGTTATACACTTTTACCAGGGTTCTCAACAGATCCTTCTCGGGACCAAATGCTAGCAGGTTAGTGTGGAATCAAACAGTGATTCAGGCCTTAAAAACCAAACTCTCCTCAAGAATGAGCACGGGAGAAACACCTATACAGAAGAGGCTAAAAAGAAGTCCCTGTGCTCTGAGGATGAAAAGCAGGAAGTGGTTCAAGGATTTTATTGAAACACTTCCATTTAGTATCCCTGACCATTGGGGAGTCACCACGTTTTAGGCCTGACAGCATGGTAACCCACCCCAACAGCAAACTGAGTCAAAGATGGGTGCGTTAAAAATACAGCGGAATAACGAGATACAGTACTTAACTGGTAGCGGA
Organism: Lepidochelys kempii; assembly: GCF_965140285.1. Lineage (NCBI taxonomy): Eukaryota > Metazoa > Chordata > Testudines > Cheloniidae > Lepidochelys > Lepidochelys kempii. The sequence continues at coordinate 22,383,065 of NC_136385.1, forward strand.
AGAGGAGTTGGGGCTCACACAATTTTTTTTTACTTTCATAACTGACGCAGCAAGCCCAGAAGTGCCAGGGCAACGAACTGCCAAGCCTCGAGGTGCAGGGGCAAAAATTAAGCCCTGATTAGATACCAGCATTGCAGACAAAGCACACCCATAAGTGGCTTGGATTTAAGTCAATTCAGTGTATTTCTCCTAACCAATCTGGACAAGAAACGAAGCATCCCCACCCCTCTTTTGCATTTCAGTCCTGAAATCACATTGCCAACTATGCATAAATTCAAGAGACCGATTTCCCCCCCAACAGCCCCTCGCAGGATTTGCAAAATCCAGGCTCAGCCAAAGCATGTCTAACCCTGCACCTAGAACACGCCAGCCAGAGGCCTGCGCTGCGATTAACAGGCATAAAGCTACAGCTTGATCAGAGCATTTAGCAAAGAGAGAGAGGAAAAGATCCTGTTCCTACCAGATCCCCTGTCTCGGCCTGAAGAGAGAAGCGGAATTCCTGCTCCGCTGGAGACAGCCCTGCCCTGGCGACCACAGTCCCCTCCTCCTGCCTGCAACAGCGGTGTCTACTGGTGGAGAGCAGTCAAGTGCCCAGCAGAGCCGCTCCCCCAGGCGGGGAGGGTGGGCGAGGGAAGTGAGGCGCAGCTGGCTCTGGCTAGAGAGCTCTCTTGGCAGCTCAAGCTGGGGCCCGGCTCAGGCTTGCCCACTGTCTCACATGAGCAAGTGGGGTTTCCTCCTAACTGCGTCCCTCGCCTGAAGCGGGACTATAGCTCGGAGGGAGGCATCTATGACCCACTCTTAAAGGCACAGGCTGATATAGCCATTGCCCTGCAGGGTATTTCAGATTAGCTGCGTGCTGGTCGGTCCCTGCTGCCCCCTTTGCTCTCCTAACCCTTCCTCAGCTTCTGCTACCCAGCTCCTAGCACCTGACTTACTGAAAAAAGAAAAAGGAGGACTACTTGTGGCACCTTAGTCTCTAAGGTGCCACAAATCCTCCTTTTCTTTTTGCGGATACAGACCAACACGGCTGCTACTCTGAAACCTAGCTTACTAAAGAACTCGTACAGAGAAAAAACAGGTCACTTTTAGGCTGTCTCACAGTTTCAGTGAGAAGTGCACCTATGTTCTCCCTCCGGCACCCCTCAAGGGCACCAACTTAAGGTTTCCAGCTCCCACCGCTCTTGAGCGGACATCTGGATCGCTCTCCCTCCTTGACTGGGGTTTTAAGGCTGCACAGCTCTCTGATATCCTAGCACCCCAGTCTGCCTAAAGCCCCCACCCATGCTTTGCTTTCTTTCCAAGGGCTATGACCGGCGTATTGCCCGCAGTTACAAGTTACCACACAGCTCTTTCTAAACAAGCACCTTTATTCTTTAGGTGAAAACATTATAGACAAAACAAAGACAATAAACAGATTTAAACCCACATTAAACATACCTGGCTAACAGCCCTTTCAACGCTTCAGCAAAGGTTAGCACCTTCCCTTGGATAGAGAGTCATGTACATTTAGTGAATCAAAATAAAGGTCATGCATCAATTCAAGCTTATCCTTTTATACCAAAAGCCCTTTCTTTATTTCCTAGTCTCTGGAAAACACAGCTGGAGCTAGTATGTGCAAACCACCGCAAGGGGTGGTGCCTCTCCCGAGTTGTTTACAATCTCAGGGATAACCACCCCCTATTGTTTTAATTTCTGTAGGAGCTATGGTAACCCTCCCCCAAGGAGTCAAACACAATGATACACAAACCATTCATAAAATTAAAATACTGCCCAGGGTTGCAATATCTGTCACAGTCTTAAATATAGCCTTTGTTCTACCTTCCCTCTTATCACTTGTCATGTTAAGTCTAAACACAGGCTCTGATCCTGCAATGAATGCTAGGCAGGTGGACCCCTGTACTGCACCCATTCTAAGTCCTATGCAGAGCTCATTGCAAGACCAGGGTCTCAGACTGTAAGTTCTTTGGGGTGGGGATGGGGACTGTCTCCTATAGTCTTAAAGAGCCTTGCAACACTATACTAACAATAATTATCTCCCTGGTGTATAGCCCTCCCACTCTCTATGTTGTATTAATGAGTTATAAAGTAACTCAGTGCAATATAAACACTTTCACTCCTTCCCCTTCAGACATCAGCTGCCAAATAAATACATAAATAAAAGAGGAGCCCTCTCCTTGGCCAGAAAGCAGGGGGACAGAGCTGACTGAGTGAGGATAGAGGAAGATTAAAAGAAGAAGGCATAAGGGGGTGGCTAACAGGTAGATCAACCGAGAGACAACACAATTTCTCTTGCTAAATTTAATATCTGTATGGAAAGGCTAGAAAGGAAAAAGTAATTGTCTCCCATACATCCCTGTGAAATTACTTCCGTTCAAGCTCTGGGGTAAAGGCCAAAAAGGCACATTTTGCTGAGTGCACGGATGGGAGATTGCGGGTGGGGCTGGAAAGAGTTGGCGCTAAAGAAACTAGTGCTGGCGGTGCTAGACAAAATACTGGACATGCTGACCCAGATCCTGGGAGTTAGGGGCCTAAATACCTGTGAGGAGCTGGACTGGCATTCTTAGGTTTTCCACCCTGAAGAAAAATAAATCCCCCTCTTCACCCAATATCAGTGCCCAAATGCTCCCCAGGGACAGTAGGGAATGTTCCCCTCAGGGAAGCAGCCTAGATGCTAGTAGAGAGGAATCTAATGAGAGAGGACACAGAGTTACCAGGGAACTAAGACAGCAGTGTGAAGGGGAATCCCAGATACCATTGCGGAGAACATGTTTGTTTTGGTTGAAGAGTCTAAAAAAACAATTTTCAGAGGCTTAAAAATGTTCAGCTCTCAGGGAAATTGCTAAGCGGGTTTATGTCCCTGTAAGTGTGTCTACCTCCATCTCTTTTACAAACCCTACGGGCAACAGCCTTTCTCCCTGGCCCTGTACCTCTGAATCTCTCCTTCTGTTAGTGAAACACTTTGAAAGATACTGAGCATAGTTGAGCTGTATGTCCTAAGGCTGAGAAGCCTCTGTTCTCAGCCATTTCACATGTAAAAGGAGTGGAAAGCTTCAAGATAGGCTGGTGAAAGTTTGCCCTGTTTGCTGCTATGGTGATTATTTTGGAAGAAGGTGCGGCCATCACAGGGCTTTCCCAGATGCTAAATACAAACCCAGAACACAGGCAGGAGAAATGGGGAGGCTTCCATGACACATCCATCCTCTTATTGCATGAACTACATTCATATGAGTTACTGGATTCTATGTGTCATCTCTCTAAACTGCTTCCTCACTCTAGCCTGCTAGCCACTCCCTTTCTCATTCGTCCTTATGTTTATATCCAAACACTTAAATCCCTTGGGTAATCCCAGCCCACCCCCAACTTTCCAGGGATGGAGCATGGAAAAGCCCATGGCTTTAAAGTGTGGGTATAAATAGTTTACTAGGCTAGACCCAATGAACAGTGAATTCAGAAGTAAATCCCTCCTCCAGTTTTTTTTTATTTTTAAAATATAAGATTCCCTCTTCCTAATTCAAATGATGATTCTCTGATTAATTACAACCAGCCATTCCTCCACAGATTAGCCTCTGCAGCTCCCATCCCCCAAAAGGAAAAGTTAAACTAGAATCAGGTTTTGCCAATCCTGCAATACTTGTTTGGCTGTGTACAGATCTCTGAAAAGGGAGTCAGTGAGAGACAGCAGCTAGCTATTTCCTGCCTTGGTTTCTATGCAACCACTGCTGTTTGGTGACAAAATTTGCCGTTATACACACAATGCCTGATAGAGAGACACACACACACACATTTTTGGTCATTTTCCCTCCTCCTGTGTATTTTATTGGTGATTCCCCTCTTTTGCATTGTATCTGAATTCTGTTAGGCTCCGGAGAGGACAGCAGAACAATGTTGTGCTAAGGTGTTTAGTTTTTCTTTTAATTTATGGTGCAACTTTATCAGACCTATTGTGATTGTAACAAATGAAGCCTAACATGAGCAGATCTTGGTTAGCTCTGGTACAAAGTGCCAGAGCAGATTTCCTGGGGAAAAAAAAAACAGATGGAGTAAGTCTTTATTTTGATAACTTCCTTACTGCCTGAGCCTGCAGACACCTACACATGCTTAACTTTGAGCACAGGAGAAGTCCCATTAAAGGCACTTCTGAATATCATGCCACTTAGTTAGGGACTAAAGCCTGTAGTTAGGTATCTGAATTCATGGGCTCACGTTTGAAAATATTAGCTGTATTTTTTATGCAATTCCTGTACTTGTTGGCTAATAGTCCTCAACCAATCAGGTTATATTGATCTGTGTAATTACTGTATTTTCTCTAAATGTATAGCAATTCTACTATAAATGAACTGTCTACTATAAATCCCACCATTCTGATTTGTTACTGCCCTCTGACCTTCCTCATCCCATATTCCCTGCAGCAAACATGGCCACCTCTATTTCACAACCCTATCCTTCTTCTCCCCTGAACTAATATTTCCCTGTGACAATCTGGAGAATCTGTACAGCTTATGAATTCTGTTTGATAGTGGGGACTCTATATCTGGGTCAGTCAGCAAACTTCATTTTGAATGTGTGGCGCTTCCCTTCTCTGATGTCTTTTCCCTCCATATTGAGCTAAAACCCACAGGAGGTGACAGGAGAAATTATTGCACCTGGCACAGGGCTAACATTAGAGGGTCATTAAACATTGATGATTGTCCATTGAAATGGAGCACCCTTGGACAAAGTGATGGCTACTGCTCTGGGCAAACCAGTTTTTCAACTCTGAACTCCAGGAGGTGGTAACTGAGCAATTGATCTCTTGGTGGTGGATTTAAATCACCAGATAATCCTAATCAGGGGGTCACCTGAGAAAGGGGATTGAAGAGTATAAAATAAAGAATCTCTAGCCTCTTATCTGAGAGGTAGTGGTGAGAGGAGATTCAGCAGGAGGGGGGATGGCGAGGCTCTGCTCTGCTCTGCTCCGAGACCCCTTAAAAGATTGTGGCCTAAGCCCAACAATCCTCAAAAGCGTTTAGGAACCTGGGGTATGGAAATGTCTAGGTAATTGTATCATTTTACCTAGAGCTGTATATTTCTTGTATTGGCTAAAATAAAGAGTAACTGTTTTAGAATCCATTTGTGCAATGCCTGTGTGTTATGTGCTTTGCCCATCACATGTTAAATGGTTTCAGAATAACAGCCGTGTTAGTCTGTATTCGCAAAAAGAAAAGGAGTACTTGTGGCACCTTAGAGACTAACCAATTTATTTGAGCATGAGCTTGGGTGTGCTTCAGCAACTGGATTGCCCTTTGGGATGCGGGGAATTTAGCACTGGTCCTGGGAGCTTAGGACAGCTGGATCATCAGGCCCCATTTCTGTGACGGAGTAACAGGTTGCCTGTGCTCAGAGAGGAGGACAAAGCAAGAGAGAGTTCTGGAGCCTACCTAGACTAAGGAGAAAGCTTAAAGCATAGCTGGCCCAGTGTGATGAGAGTCCAGTAGGGGAAACTTTACCAGGACTGTGATATACCCCACCTAGTTGTCCTTGACCCTGAGGCAGTTTTAGCCCCTCACCCCTATTAAGAATTGCATTTTAATCTGTCTATTTTTAACCCTTTCTCCCCCCATTTCCCAGCTGTGAAAAGACTAGTTACATGTAAGGGACATGGAGGCATATGTGAGACTCCACCCTTCAGTGCTGCAGTTAATGAACCTGGAGAAGGAGGTGGAGCAAGCAGGAAGCAAAGTTGCTCAGAAACATAGGGAAGAAGTACAGATAAGGGGCAATTAGTTTTCACCATCTGTGCCCTTGAGCAACATTTCACACCTGGTTGGCCTTTCTTCCCCCCTGCTAGTCTGGGTTTATTGACTTCTTCTAGGGGCAGGGAAGAGCAGGTGGACTGAAGAATATCAAGGGTGGGGAGGCAGCTATGTTTCAGTAAAACAATACAATGGTGGCGTTCTCTATTAGCTTGGTAATACAGTACCTGTGTCCTAGGCTAACAAACTCGTCAGCTTTTGGCCTTGAGGTTTATTTAGCTTGGCATTAGGTTATTATTTTATAACTTGAAAGTGATACCTGTTTATCTTTTAAATAAACAGCTGACCACTGCCTGCCTCCCTAGCGAGTCCTTCTGTGAAAGAGGACTTGGATGGTCTACTCTACGCTTTGCAATGCACCGATGATCGTCTCCTCCATGCTGCCGCTTCAGAGCATGGAAACCAGCCATCAGGGGACAGCTTAAAGGACCTCTGCAATAGTGGTAGCCATGCCCCACCAGGCAACAGTTTTCAGGCAAATGTGTATCGGTCCCCTGGAAAGCTCAATCTGTGGTGACCGGAGATTTTACCAGTGCAGCTGATGACAGTTGCTGCCTATATCAAAGGGGAAGAGATGTCCTTTTTGTGTGTCTCGGGATTGGAGAGAGGTTTCCGCCTCCGTTTTGCACGTTCCCAAGAAGTGGCTGGGGAAGCATGCTCCTGTACCCTTCATCCCTGCCCTACTGGCCTGATCCAAATCCCCCTGAAGCTGATGCTCTGGTTCCACCAGGACAGGCAATCGGTTTAAACGTCCAGCTGGGGATACCCTCTGCGTAGAGGGGCCCCAATGGTTTAACAATGGCCTAGCTGGCTCTGTGCCACCTGTTGCTACCCAGCCCAGTGTAGTAAGTATTCCAGGGCAGGGACAAGCAGGGAGCCTGGCTGAAGTGTGCCATCTCTGGCAATCCTTGGCCAGCATGATGGTCCCTGGAGGACAATTACGGTCAGTATGGAGAGACTGCAGAAAGCTTCCTAAAACCCAGCCCCTGGGAGGGCTGCTGAGCACAGCTTGCATGCACCTGGGCCAGAGATAGGCTTGGCAGAATCCAGTTTTTATTTTTTGTCATTTCAACAGATATTTTAAAGTTCCCAATATTTATCTATGTGAATTTTCACAGTTGCAGGAAAATAAGCGGGGGGAAGGCTTAGGGCAGCACTGATAGAAGAGTTATAGGGGGCTCCTAGTGCTGCCAAGGGGCCTGAGATACCTGGGAGTCAGGTGCAATCCTGCAATCCTGGCCCCGTGGAGCAGTGAATCCCAACCAGGTAGGAGGACAAGACCCTGGCCATGGGGGAAGCCACCTTGCTATTGAATGGCTCTTGCCAGGGATAGCCCCAGCACTCCTGGCCAGTGAGTGAGTGTTGCTGTGACAGCAGGGCTACTGAGGGTTCCCTGCAGGGTGGGTGACACCGGTTCCCTGCAGGGTGGGTGACACCGGTTCCCTGCAGGGTGGGTGACACCGGTTCCCTGCAGGCACTAGGTGTGGGGGAAGCTGTGCTTGCTAACCTCAATATTTTGTTGTTGTTGTTGATTTCAGTGTCAGGTGAAACTGACGTGTACCAATGACTAATGATTTAAATTGAATCCTGCCAAGCCTACCCACAGATTGTAATGAGTCATGCTGCTAAATCCTCATGGAACATTTTGATGCTATAATGATGGGCTCTATAGAAAACCAGAGAGGGGAGAGAGAACAAGCTGGAAAAGTCCAGAAAACTCTCCAGCCTGAGGGGCACTGTATATAATTAAACTATAGCCAGCTAGCTATATAAACTGCCAGAAAACAAATAGCCACTCATATGAGATGTATAGATACACTGGCCCATCTGCAACCCTTCACCCATTATCTTCCAAGTAGGGCTCTCAAACAATTAAAAAAATTAACTGTGTGATTAATCATGCTGTTAATAATAGAATATCATTTATTTAAATATTTTTGATGGTTTCCTACATTTTCAAATATATTGATTTCAATTACAAAGTGTACAGTGCTCACTTTATATTTTTATTACAAATATTTGCCCTGTAAAAAAAAAAAAATCGTATTTTTCAATTCACCTCATACAAATAGCATAGTGCACTCTTTATCATGAAAGTTGAACTTAACTCTACATGTGTATGTACAAAAAAACAACAACCCTGCATTCAAAAATAAAACAATGTAAAACTTTAGAGTCTACAGGTCAACTCCTGTGTTCCCTCTAATTTTTCCCCACATGGGTGCGGAATGAATTTTGTTATGTGCACCAATATGGAGGTGATGGGGGTGAGGGACTCAGGGCTGGGGCAGAGGGTTTGGAGGTGGGTGGGGGGAGGGATGAAGGCTCTGGCTGGAGGTGTGCGCTTGGGGTTGGGGCCAGCCATGAGGGGCTCAGGGCTGGTGCAGGGGATGAGGACTCTGGCTGGGGGTGCAGGCTCTGGGGTGGAGCTGGGGATGAGGGGTTGGGCTCCGCAGGAGGGCGCTCTGGGGATACAGCGGGGAGAGAGGACTCCCCCTAGCTCTCTCTCCCTGCAGCAGCACCTGGGCTGGGGTCGTGGACAGGCACCCCTTCCCCGGCCATGGCTAGGTTTGGGCAAGGGGGAGGGCCGCGGCAGGTCTGGGCCTGGGTTGTGGCCAGGCGAGGGTCACCCCTCCCCTAGCCGCAGTAGGTCCCCGCTGGGTGGGTTCTGCAGCTTACAGAGAATTTAGGTCCACTCAGTCCTACTTCAGACAATTGCTCAGACAAACAAGTTTGGTTACAATTTGCAGGAGATAATGCTGCCCGCTTTTTGTTTACAATGTCACCTGAAAGTGAGTACAGACATTTGCATGGCACTGTTGTAGCTAGTGTCATGATATTTACGTGCCAAGTGCGCTGAAGATTCATATGTCCCTTCGTGCTTCAACCATCATTCCAGAGGACATGCTTCCATGCTGATGACAGGTTCTGCTCGATAACGATCCAAAGCAGTGTGGACTGATGCATATTCATTTTCATCATCTGAGTCAGATGCCTCCAGAAGAAGGTTGATTTTCTTTTTAGGTGGTTTGGGTTCTGTAGTTTCTGCATTGGAGTGCTGCTCTTTTAAGACTTCTGAAAGCATTCTCCACACCTTGTCCTTCTCAGATTTTGGACAGCACTGCAGATTCTTAAACCTTGGGTCGAGTGCAGTAGCTATTTTCAGAAATCTCATGTTAGTACCTTCTTTGCATTTTGTCCAATCTGCTGTGAAGGTGTTCTTAAAACGAACATGTGCTGGGTCATCATCCGAGACTTCTAGGACATGAAATATATAGCAGAATGCGGGTAAAACAGAACAGGAGACTCCTCCAAGGAGTTTAGTCACAAATTTAATTAACACATTTTTTAATGAGCGTCATGAGCATAGAAGCGTGTCCTCTGGAATGATGGCTGAAGCATGAAGGGGCATATGAATGTTTAGTGTATCTGGCATGTAAATACCTTGTAAAGCCAGCTACAAAAGTGCCATGAGAATGCCTTTTCTCACTTTCAGGTGACATTGGAAATAAGAAGCAGGCAGCAGTATCTCCCATAAATGTAAACAAACTTTTTTGTCTTTGTGATTGGCTGAACAAGAAGCAGGACTGACTGGACTTGTAGGCTCTAAAGTTTTACGTTGTTTTGTTTTTGAGCGCAGTTATATTACAAAAAAAGTCTATATTTGTAAGTTACACTTTCAAGATAAAGAGAAAAGGAGTACTTGTGGCACCTTAGAGACTAACCAATTTATTTGAGCATAAGCTTTCGTGAGCTACAGCTCACTTCATCGGATGCATACATCCATCGGATGAAGTGAGCTGTAGCTCACGAAAGCTTATGCTCAAATAAATTGGTTAGTCTCTAAGGTGCCACAAGTACTCCTTTTCTTTTTGCGAATACAGACTAACACGGCTGTTACTCTGAAACAAGATAAAGCGATTGCACTACAGTGGTTTTCAAACTTTGGGTCACGACCCAGTGTAGGTCGCAGAATGCAAGGCACTGGGTCAACTTGCTCAGTACCCAGGGGGAGGCGACAACTAGTAGTCCCTACCTGTTCTGACACCATGCTGCACCCCAGAAGCGGCCAGCATCGGTCCGTCTCCTAGGCAAGGGGGCCATGGGGCTCTGCATGCTGCCCGCATCCCGAGCATTAGCTCCTCACTCCCATTGGCCGGCCAATGGGAGCTGGGGAAGGGGGTGCGGTACTTGCAGGTGAGAGCTGCGCGGAGCTGCTTGCACGCCTCTGCCTAGGAGCCGGACCTGCTTCTGGCTGCTTCCGGGTTTCAGTGCAGTCCACAGTGGGAGGGCAGGCAGGAAGCCTGCCTTTGCACCCCAGCTGCGCTGCAGACCAAGAGTCACCGGAGGTAAGCCTATGCCCCAACCCCACATTTCAATCCCTTGCCCCAGCCCTGAGCCCCCCAAAAACCTGGAGCCTCAAACCCTCATCCCCAGCTCCACTGGGTCGCAGGCATTGACAATTTTCTTCAACTGGGTTGCCAGAAAAAAAGTTTGAAAACTACTGCACTACAGTACTTGTATGATGTTTCTTGAAAAATACAATTTCTTTTGTTTCTCATTTTTACAGTCCAAATATTTGTAATAAAAATAATATAAATGAGCAGTGTACACTTTGTGTTCTGTGTTGTAATAGAAATCAATATACTTGAAAATGTAGAAAAACATCCAAAAATATGTAATAAATTTCAATTGGTATTCTATTGTTTAACAATGCGATTAATCGTGAATAATTTTTGTAGTTAATTTTGTGAGTTAACTGCGATTAATTGACAGCCCTGCTTCCAAGGTTTTCATTTCTATTACACACAAGTGCTCACTAACCCAAGGGAGATAGCTGGATGTGGAGATCTGGCCAAGGGTTAATGAAAGGCCTGCTGAAGCGAAACCCCTTCCCACCCACACTAAAATAAATTCCGTCAAGGAAATTAAAGTTGAATGGCTGTGATCTACCCCCCTACAAAGCATGGCCAGGGCTGATGACAAATGATAACCATAGAGCAAGCCGAATTGCTTATTGCTCAGACTCTGATTCAGTGTGACTCCAGGGAATAGAACAAATGGCAAGTCTATGGCAGTGTTATGTCAGGACTAACTCCCACTGCCAAAACAGCCTTTTCAGGCCAACCTCCTCCTGCCATCAGACCCCTACTTCCCAGTTCCCCAACTTCCCTTTCCCCCGGTTTCTCCAACTGGGCCCCTACCCCCTCTTAGCTACCCCAACCTCTCTGTAGTGCTATCTTCCTTAGTTCCCTCCAGCCATCCAAACCCCATACCACCCAAAAAGGTGGCTGTCCTCATTTGTGGCTCCTCTGACACCCTTCTCCCCCCCCCCGCCCCATCTCAGCTTCCCTGGCAGTGTCACTGCTCACCAATAAAACCACATTATACAGGGTGCTGTCCAACAACTGAGGCACCATTTCCCCCCTTCCCCCAGCCCCTGGCTGCACCCCAATCCTCCTGGTTCCATCTCCTCCATTACCTTTGAGAGCCTTTGGTGGCCACGGGACTGTCAGCCTTTTACTACCTCCTCTTCCCTTTATCTTCTGGAGCTGGCTGGCTTCCATTTTAATTCAGCAGGGAGACCACCAAAGGGAGCCTCTTAGGGCACAACACACTGCCCTGTCCCCCAGCCAAGAGGAGCCATGGCTCCAATGATAAAGTGAGGTGGATGGGTGGACTTCAGCTCGCTCTTTATTAAGAAGGGTCTGGGAAAACCTACCCACAGTGAGCAGGGATTCCCCCTACTCAGAGGAAATAACTGGTAAAAGACTGGCAGGGAGGGACTCCAGGTACAGCAATATCCTGCCTGGTAGGAATGGGTGAGGAACACCCAGCCTGTGGGGGTGGAGATCCAGGGTACATCGACACTGCAGCTAAGAGGGAGCCCCCCAGCCTGGGCAGACAGCGCCGTGCAAGCAGGGGTTACCCTAGCACACCAGATAGAGCTGTGTGTGAACACCGCGGCACTGGCAGAGTCTCAGGCTAGCCACCGGAGCGTGGATTCAGCGGGGTGGGTTTTACCTCTTCCTCTGCTCCAGACACACGGAAATCTCCGAAGGCCAAAGGAAAGCAAAAGTCTGGCTCCCATACAGTGCTCGCGGCTGTACGAAGGCACTGGCTGCCGGGGAACTCGGTGTAGCAGCGTATGTTGACAATCAGCCGCATGATCGCTTCCTCCGGGGTGTGCATTAGCCTTTTCCTGCTCCAAATCGACTTGCTGCGCGAAGGCACGTGGCTATTGCAGTGGGGCTCGTGCGCGGGGAAGAATCGAAAAGCGCCTGTCTCCCTGCAGTCGGTGTCAGCCTGGGGAAAGCGCCCTGCGGCGGGGCGGTCTGACAGTCTCTGCCCTGCGGGAGGAGAGAGGAGACGAGAAGAGGAACGGGCAGCGTTTCCCCCAGGCACTGACGTGAGAGGGGGAGTTGGAAAGCGACGACACTGGAAACACTGCTGCTGAAACTACGTGACCCCTGGAGAGTGGAGGGAGACGTGTTCCTGGAACAGGGAACTGGAGGTTATGAAGACAACAAAGTAGCGAAGGGGAAGGCGACAAGCGTACGCTACCAGACTGTGGCTATTGAAAACAGGGGGTGGCGAAATGCGTGCCCACCGCAAGCCCACTCCCGTTCCCAGTGCTGCCCCACATAATGTAATGATTGATAGTGCAGTGGAGCTACTCCAATATTTCCAGGTAGAAAACTGGTTAACTTGACATTAAAGGTTACTACCAAAGGTAACAAAAATAATGCCAAGACTATTACAGTTAAAAAAGAAAACCTGGTGCATCTCTGGAAATGGGTTGGACTAGATGATCTCCTGAGGTCCCTTCCAACCTTGATATTCTATGATTCATCCCGAGACATGTATGGAACCTGCCAGGATCACTGGTCCACCCTGCCTCAGCCCAAAGGAAACAGAAGCCCACTGCACGTCCTCAGCTGTGGAGTCCCCTGGGGCATGGGAACCCTGATAGCATAATGGGGTCCTGATCCATGACTTGGGCTCCCGGGTGCTACCGTTATACAAATAATAATAATAATAATAATAATATACCGACCATCTAAACTAAATCTCCTGCAGCCCCTGTGTAGGGGCATGTTGAGAGTGGGGAAGAAGAGGTGTGGCTTGGGGACCACTGCCAGCTGGTATGGAGTAGAACACTGGGAGGCTGCTCTAAGCTATGGCAGGGTAGCAAATCAAGGAGTTATAAGTAGTTCCTTTAGGCCCATTCATCAGTGCTGCCCCAGAAAATCTAGCCCAAATATTTGAATAGTATTAACAGTTCATACATTCCCTACCAAAAATCTACATGCAAAAATTAACTTTAGACAAATAACACTTTCCACTCTGACCCTTTTCCCTACTATTATGCAATACAGTTGCTTAACAATATGTTAGCTCACAATGGTATATAGTATGAGAAATAAGTGAGAGAATAATTATTAATAATTCAAATCTCATGTTGTTCCATAGCAGAAAGGATAATTTCCGAAGATGTGTCTTAGTTTCAGATTAGTATTAAATAGAAAAGAGTGTGCTTTGGGTAATAAGCATAGAATTAAATAACTACATCATTGGAATGTTTATGCTTTAGTTAGAAGATGTGTGTGCAGTACACCCTGAAGAGCATTGATGATGTAATTTGGTCAAAGACTATAATGGCTACTGTAGCTGTGTTAGTCAATAAGAACAAAACCACTTGCAATGGGTTTAAGAATGTAAGTTAATATTCAGAAGAATTTTCCATTTCAGCTATGGAACAAGTTGCCAAGGGAGGCTGTGGAATTGCTGACATTGGAGCTGATTAAAGTTACTGGAAATTTTATCAGGGATGTGTCCCAGATAAAGAAACCAATCTTGTCACAGGGCTGGGAAATAGATTAAATAGCTAGTTTATGTGTCTTAGAAAGGTCTTCTCTACTGGGTCATCTAATCCATCAGTGATGTTTCTAGGACTTTTTTTTCCCCCCACTTGATGTTTCAAATGGCATGAAACTTTGTAGGAGTTTATAGAACAGTTCTCTGGCAGCCTGCAGAGGGCATTGCAGGCTCAGTTTGCTTTTGTCCTATGACTGAACTCTGCATTATGCTTTTATTTTCCGTGTGGTTTACGTGTTTCAATATCATCCAAGCTTTGCTAGGATTTTGGGGTTAACATGTTTTACTCACTGAAACTGCATCATGAAAATCTATCTTGGAGAGTGAGAGCAGCTGGCCCCTAAGAACAAGTTTACTGGAGAAATGTTCTGCATGTGGTTTGCATAGCTGCTGATGAAAGAGGGGAATGAAATGGATTTTGCTTTCCCATTAAATGCCTGCTGCATGCAAATACCAGTGTAAATTTATATATCTTTACAAGATAGATTTGCTGACATCTGGTTAATTCATATGTTTATGGAATCAGAAAACCTGAAGATTTTATAAGACCACTGCAAAATCCCAGGCTACATAAAAATCACACACTTCGTATACTTTTTGAGCTCTGCTTTGCAAGAGTGTTAGTCAATATTCTCTGTACATTAAAAGTATTGTAGCAAATCCATGGCTTCCTAAGATTATGTGGGTGTTACTATAAAAAGCACCACTTAATCACTTTGCAATGGCCAAGAGTCCCCTTTCAAGTGGAATTTCTGGTAATGCTCTCCCATTTGAACTCTTCCTTCCTCGGTTTCATAAGGACACTTCCCATTAATGTCACTGTCCTGAGTGGCAAAGATACTGTATTAGTACTTTCAAAGATTTCTGTGGAGACCTCCAGTTGTCATGTTGTAAATTAAATGTTATGAAAGAAGCTGAGTGTTTTGCATTGTTATACATGTGTAGGTGTTTGTAGCCCTTCTCCAGATTGTAGCTTGCAAACAATACATTTTCAACGTAGAGAAGTGCAAAAGTGAAGCAGCAGCTAGCAAGACCTTCAGGAAAGCACAACTCATACTTCATATGGTGTATACAAAATATCTACACATGGCACTGATGCAAACAAACAGAAGATAGATGCCAGTGCCTACTCTTTTTAAAAGTGAGTTGTGGCTATATCGCTCTCTTTGATGAAACAGATTAAAAAATGTAGTGCAATAATTCACAGTCCACTGTTGATTTTTGTAACTCTAGGGAGCAGTTTGGCAATCTCGTGAATGTGTAATGTGGTCCTGTCAGCGTGTATGTCCCAAACTAGGGCCCTCATTCCCCAGCCATGGGGCTATCTCACAGGCACCTCTTTTAGCTCTGGCGAGGAAGCCAGGCTTTTGTCACCTTCAAAGTACTTTCCCCTCAATGCACAGAGTGGCAGTGATGAGTTTCACAGGGTGCCACATCCGGCTCTCCTTACTACGAGGAGGGTCATGGAGGTATGAAGACTTTGATGGTAGAAGAGGTATAAGGAGGGGGGACATAAAGACACCTTGGAACAACCCACCCCAAAGTGTTAAAACAATTAAGTGATGCCATTTATTTATTACTGTTGTTTGTGTTATACCTATTGTGCTAGGCACTGTACATACACGTAGTAAGAGACAGTCCCTGCCCGAAAGCACTTACAGTCTAAATAACCAATACAAACAAAGGAAGTAGTAGTACCCCCATTTTACAGGGCAAGGACAGAGTGATGAAATGATTTGACTAAAAGTTAAACAGTAAAATTTCTAACACAGTCAAATATTAGAGCTCAGATTTCCTCTCAAAACCATCCTTCATAGATCACCATCTAAAATTAATCTGAAAACTGTTAATTGAGTCCTTGAACAAACCCTTATAATTTGTTAATTCTGGATTTTTGAATGGTTGAAAGTTAAACTCCTAGAGACTATTAGGAGTTGAGGGATACTGGAAGGGTAATTATTCAATAATGTCTCCTGTTGGACATGTGAACTCTTTATTTGATTTTTTACCTTAATTTCAGATTCTAGTTATTACTTGGATTAAAAAAAACTTAATTCATTTCTTTTAAATAATTATACTTGTTAAATGTGGGTAATGATTTTCACAGCCCTATTTCTTCTTCGTTGTAATACTTGAGTATTTTTGGTATGCCCGTTCTAATAAAACTGGTCTCCCAATTTCCCCCTATGAATATCTTGTCTTTATTTTTCATTATTTCTGGGCTGGACCTTCTGGGTGAAGCAGATATTTTTAATCTTACAAATTTCAACACTAAATGGCATTTGCATTTATTAATGATCGCTTCGGGCTCTTTTAATAACTCCCCACTTTCGGCAAACAGTGCCAAAGATGGGAAGGGATGTTACTGGATTGAAAGAAAACACCCAGGACAGGAGGCTGACGGGAGTGCCTGGCATCCAGCTATTGTCTGAATTCCCCAAATCACGCGCATAATGATCATTTTTAGTGCACTGCAGACTTTGTAACACTGCAAACCAAGTAGTCAGGCAGAGCTACAGTGCAGACAACCTGGGACGGATTTGTATAAAGGGGAGTTCAGATTGGAGAGCAGAGATCTCGTTTTATTTGTTTGTGGCAAAGGAAGAGTCATCCCCCCCGCTTGTATAAATAATAAATGGCATAGATAATTATAACTAAATGCAATAATAAAGGGCCAGCTGGAGCCCCGCCTCCCCCCCCTTTTTTGTTTGTTTGTATGTTTACAACTGAAATGATTGGTGGCTGGCTTGGTTTAAATTATTTAGCTGTATTGAGCCCCAGGTTTTTTTTTTTTTTTTTTTTCCTGTGGGACTTGCTCTCATTTAATGAAGTTAACACAAAAAAATACACTTTTGGAGAATGCGGGCATCGATCCCGCTACCTCTCGCATGCTAAGCGAGCGCTCTACCATTTGAGCTAATTCCCCGCGTTGGGTAATAGGTCACTCCATAGCCCTTTATAGTCTTCCTCCTAGCCCGCGAACCTTCAACGTCCCCGAGTAGGGGACGGGTGCCGCCGCACAGTCACTGACTGTCCTATGGGAATAACCCACCGGGGCTGTGGTGGGGGACAGCGCCGGCCGGAGAGCGCAGGCGGAGGAAGGACTACATTTCCCGAGATGCATGGGGCGGCTCGTGCGCCTGCGCGCTACAACAGCCCCCGGGAGGGGAGGGGGAGCGGCTGCCCGCTCGCTCGCTCGCTCGCGGAGTCTCATTGTGAGAGACGCCGCTGGCGGGGCTGGAGCCGGCGGCTGCTCGCGCCCTCGGGAGGATGCGCACCCGGGACTGGGGCTCCCGCCGGGACCGCGCGCGCGGACGCCGCCCCCTGCCCAGCGGTAAGGAGCCGGCTCCCCGCGGGGCAGCGGCCGCGGGACCCCCCCTCCCCACGGGCGGGGCTAGGGGTGTGATGAGCGTGTCGGGGCTCGGCTTCCCCAAGGACTGGGGGGAAGGTGCCTCCCCCCGCCCCCCGGATCTGCTGCTGGGTGTCCGCGGGGGGGGGGCGTGTAAAGAGACCGGGGGTGTGTGGGCAGGAGGTGGTATGTGGGGGGAGTGGGCTGGGCTGGGCTGGGCAGGGCGTGTGGGGGCGGGGTGCCTGGGGCTGATGTGCAGGGGTCTGCATGGGGGTGGCATGCAAGGGGTTGGGTATGTGGGGCTAACGTGCAGGGGTCTGTCTGCACGGTGGTATATGCAGTGGGGGTGGTATATGGGGGGTGCGCTGTATGCAGGGCACGAGGTGTCTGGGGAGTGTCCATATGGGTCTGTATGGGAACATGGGAGTATTTCTATAGCAGGGTAATACGGCGGGGAGGTCTGCCTGGGGACATGGGATGTGAGGGACGTCTAGGCATAGATAATCTCTGTGAAAGGCTTGTCTGTTGAGTGGGGCTACAAGGTGTCTGTATCTATGGGTTTCAGAGCAGCAGCCGTGTAAGTCTGTATTTGCAAAAAGAAAAGGAGTACTTGTGGCACCTTGGAGACTAAGCTCATGCTCATATAAATTGGTTAGTCTCTAAGGTGCCACAAGTACTCCTTTTCTTTTTTGTATCTATGGGGAGGCTCTGGGTGTGTAGCTCTGGGGGGTTTGAGTGTAGTGTATTTTCTGGACTCTGTGTGGTGCGTGTATGTATAGGGAGTGGTAGAGGGTGTATGTATATTATAGCGCACGAGTCTGGTAGAAACCACTGTAGTTCGGGACATGTTGTGGCTTTTATGGACAGTTGCAGATAGGCAGGCGTGAAGTTCGTATCAAGAATGGAGACTGGACTAAGATGAAAAAGTTCCTATATTCAACATAAAAACTGAAAGAAAAAATAATTCTTTTATGTCTTTGCTTTTGTTAGGGGAGGATTTGGAATTTTTATGAATAGAATTCATTCATCTAGTCCTGTAAACTTTAAAAATGTAGAAACAGATTCTCTTCAAATATTGGAAGGGAGGGGTAGAAGTGGTATTGGTGTGGGGTTTTCATTTTCCCCACTGGAAAATGATCTTCTCACAGCTAATCTGAACAGTCTGCATGCTTAAGGATTTTACAAAATAGCATGGGTATCTGGGTATCATAACCTTCCTGGTATACAAAAAGGTTTGGTGTGGGTGTTCAACTCAATGCCAGAAAAGTCTGCACCGGAATGAATGAATGAATGCATTCATACAGAGGGATCTCTAAAGTGTTCACAGTCTATTCACAGTCCCTGCTCAGTGTCATTTTTTTCTCTGACTTATACATCTTGATTTTTGTTGACATCAGGTTGGTATACCAATATTCAGAGGTAGAGTACCTGAACTTGTATTATCTCTCTTATTGTTGTATTTCCCCCATGCTTGAAATAACTGTACAGAAAAATATAACCTGAATTCTGGCACCTATGCTTTGTTAGTAGTGAGGTAATCTTGCTTAAGAGAAACTGTTGCATCAGTTATGCTAATATTAAAATAATGATATTTAATAAAACAGGTTAGTAAAACTTTCTTAAGGCAGAGATATGAGACAGTCTTTTTGTATGAAGTTATTCATACAAATACAGAAACTGAAGTGAGCTGTAGCTCACGAAAGCTCATGCTCAAATAAATTGGTTAGTCTCTAAGGTGCCACAAGTACTCCTTTTCTTTTTGCGAATACAGACTAACACAGCTGTTACTCTGAAACAAGTGATCTATCCAGTATCTTTTCTGCTAGAGGGCTTATACAAATTACTTTTGAGTAAATCACAATAAATCCAAAACAAAAATAAAAAAGCAACAAAAAAGTGTAATGCATCTGACCAATTGGGGGAATGCTGTCTGAGTTAAGAATTTCTTCCTGACCCCAGCTGATGATCAGATTATGTCCTGAAGAAAATGACTGAGAGCTTTTGTAATTTTTATCTTAGTTTAGTGTAACTACAACTGCAATTGCAAATGCATGTATCTGGTGTGTTTAGAATTTTAAAAATCTGTCTAAATAATATCTAGCAACATCAAGTTTCATATATGATGTATAGTTATATTTAAAATGCTACCTTTTTAGATTTTATTTTGCTCCCATTTAATTTCTCTTATTTTTTCTCCTTGTAATGTGAAACTTTTTTCTGCTTCTGTATTCTTGTTTCTGTAATGTTTGGTACTAGATAACCAAAACTGAGCACAGTCTTCAAGGCAAATACATATGATTAAATATCTGAATAAAGGTTTTTCCATAATACTTTCTAACCACCCTTGATAGCTGCCTAACATTTTAGATGCTTTGTGGACCATGGCTGCATGCTGAGATGTCTTTATTGAACTGAACATGGTGATGTCTAGGTCATTTATCTGAGCAATCACAACTAATTCTGAATCACAGAAGTATAAAATGGAAAAGATCTGGTAGATCATCCAGTCCATCAAACTCATCAGTATATGTGAGTGGTTTATGTTGGTCCTTGCATTGTGTAGTATTTTGCATTTATCTGGATTAAATTTAATCTGTTACTTTGTTGTCCCTTTAACCAATTTTAATTCTCCCTAGTTTTAAAAGTTTGAATGACTTTGTGCTCACTATATTTTGCGTCCTCACTTTTCACCCCTTGTCCAGATTAATTGAATGCATCCGATGAAGTGAGCTGTAGCTCACGAAAGCTTATGCTCAAATAAATTTGTTAGTCTCTAAGGTGCCACAAGTATTCCTTTTCTTTTTGCGGATACAGACTAACACTGCTGCTACTCTGAAACCTACTACAGTACTGATATCTGAGGCAGCTTGCTATATTAACATCTTTCTCAATTGAGAATTGTATGTTCTTGTTCTCTTTCCTTTCTCAAACAGTTTCCAATCCATAAAAGGTTTCTGCCTTTTCCCTCTGCTTAACAGATTTTCTTAATAGCTGCTTGAAGGACCTTTATCAAAATTTAATCTTTCAAGAACTTATCTCCCTTTTTTTTTTCTCCCTTTATCTACTGTTGTCACATCTGAGAGAATTCTGGTACGTGAGAAGGCATGACTTTAACTCCACAGAAGCTGTGCTGGCTTATTCTTATCATAATTACAGTATCTCCATTCTTGTGAGGTATTACATTCTTTAGTACTATTGTTATTTTTCTCAGTAGTGAAGGAAAAGCTGATGTATAAACACAGTCCCAAGACCACCATTAATATTTTCAAGAGACATGTTGGGCCTTCAGCAATTAATTTGTCCTCTTGCTCCATCACTTCTATCTCTGCTAGTGTTTCACCTGCGTCACTCATAAAGCGTTACCTTAGCTGAGGTGTTCAGCCCTAGTTACCTGTGAGAAATGATGTGCATGCACAGTCTTTAGCTTCTCCACAGTCTTCTTATCCTCTTTGTCTTTTTTACACCCTGCTGGTTTAGAAGACCCCAGGGATTTGCCTGCAGCTTTCTTTCTTTCGTTCGTTCTTTCAATATTCTGAAGCATCACAGAGTTTGTATGTACCCCCTTACTAGTTTACCACACATGCCTTCCACATGAGTGGTGGTGGTCACTGACTGAAGTTTTTGGAAATTAGTCTTATAGCTAAATCGGTGAAAGAGTTACTTAAAGCAGTCACAAGCACGTATGCAGCATTTTTCTTAGACGCTACTAGATTAGGTGCTGCAGGCCAGTTGCTGTGTTGTTTGTGTGTTTCCTGTGACTGAGTCCTGACTGCCAAAATTGGTTGCATCAGTGACTTCAGCAGATGAAATGTAAAAGTGGTAGGGGGCTTTAAAGGGATTAGCTTGTTCTTATCAGCACAAGCAACTGTTTCTCTCATACACTGATTATGTATTTTAATAATGTCTGATGGCTGGTTGCTTTGGGGGAACTCTCCTTGCAGCCAAAATCCTGCTTCCTTTTTCTCCAGAAAGCGACTATACTAGAGTGTATAACCGTATTTTTATAAGGTCAAATAATCATGAAAAAGGGATGCTAGGAAGGTTAAAAATTGAAACTGAAAGCCCACTGGTTTATCTGTGGTTGCATTTGAGCTTTATACTTCTATAGCTGTTGTGCTTTCTTTTTCTGCAGTTAATTACATGTGCTATAGTGGTTCAGCTCTCACAGCTCTGTGTTCACTGTGTGAGTGTTTTTCATGGGTTTGGAACTAGTAAACATGGCAGCTGAACATCGGAGAACAATCTCAGCAAATAGATCTACATTCATAAAGTAAGACAACTGGTGTTTCTAATGGTGTCAGTGGATTTCAGTGGTTCCCTTTAGTTCAATATTGGAAAGGACAACTCCTATTGTTTATATTTTAAAAAGTAAAAATAAATGTTCACAAACATTATTATTTAGATAAGGCTAGTATATGTGCCAGAATAAGTGCCTGCTGTTAATGTACCACAGCTTTGCAGTTCTCAGTCAGAAGGTTGAACACATTCATTTATCTGCTAAATGGATTGGAAGATAATTGGCAAGAAGTCTTGGGTATTCCTAGAAAGACGCTGATGTCTTAGACAGTCCCTGTTTTCTTTTTCCTGTTTTTTCTGCCCTTGTCATACAGCGAGGCGCATTGGGTAAAGGCTTTCTAGAAGATCAGAGATATTTAGAACCTGTGTGCTGTGGCTGGACTGATGCTGTTCCAGAAACATTGCGTGAAGTGCTACATCTGAAGCACCGTACCTGGTAGCTCTATTAATGGGAGCCTAGTTCAAGCAATGTAAAAATAATTCCAAGATAAAGTTAACGCTCAGTAGAATCAAACTTGGAGGATTTGCCTGGTCTCAGTCTGGTGCTGTGGTGGGTAATGGAGTTTTCCATTGGCTACAATTGATTTTTTAAAAAAATATAGATATCCACATCAAAGTTAGACACAAGAAAAGTCTGCTGCTAAACCCACATGTAAATACATCCTTACTGGGAGGGCAGTACCCAGTTCAGAATTTACCAGTCATTCTGTAACACTTTTTAGCAATACAGATTAAAATTTCTGTTTTTTCCATACTGTTCTAAAGAACACAGAACTAAGTATCCAGCTAATTAAGCAGATTTTAGCTCAAACTATGGTGTCTATAACAAACTCCCAAAATATGATCAATGCTAAACAAGCAGCGCAAACACAGCATTAACAAACTGGAGCTGATATTCAGAAACACATAACAAATCTCACCTCCAGAACTCTAGTTGCCTCTAGTACACGGGTTCATGAACTCTTTCATAGCATGGACCACGCCTGAATACAGAGATGCTATCTGGTGGACCAACTCCCCTCCTGTTTCAAATCATGAAGACCATCCCCTCCAATTTGCCATTGCATAATATCCCTGTGTTAACATCAGCAAATGCTTAAGTAGAAGAGGAAATATTAATAGTTCTTAATGCATTTTTAGCTGTTTCCTCATGCAGTTTAGCAATTGGAAATAGGGTACAGAAGCCAGCACTAGGTAACTAGCCACCTGTGTGTGGACCACCGTTTGAGAATCTCTGCTCTAGCCCTTGAGGCTGTAGCCATGGATTGTCCGGAGTGAGGACTTCAGGCTCGATAAGGATTCAGTGTATGCATCAAGATCCTGCAAACTTAAACAAATGAACCACTTGCCCCAGCCTCTTTCAGTTCAGTATAGTTTTCTGTAAGCTACTTGGCTCCAAGCCAGGGAAAATTACCTCAAATATAGCCGTACTAAGAACTCTTGAGAATATGTAAATCCCAGTCTCTAAATTAAGCTTCCTCTTCTGTACAATCAAATTGAACAGAGACACACACTGGATGTATTTTTGACAGTGTTCTTAGGCATGCGTAGCTCATCTCTGCCTGGTTCATGCCACTTTGCCTAAGAGTGAGTGTTAGTACAAAGAAAAGGAGGACTTGTGGCACCTTAGAGACCAACAAATTTATTTGAGCATAAGCTTTGTTGAGCTACAGCTCACTTCATCATCAGTTCACGAAAGCTTATGCTCAAATAGATTGCTTAATTTCTAAGGTGCCACAAGTCCTCCTTTTCTTTTTGCGAATACAGACTAACACGGTGGCTACTCTGAAATCTGTTAGTACAAAGACACTCTTCACTGCTTTAGGCCCTGCTGGCTTTCTGACAGAAGAACTAATGGCAGCATGCATAAAAACACTCATTTATTAACACCTTCAACAGTTAGTTGATCCCTCTTCCACTCTGAGAGGTGGGGATGGGATTCATTTTGTCAGTAATGTGGAGTGTTTGCATTAACCAGTGAGCTTGTAATAGCTGAAATGACCATCAAAGCTCCTTCAGCATTCCAGCCCCTTTCCTGCTGGCTTCTCTTCTCACCCAGCTGGCTCATCTCTTAATAGCTTTTGTTTGGGACTGGCCAGCAGGCTTGCATTGTTCTTTTACATTCCCATTCCCAGCTGGCATGTTTAATTCCTCTTTGGGGCCAAATGGCAGTCTCTGGCCTGCAAGCTTCCTGCCAATGCTGATCTTCTCATTCCACTCTGAGCCCTGAAAAGGGGGATTCTCCTTTCTCTTTCCACTGCATGGTAGTTTGCTAGTCTTCTAGCTAGGAAGTGTTGCTTAGTGGGATCATGGTTCCCATTCATTGTAAGCAAGCGAAATGACATTTTACTAATCAGCCTTAGGTTTGCCTATATATTTTCAAAGAATATCCAACTGCAACCTTTTCCCTCTGATCAATAGTGATCTTACTAGTTAATGTCTACTATAGGCTCATTTGTGGAACAAAGTTACAGTGCTAGTTATTTGTGTATTGCACTTCTGGTTTTCTCCAGGGGTTTACTACAGAGGGGAGAGGTAGGGGAAGTAGTGAAATGGTCTGTGCTAGGGCAGTCAATTAATTGCAGTGAACTCATGTGATTAACTCAAAAAAACTAATAGTGATTAATCACAGTTTTAATCGCACTGTTAAGCAATAGACTACCAGGGAAAACTTATTTAAATACACCGGACCCTCACTAGAATGTGGGATTTGGGATCCATGCCAAGTATCGCGTTATAGCGGGGACCACGTTAAAATGAAATTACTGTATACAGTAAATGTCACATCTATAAAGTATAGAAAACCTTAGAAAATAAACTCCTAGTTGAAGGGAACAATAAATGAGAAAAAAAGTGTTGCTTTATTAGAGATTTAAAGTAGACATTACAATAAACTAGTCTAGTTTTTCTTAAAGTCGGTGACTTGCTTTTGCTTCTTGCTGCTGTGCTGCTTCCGCTTAGCAAACTGCAAAAGACTACGGAGCTGCATAATTTTTATAGGCTCAACGTCTTGCGTCTCAAAGCAGTCTCTAAGCCAGCTACGGGTCGCAGTTGATGTTCAAACGACGTCCACTTCATCTTCCTCTTCTTCTTCCACGGCGAAGGCCAATTCTTCAGCTTCTGGAATGTTGTTTGGTTGTACTGCCTGAAGAATTTGGTCATCTGTTAGACTTTCAGCAACGGGACAAAATTCTTCTGCTTCATGGTCTCCTCTTATCCAGGACTCGATATTTTGTGGCAGAACAGTTACTCTGAGCCCGGACAGTTGCTGGCACAGCTCCTGCATCCACTCCATGTCTGTTCTTCCAACTTCCTCCTCTGTAAATCCCTTGAAGTTGAATTCCTCCTCAGACTGTGATCTGCTTTCTTCATTTTCTTCCGGGAGTAGGTGGCCAAACGACTGTCTCAGTCCCACCATCCAACAGCAGTTTATGGTTTCAGCACGTAATAAATTCCAGGAATCGCCGCCAATGTAAAAGCAGTCTTTTATAGTCAAGTTCTTCAGAAAATCGGTGACAGACAACTCGCTTTCTATCATTTGTTATACCAAGTTCCGTTGATAGTGCTGCTTAAAAATGGTGATAATACCTTGATCAAGCGGCTGAATTTTGGAAGTTGTGTTTTTAGGTAAGTATTCAATCCATATTTTACCGTCAGGGGTTCTGAGTCTTTCGGCCGGAGGATGCCCCAGACAGTTGTCTAGCAAAAGAGTGGCCTTTTCTTCTAAGTGATTTGCCCGCAGATGCTTTCGCACAGAAGGGACAAATTTGGTGAAGAACGATTGTTCAAAAATCTCTCTTGTCCTCCAGGAATTTTTGGAGTTCTTGTACGAAAACGGCAGGCAATTCACATTTACATGATGAAAGCACCAAGGCATGCGAGACTTTCCAATGCACAATTGGATAGCGTCCAATTTCTCCTGCACTGAGTAAGCCTTCCTTTTGCCCGACATTTTTGACATCTTTTTCTAAAGATAAATACAGTACCGTACCTGTAAATTTTTATTAAATTACATTTGTATGGCGTTCTAGGCCTACAGCAATTGTCTTAGGGCTTGTCTACACTACCGCGCAGGGTCGATCTAAGATATGTAACTTCAGCTACGTGAATAGCTGACACTTTCCCGTCAACTGCACTTGCGCTTCTTGTTCTCGTGGCATACTAGAGTCAACAAGAGAGCACTCAGCAGTCAATGTATCAGGTCTATGCTCAGAAAAATTATACTGTACTTAAATTTGGGATCCATGGCCACGACCATGTTATATCCCAATTCGCGTTATATAGACGTGCATTCTAGTTAGGGTCGGGTGTATTTTTGGATATTTTTCCACATTTTCAAATATATTGATTTCAATTAAAACACAGAATACAAAGTGTACAGTGCTCACTTTATATTTTTGATTTATCATTTTTAGAGTGCAAATATTAGCAAAGAATTCACCTCAGAGAAGTACTATAGTGCAATGTCTTTATCATGAAAGTGCAGTGTACAAATGTAGATTTATTTTATTTATTTTGTTACATTGTGACGGGTTGAATCACAGAAACCCACTCTGGGACTGCCACCTGATATGCGGAGACTACCTCTGAGCGCATTTTCCCTGCCAGCTTGGGACTTCAGTGCCCTGCCTGGTTTGAGCCAGGCGCACTAGCCTGCTGCAAACACAGACCCAGGTCTGAACCACGTCCCCCAGAAGCTGCAGGCTTAACTGAAAACAGCTAAGAAGTGTTCCTGTCTCCAACACTCAGATACCCAACTCCCAATGGGGTCCAAACCCCAAATAAATCTTATAAAGCTTATACAGGGTAAACTCATAAATTGTTCACCCTCTATAACACTGATAGAGAGATATGCACAGCTGTTTGCCCCCCCCAGTTATTAATACATACTCTGGGTTAATTAATAAGTAAAAAGTGATTTTATTAAATACAAAAAGTAGGATTTAAGTGGTTCAAAGTAATAACAGATAGAACAAAGTGAATTACCAAGCAAAATAAAATAAAACACACAAGTCTAAGCCTAATACAGTAAGAAAGTGATTACAGAGGAAATCTCACCCTCAGAGATGTTCCAGTAAGCTTCTTTGGCAGACTAGCCTCCTTCTAGTCTGGGTCAGCAATCACTCCCACCCCTGTAGTTACTGTCATTTGTTCCAGTTTCTTTCAGGCATCTCCTTGGGGGTGGAGAGGCTACCTCTTGAGCCAGCTGAAGATAAAATGGAGGGGTTTTTGCAGGGGCTTTCTTGTGGGTGGAAACCCCTCTCTCCCACTGTGTAGAATCCAGCTACAAAATGGAGTTTTGGAGTCACATGGGCAAGTCACATGTTCATGAATGACTCAGTTTTCCACAGGACTTTCCAGGAAAGCTCATATGTGGATTGGTGTCTGTCAAGGTCCATTGTTAACCAAATACTCCCAGTTACTTGAATAGCCCCTTCACACTATGTTGACCACATCTGCCTTAGATGCTTTCTGTAGCAAACGCTTTAAATACAAGCATAGAGCCAGTGCTCATAACTTCAGATATAAAAATAATACATGCATATGAATAGGATGAATACATGCAGAAGAACATAACCTTTGCAAAGATATGTTACATGGCATATCTAGCATAAAACATATTCCGGTTATGTCATTTACACTCATAAGCATATTTCTATAAAGCATTATGAGGTGCAACGTCACATAAATGACTGCACTCAAAAACAAAACAATGTCAAACTTTGGAGCCTACAAGTCCACTCAGTCCTACTACTTGTTCAGCCAATCGTGAAGACAAACAGTTTGTTTACATTTATGGGACATAATGCTGCCTGCTTCTTATTTCCAATGTCACCTGAAAGTGAGAACAGACATTCTCATGGCACTTTTGTAGCTGGCATTACAAGGTATTTATGTGCCAGATACTCTAAACATCCGTATACCCTTTCATGCTTCAGCCATCGTTTCAGAGGTCATGCTTCCATGCTGATGATGCTCATTTAAAATAATAAAAAAAAAAAGCTAATTAAATTCATGGCTGAACTCGTTGTGGGATAATTGTATGTCTCCTGTTCTGTTTTACCCACATTCTGCCATATTTTTTTATGTTATAGCAGTCTCAGATGATGACCTAGCACACATTGTTTGTTGACAAAATGCAAAGAAAGTACCAATGTGAGATTTCTAAAGGTAGCTATGGCATTCAACCCAAGGTTTAAGAATCTGAACTACCTTTCAAAATCTGAGAGGGATGAGGTGTGGAGAATGCTTTCAGAAGTCTTAAGAGCTACACTCCAATGCGGAAACTACAGAACCTGAACTACCAAAAAAGAAAATCTACCTTCTGCTGGTGGCATCTGACTCAGATGATGAAAATTAATATGCATTGGTCCGCACTGCTTTGGATCGTTATCGAGCAGAACCTGTCATCAGCATGGACGCATGTCCTCTAGAATGGTGATTGAAGCATGAAGGGACATATGAATCTTTAGGGAATTAGGGAATTTAGGGAATCTTGTGATGCTGGCTACAACAGTGCCATGGGAATGCCTGTTCTCGCTTTCAGGTGACGTAAACAAGAAGTGGGCAGCATTATCTCTTGCAAATGTAAACAAACTTGTTTGTCTGAGTGATTGGCTGAACAAGAAGTAGGACTGAGTGGACTTGTAGGTTTTACATTGTTTTATTTTTGAATGCAGGTTTTTTTATATAATTCCACACTAGTAAAGTCAACTTTCATGCCAAAGAGATTGCACTACAGTACTTGTATTTGGTGAATTGAAAAATACTTTATTATTTTTTACAATGCAAATATTTGTAATCAAAAATAAATATAAACTGAACACTACAGACTTCGTATTCTCTGTTGTAATTGAAATCAATATATTTGAAAATGTAGAAAACATACAATTTATTTAAATATTTTTGAATTTTGTTATTGGTTAATAGCATGATTAATCGCAATTAATTTTTTTTAATAGCTTGACAGCCCTAGTCTGTGCATATTTAGGAGCTTTATGACAGAAGTTATTCAGTTTCTTGAAGAATTTTATTTCCAAAAGGACACAGTGATTTTTCTTTCTCATCATCATTTTCATAAGTGGAATCCAATCCAGTGGACTTTCAAGCTAGATTTTGGGCTGATTAATGAGAGAGGATATAAAAACAAGTTTAATCCTCTGGGTGATAAAAAGCTCTCTATACCATAATTAAAATTGGGCTAAAGCTGTTAACAGTGAAGATGACAATGCTACTTGGAGAAAATAGTTGAAATACTGTAGTTGAAACTTAACTGTTTGCATCTTTGGTTCTTGACTTGCCTTATGAGCTTCATAAGTGGATTCAAATCAGAAGGCGAGAGAATTCCTTAAATGTGAAGGGCTGACTTGTGTGGAATTGTCTCTATGAATCTTGGAGATACTATAACGAAAAACACTGTTCTCTCAACAATTCTTATTTGATGTAGAGCCTTAAGTGAATGGAAGCTAATAATGTTGTTCTTTTGACTGTCTAAGCTCAGAGTGTAAATCCCAAAGCAGACTCTGCAGGTCATGAACTATGGATTGCTGAGCTATGTTAGCAAGTGTAGAGTGCAGACAGTAATACAGAGCAGTTAGTTTACCATTCAGTCCTACATCGCTCCTGTGTGCGGTATTCTTGGTTTAGCAGGCTCAATCTGTGAGAGCAAATTATTTTGTACATGGGTCTTCTGTAAAACTTTGAAAATACAGTGAATGAGCTGAGATCGGATGAACTGAACTCCACTCTCTTGGGAGTAATTTGTTGTGATTCTAGATCAAACATAATCTTGTTATACAGTCTCTGTCTGCAGCCTGTAATTTAAAAGGTGAAAATGCTGTTCTAAATGTTAGTCTATGGTTCGTCAGTTAAGCTTTCTTCCTTCTACATAGCTTTACAGTACTTCCCTCTGAACAAGCAGAATAAACTGAAGTTACTTAAAGTTCCATGTTTCAGAGTAACAGCCGTGTTAGTCTGTATTCGCAAAAAGAAAAGGAGTACTTGTGACACCTTAGAGACTAACCAATTTATTTGAGCATAAGCTTTCGTGAGCTACAGCATCCGATGAAGTGAGCTGTAGCTCACGAAAGCTTATGGTCAAATAAATTGGTTAGTCTCTAAGGTGCCACAAGTACTCCTTTTTCTTTTTAAAGTTCCATAAAATTAGCAGAAAGAAAATGTACCAAAAATTTTGTATCCCCTTCAGCAGTAGCAGAGTAGAAGCCAGCTGTGATTGTACAATGAATCTGTCTGATCTTGCGAGGTAAGCAGGGTCATGCCAAGTCGTCATGTGGATGGAAATCTTCTAAAGAAGTTTAGAAAGGGGACACCATCACAGGGCCTAATAACATCAGCCCCGCTATCAGAGGCTCGTTCACCTGCACATCTACCAATGTGATATATGCCATCATGTGCCAGCAATGCCCCTCTGCCATGTACATTGGTCAAACTGGACAGTCTCTACGTAAAAGAATAAATGGACACAAATCAGATGTCAAGAATTATAATATTCATAAACCAGTCGGAGAATACTTCAATCTCTCTGGTCACGCGATTACAGACATGAAAGTTGCGATATTACAACAGAAAAACTTCAAAACCAGACTCTAGCGAGAGACTGCTGAATTGGAATTCATTTGCAAATTGGATACAATTAACTTAGGCTTGAATAGAGACTGGGAGTGGCTAAGTCGTTATGCAAGGTAACCTATTTCCCCTTGTTTTTTCCTACCCCCCGCCTCCCGTTCCTCAGACATTCTTGTTAAACCCTGGATTTGTGCTGGAAATGGCCCACCTTGATTATCATACACATTGTAAGGAGAGTGATCGCTTTAGATAAGCTATTACCAGCAGGAGAGTGGGTTGTGGGGAGAGAGAACCTTTTGTAGTGGTAAACACCCATTTTTTCATGGTTTGTGTGTATAAAAACATTTTCTGTATTTTCCATAGTATGCATCCGATGAAGTGAGCTATAGCTCACGAAAGCTTATGCTCAAATAAATTGATTAGTCTCTAAGGTGCCACAAGTACTCCTTTTCTTCTAAAGAAGAACACTTCAGGGACTTTGTTGATGATTCAGTGGTGACTCTTCCCTCTGAGAGTACTGAACCATTCCTTTAGCATGGTATTAGTGATGATTTGTGCTGCTGAATGTGGTTTTGTTTATGAATGCAAAACGGGCATTGATCAGTAACTGTTAATTGATCACTGCAGTGTACGTGGTGCTGTACAGTCTCTTTTTTCCCCCAGGAGGCTTATAATCAAGGTAATTAGAGATCCCAGTGTAATTTTATTGATTGATTGTTACCTTTCATGTCCTGGCTAACTTTCCTTGTGTGGTTTCAACTGGATATAGAATTTTCCTTGACTTCTAGTCCTAAACTACTGAGTAGTTTTGATCTGTGTTGTTAGTCAGCTGCTCATTCATCCCAGAGGAAGCTGAATTTCTGTGGAGGGAAGAGTGATCTCTGTACACAAATTTATGCTTTTAAAGTGCTTCGTTCTCTGTAAATGGAAGTAGTTATTAGAAGTATCACAACTATGCAGTTCTAAAGAGATTTAGATGGATAAGCAGTGTAATAGCTTCTAGGGCAGTGGTGGGCAATCTACGGGCAATCCACTGGTGGGCCACAAGAGTTTGTTTACATTGATCGTCCTCAGGCTTGGCCGCCCTCAGCTCCCACTGGCCACAGTTCACCATTCCTGGTCCCTGGGAGCTGTGAGCGGCCGTGTCTGCGGATGGTCAATGTAAACAAACTGTCTTGCGGCTTTACAGCGGATTACCCTGATGGGCTGCGTGCGGGCCGCAGGTTGCCCACCACTGTTCTAGGGCAATAGCAGTTTGGTTTGAGGTAGTGCAGTGTGGCTTTTAAAAAAAAAAAATTATTTACATATTAAGCAAGGGAGTAGGGTTTACTCTCTGAAAGACCTCTTTTTAAAGTAGTCTCCTAATGTGGAGATCTTGAATTCGTTGTAAGGATCTCCAGGTTTTGATGTTGGAGGTGACTTTGATCTTCAGTTGTGTCCAATATAAGATACTTGATATTTCAGAAATGAGGCCGGACTGAAGAAAGCAAAAGGAGTTTTGTCAACCGACCATGTGATTAGTCACTATGTAAATGTCACAAGAGAAGAGTAACTCTACCTCCTTCAGAAAGAACAGGAGTACTTGTGGCACCTTGGAGACTAACAAATTTATTTGAGCATAAGCTTTCGTGGGCTAAAACCCACTTCATCTGATGCATGCAGTGGAAAATACAGTAGGAAGATATATATATACACACACACACGCAGAGAACATGAAACAATGGGTGTTGTCATACACACTCTAATGAGTGATCAGTTAAGGTGAGCTATTACCAGCAGGAGAGAGAAAAAACTTTTGTTATGATAATCAAGGTGGGCCATTTCCAGCAATTGACAAGAACGTGTGAGGAACAGTAGGGGGGAAAAATAAACATGGGGAAATAGTTTTACTTTGGGAGTGAATGGGTCATTACACAGTCTTTATTCAAGCCTAATTTAATGGTGTCCAGTTTGCAAATTAATTCCAATTCAGCAATCTCTCTCTGGAGTCTGTTTTTGAAGTTTGTGTTGTAATATTGTGACTTTTAGGTCTGTAATTGAGTGACCAGGGAGATTGAAGAGTTCTCTGACTGGCTTTTGAATGTTATAATTCTTGACATCTGATTTGTGTCCATTTATTCCTTTACGTTGAGACTGTCCGGTTTGGCCAATGTACATGGCAAAGGGGCATTGCTGGCACATGATGGCATATATCACATTGGTAGATGTGCAGGTGAACGAACCTCTGATAGTGTGGCTGATGTTATTAGGTCCTATGATGGTGTCCCCTGAATAGATATGTGGACACAGTTGGCAACAGGCTTTGTTGCAAGGATAGGTTCCTGGGTTAGTGGTTCTGTTGTGTGGTGTGCGGTTGCTGGGGAGTATTTGCTTCAGGTTGGGGGGCTGTCTGTAAGCGAGGACTAGCTTGTATCCCAAGATCTGTGAGAATGATGGGTCACTTCAGAAACAGACTCCAAGGAGAGACTGCTGAATTGGAATTAATTTGCAAACTGGACACTGTTAAATTAGGCTTGAATAAAGACTGGGAGTGGACGTGTCATTACACAAAGTAAAACTAGTTCCCCATGTTTATTTCCCCCCCCCCCCCCCCCACTGTTCCTCACACCTTCTTATCAACTGCTGGAAGTGGCCCATCTTGATTATTATCACAAAGGGCTCTGAAAATTGTTGCTAAAGTCATCGTACATATTTAAATTACATCTCTGGGTGATTTTTATTATTTAACTTCTAAATCTGCAGATTAAATTTAGTTCCATACATTTAAAACAACTCCATCTTTTTTGTTTTTGAATGCATACACATTGCTCCTTTCCTTGAGAGGCTCTTGCTGCTGCTTTTGGAGGAGAGGTCGAGAGGATTATTTTACAGCATCTCATGTGAAAGTAGTATGCCAGGGCAGACTGAAATTCCCTCAAACTCTGAAATTCAGATTTCAGGCCAGAACTCTCTTATCTCACCCTGTTGGTGTGCTTATTGAAGCATCTGTAATGGCAGTGATATTTTGGGTACTTCTGAAGCACAGTTAGACGCACCCAGCCTTGCTCTGGCGTTAGGACCAGCACAGGGCCTGAAGGGAAACAGCTTGTGGTTCCACAATTCAGGAAATGATGGGGTTTGACCCTAATTTGCACTTCTCCATTGCCATAGCTTCTATGTTGCTTGCAGCAATGGGGAATTGTCAGGATTCTGCACTGCCTCAGTCCATTCTTGAATTCCCCTTGCACTGGAGGGTTCTTTGAAGATGGTGGTGAGCCAGATCTATGCCTGGCATAGAAATTCCCTGTGCTGGTGTGATTCTGTGGGGGTGGGTGGGTTATGCCTGTCTTCTGTCCCAATGAGTATGAAATTTGGGTTTAAGATTATATGCTGATTTCAATCTGTGTGGGACTTCCTGTTGGGGGTGGGGGGTGTCGCAGGGCAGCATATAGCCCTGCATGTCATCCTAGGTTTTCAGCTTTGACTCTAAATTGCCTTGCTCTTTGCGTTTGTCTGCAGCACTAAACCCGAGTACAAAAACTTTGAATGTCAAAACTCTGAACCTAGAAAAATCTCTTAGCTGCTCCTGTAATTGTTTTAGAAATGGCCAAATAGATTTAAACTTTTCTCTTGACTGAGCTTTTCAGCTGGATGTTACTTTGTTTCTGAGTTCTAAACCCCTTAAAAGTTGCCTGGAGCTTTTACTGTTAGACCCTCTGCTTATTCCCCTTTCTGTCCTTTAAACTAGTCTTGCAAAATCATTTGAAACTTTCACTAACTAATGAAAAAATAAAACAAACCCAAACAAAACAACCAAAAACAACATTCCCTGCTTGCCCGCCAATCCATCTTTTACTAGCCAGTTTGGAGAGGGGGGATCTCTCTGCCTATAATGAGAAGCACGCTACAGGGCTGTTTTGAATAGGCGTTCCCATGAAAACCACACGGCATTATGACTTCAGGTATGTTCAGCAGCAGACACTACTGCTGGCATGATTGACTGTTCTAAGTGATTCCACAACTGCAGAGAAAAGGCTACAGAAGAACAGCTCTTCCCCATGCCAAAGAATAGGCCAAATGTCCCATCATCGTTTTAAAAAGGCCAACTCTTTAAAGGGACCTCATTCTCCATGAGGGCTGAAGAACATTCTGTCACTAAGCCATCAACATGTAAGGAAGTGCTATCCTGGCAGGCCTGTTTTGCCCTTGGTCATTCCTTGCTGGTTCCTGTATGGCATGCATCTGTAGTACCTTTGAGCAACTTCTGACCCTATGGTAATGAAAGACAGGAAATACCTATTGGAAGCATTGCAAAACTTCATTCTCTGTATGGGCTAGCAAAGGGGAGAAGACCATGCAGGGATAACAACTGAAGAGTGATAAGGTGAGAGGTAGCGCATCAGGGATGTACAGTAATGGGGCTAGTGGTTAGAGCCGGTGACTGGAAATAGATTTCATTCCAATTGACTTTCTGTGTTACTTTACTGCTTTGCCTCAGTTTCCTCATCTGTAAAATGAGGATAATAATAGTTGTCACAGGGCTGTTGGGAGGCTTTAATGTTGGTTAAGTCCTTTGAGATACATTGTTCAGACAGCTTTATAGACATGCCAATTAATATCTGAAAACATTTCATTTCCTAGTTGACCTGGGAAGGTTTCCTTCAGGGAGAATTTTGAGCAGAGTTTTAAATAAAACATTCCCTCAGAAAACCAAAGAGAATTTTCCTCTGCTTAAAGGAATGGCGAGACGTGGCCTGAAATGTGTCCATGTTGTTTCAGAGAGAAGTGAAACAAATCCTGCTGTCATGCTCACCCACTTCTGGCAGTGGGGCTGGGAAGGAATTTTTGCCTGCCTCTTTATTAGTATTTATTAGGTTTAGCTCAGAGCTAAAAAACCTGTTAGATGCTTATTGCTAATACCTTGTTGCCGTGAAAATGACCTCTTCAAGATGCCTGCCTGCTGCTAAGAGAGCCTGGATAATTTTAATAAGGCTGTGTACACACATTGGGTATGTCTGAAGGATTACAGGAGTTCATGCTCATAGCTAAGGGATTTTTATCATTTCTAAAAATGTCAAAACCTAGCTGATAGTTATGCAGGGGCCAGAGCTTTGAGTGTGCTTGATGATGCCGGTGTTGTAGGAAGGCCAAAATGGGCACAATTCACAAACTGAATTAGCATTAAATCTCTTAAGGAAAAGCATATATGATTTTAAAAGTAGAGCACCCTGTGCCTTCGCTCCTCTCCCCTCCCCCCAGGCCTAGCCTCCATGGCAAAATTTCCCCTGTGATGAGGCATGGCTGTGGCAGCTTTGATCATTATAGAATTAGCATGTCTGTGCGGTCAGGCTTTTGGATTTGAGGATGGCTGGCAGCTGCTGAGTTCCTTCATCTCCACTTGCCTTCTTTGTCTTAGGCCAGGCCTCCATATTGTTCATTCGCATTTATTGTGTGTCTTCCCTGCAGCTTCTGCCATGTGGTGTAGCCTTGTTCTATCTCTACATCATCATTTTTCTAGCACGTCTCAAATCTTATCTGAAAACACTGGGTTTTTTTCCCCCTCCCTTTATAGGCCACTTAATTTCTTTCTCTCTGCTCCATATTTTTTTATTTAATTCTGTTTGAATCTCTGAGCAGCTTTAGGTAAAATAAAATGGTGGTGTGCCCACTGGGAATTACGGTGGTGTGATCAGTACCAACAGGGGCCCCCTCGAGCATCAATATAAAGGACCTGATGAGGTCACCGTAGTGGCAAAGCTTTTGTTGAGACTATGGAGCAGATGGACTAGTGCAAATGCACAGCAGAGGAGCTTTGCGAATGTGTTCGTGTCAATCCAATGCTGTTTAAAAGCAACATTTTGTACTTCAGATCATGAAGTACTACCATGCTTCTGGAATACAGCAATTCCTAGTGAGGCGTTCACAGGAATTGCTTGGAGATGTGTGCTGCTCCAGTAGAGTGGAGTTCTAGGAAGTCTGTGCATGGATGAAGATCTCTGGCACTGGCATCATTTATAGCTGGCTGTTTACTCCTAGGGGCATTCTGCGCCAAAAAATTAAAAATTCTGCGCACAATATTTTAAAATTCTGCAAATTTTGTTTGTCAAAATAATGCTACATAATCACACCAGTTTCAATTATTTTGGTAATTTATTTCAAAATATCGGTCAGCAAGTATATCTGTAACAATACAGACACCAAAAATTCCCCAGGAGTAGAGAGTTAAAGAAACCCCTGTGACAACCCAGTTCCTGTTTCTCTGCCCCCTTTTGCCCCCAAGCCCAGCTGGGACACCAGCCACCCACAACCCCTCCCACCCAGGAGCCCAGACGCGGGGCCCCCCTTGCACAGATACATCCCCCGCTCCCTCCACAGGTCAGCTGTGGGATCCCCTTGGTCCAGACACCTGCCTCCCTCTCCCCCAGAGCCCAGCCGCGGAGGCCCCCCCTTGCCCAGATGCCCACCCCCCTCCCGCCCAGGGATCCAGAGGGAAAAAAAGCCTGATGCTCGGTCCCAGGCTTGTATGGAGTTTCTTCTTCCCTCAAGGCATGCTGGGAACTGTAGGTGCCAGGAACCCTCTAGCTCCCTCTCCTTCCTCCCAGCAGTGTCTGTGTGAGCTGGGCTCTGCTGGGTCCAGTGGCCCCTAGTGGTGGCTAGCAGCACTGCAGCCCATTTCTGTGAGGGAAAGGAAATTCTGCATGCACAATACTAATTTCTGCAAAATTCTGCATTGCACAGTGGTGCAGAATTCCCCCAGGAGTAGCTGTTGCAGGAGAAATTGCTGTGTTTCTCAATTGTGGCTGTATTGGGAAGGAAGGCCTGGCAAACCACATACTAGTCTCACCAGCCAGCAATGCCCATGGAAAGCCATGAGCAATTCAGTTGTTCCTGTTGCAGGAGTGTCAGTAGATCAGTCTCAATCTTGCCAAGATCGAGTAGTAAGGGTAACCACATTAAAAATACTTGCT
This sequence comes from Lepidochelys kempii, assembly GCF_965140285.1. NCBI lineage: Eukaryota > Metazoa > Chordata > Testudines > Cheloniidae > Lepidochelys > Lepidochelys kempii. Next base: position 22,419,913 of record NC_136385.1, read on the forward strand.
GCAGAAAGGCAGCCGTAAGCGGGAGGTAGAGGAGATAGCTCTGTTATCAGGAACACAGTCCTCTTCCCAAGCAATAGCATTCTCACTGCTTTTCTACAGTGTAATTGAGAGACTGCACTCTTCCTGTTCAGTGTGTAGGAGAAGGATAGGGTGGTAGATGTGCTTTTTAATTAGAAGGTGTTAATCCTAATGTGTTGCTGATACTCTGGTCTGAAGTTCCCATTTTCAAAGAGATGAAGCCTTGCAGAGTGAACGCAGCTTTCTTCAAATTTGAGCCCTGTAAAGTGAACAGAGATAAGTTTCACTGTCACTGGGGAAAATTGCCTTTCCGTAGGCTACAAATAATCTGCCACTGCAGTGGATGGGTGACCAGGTTAGATGTATGTCCTTCATGTCGTTTCATTTTTGCTGTGTGTGTTTCACCATAGAGAGATTGTGCTCAGTTCAGAACTTGCTAGTGGTGATTTAAAAAAAACAAAACCAAAAAACCCTTCCCATGGGTATACAGCTTGAGCAGATTTCTGTAAGTCTAATTTTCCTGCTCTGGTTACAGCAGTAATTTAAAGCAGAAAGAGGAGTTAGTATAAATGGTAATGGAAAGTTTGTACATGAGGCTTGGACGCTCAGGTTGCGCTACGGTCTTGTGGCTTTCAGCACCATTTTTACTCCGTGAGAGAATAGTTTTTTTCAGTGCTTCTGAAATATTTGCAGTCTCCTCAGTGGGGAAGGGGGTTTGGATTGAGCTCTTTTTGGTCTTTAAAACACTAGTCACTGATGGCTAAAGTCCATGATTCAGATACAAAGGCAAAGACTGGGGAATTAAGAGAATATTTATTCATAGTCCTTGATGAACAGATGCATTCGATGAGTAAATCTTCCTGCGGTTTATATGGAGGCTTAATAAACAGGAAATGTATCCCAAGTTCTTGGGTTGACATCATGGTAGTTAAAAACTGAACAATCACTGCCCCTGATCATTTTGAGATATTGTGACTGAAGCTTTACAAGAAGAGGTGTTTACAATTTTTAGTAGTGTAATATGCGCTGCTAAAAACTTTCCCATCCAAAGTCTTTAGTGCAAAAGATTGAAATTGAAAGTAGTTGTTTGTCCATCCACCACAAAATCTTACCACTGAAATACATTTACTACTGCACCAAAATTGTGGTATGAACAAAACTGGAAAATCTTCATAACTGAAGAGTAAAACTCCATATTTCATTTTTATACCTTTCAATTGAATCTTTGGTATAGCTGGGCTGCCAGAAGAAAAATCTAGTTGCGACTGTTTTTAAATGTATCCAATAAAACATCTTGTTCTAATATGTCTCTCTCCTATGGCATGTATCTGGCACTTCAAACACTATCACTTGGTGTTCCTCTAGTCAGGAAAGCAGGCTGCACTATTGCAGCTTCTGCTTGGAGCTGCTAGACTTCTCTTGTATAACCACTGTGCAAGGAATTCAGTAAAGCGGTGGAAATAAAGCTATTTTGCTCTTAACATTTAATGTACTGTGCCTAATAAAACAGGCACAGGGCTAGTATAAAAAAGAAAGCAATTGCTTTAAAATCTATTATAAACTACACCCCTTAAAGCATAGACAGGCTTTGGTTCTTGATCAGCATTATACAGAGGGAGCAGGGAAACTGGGGGGATATCTGTGTGTGGTGTCAGTATAATGTTTCTTAAATGTTTAGATTTTGGGGGGTTTATAATCTTTACTATTGAGGAAGTATTGTCTCGCTGATGGAGCACTGGACAACGGACCATGTGTTTTATGGTTGTAATCCAGGTTCTTATGCTGGCTCCTTTTCTGACTTTAGGGAAATCATTTAACCCCTTCAGTTCAGTATCTATCTGTAAAATGGGGAAAATACAGACTTTTCGTTAATGTTAAACTCTAAGTATTACCTTGTGTCTGTTCCTCATGAAGTTGGCAAGGCTTAACTCCCACCTTGTTTTCATCAGCATCATTGTAATTATTAGATTCTATAACACTTACAGGATTCAAAAGTTTTTAAATGCTAATGGGGATCACGTCCTGACTCAGTGTTGCCTTCTTAAAAGAAGCCTGCTGTCTAAACTGGTGCACTTAGAGCTCTTTAAGCTTTTTTTGTTGCTTTTCACTTGTGGTGATACATTACAAAATTAATCATTGACCTTCAGAAAAAGAAGCCCAGTAGTATTACCAAATATTTATAGTTAATGGGATCTGAACCTATTATGTTGATGTATCTGTTCAGATTATTTATTTATTTATTTATTTTATCTAAATTTTATTTTTTGCTCACTTCTCTGGTGTATTGTCCCAAACTTTGACCACTAATGTGGGAAGGTAAAGAAGAGAGAGCAAGTAGAACAAATGAATTGCTGTAAAATCCATGTGAGCACTATATTTCACAGCACATATTACTCCATAAGTGGATTAGCCTCTGAGCAGGCTGCCTGCAGTCCAGTTGTAATACACAGTTCCTTAGCTACTGGTCAGACTTAGGGCTGGTTTACACTAGAATGTCAGATTGGCATAACTGTGTTGCTCAGAGGTGTAAAAAATCCACAGCCCTGAGCTGCATAGTTAAGCTGACCTAAGTCCCTGTGTAGACAGCAGTAGGTTGACGGAAGAATTCTACTGCCTCTCGAGGCAGTGGATTACCTACATGGACAGGAGGTTTCCTCCCTTTGCGTAGGCAGTGTCCACATTGAAGTGCTGCAGTGGAGCAGCTGTGCTGCTGTAGTATTTTAAGTGTAGACAAGCCCTTAGTCTTTTTTCCCCTTCCACCTTACCTAAGAGTCAGATTTGTTGCTGACTGATAGGAAATCCTTGCAAGCCACCTTTAATGTAGGATGTGTCTCTCACTAAAGGTGAAATGGTGGAGGAGATAGAAGGGTCTACAGCCTTCTTATTGTCTCCCACCTTGCTTGGCTTATTATGGTCAGTTGCCGGATATGTGGGAGAGACTTTTACTGTGGCATTTCCCTCATGCTTAACAACTGCTGTTTTTTCCCCCCAGTGAAAATCAAGAGTAATATGGAAATGCCAAGAGAATATCTGTTCTCAACTGTATTTCCCAGATGTAAAGTCTGCATTTAATCCTACTGGTGCCAGTGGAGATATGTGTTTAAAAAAAAAAAAAAATAAAAAAAAAATCAAAACTGCTTGGTTGGCTGATGAAAGGTTTCTAGAGCATTGAGGGCTGGGAGGGGAACATTCAACCTCTCTCCCAGTGTAGGGTTGCTGATTCCCCGCTGCATGTCCTAATCATCCATCACTCTTTCCTTCTGAGTTCCATGGTTGTCACAGCTTTCTCTCTTGGAGCTGCTTGAACTTCCATTGTAGTGCTGGGTGACAAATGAAGTGTTTTGTAATCATATGGTCGGATGTTACCCAGCATGCATTGTAAAGGATCTTCTTTAGTCCTGTCTTTGTGTTCTGAGTTACTCCTGCAGTGGAGTTTCTGTGGTTTCTCATATTCTTGAGCAGGAAGTAACAGCAGAAGCGATTCAGCTTCGGAGGAGCTGTAGCAGCACCCAAGAGCAGCTCATATGTTGCAAACATTAACATTAGATCTACAAAAAATGTGTAAATGAGATACTGGCTTTGTCAGAGGGCCTAATTTTAGGCCATGAAGAATAGTAGTTCAGGAAGTAACTGACAGGCCTCAGAGGCCAAGCCTGTGCTGAAAAGTTAGGTCAACCCAGCTGGGTTGATCAGAGGTGTGGAAAATCCACACCTCTGAGCGACCGTTCAGCAGACCTAACCCCTGGTGTAGTAACCCCGCCGTGCTAGGTCAACAGAAAATGGTTTCTGTCGACCTAGCTATGTTTCGGGGAGGTGGATTGCCTACGGTGGTGGGAGAAGCCCCTCCCATCACCGTAGTGAGCGTCAAGACAAAGCGTTACAGCAGTGCAGCTCGAGCGCTGCACCTGTGCTGCTGTGGTGTGTTAGGGGTAAATGTAGCCATACGAATTCAGTTCTTCCTCACTGTTCAGACTACTTAATTGTTGAATGGTCATTGGGAGAAGCCTAGACTCTGTATGTTAAGATTGCTGAGTTCATGCTGCTTTGATTAATGGGTTTTTGCTTATCATAACTGTGTGGCTCTGTGCTGAACAGGCTTTCTTGTTCATCAGAGCTAGTATTTTGCAGCTAAGTGGACATTGGTAACAGATACTAACAGAAGAAATTGCAAGTCATCCATAGCATCTGACTTACTTTTTTTTCTAGCAAAGATCTTTTTGCTGAGCTATAACTTTGTCCCCAAACGTGTTGAGGGATCTCAACAGAGTATGGCTTTAGATATATTGCTGTCCATATCCATACTTTAAGTTTAAGATATGGGAAAGGTATCCCAACTATAAAGCTCAATTTTGCAATGTGTCTAGAATTCTAGGGATGCTGTATAGTTCTGATGGCCTGAGTGGAACTTTGTAGTATCCTATTCATGTACAGCTGGCACCTTGTACCTTACAGTGTACCTAAAATGTGCATCTATACACTCCTTGATGCGCAACCGAATACACCACAAGTGTCTGATTCAAAGCCTATTGAAGGGAGCCTTTACACTGACACACCCTGCTCCTGTAATCTGCACACCCTGTTGTGCTGTCGTGGTAGTGCTTTATCATTGTGTTCAGCTTATCTTCATTATCACCCGCTTATGATCCCAGCGCTGGGTTTTTTTAGAGCTCTCCCAGCACTCTGCCGTGACCACACAAGCCATGTTAAAGCGCTGCCAGCGTAGACTAGCCCTTGGTTTTTAAGGTTTCCCAGTTCATAATAGGCACTGTCTGTAGTGAATTAACTCCTATCTAGGCAAATTATCACGCTTCTTTGCTTCTGAATGCTATCCAAACCATTGCAATAATGCCTGCAACGTGCTACCTGATGCATGGTCTTGTGTGATTTACCCAAAGTATTTAATGTTTAGAAGAGCCTGTATTCATGAAGCTCGCAGCAAAAGTAGATTTCCTGAGCCTTTGGAGATCAGCGTATCTGAGATCCAAGATGCTGAATGTACTTTCGATAATCAGTTGCTACCCTAACATGTCCAATTCAAACCTTTTTATTTTGGGACTGGGGGACAGTGGTTGCTACATTCCCAACCCACACAGAGTGTCTGTTTGGCCATCTGAACTGAGGGTATTTTGTTATTTGTGGTCGCCTAAGTCAGGTCAGAAAGTTGGGTAGATGAGTGTTCTGGTGGGAGGATTCATGAACAGTGAAGAGATCTGCCTCATAAATTAAACTTGAGCCTTCATCTTTTCCATAACACAATTTTAAACCAGATTGGTCCTTTGAGTCTGTCTTCTCCTGATGTTTGCTTCTAAAATAAAATTTAATTCAATTTTAGCCTGTTGACAGTGGCTCTTTTCACTGTAGAAGTACTTAATCCTTTACAAACCCAGTATAGCTTGTTTCTTAATGAGCTGTTTTAGAGTAACAGCCGTGTTAGTCTGTATTCGCAAAAAGAAAAGGAGTACTTGTGGCACCTTAGAGACTAACCAATTTATTTGAACATGAGCTTTCGTGTAGCTCACGAAAGCTCATGCTCAAATAAATTGGTTAGTCTCTAAGGTGCCACAAGTACTCCTTTTCTTTTTTCTTAATGAGCTGTGTGCTATAGCAGTGACTGTCTGAATGGAAAGGTTGAGAAGCTATGTAGCAGGTAATAGACATCTCCGCAAGAACCTCTGAGTTCTCTTGAAAAAGCATCTGGCCTTGTTCCATCCTTTTGCCTTTGTGTTGGAGGCTTGGGTTACAATGGCTAATGTGTGGATGTTAAAATAAGCAGTGAGTATTTTTCTCATCCTGAGACCTGTGGCCTTGGCTGTCTTAATGCTGTATAGCAAAGAATTCTGTGCACTTGCAGTATTTTTATAATTTCAGTATTCATTAAAGGATACAAGAGAGCTAAGTGAACCAATCTTTCTTGTAAACCTGGTTTATCTAGGAGAAGTTGGGTCTGATGTTGCAAATGCATATGAGGAATAGGAGTAGAGGTTGGGCTGTTTCCACCCAGCCTCAGTGTAGGAACTGCTGTTCAGTGTTCTCTGTCAGCCTGGCGCAACCAGATGTGAATTAGGTTTTGCTTGTGTTTTTAGAGCAGAGCCAGCTAGAGATGGACACCAGCATTTCTAGTCTTGTGGGGCCAAGAAATAATTGCTTATTCAAAGGATTTAATGTAAGGGCGGCGCAGTAATGGAAAAGAAATAAAAAGGAAGGTAAGAGTTGCTTCCCTCTCCCAACAATCCTAGCTCAAACGTGCTTCTGAACCAGAGAGCACCTGTTTAATTAATTCGTTAAACTTCTAATGGGTTACGTTGTATAACGTGAGCCATTATACTGTTTATCTGCAATGTCTCAGTGAAGTTTCCTGTATTACAACGTTACCTCCCAAAACAATAGAAATTATAGTACAAGAGGCCTCTTTTTGATTCAGTTCTTCTCATTTGGATAATGAACAACTTTTGTTCATAAGGGATGTGGCACAATTAGGCCAGCTGTTAGGGTCATGTGCTGTCATCAACTGCTTGCTCCGTTCTCTTTGGTGAATTTAAATTGCTTCTTAGCCTCCTAGCGCACTGAATACTAGTGTCCAGCTTTTTTGTTTGCAGTGTTGTTGTAGACTTGATGGTCCCACGATATGAGATAGACAAGGCGGGTGAGCTATTACCTTTTATTGGACCAACTTTGGTTTGTGAAAGAGGCAAGCTTTTGAGCGGCATAGAGGGGTTTTATCTCACGCACAGTTTCTAGCGTGGCGGAGGAATGATAGTGGGTAGAGCTTTGCTAGTCTTTGTTTCTGCATATGAAAGCTGCAGTTTTTAGGGAAGATCCATGAACTGGTCAAAGGGGAAGTTTTGCCATTTAATGGGTATTCACATGTATGCCACAAGGAAATCACAGTCTTAGGTTTTTTTAGGTGTGGGTGGGGTGGGAAAGAGGTGAGATTCCAAAGTGGTGTGTTCTTGAAAAAGGTGGAAAATTTTTTCTTTGTCCATTCCCAGTGGTGCAAGTTCTCAGTTTGCTAGACGGCTATCTGTAGAGACTGTAGGGAGAGTGGATAAGAAGCTTATGTATTTCTGAATGCTGACTGAATTTTCTTTCTCTATAATAAACCTAACACATACACTATTCACTATTTCTCTGTAGTGCAAAAGAGCTTATTCTGTGGAATATACTTTATTTATAATCAAGACTCCACTTTCTTTATTTGCAGAACTGCAGTGTGTAAATCATTCTTCATTTTTCAGTGTCAATTAATTTTGCCTTCAGACACAGTAACACCACTTGGATTGCTACTAATACGTGTGTGTGTGTGCACGCACGCACACGCGCAAGTGTGTGCTGTTAGCTAATGGAAATGGAAATATTGTCTTGAAAAATAATTGGGTTATATCATTTTAAGAGCACAAGTGACCATCAATCTATATCAAGATGTATGTCACGTTGCTGTCAATAGGCAATTAAAATGATTGGGAGTCAGTCAGGTAATGGATACTGTGTGTATTGACAAGACCACATGCTATCAAAAACGAAGTGATTTGCTGGGGTTTGATTACTGTTGCCTTTTACAGTCAGCTGCAATAGGATTTAACAGAGGAGCTTTACATGACTGCTAAGAGAATGAAGCATGCTTTGTTCTATTGAAGCATTTTAAATGCGTGATGGTTCTGCTTATGAAAGACTTCAGTCCTGTCAGAAGCAAGCTACCATAAATGTCTACTAGTGGAAAAAATGCATTTTGCCAGCATGGCTCTCCCTTAGCAGTTGAGGGCACAAATGAATTTGTGTCTGCATAATAGAAGTTACAAAGTGAAGTGTGCAACTCTCTGCAGCGTGTAGCTGTTCCTGATGTCTGATACCAGTTTGTGCCACTTTCAATATGTATCGGAATGTGTTTTTTAATGGTATATCTGTCACTGGAGTCTCCTCTTCCCTGTAATTTATCCTCAGAGTTTGGGTATCTCCTGTCTTCAAAGGTCCTGTGTATATAAAGCCAGTAGTTCAGGCCAAAATGGAATAGCGTGATTCATTTCTAATAACATGTGAGCATATGCCTTGGGTTTGCTTTAATAAACTAAAACAAAACCTTGTTTACCATTTGCATTCATCTAGGTACTTATGGGCCCCATCACCTTAGTATTTGAGTGCCCTAATCATCCATCAAGAAATAGAGTGGTGTTGAATTATACAGGCTGTTGCTGCAGCTGTGTCTTCTTCTACCTGCCTCAGCTGCAGCTGCTGAAGAAACAAGGTGCCTTCATGACACGCCTCATTGTTATCACAGGCTTTTAACCAGCGAGGCTCTTGAGAGCTGTCTGCCCCTCTGAAAGACTAATTCCTTGTGTAAGAAATGATTACTTGTTTTTTTCATGCAAACTTTGTTCCTATACCTTCCCTGGCATAACTCTCACTTCGCTTGTGGAAACTTCTTTGTTCTAGTTAACTTGCTTAATTGTAATGCTCTAAATGCCTAGGTCCTAAGGATGGCATTAAAAGGTGGAGGAATGCATGTGTCACCGTTACTCCTCTGGTGCAGCAAAGGACTTGACTCCGTATGTGCCGCCTTCTTTGGCAGTCCCTCAATTCGAGGATGATGTCTGCCAAGGGAGTTCATTGATGACTTTTTAAGTGGCTGAAGAGCCCAATTCTTGCGCTTTTCCCACAGAAGTGACAGGTGTAATCTTGGAGGAGACATAGTTGTTGGCTGGAGTGTTGTGCCCTTTCTTTCCTCCTTTGTTGCTTCTCTGTCTTATGAGCACATCAGTTCTCCTCCAAGTGAGCTGTGGCTTGGTGTATGGTGTGGCGCCGCTGTGTTCTGTTCCATGCCACGTCCTCCCAGTTTGTTGGGTTGATGCCTCCCTTTTTAAGGTGTACTTTCAGTATGTCTTTGAAATGTTTCCCTTTCCTTCTGCAAGCTCTTCTTCCCTGACTCAACTGAGAGAAGAGAACTTGCTTCCAGAGGCAAGGGTCTGGCATATGTATACAGTGGCCAGCCCAGCGGAATTGGTATTTCATGATCTGCACTTCTGTACTGCTGATGTTGGCTGCAGAGAGAACACTGATGTTAGTGCATTGGTCTTCCCAGCTGATCCTGAGAATCCTCTGGAGGCAGCACTGCTGGAAACACTCCAGCCGCTTGAGTTGTTGTCTGTGTCGTATGTGTAAAGGTCTTGCCTTCAGCTGCTCCTGTTGCAAGGAACACTTGTACCATTGCTGCTTATATTGCACTTGCTGCATTTCTTTTAGATAGAATTGCATGGTAATTTCATGGAGAAGTTTTCAGCTCAAGTCCAGTCTGAGTAACTTTCTTCTGTGGTGTTCGGTGATGGGAGAAGTGAGAAAGAGGGAAGTCATGTAGAGTTTCTCCATTCATTCACTCGGAAGGACACATTTCTCCCCAGCATCTGGAGGCTATTTTTTTTCCAGCAAATTATATATTTTCTGAGAAGTCAACATGATGCCTCTTCCCCCCTTTTTTTTTTAAGCACCATTTTCAGTCAGCCATTACAGAGATGCCAGTGCAAGCCAGGCAAATGGCACCTTTTTAATGTTCAAGATTGACCAGGTAAACTTTTTCTCATGCATGCAGTCTAAATCAGACTAATAGCCGGGGCTTACTCCAAGAGCAGAATGTCTCCAGTGATAGAAGACTCCTCTACAGCTGTGCCATCATTTACTGTAGCTAACTTAACCCAACACGGTGGCAGATTTGTGGGAAGGTGGGGAAAAATTGAGTGCAGGCAAAAGCCTCTGATTTTTTCCAACAATGTTAATATCTTAAATAATTTAAACGTAAACAGGAAACTAGGGACTGGCCTCCCTTTTAAAAATCTGCTTCCATGTTTTAAAGGCCAGAGTTTCACCCCTTATTATGGAGCCCCAAAGTAATCAGCAGAGGCACTCACCTTGCCATGCACTGATTGTGATGTCTCCCTAAAGCAGGGGTGGGCAAACTATGGCCTGTGGGCCAGATCCGGCCTGTGGGATTGCCAGCTCCGTGTGCTGCCCTCACCTGCAGACACCGCTCCCCGTAGCTCCCATTGGCTGGGAATGGGGAACCGCGGCCAATGAGAGTTTTGGGGGAGGTACCTGCAGGCGAGGGCAGCATGGAGTCTTCTGCGCCGCCCCCCGCCCCGGGGCCGCAGGAGATGTGGTGCCAGCCGCTTCCGGGAGCAGCGCAAGGCTAGCGCAGGCAGGGAGCCTGCCTTATCCACGCTGCTGCCACCCCGGAGCTGCTCCAGGTAAGTGGTGTCAGGCTGGAGCCCGAACGCCTCCTGCACCCTCAACCCTCTTGCATCCTAACCCCTTGCCCTGAGCCCCTTCCTGCACACCACACCCTGTCCCGCACCCCAACACTTTGCCCCAGCCCTACATTCATGGCCCTGCATGCAATTTCCCCACCCAGATGTGGCACCTGGGCCAAAAAGTTTGCCCACCCCGCCCTAAAGTCTGGAGAAAGTATCTTATAGAAGTGATGACTATACAAACCACATCAATGGAAATTCAATCCCCATTAGTTTGTTCATGAGGTTAACAAAAACTCTGAACAAAATATACAAATTTAGGGAAATATCTATCTTTTAAAATTTTTTTGCATATTGCTAAACTCTGGAAATATTGTGAGGAGTGAATAAAGGGATTTTATACAGCATCAGCCTCAAGGTAATGCAATGGTTTTTCAACCTATCACTAGACAAATAAAGATCCCAATTTTGGAAGAATTCTTTAGGAAAAGTTTGTGTCAACTTGCATTTGTTTTGCTATGCTACTGGCTATCTAAAGGGAACTCCTGACTGTCTTATCGCTAACTTCTGCTTGAAAGGCAGTTCTCTCTGAACCCTCCACCCCACCTCCTCAAAATGCAGGAAGATTGTTTTGCAGTGGGGAAACAAATCTCTGTTTTAAAGCAATCTTTACAGGAGTAGTTTAGTTTGATTTCCTTTTACAGCGATTAATTATGGAGTGTAGTTCAAAAGCTTGTCTCTCTCACCAACACAAGTTGGTCCAATAAAAGATATTTCCTCACCCACCTTGTCTCTTTCGTATCCTGGGACAAAGACGGCAACAACTCTGCAAACAACAATGTAAAGTCCTCTGGGTCAACCAGACTACTAATCTGTAGGAGGACTCTGTTCTGGAAGCTCTGATGTCTGCATTTTAGAGCTTAAGTAGGGGGAAGTGACAATTCCTCCTTTCATCCCCCAGTTTTGCAAGATCTGCAGAAAAGTCGATGCACACACACAACTATTTTCACCTCTACCCTGATATAACGCGGTCCTTGGGAGACCAAAAAAAATCTCAAGGCATTATAGGTGAGACCGCATTCTATTGAAGTTGCTTTGGGCCCCCCGGTTCCTTGTTCCCTGACTGCCCCCTCCAGAGACCACTCAACCCCCCTGCTCCCTGTCCCCTGACTGCGTCGACCCCTATCCACACCCCCCGCCCCCTCACTGGCAGTGGCGGGAAGCGGAGCAACATGGTCCCAGCCCGCTCCACTCTGCCACCTCCCAGCCGCGGCACTCCGCTTCCTGCCACTGGTGAGTGTGGGGAGGTTGGGGAAAGGACACCCCCCCACCCCCCCGTACTCACCAGCGGCGGGAAGCAGAGTGCCATGGCTGGGAGCTGGCAGAGCAGAGCGGGCTGGGGCCGGGCTGCTCCGCTTCTCGCTGCCGGTGACTGTGGGGAGGTTAGGGAAAAGACGCCCTCCGCACTCACCGGCGGTGGGAAGTGGAGTGTTGCGGCCCCGGCCCCAGCCGTGTCACTGGGGGTGGGGAAAGGTCCTGCACTCATCTGCAGCGGGAAGTGGAGCACCGTGGCTGGGAGCTGGTGGAGTGGAACGGGCTAGGGCTGGGCTGCTCCACTTCCGCCACTGCGGGTGAGTGCAGGGGGGATCCTTTCCCCCAAATCCCCTCCCGCGAGCGACACGGCTGGGGCCGGGGCGAGGGAAGTGGAGTGGGCTGCTCCCGGCCCCCGCTAATCCCCCGGGCCACTCTGGGACTGCGGTGCCCCCAAAAGTGCCCCCCCCCCAGCTCCTGCCTCCCAAACCCTGGCGGGGGGGCCCTCTGCCCCTTATCCAACCCCTCTTCCCCGGCCCGGCCTGGCACCCTTAACACACCGCTCAGAGCAGCGTGTCGGAGCTTTACCGCGTTGTATGCGAACCCTCATTAGATTGGGTCACGTTATGTTGGGGTAGAGGTGTACCTCTAAGCCTTTTGACTTGTGTCCAGAGCTTGGACGGTTGCAAAACCAAGAGGTAAAAGTGTTCTGGATGTTGAATATATGAATGGAGTCAACAAGCATCACACTTGGAGTATGTCTTCAGCGTTAACTTGGGTGATTGGCATCTGAGAGTATGTCTTGAGAGTTAACTTGGGTGACTGGTGAGCAGCAGCCACACTGGCAAGCTCTGCCTGAGTTAGTGCAGCACCAGTGAGGACACGCTTTCTCCAGTGTGTTGCCAGGGTTTCTGGGAGTATATCCTATGGTCCTTTGTGCAGCAGTAAGTTGAGAAGCTCTGATTCTTTCTCTGTGAATTGTGGGAGAACTTGTCTGTCCTGGGCACATGGGAGGAATGGTTGAAAGGCATTGGAGGACTGTGAGCACTTGAATGATTTAGCCTTTGTCCTCATTGCAAATTGAGTGGGTTACCAGCCCAAGTGAAAGCCTCACTCAGGTTTTATCCTACAGCCGCAGACAAACCAACTAGCCTGAGCTGAACCATCACTCAGCTTGGGTGCGGGTTGTTTGTATGTGTGGATGAGGCTTTAGGACTACACCCGAGCGAGAGCCTGAGTTACTTCTGTAGTGAAGATGTACCCATGGCTCTTATGGCTCCTGTACCCAAACATGTAATTTAAAAACAAACAAACACTGGAACAGGCTTTTCCGTAAACAAGAAGAGCAATGATGGGTGTATGTGTAGCTCTGTTAAGGCATATTGGCAAATTAGTTACTTGGTCTAGAGGAACTCTATAAAGGCATTTGAATGAATGTGTTTTAATGTGTAAAATCTGTATTTATTCTTCACTGAAGTGCAGTTGCTACTTGTGAACTGAGCACATCTTAAGGGATTCCCCTCTCCTCCATGATTTGCTTGCAATATAATCATCAGCCAGGACATCGCTTGGCAGCAGTGGTAAGACCTGTGATGTGATGAAAATGCTTTCCCTTCATTTTTTTTTTTTTGCATTAAAGTGATGATGAAGTCATCATACGTACAGAATGTGAATTACTTAAGGCTTGGCAGATGTTCAGGCTTCATATGCTTGTGGATACAAGGAAAAGCCATTCTGTACGCTTGGGTTACAAGTATATATATTCTACAGCATCTTTATTGCAGTTTTAACATGGCTTATGTAGAAAAGTATAAAGAACAATAGATTCCTGATGTCTTCAGTTGCTTTGATGATAAAGGCTCTTCCAATTGCAGCCTATGATTTTAATTGATCTGTTTAAACCACAGTGGGTTCAACCCGTTGCTACAGTTTCAAGCTCACCAGAGTGAAAATCCCCTCTTGTGCTTTTCTCAAATTTGGAGACTCCAGGAACACATGAAAACCAAGGGCAGTGACCACAGACACAATCAAGGACAAAGTCTTATCTGTACTACAAGTTATATTAAAGCAATAAGTAAAGTTACAATTACCCGTGCACATATAAATCCTTCAAAAACCCATGCAGTGACTAATACTGTAGTCATACTCACATCCCCAAAGATATTCTAGAGTTTGATGGATCTCTCAACAGATAAACATTGATAGAAGGGTGGTTCCTGCTGGGGTTTTCCCACGGAATTTTCCCACTTTCACCTGACTAGGGAACCTCTCTTATATTTGTTCTGACCACACCTAACACCTTATGCATATGCATGAGAGTTTGAACCCTCTTTTCCTTATTTGTACTTCTGCACCCTATGAGTATTGGGGTGCCCCATTTTTCATAGGTTGTTACTTAGTTCCCCTTATTTTCATTAGCATCTATGCATAACATGTGCCCATGGTAACCCGTGGTTAAATTAGGATATCCTATGAGGTTACAGTCAGGTGTTTTGTGGTCTTGGACAGCACATGGCGATCTGTTTTTCTGGAACATTACCCATTGGCACAATCTTTCCAGTAATCTTGTAACCTTACTGGCATAGGGTTATTCCTAGGTCACCCACTCATGTCAAGTGTTCTAAATCTTATGGCCTGTTATGGTTAAGCTAAAATCTTACATGCCTCTGCCTATAGCCCTTGCATTACAGCCAGGCTTTACTTGCATACCTATTACACACTCATCGCTGTTAAATACATGTCAGTCTTCTACTTCTCTAATCCTACAATTTAAATCTATTTAGTATACATTGATTATATATGACATAGCATATGAGTTGACCATACCACTAAGTAACACAATGATAAATAGATGATAAAATGAACTAACTGGCTACACAATGGCACTTAAAGTTAATACTGTTTTAGACTCTCTGGCCCCCTTCTGCTCCTAGCTGTGTGTTCTAAGTACCTATCCAAAGTAAGGCAAAACACTTTCCTTTGTGGAATAAAAGGGAATTTACACTGATTACTTGCATTCAGTTTTTTTAAAAAGTAAAATATGTAATTTTGTGCATTCTGAAAGCATTTGATTTGAGGTCCATATCTTCCTGTTTGACCATAGTCTGGTAAGATCAGCTCATTGTCTATGAATTTATGATTTAGCTTTTAACATTTAACATATACTGGATATGTTGCCATGAATCTCATTCCCTTAGTCTCTGCTGTCTTTTGGAAGCCTCTTTGGGCAGCAACCTATCATAACAGCCATGCTGGGTCAGACCAAAGGACCATCTAGCCCAGTGTCCTGTCTTTAGACAGTGACCAATACCAGGGGGAATGAACAGAACAGGTAATCATCAAGTGATCTATCCCCTGTCTTCCACTAGCAGCTTCTGGCAAACACAGGCTAGGGACACCATCCCTTCCCATCCTGGCTAATAGCTGTTGATTGACCTATCCTCCCTTATTGTTGTACCAAACAAGGGTAGTAAAATCTGAAGAGACTTTTAAAAAAAACAACTTTTGAACGAGGATATCTGGGCAAAATTTACGCTCAAATCTAATCCTACTGAAACCTTCTTCAAGAAAGGTTTCAGAGTAGCAGCCGTATTAGTCTGTATCCACAAAAAGAAAAGGAGTAAAATTTGTTGGTCTCTAAGGTGCCACAAGTACTCCTTTTCTTCTTCAGAAAGAAACTCTCGTTTTGGCTCCCTCTGTGAAAAACCCAGCTTACTGTGTATTTAGGTTTGGAAAGGGAAACACCTATATAGATTGCTGCTGCTTAATGCCAAAACCATTGGGTGTTTTTTTTTTTTTTAAATCTCCCTTCTGCTCTGCCTCCCCCAAGGTGAAAAACTGACTCCCAGAAGCATTTCCTGCAATAGAAAATACAAGCAGGAAAATTCTCACCTGCCTAGGATCTGTTTTTCCCTTTACACAATAGAAGTGTAGCAGTCTGTCTGTGCCAGTACAACAAATGATTTGTTCATGAGAAGGGGGAATGCAAAGATCCCATTTTGGCAGTGCCCTTTCAGCTAATATTTGATACTCAAAGTAGAACAGAGCACCTATTCCTAATCCAAAAACTTCCAAGCTGTATTTAGCCCCTGGTTTCATACCATCTGAGCGGTGGATACCGAGGCTAAGTGCTGTGCATTGGAGTCGTACCAGGATTAAGCTTCTAGGTTTTTTTTCCCTTCAGCAATTTGATAATCCAGTCTCAGAGGAATTCCTTGGCATCTATTAAATAGGCAATTTTAGGTCTTCGGGCCACAAAGAACTACTTAAGCTAACTGAAAACTAGTAGGGTAGGTGAATGTGAGTGTATGCGCCATGACAAGGAATTGTTAGAGCAATACCTCACTATCAGCTTGCCATAGAGCTTGCAAATTTTCTGTCTATAAATCCGTTGGAAATGTAGTAGACCACAGTTGGAAGCGACCGTAACAAAACCAGCCCTGAAGGTCAGTCAAGGATTCAGTGCAGTTCAGGATGGAACTCGCACTTAGTTTCCTATTTATTTTGGCATGTAAGGAGTGAAGGAGGACCTGAGATTCTGCCATGACCTGCTAAAGCAGCACTCTTATGTGAGAGGAAGCCTCCACCTGAAGCTGTAACACCTTGTGCTGTGAATTGATTTCTTGCAAGCTATGCAGACACTTGCTGGGTCATTATTTACATGGGGGATTGCCAAGGAAAGTTTAGGTGTTGCTTGGCGAGTTGGATTTTTTGGATGAAATGAAAAATGTAGTCTCTGACCTCTTGTTAAGATCCTATGGCATATTTTTATAAGACTAGGGTGTTTAACTCTGTTCTCCTGGCTGATTTTAAACTTGGATAATATTGGTCCATGTGTCTCCTCTGGTATAAAAACATGGAGGGGGACAAAATCTAAAAGCCATCAGTTCTTGAAACATGTATATTGGTCTGCCTTCTCCCTGGTGCTGCTGGACCAGCAGAAATGTGGTGTTTCTGTCATGAAAACAAGTAGAGGCCAGAGAATTGTGCAGACAGAGGGTCATGGAAACCACGGGAAATTAAGGAACTGTAAAGCAAAAGTTTTTTGTAGAGTCCTGGCTGGACTTGTGGATCATCTTCCACACACTTCTTGGGTCTTCTGCTTTCCTTACCCTGCTTTGCCGCACTGTAAAGTCAAAACAGCGGGCTGTTGGGCTGCACTCTGCTTACACCAGTGGAATCCCAGCATGAAGAAGTGACTACTGTATGAAGGGGTATTAACTAATACTAGTTTTTCAAGTTTGCATAGAGCCCCTCCCTGGTTATGCTCACTGTTTCTGTTGCTTGGCTATCTAGATATGGTTTTGAAGGGACAGAGGTGGTTCTGTGCCTGGTATGGGGCAGAGATCATCTTTCAAAGCCACAGTTCCTTGTCTGTATGGCCCCTTGCCTCCCCTCTGTACCACTCAGTAGGGAGCAGGAACTCTTGCTTTCTAAAATGTCTTCTAATGGCTCAGCAAGACATAGCAGCATTCACTTCATATGGCAAGATATTAAGTTGCGTTGCTGTTCAGTTAACCAGCTGCTGCATTTCAGTGGTGGCTGGAGATATCCCTCACCTATCTCCTATTTGTAAAATGCATGGGTGACTGGTGCTGTAGTCATCCAAGATATTGTATTATAGAATAGGCCAAATCCTGAATCTTCCGCCCCCCCCCCCGCATATGTAATACTATACATACATACATAGCCTGTGAGAACACTTAAGTGAGTGTGGAATCAGTCTAACTTATTTCTTTGGGATACTTGGAGTATAAAAGGGGCTGTAAATAAACCCCTTCTCTTCTGTCCAGAGAAATGGGTAATGGAAGAACAAAGTAGCTTAATAGGCAAGAACTAGCATACGATCAGTCTTGAGACTCATAATCTTTTTTTTTTTTTTTTTAAAGCTTCTTTTCTGGATGTCCTGAAAGCCTTTTCTTAAGAGGGGTTTTCCTGTGGAATTCCTTGGCTCTTACATACCATATGCTGTGCAGCTTGCCTTATCGTCTTGCATGTTCTGTTTTTGGCCCCTGCCTTAGGCATCATATTAATTAATATGTGTCTGTGCAAAGAGGAATCGCTGAGGATTGAGCCACAAGCTGCACAGCCAAGTAGGAATCTCCTCCTCCCCTTGACAAACAGTCATTCATTCCTTGTTTTCCCACTGGCTTGGTACTAAGCAGAGAGAGCATCGATACATAGTGCCAGTCATGGCTACTTTTCTCTCATTCTGCATGTGTGGGAGGGAGTGGTGGAAACAGTTGGAAGGTGGTTCTTTTCAGTATGCAAATAGGCATTGGGGTGGAGAGTGCCAGGTACTGCAGTAATTGGAAGCTTTTGGTGTAAGGCCTACATCTTGGGGTATACGTGGCGAGAGCTGAGGCAAGGTTTGGAACTTTTGTCTATGTTCCACACTGGACCCTAAGAGGAAGATAAAATCAGCCAATGAAAATTTAAATAAGGGAATTGGATCAGTGGAGGCTGGATCAGACGACCTAAAGGTCTTTTCCGTCATGAATTTCTAGTACATGAATGACTGATCCTATGTTGGAACACTTTTAACTGCCTGAAAACTACACATTTAATGGCTTGTACTGGTTGAGGAGTCTGATGTGTTTGCTTTTTCTGAGAGGATTTGGTTTGTGCTTTCCAAAAGCTCTGGGAATGAGCAAGGGCCCCTTATTCTCACAGCATCAGTTTTAGTCTGAATGAATAGCTCAACATTTCTTATATTGTTTTCGTTATAAACTTCTTCTTTTGAATACAGAATTTTTTTTAAAAATCCCAAACTGCAGCTGTTTCCTGGAATCCTCAGAATCAGGTTGTAGAAGTGAAAAAATAAATTCATTTTTATAGATTTCATAGCATTGAGGACTGGAAGCAAACAAGAAGGATTTGCCTTCGAGGTATTGTATTTGGTTAAACTGGGAGCCTCGGTGAGGCAAGATTGTCATTTTTGGCCATATTTTAATTAGAATTCTGCTAAGCATTCAGAGTTTGAAATATGATTTCTTATAAATCAGGGAGTTGACTTGTTTGTTGAAAGCTAATTGAACTTTCCTCGAGTGTGATGAAGTCCACTATTCAGAGTTAATGAATATCATGGTATATGCCTAGCTTATCGTTTTCATCTCCCGGTGTCAGAAATAACAGGCTGGTGTTAGACTTTTTTATGGGTTTGAGCACCAAGCTTGGAATATGCTGGCATTTAGAAGGCTTTTCTTAAACCCCTTATCTACTTCACAAGCATGAAAATTGGGCTTCATATAAGCACTATTGGAATGATAAATTTTTATCCATGTAGTTGCTTGATGGAGACGATGTGGCAGGGATGACAGTGTTCAATCTAATTCCCAGCTTCAAAAACAAGATATTTGGAGTATTGTCTTGGCTAATCAGATGGAGGAAGTTACAGCCTGTTTTCAGATGCCATGAGGAATCAATGACTTTACTCACTCCAGTAGCAGTGATTGGTCTGAATGCCCTGTATCTACTATATTTTTGTCATTCTGAAATGGAGTTTCCTAAACAGAACTCTAATCAAGGGTGTTACTTATGTGCCAAACAAGCACACTGTTCTGCTTTGTGAAGAAGTAGGGCCACTTCCTAATTTAAAATCAAAATGCGTACTACTCTTAGAAAACAATTATGAATTTCCAAATTGAACAAAAATCTGTTTTCTTAAGTTAAATATCCTTTATGCACAGGAAGTTGGCTTTGCTAGGATTTTTTCTCCTGTTTTTTGAGAGAATCTAGTGCTGGTGAAAAGTATTGGATTATATCTGTTGCCAGATTTCATGTTCTTTATCCTTGAATGGGTATGGCCTGTGAGACAGCATAGCTGACTTTCCCCCTGCTGTCTTTTCCAACGTGCATTCACGCTGACTCAAATGACACCTCTTAGGGGAAGAGATTTGTCTCCATACTTGAAGTCTGCTGAAACCATAAAGAAAGGTGTGGATTTTGGTTATGGATTGTCACAGGGACTTCTGTCTGCTAGGAAAAGATGAAAGCCACCAACTCAACACACGCAAGCCACTTAAACATTTGATAAGAAGTGAGACCTTGCACTGGGTTAGAACTGGTGACCTACTGCACTGTAGACATAAAAGGCAGTCTCCTGCAGAGTCTTATTTCCAATCATGTGAACCATCCACTCCCAATTGCCTCTTGTATATTTGTCCTGTGCAATACAATGAAAATCAGATACACGCTAATAAATTACACGCAACCATAGCTACTGCAAACAAACAGTTTGTGTTTGAATTAGTGGTAATGAAACAGACCTGCTACTTGGCACCAGGCCAAACCCTTTCCTTCACTGTAGCCAGGAAGAGGCGGTAGTGAACTGCAGAGTATTGTCCATGGTCATTGGCAGAGGATCTGGAATTGTTCTGGAACTCTAATATTTCATTCTTGTGCATAATGTGCCAAAATACGTAACTGGGATGATGCATATGCTTAAATGTTTCTATTGCATAGTGCCATAGGGAATAGAGGGCCAGAAATACAGCTTTTATCGGAGGAAGGGAATTCTGCTCACCCCCCCCACCCCCGCACCCACAAATTAGTCCTGAATATCTCTTAGAGAATACTCTTACTTAGCACATGCTGCTGAGGATTAGCAGTGCTGTATAGTGTTGCTATATATAGCTTGTCTCTCAAAATAAATAAATAAATCCCTACTTGTGGAGCTTTTTAGCCTTTGTTAGAAAGTCTTTCCCCAAATTATTGCCTGCATATGTGCTCTTTGAGAGATTATTGCAAAGTTCTCTGCTATATATATATAAAGTCCATATGTGAAAAATTGGTGGTGCTTCTCCTAGTCAAACCAGATTGAAAGTGGTCTTCTAAATATTAAATGGTAACAGGGGAAAAAGATTTTGATTAAACCCCTAGAGGCTGAACACATGTTGAATGAATTAAGAATTTTTTCCCTTTCATGGCTTAATGAAGGCTCCATTAAAGAAACCACATAAGAGGGAAGCATTACACAAAGTACCTCTTCTGAGCTCATGCATTTAAAACTGCAAACTCAAGTACTTTTTCATCAAAATGAAAAACCCTTGCCTGAGACATTATCTCTGTCAGATTTTGTGGAAGGTTGGCGGTATTCATGTGTCGGATTTGGGTTGATTTTTGTAACCTTCTCTTTAAATGCCCATACATGAGAGGCCACTTAAAATTCCAAAAGTCTCTTTGAAATGCGCAGACCAGTCACTCATGAAACATCTCTAATGAACAGTATTGTTCAGTCTTCATGCAGATTGAAATGTTATTTTAGGGAATATAACCCCAGCATTAGCTGCCACACAAGTCTAGTAATGTTAACAGGCATCTAGGCTCCTGGAGCTTAGTTAACTGCTCTACCCAGCATTTATGCTTTCGTGCCTGGAGTCTGGCTTCCCTTATCCAATGTGGTGAGAAATATTGTTTTAGTGGTTAGGGTTCTAGCCTGGGACACAGGAGAAGTGAGTTTGATATGCTGCTCTGAATAGGATTTCTGTGTGGCCTCTGGCATGGCCCTTAGGGTATGTCTACACAGCAATTAAAAACCCAGGGGTGGCTCATGCCAGCTGCCTCAGGCTTGTGGGGCTGTTTAATTGTGGTGTAGATGTTTTAGGGTTGAGCTGGAGCCCTGGCTCTAGGACCCTGTGAGGTGCTTATCCTGAGCACAGAGGTCTATAGGACAATTGAACAGCCCCTTAGCCTGAACCCCACAAGCCTGAGTCAACTGGCAGGGGCCAGCCCTGGGTTTTTAATTGCAGCGTGGATGTACCCTTAGAGTCTCTGTGCCTCAGCTCTGTGCAAATGAGGGTAATAACCCTCTGAGGTAAGGAAGTCCTATTGTGAAGATAAATACATTCATGGGTGACAGGTGAGCTGCCAGCTCGGGAAGGCAAGCCTCTGGCCGGGCCCACCCCTTCTGCCCGAGGCCTTGCCCCTCCAGTCCCCCTTCACCCACTGGAGCCCAGAGGCTCCCTCCCTCCCCCACAGCCGGCAGCCCCCTCTCCCCCAGCCACGTGCCACCCGAGCACCTCCAGCCCCGGAGCGCGAGGCAGGCAGGCAGCGTGGACCCCCAAGTCCTAGAGCACTGGGCAGGTGGTGCAGACCCCCCCCCAGCATCAGGCTGGTGGGCGGTGCAGGCACCAGCTCCAGGTGCCCAGAGTCCCTGGCAACAGGCCAGCCCCCACTAGTTCCAGCCCAGGGCCTCCACCATTGGGGAAGAAGAGGAGGTCTGGGGAAACTTAAGCCTCCCTGTTCTGTGATACCCGCCACCCATGAATACATTAAAGATTGTGAGGCACTCCAAAGCTTTCCAGATTAAAGAGAACTCTAGCCACAGAAGTCTCCAGGATGTGAAACCTGCTGTCTTTTTGACTATTCTGCTGGGTGTCCAGGGTTATTGTAAGTAACCCTGGAAGTATTTTGGATCTCTTTAAATGTTTACGTGGGAATAGTCTCTAAACTTAAGGCTAGTTTAAAGGCTAAGTGTGGTTTGCAAGTCGTTGGATGGCAAGGATACAAGCAGGTTAGTTACAGAGAAAGGGATCCCACCTTGTTAGGTGGTGGTCATCCTAGAAGTGACTTGAGCTTTAAAAGTGTAGAGACTTGGCAGGGCAGAGAATTGTGTTGTGAAAGAGAACCCTGCTTCCCCAGTAGAAATGATCTGTTTAGGATTGTTTTATGTTTGACGTTAGTTGCATGTGGTATATGAAGGCTTGTAAGTGTCCCCTGACTTCTGTAGAGGAAGCTCCTGTTGGTCACTTGCTATTGTTCATGAATGGTGACTTCAGAGGACCTACTTAAAGGCTTGTTCTTCCAATACTTATGTACAGCACCAACACTGAAACACTTACTTATATCCTTTATAAATCCTCTGCGTGTCCAGAGACTTTATGGGGACATTCAGCTGAAATAGTAGAGCAACCATGGTTAGCAACCAAATACACCTGTTGAGAACATACTCTTGCTAAGGGTTTTTCTAAACATACAAGTTGTACGACTGGTATTACTAAAGTGATATGCTGGTATTTGTTAAAGCAGTACAGTAATACCAGTATAGCAGGGATAGTCACTAGGCGGTCCGTGGGCCAAATCCAGACCACCAGACACTTACTTTCGAACGGATCGCAAAATCTTTTATTTACTCATTATCGTTGTTGTTGGTTTTCTCTGGAGTCTGGACCTTGGTTGGACCTTGACAAAAAAACAGTTGATTACCCCTGCTGTATAGTTTATTCCTATATTGCAAGAGAAATAACTTACACTGGTACGAGACACTTTTGTACTGGTATAATTGTGCCCACGCTAGGGGGTTGCGTCAGTATAAATATATATTGGTTTAAAAAAAAAAATCACATCCTGAACTGACAGCTATTCGGATACAAAAACAGTGCCTATATCAGGCCTCAGAAATAAGACTTATGGTGTTGCTAATTACAAGGTTTGATCTTTCCCACAATAGAGGGAAACTAGTCCATGTGTGAGAACTAAATGGGTATATAGTAGAGGAAATGGACAGCAGAAAAATATGTGGGAGGCTGAGTCAGTGTGCAGTTAGGCTAGGAGGGACAGTGTAGTGGGATATTGAAGATGTCGATTCAGTTCCTGGCTCAGTCTCAGCCTGCGTGATGTTGAGCAAGTCACTTAATTTCTCTGTGCCTCTGTTCCCGTCTGTATAATGGAGTTAACACTTCCCTGTCTCTCAGAGGTGTTGTGAGGATAATATCCAATAGTGATTTTGAGGTGATTAGAAGCTATGGTGGTGGTCTTGTGGATACCTGGGTAGATGAACAGAAGTACTGTAGTATGCAAAATTCAGAGCAAATTGAGAGCTGTGCATCCTTATTTAAGGGTCTCCATGCAGGTTTTTTATTAAGCATATCTAGAGCTACCCACAGGTGATAAGGCTGCAAAAAAGCATAAATGCTAAGAACAAAATCAGAATTGCATGGTTACAATGGTTGTGAACTACGGTATAAGTAGTGTTTACTTCCCTTGATCTTTCATCTTGTTCTAGGGAGCAGCAGGAGTTTGAGGGGGAACCAGCACATTCTCAATGCTCCCATGAAATCCCTCTTCACTGATTTGTAATAACGGTTTTTGGTAACATTTATTTTCCGGTTTAAAACCAACTTTAGAATGTTGTCATCACTGACTTTTGGTGGTGGTTTGTAGTGGTTGCCTTGGATAAACTTTATAATAATGAATTTAATGTTAGCTGTGGTGGAACTGTGTACTACCCATCACAGTATTTCTGTATATCAGCATATTTGCTTCCGTCCTCCTTTTCCTGGCTCCAACATAGACTTCAGATTGATTCTTTGCCCCACTCAGTCTATGAACTGTGAAGAACTCAAAAACTAGAACTGATGGTGGAAGAAACAGGAGATCTGATGGGGTTGTGTGAACATCAGCGATCATAGGGTACTCTTTTTGTAAGAATTAGGGGATTTGCTTTTGTGTTCTTGGCCAAAATATTTCCTTTCCCCACTGTTGTTGAAGGGTGCTGTATGTGGTTAGCTGCTGGTCTCCACCTTACAAGTGACGTCTTTTCAGTGGTTGTGTATGTAACTGTAATATGTTTTGTGACCTTTCATGCTCAGATGACCTATACATTAGATGTTTTTATTACTGCATGATACTGTTGATATATCAAATATATTGTATGATGAATGTATCAAGACTCTATCTGTGAGTAAAATGTTAGACTTCTAAAACTAATATGAAAAGGAGTACCTGTGGCACCTTAGAGACTAACAAATTTATTTGAGCATAAGCTTTTGTGAGCTACAGCTCACTTCATCGGATGCATTCAGTGGAAAATACAGTGGGGAGATTTATATACATAGAGAACATGAAACAATGGGTGTTACCATACACACTGTAATGAGAGTGATCACTTAAGCCAACATTTTTATGGCTGATTTAGAACAACGCTTCCTCAGCTCTCGTCCCCTAAAGCCCCTACTCTACTTGCGCTATATTGATGACATCTTCATCATCTGGACCCATGGAAAAGAAGCCCTTGAGGAATTCCACCATGATTTCAACAACTTCCATCCCACCATCAACCTCAGCCTGGTCCAGTCCACACAAGAGATCCGCTTCCTGGACACTACAGTGCTAATAAACAATGGTCACATAAACACCACCCTATACCGGAAACCTACTGACCGCTATTCCTACCTGCATGCCTCCAGCTTTCACCCTGACCACACCACACGATCCATCGTCTACAGCCAAGCTCTGCGATACAACCGCATTTGCTCCAACCCCTCAGACAGAGACAAACACCTACAAGATCTCTGTCAAGATTTCTTACAACTACAATACCCACCTGTGGAAGTAAAGAAACAGATTGATAGAGCCAGAAGAGTTCCCAGAAGTTACCTACTACAGGACAGGCCTAACAAAGAAAATAACAGAACGCCACTAGCCGTCACCTTCAGCCCCCAACTAAAACCCCTCCAACGCATTATTAAGGATCTACAACCTATCCTAAAGGAGGACCCAACACTCTCACAAATCTTGGGAGACAGGCCAGTCCTTGCTTACAGACAGCCCCCCAACCTGAAGCAAATACTCACCAACAACCACATACCGCACAACAGAACCACTAACCCAGGAACTTATCCTTGCAACAAAGCCCGTTGCCAACTGTGCCCACATATCTATTCAGGGGACACCATCACAGGGCCTAATAACATCAGCCACACTATCAGAGGCTCGTTCACCTGCACATCCACCAATGTGATATATGCCATCATGTGCCAGCAATGCCCCTCTGCCATATACATTGGTCAGACTGGACAGTCTCTACGTACAAGAATAAATGGACACAAATCAGATGTCAAGAATTATAACATTCATAAACCAGTCGGAGAACACTTCAATCTCTCTGGTCACGCAATCACAGACATGAAGGTCGCTATCTTAAAACAAAAAAACTTGAAAGCCAGACTCCAGCGAGAAACTGCTGAATTGGAATTCATTTGCAAATTGGATACTATTAATTTAGGCTTAAATAGAGACTGGGAGTGGCTAAGTCATTATGCAAGGTAGCCTATTTCCCCTTGTTTTTTCCTCCCCCCCCTCCCCCCAGATGTTCTGGTTTAACTTGGATTTAAACTTGGAGAGTGGTCAGTTTGGATGAGCTATTACCAGCAGGAGAGTGAGTTTGTGTGTATATGGGGGTGGGGGGGTGAGAAAACCTGGATTTGTGCTGGAAATGGCCCACCTTGATTATCATGCACATTGTAGGGAGAGTGGTCACTTTGGATGAGCTATTACCAGCAGGATAGTGAGTTTGTGTGTGTGGTTTTTGGGAGGGGGGTGAGGGGGTGAGAGAACCTGGATTTGTGCAGGAAATGGCCCAACTTGATTATCATGCACATTGTGTAGAGAGTTGTCACTTTGGATGGGCTATCACCAGCAGGAGAGTAAATTTGTGTGGCGGGGGTGGAGGGTGAGAGAACCTGTATTTGTGCTGGAAATGGCCCAATTTGATGATCACTTTAGATAAGCTATTACCAGCAGGACAGTGGGGTGGGAGGAGGTATTGTTTCATATTCTCTGTGTGTATATAAAGTCTGCTGCAGTTTCCACGGTATGCATCCGATGAAGTGAGCTGTAGCTCACGAAAGCTCATGTTCAAATAAATTGGTTAGTCTCTAAGGTGCCACAAGTACTCCTTTTCTTTTTGCGAATACAGACTAACAGGGCTGTTACTCTGAAACCTGTCACTTAAGGTGAGCTATTACCAGCAGGAGAGCAGCGGGGTGGGGGAGGGGACCTTTTGTAGCTTGATAATCAAGGTGGGCCATTTCCAGCAGTTGACAAGAACGTCTGAGGAACAGTGGGGGGTGGGAAGAGAATAAACATGGGGAAATAGTTTTACTTTATGTAATGACCCATCCACTCCCAGTCTCTATTCAAGCCTGAGTTAATTGTATCCAGTTTGCAAATTAATTCCAATTCAGCAGTCTCTCATTGGAGTCTGTTTTTGAACTTTTTTTGTTCAAAGAATTGCAACTTTTAGGTCTGTAATCGAGTGACCAAAGAGATTGAAGTGTTCTCCAACTGGTTTTTAAACGTTATAATTCTTGACATCTGATTTGTGTCCATTTATTCTTTTACGTAGAGACTGTCCAGTTTGGCCAATGTACATGGCAGAAGGGCATTGCTGGCACATATCACATTGATAGATGTGCAGGTGAATGAGCCTCTGATAGTGTGGCTGATGTGATTAGGCTCTATGATGGTGTCCTCTGAATAGATATGTGAACACAGTTGGCAACAGGCTTTGTTGCAAGGATAGGTTCCTGGGTTAGTGGTTCTGTTGTGTGGTGTGTGGTTGCTGGGGAGTATTTGCTTCAGGTTGGGGGGCTGTCTGTAAGCAAGGACTGGCCTGTCTCCCAAGATCTGTGAGAGTGATGGGTCGTCCTTCAGGATAGGTTGTAGATCCTTGATGATGCGTTGGAGAGGTTTTAGTTGGGGGCTGAAGGCGATGGCTAGTGGCGTTCTGTTTTCTTCGTTGAGCCTGTCCTGTAGTAGGTGACTTCTGGGAACTCTTCTGGCTCTGTCAATCTGTTTCTTCACTTCAGCAGGTGGGTATTGTAGTTGTAAGAATGCTTGATAGAGATCTTGTAGGTGTTTGTCTCTGTCTGAGGGGTTGGAGCAAAGGCAGTTGTATCGTAGAGCTAGGCTGTAGACAATGCATCGTGTGGTGTGGTCTGGATGAAAGCTGGAGGCATGTAGGTAGGAATAGCCATCAGTAGGTTTCCGGTATAGGGTGGTGTTTATGTGACCATCGCTTATTAGCACCGTAGTGTCCAGGAAGTGGATCTCTTGTGTGGACTGGTCCAGGCTGAGGTTGATGGTGGGATTGAAATTGTTGGAATCATGGTGAAATTCCTCAAGGGCTTCTTTTCTATGGGTTCACATTTGGGGACAATGTATACCTTCAAATCAGCGGCACTGCTATGGGTACTTGCATGGACCCACAGTATGCCAACATTTTTATGGCTGACTTAGAACAACGCTTCCTCAGCTCTCGTCCCCTAATGCCCCTACTCTGCTTGCGCTACATTGATGACATCTTCATCTTCTGGACCCATGGAAAAGCAGCATACTACATGGTTTCTTTAAATTTGAGATGAGAAACAATAAAATCAGGCAGTCACCCATGCAGCATATTGTGATTAAGAATCTCTCTCCTATCAGCATGAATAGTGCCAATAAAACAGTAGTTTTATTGTATGGGCAATGCATACATACAACAGTATGGGCAATGCATACATCTTCATAAGAAACCCAATCATATCCAATTCACATAAGATGAACATGTTCCAAAAATAATGGTGGCTAAAACAGATTTAAGACAATAACAATCAGTTCCCATAATTAGTTTCTTGACTTATTCACCCAACTGTTCGGTTTTAGTATAACCACCCCAAGCATACTTGATGTAAGGTCTATAGCAGACATTCAAATCTACACAGTGTCTGTGTCATGCTTCGTCATATAGCTTTAGATTGATTACTCTATGTACACCAGACATGGAAGAGTAGTGTGAGGCTGCTCATTTTATATACAGGTCCCTTATGATAATGCAGTTAGAACCCTCCTGGGGACCCCATCCTCTTTGGTGGACAAAGGAAAGAATTGCTAGTCCTGTTTTTAGTTTGAGATTCGTGTCCCCAAGCTGCTCCTTGGCTCAGGCTAAAGAAATGACCATGAGTATATATTAGTCCTATATGAGTCAGGAGTGCACATTTGATAAGATATGTAATGTTACAATCAACGTAAATTTAGAGAGTTGTATTTCCCAAGAGACCGAACTGCTTGCATTCCCCAGAACTGAAGAGAAAAGCCTACTGGTGTTAACAAATGAAAAAGGGCAGTCTGCCAGCCAAATTAATGTACAATTAAGAGCCTAGCTCCAGGGTGAAGTTTTATTGTTAAGAACTCATATATATTATTTTTTTTAACAAAAACAAAACTAACAAAGGAAGCATCTGCTATACAGATCATCTGCTATACATTCGGGAGGAAAAACCAAACCAATCCAAGGGCTGAAAATGTTAGCCCCCTGCTTTTATACTAGAGCCCCGCCCCTTTTTTGTCAATTCTGTAGTGTTACCTGAACAACAGTCAGGGGTGGGAGATGGAGAAGATCCCACCTGGAGCCTCAGCGTCCCCTTTTACTATAATCCCAGGCACAAATCAGGCTGGGTCACTGAATGACAGAGGGATTGATCAGTCATGTTTAGGACTTTTCCCCCCAACTGCAAGCACTCAGTGGCCTCGCATCTAGGCTATAGCAGGGAACGTAACTTCACCCAGGGAAAAGCGGATACATAAAGGGCTGGTGGGAGGGAGATGTTGAATGGGGCACATGCTGACTGAAATGAAGGCTAATAATAGAAACATTATGTCTTTGTCAGCCTTGTGCTGGATTAATTAAAACACACCTAAGCTTCCTCCAGTGCTGCACAATTTAAACTTCAGGAGCTGGTAACCCCGATGCAATTTAAGTGAAATAATTGGAATTACAACAGAGATGAAATTGGCCCCGATATTTGACTCAGTTCCATGATGTGAGTCGATAACGGAGGCAAAACAGAACATCGTACGTGGCACTACAGATTGGAAGAGGGCTTATAATGGTGTTACTGCTGTGACCGTTATTCAGTCATGGTACAGTAGGTGAGCTAGTGTCTGCTTTGAGCTATTAAGTTCGGTAGTCGGTTCAACAAACACTGTGGTGCTGATTATTATTGCTCATTATTAAACCGTTCCCACTGGTTACTGATCATGCTCTGCTAGAAAGTCTGGCTGAGTATACCAATATGCACCTGCATCATACACAGCTCAGGGTGCTATAGAATATGGTAAATAGGTTGGGTGAGAAACCGCCATATGGACCTCTGAGTTGGGTACTTCTTGCTGCAGCAGTGTAGATGGGTTTGATGTCAAATTGCTCAAGCCCTTAACTCCTCTAGCCAATCATTAGCTATGAGGAAAGGCCCTGTGCTGGAGGTCACTTTTGTTTTAATACATGTGTCCCATAATTCTGAATACCTCTCTGTGGTATATGGTGAAATAGAGCGAGGCAGGCCATTTGTTCCAGTTGCTTTCTTTATTGATAGAAGTCACTTTGGAAAAGGGGAAGAGACGGATAGCTCAGTGGTTTGAGCATTGGCCTGCTAAACCCAGGGTTGTGAGTTCAATCCTTGAGGGGGCCATTTAGGGATCTGGGGCAAAAATTGGGGATTGGTCCTGCTTTGAGCAGGGGGTTGGACTAGATGACCTCCTGAGGTCCCTTCCAACCCTGATATTCTGTGATTCTGTGAAATGAAGGGAAACACTGACATTAAATGTATGCCAAAAGACTGGGTGCCAAATGTAGAGGAGTAGGTTTGATCTGCCAATGTGGTACATTGCCAGCACATGCAGTCTAGTGCAGAGTGGAGAGGACAGACTGCTTGTATTGACTCTGCTGTCAGTTCTCATTTTCAGACAGCTCAGAGACCATGAATAAACAGACCCCATCAACAGGATGTCCTGGTTTTAACAGTTTCAGAGGGGGGATTTGTCTGCCCTGTAGCACAACACATTTTGCATGGGCCTTTGCAGTAGGGCTGAGAAGTTACTGTTGTTCAAGGGCTTTTCATTGATTTGGAGGGGCTTCCCCCCTTCTGTGCCCTGGCACTGAACCTTAGTGCCAAAATGCAATGCAGTTCTTTCTATCTAAAACTGTTTGTGTGAGTGTGTGTGTGTGACACATACAAACAAGGATGATCACCGCTTTTAGTCACTACCAACATGGGTCCCATTTAACCAGTGACTCAGAGGTGAAAGACTCGATATCCTGGTATCCATCTGCTTACCATCCAGCCCCCAAAGTAAAGTAGCTCTGTCCCACCTGTCTCCCTTGGAGCACTATTTCTTCCTAAGATGTAACCATCTAGGCTGTTTTCCTCCCAAGAACTAGCAATTTCTTGCTGATGCACTTTGAGCTGTGTGTGGCTGGGAGCTTGTATAACTTGGTATTCTCTTTGGGAGGTTTAACCCTCATGTCCTGAGGCACTGAAATGAGTAATGTCATGTCTGAAGGTCTGTCTGCTTTTACAGTCTGTGTGGCTACTGAGGTCATTAACAAGAGAGCTGCATACTGTATACATAGTTAAATGGGAAGGCTTGGCCAGGTTACCTAATTGTATGTTTTTCTGCAGCCGTCCTCCACAGTGTGAGTCAGAAGGCTGACAAGGCAACTGCTGCCTCACAAAGGATCAGAAGACAGATCTGATTGTGTACGCTATGGGCTGTCTCCCCAGCTGGAGGTAGACAGAAGCCTTTAACATAGAATGAAGTTTAAACAAGAAGGCTTCCTTATTCCGTTAACTCCAAATGGCTTCAAATGTGTATTGTTTGGGGGATGTTAACTTTTTTTTACATAAAAGGAACTAACTCCATTTGATCTCTGAACTGTTTATCAGTTTAATTACCTCTCCTTCCGAGGTCATTAGAGTAGTGTGGGGTGTCATGTGGTGTGGTGCATAAGAGCCAATAACCAGGCACCCACGCCTCTCTGAATATAAGCACCATCTGGCTAAATTCATCTTTGAATTGAAGCTGGTCAATAGGCTCTGCCCTTCAGCTTCCCTTTGGGAGATACTAAATAGACGCTTTTGAAGAATGTAAGGATAACCTCTTGTGATGGACGAAAAGTGCATTCAAAAACATGTTAAAATGGCTTGGTTGGCTAGTTCACTGCTATTGCAGCTGCTTTCTGTTACTTGTCTTCAAAGATTCCCTCAGACTTCTGCTCTAAGTCACTAGGAGCAGTAGTTTGAGAAGGCTTGGCAGAATTTTTATTTTTTTTTATAATTTTAGCAAATATTTTTAAGCATTTTTCTATTTTTATCTATTTAATTTTTCACAGTTGCAGGAAACTATGGGGAGAGGGATCAGAGAATTATTTGACAGTAGTCATTAAGATTCAAAAAGTTAAAGCTTTATAGGCTGTCTTGTTTTAGCAGAGCTGTAAATATGTGCTTTGTGCAGCATTAATTATAGCTTGTTTTATATACATGAAGGTGGGACTCTAAGGTCTCAAGCAGCATTTGCTTACTTTGCCTGTCTGTAAATTTTAGTTATCACTGGAAATATTTTTTGTGGGTTTGTGTGTAGTGAAATGGATGTTTTCTGATTGATAAAAATCTAATCCTTCCATGCCTACTTATGAGCAGAGTTAGTGCTCTGGAGGCCTGGGGAGTGATTGCAAGGGTCGTACTACTGCACTGGAACCTGTCTGATGCTTGAAGGCAAGACTCTGTGTTGGAGGCTGCTGTCCAAGTATGATGATGGAGGAGTGAGGGGGGAAAAGAAAAGTAGAAGCAAAGTTTTCACTTTGAGGCAAGGTCCTGTTAGTGAAAACAGGACAATGCCCGCATTTAGGAAAGTTCTATGACAAGTCTTCTTCCACTATTGGAGAGAAGAAAAAGTACTGACCTCCCCCCCGAGTGCACTGCTGGTGAAGGCAGTGTAAGGGATATTTATTTACATTTGCAGAGAAGTGTTACCAGTGAGAATTTCAGTAGATGACATAGGCAGTCTCCTCTGGCTCATCCCTGTGATTTACAAAAACACTAGTCAGCAGGTAATGTCAAGCAGCTGAATCTCATTTGCGCTCTCCTCTTTTGGCGTACACATGGAGGCTTTTAAAATCTTCCTTCTTTTTTCTCTCTGCCAGCATTATATATTCATTTTCATTAATCGTAGTTAACTCAAGTGATTAATTCAAACAAATTAATCGCTATTAAAAAAATTAATCGTAGTTTTAGTCACACTGTTAAACAATAGAATACCAATTGAAATGTATTAAATATTTTTGGATGTTTTTCTACATTTTCAAATATATTTATTTCTGTTACAACACAGAATACAAAGTGTACAGTGCTTTCTTTATATAATTATTATTGATTACAGATATTTGCACTGTAAAAATTGTAAAAGAAATGGTATTTTTCAGTTCACCTCACATGAGTACTGTAGTGCAATCTCTTTATCGTGAAAGTGCAATTTACAAATGTAGATTTTTTGTTTACAGAACTGGATTAAAAAACAAAACAATGTAAAACTTGAGAGCCTACAAGTCCACTCAGTCCTACTTCTTGTTTAGACAATTGCTAAGAGAAATAAGTTTGTTTACATTTACAGGTGATAATGCTATCTGCTTCTTATTTACAATGTCCCTGAAAGTGAGAACAGGCATTTGCATGGCACTTTTGTAGCTGGCATTGCAAGGTATTTACATGCCAGATATGCTAAACATTGTAAACAACCTCTGTTGTAATCGGCTATTATGTAGAAGTAAAATAATCTTAGCTATATCATTATACCTAAGAGGCTTAAACTATATTCACGATACCAGCAAGGTATAATTAAGAGCTTATAAGCATCAGTCTGAGGCATTGTGCAAGTTTGTTGGTCAGATGCATTGGGCCTAACCAAAGAAAACAACTGTCTGCTTGGCTAACTTCTGTTTGGTATGTCTGGAACCTCTTTTCAGTACCTTCCGTTCCCTCCTTCAATAGGGGATGGTTCTATAGTTAACTTCACAGGACACCTGACTGCAGATGCTGATCTGGTTTTTGCAAAAGGAATTGGAAAACAAAGCTGACCCTTTTTTAAAAAGGAAAAGAAATGACTTTGAGCCATGATGAGTAATGATGGCTGTGAGTGTGGGGCTGGTGAGCTCTGTATTTGTGTGGGGGTGTTTTGGTATGTTTCTGGTGGTGTATACTGGCCTTTTGGGGGCGGAGTACAAAGATGTAGGTCTACATGTTTGGAAGCCCATATTTAAGAGTTCAAAGCCTACCTTTGAGATCATTTTTATAATTTATTAGACATTTGTGGGGTACCTGTTGCCTTCAGGAAAAGCCCTGTTGTATTTTCCTTGAAAATGTCACAAATAGGGCAACAAGACTGAATATACAACTAGAATGAAGGACTTTCCATAGTTGGAAAATGCAAACTACATACGTAGATCTGTCTCTGAGGACCAAAAATTTGACAGAAATTGTGTTAATAGCAGCAGGAGAGCTAAGTTTAGTGTCACCTAAAGGTGCTACTTTGAGTACTATGATAAGCTGTGGTTAAGGAGCTGAATTTGCAAGGAATTACACCCAGTGACAGGTATGCATTTCTTATTTTGTAGCAATACATTACCCCTTCTCTTATCCCTATTAGCTCTCTTGAAAATGCCCCTGGTTTTTTTCTCTTGTGTGAGGTGAGGCCCGATGGCCTTGTAGCCATGGTACGGTATCCTTTGTTTGAAGATACAAACCCACAACTGATCAATTCAGTTTGTAATTTAAGAGTATTTGCTGGATTCCTCAGTCTTGTATAGCTTCATTCAAGAGTAGCTCCTTTCTGTCCTGTCTGGTTGGCTAGGAGACTCCTTCTCATCCTGGCAGACAACAACCTGCCTTCAGTTGCATGTGCCAGTGTCATCTCCCCTATATGAACTACAATATATGCAGCATATTAGGGCATGAAGCCATCAGCCCTTAAACTCCAACTAGTATAGAAGGCTGCAACACATCTCATCAATGTGGGTTATCGCGAGCACATCAAATCCATCCTCATCTCTCTATGCTTGCTTCCCATAAATATTGAGTCAAGTTCAGTCTCAGTCCTGATCTTCAGGGTGCTCTGTGGTCTGCATGCAGGATACCTAAATGGTGGCCTAGAGCTCCGGGATGAAAACTCTGGTTGATAACTCTTCTCTTCAGGCAAAATGGAATTTTCTGCCATCTGTTCAGGAGATGGAACTTTCTCAGGCACTGGTCCAAGACTGTGAAATGAACTTCCACAGGAGCTAAGGAACATGACAAACTTTACCACCTTCCATCCCAAGTGCAAGGTGAGCTTCTTCAAGATATACATAGCATTATTTACATTAAAAAACCAAAATAAAATCCTCTCCGTAAACAAAACACTTCACTGCACACACAACACACTCCCTGGGGAGAGGATAAGAGAGGGAATAAACCACATACGACGGATGTTGAACACATTGCTTAATGCACTAATGAAAGGCACTTCTATGGTGGTGAGGGTGATATAAGAACCGCCATAGAAAAGAATAGACGCAAGCTCCGACATCACTATAAGATTCCTTTCTATGGAGCCAAATTGGGCTGTATTTTCTCTTGTAGGTGGGGTGGCCCGAACTGCTTTTTCCATTGACAAAGAGTATTTTGTATATGTGAGCTTTAACATCTTTTTAAACAAGTGTTTGATTATGTAAAGTGGTCCAAATATTGTCAGGCAGGGCTGTCTTTGCTGATCTACCATCTTCCACACCTTTTCTCTTATAATAAAATTGTATGCAGTGTTTAGTGCCAGTGACTTTGGTAGCAGTGCAGTCCTATGGATAGAGGGGCATCCTGAGGTGTGGACTTCCTTGAGATTCTTGGGGAAGGCTATTCTTAGAGTTGTACAATGGCCTGATCCATTAAAATCAGTGGGAGTTTTGCCTAGGTAAAAAGTGAACAGACTTCAGAACTAGACCTGCACAGAAGTTTGTGTTCCCGGCCTATCTGTTGGAGTCTGTATCAATCAGTGGCATAGCAGAATGCTCCAGCTAGCAGCCCCCTTTCATGTTGTGAGATTGTAATGTCTGCTGTTATAATTACTGTTATATTTCTGCTTCCTAGAGTGTCTGTCAAAGCGTGTTTACAAACAGAACATTTTGTTAGTTAGGGCAGCCAGATAATGTGGCAAGGGTCCCAGCTTTGGTAAGCTCTTGGGCAGCTTGCTCTCAGGGGAGGCAACTGCTGAAATGTTCATGAAGTTGCCTGTGATTAAACTAAGAATAGTTTTCACGTGCATCAGGGAGATGGGGGTAAGTAGTCTTACTCATTCTCATAAGGATCAGAGTGCTTAGGGTGTCTGCTGTTCTGGACATGATTGTACCTATTCATTCTCCATGTCTCCTTGCTGCTTTAGGAACAGAGTCCCTACCATTGAGGCATAGGACCCTGGAAATTCCCATTTCTTCCTCTAAAATAGTACAGTAGCAGAGATCAGTAATATTGACTGACTTCACCCTTAGTGGCATTTTCTTTTCCTTCATTTGTATAGTACTGCTGGGTTGGGGTGGGGGGAACCAAACCCTACACTCTTTCATTAAACTAAAATGGTGGTGAAAAGTACTGGACACTGAAGTCCTTTATTTACTCACAGAACATGTCCAACAGTAGCAGTGTGAAATTCCTACACAGTTGCCTTGCCAATATTCTTCTGCCCGGACCCTGAAGGGCCTATCTCTAGGGCAAGTAGGGCAGTTCAGCCTCCAAATGCCTTTGTCTTTCTGTTGAGACTGTTAGTAAGGATTCTGGTTGTGGTTTTTGTGATGTACTTGCGCCTGTCCATTGGGAACCGGGCTACCACCACCACGTAGGCCACTAAATGTGGTTTGTATAATTCTGCAAAATGGAAGTAGCTTTGTTCCAAAGTGCAAAGTATTGCAATTATTATAATAAAAGTAGATCGTTAAACAATTTGATGCCTTCTTGCTAAGCATAACTTTTTAAATGTCCTCGTATTCTTCGAAGGTGTCTCCATCAGCAGGAGTGCAACCTCTGTTTAAGCCTGTTTAGTACAGCGAAGCTATTTGTACTATCGTAGGTAATGTTATGCCTGCTCTTCCAGTTCCAGTTTATACAATAAATTTTGCCTTTTTTAATAAGAAAAGTCATTACATATTGTCCTTACCAGCTGGCACATTGCTGAGTAATATGAATTATAAGAACTTTCCCAAAAGACTTTTTTAATTGTAAAGAAAATAAAAAACCCTCCTCTCCTCCTCCTGCATTAAAATAACCCTGCAGATGATACAAGATAAGAGAAGCCAGGAAATTCAAAGTTCAGTGATGACATCCTGTCCTTAACTCACCCCATTTTTGGATTCTTTTCCACAGCAGTCTGACTTAAGGAAGATGACTTTGTGTTAGCCTTGCAGAAACCCCCCCCCTTTTTTTTTTAAAACAGAAAAATAAAATGCAGGAGTAGCTTGTTGATCAGTAAAAGGAAGAATTCAAATGCTGAGTTCTTCCCTGTACTGTCTGAGCTGCGTTTTAGTTTTCATTATCTCAGTAGTAGGACAAAGTAGTGACATAATGGAAATCCTAATCCTACTGTTACCCACATCCTGCGCGTTCCCACAAGAACTCAAGAGACATCTATGACTCGCATACTAGTCATCAGTTATGATTGTGGATGTTAGACTAAAAGGACACAAATTTTAGCATTTTTTGTTTGTTACTCATGTTGTAACAGCATTCGTTAATACAATAATCTGTATAGCTTATCTGTTGTCTAATGCTTCATTTTTGTGGGAAAGTAGTGTTTTCTAATGGTGGGAATGGAGGTTTGGAGTCCGACTGCTAGAATCCTTCCATCTTTGACTGACAGATTGTGACACCCCTTGGGTATATCAGTTAATCTTTCTGTGCCTTACTTTCCCCCAGTAATATTGAGAGTGCAGTAGCTATCACGATTACCTTATGCACTCACAGACTTGCACTGACGTTAGTTAAACTGGCACAAACTCGTGTGTGGACACTTCCTGCAATTTAAGAGTGTGTGTGTGATGTGAAATTGGTGCATAAGGCTGTGTGGGTACATTCCCATTTTGAACAAGGCTTATTTTGGTTTAGCTTAAACCAGTTCCTAATCTATATAAGACAAACCAAAATAAGCCTTGTTTAAATGGAAATGTACCTACACAGCCATTTGCACCAGTTACACATCACACCCTAATTTAAACTGATGCAGCTTTGTATAAACACGCCTGAAATGAAGTTGCCTTTGCGGCCAGTGTCCAATGCATTGGAATGGAGATTTTGATCCTCTGAGGCTTCTACAGCATAACCACCATTTTAAGTGGTCTTAGGTATTCGCAGGAGCATAGGAATTGTCATGTTAGATGAGACTAGTGATTCATCTGTCTTGTGTGGAAGGATATGTGCTGCCACATCTTCACTGCTGCTGTTACCTCTGCTAGCTAAATTAAAAGCAAGCCTGGGTATTTCCACTTGTCCTACAAACACACCTTCACTTTGCAGTAGAGACATACACTAAAAGTGCCCCACTGTAGATGCTTCAGAAGATGGTGCAAGAAATGAGTTGGGACAGTTCACACATCAGAGCTATCACTTCAGGCTGTCTTGTTGCAGATCTAGGACTTGTCTAAGCCAATGTGTGGTTTTTTTTTTGTGGTTTTGTGTTTCCTCCCCTGTTTTTTGTACCAGTGTAGCTGTACTGGTGCCGGCCACTACTGTCGATGCACACCACTGGTTCCAGTTACTTTTTACACCAGTGCAATGTGTTTGCACTAGTACAACATTGGTGTAGCTACACAGGTGCAAAAAATTGCAGTGTAGGAAAACCCTTTAAAGATAGGGTTTGGTTTAAAAGTTTTTTCACATTTGTACGTTTTACAGGTTTTCTTTGCATTCAACAAGGCTAAAAAGTTAATTTTAAAAAAATCAAAATTGGGATTCTCAATTGCAGTTCTGCAGCACTGATTGATTTTTGTGATGGTGGTGGTATAGTGGACAACACTGGACTTTGGATAGACTATAATAGGGGTGTTATATGCATTAGGTAATGTTTAAATACTTAGTGTTTTTCTGTGGTTGCACAAGTGATTGCTTTTGGACTTTTAATAAATACTGAACTCCCAACTTCTCTTTTTAAAGCACAAGTTATGGGCCTTCCATCCTGGACAGTGTCCCTTTTAAGTAGGTCTTTCCACTGCATTTTCTTTCAAATAAATGGCATTTGTATGAACAAGACTATTCCTATCCAGCTTCTATGCATACACATCTGAATCTTTGCAGTCACAAGGAAAGGGTGCCCAGGTGTAGTAGACACACTTCCCAAATCCTGATGTGAAGAAATGATGCCAAAAATCTTTAAGACTTAACAAAACCAAACCCCAAAAAACAAATCCAAACAACCAACCAACACCCATTAACCCCTAAGCAAACCTGTATTGTGACTTTAAGGGTATCAGGAATTGCCTTTAAACTCACTCCTCTCTACATCTGGACACTGAGTAGTAATAAAATAACTAGGTGATTCATAGTAGGAGCCAGGGCTGAGTTTCAAATCATGTCAGAGGATATAAAATGTAGTGTAAATTCTCTGGACACACTGCTGCAATTGTTATGCACTCAGCTATCACTTATTTTAACAGGAGTTTTGCGTATTCCTGAATTGTAGGATCTATCTAGGGCCTATGGTAGCATTTTTCATATCCCCTAAAATTGCTTGCATTATTCAGAATAGAAAGTTAGACACTCAGCAGGTGATTAGGCTTTGTTCTCATCTTAGTGTCTGCCTCTGACCTGTGCCAACTCTTCACTCTGTATAGTCTTACCCCAACGCTTGTATATGAGTTGCCCAATTACAGCTCTTGTGGCAGATGTGGAATTGAAGTGGGTGATTTTTCTATTTATATTTCCAAAGAATTATTTTCTTGGGTCTTGAGAGAGAGCCTGTTGAGAGAAATGGGAATAGTGTCTTTCAGGTGCAACGGAGTCCAGTGTCCTAGTTACCAGGGTTTTTATAGACTATTTCAGAGGATGGTGCAAAAGCATCTTTAGCACTCATAGTACATAGAAAGTTAAAGAACATGGATTAGGTCAATGCTTGTATCAGAGGAGCAAATTGAAACAGAAAAGCAAACCAGTAGCACTGTGACAGGAGACCTTTTCTGATGATCTTCTGGCCCAAAATTTTCTTATGGCTCCATGCCCTTAAAATCTAGGGATGCATTGATTTATGTTGACTGCTGCTGGCTATAGGGCCTCTTTCAGAATGGGTTTCAGAGTGTATCAGTGCAGTGACAGTTTCAGTCTTCAGCTGTAGAAGATCTAGTCAATTCATGTTTCGTTTCTTTGAGCTGTATAGCTGGCTGCGTTATATGAAAAATGTTAATTGACTGAGAGGGAACCTACCCCACTGACTTGTTAATTGGAACGTTTTTTTAAATCTCTAAATGAAATATAATTTGCAGACTGATTCATTTTAAGCAGATCTGACTGTAAAGACACTTAAATTAGGTTAGATCATGTCAGGCGCAGTCAGTGACAAGCAAAATAAATTTTTCCTGTGGAATACCAACAATGCACTAATGTCTCAAATGAGCAGTCTGCATTCGGTGACTGCCATAATCTGTCTATTGGCAATCTACTGTACAAAAACACAGTTTAGTAATTAATTATAGGAATACATTACTTCCGGGGCCAGAGCTGCAATCCTTAGATGCCAATGTGAGGGGTCTGCCATCATGCCAAGAGCAAGCTGCTTCATTAGTCTAAAGCTGCAGTCTTGTGGAGGAATGACTAAGGTAACAGCTCATTAATTCTGACCATAGCAGGGCATTTCTCCTAGGTTTTTTTTCATAAGATGACAGGCAGTTTGTTTAACCACCTCCCTGTGTCATGTTCTTCTGCCCCTTCCTTCATTTCCCATAGCCAAAATGATAGATTAACATTCTTGTTATCATTAAGGATTTTGTGAGTTGATGTAAATGGCCCACTGTCTCCGTATGTTGTGTGTCTGTTTTGCTTGCAGGCCCTTGTCTCTTTTTTAAACCAGTGTTGTTTCATTATGAGTAATACATTGCCTACAGATGGTTTGATATACAGTTTATTGGATTATATTTTTCATAGACACTAGGTCTAATCCCTAGCTGCTTAGTGGCTAGAGGATCAGTATTTTCCATCATCGAACCCCTAATGGTGTAAATAGGTCTTCAAGAACGTTACCAGAAACTAGCTACAAATCTAAAGCTATAAATCAGAGGTAGTAAATATGGAAGAGGAGAAATGTTGAAAAGGTGGGCAGGAAGGTCCAGGAGCAACACCCTGGTGAGATGCTCGGCTCCTTTTCTAGACAAACACACAGACGCCCTTTCCTAGCTCTCCTGTGATTTCTACTGAAGTGCTGTTTCTGGGTCCTCTTTGAAAGCTCTGGGTGACATCCTGGCTCCACTGAAGTCTATGGCAGAGCTCTCTTTCATTTCAGTGGAACCAGGATTTCATCCTCTTTGTTGTCAGCTGGCTAGTAAATACCCGATGGATTGAGGTTTATACTCAGAGCCTCATGGCTGTTGTGTGGGGGCAGGTCTCCTTTGCCTCTCCCAGTTACTTTTTCTGGGGAGGCCTTTCCCCGTCATTAATTCCATTACCATGTCTGTTACTACTTTTTTGCAGTTTCCAAAGCGTAGCATGAAATTAATTTTTACTGTTGCCCAAAGCGTTCTAAATAGCTCTATGCCGATGGGAGAGAGCTCTCTCGTCAACGTAATTAAACTACCCCCAATGAGCAGCAGTAGCTATTTTGGCGGGAGACTGGCACGTCTGTTGGTGTAATTTATGTCAGTTGGGTGTGTTTTTCCCCACCAGACCCCTGACCGACAAAAGTTGTGCTGACACAAGTGCTAGTGTAGACAGCCTCTTGCTAACTTCACTCAGAGCCGCAGTGGAGAGGCTGGATCTGTGGCTGCAGTGTATTGTTATGCATTTGAAGGCTTTCTTTGCCGTCACAAAGGCTAGAAATTTACTATTTTTAAAACAATTAAGAGCTTGTATTGTACAGAAATTGGTGGCTGAAGCTCCTGAACTTGCCGAGAAATCCACTTACTGTTGCCCAGGATTGAAAAAGCTTCCCACTTGTATCATAGTTTAACGTCAAATGTTCATGTTATTTGACTGTCATAGCCGCACAACTCAAGTGTTAGAGAATAATTCTATAACGTTAGATCATGTAGCCTTGTTTCATAAGGCAGCATTCTTATGGCTTCATAGCAAACCAGAATTCTAGTATTGTATGGTCATAGCAACCAAACTGCATTAGTATTTTATGGGTATCTGGACAAGTCAACTACTTCCTAATTTCATGTTGTCCTCAAGGAAAGACTGAACAAAACTAATGACACATTCCTGAGGATAAAGATGGAATACAGGCGATTCCTTGTTGTACAATTCTGTACCCTGAGACTTGGGGTGCTCTGTGAGGGGCCTATATTGTGCATGAGCTTTCAACTGTATTTTATTGGATATAGTTGGTTATAAAACTCGTGGTAAAAAAGACACCTTGAGTTTTGCGTATCGTCTCTGAATGACTTCTAGATCAAATTTGCTAGTCCTGCTCAAGCAGGGTTTTAAGAAGATCAGTTTGTTCTATGTCTTAGACCATTATCAGTTAGAGAGATTCTGTAACTGGCACTTAATTGACCAGTGTTCTTTACAATGCAAGAGGCTGAATAGAATCCACCTTGTTCTTCTAGGACCGGCTTGGTTCTTCAGGATTAACCGTAAATTAGTAATTGGATATGAACCAGTGGCACATATGGCTAGATTTTGCCTTCA
This sequence comes from Lepidochelys kempii, assembly GCF_965140285.1. Lineage (NCBI taxonomy): Eukaryota > Metazoa > Chordata > Testudines > Cheloniidae > Lepidochelys > Lepidochelys kempii. Next base: position 22,461,917 of record NC_136385.1, read on the forward strand.
CATGTCCACATGGCTCCCACTGAATGCAAAGGGGAGAATTTGGCCTGCAGAGTGCACGCTGTATACATTGAATAAGAAGGTATCTTTTTTACAGTCATTTTTCCTGACTGTAACACTGTAAATTCAATCAGTCATCTCACCTGAGAGGATGTTGATGTATAAGTTTGAAATTCAGTCTTTCTCTACTTCATTCTAGACCAGTGAGGTGGTATTAATTTTTATAACACCCTGAAGTTTGTTCACCTCTCTAGACAGCAAGGAGAGAAGGTCCTTGCCCAAGGAGTCTTACAGTCTAAGGACATTGCTGCCAACCTAAGACAAGTGTAACACAAAAGTCCAAGGTGGAAATGATAAGTAGCCTTTGGACATGGCTGGGAACTTGAACACTAAAGAGGGGCATGAGCTTTCCTGTAGCACCCTGGAGAGAGAAAGTCATCCCATCTTAGTAGTTGTATTGGAAATAGGAAAGTTCTGCCTATCACCTCGAGGGCGTTAAAAGCAGCAGCTGTCAGATGGCTTGCTTGAGATTTCACAGAGAAAAATCATTCATTGCATGAAGCATTAGGAATTTTAACATGCGCCAGCCACGTGCTGGTTTAAAAGCTGTCTTGGTCTTGAGCATTAGAGGAAGAAATTTTCATTTGGAACCTTTGAGGGAAACCATAGACTGTACATACAAAGTCATGCTGTACAGTGCCTTTGGAAACCCTCCACGGGGCATCTTTTGGGGATTACTGTGTTTAGCAGATGTTATAGATTCCTGTGCCAAGAGTAATGTGTTGGATCACCATCAAGGATTTTTTTTAACTTTCATTAGCTTTACACTTTTTTGCAAGGTTTGCTTTTGTTCAGAAGCTTTGTCTCTCTGGCAAGTCTCCGAGGTATTCAGTTAGTTGTGTAGTGCTAGCTAAAACGTAACTCCTACAAAACTCTGCTTGATTTTCACCCACGCTGGACATGAACTGAGTCTGTTGGGCATAAGAATGGCCATACTGAGTCAGACCAAAGGTCCATCTAGCCCAGTATCCTGTCTTCTGACAGTGGCCAATGCCAGGTTCCCTAGAGGGAATGAACAGAACCGGTAGTTATCAAGTGATTCATCCTCTAGCAACCATTCCCAGCTTCTGGCAAACAGAGGCTAGGGACACCATCCGTGCCCATCCTGGCTAATAGACATGGATGGACCTATCCTCCATGAATTTATCTAGTTCTTTTTTGAACCCTGTTATATTCTTGGCCTTCACAACATCCTCTGGCAAGGAGTTCCACAGATTGGGCAGCTCTGTCTTGTGTCCTTTGCAGCAGGACTTGTAGGCAATGAGTGGCTTACATGTGGAGTGGCTTACCTAAAGCCTAGGCCGCCACTTGGGTGTTCCCAGAGAGAAGTTGACTCCTTGGGCTATGCTCTGAGGAATTTAAAAGAAAAAGCGCTCTTTAAAATTAATGGTAATGCTTTGGTCTTTAGAAGTCCGTGACTTCTCTGTGCATTACACCACAACAGTTAAAAATTGTAGAGAACTCTTTCTTCCCTTGATCCCTCTTGGTTACTTTTAAGTAAAGAAGGCGGCTGTAAACAAAGTACTTCCCTGAGGTAGGCTTCTGGAAATGTTGTGCACCTGCTGTGTGTTCTTTGCCGTATTTCTCTGTACTTTGTGTAGCTTTAAAAAGTACCAAATTCAGCTATCACTTGGAGTTATGACTGAGGAGTCCTGAGAAATCAAGAAGTGCTCATATCCCGTCCAACAGAGGCATATTGCGCCCATGGTGGAAGGAGGTGATGGTCTCCCCAGAAAGCACTACGTGTTGCACGCTCGCTCTGTGCACTGCAGTGTGAGCAGTGTTTGTTTTTTCATCTGGTGTCTACATGCAATAAAGTTTTGAGATGCCTTTTAAATCACACACATGTGCACTTCACTTTGTGTGTAACCTGACCCTATTGAGTAGTTCAAAATGGTGGCTTTGCCATGTCAGAAAGTGGCAACTTACCAGGAAATGGTTTGAGGGCGATGGATTAACTTGGCAATAAACCTTGAGGAGTAAGGGCTCTCATGTGATCCACTGTTTTCTTTCATTTCACTAACATACGAGCGGCCATACTGGGTCAGACCAATGGTCCATGTAGCCCAGTATCCTGTCTTCCTCCTCCACCTTCGTGTTGGGGCTCCCTTTCCTCCTGAGAGGAGCGCTGGATCCAGGTAATTCCCAGAGCTTCTTGTCACTGCCGGCTCTTTCAGTCACTGGAGAGCTGTGAGAAATAGTTTCTTCTTTTCTGTTAAATATTTTTCTTGTGCTTATTTTCTCCCCCATCAGGCATGGAGCTAGGAGTTTGTGGAAGGATGGAAGCTTATGAAGATATAAATATTTGATCTTGGTGACTTTAAACAAGCCAAAAACTTAGCTAGGCTTGGTAGTGTCAAGTGGTGACTTCTCAAGGTGCCTGTGTCATGGGCTGCCTTTGCACTACTGTTCCATAATGATCTTTCAATAATATTTACAATCCATCAGGCTCCTGCAGTGGTGGAACTGGAATACGCTGTTTGCTTTCTCATGGCCTATGCTGACTCTCCAGTGAAGCACTGTATCCTGAAAAACATGTTCTGCTGTCTTTAAAGCCCGTGCAGGAAAAAGACAAAATGCTACAAGCTACTTTATCAGCTTCCACTCTCAAAATACCATAAAAGGAGTCTGTCCTTAGAAGACGAGCATTGGAGTATTTCCCACCCACATTACTGCAACGTGAGTCACTTGGCTACTGCAGCTGTTCCTCTACGTGTGGATGTTTGACTGACCAGTTCCATAAGAAACAGTCTGAGCACTCGCTAAGGAGGGGAGACGGGGAACTACTCTGTAGTGCTGAAGAAATGAGTGATATAGGACAGGTCTACACTACAGACTTATATTGGTATAACTGCATCAGTCAGGGGCGTGAAAAATCCACCCCCCTTAGTAATATATTTATACTGACTTAACCCCTGGTGTAGACAGCATTATGTCGGTGGGAGAGCTTCTCCCACGTACATAACTCCTGCCTCTTGGGGAAGGCAGATTAACTACGCCGATGGGAGAAGGTCTCCCGTCAGTGTAGGAGCATCTTCACTTAAGCGCTGCAGCTGCACTGCTGCAGAGTTTTAAGTGTAGACCCGTCCATAATGTAGAGGATGAAGCCCACAAAACCTGACTAAACTGCTGAAGGGTTTTGTTCTCTTTGCAGAACTCTTACTGACGTTTCCTAAAAGCGCCCAGTGACAATATGCACTAATCCTCACAATGCAAGAATTTACATTGAATCTTCTTCTTTGCTCTCTGAATATAAAACGTATCCCAGTTTGTTTTAGAAAACACAGTAATTGCCACTTGACTATGAAACCCCCTCTGAGGCGAAACTACTGTGTGGTTGTTGCTTTCAACAGTAATTCAAATATCTCTGAGTCCCAAGTTTTTTCACAGTGTAGAAATAGGCAGGGCCTCTTTTGACAAGGCAGTTAAAAATAGAAGCCTCTTCTGGTTAGGGTTGCCCTTAACTTAACCTTGCATCCAAAATGCAGGCACTGAAAGGTACACTCTGAACTCAAGGTTTTTAAAAAAAGATATATATTTTTTTTTAAAGAAAGCAAGGAGGACTTGTGGCACCTTAGAGACTAATAAATTTATTTGGGCATAAACTTTTGTGGGCCAAAACCCATTTCATCGGATGCATGCAGTGGAAAATACAGTAGGAAGAGATATATACATAGAGAACATGAAAAAATGGGTGTTGCCATACCAACTGTAATGAGACTAATCAATTAAGGTGGCCTATTCTTCAAGTGATTGCTCATGTATATTCCACAATATGTGTGCGTGCTCACCATGTGCACCGGTGCTGGAAGTTTTTCCCCTAGCAATTCCCATAGGGGGGAGCGCCCCACACGGCCCCTGGAGTGGCGCCTGCCTGGTGCAGTATAAGGGGAGCTGCACACTACCGCCACCCCCAGTTCCTTCTTGCTGCCAGTGAAGGTGCATCGGAACTGCTCTGCTCCAGTTTTGCTGTAACTGGTCCCCAGAACTGTTCTTTCATTCAGTGTTAGTACCTGTAGTTAGTTAGCTGTTTAGATAGTCAGTGACCCCAAGCCGGGGCATGCCCCGTGCCCAGGGGTTTAAGTTGTGCAGCTCTTGTAGGCAGTCTACGCCAAGAAGTGACCTGCAGGCAGACTGTTTGCGCTGCTCGGGAGAAACCCATATCAGCGAAAGGGGCAAGACTTGCAAGTTGTTTAAGCCTCTGACCAAAAGAGAAAGGGATATTAGACTCCGGGCCATCCTGATAGAGTCTGCGCTGACCCCAACCCCATCATGCTGCTCCAAACCGGTACCTGGCACCACGGCATCAGTATGCGGCGACCCTCCGGTGCCATCGACCAGTTGGCACCGCTCCCCATCCATGGGGCATGCCACGAGGGCCAGGAAGACTCCCTCTTCGCAGTGGCACTGAGGGAAGTCTGGGACAGAGGCTAGACCCATGTCGGGCAGTCCTCGATCCCCGCCCGGCCCCAGGTCTCTGACTCACATTGAGCAGAGTAGCCCGGCCCCTTCGGAACAGGCCTCTCTGGATGTCCAGATGCTGTCCACGGCAACAGAGGCAGATCTTACGCTAGCCTGGTCTCCATTCGTAGCCGTCCTTCAATGGGCCAGGCCAGCCAACCTGAATAGCTGGCCCCGCCGGTGCCACAGCAGGTCCAGTGGCACCGAGCGTCGTGGCCGGCCCAATGGTACCAGTGGGCACCGTGGCCTCTGGCACAGCCCTCAGTGGGAGCTCGCTCAATGGCCAGAGCTTCGGAGGCACCGTTGGCCTCCCTCTCCAGACCCCCGAGAAAGGAGACGGTGGAACTTGCGTCCTCTGCACCGTGACCGGAGTCCAACCAGGTGGTTGACCCTCCGGTGCTGGCCAACACCCAGAGCCCCACACCGGCCTCTTCACCCCGCCCGGAGGAGGCAATTGCGGCCCCGCGCCCCCTCTGTCCCGCAGGAGGACTTCAGGGCCCACCAAGAACTCTTAAAGAGGGTGGCAGCAAGCCTCCACCTCCAGGCAGAGGAGATGTTCAACATGCTGTCCCCATCGGCACCGGGTAGGGTGGCCTTTTCTCTCCATGAAGGGTTGGCTAAGATTTCAAATGCCCTGTGGCAAACACCGGCCTTGTTTTCCCCCATCACTAAAAAGGTGGAATGCAAGTACTTAGTACTCGCTAAGGAGCAAGAGTACTTGTATACCCGCCTAACTCCCTGGTGGTTGAGTCGGTCAACCACAGGGAACAGCAGGGTCAGCCAGCCCCGCCCCCAAAGAACAAAGACTCTCGGAGACTGGACTCTTTTGGAAGGAAAGTTTATTCATCTTTGAGCTTCCAGTTACGAGTGGCAAGCCATCAGCACGATAGGAAGGAATTCAAGGTGCTAGTGGAGGAAGAGGCAGTGGCCGCTAGGGCATCCCTGCAGGCAGCCTTGGATGCTGCGGACACGGCCTCTGCGGTGTCCATGAGACGGGGGTCATGGCTCCTGCTCTCTGGGCTGTCCAGCGAGGTGCAGTCTTCCATGCAGGATCTACCGTTGGACGGGAAAGCTCTGTTTGCAGAGGAAACAGATACAAGGCTGCATGGTATGAAAGACTCCCGCATGACCCTCCAGACTCTGTGCCTCTATGTCCCGGCTCCGGCAAAACCTAAGGTCAAGCCACAGCAGACTCCAGCCCCGGCCACCCTCCTGAAGTATGAGGCCACCCATAAGAAGCATCAGGACTATGGGATGCCCTCAGAGGCAGTCTCGGCCTGCCCCCCAGCCTGGGTCCTCCAAGGGCAAGCAGCCAGGGAAAAGATGTTTTTGACGGGACACTCGGGGGCACCCCACTGGCCCTCATCAGGGATCCACCCCCCAATAAAGCTTCCCTTCTCCAACCCGTTGTGTGCTTTCCCCCCGGAATGGTTGCAGCTAACCTCAGACCGATGTGTCCTCAACACCATCTCCTGGGGTTCCACCCCCCACCCCCTTGGGGGAACCCTCGCATGAAGCTCTGCTCGAGCAGGAGGCGGGGCAGCTCCTAGGTCTAGGAGTGATAGAGGCGGTGCCCAAGGAGTTCATGGGCAAGGGGTATTACTCCTGTTGTTCCCTTATCCTGAAGGCCAAAGGGGGGCTCAGGCCCATCCTGGGCCTCCAAAGTCTGAACCAGTACATGGTGAAGCTCAAGTTCCGCACGGTCTCCCTGGTCTCCATCATCCCCTCCCTGGATCTTGGGGACTGCTACTCTGCCCACGATTTACAGGATGCGTACTTCCACATCCACATATTCGAGGGGCACAGGCGCTTCCTCCGTTTCTTGGTGGGACAGAATCATTACCAATTCATGGTCCTCCCGTTTGGTCTGTCCACTGCCCCCAGGGTGTTTATGGCCTACCTCAGATGGCGGGGAGTCCAGATATTTCCCTATCTGGACGATTGGCTTGTCAAGGGCACCTCCCAGTCGCAGGTGAGGGATCACGTGGTGCTCCTCCTGTCCACGTGCACCACCTTGGGCCTGTTGGTAAACAACACGAAGTCCACGTTAGTCCTGGTCCAATGTGTTGAGTTTATCGGGGCACTCCTGGACGCAGTGTCCTCCAGGACCTCTCTCCCGCCAGACAGATTTAAGACCCTGAAAGGTCTCATCGACTAGGTCACAAGGTTCCTGGTTACAATAGCCAGGGTTTGCCTACAACTCTTAGGTCACATGTCGGCATGCACATACGTGGTCCATTATGCCAGACGCGGGATGAGGCCCCCTCCAGCTCTGGTTGGCCTCGACGTTCTCCCAGGCCACGGACAGGATGGACAAGGTCCTCACCATGCTGGACTCTGTGATCACCTCTCTATGGTGGTGGTCCACCCCAAACAACATGTTCCAAGGGGTCCCCTTCAGGGACAGGGCCCATCGTTGGAGCTGGTGTCCGATGTGTCGGACCTGGGTTGGGGGGCCCATGTGGGGAACTTTCAGACCCAAGATCTGTGGTTGGCTCAAGGATATAAACATCAAGGAGGTCAGGGCAGTGCGGCTGGCGTGTGTGTGGCCGCCTGCTCGCACCTGGAGGGCAAGGTAGTCAGGGTCCTCACGGACAACACGGCCTCAATGTTCTATATTAACAGGCATGGCGGGGCCTCATCCTCCGCCTTCTGCTGCGAAGCCCTCAGGCTGTGGGACTTCTGTATTGTCCATGACATCCACCTGAAGGCCTTCCACCTACTAGGTGCCCGGAACGAGAGGGCGGATTGCTTGAGCAGGGACTTTTCCTTGCAACACAAGTGGTCCCTCCCCCGGAAGTGGCCCACCGGCTCTTCCGAAAGTGGGGAACTCCCCAGGTGGACTTGTTCGCGACTCGGCAGAACCGGCGATGCCTCCGGTTCTGCTCTGGGGGGGCGGCTGGGGCGGGCGCTATCTCTGATGCCTTTCTCCTTTCCTTGTCAGTCCGGCTTCTCTACGCCTTTCCCCCGTTCCCTCTAGTCGTCAGGGTCCTGGAGAAGATAAAGATGGACAAGGCCCAGGTCCTCCTGACTGCCCTGGCGTGGCCCAGATAGCATCGATATGGGAACATCACAGGCCTGGCGGTAGCTCCACCGTGGCTGTTGCCGCTCCGCCCGGACCTGCTCTCTCAGGACCAGGGCTGGCAGCTCTTCACCTCGCGGTGTGGCTTCTCAGTGGTTAGGTGGAGAGGAAAGGATGTGCTCAGAGCAGGTTCAGCGTGTCCTTCTCGAAAGTAGATGGCCCTCCACTTGCCGTGCTTATTTGGTGAAGTGGTCCCGGTTTTCTAGGTGGGCGGCAGACCAGGGTGTGTCTCCGGTGACTGCCCTGATCCAGCTTATCCTTGATTACCTCCTCCACCTGAGGGCCCAGGGCCTGGTGCCCTCGACAGTCAAGGTTCACCTGGCAACCATATCAGCCTTCCATCCGCCGGTGCAAGGGCACAAGGTATTTTCCCATGCTATGACTAACCGGTTCCTTAAGGGTTTGGACCGTCTTTTTCCGTATTCTAGACCCCCGGTCCCGCAGTGGGACCTAAACCTGGTGTTGGCTCATCTCACGGGGCTCCTGTTTAAACCACTGGCCACGTGCTCCTGGTCTAACCTCTTGTGGAAGGTGGCTTTCCTGGTTGCAATCATGTTGGCCAGGTGAGTCTCGGAGCTCAGGGCCCTGACCTACAAGCCGCCATACACGGTCTTCCATAAAGACAAGGTCCAGCTCCGCCCACACCCCGTGTTTCTCCCAAAGGTGGTCTCCACCTACCAAAGGGGTCAGGACACTTTTCTACTGGTCCTCTGCCCCAAGCCTCACGCGTGCAGTGAGGAAAACTGTCGCCCTACGCTCGATGTGCGGTGGGCTCTGGCTTTCTACCTCGAGCAGACCAAGTTGTTCAGAAGGTCCTCGCAACTGTTCGTCGCCTTGGCTGAGTGCACGAGGGGCCAGCCGATTTCCACTCAGTGGCTTTCCGATCGGATCACTTTGTGCATCTGTTCCTGTTATGAGCTGGCGGGTGTTCCCCCGCCACCCATTGTGAGGCACACTAGACTCGGGCGCAGGCCTCTTTGGCTGTCTTCGTGGCCCACGTCCCCATCCAGGACATTTGTAGGGCCACCACATGGTCTTCGGTTCACAAGTTCTCCTTGCACTATGCGATCGTCCCCCCAACCAGGGATGACGCCAGGTTCGGCAGGGCTGTCCTTTGTCCTGGGAACTTGTGAACTCCTACTCATCTCCAACAGATATAGCTTGGAATCACCTGTTGTGGAATACACATGAACAATCACTCGAAGACAAAAAGACAGTTACCTTTTCCATAACTGGTGTTCTTAGAGATGTGTTGCTCATGTCTATTCCACATCCCACCTTCCTTCCCTTCTGTTGGAGTTGTCTGGCAAGAAGGAACTGAAGGTGGGGGGAGCACGCAGCTCCCCTTATACTGCGCCAAGCAGGTGCCACTCCAGGGGTTGTGGGAGTGCTCCCCCCATGGGTACTGCTAGGGGAAAAACTTCCGGCATGCACACCTGTTGTGAAATAGACATGAGCAACACATCTGGAAGAACACCAGTTACAGAAAAGGTAACTGTCTTTTCTCAACAGGAGGAAAATAAAATTTTTTGTGGTGATAATCAGGATGGCCCATTTCAAACAGTTGACAAGAAGGTATGAGTAACAGTAGGGGAAAAATTAGCATGGGGAAATAGTTTTTACTTTGTGTAATGACCCATCCACTCCCAGTCTTTATTCAAGCCTAATTTAATGGTGTCCAGTTTGCAAATTAATTCCAATTCTGCAGTTTCTCGTTGGAGTCTGTGTTTGAAGTTTTTTTGTTGGAGAATTGCGACTTTTAGGTCTGAAATTGAGTGAGCATGGAGGTTGAAGTGTTCTCCAACTGGTTTTTGAATGCTTTAATTCTTGACGTCTGATTTGTGTCCATTTATTCTTTTACGTAGAGACTGTCCAGTTTGGCCAATGTACATGGCAGAGGGGCATTGCTGGCACATGATGGCATATATCACATTGGTAGATGTGCAGGTGAACGAGCCTCTGATGATGTGGCTGATGTGATTAGGTCCCATGATGGTCTCCCTTGAATAGATATGTGGACAGAGTTGGCAACGGGCTTTGTTGCAAGGATAGGTTCCTGGGTTAGTGTTTTTGTTGTGTGGTTGCTGGTGAGTATTTGCTTCAGGTTGGGGGGCCTACCCTCAACAATGATGTGCTTATTTTTTTTTCTTTTCCCCTCAACAAATTCCTGGTCGTCATGAGTTGAGTGTTTAAACTTTTAAAAGGGAAATTCTGTGGGAAACTTCCTTTATTTAAAAAGCCAACTAATTGTAAAATGGGTTGACGTTGGCCAAATTTCAAAGGTTATTGTCCAAACTGATTCCACAAAAAGGAATTAGTGCACATAAAGTTGGTAATCTTGTATGCATGTATACAGGAACATAGGACTGTCCATTCTGGATCACATCAGCGGCCCAGTTCAGTATCTGGTCTTTAAGTGTAAGCGGTACCAGATGCATCAAACAAAGGTGCAAGAAACCTCGTAGTGGACAAGTATGGAATACTATGCCTATTGAGCAACCGTTCTTACGCTGTCAGGTGGTTGCATGCCCAGAAACCTGAGGGTGCAGAGACCTTTCTTAAATTTCTAAATTCTATCCTAGGTAACTGGATGTTCTTATCCATGTAAATGTCTAATCCTTTTCTTCATCCTACCTTGCTCTGAGCTCCAGTTACTTCCATGGGTTATGTTTTTTTTAAATGAAGCATAATTTCCTTTATCAGTTCTAAATTCATTGCCCTCCCAGTTTAATTGCCCATTTGTTCTTGTGTTTTGTGACAGGGTATAGGAACGCCCAATCTATTCATCATTATTTATGATTGTGGTAGCAATAATAGGCCATAGGAGCCCTGGTCATGGACCAGGACCCCATTGTGCTAGGTGCTGTACAAACCTAAAACAAGATGAGGTAAGCCAAGAGAGCTTACTGTTTAAGACGAGTGACAATAGGTGAATGTGGACACAGAGATGACAATGAAACAACATTACTGGTTGGATAGTGGTCTTGGGACGTTGGGGACCTAACCATTAAGTTTTTTTTGCAGGGATCATGTCAAAGGAGAGTTTTAGGGAGAGATTTGACAGGGGAAAATGAGGTGGCTTGATGGATGTTTATGGGAGCTTTTCCCATGCCTGAGGGAGAAAACACAAAGGTGCTTGTTTTGGAAAATTTAACAAATCTGCAATGAAGACTGGTATCACTGGTGGAGCAGAGGCAGGAGCTGACATTTTGATAGTATGAACTGGTAGGTAGTGTGGTGGTGGGCCATGAAAAACCCAGAAAGTGAAGACCGCCTTTTGTGTGTGTTGCAATGGAGAAGGAGAAGCCAGTTGGAGGGATTCAGACAGAGCTGATAAGGTCAAAGTGAAGAGCAAGAAAATGATCTTTCCAGCATTGTTTTGAATGGACATAAGTGGGACAAGATTGCATTTGTTAAGGTCAAAGAAATTGAAGACAACCTGTCTTCTACGTTCCGTTCTTTTCTTCGTATCCTCTATTATGTCCCCCCTTATTTAGGTTTTTTGTAAAGTAAACAGCCCTAACCTTTTTAATCTCTTCTCCATAAGGAAATCTTTCCATGACTCTCTAATAATTTTCATCACCCTTCTTTGTACCCCTTTTATTTGGCAGTAATATGCTCAGAACTGATGAAATACCATTAATTTGTATAATGTCACATTTAATATTTGTAGTACATTTTCTGACTTACACTTTATATATAAAAATGCTTTTGTTTGTTTGACTGCTGCTATGAGTTGAACAGAGGTTTTGATTGACCTGTCTACAATAAGTTCACTAAGCCCTGGTCTACACTATGGGGTTAGGTCTAATTTAGCTGCGTTAGATTTAAAAATGACTGTGTCCACACAACCAACCCCGTTTCGTCGACCTATAGGGCTCTTTGCGTTAGATTTAAAAATGACTGTGTCCACACAACCAACCCCGTTTCGTCGACCTATAGGGCTCTTAAAATCAACTTCTGTACTCCTCCCCGATGAGGGGATTAGTGCTAAAATTGACCTTGCTGGGTCAAATTTGGGATAGTGTGGATGCAAATCGATGGTATTGGCCTCCGGAAGCTATCCCAGAGTGCTCCATTGTGACCGCTCTGGACAGCACTTTGAACTCTGATGCACTAGCCAGGTACACAGGAAAAGCCCCATGAATGTTTGAACCCCGGGAACTTTTGAATTTCATTTCCTGTTTGGTCAGTGTGGCGAACTCAGCAGCACAGGTGACCATGCAGTCCCCCCAGAATCGTAGAGCATAGAATGTTTCTACGCTCCCCCTATCATCTCCGCCCCTGAGATTAGAAGGTGAAAAAAACGCACTCTCGATGACCTGTTTTCCGAGCTCATGCAGTCCTCGTGCACTGATAGGGCACAGCTTAATGCATGGAGGCATTCAGTGGCAGAAGCCAGGAAAGAATTAAGTGAGCGCAAAGAGCGGAGGCAGGACGCGATGCTGAGGCTAATGGGGGAGCAAACGGATATGATGAAGCATCTGTTGGAGCTGCAGGAAAGCCAACAAGAGCACAGACCCCCGCTGCATCCACTGTATAACCGCCTACCCTCCTCCCCATGTTCCATACCCTCCTCACCCAGATGCCCAAGAATGCTGGGGGGAGGCGGCTCCGGGCACCAGCCACTCCACTCCAGAGGATGGCCCAAGCAACAGAAGGCTGTTCAAACAGTTGGATTTTTAGTATGGCTACAATAAGCGATGTGGCCTTGTCCTTCCCTCCTCCGCACCTCACCCCACCCCACCCAGGCTACCTTGTCCGTTATCTCTTTTTTTTAATTAATAAAGAAAGAATGCATGGTTCCAAAACAATAGTTACTTTATTTCGAAGGGGGGAGGGTGGTTGGCTTACAGGGAATTAAAATCAACAAAAGGGGCAGGTTTGCATCAAGGAGAAACACACACAACTGTCATGCTGAAGCCTGGCCAGTCATGAAACTGGTTTTCAAAGCCTCTCTGATGCGCAGCACGCCTTGCTGTGCTCTTCTAATCTCCCTGGTGTCTGGCTGCTCAAAATGGGATGCCAGGCGATTTGCCTCAACCTCCCACCCCACCATCAACGTCTCCCCTTACTCTCTCAGATATTATGGAGAACACAGGAAACAGCAATAACAATGGGAATGTTGGTTGCGCTGAGGTCTGACCTAGTCAGCAAAACATCCAAAGGCACATTCTACCACCATTCTGCACTTGCTCAGCCCATAGTTGAACTGCCCTACTATTACGGGCAATGGATATCTGTAACTGCTGCCTTCTTGGAGTAACTGAGGAAAGTTAAGGATGGGGTTTTGTCATTAGCACTCATATCACCATCACCACCACCACACTACTCCCATAACTGCATTGGTCGTTGGGGCACCATCATTGATGAGCAATCAGCCAATTGTCTCCACCCCTGACAATTGTCTAAGTGCTTGAGTCTCTGCGAAGTCCATTTCTGTCCACTCTTTTATGTTGTCAGTCCATCTCTTCTTCTGTCTACCTCTTCTTCACTTCCCCTGTACTGTCCCTTGGAGGATGATCTTGGATAGGCCAGATGATCTTGTTACATGGCCGTACCACTTCAGCTTGCGCTTCTTCATGGTTGTCAGGAGGTTTTCATATGACCCAGCGCATCGGGTGATGTTGTGGACCTCTTTGTTAGTGATGTGGTCGAAGTAGGAGATGCCCAGGATTTTATGGAAGCATCTCATCTCTACCACCTGTATTTTCCATTCAAGTTCTACTGTAAGGGTCCATGTTTCGCACTCATACAGAAAAATGGAGATGACCAGTACGTGCATCAGTTTCAGTTTGGATTCCAGGGAGATGTTCTTATTCCTCCAAATTGGCTTTAGCTTTGCCATTGCTGCTGCTGCTTGCGCAGTTCTTGACTGAATTTCTGCCTTGGATCCTTCATCAGTGACGATTGCCCGCAAATTCTTGACCTGTTTCACTGTCTCCAGCTCTTGTCCACTGACAGTGATATGTGAGCTTATCCCATCACATTTGTCTGTCATCAGTTTGGTTTTCTCTGCACTGATTTCCATGCCATATTTTGCGGAGGTTTCATCCAATCATTTCACAAGGTTGGCAAGATCATCTTCGCTGCCTGCCAGGCCATAATGTCATTAGCGAACCGAAGATTTGAGATTGTTTGCCCCCCAATTCTGACTGTCCATATGTGATAATCTAGGGCATCAGTCATTATGCGCTCCAAGTAGATGTTGAATAGTGTGGGCAAAAGAAGGCAGCCTTGTCGGACTCCAACGGTGGTGTGAAACCACTCTCCTATTGTGCCATTGACGAGAACTGCACTGCTGGCCTTGGCATACAGTTGTTTAATGGTAAGAATAAGCTTACAACCAACATTGTACTTTTTCATGGGCAGGGACTAGCTTTTCATTGTGCGTGTGTACAGTGCCTTGCACAATGGGGAGTAGAGTCCTGCTGGGGCTTAGAGGCGCTATTACAGTGCAGATATTAACACTGAATACTTGAGTTCCTAGAGGGAGGGGGTAAAGCAGACACTTTAACTGTCAGACAAATAGAAAAGGAGTACTTGTGGCACCTTAGAGACTAACCAATTTATTTGAGCATAAGCTTTCGTGAGCTACAGCTATTACCAGCAGGACAGTGGGGTGGGAGGAGGTATTGTTTCATATTCTCTGTGTGTATATAAAGTCTGCTGCAGTTTCCACGGTATGCATCCGATGAAGTGAGCTGTAGCTCACGAAAGCTCATGCTCAAATAAATTGGTCAGTCTCTAAGGTGCCACAAGTACTCCTTTTCTTTTTGCGAATACAGACTAACATGGCTGTTACTCTGAAACCTGTCAGACAAATGTAAGTTAGTTAATCATGCAGAACTGTTACAGGACTTGTTAAGGCAGAGAATCCTAGGAAATGAACAAGGCTCGTTGGGTATTAATTTATAAAGTTAGGCCAAATGCATTCCTTTGAAAACAAATGCTTGCTAAAGAGTAAATCTGTTAAATGAATAGATTTGCTCTGCAATTTCACACCTAATGACAGGCTGCAGCTCATCATGTTTCCATGCCTGTGCCAGTATTTATAAAACCCACGCCATTTCCAGGATGCAGCTGAAAAAAAGAATATTGAGCAATAGGCCCTATGACCTGCTAGTACTAGTGTCCTGTGGAGTCCCTGTGGGACAGTACAGTGATGTTTTCTCAGGGTGTTCTCTAATCCATAGGACGTACCATTCTCAAGTATCATCTTTATATAAGAGGGTAGGGAATTATAAAATTAGAAGTGGGAAAGATCAAATGAGTTATCTAGCCCATCCACAATGCAATGTCTTTCGGTCCTTTGTCTAGCCTAGGTTTTAAATAAGACAAGTTGAGGTTTCCAGCACAGTCGTTCACCAGTTTCCTTTGCCACTATTTGTTTACTTGTTCATGTTGCCTACTCCACTCTTACTAACCCAGTCATGGCATTGTCCCTTCTTTCTCTGCTTTGGTATGCTCTGCTTTGAAAAATCCCCTTTACAAAGACCGCCTGTTCAACTTAGTAGTGACTTTTGTGTGTACTATATGCAGACAAAATATCCTGGTATCCCAAGAAGCTGTAGCTTGCAAAGTTTAGATCGTTTAAATAATTTTCTTTTATGGTTTGCAGATGCTCGATTCAGACAGTCTTAAAAACTGGATCTTCCAGGCAGCAGGCAGCCAACAGGTCTCTTCATAACTGCTTCTACTGCTGTTTCCTGAAACCTCTCATTTCGTGTCTGTTGATTGAAAGGAAGGGTTCAATTTTCAAACACTGGTAATAAAGAGCAGCCTGAACCTAGCATCTGCAAACCTGAAAAGAAAATAACATGATCTAATAACATTTTGAATAAAGCTTCTATTAATAGTGAAAAGTGAGTGGCTGATTAACTTCATCCCTGAAGTGTGGGTGTCCGTTTCAGACATTTCAGGCAGTATCTACCTTCTTGTCTTTGCTGTGCTGTGACCTCTCATTTCTAATACTGAATAATAACAATGATAGTTTGGCTTAGCTTCTTTAAATTGCATCTCCTGGAGCTAGAACTTGCACAGAGAAAAGACCCATTTAAATTTCTTCAGTCTCTGTGTGCTGACTTTGTCTGTAACCAGCTGTGTGTAGAGAGATGGAGTTTTCATGCAAAAGTTTTGCTGAGATGATACAGATAGTAGTCAAGTTCCTGTATAAAACCTCAAGGCCTTCTCCATCAGTCCTAATGCTGCTATGTTTCTCTCCTTACATCTGCAACTTGAATTGCAAGCATAGATCATTGGGAGCAGGTGAGAGCACTGAAAATTTCCTTTCTTAGGGAATATGGAGATGGCATTAGAAAGGCTTTTTAAAAAGACTTCACTTGATGAGTGAGAAAAGTGCTCTTGGAGTTTAGGCTGCTGATACTATCTTTGTGGTTATCTAACCGGAAATAGTTGTGCTTTTAAAAGTAAACTGCAAATTTAGTATGTTGAGAAGCTTCATTTTGCTTGCATTTGATGAGTACTGTGTGATAAGTCCTACTAAAGTGAATGTAAAAAATAGAAGGGCATTATATGTTTCCATTTCAGTGAATACAGTAAAACCATAGTTCAGCTAAGAGATCTCTGTCAGACAATGTCATAAAATAGAAGTGGATTAGTTGGCCATTAGAGATTGTTTTAACATTCTTTCCCCAGTCTGGGATAAAGTAATTGTCTATGAGAAGTTATTTCAGAGAGCTGTCAGTTCCCTTTAAAAATAAAAATTAAGTCTAGAATGATTATAGGTTCCTTATTCGATCTATCTTAAAGTCTCTGGTTAATGTCACTTCTGCTGCTTACTGGAATTGTAGAAAATAAAATAAAATAAACCTTTCCTCTAAAAAACATTTTAAATGTAACTCTTAGGGTAAGAGGTTGTGGGAAGTGGGAATGTATAGATCATGATCCAGTTCCTGTGTAGGGTAGTCCCTTGCCTCCCAGGTCTTCTATGAAGAGCCCCATATATTTACTGTGAAATATAAATAAGTTTGGTGACAATGGACAGCCTTCTGGATAACTCTTTAGTGATTTGAGTGTGCACTGAATGCAAAGAGTTCTTTGCAAGCATGGTTTTCCTAATTGGAGTATTTTTATTCAAAGTCTGATGCTGTCTTCCAGACAAATGTGAAACTCATGCCTTTTTTAATCAAAGAAAGACATTTAGGGTTCTTTTAGCATAATCCTATCCTGTATTCTTGCCACTTCTATTAGGCTGCTACCTACGAGAGTCAAATACTTCAGGTCCATTGATGGTGAACTTAAGTTTATAATTGTGCCTTTCGTTTTGAAGAATCTGAGCAAACACTCATACACGTTCCAATCAGATCGCTTTGTCCACTACTGCACTCAGGTGAAAGTGTCAGATATTTAGCATAATTTATTATCACCGTTTAAGGCAGCAAGTGAATATGAAAACCAGCTGAAATAAGAGGAATTCAGGGAGGTATAATGTAATTCTTGCAGTTAAAATTTGACCAGGAGGCTGAGGGTTACATCCCAACACTTAAAAAGGTGTCATAGTATCTTTAGTGACCACAAGTGCTCAGGTTCTTGATTTTGCTTCTGTTAAAAAATAGGACACTGTCAACAGTACACCCTTCTAATACCACACTTGGTCACAGGTCCAGTTCTGAGTCAGTCAGAAGAATATCTCCTACTGAATCATCAACACCACTTCCTGCAACTCTTTAGATGTTTTGTATGTAACTGCTGTCCTGTCACAGTTTGAGGTTTAGCATAATTGCAGCACAAGGTGGCATGGTTGCAGGAAACCTAAAGAAGCCTTACAATAATCATAGTATCGTAGAAGTGTAGGGAGCTCAAGGTCGTCCAGTCCAGTCCCCTGCACTTAAGGCAGGACTAAGTATTATCTAGACCATCCCTGACAGGTGTTTGTCTAACCTGCTCTTAAAAATCCCCAATAATGGAGATTCCACAACCTCTCTAGGCAATTTATTCCAGTGCTTAACCACCTTGACAGGAAGCTTTTTCTAATGTCCAAACTAAACTTCCCTTTGCTGCAATGTAAGCCTATTGCTTCTTGTCCTACCTCAGAGGTTAATGAGAACAATTTTTCACCCCCCTCCTTGTAACAACCATTTATGTACTTGAACACTTATCATGTCCCCTGTCAGTCTTCTCTTCTCCAGACTAAACAAACCCAATTTTTTCAATCTTCCTTCATACGTCATGTTTTCTAGACCTTTAATCATTTTTGTTGCTCTTCTCTGGACTTTCTCCAGTATGTCCCCATCTTTCCTGAAATGTGGCGCCTAGAACTGGACACAATACTCCAGTTGAGACCGAATCAGCACAGAGTAGAAAAGAAGAATTTCTTCTTATGTCTTGCTTACAACACTCCTGCTAATACATCCTGGAATGATGTTTGCTTTTTTTGCAACCGTGTTACACTGTTGACTCATGTTTAGCTTGTGGTCCACTGTGACCCCCAGATCCCTTTCTGCAGTACTCCTTCCTAGGCAGTCATTTCCCATTTTGTATGTGTGCAACTGATTGTTCCTTCCTAATTTCATCCTATTTACTTAGACCATTTTTCCACTTTGTCCAGATCGTTTTGAATTTTAATCCTATACTCCAAAGCACTTGCAACCCCTCCCACCTTCGTATCATCCGCAAACTTTATAAGTGTACTCATCAGTGATTTAGATAATGGCATAGAGAAGATATTGAACAGAACCAGACTCAGAACCAGTCCCTGTGTGGTGGTGGGCATTTAACCTAGTACAGAGCAAAAAATCCATATATTTTTGTGTTGGGGAGTGGGGGTTAATAGGGAACACTTTTCCCATTCCTGACACTGTTAGCAAGTTGTCACTTGTGCACGCTGCCCATTCTATTTTAATCATCATATGAAATACTTCCTAGACTCAGCTTAGCTGTGTATTTTGGCATGTCATCTTGTGGAGAGTTTTTCTTAAGTAAAGAAAAATGACAAGTTTTCCAGAAGTCTGAGCCCAAGCAAAATCTCTGGCTCAGATGAAAATGCACCTGCTGCAACTTTCCATGGACCTGTAATGACTTTATCGACTTGAGACTTAGGTTTAATTTCTAGGGCCTGATCTTGGTATGGCTGCTCAGGCTGGAGCGATGCAGGTCTAGTGTACTCAGCCCTTTTGGTATGAGAGCACATGCCCCTATACTGAGACAAGAGCAAAGCTGATGGGTTTCAGATGACCTAAGTAAAGAAATGTCGTGGTGTGGGGCTGGGAGGAAGGAAGGAAGATGTGCTCAGGGTAAGTATTATGTTGAGAACTACAGAACAAAGCAAGGTTAGGGAGATTATCATACCTGAGACTGTGTGCTCTACAAAACAAGGACCCCAGGCACATCTGTGGCCTTGTTCAGTGTAGAGTTGCTCATAAGACAGTTTTCAGAGTAACAGCCGTGTTAGTCTGTATTCGCAAAAAGAAAAGGAGTACTTGTGCACCTTAGAGACTAATCAATTTTATTTGACCATAAGCTTTCGTGAGCTACAACTCACTTTGAGCTGTAGCTCACGAAAGCTTATGCTCAGATAAATTGGTTAGTCTCTAAGGTGCCACAAGTACTCCTTTTCTTCATAAGACAGTGTGGGTTCTGAAAAGAACTCTTCCTCTGCAATTCATGTAAGATTGCAGTGAAATTCCTTACCAGGAAAGTAGACAGGAAGATAATTTTGAATCTGGTGCACTGTTCTGCCTTGGCTGGATTGCTTGTTGCCAAGGGATATTTTGTCAGTTACTGTAATGGTAAAATGCTTGAACCGAGTTGTATGCTGCCGGTTTGAAGGTGTAACACACGATTTTACTGCAATTGGTATCTCCCCCCAAAAACACTTTATAAGGAGGGAGGTGAGACACACACCCTGAAAGGCCAAGTGTTTTGTGGTAACGGTGAGCAGCAGCACAATACTTCGTTTTTCAATGGAAAGAAGTGGGAATGACCTCAGTGGTTGATCGTGCATTATATGTTGTGGTGCTGCAGAGGAGACTGATTACTATCCTCACTGGACACCTCTTTCTTAGCCTCTGTAGAATGCTGCATGGTTCATCCCTCAGCCCACCTGCTGCATTAGTCCTTTTGCAGTCTTGGAGCAGTAGACTATTTTAGCTGCAAATCCGGAGACCAGTAACCCATTATTACATGTGCAGTGGTAGTCTAAAGGAGGATTTAATGGGGGGGAATACCCTAAAATGCAAAGGCAAAGAGTCAATTTCCACAATTCCTGCTTCTACCAGTCATGATCCTGGTATTCCTGTCTTGGGAAAGTGAGCACTGTTCTTGGATAAGAATCCACAATTTGATGTTTGTGGTCCTGTGGTGCTTAGGAAGTGGGAAAGAGAAATAAATAATCTGAACTGAAACTACAACCTTTTGGTTGATCTACTTGAAATAGACTGACATCTTTGTAGATCTTAATGTTACTGCTGACCAGTGTGATGGTAGCAGCCCAGTATGCCATATAAGCATATTGCCTTTCATGTGTTGCAGAACCAAAGAGCATTTTTAAGCCATACACTCATACACCTACATGTAAGGTGTTGCCCTCCCACTATGATTGAATTGCTTCTAGGAAGGTGTCTCCATTCTTATTCAGGCCTGGTCTACACTGAGGTGGGGGGGATCGATCTAAGTTATGCAGTTTCAGCTATGTGAATAATCTAGCTGAAGTAGACATACTTAGATCTACTTACTGTGGTGTCTTCACTGTGGTAAGTCGATGGCTGACACTTTCCTGTCGACTCCGCCTGTGCCTCTCGCCCTGGTGGAGTACCTGAGTCGACGGGATAGCGCTCGGGGGTTGATTTATCGTGTCTAGTCTAGACACGATAAATCGACCCCCGCTGGATAAATCGCTGCCTGTTGATCCAGCGGGTAATGTAGACAAGCCCTGAGTTCTCAGACTCTCTTCTGAGATTGCCAACATGGTGGCAATGGGTTTGAGATCCTCCTTCTAGGCCATGAGACCAAGCTTTCCCAGTTCATGCGACTGAGTAGTTTGAGGGCCTGTGTCAAATGAGCTAGGAAATGATAATGACGCTAGAGTTCCTGCTTACTTTGGGCCAATACAACAGATGTGGGTGTGAACAAACAACCCATTTATATAAAAACAATAAATAAAAATGTACCAGTGTAAAACAATCTGTTAGCCAGTTTAGTCACCTACTCCACTAGTGGAACTGATGCCCCTGAGGTGATCTTCCAAGGTTAAATTATCTAGGGAAGGATGGTACATGATTCTTAGCTATATTGCAGCGTATTCTACCATTAAATCTCATTGGGAACTTCACAGGTGTCTCCGGAGTTATGAGCAAGCCAACATTAGGTTTGAGGGGAAAAACAAGGTTGATCTCTGGTCAGCAGCTCTCCAAATGGGAGCTTTGTCTGAGCTCGCTCTGTCCCTTGAAAATGATCTGCATTGTTAGGCGGCATATTATTGATTCAAAATCTGACTCCTGCTGTGTGTATAAACAACCAGACCAAGCTCTAAAAAATTCAGTGCTGGGAAATAGTTTTTTCTTTTTAATAGAGGGGAAGCTTAACTATGGGACTTGCTTACGTAATTCCATTTAGAAAGAGACTGATCATAGTGATTCTGCAATCTGATTATTAAGAACAAACCAGCTCTCTCTAAAATACCTTTCCCTTCTTTTTTAAATATTTCAAAGTCTCAGTTGAAAGCCTTCAGTGATAGTTCCAACAGAAGACTGTGGAGCTTTCCCCCCATCTGTTAGCTTGTGCTTTCTTTAAAAAACAAAATCAAACCCTTTTCTGTGCACATTTCCAACCAAAATTCCACCCACTGTTGTCAATCACCTTCTTGCTCATTTACTGTTGATCATTTAGGACATAATCCAGCAAAGTACTGAGCTCCTTCTGCAAAGAGCTAAGTCCATGGCAGTTGAGGGAGAGCAACATATTACAGGACAAGTGCTCAGCACCTTTCAGGATTGGCCTCTGATTTTAGAATTTGGAATGCATGGAAGCTGGGAGTAATTGGAGGCAATAGTGTATGCATTTACATAGCAACACAGAGCTATCAAATAAGGCCTGTAAACAAACAAGATTATCGGCCCCAGAAGTATCTCCTTAGACCAAACTTGACCTCTTCCAAACCTGATTTCTGTTTCAGTAGGTAAATGGGCAGCTTTTGGGATAAACCATCAATATATTTTAGTTGAGCTTATCCTGTATCTGAGCCCTGTATGTAATCCAGAGCACCTCAGTCACCGTCTTCACCTTTAGACAGCACAGTTGGTACCGGGACTAACTTTTCTTTACCCTGTTGAAGAAAGTGGTGTATGTAAAACACTGCCACTTATTCTTACAGGCAGTGTTCCATTAGTCAAGCAGGGGAAGAGTTTGGTAGACTCTGTTTATGCTGGGCTAAAGGAACAGAAGATTCATCTTCCGGATATAGAGATATAGATCTCTAGCCATAGGTGAAGCGTCACTCAGGGTGCCTATCTTTGTCATTTTACTTACCAAGTGCCTGTCTTTGTCTGTGCCTTGTATGTACTACACAGTGACTCATCTACTGTAAAAGCTAAGGGAGAAATTTTTAGTCATCTGAGAACAGTTCATCTCCATCTAGCCCTTCCTTACATATTTCCACCCACCCCCAGACAGCTTTATTTAAGTTGAAAATTTAAGTGGAAAACAACCCTACTGTAGGGAGTGCACATCTGGTCCCCGCTGAATTGCTTTATCCCACATTTATTACTGTACAGTCACTAGAAATGCTGAGGATATGGAAAACTATAATTATGTGAGAGAAATGGATCCTCTGCAGTCTCAAGCTCTCTTCTGTAGGGTTGCTAACTTTCTAATCACACAAAACTGAACACCCCTGCCCCGCCCCTTATCTGAGGCCCTACCCCCGCTCACTCCATCCTCCTGCTCACTCACTCTTCCCCACCCTCACTCACTTTCACGGGGCTGGGGGAGGGGGTATGGTCTCTGGGGTGGGGCTGGAGATGAGGGGCTTGGGGAGGAGGAGTGGGGGAGAGGGCTCCGGCTGGGGTTGGGGATGAAGGATTTGGGGTACGGGAGGGGACTCCAGGCTGGGCCAGGAGCTTGGGGGGTGTGGGGTCCCGGCAGTGCTTACCGCGGCTCTGAGGAAGTGGCCGCCAAGTCCCTGCAGCCTCTAGGTGCAGGGGTGGCCAGGTGACTGTGCCGTGCACACTGCCTTCGTGCCTGCAGGCACCACCTCTCACAGCTCCCATTGGTCATGGTTCCCAGCCAATGGGAGCTGTGGAGCCGGCATTTAGGGCGGGGGCAGCATGTGGAGCCTCCCAATCCCTGGCCACCCTAGTGCCTAGGAGCCACAGGGACCTTGCGGCCACTTCCGGGAGCAGCGCGGAGCCAGGGCAGGTAGGGAGCCTGCCTTAGCCCCAGGCCCCTGCTGCACCACTGACCGGATTTTTAATGGCCTGGTCGGCGATGCCGATAGGAGCTGAGAGGATCCCTTTTCAACCAGGCATTCCAGTCTAAAATCAGACTGGCAACCCTACTCTTCTATGTTCCCTGTTTTGGGTCTTCAAGCATGTTTTTTTTGATGATGATGCTTGGAGAGACTTCTGAAAAATAAGATTTAGAAGGTAGATTGCTTTTACGGTATGATCTATAATTTTTGTAACATGTTGGTTCCAGCATGCCACTGTGATTCTGTGATCTATTCTCCCAGATCCACTTTACTCTCCTGTGTCATTTGCCCTACATGTCAAGTCCTGGCCATTGCTACTGCTCTGTTGATCCTGCTTCTCCAAGCTCTCCCTTAGCTCTACAGGTCTTGGAGGCCTTCTCAACTTCCTCACAAACCTCTTGTCTCCCTGGATTGAACCTTCTGTACTCAACAGCTGGCAAAACTACCTCTAGAGACTAGACTGCACTTCCAATCCAGTATCCTCTCTGCCTGCCACTTTCTTGTGGCTTTTCCTGCCCAGCTCTGCTCCCACACTACTCACCTGTCTCTTACCACTTGGTTAGCACAGCTGAATTGTGTCCAACACTGCACACAGCAACAAATCAACAGTTTATAGGGAGGCTTAGAAGGATTAGATTTTTATTGGTAAATATCAATTTCACTGTACACCCAAAAACTGCCCCAAAAATATTTCCGTAGATAATGATTGAACTTTACAAATCAGCAAAGTAACAAAAATAACCGCTTGACAACTTATTATAGTTTGATTGAAGGATATTTACTTTGTATATTTTAACATATCATTCTTTAGAGGGAGAAAAAGGAGAGACCTAGAGTGCTGGAGACATAGTTGCCATGACAGATGACTTAGAGAAAGGAGGGCCTGGAAGGGACCTTGAAAAGTCCTCAAGTCCAGCCTCCTGTGCTGTGGAAGGACCACGTAAACCTAGACCATCCCTGACAGGTGCTGAGTAACCTGTTGTTTAAAAACCTCCAATGATGGGGATTCCACAACTTCCTTGGAAGGTCTGTTGGAGAGCTTAGCTACCTTTATTGTTAAAGTGTTTTCTAATATCTAACCTAAGGGCTCGTCTACGCTTCAAATGCTGCACTGGTGCTGCTGTAGTGCTCCAGTGAAGACGCCACCTAGGCTAATGGGAGGGATTCTCCTGTCGGTGTAGGTAATCCACCACCCTGAGAGGTGATGGCTAGGTTGACTGGAGAATTCTCCCGTCAACCTAACACTGTACAACAGAGGTAATAGATCGGTTTAATTGTCTTGTTCAGGTGTGTGGATTTTTCACGTCCTCTGGGTGATGTAGTTAAACCCAACTAATTTCCTAGTGTAGACCAGGCTTGCTGCAGATGAAGCCCATTGCTTCTTGTCCTACCTTCACTGGACATGGAGAACAATTCATCACAGTCCTCTTTAGAGCAGCCCTTAATATAATTGAAGACTTATCAGGTCCCGCCCTTCTGTCTGCTCTTGAGACTAAACATGACCACTTTTTTTAACCCTTCCTCATAGGTCAGGTTTTCTATACCTTTTATCACTTTTGTTACTCTCGTCTGGACTTTCTCCAATTTGTCCATCCCAACTCTCCAGATAATTTAAGGTTTATTCTGAGGGGAAAAAGACATTATGAGATACCGAGAGAGTCTATAGGCTCTCACTAGTTCCCTGCAGCTCCTGTGTTCTTTGGTTTCCCTGTGGAAATAAGTGAAGTTGCCTTCTCTTAGCTTTACATACCGCAGGGATCCTTTGGGAAAAGTTTTTTATTATTATTATTTTTTCTTTGAGAAGAGCAGACGTCATTCCTTTATATCTCTGTAAGTGTTGAGGTGCTCAGCTAGTCCTGATAGCTTTACCTAGCACTTTCCAGACTAAACAAGTCACAGGCTAGACAGCCTTACATTTGCCTCCCCCCCGCCCTCCCCCAAAGTAACTAGCAGACAGGTCAGATGGCTGGGTCAGACCAATGGTCCGTCTAGCCCCGTACCATGTCTCTGACAGTGGCCAGTGCCAGATGCTTCAGAGGGAGTGAAAAGAACAGAGCAATTATCTAGTGATCTACCCCCTATCTTTCAGCTTCTAGCAGCACTGGGAAAACGTACAGTGTTTTTCTACCTTTGTCTCTGATCTTTTAACCAATTACTGACCTGTGAGAGGACCTTCCCTCTTATCCCATGACTCCTTATTTTGCTTAAGAGCCTGTGGTGAGGGACTTTGTCAAAGGCTTTCTGAAAGTCCAAGTACACTATATCCAGTGGATCACCCTTGTCTACATGTTTGTTGACACCCTCAGAGAATTCTAACAGATTGGTGATGCATGATTTCCCCTTCAAAAGCCATGTTGATTCTTTGTCATGTATTCATCTACGTGCAGTGATGAGCTGCCAAAATCATAACAACCGGTTCCCTATAAAAAGTTCTGATTTAAGGGATGTGCCCCAGTATGTATTTTTTGTACCAACAGAGTTATCATACGTCCGTATTTTCCCGGGAGGAATTTTTAAAATTCAAAAATTCCTCCCGGGCAGCAGTTTTAAGAACCAAAGAGCCTGACGTGTCCGGGAAAATACGGGTGTATGTTAACCCTGCCTAAAATTTTTTTTTTTAAAAAGATGGGCCTGAAATAGAAATGAGCTCCGTTTCACATCTGTGGGTCCCCGCCACTCCCTGGGGGTGTGTCAGGGTGACCAGATGTCCCAATTTTGGGGTCTTTTTCTTATATAGGCTCCTATTACCCCCACCCCCTGTCCTGATTTTTCACACTTGCTGTCTGGTCACCCTAGGGTGGACACGTGTGGGTCCCAGCTTTCCCTGCCCCCCTCATTGAAGCAGCTGTGCAGGGTTACTGCCCTGGGAACTGCAGGGCACCAGTGGACGTGGGGCCAGCTGTAGACAGGGGCATGGGGCAGGGCTAGCTGGAGGCTGGGAGTGCGGGGCTGGCTGCAGGCAGGGCAGGGGGTGGCGGGGTTGGCTGGAGGCAAGGGGGTGTGGGGCTGGCTGGAGACAGGGCAGGGGCTGACTAGAGGTAGGGGCTGGCTGCAGGCAGCGGGGGGTTGCGGCAGGGGACCCACCAGGCAGCAGCGGGAACCCCAGGGCCAGGGGTTGGGGGAGCAGCAGAGGTAACAGGGCTTGTGCTCAGGGCCAGGCGGCAGCCCACATGGCTCCCGCAGCACAGCACCCCCGGCGGCTGGAGGAGGAATTAAATCACTTCTCGGCTGGAGCCCATCAAAGCCTCAGCACCCCCTGCAGGGAAGCAGGTTGACAACCGGCTCTAAAACTGCTTCAAAATTTAACAACCAGTTTGCGCGAACCGGCTCCGGCTCCAGCTCACTACTGTCTACGTGTCTGATAATTCCCTTCTTTTTTACAGTGGGAGTTGGGTAGGAGGTCTTTGGGGAGCAGTGACCAGCTGGGAATATTGGGAAATATTTTTTAATGGTCCATTGGCAGTAAGTCGCAAGAATCTTGTCATGGAGCTTTTAGAGCTGTTCTCTGCTCAAGTGGCACGGCTGCCTGCCTCCCGAGAGCTGCAGTTATAAGCAGAATTCATTGCAGTCATCCAGCTCCTAGCAGGAATTCAGGCACAGTGAGCAGCACAGATACTTGCTGAGAGATATGGGCCTTTTTCATTCTGTATAATGAGGAGTTTAGGGGGCTAGTGTACTGAGTTCAAATCCTGTTTTAGGCCACATGTGAAGATGGATTTTTTTTTCTTTGTCCAGTCTACAAGTCTGTGATCATAATACATTCTTCAAAACAAGGGGTGGGGAATATCTGGCCTAGCAAACCTAAGTTTCTGGTTCATATTAGTTTTGAATGGCCTGTGAAGAGAGGTAGGGACATTGGGGCATAGGATATTTTAGTACTGGATTACAAATAAATATTTAGCCATTGTTTTTCTTTCTCTCCAAGACTCCTCAGTAGCCTCTTCCACTCCCCCCCTTCCCCCTCCCCCCGCAATGTCGTGATTAAACTCATACGCTTTGCTTCAGTGGCCTTCCCTGCTAAATTACTCTGTTTTATTACTGTTTATGTGAGGTGGTTTTGCTAGAGTTCTCTATTTTACTCCTAGTTTCTTACTTGTGTGAACCTCTCACAGATACAAACATCTCTAAAGTGGTCATGTAATTTGTCATCTTTGTCAATCCGTTAATGTTTTAAAATGCTACATCAGGTCACTTCATAGTTGTCTCCTCTCTCCCAGTGGTTAAAACTAGTACCAGCCCCATATTACCCACTCTCCCAGGCAATAATAGCTTTCCTGGGGCACAGAGACTAAGCCTGCACACAGTGCTTCAGAGGAGGGTTAACAGCCTCAGGCAGTAACAGTACAGATCTGTTTTTGTGTTGTGTTCTGTAATCCATTTCTATTCCTGCAGACCTAGCAACAGAGATGTTTTATTAAGACAGCCAAAGGGCCGTTTGCCTTGAGGAGCTGGGAAGTTTCTCGGGCTGACAGTTTTCTAGTATATAGAAAGAGAACCATCTGCTAGCAGGATGATAGGGGATCCTATGATCTGTAAACCCTGCTTCAATGTCGCTGTTGCACTCCCTCTCTCAAGGTGTTGTGAAAAGAGAGGGCACCTTCTCCTTCAACTCTCAACCTCTGACTTCACTGTGCATTTGTAAATGCACAAACTGGCAGTTGCCAACAGAAATAAAGTGCTAACACAGCAGGGGCGAGATCCTTATGAAGTTTGTGGGAGGTGGGGAGACAGCAGCATATGATATGAATAAACCTTGCCTGGAGCCTCAGAGGTGGTGTTTAATTAAGAAATGCACAAAATGCCAAATACATGTTTTTAATATTTTAAAAAATGTTTGCTGCTGGCAAATGGTGCTGAATTTACTGCCTTAGGCTTTGTCTGCACAAACGCTGAAGGCTGATGCAAGTTACACTAGTTAAGTTACATAAGCTGCATAACTTGATTCATTGTAAGTTGCATCGACTTAAAGTGGTGTCTACACCGCGCTATGTTGATGGGAGAAGCTCTCCCATTGACATAGCTTCCGCCTCTCATTGAGGTGGATTAATTAAGTTGATGGGTGAGCGCTTGCCCATCGACTTACCGTGTTTTCATCAGACTCGCTACAAGTTGTCTTTATATCCTGAACAGACACAGCGCAGGTAGCTTGAGTACAAATTGCCTTAACCCCTAACCCTGTCTGCCACACTAATGTACCTGCTTTCTGATATTAGGGGTGAGAGGGAGAGTTCCATCTTCAGAAACTCAATCCCACTTAGGGTACCAATTTGTGATATGGGGTTGAGATGCTTACTCATTTCACAAAGGTCACCTCAGCTGCCATCTGATGGTAGTGACTTTCAGTTCCTTGGATGTTAACACATCAGTCTTGAAGCCTTTGTAGTTCCACCCATCTGAGCCATGCAGTACCATTGCATATTTGTTTAAAAGATACGTTCAGTATTGTGATATCATCCCATGCCTCGAAACTTCAGTATGTTCTGTTCAGCAGAATCTAAAAGTTTAAGCCCTCTTTCTTCTCTGGGAAAGGTAGATGTAGTCTTCATATTTTTCAGAAACAATTAAATCACCAGATCTGCCTGCCCTAGCTGAGGATTGTTAACAGCTTTTGCTGCCATTGCTTTAAAATGCTGGTCAATACCAGGCATTAGTCGTAAGGTACTCTTGGCCAAGGTTGTTTTAAGTTTAAAAAAAACAAAACAAAATAATATAGGGTTTAGGTTTGAGTTGTGCTTAACAGAATTCTCTGCTTGGCAAATACACTACTGACATTTTGTCAGTTTAAAAAATAAATTAGGTAACTGCTATATCTGTCCTTCAGTTCCTCTGCCAGATTTTGTCATTTTATAGCCACATTTTCCTATATTTTTAGACAGTCATTTCTCTCCTTTTGCTGTATGGAAGAGCCACACAAAAAACAAGAGAAATTGATTTATTGTATTTAATTCATTTAACTGTTTCCCCTGCGTAGTCCAAAAGGGCTTCATTTGCTCAAAATACACCAAAAAAGAAATAATTTTTTCTGATTTTTCAATTCTAGCAATTTTAGGATTTATAGCAGGCCAAAAATTGTTGAAATAGTAGTTTTAAGAATTCTGAAGATTCTCATATGCTGATGCTATATATTTCAGGGATATACTAAGATTGCAGAATTTTGGAAGCTCATTTCTCAGCACGAGTCAAATCTTGGATTTAACACTTCAGGTTTCTCTTAAATTTTCTGTTACTTGATATGATTAGTTGGGGTTTAAAAAGAAGAGCATTAATCAGAATCAGCATATTGGTAGCCAGAGTAGTAATATCAAGGCAATGGAAATCCAAGGTATTTCCAGAAAAAAAAAATTGTCTTCAGAAGAGGCAGCCAAACATGAAAATATACTTTTTGGACTAGAAAATGAATATGATATTTTGAGTATGTGGGATCCATTCTTGGCATACATCATTGATTATTAATCCCTTTAAGGTCTTGTTTGAAGAATGAGGATGGCTTTTAGGGGAAAAGCTAATTTAAAATATATATTTTCATAGGAATATAATTGCCAGACTGGATCAGAGCAGTGGTCCATGTAGTCCAGTGCCCTGTTGCTGACTGTGGGCAAAACCGCATGCCGCGTAAGATGGTGTGTAAACCCAGCAGTAAGTACCTGTGGACTGATCTGCACCCCTCATTGATCTCTTTCTGATCTCTGTTAAGCAGAGTGGCTTAAACTCTGAAACACAAAGTTTAATAGCCCTCCCAAAACTTCTATTGTCATGAATTATTATAACTCTAAATTCTTGATATCCATCTAAAAATCTAATCCCTTTTTGAACCTTGCTAAATTCTTGGCCTCCATAATGTCCCATGCCAACACGTTTGACACTTTTTCACACTAGGTGTGATTAAACTATTTCCTCTTACCAGTTTTTGAATTTCCCATTGACTGTAAGCCAGTTTCTTGTATTCTGAGACCAGGGAAACTGATGCCCCCAATCTACTTCCTCTGTACCACTAAGTATTTTATATACTTGCATCATGTCCCTCTTAATGGCCTCCTTTCTAAAGGTAAACAGACCCACTAGTCGTAAAAGGGGCTCAAGATTCTGGCGACATTAATTTATTTTTGCTTTCTGTAGTGAAAGTCCTCCCTTGAGTATAGGAGATGGCATGTTTTGGGTACGTATGCATTTTTTTTTTCTGTTGGGCTGTTCTTCCCAGCTGCTGTATGATAGTCCCCTACTTAACCACAAGAGACCAGTGTATCTGAGATGTCAGGAGTTGGGTATCTTGGGAATGCCAGTACCACCCTCTTCAGTGTGTAAATGTCCCCCTCAGTAGCCTGATCCACACGGGATGAGAGTCTGTTACAGCGCTCAACCAGAGAGCCTGGCTCTTTAGTGCAAGCTGTGTAGATTCACACATTTAGTTCTGGAGGGCCCAATTTTAATCATAGGTGTTAGCCAGTTCATGGCTGTCACATCACTTAGTGATTCATTGTGGTTGAGCAGCCTGTAAGTGGCTGAAGCCAGGCACATCTAATTGTGTGTTCAGTTATGGAAGGAAAAAGCAGGTAGACTGTGTAGGAAAAGGAACTATTACAGTGAAAGTTTCTATGTTACTAGATGCTGCTCTGTGCAGTCACATGCAAATTACATGAGTTGGGATTTTGGGGGAAGTAATATGACCCATTTGGTGTGGACTCACGAGAGTGGAGAAGTAGATCTAGGGGAGGAATGCATTCTGGGAAGTGTGTGTGTGGTTTTGGAAGACTCTCTGCCAATTTACTTGCCTCTCATTATTCCCCTGTGTTAGATGAGATTAAATAGTTGGGTGTGTGTGAGCTGGCAGACAAAAGGCCAGTGTAGGTTATGACTTGATGCTTACAAATTTGCAGTTGGCACTGAAGATGTGAAGTAGCTATGTCTAATTCACGTTGCTCGTTTATATAATGAACGCTTAAAACGCTTGGTGGATGTTCTAGTAAATAAATCGCCAGTCTCACTTTGTATTTGTCTGACGTGTTTGCATTCCTCGGGCACATGGTCTAGTACCTAATGAAGAATGGATAATATTACAGCTGGCTTAAGTTTGCAATTACAGAAATTTTGATTTATTTCTCATCCTGTCTTAAGCAAGAAGAATCTGACTTCTAAAGGTCATATTTATACAGTTCCTTCCCAGTAAAATATGCATTTTTCATTCCAAAAAAGGGTGTGCGTGGGGAGAGGGGAATTCTTTTCGGTTTCACTGTCTTTTATTTTTTTTTTGGCAGACATTAGTGGAAGAAAAAGTCTCTTGAGTGTTTCCCAAAAACTTGTAATCTTCTGCTTTTTCCAGTCTGATTATTATGTTTTAGTGGGGTCAAGTAGAAATCATTTTATATAATGAGGCTACAAAAAATCCATATCTAAAACTCTCATCAACTGAAGGACAAGTTCTGGGCAAAAAAAAACAACAAAGTTTTTTGGGTATTTGTTTGTTCTCTACGAGGTCTAAAAACAGAAGCTGCGGAAGAATTGTTGTAGGATTCTCTCAGCAAGAACCTAGCAGTTCTACTTGAAGAGTCTAGCTTTCATTTAAAGCAGGGGTGGCCAATCTGAGCCTGAAAAGAAGCTAGAATTTCCTCATGTACATTGCCTAAGAACCACAGTAATACATCAGCAGCCCCCCATCAGCTCCTGTCGCTCCCAGCGCCCCCTGCCCACTAGCAGCCCCGCCGATCAGCAACTCCCGATCAGCTGTTTTGTGGCGTGCAGGAGGCTCTGTGGGGTAGAGGGGAGGAGTGAGGGCACGGCAGGCTCAGGGGAGGGGGCGGGAAGGGGTGGAGTGGGGGCAGGGCTTGTGGCAGAATCAGGGGTTGAGCAGTTAGCACCCCCTGGCACATTGGAAAGTTGGCGCCAGGAGCTCCAGCCCCAAAGTCGGTGCCTATACAAGGAACTGCATATTAACTTCTGAAGAGCCGCATGCGGCTCTGAAGCCACAGGTTGGCCACCCCTGATTTAAAGCCATCTCTTTCCCCATGCCATACTACCACAGTTAAGATCAGCAGAGGCACTCAAGCTGGAGCCTCGATGATATAAACAAGAGGATGCTGCTACTGGGTGTTCTCTGTATGAACCTCGCCATTTTTTAATTGTATTTTTCTTTCTTCCCTCTCCTGCAATCCTTGTTCTGAGATGGCCTGAATCTGATGATCTTCAGTTCACATTCTAAAGTTCGTCGTCGTCCTCCTCCTTCCCCACTGCAATGGAAAATGGGAGTGAATTATAAGCATAGGAGATGTTTGAGGGGGAGGCAGATTTGAAATTTGTTGCCTGGTAGCTTATTGGTTGTAGGTTCTCACCTACCATTATGATTGCCATCTTACAGAAAAAGATTATTAGTGTGATTAAAATTTTCCAAAGTGCTTTCTGTGCTGACTATGTTTTTTATACCTGTCTACACTCACCATACAAAGGACTACTCACAAATAAATGCAACCAACTCAGAGGAGGAATGTATAAACTGTTCTAGATTATTTGTTTGTTTTTTGGTCATTACATCTTGGGCTGTAGCATGGTTGGAGAGACATGAAAGGGAAGTATCACAAAGGGCCTTGTGAATGTTGGGGTTTTAAATGCTTTGAAGTGTGTTCACAAGTATTTGTGAATGAGCTCAGAAGTGGAGTCACACCGTTAATTCAGCCTTTTCATACTGAAAGTGGACTTTACATCCCCTCCTGGCCGGAATCATAAATTTTCCCCTTGAGGTGGCTTGTCAATTTCATGTAGAAACGTCACACTCTGTGACAAATGGGCAGTTTTATGCCTGCAAAAACAACTTTTTCTGAATTATTTGAGGTAAGAACTACAAACCTGTAAATTTTCTCGGAATTATTCAGATTATTCCCCTTTCCAAGCCCCCTGCTACTGCTGCTTTTGCTGCCAATGCTGAGAGTATTTTTTTTTCCCTAATGGAAGAAATGTCTTGAGCTGCCCTGATAAACAATTTGCTGCGGTAGCCATTTTACAAAATCCAAGTCAAGTGAAGGTACTGCATTCTACTGCGCAGGAATACATGGTTTAATTCAATGTCTGTCTGTCTCTCTCTCTCTGTATTTATTTATTTATTTATTTGAAAACCACTTTCAAAGCCTAGTTAGTGATTGGAAAATAGTTTAGAGATTCTCAGCTGGAAAATTCTAATCAGCCTTTAAAGTTCTGTGTGCTGTGCATACCACAGGTTGCAATCTAACAGCTTTCATAACTTTTTTTGATGTCTTTGAGAGAATATTGCAGGATGAAGGACTAACAACAATTTCCTGTAACGTTTGGATGACAGATAATCCCTGTGTACCATTGGGCTTCATTGTGTTTAGCTGTCAGCAAATGGCCAAGATTATTCCATCTAAAATATAACTGGTAGCAGCTGCTAGTGTTGGGAAATCAGTTTGGTTTTTCCATTAGCACTGTTCGCTCGTTAACAGTGTGGGATAACGAATTAGAGCAGCAAAGGGCTTTGGAGGGTCTTGTGTTTTCCTGCAGGAAAACTGAGGGTGACGTTGTATAGTATATGTCTGCCTACCGTCTCCATGGGTTAACTCGCTTTGAGACCTCCAGGTAAATCCACTTGCCCTCATAAATCTGTCAACCAAGCTAGAAAATGGGGTAAAACACAGGACCCCACTGAAAATGAGGTGTGTTTGAACTGAGCTTCTCTGCATAAATAAATGACATCATGTGGCTGTAGGCCCATTGACTGCATTTTACTTCACCCAGAATGTCTGGTCAGATCACACAATTCCATCCTAATCCTAAACAAAATGCAATTCAACAAGGCGAGATCTCTCCATTAATATAAAGCAGTGTTGGGCATTTTTTCTATGCAGCAGCACTGAAATCAGGACATGACTGGAATCTCAAACTGGAAGGGAGAATAGCAAAATTTGAGCCGCTCAGTTTTCAAAAATGACCACAGAATATGTTATGAATAAAATGAAACCAAACTGAGCAAAATGAGGTCATAACTGTTTTAAATAATTTGGTTGTGTGTGTTGCCATTAAGATCTAAACGTATGGTCAATTGTGTGCCCGCTGCTTTGTGAAATTTCTGGCTGAGCGACTGCATCACTGCCCACTGGCTTTAACAGCTGTTTGGATGCACAAACATATCTAGGTCCTGTGCATCCACAAAGAAGCAAACACTGGAAATGGAGAAGACCTAGTGAGGCATGTAACCCATCCCCCTTGGCCAGTTCAGGATTCTCCCTTTGGTATTTTTGCCATTGCTTAGTCCAGCCCACGCTCTTCAATAACCTGAGCCATGTAGCTCCCTAAGTTTCCTTTGGGAGACTACTCCACAGTGTCTCAGACTGTGCGGCTTAGGAAATGTTCATGACAACTCAGCCTTAATCCTCATTTGCTCAGTTTCAGCACCACTGTTTTTATGGTCCCTTGTACCACCCTAAGTGCTTCCTTTCCTCTTTGGTGGTTTACACCCTTGAAATGTTGTACAAAGTGGTCACGGTATAGTGATCATGAGGCCTGGGAGACATAGCTATGATGCCACAGCTTCTACCTTCCAGTGTAGATGTAGCTGGGTCAACAGCAGCGTTTTTTGTTAACCTAGCTACAATTGCTATTTCTGCACTGCAATAAAACGTCTTTAGCTGACCCATGTCAGCTGACTCGGGCTGCTGGGCTATAAAATTGCAATGTGGACGTTCGGGCTCAGGCTGGAGCCTGAGCTCTCGGACACCGCAAGGCGGGGAGGATCCCAGAGCTTGGGCTCCCGCCCAAGTGTGTGCACTGCAATTTTACAGCTCCATGAGCCTGAGTCAGCTGACATGGGCTAGCTGTGGGTGTTTAATTGGAATGTAGACATACCTCTGGGAGGTGGGGTTACTACCAGGATAGAAGAACTCCTTCTGTTGCTGTAGTAACTTCCCCATAGCATTTGCACTACAGGGTTACATCCATTGTAACCCCCATGGTACAGCCAAGCCCTGAGTGTATTTACTTGGGTGTTCACGTAAACAGAATTTTAACACTTTTTTTTGTTTGCAAACCGATACTGATTTTATGACAAAAATATATGCGTGGTGCAAGAAATAGAAAGCTGATGGACCTCTTCTTGTTTTCTTTGCAGTGAGCCTGGTAGAGGGAAGAGAGTCTGTATAGTGACAGCTTCTGACGTTGCATTTCCCTGCTGCAGTGACCGCTTGTGTGGGGGCACACCGGAGACAGATGACGCTGCATTGATTTGAGAGTGTCAGAGTGATACTGAAAG
Organism: Lepidochelys kempii; assembly: GCF_965140285.1. Taxonomy (NCBI): domain Eukaryota; kingdom Metazoa; phylum Chordata; order Testudines; family Cheloniidae; genus Lepidochelys; species Lepidochelys kempii. The sequence continues at coordinate 22,497,191 of NC_136385.1, forward strand.
CGAGCAGAGCTTGGATAGTCTGGAGGTTTCCGCTTAGGACAGAAAATTCTAAGGGTCATGAAGGTGAACATTTTGGAACTGGAAATATTTTCTACCAGATGGGCCCGATGGGGAGAGGGCAACTTAGCCTGAACTGATGTAGCACAGAACCTAATATCCAGCTCAGGTAAGGCCAACTTGGCTTAAGTTTGTATTGCATTTCTGTGCCACCTTTTTTCTAAATTTTAAAATCAAGTGTGAAACTGGTGCTTCTGAAAGAACTAAATGAATTAGCTGAAATCACTCGTAGTGCATGATTCTTCTCAGATATCTGAACATCTTAGTCTTTTCCTTGCTGTTCTGGTTTTGGGCCTTGTAAAACACTGCTAGGTATGCTAGCTGTGTTGCCTTGTGATGTGTATAAATGGATACTAAATGAGACCACTATGCTAACTTTTGCCTGTAACCCTAGACAGGATTTAAACTCATCTCCAGAAACCACTAATTCCCTACACCACTTAACTTACATTGTTAGTAACATTATTGGAACAGGTGCTTTTATGAGCCACATATAGATGTAGATTGGGTGTGTGGGTCTATAAAGGTATTTTTCATAGTCTGTGGGTGAGAGTTTCAAAAGTGCCTGAGAGAACTTAGGAGCACAAGTGTCAAGAAAAGTCAGTTGGACTTGTGCTCCTTAGCCCGATAAGTGCTTTTTGAAATTCTTACTTGTCTTTCTCCTTGCATTTGTGTGATGTTGGTGGTGGTCAGCCACATTTCCATGAAAACAGGATCTTCTGTTTCTTAGGAGTTCATCCCTCTAGATGCTACTGACTTCCCTAAAGTGATAACCATCCTTAAGAGAGTATTTGAAACCAGAATTTTCCTTTTTTTGCTCCCCTGTAACTTAACAATGGCCAGAATTTGGTTAAAACAGGTTTCTCAGGTTTGGCATGCTGTTGTGGTGTGGATGATTTATGTGGCTGAAGCACCCACACACTCAATATTATAGCTTCATGTCCAGTTGTGATGGATGGGGTTGGGGAGCTGCTGGGGCATGTGACCCAAAAGTCCTGGTACCATGGGGGATGTTGAAGTTTCAGCTCCAACCAAAACTTTAGTGTCCAGGATGTGGAAATGTCTTAAAAGTAGGGGTTGAGACTTTCAGATTTACCTAGGGGATTTAACCACAATAAGGACAGGTCTACACCGCCGCTTAAGTCCATCTAATTTACATTGCTCAGGGATGTGAAAAAGACCCTCTTCGAGCGACGCAAGTTACAGACCTAAGCACTGTTCATACCGGCACTATTTTGGTGGGAGATGCTCTTCCACCAACATAGCTTCTGCCTCTCACGGCGGTGGAGTAATTGTGCTGATGGGAGAGCGTCCTCCTATCGGCATACAGCTTCTTCACCAGACGTGTTACAGAGGCACAGCTGCATCGGTAAAGCCTCGCTGATGTCATCTGCTTGTGTAGACCTACCCTGAGAATTCTGTGGCTAAATCCCCTCGTTGGCGTTTGAACATCTCATCCAGGTTTTCTAATAAAAATACCGAGACAACCTTTACAATTAGAGCAATGCTAACAGGTAGGCCCATAACAAAACTGAAGAGAAAGTGTGTCTTACAAATCTGTGTAGAGGAAATGTTTCTGATGCTTGCTATAAAGGTAGTGGTCTCAGGAGAAGCAGAAGCTCGCCATGTAGTTGAATACTTTCATGTTTCTCACAGGCAGCCACAACCCTTATTTCCTGCTGCTCTGTTCATAACCTTTCCCAGACTATGCTAGCAACATACCAGGTGTGTAGTGCCTTTCTGGTGAGACATGGCTAGATCCTTAAAGGCTTTAATCTCATTCTGAAACACAGATAAGATCTATTCTAGGCTATACACTAAAACAGTGATACTCAGACTGCAGCTTGTGAGCTGCAAGTGGCTCTTTAATGTCTTCTGTGGCTCTTTTCAGCACATATTAAAACACTATGATTTAATTATTAACCAGTCAGGATGCTTTTATTCTGTTAACCAATTAAGTTGTCAACTTGCACTAAGTTATTAACTTATTTGCTGAGAGAATTTATATATATATGAAAATTAAATATTTCCCATCATATTATTTAAATATGAATAGTATTATAGTAAACGAAACAATGAATTCACACTTCTGTGGCTCTTTTAGGTAATTTTGATCACTAATTTGACTGCTGAACCACTGAAGTCTGAGTATCACTAGGTACCCAACACATGGTTGCATTTGGAGTCTAAACAGATTTTGCGCTTTGTTCCTTTTATATATACTGTGTGTGTATATATAATAGTTCAACTATTCCACTACTGGTTTGAAGGATTTTCTGAATCTGAGGTTATTCCGTTACAAGTCTAGAGCTCCTGTAGGAACACCGGTTTGGTAGTAAGCTTGCCTTAAAGAGAGTACATCCCTCAGTCAGAGAGAATCTCACCAACTTGTATTATTTGCTCTTGTTGTGAATTAATGTCTACGGTGACCAGAAGCGTATGAAGGTCTGTTTTCTGTACTTCGATAAAACCACATCTGGGCATTTTAGCCTCTATTAGCCTTATGCTCAGTTAGCTGTTTTTTAATTGCAGTAGTTAGCATCTCATGCATTGTACTGTTGCTTTACATGGCTGTGTTTATTCCATGGCACGCAAATGTGTTAATCACTCGGTTATAGCTAATAACAGCTTTACAAGTGACAGTTATTGTTTTACCGGAGAAGGGTAGCAATTGTGTGAGACTGCTGAAGAATACAGATCTGCCTTGTTCGCTATGGATCTCTTTCTTTTCTCTGCAAAAATAAATGATCTGTAAGACTTTCCACTTATTAAATGGCAGAGGCCAGCTTTATTAGGCATGTTCTTCAAAAGAAAATTGCAGGGATTAATTTATACTTTAGACAGATAAACGTTTACAAATTATATGTTGGATGGTGTTTTTAAAATAGTTTCTAGAAATCCCTGTTCCTGTTTCAGTATCTCATGATGGTGGATGCTGTCTGAATAAATTAAATTTTTATTCTTGCTTCCTAGCAGGAGTTTCTCTGATATAAACTAGGATGTCAATTAAAAGCCGGATTTGTCAAAGTTCTTGTAAGAAGTTACTTATTGATTTTTGGTTGATAAGGGTTTGTAACACTATTTTTAATTTAATATTTTTAGTACTATGAAGTCACGATTGTTTTCTTATATGTGACACAAATTCTTTCAGTAACTTGTTCTTTGTAAATAGATGTAATTAGAATATCTTCTATAATGCTGTATATTGCAGTTTGCTTAAGGAATTTCAAACATTTGATCAATTTCATGTGCTGTAATTGGTGAATGTGGCTTTTCTACTGATGACACTAAAATTGCCCATGGTATCAGATTGTGTGTAAAATAATTAAAAAAATTAAATAATTGGTATGTGCTAATTGTTGGTCCAAAATCAAGTCTCATTCAGAGGTAGACACTGTAGTGTAATTAAGGCAATGCTATATCAGGTAATACTTTCATTTATAACGCCCCTCACCTGCCCAAGCGTTTGGGACTTTGTACAAACGGTTAAAACATAATGCATTTAAAAAAAACACAAACAGGTAATCTGAAAACAAATAAATAGTAAAAATTCAGACAAGTGAGCATTATTTAATAACAATAAAGGTTATGAGATTCCTGACAGCATTTAAACCAGAAAATGTGTGTGGAATATACAGTATTGCTGCATTTTCTTTTAAGTGGGGTAGAAAGGCCTGAAATGAATGCTCTATAGGAAGTGAGTTTAAAAACCATAGGGGTAGTCACAGCAAAGCTGGTCACCTGTTGACTTAAGGCGCAATGGTGGTCTATATCCAAATGTAGATACCCTGCCAGGATTAGACTCACTGAGGGTTGCCAGCTTCCTTCCCGCTGAAGGGATAGAATATAGTCATTTCTGTCCCCATTAAAAGTGAATAGGGTCAGTATAAAATCAGAGACCTTTCACAGAAGTCTACCGTAAGAGTGCAAGGAGAGTATAATATGGTAATGGCTAAATGAGGTAGAAAACAGGACCCTCTCTCACAAAAGAAATAGTAAAGGAAGAGAACAAGAGGTCCATGTTACCTGTCGAAACATAATGGCCCCATCTTAATTCTAAAATATCATCATCCAGCCTGTACAGCTTGAGTTGAGTCGATTAGCCACCCGCGCTTTCAGAGAGGGGTAATGTATGAAAGGATTAAGGGAGTATGACTCAACATTCTTGTGAGCACAAGGAGAGTGAATCTAGTTACTCTCCCAATTATCAGTCACTTCAAAAAATTGTTTTAAAGTTACCAGCCTTGCATGATGTAGAACTGTCAGAGGTGAAAAGCAGAGTTTGAGTAATTCATCTGACACAGATGCAGTCATCACACCCTCTCCTATCCATTTTGCATTTCATTCTGAACCTACTGAAAGCAACCAATTTCCCTATTTTTAACAGCCTACAGTGGGTCGGGGAAAGGGAAAGATTTCTAAAACAATCTAGAAGTTGTAGTACTCAAACCTGTAGAGGCTCCATTGACTGGATTTTATCGTAACACTAGTTTAGACAAAAGCACTAGAAGATAAAATGTAGAGAATGGTCCTGTCTTGGTTCCCAGAGGGTGAACAAATGATGATCTAATGGTATTTGTCCCACCCTTCCCACCACTCCCTTATTTCTAATTTCTATGATTCTGTAAATACTAAATGAGAATAGAAGTGAAACTAAGAGCAAAATGTTCCTCTCCAATCCATGTGGCAGGGAGCTGCTGTACGTTCTTGTTCTTTACACTGAAGTCCCACTAATGTCAATGGCAGCGCATGTGCCATTTGCAAGAAAAATCTGACAGTGTGCAGGAGAAATCTGGCAGTGAGGAGCACGCAAACAGCATTTTGAGCTAAATGTTAGGCTGTATCTAAATCCTGCTACTTCTTCCTATATTGCATTTCACAGATTTGGCCCTTCCTCTTTATCCACCATTCTAATACTAATCCAGTTCTTTATCTTGCATTTTGATGGTTGAAACCTCTGCCTTTCCAGCCTTGAGTGGTGTAACCTTAGACTCATTAGGTCCTTTTAAAACACTTCTAAGATCTTCTTGTAAAGCTGCCTTCAGTGACTCAAGAGTGTGAGTACCAGCCTCAGATTTCACCAACCAATAATCAAGTGTAAATTCCTCAGGCACTAACAGCCTAAACATGGAGCCACAGACAGTCCCCTTGGGCATTCTGATCCATCTTGCCACCCAGGTGAGAATACCTTTTGTGATAGATGATCTGTTATACCAAGTTTTTAGGTTACTTCCAGACCCAAAGAACAGCCACTTACTCCGGGTCAGTTGCACCTTAGATCTTACACCAAAGACAACGCTTCTAGCCAACCCTATATATATGTATATTAAACTATGTACAATTTATTATGTAGGAAAAGGAAATAAGTTATTTACAAAGTCAAGGCAGTAAACGTATATACACAAATGTTATTATCTTAAATTTCCAAAGTTGTTAGGAAACTTCTGTATTCAGCAAGCTTTATATGTCCTTTGCGGCTAACCCAGGCTAAGCAGCTGGGTTCTCTTGCTTGTGCTTAGAGTCCAGACGGCATAGAGATAATCAGTTCCTTCTGTTTGGGACTTTTATCCCATGCCTGCCATGTGCTTTGAGCTGCAAACTCAGCTGATGGGAGGAATCCACTTGCATGAGTCATCTTCATGTGGAGGAGGGCAGAACAAACAACATCTTTCGTCCTCTTTAACATCCCAGAATAGTCTGTCTGTTGATGGACCTTTCCTGTTGGGCCAGATGTAACACCTTCTGTTGGAGATCAGCATTTCACACTAGTTAATGTCTGTCCCATCTGGTGACTTAGTTACAGAGGCTCACAATCCAGTCTTACAGTATGGTATACAGACGGTATAAGTGAAACTAATGCCTGCAGCAACTCACAGGCATTCAATAAAGTCTATACACTTAATGACATTCTTATAATTCTAATACCTATTTTAACAATATTAACACACAGGTGAGCCAGACTGATTCCAGCTATGTATTTGTCAGTGTCCAATTGAGACATGGAGGCTTTTGTATGAGCTTGGCACCTGGTCTGCCAGTGTCCCCCATCTTCTGGCCAGTCTTTGACACATCATCCACTTTGAGTCTCTCCACTGCCTACTCTTATCCTTACCTTTAAGGCCATCCACAATTAAGCCCTGCATTATCCTATTAACTACCCCTTTACTCCACAATGGTCTCTTTCTACAACTTTTTCATACAGCTAGCATATGCAAAGAAATTTCTTTTGATTTCTCATCCTTCTTCCTCCAAATCCCTTGTTTGCTCTCCCACCTGGTGCATTTTATCTTGAACTAAGGTAGTATATCCTTTTGGGACAGAATGTCTTTTGCTGTTATATCTGTACAGCGCATAGCACAATGGTACTCCAATCTGATTCAGTCCCCAATAAATAGTTCCCATTTTCAGTTCACTTGTAGTCTAATCTGGGGGCAAAGAATGTGTAAACTGATAAAGGGCCACGGGGAAATAACTAAACATTGCTGAAGCAGACATATATTGCTTACAGCTGTGGTTGCACATAACTAGCAAGGTTGTCCCAAAGCAGCTGATGGAGCGAAAACAGAGCGAGAAACTCATTGCTATGTCCATAGGTGGATATACTGAGCTGTGATAAAAGCACCCTTCTAACCCCCAACACCTGTTGTTGGAAGCCAGAGGACTCGCTTGCTGCTTCACAGATTTGGCAGATGCTTGTACAGAAGGTATTTCTGGAATAAATGCCCTGAATCTCTGTGCAGCAGAAATTACTGTTGAAGTGTAACTGTGTCATGGACTTCCAATGTTCTAAACACCTGCCAATTAGCAGCTGAACTTGGCTGTGCCAGCTGCTATATCCCAGGCATTTTTATGAACTCCTGCATCTCCCTTTAACACAAATAAATCATCATTTCAGTGCTAGCCAGAACACGAACAGTAAACAGGCTACTTGCTCAACTTTCCTGTTTGTGGCTTGAGCGACATCTGCTTACCTTGCTGACGAAATCCCCCCCCCCCCCCCCAATTAATTCTGCAGAACCAATCCACTGATGGAAGAGTGAGCTGGGTTCTACTTTGCCTCACAAAAAAATACTGCTAGATAAATGCTATTTGCAGAATCTGAGTCACTAGTGTGCAGCGTACATAAGGCAGGATGATCCCAGTTCAAATGTTCAGATCCCAAGTGGAGTTTTTAGGGCTGGCAAGTAGAAAAATCAGCTTTTGAGTTGTAAACTGATCACATTTGATCTGCATGTCAGCAAGAGCATACATAGGAAACAGCATGGTAATGTTCTTCGAGTGCTTGTTTCTTCCAATTCCAATCAGGTGTGCATGTGCCGTGTGCATGACAGCTGGAAGATTTTTTCCCCTAACAGTATCAGTAGGATTGGCCTGGGCGCCCCCTGGAGTTGCGCCTTCATGGTGCCCAATATAGGGCCCTGCCGACCCGACCCCTACTCAGTTCCTTCTTACCGCTGGTGACTGCTAGTTTGAACTTCCCTCACTCTTGCTTCTGCAAACGCCTCTAGCAGTGTCCCACTGTCATTTGTATATAGTTAGATTCTTAGTAGTATTAGCAATGTTAGTAGTTTCTCTAAGTTTCCATTGCAGGGGTTTCCCCCATTTCGTCCCCAACACTGGGGCATGCCTCGGTCGCCAGGGTTCAAACCCTGTCAAGACTGCTGTAAATTGATGCCAGAGAGCAACCCGCACGCTTCTTGTTTGAAGTGCCTTGGCGAGAGTCACCAAAAGGACAAGTGCTGCATTTGCAAAGGGTTTTGGCTGAGGACCCTTAAGGATCGTGAGCAGAGACTCAGAATTCTTCTCATGGAGACAGCCCTCCACCCACAGTCCAATCCCAGGTCGGCGGAGCTCGTGCCGAGTGCCTCGTCCGGTACCAGGAAGGAGGCTAAGGACTCCTGGCACTGACATGGCGCCAAGCGTAAGACTTCCGGTAGGCATCGGTCTTCCTCCTCGGTGCCCCAGAAGAAAAAGAGGAAGGAGAGAGGGCGCTCTCCCCCTCCTAAGCCTAAGGAGCCAGTGACAGGGAGGCCTCAGCCCATCCAGCATACGTTGGGCCCGGCACCTCCCAGGGGCTCACCGACTCCTGTCCTGCAAGGGGTTCACTCGAGTTGGGCCCACTACTGTTCTCCAGACTGTCATGGTTGGGATATTCAACTCCCCTTCACTCTGGAGACTTTTGACGCAGCACAGGACCTTATTTGCCTGACGGCACCACCTTCTCCAAGGAGGGACAAGGCACTGGTAATAACCTGGCCACCTATCCCGTCTAGGGACAAGCCGGCAATGATGTCGCACTGCTCCCCATCTCTGTGGGGCCGCCAGCGTGGGGGGACCACACCAATCCCCTAGATTGGTCTAGATCTCAGTGACACTGGCAGCCTCTTCTGGTGTTGTGGCCACCTCAATGGCAACCACCAGCTCGGTGGCCCTTTTGGACTCCCTGGGCCTATCATCAAGCCCAGGGTCAGAGCCAGGCGTTGAGATCCAGGTTAGCGTTGGTTGTGTCGGCATCCTTCCCACCTGTGCAGCAGCTGGCACCAGAGACTACGCCGATGCCTTCCCCTACTGCTCAGGCCTCCGTGCTGGCACCTACCCCTCTGACTGCGGCACCGGGGTTACAGCAGCCCAACAAACAACGTGACCCTCTTGGGGACGAGAGCAGCGACCAAGGTCATGTGCCGGTGCTCTCATCATCTTCCTCCCCAGATGAGGCCATTGCAGGCACTTCAGCAGCCCCCCGTCTTGTAGGATAGCAGGGTCCTGCAACAGTTGTTACACAGGGTGGCCCAGAACCTGGAGATCCAGGTAGAGGAGCTGGTAGAGGATGCTGATCCCATGGTGAACATCCTCGCCCCCTCTGGGCCCTTGTGCATTGCGCTGCCACTCATCAAAACTATAACTGAGACCACACAAATTTTGCGGCAGATGTTGGCCTCTTTGCCCCCTACAGCGAAGAGAAATGAGAGACTCTGTTTCGTCCCCTCAAGGGGATATGAGCATCTCTATTCTCACCCTCCACCCAACTCTTTGGTAGTGGATGCTGCAAACCAAAGGGAGCGTCAGGGGTTTCAGGGACCCTCCCCCAAAAATTGGGAGGTGAAAAAGGTGGACTTGTTCAGGAGAAATGTCTACTCCACTGGTGGTTTGCAGCTCCGCATTTCAAACCAGCAGGCTGTCATTAGTAGGTACTCCTTTAATGGCCAATTTTGCTGAGCTATTACCACCAGAATCCTCCTCCGAATTTAATGCCTTGGTGGAGGAAGGCAAACTCATTTCTAGGGCCTCCTTGCAGGCGGCTCTTGATGGTTCTGATGCGGCCGCCCAAACCGTGGCTACAGGGGTGGCCGTGAGAAAGTTCTCTTGGCTCCAGGTCTCTGGGCTTCCTTATGAAGTCCAACAGACCATCCAGGACCTACCCTTTGAAGGTCAGGCCCTTTTCTCTGAAAAGACGGACAGGAGACTGTACAGTTTAAAAGACTCGAGGGCCACCCTCAAGTCCACGGGCATACACGCCACAGCTACACAGCACAGGCACTTCAGGCCACAGCCTCCTCAACGGTTTTACCAACAAAACCGACAGGATGGTTCCCGGAGGAGGAATAGGGGCAGAAGGAAAAGGCACCCATCCTCAGGCCAGGGTATGGCCAACGCAAGCCAGTTTCGGGCCCCAAACCGGCCTTTTGAAGGTGTGGTCAAGGACCGCACACCAGGACAAGAACTGGAGCAACCCTGCCTTACCTTTTCATCCTGACTGTCCCCTTTCTACTGTGCACGGTCTCATATCACTTCAGATCGCTGGGCGCTCCACACGGTAGAGCGTATACTTCGTCCAATTCTGTGCCCTTCCATCCCCCTTCTGTGTCCCTCTTCAGGGACCCCTCTCATGAGCACCTCCTTATACAGGAGGTGCACTCGCTCCTTTCACTAGGAGCAGTGGAAAAGGTTCCTCAGGAGCAGAAGGGCAAGGGTTTCTAGTCTTGGCTCAGGCCCATCCTAGACCTGCCAGAACTCAACAAGTTGGTGAAGAAGCTCAAGTTCCCCATGGTCTCTTTGATCTCCATCATCCCGTCATTGGATCCAGGAGACTGGTATGCCTCCCTCGACTTGAAGGACACGTACTTTCACATAGCAATAATTCCGTCCCACAGAAAATACCTCAAGTTTGTGGTGAACAGCACCCATTACTAGTTCACAGTCCTCCAGTTCAGCCTGTCAGTGGAATCTCAAATGTTCACCAAGTGCATGGCAGTCGTGGCTGTGTTCCTGCACAGGCAGCAGGTACGGGTATTCCCATACCTTGATGACTGGCTGATCAAGGGCTGCTCCAGATCTCAAATGGAGGCACAAGTCGACTTCATAAGAACGACATTCGATGAACTGGGCCTCCTTCTGAATGAGGGGAAATCAACGCTGTCCCTGGTTCAGAGGATAGAGTTTATAGGGACAGTACTGGACTCGACACAAGCCAGGGCATACCTCCCGGGAGCAAGGTTTTGGTCCCTCAGCAACATCATACGAGGTCTCAGGCAGTTTCCCACCACCACAGCAAGGAATTGCCTGAAACTTCTAGGACACATGGCTGCTTGTACCTGTGTGGTGCAACATGCCAGGCTCAGACTCTGGCCTCTCCAATTGTGGCTAGCCTCAGTGTATCAGCCGGCTTGGGACAGTTTGGACAGGGTTGTGACTCTGCCTTGCCTGGTCCTCGACATCCTCCAGTGGTGGCTTGACCCACAGGTAGTATGTGCAAGGGTCCCCTTCACCAGCCCTCATCTGTGTCTCTCCCTAGTGATGGATGCATCAGCTTTGGGCTAGGGAGCACATTTGGGAGACCTTAGAACCCAAGGCCTCTGGTCTCAGGTGGAACTCGCTCTCCACATTAAATGTCAGAGAGCTGAGAGCAGTGCGCCTGGCATGCCAGAATTTCCAAGCCCACTTAACAGGGAGGTATGTATCAGTTATGACAGACAACACCACGGCGATGTTTTATATCAACAAACAGAGGGATGCACGCTCCTCTCCCCTGTTCCAGGAAGCCCTCATGCTGTGGGACTTCTGTGTAGAGCACTTGATACATCTGCAAGCATTGTACCTCCCCAGAGTACAGAACAAGTTGGTGGACCATCTCAGCAAGTCGTTCCACGGCCACGAGTGGATCCCTTTGCCCGGACGTTGCGAACTCAATCTTTCATCAGTGGGGCTTTCCCCAAATAGACCTATTCACCAGGGGTTGCAACAGGAAGTGCCAGCAGTTTTGCTCCTTACTGAATCATAATCCAGGTTCCATCACGGACGCGTTCCATCTCCCCCTGGGAGGAGGATCTCCTTTACACGTTTCTGCTCATTCCCTCGTTCACAAGGTACTCCTCAAGAGTCAGAGGGAATGAGCTTCGGTGATATTGATAGTTCCATCCTGGCCCCACCCCACCCCCCCGCAGCACTGGTACACATCGCTCTTGGAAATGTCTGTGGAAGCTTGAGTCACTTTGCCGCTCTTCCCGGACTTACTAACTCAGGACCACGGCCGCCTCCAACACCTGAACCTCGAGCCACTGCACCTCACGGCATGGAAGCTCCATGGCTGAACTCGATGGAGCTCTCTTGCTCAGACCAGGTTAGACAAGTCTTCCTTTGCAGTAGGAAGCCTTCCCCCAGGGCTACCTACCTGGCCAAGTGGAAGAGATTTTCAATCTGGTAGGCACAGCACCGTTCGTCCCTGACGCTAGTCTAATATAAGTGGCACAGAGACTATCTTCTCCATCTCAAGCAGCAGGGGCTGTCCATGTCATCAATAAGGGGTCATTTGGCTACCCTATCTGCCTTCCACCCAGGTGCAGAGGGCTGCTCGGGCTTTGCTAACCCTATGGTCAGCCGTTTCCTGAAAGGTCTTGACAGGCTATACACACAAGTCAGGCAGCCAGTCCTGGCCTGGGATCTCAATCTGGTCCTTTCCAAATTGATGGGGTGGCCCTTCAAACCACTGGTGACTTGTTCCCTGCTTTACCTGTTGTACCAGGTGGCGCTTCTGGTAGCAATAACCTCAGCCAGGAGGGTGTCTGAGCTCAAGGCCCTAACATCAGAGCCCCCTTACACGGTGTTCTATAAGAGCAAGGTTCAGCTCAGGCCACATCCTGCTTTCCTCCCGAAGATTGTGTCACAGTTTCATATCAACCAGAACATCTTCCTTCCCATGTTCTATCCTAAGCCGCACTCGAGCGGCGAGGGGCAAAGACTTCCCTCATTAGACGTCCACCGAGTACTAGCCTTTTACATTGAAAGAATGAAACCGTTCCAGAAGTCCATTCAACGGTTGGTGGCCGTGGCAGACAACATGAAAGGTCTTCGAGTCCCCTCCCAATGAATTTCATCGTGGATCAAGTCCTTCTACTGAGAGTGCTACAACCCGGCAGGGGTGCCTGCCCCTCTGATCATTGTGCACTCCACCAGGGCGCAGGCCTCTTCAGCCACTTTCCTGGCTCAGGTATCTACTCAGGAAATATGCAGGGCAGTGACATGGTCCTCCATACGCAGTTTCACCACACATTACGCAATCACCCAGCAGGCCAGAGACGATGCGGCCTTTGGTAGGGTGGTACTACAATTGGTGGATAACTCTGACCCCGCCTCCTGAACTTGGGCTTGAGTCACCTGGTTGGAATTGACATGAACAAGCACTTGAAGAAAAAATGGTTACTCATCTTCTCGTAACTATTCTTCGAGATGTGGTGTTCATGTCCATTCCAATTCCCTCCCTCCCTACCCCTCTGTCGGAGTCCCCAGCAAGAAGGAACTGGGGAGGGTTGGGTTGGGTCAGAAGGGCCCTCTGTTGGGTACTATGAAGATGTAAGTCCAGGGGGCCTCCAGGCCAACCCTACAGATACTGCTAGGGGAAAAATCTTCCATCTGTCGTAGAAGTGGCACAAGCACACCTGTTTTGGAATGGACATGAACAACACATCCTGAAGAACAACAGTTATGAGAAGGTGAGTAACAGTTTTTTTAAGCTTGCTACACCAGATAAAAGGAGAGAAGTAGTTGATATTCCCTCAGGAGCTTCGGTTTTCTTGTTAAACATATTTTTAGTGATCCAACTGTACATAAATGAAAAATAACCAGAAACGGGCAATTTGATCTTTGGGGAAAATAAAGTGAAAAGGTAGGTACATGGAACACAGATTCTGTTTAAACAATCATTGTTACCTAGGTGAGTACATGTAGTTAGCAATAAAAACTATACAAGGGGGAATTATCTTAAAATATAAAATACCGGCAGTTATTTTGGGATCATAGTAGCAAGTTGTAACTTGCAGGCTAACAAAACAACACTCTTGCCCTGCCTAATCTATATGCTTTTATGTGAAATTGCCTTGGATATTCTTTCAGGGCAACAGAGTTGTGGGCAACATTATTTGAAATCCCAGCTCAGCTGAATTAGCCTGGAAATTTTCCAGGTCATCTAGGAAAGTTGTTTGTAGAAGTGTGAAGAGTTCAGGCTACGTATTGTTTGCTGGACAGTGTTCAGTACAGATAAGCAGTAACATACTTTCTATTCAAGTCTCAATTGATCTTATGTTGGGGTCAGTTACAGCTTAATCCTTTAATTCCTTAACTCTTGATATTGGGAGCTGGAAGTTTGGCCCCTCTAGTCCTATTGGGTCCTTTTTTTATCTCCTCCTCAACTCATGAGAAAATTTAAAAAGAAACTAGTACATAACTTGGTTATTTCCTAACCAAAGTCATGTGCATAGCTTTACCTGCTATTTTGGCAGTCTTTCTTTCATTATCTCAGATGCATTCTCTGCTTTCACTGAGGACATTCATAGCTGCTTTGGGACCTACAATACATTACACTCTTTTTAAATAAGGAAATTCCCACCCCTGAGGAAAAGTAAGAAAATGAGAGAGGAGGTCTGGGAACCAACCTTTGAGGGTAAGCTAAAATATTAGGACTTAAAATTCACATAGGTATTTGTTTTGCTTTTTATTTTCTAGATTTTTTCAGAGGTGGAGTGCAAACTGAATGGTGCTATTTAGTTTGCAGAGTTTACAAGGTCCCCACATCACCAACAGAACTTACAAGCTCTTTGAGCAAGCCAGTGAACACATACCTAGGTGGTGGCACAGAGCCACTCGTTTGAAGGCATGCTTGTATATTTGAAGACATTTTCCACTGCACGTGTTCAGTATTCAATTTTCAAATGACTGCTTAAATCAAATCCAAAGCCAGTTTGTTTCCAATTAAAAAAAGTATCAACTTACCCCCCCACCCCCCCAAAAAAAGTGAGGTTAGAATTTTTTGGTTTTTTACAATGGAAAAAGTGTAATTTTTTTCCTGTCATTACTCAGACTAGGGAAGGAATTTATCCTCAGACTTTCCAAATAAAAATTGAACATCCAAATGAAATATGGAAAGTTTCAATCTCAAAAGTGAATATTTTGACCATTAAGCATGTCAGTTTTGTGTGTTTATATCTCAAACTGTTTTGCAGCCTGATATTGCTCAGGATCGAGCAATAATAGTCCACTAATAGGAATGCTATAATAAAGTATGGAAGCACTTTCCATCTACAAAGTGCTTTAGTTATTAACCATCTAAGCCTCACAGCACTCTTTCATGGTAGGCAAGTAGTATTGTTCCCATTGTACATATGGAGAAACTGAGGTGGAGAGATTAGGTACCTGCTCAATGCTTTAGGATGAGTCCTCATCAGAGCGAAGGGTAGAATTTGTGAGATGATGATGGCGCTCAGTTGCCAGGTTGTACTGTGTCCCTCTCTTGAGTATTTTGCTAAGAGAAAACTAAGGTGTTGAGCAATAAATCAGGATTTCCCCAGCAGGCTGTTGTGTATTAGTCAATGTTTTTAGCAAAATGAATTCTTTAGATTGTTGAGGGATCAATACTGATAAATGCAAAGTAAAGCACATTGGAAAACATAATCCAAACTATACATGTAAAATGATGGGGGTCTAAATTAGCTGTTACCACTCAAGAAAGAGATCTTGGAGTCATTGTGGATAGTTCTCTGAAAACATCCACTCAACGTGCAGCAGCAGTCAAAAAAGCGAACAGAATGTTGAGAATCATTAAGAAAGGGATGGATAATACAGAAAATATCATGTTACCTCTATGTAAATCCATGGTACGCCCACATCTTGAATACTGCATGCAGTATATTGGAAGTATATATATTGGAATTTGAAAAGGTTCAGAAAAGGGCAACACAAATGATTAGGGGTATAGAACAGCTTCCATATGAGGAGAGATTAGTAAGACTGGGACTTTTCAGCTTGGAAAAGAGACAACTAAGGGATGACATGATTGAGATCTATAAAATCATGACTGGTGTGGAGAAAGTAAATAAGGAAGTGTTATTTATTCCTTCTCATAACACAAGAACTAGGGGTCACCCAATGAAATTAATAGGCAGCAGGTTTAAAACAAACAAAAGGAAGTCTTTTTTCACACAACGCACAGTCAGACTGTGGAACTCTGCCAGAGGATGTTGTGAAAGCCAAGACTATAACAGAGTTCAAAACAGAACTAGATAAGTTCATGGAGGATAGGTCTATCAATGGCTATTAGCCAAGATGGGCAGGGATGGTGTCCCTACCCTCTGTTTGCCAGAAGCTGGGAATGGGCAACAAGGGATGATGGATCACTTGATGATTACCTGTTCTGTTCATTCCCTCTGGGGCACCTGGCATTGGCCACTATCAGAAGACAGGATACTGAGCTAGATGGATCTCTGGTCTGACCCAGTATGGCCACTCTTATGTTCTTGATGCTGATGGATCAGAAAAGTAACAAGTTACAAGGCTTTTCATAGTGTACCAGCAGTACCACCTTCTTGCAAATAAACCTGTTTGTGTCCCTGGTTTTATTAGCTACATTTAAATTTCTTTCTCTGTATTTGGTCCTACTCGCATGCTCCTCATTTGAGGCTTGTAATGTGCTTCTGTGGCTTCACTTGTAGCCTGTATTAGGAGTTTATGGCACCTATTTGAGCTAAGAAATGTGGCTAATTGAAGGAATAAACAGTTAGCATGTTCCAGGCCTGGGTGACAAGGAGGTAGTCTGTCTCACCACCATCGCCACCACTGAGGAGTTTGTGATTTGACGCAGTCAATGGCATGGCTGCAGACAGAACTAGATTGCTTTCGCAGATGATCAGGTATGTTTTGTATTAGCCCCGTCCACTTTCCACTGCTGCCTTTATATCCACTTGTTCATTGAGCGATGGTCCCTATGTGCTTGGGCGGTGGGTGGAGCCACACTTTGGGGAGGCTAGCCCCACCCTCTCTCCCCCAGTGCCAGAGTCCCGAGACCCCTTTCCTCTCGCCAGAGCCCCGCCGAGACCTCCTGGCCTCCCTCTGCGGCCGGAGCTCCGAGACCCCCTGTCCCCACCCACAGCCAAGGAGCCCCAGGCCAGCCAAAGCCATGAGCGCCCCCCACCAACCTGCTCGGAGGACCCCAGGGCTGGTCGGAGCCCCTGCAGCCGCGCCTTCCCACCGCAGCCCCAATCCAGGGAGATTACTAATGAACCCAGAAAGCCAAATAGCACATACTGCCTCCTCAACCACCCCGGAACCTGCATGGGACATAATAAAAAGCAATAATTTCCCCTGCCAAACCTGCAACCAGCGTCCTGCGGCAGCAGCTGCGCTAGGGGAGGCAGAGCCTCCCCTGGCCGATTATACCGGCCGCCCATGCCTCTGTGTATTCCATGCGTAGGTTTGCCTATGTACCATACGCCTGAGTCTGCAGACTTTTTGTAAACTGCGTCTGTTGATCCGCTCAGATGCAGTTCCCCTCCTTGCGCTCTACACTGAGTGCAGAAAGGGCAGTGCGGACCGACGCCTCTCCAGTTCTTTTTTGTTGCTGCATGGCCTGAGTCAGAATTGTCTGTGCCCGCTTTGGTCTTCCTCTACTTTAGTACCTGTAAATCACCAATTGTAAATAGCTTTTAGTAGTTTAGACGTCGTGTTTTTAGTGGTTTTCTCGTTAGCTTAGTTTTCTCTGCCGCAGGGAGTATCTCCCTGTGGATAGAGACTATTGCAAGAGGACTGTGTTAGGAGCTGTCTCCTGCCCTGTTCCTTCTCTCAGTGACAAACACCAGGGCTGCCTTTATTGCCTTTATTGTCACCAATTGCAGCGTCTGCCAGTCTTTCTCTCCCTGAACTCATGAAGGACGAGAACTCCACTTGCGGAAGCACCTCATGGAGCAGGCTATGAGGCCCCATTTGGATCCAGTCTGGGGAAACCCCCCGTACCATGACCTCAGACCGCAATCAGCACCCCTCCAAGCATCCCTCTGGAGTAAAGGCCAAAACACTTAGTACTAAGAAACCCTTTCATGAGAGCAGAGGATATGACCATAGGCATAAGGACAGATCCCCATCCAGAACTGCCTCTAAGACAAAGGATCCTTCCCCATCTCATCCAACTTGGACTGAGTTCTTGCACATGGGCCCTAAGGAGTTAGGTTTCCATAAACTTCCTTTTCAAGAGGGTAAGGCACGAAGGAAGAAGGAACCAAAAGATCGGTACTCACCGATCCCATCTGGGAGTTCCAAACTGGACCCCCTTTGACAGTTCTGGACACACTCCTTGTGGGATCCTCCAAATACTAGACCATTTGACAGCCCGGATCTGCTGTCCCCTCCTCAAGGGGATCATCAGGAAGGACCAAAAACTTTACCTCATCGGAGGATATTTTGGCTTTCTCCATCCCACAGTCTCCTCTTGGGCCTGGTCCTCCTTGGAGACATCACTACTCCTGAAGAAACCACCTTGAGGAGAAGGGGATCCTCACCTATTGCATCCACAACTTGGAGCATCCTCCCACCGGTATTGATTGTACCACCAATAATGTGGGAGTCTATTTCATTGAGCGAATATGATGCTTCAGATGTGTATCACTCTTCCCCCGCCGAAGGGAAACAAACCCAGACAGAACGCGTGGAAAGTATTGGAACTGTCCACCTCCTTTGGGATACGGCTACCCAGACATAGGGTGCACATGTTCAATGGCAGCTCAATCTATTCTCAACCAAAGCAGGAAGGAGTCTACTAGGAGATGCTATGTGGCCAAATGGAAGCATTTCTCCTCTTGGTCACGACAATGCTGGTTATCCCCAGAATCTGCTGGGAATCCTGTTATTAATACCTACTAGCCCTTAAGACATTAGGCTTCTCTGGGACCATCTTGCATCAGTCAGCGGAATCACTTGCATCATTTTCATCTTCCAGTTGATGACCAGACTACGTTTACTCATCCTCCGATGACTAGATTCTTGAAGGGACTAAGAACTTTCCCAACAGTGGTGAAATCCACACCACAAAGGGATCTGTCTCATCCTTTATGTTCTCACCAAACCTCCCTTCTAACCATTAGCCACCTATTCAATGTCTTATTTCTCAATGAAAGTCTCCTTCCTAATCACCATCACATCAGCCAGGGCCATTCATGGCAGATCTGCCCCATACCGTTTTCTTTGCCTTGACTCAAAATTCATCCCTATAGTAATTTCTGAGTTTCACATGAATCAAACCATCCTTTTCCCGGTATTTTTTCTGAAGCCTCATGCCTTTGATCAGGAGAGAAGGGTTCACTCTCCAGATGTCTGATGGGCTCTGACGTTTTACGTACAGAGTATAAAAGCAACTAGGAAAATACCTAGACTTTTTTTTATCACTCTAGCAGAGAGAGCTTGACCTCTTGATCAATCTGCACAGAGACTTTAAGTGGATCTCAGGGTGCATCATCCTTTTGTTACCAACTAGCTCAAATTCCCGCCCCCACCTCTCACCCCATCCCAGAAGGGGTGAGATCCCATTCCACCAGAGAGTAAGCAACCCCTGAAGCATCTCTGTGAGACGTACTCTTACTAGATAGATGTAGGGTGGCTACCTGGGAGCTCCATGCATATTTTTATAAAAAATTACGCTTTGGTCAGACCCATATCGTGTTTGACTACTATTTACAAATCTCCCATGTGTTGCATGCACATAAAGACCATCACTTGAAGGAGAAATGGAGGTTACTTACCTGCAACTGGAGTTACTTTGAGATGTGTGGTCCCTGTCTGTATTCCACTACCTGCTGTCTGTCCCGTCTATTGCAGATCATGACTAGATTTTCAGTAAGAAAAGGAACTGGAGTGGCATTGGTCTGCACTGCCCTTTGTATCCTCAGATCAGAGCATGAGGAGACCTGTGTGTGAGCAGACCAAAGCACACTGCTTACTAAAAATCTCCAGACTCAGGTGCATGCATGTGTGGAATACATGGGGACCTCACATCTCGAAGATCCTCGTTACAGGTAAATAACTTTAATTTACTCATTAGATCTTCCTCTTGCTCTCTGTTAATGTGTGGTCAGAGGCATTCAGAACAGTTTCTGCCTCTTATCTGTGTTGCTAAACTGCGCATTTAAAATAGCGTAGAAGATATAATTCTACTGTAATAGACAACTAGAGGTCCCAGTCTGGGACCAGGATCCCAGTGTGGTCAAGTGTACCTATATAATAAAAAGATAGTCCCTGCCTCAAAAAGCTAAACTTATGAGAAGATAGAACAGTTAGAACAGAAAACTGGGGCTGTAGGGAGGAGAAAATGACAGTGAACACCTCTAGTAAAGATTTAATAACAGGTGATGTAGTAAGGTTTATTGCTCAGATTTTGCTTATACTTAGGCTTGGCGAACTCAATTTATGTTTTTTGTAACTTTGATGGATAATATCAGTGTTTATTTTTAAGCATTTCTTCAGTTTTTATTGATTTTAGATTTTCACAGCTTTGGGAAATTATGGGGGAGACATAATTATTTAATGACAGTAGACATTGAGAAAAGCTTTATACATTGTTAAAACACATTATCAACATAACATTAAAATATACAAAATAAATATCCTTAAATCCACAAATCATACACGTTTTTACTACTCATTTGCCAGTCAGTTTGTAACAAGTCTAATTCAAAGGTCTAAATCACTGGATTTTGACTCTAGTAAGTTCTCACGCAGCATTTTTCTTACTTTACCTATCTGTAAATTTCTGTTGTTGCTGGAAATGCTTTTTCATTGGTTTGTGTGTACACTGATATTGATGTTTGTTAACATTTACAGATAAAAATCTAATTCTTCCAAGACTACTCTTCCTACAGTATCTGCTGTAACTGGGAAAATATATGCACAAAATACATTTTCTAGTGGAGAATTCTTGCTTTATTGTGTCTGTTTGCCAATTCAGTAATGCATCTCTTTCCCCCCTCAACCCCCCATTAGTGTGAATTAACAAGATTCTTCCATTGGCCTTTATATTTACCTTTTTAGGAGTCTGCGTACATGGATTTTAAGCACACCAGGAGGATTGTTTAATATGTTTGTCTATTTACTTTAATTGTAGCTCATCAAAACAAAAAGAAAAAAAAAACCTGAACACATTGCAATTTTGCTAAGCAGCTGTAATATAAAAGTCAAGCCCCTCGGTATTCAGATGTTTCCAATCAACCTTTTGTTGCTGCCTCAAACATTTTAAGGTTTTATTTTTATCATAAACTAAGCCGATCTACTGAATAAACTTTGTAAAGTCTTTTAAAAGGCGAATGCTGGGCTAATGGATGGTTAACGTTCATGCACTTAGTATCACTTGAAATCATTTGTGTTTGCGAGCCGCTTTCAAAATGAGGAGTCTGATGTGAAGGATGGACCTTTTTAAGGCCTTGGTCTGGAGCTGACAATGTATTGGCAATGAGCAGTTAGTAATTAAGTATGGTTCAGTAATGTGAGACATTATCTCCTGGTGATTCTTGAAAGCCCAAAGGAGAGTAAACAGGCTGAATATCAGACTGTGGTTAAGGCTCTGCTCACCACATCTCCTCCTGCTGTGAGAGGTTATGCAAGGAAATTCAGGTTCTTCAGATTATTCCAGTGCAACAACTCTTGGCTGAGCAGGCACCACGGGGTTCTGATAACTTCAGTAGCAAGCTGTGCTGAGGCTGTTTATGGTGTTTGCATAGCATAACACAGTACCTCCTGCAGCATCAGGGGAGGGAAAAGCTCCCTGTAGGGAGACTAGGAGAGGGGGAAATGCAATCTTTCCAGTGGAAACCTATGAAGAGTGACTGATTTCATTGGAAAGAGTGGATTGAAAGGTGCTCTTCGTGCTGCTGTTTCTTTTTCTTTCAGTGGGAGAATAGAACCCCTCTGCTTTAGCCGCTTTCTTTAAGGAGAGAATAGAACGGTGTCCAGTGTTGCGCTTTGGAGGGGTTCGGATGTAAAATGGAGACATCCCAGAGAATCCCTTTTAAAATCCTACAAGAAAGAACTGAGAGCAGTTTCCTTTTAAAGCTTCTGCATTAATAGGGACTATCAGAGTTGTTTAGTTTATGGATATACTAGTTAGAGCTTCAAGTGATAGGTCACAATTCAATGTGTGCAATGGGAGAGAATTGTTGTTTGACTTCAGTAGCTTTTATATTTTCCTGACTCTGCTGAATCCATTTAGAGCACAGAGAACAGATTCCCACCGCCCCCCCCTTAAACAAACTACTGAAAAGCTTTGTGATACTTCATATTTTTTAAAATGTTCTCGCATTAAGCCACTTGTGAAATAATTACACTCAGACCACAGTGCATTTCTGCTCTTGAAATACCACAGGTTTAGCTGTGAATATTGGTCTGGAGAACTCTGCTTGTCCGTGAATTTTTCTTTATTGCACATAACTTTTACGAAAAATATCCATGAAAAAAATCTTAGCCTTAGTTATTAGGTCAGTGTAGTGGGCAACTTACGTCGGCGGGAGCAACGTTGTAGTATAGACACTGACAGATCGACGTAGTATAGACACTGACAGATCGACGTAAGCTGCCTGACATCAACCTAACTTTGTAGTGTGGACCAAGCTAAGTAGGATCATAAGTAAAAAAGGATGCTTAACTCTGGAGTGTGCTGAAGATTTTATCTCCGTACAAATCACTGTGGAATGGTCAGCTGCATTTAACCCAGTAATTGTGCACATAGATGGCTTCAACAGATGAGGTACCTCCTCGTAAATTGCTTCATTGCAACCATTGGTCTCTTCAGTTTAGGGCCTAATACTGCCATCCTTCTTCCCATGAGTAGTCCCACTGAGTAAAATTTTCCAAAGTGACTAAGTCCCATTGCTTTGCAATGGAACTTAGGCTTCTAGTAGGTAACTGAAGCCTATTGGATAATTTTACCTATTGACTAGTGGCTACAGGATCCGGCCTCATATTTGTAACTTATCCTAAAGATGCCCTTTATAGTTTGGTAGCCTGGTTAACAATGGTTCACTCTCTTATGGACTTTGCAGCAGAGGTGAAATGACATGAAAAAAGCTTGGAGGGGCCTAGAGTGAGAATGCAGTAGACTTGTGCCCCCTCATTGCAGCTGGGGAAGTTCTGAGGGAACATATCCCCTGCAGCGACTACATCTACGCTTTGCAGCCCTGTAGCTGAGAATTGGAACAGTTTGTGGCCTGTGGAAACCCACAGAGGTGTTGCTTTTTCGCAATGAAACGCTCCGGTAAAATTGCACAAAGGTGTTAGTTTTCCAACTTTCCTATCTTAAGTGTTAGGGAAATATTACATCAGCTAAAGTGTAAAGCATGTGTCATTTATACTAGACTAGACAAATCACTGGAGAGTATACTGAAGGGAGCAGTCTTGTATTAGGGTGAGGAGGGAGCAAGATGAGTTAATGGGTCCTCTCTCAATTCTATTCTCTGCAATAGACCATAAAGACCCCCAATTTTTCTCTGACATTTTCTTCGTCAGTCTTCTTTTCCACAGTAGATCATATTGTCAATGCCTATCCTTGATGATCAGGTTTCTTCAGGCTGCACCAAATGTTGACACTGATCCAGCATGTACAGGTATCTAGGAGACTGCCAGTGCTAGTTTGGGAATATGCTGTGGTTTGATTGGAAGGCCATTTCCATCAGCGAGGGTTTGTATGGGGCAGGGGGTTAAAAATTGAAATGATGTATGTGAAATTGGAAGTTGTCTTGCTAGTATGTACATACATGTGTGGCAAAGCATGACCATGTTCTGTTACTCCGGCTGAACTATTTAATCATTTTATATGGAAAGATGGGTGTCCAATACAGTAGTTCATGGTACGGTTACTGACTTGTTGCATCCTGTTTTGTTTACAGATCTGTTGCATATGTTGACCCATTTTTATTACATATGTGTACTTTAATAAGTAAAGTTTTTTTCTGATTTTTCTTTGACCTACAATCTGCCTTCAGATATATATGTGGCGCTCTCCATGAGTTCTGTGTACATATCTGAGGGAAGAATTTGGCATTTCGTTTTTATCAGAATAAATGCTCAGCCATTTAGCGATCCAGCTGGCATGCAGTTTGGTATAATGTAAGAGCTGTGCTGTAGCAGGACTGCTTAATAATTTTAAAGTATCCCCACTAAAAACTTGATTTTAGGACAGGCATGTGCACATAATGAACAAATATACAGTATCTGCTCCTGCAGTCCTTCATGTAGACAAAACTTTCACTTACTTAAATAGAACTGTTTGCGCAGGCAAAGACAGTAGAATTGGCAGATATACTCTGTATGTGTGAGTACCACACACACCCTTTGTACTTTCAGCTTTTCATTCTCAGTCTAATTTTAGCCCTTGGATAAAGCTGGAAGTTGAAGTTGTCAGCGCAGCTTTTTCTATTAGCGCTTTCCCAAAATATTCCCCGGGCTGCATACATATTTGCTTATTAGCTCCTTTTCTCTTTTCTCCTTTTACCTTACAGCTTCTGACATGAAGAAAGATCTAGAGACCTTAATAGCACAGGAAAGAGCAGAGATCCTCGCCAAGTATGAAAAGGTACCGATCTCATTTTTCCTCCATTAATCTGCTCACTAGGCATGGGACTCCTGATAGTTAAGCTGTCTGGGGAAAGCAGGAACGTGTCATACAGAACGTGATGTCTTCATGCCAGTAACAGACTACACAAACACAAACTTTTTTTCTGCCTGCAGACCTTTTTAAGGGTACAGGTGACGTGACCGTGTGTATTTAGTAATCTATGATGGGTGTTCGGCAGATAGGCTCAGGAGCCTCCGTCAGGTATACAAATGCAGGTTCTGCCTATTCTACCTGAACAAGGTCAAAAGAGTTGGCCTATGGCAATTACTCAGGATATGGAAGCAAAGTGGAAAGCTTTCATCACCAGCCCATTTTTTTCACTCTGTACTCCCAGGGTTTTCTCATTCAGACCTCATCATTTGGCACACACCACAAATCCTGTGATCAGGAAAGTGACAGTCTCAGAACAGAGGGTGAATGGGCTTGAAGACTGAATTAAAACTAATATATTACTCTGGCCTTCTGTATCACCTTACAGACAGGAATGGAATAAGCCCCATACCGCCCCAAAGATGGTCCTCCCAGTTCAGGGTTGACACACAGCAGCGGGACAGTATGGAGGGAAGTCTGCATGGGTGAGGCCTGTGTCTCATCAAATCTGTAGACTGAGTGGATTTTAATCACTAGGACTGTCAGTCCAGTACCAGCTTCCGAGTGCGCAAGACAAACATGCGCACATGCTGATGGCCTCACACTTGTGTTCCCTACAGTCATGACTCTTGTGTCTCCTTTTGCTTTGCAGGGAAGGCAGGAAGGAGCTCATATTGACCCATGGGAAGATGCTGACTTCACCCTGTATAAAGTCACAGACAGATTTGGATTTCTGCAGTAAGTTACTCGTTTCTCCTCCCAGTCACCCTTCAATGAAATGGACATTATACAGTCATACTCCGTGCAGAAGGATGTCCTGTAACAGCTCCAGCAACCTCAGTGCAGGCTGCTGTATGGCCTTATTTGATCAATCCCAAATGTCTAGAAAGGAATGGCAGTGTATCTTCTCCTTCTGCATCCAAGCGTGTGGAAACCTTCTGATGTTGAAATGTCTTATTTAGACATTTTTGATCAGTAGTAAACTTTTAAACATTCCCAGCTTGAAACATTTTGGCTTATTAAACCAAGTCGAAACATTCAGGCTATTTTAACGTAGTGCTGCATCTGTCTAAGCTGGTGCAGTGCATCATGGGAGCTTTAGTTCAGAAGCCTCATGTCCCAGTTCTTTATGGGCCAGAATCCCCAGTTGGACTGAATCTCCCAGGATGTGGTCATGGGATGCCCATGATGCACTGCAGCAGTTCCACCAGAGGAGAGAGCAGAGCATCATGAGAGACGTAGTCCAACCAGGGAGCCCGCCTCGTAGAAGAGAATGGGAGCACGAGGCACCTGAACTACAACTCCCATGAGGCACCATGACAGCTCAGGCAGATGTAGTGCAATGTCAAACTGGCTTGAAATGAAAAGTTTCAATTTGGTTTGACAACCAAAACCTTTGAATTGTCGACCTGACCTGAAACTAAATACTTTGTTTCAATTTTCCTAACAGAAAATCAAAATTTTTACAAAATCAAATGTTTCCTGTGAAACTGTTTTTCTGTTGAAAAACCATTGACAGAAAATTGCTGATCAGCTGTACTAAGCAGTCTCTTTAAAACTCTAAGCTTTGAGTGATTGATTGTCCTCTGATTTAGACCGTCTCTATAAGGCAACTAATTTTAATTTGGTCCCTCAGGTGTGGTCAATTGAAGACTGCTTGTTTGCATTGTACAGTATATTGTTTTCCATACCCCTGTTGCTTGTTGATTCAATCAAATCCTTAATCTTTCAGTGAGCATGAGCTGCCAACCCGCAGTGCAGTGGAAGAGAAGGTAAGAGCTGTCAGCTTTACTACCTATGTGGCTCATACCTTGCAAAACATGGTGCTAAATGGAAAGGTGCTTAGGTCTGCTTTTTAAACAGCAAATACAGACTTTGCAGCATGGCCAACTAATCAGATTTTCTCCAAAAATATAAAAACCAGCATCTCCTAAACTGATGCTCTGGAGTTGATGGAGCGACACCTTAGCACAAAGTTACAGGAAGTCAGTGCTCAGTGAGGAGTCGTTTCATAATGCTGTGGTAAAGATGTGAGCTCGGTTGGAGAGACCAGAAGGCACCTGAGAAAGCAGCAGAACTCTCAGTACTGCAGCTGAGCTTGGAGTAGGGAGAGGGGGAAGCTGGGGAGTTTCTTTAGTCCTGTGCAGCAGTTCTGATGTGGAGAGTGGAAGGTAGGAAAATGCCATGAAGGTGCAGCACAGATCTTCATGAGAAGCAGAGTGTGAGAGCATAAAATGGAAGTGATCTATTCACAACAGGCCTGATCAGACCTTCCAGTTAATGGTTCCATTTTTTTCTTTCAAATCTTGTTTCCTATCCCTTTCAGTTTCGTTATTATTAGTGCTTTTTATTTCATTGTTCCAGACTTCGGATAATTTATTTTTCTTGCTCCAGTGAAATCATAAAACTTTATTTAAGACTTATAGGCAGGAAAGAGGTTGATAGTCAGCCCCTGCTGGGAGAGTGGTCTCATCTCATGTGCCTCTTGCTCTCTCTGAGCATGGTGGAAGAGATCAACAGGCTGCAGCTTAAAGTCAGATGGGCATCCAGATGCCTTAGTGACTCTGAAAATCTCAGCCTAAATGCTTGATCCTCACTGGATGAAAAATGGAAGTGTCTTTGAGTATCCTGCTCCCCATTCATGTCTCCTTTAAGTTTTTCAGTGTTTCTGTTCCTCCTGTGATGAGTGCTAAACCACCTGGCTAATTGTGTTATTTGCATATCTCTAGGCATGGCTAGTTACTCTGTGTAGATGAAATGAGTGCTGCAGTGGGGGAGGGTCAGGATCAGCTTCTACAAGGAAGTATTGGGAACCCACATTTAGGAACATTAATGAAATTTAGGAGAGCTCGACTCATGCAATATTTCTAAACATCTGATTCAGCTGAGACTAGATGCTAGATCCCATTCAGTCACTTTAGGAGGGGCTAGATTGCTTCAGCTCACTGCAGGAAACCTATGCAGTTAGAGGATATTTTTCTACAAGTTCAAAAGCCCCAAATAAAAAAAATTAGATTAAAACTATAATAAAATACACTTTTTATTTTGAGATCACAGAGCTTAAAGGTTCTAAGTGGTGTCCTCTTCTCAACTACACTGCCACTGGAAATAAACTAGAGTTCACCTCAAAACAAAAATCCCTGTAACATGCTTGCTTGGGTTGTGAATAATAAGGGATGACTGAGCTCAGCTGGTAAAGTTGCGGCCATTTGACCTCAAGGGAGCTGATTTGGCTCTGGGTTGTGGTAACATGAATGTCTAGTTTTGAGATCCGGGCTTAAATCCCCTGTAGTATCTGTATACTACCAGACAGACAGAACCCAGGGTAATTTGTGGCTGGATGAATTCCTAAGTATCTGTTACCTGTCAAGGAAGTTCTCCTGTTGAAAGAATTGTCTGTGTATCGTGGTTGCTTCCCCCTCCTCGCCTCCACTACTGCGTGTAGAAATTGTCTACCCCTGTAAGTACTTTTCCCTCCGTTATACCCTCTACCGCAGATACAAAAGGGTAGGGTGGGAGGGCTGAATGTGAAATGTCATTATCATAAGGTTAAACTGAATGAGGATGAGGAGTTGTTTTGTGCTTTCACAAGAAGCATTTCTGTAATGTTTGTTTTGATATGAACTGACTCTCTTAGCAAAAGCTGCAGGAGATTGAACGAGTGGACAAATGGCTGAAGATGCTGAAGAAATGGGGCAAATACAGAAACAGTGACAAGGTGAGGAGATTAATAAAAAAAAACAAAAAAAAACCCACTTGTAGTACTATAGGGGGAGAGATTGTGATGTCCTTCCCTTTGAGCTAGTCATTTTTTCCAAAGGTTTATAAAGAAACCGGAAACCCCTGAAAAATGCTTTATTTTATTCTTCCTTTTAAAGTTTAATAATGTGTTGGCTCAGTAAAAGTGCTGACTGTTGTGACATATGGGGCCAAACTTTGAGGGCCTCCTAAATTCTGCCTGCAAATTTGGCACTTGTCCCCATTTGTGCAAGCGCCAAAAAAAAAAAGGCCACCTTTGCTTGTGAGCCTTTCCATGCACAACTTAGGAGGCCCCTTGATTTCTAGGCCAGTTTCCTTGACAGATGAATGTGGGGGATATTTTTATTTGCCTAGGATTTACCTGCATACTATGTATCCTGATACTGATTTGATTGTCTGAACCCATTTGGCTGCTAACTGAGGCTATTTTGTGAACATCACCAATATGCCAAAATACGGGACTTAAAATAAACTCTGTGCAGAACAGCAATGGAAAAACCTAGTTATTTTAAGAGGTCATCTAAAAATCACAGTGTGAATCAAAACACATTTACTTAGCTTCTAGACTGTAGATGGAGTAGGAGGGAAGCATGAAACCAAAACTGCACTGATGATCATACTCTGTGAGGATGTGGGCGTACCTTTGGGTAAGAATTCAAAAACCCAAGGTCCTGTGTGCTCTGTTGGGGACCTTAAGCATCCCATAACTTTTTTCATACAAGTAGGAATTTTCCCAGGTGTCTTTGCAAAAATACCCTCTGCTGCTCCTTTTCACTCCCGCTTCTGTTTTCCTGTTCTCTAACTCAAAAATGGTTGCATTTCATTGGTGGTGTGTGTATGTGGTGTGTAAAGCACATTTGGATGCTTTGTGTCATTACTGTTATACTTTATCCAAATATTTACTAAAAGAAATGTATGTATTCTAACTAAATTTTCAAATGAAAAAAGGAAAAACCTGTTACCACATCACTATCTCTGTCTGTGTGAATGGTGGTGGGTGTTCTCACTGGCAGCTGTCATTTTGGAGCTGCTTCTGAGCAGGAAGTCCAGACTGTTGACATGTCTGTCCTATTCTTCCTGCTTGTGTGTAATTCTAGTTGGTATCAACATAACATTACTTAACACGGGGCAGAGTGTCTAATAGTTTGGGGACAAGACTGGCAGCCAGGACTCCTGGCTTCTATAGTTTAGCTATGCTTCTGAATTATTGAGAACTTGGACAAGTCATTTAACCCCTCTGTGCTTCCGTTTCCCAGTCTGTCAGTATTTGTACATCTATAGTCTAGTCCAGCCTCCTGTGCTGAGGCAGGACCAAGTCTACCTAGACGACCTCTTGAGGTCCCTTCCTGCCCTACATTTCTATGATTCTGTGATCTCCTGGAAAGCTTCATTAATGTTTCTAAAGTGCTTTGAGATCTTCAGATGAAAAGTGTTTAGAAATAGACAAAGCTATATTTAAAAAAAAAATTTAAAATATAACAGCATTTACGTTTTAATTTTTCAGCATTTCCCAGGCACTGGTAGGATGAGTTGGCACAATGCCTGTGAAGAGGTGGGCAGGCATGTAGTCCACAGATCTCAACTTTAATGAGCAGAGGTCAGGCAACACCCTTGCTTATGACCTAACAGTGAATGCCAAGATAAAGTATTTTTATAGTTAATTTGTGAACATAGTTGATTCCCAGCACCAGTCTCGCTTCCTACATGTCTAGACTTGGTAGTCTAAAAATGATATATTTTTCTACTTCTGCAGTGGAAGAAACACAAAATTACACAACTGTTCACTCGAGTGATCTCATTCGATAGAAACGTGCAGAATGTATATTTTTATAGTCTTCGTAGAGACTCATAGTAGGGACTTGAATCCTGGTAAAGAGCAAACATTATTGTGACCATCTGTGCAGGATCTAAATAGATGGGGGACTGTGGGACAATGATGACCTTGACATTACCAAGCATCAGAACAGAGTCACATGATCCCACATTCAACATGATTTTTAAGAGGAGCTGTAGTTATAGAGCAATCAGTAGTGAAGATGCATACAAATACTCAATTTTATTGAAGAAACAAAACAGATTTTTCAGACTTGACATTGATGCCAATCTGAGTATGAAAGGGACAGGGACACACTTTGTTTAGATTTTATAGCCCTTCTGTGTTCAATTCAATGTTCTTTTAGTCATTCTCTATCACTCGGTAACCTTAGTAGGGAAAAATATGGGAGCCCTCCAGTGGCCATAATAATCCCACTAACTTAAAAAGTCAGTCCTAAGTGGTTGGTAGCATATTGGATAAAGTGTCCTCTATTCTAGAAGGATTGAACCAGGTCCTTCAGCTCTTAATGCTTATTAATGCAAAATTATTACTGACCTAAATGGAAGTTTTGCCTGTGTAAAGACTGCAGTGTTTGGTTTAGAGCAGCGGTTTTCAACCAGGGGTCCGTGAGATGATTTCAGGGGATCCACGAAGCAGGGCCAGCAGTAGATTGGCTGGGGTCTGGGGCAGAATCCCGAAGGCCCCAGCCCTGGCACCCTGTGGGGCCCTAGAGTTTTTATAGCCTGTTGGTGGGGCCTCAGAAGGGAAAGGTTGAGTACCCTGGATTAGACTTCACATCTGTACTTGTAAATTGAAATTAATTAACCCATCGATACAGTTTTAAATGAACTCTTATCATGAATCTAAAGTTGAAGGGGGAAAGAGCTGATGCAATATACTTTTGCCTACATGTACAAAAGTGACTAGTTATTTTGATGCCCAATTTGAGACACCTTAATGGGGCCTGATTTTCAAAGGGTAGGTGCTCAGTACCATTGGATAATCTGGGCTCTTTCTAGGGTTAAAGGTGGTCACCCACAATTATAAGTATGAAAATATAGGCCTTTACATGTAAATAAAAATCCAGATGAGAAAAAAGGGTATATTTTAAAATAACAGTTTGGCTAGAAAAGGGTTAGCAAATTAAATGGTCAAGTTAAAGGAAACTTGGGGCATAATACAAGGGGGGGTCACTTGGTTAACTTAAATTAAATAAAATTAAACAACAGTAATGAGGCCCTATAAAAACCTGAATAGGATCCAGCTTCAATCTGTTGGTCACACTGGATTGTGTGGGTAGACCCTTCACATCTGTGCCAGCAAGTCTGAATCTGACTCCAGCTTCTTCATGGAGACGCAGTAGCCAGCTGCTCCACTGTACCATTAGCTCATGCTGTATTTTGTCCTAAGTAATTATTACTGCATCTCTATCATAAGCAAAGATGGTATTGTATCTTTTTGTACCTCGCAACTGGATGGGGCCCAAATGTTTCAACAGGGCAAAATTATAATAGAACATGAAACTTAACATGAGTCCCGATTAGGTTCTTGACACAAACACAAATGTGTTCTTGATACAAACTGTGACCTCAGTTTAATGACTTCTGATGTCAACAATTTACAATAACTTCTTGGGTTAACAGCAGTTAGAGCAAATGTGGGTCCAAACTGGCCCTCTCCTAATGAGAGATTGAGCTCTCATTCCTTTATTTCAGTGACTGAAAAGCATAGAGCTCTTGTAATAGAATAAATGGAATTATTTATAATGAACCACAAGGGTTCATGGTTCTTCCAGACAGATAAGACATTATCCCAGTGCCAAAGAGCTGACATTTTGCTCCCATAGACTTGAGAAGGAGCCACATTAAGTGCTAAACAGTGAGGGGGTGCGGAAACGATAAGCCAGATGACGTACAGGAACATAAAGAATCTTTGACTTCGCTCCCATTCCACCCTAGCAATTCCAATAGAAGCTTCCAATGGCAGAGATTTGGAAAGATCCCATATGCTATACATGGGGAAACCTGTACATCCAGTATTGCCCGTATATGCATGTTGGAACAGTGACACTGTCATGCAGCATGATATTAAATATAAAATTGCAGGGAAATGCAACCCAAAGCTCAGCTCTGTTTTCCGAAGCAGAGCTTTGAACTGCTTGTTCCCTCATCCACAGTAATTTCCTTTCACTGATAGTACAACATTTGCATTGCTTTTTAGATTAAAGTTGCTGAGATCGCCTGGCCCAGAGGGCTGAATGGTCTCATGAATTTATATTGTGAGTTTAGAAGTTGCACAGATTCCTTCTGCTGGACTCAGTGGATATCTGAGAGCAGTTCAGATGCTGGCCTTAGAGAACCATGAAACTGAATAATACTATTCCAGTGTGGGAATGTGATGTCTTGGAATGAAATCAACTCTAAAGTTTTTCTAAATCAAAAGTAAAATCCACTTGCTTAAGCTGATTGTAAAAAGCAGTCTATCATTTTTGCTCCAGTCCCATGGCAGTTATTATACAGTATGCACTTTTTTAATGCTCTCTTGTTCTCATCACTTCACTGACACCCTGCAGCCTGTTGTCTTGAGTGATCTCTGTAGTATAGCGAATGGAACCGTTTGTTAGGGAAACTGCCAGTGGAAAGGCCAACCTTCTCTTTGCAATAAGATTAGTAATGCTAAACTAAATCAATCAGTCATGCTGACTGACTGCTTTTATAATAACTAATAAAAAACCTTGTAGCATAAACCGTTTGAGTTTAAGTAGCTTTGGAAGACTTCTCTATCCTCCACAAGTAACTTCACCTCTAAATCTCTCCTACTGTATACATTATTTTTCTACCTTTCTTTGTTCATCACCTTCCTATGAAGGCGCTCATCCCTTGCCTAATATACCTTGGAATTTATTTTTAACAGGGCAAAACTCACCTTTGAGTTAGCATCCAACTAAGCTGCTTGAGACTTGTGAACTTGTTAACATGTTGTAAATACCCTGGTTGTGAGATTTCATTGTCAGCTTATGTGGCCAGCTGTTGACAGTCCCCCTACCCACCGGCTTCCATTCCCTGTTGCCCTTTCTGGTCGTGAGGTGTCTACTGGCTTTTTACACACAATCTGACTGATCCCACTGCATGGAACAGTTTGTGGCTGGCAGGAGGAAGTGGGCTCTTGCTATCACAATCAGGGATAATAAGTTAGTTGTTTACCTAGCTCAATGCCAGGCTGCTTTTAACTTCCTACAGCAAAATAAAATTTCCTTGAACTATTTCTAGGGCTGGACAGGGTCGTATAGGGTAATTCAAGTTTCCTTGGGAATAAACGGCTGAGTGCTGGAGATAGCCATCAATCTGATAATTGTATAATTAACTTTTGCTCTCTTCAAGCCTAACCAAGCAGTCTAAGGGTATGTCTGCCCTGCCATATAAAACCCATGGCACAGAGTCTCAGCCAGGTCAGCTGACTCAGGCGAGAGGGCTAAAAATTGTATTGTAGAAGTTCGGTCTTGGGCTGCAACCTGGGCTCTGAGACCCATCTACACTGGAATTTTTAACCCTGAGCCCGGTGAGCCTGAGCCAGGTGCTCTGGGAGAAGAACCTGAACTTGGGCAGCCTAACACCCCCACAAGCAAACAGTGGAGGCCTCTGCAGGTCTGAACAATCTTGATATCAGAATCTGACCAGAAGCAAAAAGTTCCACTTGAATTATGGAATATGGTTATTTATTTGGATACGGACTCCAGGTGCATCCTATCAGCTAACTAAAAATTATAGTACCAAAATCACATCACCGAAACTGAGGCCCCAGGAACATTTCAGCCACTCCACTGCGTTCCATACCACTGCAGAAAAACACAAACCCACCACCAGTCATCACATATCCTAACGCATCTCCCACCCTTCACGTTCCTCCTCTGCTCTCTCCCACAATGCCT
Source organism: Lepidochelys kempii (assembly GCF_965140285.1). Classification (NCBI taxonomy): domain Eukaryota; kingdom Metazoa; phylum Chordata; order Testudines; family Cheloniidae; genus Lepidochelys; species Lepidochelys kempii. Next base: position 22,530,752 of record NC_136385.1, read on the forward strand.
GCTCAAACAGGTGAGCTCTGTGGTGAATCTGGGAGGTCGGTAGATTCAGGCTATTTCAGACAGAGGAGAGTGAATTCCAGAGACACAGAAAACATCCTGCTAGCAGCTCCCTTTCTTGTATAGCAAAGTGGCTCCAGCACAAGTGCCAGGGCTGATCTCAGAATGGCACAGACAGAGGTGCAGCCTTGCTCAGGCAGGAGGGTCTCAGGCTGTTGCGAGGCCAATATGTCAGACCCAACACCTTAAATTCCACTTTGGAAGACATTAGACAGCCAACGTGCAGTTCACTGAGTACTGCTCTCATATTCGAACAGCCAGATTCTCAGTTTAACAAGCCAGTTGTTGAAATCGGCACCGGCTTCAGCTTAGGAGTGTATTTTAAGGTGTTGCCCCATGTAGAGTGCACTGCAGTTCATTCTAGAGATGACAAAGGCATGGATCACTGTGTGGTAAATACCTATCTGTATGGAAATGTCAAGATGGATCTACAGTGCAGTGTTTTTGACAGTGCTGTCCATTCTTTAGGTGTATCCCAAAACACTGGATGCCTAGGTACTGTGACACCTTAAAAATACTAAGGGACACATCATTTTACAAAGATAGATTATGCATAATCTAGTGCTTTCTTAGTCAGTTGAGTTGTGGAAGTACGTTAATAAATATGGATTGGATGTATTTACCTGTTAATTTAATTCCTTTGCTGGATAGTCTGTTGGGCTTTCTAGCTGCCTGTGTGCAAATAAGACTACCTTCAGTGTGCGGTGATTTTTTTGTTTAATCTTTGCCATAGCTAACAGACAGCTGCTACTATCCACAGAGTCCTCAGTCCAGAGAATAGGGAAGACTGTCTTACTGAAACAGACAAAACTCAGTCAAGAATCTGTCTACTCTGCAGCCTAAAGAAGGGAAGGGGTACTCAAGCAATAACCTGTAGAGAAGAAGTAATTTAAGAGCGAAAATGGAGGGGGGAGGAAATTAATGTTCATTGCAAGGGCTAGATAATTGCCCTGTTCTAAATTGGAAACAGGCAAAGCTTCATTACTAAAAACAATCTATTGCTAGACTCTAATGGGACCCTTTCAAGCTAATACTGGACCAAAAAAAAGAAGCCTTTTTAAAGTATAGCACAGGTTAGGATCCTTCAGCTAGCAGTAGATTCCTTTGAAACACCAGAAGTTCTCAGTAAAGGGTTTCCCATTACCAAGTTTCCTCTCATGCCAGCATGCTTTACTGAAGCTTCTAAACATCTCGATGTCTTGAGCACTACCCTTTCAAACAACCACCGTCCAGGAACCTACAACATTCTCACCTTTGTATGAGTTTCTTCAGTAATGTGGTGATGTGAAATATCATGTGGCAGCACTAGCTAGTACTGAATAATGGCCTCTCAAGAACCCTATCTCACTTAGCAGAGAGGACAACTTGGGAAAGGTTTTATTTGATATCTGAGAGATCCAGTGGTGTCAAGGCAGGACCAGGAAACAGAGTATTTGCTTACATTCCCTAGTTTAACGCTGATCTGTAAGAACTTGAAGGCAAAGTATTCAAATGTATTTAATCATTTCTTCATGGGCAACAAGTATGGTATCCTCCTAAACTAAAAGCAAAACAGAACCGCAAGCCACATTCAGGTTAAAGGCTCAGTGCAGGACCTTGGGGTTCCATGCTGTCACTAATAGAGGAGACCTAGTACCAGGCTTACTCATAGCGCAAATTTTGTACCTGTAACTGTTACAGGTAAGGGTATGTGTGACAGGTTGCCCCCCTTCAAGGTGCCACCTGATGTGTTGAGATGCCAGTGAGCCTGCCTGTTCTGCCAGCATGGACCCCCTTTAACCTGTCTTGCTGAACCAGGCTCTTAAGCTTCCTTTAGCAGACGCACAGGCAGGGCCACACCCAGCTGCAGAAAGACACAGACACTGAGATCAGCTCTGGGAAAACTCAGCTTAAGGGACTTGCCCCAGCACTCAGGTGCGCACCTCCCTTGCAGTGCAGACCCAAAGATATATTGTCTTGCGCTGTATAGAAAAATTTGCACAGCACAAGCTCAAAAAAATTCGTCCTCTTCCTCAATGTGAAGAGAGATAAGCACAGCTTTTTGACCTCCTTCCCCAACCCCCCCCCCCAGTTAGAAATTGCACAAACTGGGTTTAATAATAAACAAAACAAATTTATTAACTATAAAAGGCAGATTTTAAGTGGTTAAAGGGATAGCAAATGGAAAAAAGCAGATTACTAAGCAAATAAAACAAAACATGCAAACTAAGCTTGAGTCACTAAAGAAATTGTCTACAAATAGTAATTTCTCACCCTAAATGTTGTTTCAGGCAGATTAGAGATTCTTGAAAGCCAGGTGCACTGGCCTGTAGCTTGAAACTTCAGGTGGTATTACTCACAGGCTAGATACCCTTGGCTCAACTCTTCTCCCCTCAGTTCAGTTCTTCTTTTCAGGTGTTTCCTAGTGTTTTTTAGGCGGGGAGGTAGAGGAGAACCCTGATGATGTCACTCCCCTGCCTTATATAGCTTTTCTGTATGGCGGGAACCCTTTGTCTTCTAGTGGAAAAACAATGGCATTCCAAGGTGGGGGTCTAGTACCAGGTGACTCAGTCACATGTCTCGGCAGGGTTGTAGCAGCCATTACTTGCAGGCTGTCTGGAGCATCCACAGGAAGACTAAGCTCTTTCACAGTACATTGTCTTTGCTGATGGGACATCAGCGCAGTCTGGCTTTTCCATTGTTATACCTGAAGGGCTAGTTGTGGGTGTCATCCAAAGTAGCACATTTGAAATACAGATACATGGTCAAGATTCCTAGCTTCAGATACAGAAATGATACAGGCATACAAATTGGATAATCACATTCAGATAATCACATGCAGTAAATCATAACCTTTCCAATGATCCTTACATGAGCCATCTTTCATAAAGTATATCTCTTATGCGATATCCATAGCATAATCATATTTCCATAAAGATGTGGAGTGTAACGTCATGGTATGATTTCATTTTACTAAAATAACTACACAGGTATAACCTGTGGTGTGGACACTCTTAGATTGGTATAAAGGTGACTTATACTAATATAGCTTATTCCCCTCACCATACTATTATTTATTTTGCGTGTGCATAGTCGTCTAGCCAAGCGATGGCATCTTCAGTGGTGGGATGCAGTTCTTCTAGGCCACCACTGAACCTAGTCAGAGGCATTCATCGACAATGTGTGTCATCGTCTGTGTCACACCACAGCTGCACAAAGGGCTGTCACGAAGGCCCCAGCGATAGTGGTAGGGTGCACGGAGACCATGCCTGGTCCAGAACCTGTTCAGCAGGGACCGTTGAAGACTGGGCAGGTCAAAACGAAGCAGGGAGATTGTGGGGTCGGCAACGCGGGACTGGTTTTATAACAGAGATCCATTCCTCTCGCCAGAATGTTTCCTCCCTAACATCCTGGTGTGGCGGATGAGACCATAATAGGTGACATGATGGCAAACGTGCAGCTGGTGGCTTAAAAAGGTCACTGCTATGTAGCTATACTGCTGTACACCTTTTGACCAATATAACCATGTCCACACGAAGGGGCTTGTAGTGCTTTAAGTATACCAATAAAGTTAAAGCAGTACAACTTTCTAGTGTAGGCAAGGCTGAGCCCAAAGCCTGCGTGTGCTACAGAGTTAGTGGAATAATTAGTTTCTGGCCATTAAAATAAATGGAGTTATGCCAGGAATAAATTTTGACCCACTGTGATTTGGCCCTGGGGGAGCAGGGAAAGAGGAACATGCGGTGTGGTTGTTCCATAACTGCCTCGAGCTGCTGTGGGTGTGCCCCAGATTATCTGGGAGGGGACTCCCTTGGAAGATTCTCAGCCAACAGATGGTCTGTTTTTAGGCAGAGTCTGTATCAGCATTACAGAAAAGACCAGCCTCACCTCCCTTTTTCTCTGATCCTGATGATGTGTCTGTGCAGTGACTGCTGCTTAATAAAACGAAGGCTGACAAAGCTGCTCAGGATGAACCAGCCAGTATGCTCAAATGCTCTTTAGTGTCTGACCGAGCCCCCCAAGAGTGAATAATCTGTCAATCCTGGTGGCAGCAGAGGGAGGGAAGGGCTGGCAGAGAGACGGTTGTTGCAGTGTTGTTCTGCCAACAGTTGGTGAAATCAGGCCCCCCGATTCCTGCAGCAACACCAACAACTGGAATAAAAAAGAACGTGAACCCCTGGCTGTCCATATCCGTGTGCACACCTAGGCTGAGTACCACTGTCTTAGGGCTAGTCTACACAGGCAACGTTCAATGGGGCTTATGGAGTCACGGCAGAGCGCTGGGCGGGGCGCAGCTCCCACGAGGGGCACAGCTCCCAGGGCAGGTGCACCGTCTGCACTGGTGAAACTTGCAGTGCTCGGGGGTGTTTTTTATAATAAACCTGGCAAAGGTCTTAAATACGACTTGCAGAAGAAAAACATCCCACCATGTTTATTCTTCTTTGTGCTATACCATGGAGGCCTGAAAGCTATTTCATTTTTTTCCCCCCTTTTATTTTGAAATAGCAGGACTGTTAAGTTTCATCATAGCCCTTCAGCAAAATCAGGTTTTTTTCCCAGGACTGGAGAACTGGCTCGGAACCTTTCTCAGCTCTTAATTGATGAGGCAGGAGAATTTGAATCTCTTAACAGAGCTTTTCCTCCCAAGTGTGTGTATGAGGGAGGAAGTATTAGCAAAAACAACTGAGAATTGGGCTAATAATCCCTTCCCCTCTCAGTTGCTCAGGTTTGTTTCTAGTGATGGATGTCATAATCCCCCTAGTTCTCCAGCTGTCCACAGCGTTCTCCAGCAATACAGAGAAGTGAAGACTTATGTGATCTCTATGAGTGTGAGAGAGATAGAGAGAGAGAAAGGCAGAGACCCCTTCTTTATTTTATTTTTTTGTGGGTGGAGGGGGAACCTTTCTGCCCTCCTCTGAACATCATTTAAAAAAGAAAGTGACTCCCTTTCTTCACTGCTTTTTCTCTCTGCAGCAAATGAAGAGAAATTGTTAATGCTACGCATGGGGCTTTATCTGTGGGGCTCACGTGAGTGGCTAACTTGCACTGTGCTCTGAAAGCTTACTCTAACAGAGCTAACGCAACTCATTCCAACTAACCCTGGACATCTTAGAAGAGTGGCAGTTGGACTGGATCTGAGGCTGTTGCCTCTGGGATTGTAACTATTCTTCAGGTTCCAGCTCTTCCCTCCGTCGATTGCTTCTTGCGAGTAGTTAGGCTGGGTTTACGCTACAGCCTGGTAGCAGTAGAACTACGTCGCTCAGGGGTGTGGAAAATCCACGGTGGAGACAGCGCTATGTTAATGGGAGGACTTCTCCCATCCACGTGGCTACTGCCTCTTTGGGAGGTTGAATATCTATGCTGACAGGAGAAGGTCTCCCATTGGGGCAGGTAGCATCTTCGCTAAGACCTACAGCGGCACATCTACACCTATGCAGCTTGTGCTGCTGCAGTGCTAAAAGTGTAGTCAAGCCCTTAGGCTGCTTGCTGTCAGACCAACTCAGAAACAACTGGTATCCATCAAAATATACTGCACATGAAAGTTCAGGTTTTAAATGACTGTTTAAATGTTTAAATCAAACAACCAGCTTTATGGTGTGAAAAGGAATTGAACAAGTTTTCTTTCCTGGGGTTCGTAACGGGAAGCTGCTTTTTTTGTCCCTGATCCCAAAGATCTTCAGAGCTCAGCTCCTGCTGTCAGAGCCGAGGTTAGTAAATAATCACAAAGGAGAGGGAGAGAGGGAGCATGTTTCCTTTATAGATGGGTCATTAATTTTACGGGAAGAGGAGCTGTCCTGGCACTGGCTCATGCATTAAAGGTGGTTGCTACCTTATGATAAAAGAAGGCATTTTAAAAAAAAAAAAATTGTATTTATATTTATATTGATATATATATTTATATATATATTTGAAGCTGTTAGAAATCCACATCTTATTCACCCTGTCTTTGCCTGGCAAATTAATAGGTTTATGATGGATAGTGACAAAATGAAAGTGGGTCAAGTGGGCAAGAGATTTTTAGTTTGTTTTTGTTGACACCTGATTAACAAAAACGCTTAACAGCTGGAAGAAAAGCCTTTTGGTTAGAGATTCAGCACCCCACCCTTTTATAAAGGCTGATAGCACTCTTCCGTCATAATGCTGGGTGCTTTTCAAGGGAGACCATAAGCAAAACGGGGGCAGAAGGGTGGGGAACTTAGGCTTGATCTGATATTTTTGTGATTGGGGGAAAAAAAAAACTTGTGATAAGCAGTTGCAGAGCTTTATCCATCATGAAGCCTAGAAAGGAAGGATGATCTTGTAGTTAAAATGCTGAACTGGACTTCAGGAAACTTGGGTTCAGTTCCTGGCTTTGCTAGTCTTCCTGTTTGACCTTGAGCATGTCACTTAGGGCTTGTCTACATGACGGGGTAATGCACCCTATGGGTGTGTGATTTCTAAAGTGCACTAACATATCATGCATTAATTAGTATGTGTAGATGCTGCTGGTGTGGACTAAAGGTTCTCAAGTGTGCATTAATGTAGTATTGTGCACTAGGGAACCTTCTGTGCACACCACCAGGGTCTACTTTGACCAATTAAAGCATAACATATTACTGTGTTTTAGAAGTGTCACTCCCTCTAGGATGCATTGCTGCTCCATGTAGACAAACTCTTAATGTCGCCATACTTTAATTACCAGCTGACATTTCTTTCTCCTACCCTTTGTCTTGTATCTTGTAAGCTCTTCAGGGGAGGGATTGTCTGTCTGTATAGTACCTATGGCAGTGGGGCCCAATTTTAGTAGGGACCGTTAGGTGTTAGTGTCCTAGAGATACTAAAAAGAAGGTATAAGCCCTTTTATTCTTTCCTCTTTAGGTCTCCTTTAACTAGGGTGACCAGGTAGCAAGTGTGAAAAATCGGGATGGGGGTGGGCAGCGGTAATAGGTGCCTATATGAAAAAAAAAAATCCCTGAATATCAGGACTGTCGCTATAAAATTGGGACATCTGGTCACTCTACTTTTAACATTAAGTATGGGAGGCAGCTGCTCCTCTGCTTCCCTATTGTTTCCCAAAGGCCTGGACTTCTAACCTTTTGCAAAGATATACAGCAAAATAGCGATGTTTAAACAAAAAAATCCTTTCCCCCCTGAAACAGATGATACAAAGCTGGGAGGTATTGCTAATTTAGAGAAGGACAGGGATACCCTACAGGAGGATCTGGATGACCTTGTAAACTGGAGTAATAGGAATAGGATGAAATTTAATAGTGAGAAGTGTAAGGTCATGCATTTAGGGATTAATAACAAGAATTTTAGTTATAAGCTAGGGATGCATCAACTAGAAGTAACGGAGGAGGAAAAGGACCTTGGAGTATTGGTTGATCATAGGATGACTATGAGCTGCCAATGTGATATGGCTGTGAAAAAAGCTAATGTCGTCTTGGGATGCATCAGGAGAGGTATTTCCAGTAGGGATAAGGAGGTTTTAGTACCGTTATATAAGGCACTGGTGAGACCTCACCTGGAATACTGTGTGCAGTTCTGGTCTCCCATGTTTAAGAAGGATGAATTCAAACTGGAACAGGTACGGAGAAGGGCTACTAGGATGATCCGAGGAATGGAAAACTTGTCTTATGAAAGGAGACTCAGGAAGCTTGGCTTGTTTAGCCTAACTAAAAGAAGGTTGAGGGGAGATATGATTGCTCTCTATAAATATATCAGAGGGATAAATACCAGAGAGGGAGAGGAATTATTTAAACTCAGTACCAATGTGGACACAAGAACAAATGGATATAAACTGGCCACTAGGAAATTTAGATTAGAAATTAGACGAAGGTTTCTAACCATCAGAGGAGTGAAGTTTTGGAATAGCCTTCCGAGGGAAGTAGTGGGGGCAAAAGATCTATCTTGCTTTAAGATTAAACTCGATAAGTTTATGGAGAAGATGGTATGATGGGATAACATGGTTTTGGTAATTAAATATTCATGGTAAATAGGCCCAATGGCCTGTGATGGGTTTTTAGATGGGGTAAGATCCAAGTTACCCGGGAAAGAATTTTCTGTAGTATCTGGCTGATGAATCTTGCCCATATGCTCAGGGTTTAGCTGATCGCCATATTTGGGGTCGGGAAGGAATTTTCCTCCAGGGCAGATTGGAAGGCCCTGGAGGTTTTTCGCCTTCCTCTGTAGCATGGGGCACGGGTCACTTGCTGGAGGATTCTCTGCTCCTTGCGGTCTTCAAACTACAATTTGAGGACTTCAATAGCACAGATATAGGTGTGAGGTCTTTTTTTAGGAGTGGTGGGTGAAATTCTGTGGCCTGCATTGTGCAGGAGGTCAGACTAGATGATCATAATGGTCCCTTCTGGCCTAAATATCTATGAATCTATGAAACAGGAAGCAGCTAGAAGAGGTTAAGAACAACTAACTGCACCCATTATGCCCAGTCATCTCATCCCCTGGTGTAGATTGTCATTGTCTCCTACAATGTCTTCATTTTCATTTTGGGTTTCATTGTGAAGGGAAATTGCTCTTTTTTCCCAGGGCTTCGAGGTTTTACCACTTTCATTTTTGTGGGTGGTGGGAGGAAAGAAGCCATCAGGTAAATAACCCAGAGGCAGTTTGTTAAATACAATCTTAGGGCTTTTCTACACTTACATTTTATAGTGCTCTGACTTGCTGGCTCAGGGGTGTGCAAAATCACCCCCCTGAGTGCAGCAAGTCTGAGCGCTTTAAAGTGCTTGTGTAGACAGGCTCTGAGCGCTGGGAGCTAATCCCCTGGTGGAGGTGGATTACCAGGAGCTCTGGGGGAGCTGTCTCCCAGCGCTCCCGCACAACCACACTCGCACGTCAAAGTGCTGCCGTGGGAGTGCTCCTGCGACAATGTTTTTAAGTTTCCAATGTGGCCATGCCCTTAGCTTGGTTTGTTACGCCCTTTCTACCTGGTACACTCCCAATGGGGTGTTGAAAGCTGTTTACTGAATCCTGGTGAATTCATTAAAGTTCAGCAATAACATTTGCTGAATGTTCAGATTCAAAGCCAAATGTTTCCTCCCTGCAGAGTTAAGCTGCTTATTATACCTCAGGAAAATGTCACTGCTAGCCTCGAACTCTCTAATTCTTTGGAAATAAATTGATCAGGAGGGAATTTTAACTGATTCAATATGGGGTTCCTGGCTTTCATCTCCTCCTTTGTGCTAAAGTTATCCAGACTCCTGTCTGGTTTCATTGGTTCTTCATCAACATCTCTATGGCTTAAGATTTCTCTTCCTCTTCCTGTCTCACACACTGGTTTCCCTCTCCCCCCCCCCCCCCAGGCAGGCAGTTGCGGGGGTCCTGGAAGAGGGCGGTCAGGGGACAAGGAGCGGGGGTGGGAGGATTGGATGGGTTGGGGGCTCCAAGGGGGACAGTCAGGGGGTGGGAAGTGGGAGGGTGCGGATGGGGGCGGGGGCCAGGCTGTTTTGGGGGCACAGCCTTCCATACCTGGCCCTCCATACCAGTTCGTAACACCGATGTGGCCCTCGGGCCAAAAAGTTTGCCCACCCCTGAACTAGATCCAAACATGAAATAGGTTTGGGTCTCAATGTTCTGCAGCCAGCTGCTCCAGAGACCAGGTAACAGAGCCTTCAGTTGGACTGAGACTCTGGAACACTCTCCAAAAGAGATCAGCATGCTACTCTAGCCACCCAACAGGCCATAAAATGTCCCTTTTCACCCTAACATTTCCCAGAGTGGAAGAAAATTAGCCTGCTCGAAAATAACAGCCCATGATTAAACCTGGAGCTGGATAGAGTAATGACATCTTGCTTAAAATCAGGGCCTCCTACTACATCTCAAATGGGATGGAGATCTGACTGCACCTGTGCAGCTCCTACTGTTGTTTTAATTCTTGTTCAGTATTCACATACCACAGATGTGATCTTGCAAATGCTTGTTGCCAGGTGTGGTGCTTGCGTACTGCGAGTGGGCCCATTGAAGCCAAAGGGACTATTTGCAGTAGTAAGCTTTCTGCCCAGTTGTAAGCATTTGTAGGATCAGGGTCAAAAGTGGGACAGCCTTTTGGAAGTGCTTACTGTAGACAAGAATGTTGCATCGTGATGTTATTTGCACCCTTGATCGTATTCTGTCATGGTATGAATGTTAAGAATCATGGGCTCATCTAACTTCCACATGAAATTAATTGAAAGGAACAGTGTTCTAATCATGTCCCAACTAAATGGGGAATTATCAGAGTGCAGCAGAATGGCAGTGTAATCTCAACATTTATTATTAGCCCACATGCTGGTGTGATTGTCCTTGTACTCCTGTCTGTCTGAATCCACCCTTTGTCTTTTGTCTTATATATAGGCTAATCTTTTTGGGTGGCAGAAACTGTTTTTTGTTCTGTTTGTACAGCACCTAGTACGATGGGGTCCTGGTCCATGCCTAAGGCTCCTGTGTACGACAGTCGTGTAGAGAAATAAGGCAGCATGGAAAAGTGAATTCATTGCCTCCTAGCCCAGGACACCGACAGTTATACCGTTACCTTACAAATCAACCTACAGAGTCACTTGAGTGTTTTGATACGTGTAAACTGCAAGATAATATAAAATAGGTACTACGTTCATATTCACTTTATTTGCCTATGTACAAATGCATGAACTTGATTCCGTTCAATATACAAAGCAGGGAAATAATTTTGTAAAACTGATTGTAAGATAAGTTGGGATAGGTAGCTGAAAATAGAAACCTTTGTACCCAGTGTAGGAAACTGAATGGAGCTGTGTTCAGGAGCACGTCAGTAACTCAGTGGCGTATACAGTAAAGCAGGCTTTTTTCTGAAGCCACTTAGAGTCTAAATGCTCAGGCCACCACTGCAATGTAGCAGCCATCATGCACTAACGCTACATAACAGTGAAGAAAACACCCCATGGAAACAGCCAGTGAAATTTAAGTAGGCAGAATGTAAACGGCAGGGTTAGCGTTTGAGCAGCACCCAGGCCAATTTAAAGCGCCACGGGGTCCTTAATAACTAAGGCTCCGATTTTGGGACAGATGTCACAGTGTTCATGATAATCATGAATTTGAATGTAGTCCATGACAAGCTCACCCTGCAGTGACGGCTCCTGTCCTGCAGGGCTGGGCTCAGCTCCCTGTTCTGGGTGTTGTGACCTGACGGAGGGTTGGGCATGCCAGACCTGAGTGCGTCGTGACCACATGGCCAGGTCACGATACTTGGAGCAGGGAGCTAGGACCAGCCCTGTGGAAGAGGAGCTGACACTGGAGTAAGTGTGGGGTGGGCTCACTCCCCAACCCGACCCTCTTTTCCATGCCTTGTCATTTGTCCCCGCATCTCTACTGTGAAATTTATTAAAAATTTCTATGCCAAAATCATTGCCTCGTTAGTCACAGGTGGTGGGATTATTTGTTGGTTTTTTTAATGTTGCAGCTGAAAGACCATTCAAGGTTGTGGGGAAGATGGGTTGAACTCACAAGAAGAAAACTGTTGTACTGTCTGGAATGGCTCGTGACCGTCAATGCCTACTCCAGGGCAGATTGTCAGAAACAGGGCAGGCACCCCAAAGTGGTGGTATGTTCTATAATTAGATTTCACCAAAGCAGTAACAAATGCGAATGCCTGCATTTCTACAACAGTTGCACCATGGAGACACAGTCCCATTAGACTCTCCAATCTATCTTGCCATGCAGGCAGACTGGACTAAATGATAAATGGTCACTTGCATCAAAAATCACACAATATTCAGGTTTCTTTCAGTCCAAAGAGACCAGTCATTTACCCAGATCAATTGGTAGTCTGGATCTTACACCAAAGACAATGCCAGTAGCCAATCCTGTAATCAACTATTTTAAGATTTATTAACTAGAAAAAGGAATAGGAGTGTTTATTTACAGATTAAAGCAAGCAAACATATACGCACAAATGAGTTACCATCTAAATCCTAGGAGTGACAGAGTTGTAGTGATCTGTCAATTGAAAGAGTGTGTCAGGGCAGAAACCAGGTAACCCTTGGGGATTTCTGGCTCCAGTTTGATTTCTCTGGCTCTGTGAGAGTTCAAACAGCAAAGAGATGAAAAATTTTCACATATGCTATTTTAATTTCCATCGTCAAGCATTCAAAGTGATGGGATGAAGCCTTCTGCATGTACTGCTCCATGGTTGCGATAGTCATTAACTAATCCTTTCTATGATGATGTTTCTTGATAGCCCTCCTGGATGGGCAGTGGGGAGGATTCCCATGTAAGGGTTCACAAGTTCAGAGCAAACATTTTCAAAGTTGTAAAGAAAAACTTACATATTTCCTTACAGCATGGAATGTAGACGTTACAAGTGAGATTAATGCATGCAGCAACTTACAAGCATTTCATAGAGTCTAAACACTGACGTTCTTATCAGACTAATAGCTATTTTGAGCAAAACTAACATACAGGTGAACTGGACTGGTGTCCAGCTACGAGTTTGTCAGTTCTTAGCTAATGCCAGTAGCCTAGGCAAGAGCTGGCATCTGGCCTGCTAGTGTCACAAAAACATCTTGAATTTTTTTTAAAACATTCATGTTTGATAGAAGGGATGAAACTTTTTAAAATTTTTCTTTTTTTTTTTTGCCATTGATGATTAAAGAGCTTTTCATCAAGAAAGAAACTGACCTGACGAGGGGAAAAATGGAAGAGACTAGACACAAACACATTGCAAAAAAACAACCAAGCGTGCACTTTTGTTTTTCTAATATTAGGAGTATCATATGGAGTATTTTACTTCCTTCCCAGTAGTAGTAATCAGAATATTAGCCCAGATCATTCTCCCATGTTTTAAAGCCGCAGTAAGGTGATCATATTTCCCAAAGGGAAAACGTGTAGGCTAGCCCGAGGTGCGGGCTACAAATGCTTACAACTGGGCAGAAAGCTTACTACTGCAAATAGTCCCTTTGGCTTCAATGGGCCCACTCGCAGTACGCAAGCACCACACCTGGCAACAAGCATTTGCAAGATCACATCTTTGGTATGTGAATACTGAACAAGAATTAAAACAACAGTAGGAGCTGCACAGGTGCAGTCAGATCTCCATCCCATTTGAGATGTAGTAGGAGGCCCTGATTTTAAGCAAGATGTCATTACTCTATCCAGCTCCAGGTTTAATCATGGGCTATTATTTTCGAGCAGGCTAATTTTCTTCCACTCTGGGAAATGTTAGGGTGAAAAGGGACATTTTATGGCCTATTGGCCCCCCTTATCCCGTGCACGGGGCTGTCCCGTGCTGCTTGCCTGAGTCCTCTCCCTCCCCTGCACGGGGCTGGGTCCCGTTTGGGACAGATGTCCACTTTTGCCAAAAAGTCGGGATGGCCGGGACAGGGCTTAAAAAACAGACTGTCCCAGCCAAAACGGGGTGTACGGTCACCCTAAGCCACAGGAACAGATCATTTGTGTCCGTGGAGATTCCCTGACAGCCCAGGATAGTCCAATTAGGGAGTGTGGTGGTGTCCCCCTTTCTCCCATGGAAAAATCTTTCACCCAAACCTGGATGACGATGGGACACAGGCTCATTGATGCCAGCTGGCAAAGGGTTCACTACTCTGTCAGCAATGCCTAACAGTCCTGACAAACTCGCTACACCCAACACATTGCTATCATAGTACTTCTCTATAAAGCATGTTGTGTGAGATCTTAAATGAAAGCCAGAAGCATGCTGATCCTCATCATCGTGTGTTGTGTGTACGGGTGATATTTCAGAAGTTGTATGTGCTAAATACATGTTTTAAAAACTCTGTCCAAGACAGAACTGACAAACAGGTTTTGGGTCAGACAAAGGCCTGTATACTCACCTGTCTGCCTAGATTCATATGTAGATTAAGCATTGTAAGCCAAAAGAATGGAAGTGCTGTTGACATGAGGCCGGTTTTCTTCAATATCTTCATAAATGATCTGGAGGATGGTGTGGATTGCACTCTCAGCAATTTTGCAGATGATACTAAACTGGGAGGAGTGGTAGATACGCTGGAGGGCAGGGATAGGATACACAGGGACCTAGACAAATTGGAGGATTGGGCCAAAAGAAATCTGATGAGGTTCAATAAGGATAAGTGCAGGGTCCTGCACTTAGGACGGAAGAACCCAATGCACAGCTACAGACTAGGGACCGAATGGCTAGGCAGCACTTCTGCGGAAAAGGACCTAGGGGTGACAGTGGACGAGAAGCTGGATATGAGTCAGCAGTGTGCCCTTGTTGCCAAGAAGGCCAATGGCATTTTGGGATGTATAAGTAGGGGCATAGCGAGCAGATCGAGGGACGTGATCGTTCCCCTCTATTTGACATTGGTGAGGCCTCATCTGGAGTACTGTCTCCAGTTTTGGGCCCCACACTACAAGAAGGATGTGGATAAATTGGAGAGAGTCCAGCGAAGGGCAACAAAAATGATTAGGGGTCTGGAACACATGACTTATGAGGAGAGGCTGAGGGAACTGGGATTGTTTAGTCTGCAGAAGAGAAGAATGAGGGGGGATTTGATAGCTGCTTTCAACTACCTGAGAGGTGGTTCCAGAGAGGATGGTTCTAGACTATTCTCAGTGGTAGAAGAGGACAGGACAAGGAGTAATGGTCTCAAGTTGCAGTGGGGGAAGTTTAGGTTGGATATTAGGAAAAACTTTTTTACTAGGAGGGTGGTGAAACACTGGAATGCGTTACCTAGGGAGGTGGTAGAATCTCCTTCCTTAGACGTTTTTAAGGTCAGGCTTGACAAAGCCCTGGCTGGGATGATTTAATTGGGGATAGGTCTGCTTTGAGCAGGGGGTTGGACTAGATGACCTCCTGAGGTCCCTTCCAACCCTGATATTCTATGATTCTATGAGTCAACGCGGGGGATGGGGAGTCAACAGGAAGAGAAAAAAAAGCTACGGGAAACAGCTTTCGTCTAGAGGTGCACTGTCATCCAGGGGCAAAAAGGACAGCCCTTTTTGCATCCGTGAATGGTGGATCCCAGCCACGTAGGTTGCTGATGCTGGAAGATTGCTTTAGTTTGGAAACTGCTTAAGACAAGGATTTTAGCTTGTTAAAGTTAAGTTCAGACTCTAGGAAGTGTGCTACATTTTTAATTTGATATGTAACCATTTCTGTTTCCATTATCCTTACTACCGTATCTCTTGAATCTTAATCTTCAATCATACATTTATAGTGAAACAGTTATAAGTGTATCTCTGTGTTGTGATGTTATAAAGGACCGGATCCTGAGTTGTGCCAGTCAAGCTGTGTGTATGCTGTTCCCTTGGGTACAGTGAATTTGGTGATTACTATGAGGGTATGTTTACACAAAAATTAAACACCCGGGGTTGGCCCGGGTCAGCTGACGTGGGCTCGTGGTGCGTGGGCTGCAAGGCAGTAAAATGTCTGTGTAGACGCTCGGGCTGGAGCCTGAGCTCTGGGATCCTGTGGGGGGAGGAGGTTGCCTGAGCCCAAACGTCTCCACAGCAGTTTTTAGCCCCGAAGACTGAGTCAGCTGACCCAGGCGAGCCGCTCTTTTATTTCAGTGTAGATCTACCCTGAGAGTCCAGCGACAGGAGCTGGATACTGCAGGGAGTGCTCCAAGGGCTCGGGGCTTGGCGTGTGCCTATTGCTAGCTTGCACAAGAGATGGCAACATCTGTGCAGACCTGGGAGGCAGGGATTATGTGGCCACTGGCTGCTGGGTTTCAGCCCTGGCAGGCACAGAGCAGACTGCTTCACACTAGGGGCAAGTGTTGTGAGGTGCTTCACAACGCTGGGAATCCCTGGGGAGTATCACACATACTCTGGGCCATTTGTGCTGAGCCTCTCAACCTTCTTCCTTCCCCTGCAGCATCATCTCCTCCCTGACAGCATAGCTTCAATGCAGATGCACTCCATGAAGCTCCCCAGCGGGAGCCCAGTATTCATTGGGCCCAGTCTGCCCTGTGCAGACCGCTCCCTGCGGCGTTGACGGGGAGGGGTGGGGTACTGCTGCCAAAGTCCCCAAGCTCTCTTCCATGCAGAATGGGGAAGATGCATGTGTGGATGTTGGGGTCTGGTCCCTTCCAGATGTACCATGCTGCCTCTGGAAGGACAGTATCTCTGTCTGCAGAGGAGAGTCTCAGTGAAGATCCCCACACTCTTACAGCATGTGAGTGCTCCTGCTCTGTCTTGGATTGAATTGACCTCATAGAGGGAATTAACAATGGCTGAGACTGTAAGAGGGGGTCATTTAATTACCAAATCATTCACTGCCATGTCGATGGTCTCCTCGAGATGCTCCACTCAGGAGGCTTCTGTGCTTGAAATACATCTGTCTTGGAGGCTTGTCGCATTAACGTTATCCTGTTTTCCATTTAATCTGCAGATGTTCCGCAGGGTTTACAAAGGGATCCCCCTGCAGGTGCGAGGCCAGGTCTGGTCACTCCTGCTGGACATCGAGAAGGTGAAGACTGAGAATGAAGGAAAGTATGAGGTATGGTGCCTTCATAGCAGTGGTCACAAGGGGATGTGTGTGTGGATAAACCTGTGGCCAGTCTGCTGGGATTCCGGTACATCATGATAAGTTAGACCCGCACTCTTGCAGCCTGAGCCATCAGAAGGTGGGAGATGATGGATGGATGGGTGATCTCTTGATGGAGGGGTTTTGGAGAGGGAGACAGAATACCGTCTGTGTCCCTTCCCCAGTAGGCAGTGGTGTAGTGAATACCATTCAGCAGATGTTAACTTTTGGTTCCCACTAGTGAAATAGGTGAAGGAGTGAATCACTGCTCCTTTCACTGTGTTCTGTCTCTCTTTATCACCACTGATCTGGGAGACAGTCCCATAAGCCTTTCTTCCTCTACATTCAGAGGTGCTACAAGTAAGAATACAGACTGAAAATAAAAAGAGGATTGACTCTTTTTGTCCATTTGTACCCTCCACCCCACTGTGTCAATAGGACCCTAAATCCAGAAGCTCTTTCTGGCATATTGGTTGCTTCAAACTGTACTACTGGGATTCTGCCAACAGATGTTTTAGATGTTGCTGTATCTGATTGAAACTGGTCACTGAAGATAGTGGCCAATGTTTTCAAAAGTGACCACAAGTTTTTGGGTGTGTTGGGTTTGTCTGGGGGAGTGGGACGTCGAACTTGAGATAGCTTAAAGAGTAGGTGCTCAGCATTTTCTGGCTCCTTTTTAAAGTGTCCCAAGTCCGCCAAAAACTGAGACAGCCAAAATCTCTCTTCACTACAGTTTTTGCTCTTATATTTTCATTGCACAGCTGAGTTTGATGGATGAATTTTCAAACCAATATGGAAAAGGATTTTAGCAGCATGACCCAATTAAAGTCCAGGGAAAATCACATAGCTGAGAATTCATTTAAGGATTTGTGTATTAAAGAGTTCTGGGTTATGAAACATCCCCCCCTTCCCCCACTCCCTCATTTCACTGAAATTTGGTTTTGCCGGCAGCATCATTGCAGCTCAGGTTGAAATGACCAGTGTCTCTTATTTTCAGACCCTCGGCCCTTTTATATAGAAATATCCTATTGAAATAGTCTATTAAAAATTATTCAGTTTACAGGATTTCCTTTATAAATAGGAGAAAAGTCTTGATTCTGTTGCCTCCCATTAAATCTCTTTACAAAGCTAGATCTTTTGAGGATTTTTTGGCATGAACTAAACAATATCTGTGTATGTTAAACAAGAAATTGAACAAGAGGGCTTATTGAGTTTGATTGTAATAAAAACATTTTAACAAGAAACATAGTGGCTACTTTCCAGCATCCTTTTCTGCATGCAGTTCATGGGAGCACTAGGTCAATAATTGTTCTTGCTTCCTAATCACCCCCCGCAGCCGCCCTTATGGCACTTCCGTGATTGTCCCACTACCCTCACCCATTAGTGGTTTCCACTCTTTCCTGATCGGTTGTTTGTCGTCATCCTAAATGTGGCTGGGTTTCAGATATCAGGCTAGTAGCATTTCTGCAGAGCATGTGGCAAAGATCACTTGGTCTTTTGCTCCCCAAACCCAACAGAGGACAGGAGTATTATAGAAGCAGCATGCAGGGCCTGTGGAGGAGTGGGGGGGGAGGAGGGGAGAAGAGCACCTCCCATAGCTGTCTGGAGCTTCCTCTGGCCAGCTGAGTGCTGCTAACAGGCACAGGAGGGAGCTGCATGCCAGAGAAAAGGTATTCACAACACAGGGGTCTTTAGAACTTT
This sequence comes from Lepidochelys kempii, assembly GCF_965140285.1. Taxonomy (NCBI): domain Eukaryota; kingdom Metazoa; phylum Chordata; order Testudines; family Cheloniidae; genus Lepidochelys; species Lepidochelys kempii. The sequence continues at coordinate 22,548,945 of NC_136385.1, forward strand.
GTACTCTTTCTGGCAATAAGAACAATACAGTAAAGCAAACGCAGCATAGCCCCGTGGTTACATTTCAGAGGCAGAGGGTAAGAGAGTCAAGTGTCTCATCCAGTAGACCCAAGTATTTCTAATAATTTCCTGCCTATTACAGTTAGTCAAACATAGATATTAATAGCAAAATCTTGCTGGTATATATAATCTCGTAAGACATACAAGAACATGGAACCGAGATCATCCCAAAAAGCAGGGTTAATGAGGTTTCTCTGGCATTTTTTCTCTCCAACCATCATGGGAGAGGGTACAGAAGAGCCCCAGCATGCCATGCCGCACAGTAAGTAAAACAATCTGAATAAATGAAAGTCACAAGTAGTTTAATGATAAACTCCTGAGGGGTCTGCAATAAACAGGAACCACACAGCGTAAGAGCCTTTGCATGACACAAATCCCTGAAAGCAGCTCTTCTTAATCTTCCTCAGCCTTGGCGTCACCTGAGGCCAGCAATTAGTTCTCTTTCTAATTTCATCCAGAAGAGGTTTGGAGTCCAGTTCTCAGAAACCATGGATTTGTGTGTTGGGAACAAAATAGTTGCCTTGACTCTTTCCTCTATAATGCTTGCTCTAAGGGGGCCCAAAGTCAGTCTCTCTCTCTCTCTCTCTCTCTCTCTCTCTCCTCCTTGCCTCTGCCAGGGAGTTTAAATCAAGAGGAAAAAATATTTTGTGTGGGATTTTCATAAGTGCTCAGCATTGGCCTTTCGCTGCTCCCGCTGAGGCCAACGTGGAGTCCTGGGTGTGGAACAAGGCCAATACTGAGCTGTCTTGAAATTCCTTTACACAGAGCTGCTCATGCTGTTTTCAGGACTCTCCCTGTCCCTAACATCAGGCAGGGCCATCATAAGGCTACTAGTGTCCTCGTTCTTCCCACGTTTACCCCTAGGGATCTCTATGTAATGAGTATCTCCTTGCATATCTAGCTGGAGGAGCTTCTGGTTACAGGGCCAGGACGTACAAGGTGCTGAGCTCTTGTTGAGAGGTGTTGAGTACCCTCATGTCAGTGGGAGCTGCGGGTTCCCTGCACCTTTCAGCGGGCATTCAGCATCCTGCAGGATTAAACCAACACTCCTCTATGGAGCTCAGCAAGTCAGTTGTTTTTTGTCTGGGATCCCCAACAATGGCAGGTTTTATGGCTTCACCTGGTTCCTAAGTCTCTCTAGCCTCCTTTCAGCCAAGCTGTTATCTTTCAAGATACTCTTTCTTGGTAAGTTTTGATACCTCACTGTCCTTGTTCACTTTGGCCCCCAAGTGGTCCAGGGAATAGCCCTGATTTTTGTTACTCTTGTGTTGCTTAATTTTTACTAAGGTCTCGTTGAGTCGCCTTTAGATATGCCTTCCCTGTCTTCCTCCGTGCAGATTAGCACTCGTTGGTTATTGTTGGAGACATCAATATCTCTTGCCAATTTTCCATGGTCCTGTGTCGCCACTACAGCACTTCCCAAAGTGGCACCAGGACTGTCTGCTGCGATCGTGAGGCGCAGGGCTGAATGCAGTCTGTAGCAATGGCCTCGGATTTGGGTGTATTGCCTTTGAAGCTACTGCACCAACGTGGATGTTTATGTTACAAGTGTCCTTGTGTTAGCCACTAGTGAGGGAGTTTGAGCATGGGAGGAGAATGACTCATAGGTGGAACTTGATCTCTCATACATGGGTGGTGGGTGAAGCCTCCCTTTGGGGAGGCTAGCTCCCAGCTCCACCTCTTCTGCCTGGCCCCCAAACTCCCCCCCCATCCCTGAGGCTGGAACAATGAGCCCTCTGCCCACCTGGAGGAGCCTCGAGTGTCCCGTCCCCCACAGCTGGAGAAGCCCCGGGCTGGCCGAAGCTTCGGGTGTCGAGCCCCCCCTCCCCCAGCACCTGTCCGGAGGAGACCCGGCCAACCCCTCCCAACTTGCCCGGAAGAGCCCCAGACCAGCTGTGCTGTCCCTTTCTCTCCCTGCCAACCCCAAGATGCCTGGGAAAAGCTGCAGCATGACAGTGTCTCTTCCCAAAGAAGAACCTGAGCTTTTTATATGCCCCATGCAGGTTTTGGGATGGCTGAGGAGACAGTATTTGCTACTCAACTTCCTGAGTTCATCAGTGATCTCCCTGGAGTCCAGGGAGATTACTGATGAACCCAGGAAGCTGAATAGGACAAACTGCCTCCTCAGTTGCCCTGGAACCTGCATGGGGAATAATAAAGCCAAAACGTCTCCCACCAAACTCACAACCAGGTGTCTGGAGGAAGCGGCGGTGCTGGGGGAGGCAGAGCCTCCCCATGCCTATTATACCCGCCTCCTATGTATCTTTTGCCATGAAGTTTCTGTCCCCCAACAGGATGGCTTTAAAGCTGAAGGAGGGGAGGAAAAGTGGGAGTTTGCCAGAGGAAAGAAGTGCAGACCTGTCAACTTTTGCCAGTTGTTGTTTTCAAAAGTTTTATGAAATGGGACTAGTGAAGTTGGTTTTACAGTCGGTACTTCTAGCTAGTGGCATCTATTCTTCTGTCTGTTTAAACATCTGCAGGGCTCAACAACAGAGTGCAACTGAGCAGAACAAGCCAGATTCAGAAGTCCACAAATTACTTGAAAATGAAAACATAGTCCCATTGCTTGTAGTCTGTAGAGCTAAGGAACCTTCACGATTGAAACACCTTGCATGAGGCCCTGAGCTACTATCTGCCATTCAGATCCCAAGATGTTGTGACTTTGTTCTTTTACATTCTAGTGACTTTGTTCTTCTTGGCTTTAGGATTGCTTCGCATACTAAATACTGTACCATGAGCAGCTCTGTTCACTGAGCACAGGATGCTCCTTAGAACAGGTGCAGTCTCTGGGCAAGTGCATTCAGTTCGTAATTATTCATGAGTCGGTGTGAAAGGGGGTTTGTTTTAGCAGGTCAGAATCACGGCTGAGGGTTGCTCTGGAGTCAGCTCTAGTTCCCTTTGTGGCCTCTTAAGGGACTCCCCAATCAGTGGAGACTGAAATGTTTTTTGTATTAATAGGAAACATTGATTACATTGGAGTTACTTTGTTCCTTTAGTGAGTGAGCTACCAGCAGGAGCCTGGGTTGGTTAATGAACTTGAACCAAAGTGCCCTAGTGTATGTAGTAAGGGTGCTTCATGTAGCCTGCTTCCTTGTAACATGTAAGACGCCATAGGGTGCAAGAAAGGATACCTGTAGTATTAATGCTAGAAAACTAAACCACTCCTAAGCGTCACATTTTACTGCTCCCTTCCCTTCATTCTCCCTTAGTTTATACAGGCAATAATTCTGCCTGGGCCCTAGTTTCAGTGTCTCCTTCACAAACCCTGGTACAAGTTCAGAGTTAATGCTACTGCTACAGGCTACAATACATAAAGGTCACAATCGCCTCTGAGCATTTTCTGCGGAGGATGGAAACCCCACATAGTGTTCAGCCAGTGCCTGTGTTGCTGTTAGGCAGATCAGGGCTGCTAGTCAGTTATGAGTCTGAAGCCGGCTCTGGGTGTGGTGGGCTCTTCTATCCAAAACTCCAAATTGATGTGGCAGCTTTAGGGGAAATGGCAACCTGCGGATACTGTAAATTGGATCCACTAACACCTTTAAAGCAGTGGCTCCCTACCATCCATCTGTGTATCTATTACTGATATGCAAGGCTTCCCGCCTGTAGGTTAACGAGGAGCCTCGTGCTGGTCTCCAGTGTGGCATCATTGTTCAGTTGTGTGCACTCTAACTTGCAGTTACATCTCAGGCTGCTCCAAAACTCGGTGGCAGAACATTTCATTCACTAAATAGCCTCAGGGGCTTAAAGAACAAACGGACAATTATGTGGTTGCCAGTGATATCTAAGGGATATAAATGAGTTCAGATGCTTAGCTACAGCATGGTGATTCTTACTTGCATGCACACGCTTCAGCTGAGTGCCATCTTTGGGGCTGGTAAGTAATTCTTCCACGGGGCATGTTTGTTAAGAGCTGGAAGGGTTTTTGCCTTCCTCTGGAGCTTTGAGCAAGGATCCTGTATTAGGGTGAGGTGAGCATATAGTAGTGGTTTGATTTCCTTCAAATACAATGGGCGCCGAGCATTAGCAGGCATCAATCCTTTTAGTCAGTGCCATCTTTGTTTTCAGTGAATGTGGCTTAGAGAATAAACCAGCAATTCTTTTTGCAAAGAGGGAGTCTTGCTATGTATTTAACTTTTATTCTTAACTGTACCAGTTTACTAGTCTTGGTCCCATCCCTAGTGGACAAGCCAGAACCCCTCTTCAAGGCTCAGTGTAATCTCTACTCAAAAAAAGCCCCAGGAGGGGTTAATAGGCTTAAGATGGTTTTGTTTCTCTGGAGAGGAGGGAAATTGTAATTAGCAATCAAATCATGGAGCTGCTTAGACCATAAAAAATTGCACTGCACAGCATCTAGGCCAAGAATACCTAGGGGTCTCTGCTATTGGTCTATGAGCTATGTATTAATATGTATTATTTTTCTACCCACCAAGAGCCACCTTGGTGCTTTACAAGACCAAATATACATGGTCTCTGTTCTGAAGAGCTTCAGAGGCAACCATCGATCCACTGGATCATGGTGTACTCGTCAGATCGGAGTAGAAACAATCCATTCTAAAAACCTGCTGAAGTGGTCCCTTGATAGAAATCTTTAATGTCGGGGAGCTCAGATTTGGCATTGGTGGTAGTGGTGGGGAATTTATTCTAGATTTCAGTGGTGAGTGTGCAGCTTAATCTTTTCTCAGGGATAATTCAATAATAAAGAAACCTTTAAAGGGAAGTAGGGCACGAGACTTGCTGCGCTGCCAGTGCACGTTAGGTCTCGGTGGTGGGATTTATTTAATAGAAATTCCTATGAACAGAACTTCAGGATGAACCTGATTGTGTCCCTCTGCACAGATTAGCACATTTTCTATATGTTTCTGGTGTGCTCCTGAACAGAAATGAGAATAGTGTCTGCATGTACCTGGCGTATACGACGGCACTGAGAGGGTTAAGTGGCTTCAGACTCATTGTTCTCAATGGCAAACTAACAGGCAGAAGATGGGTCTAATCCATGTCTGCTAGACTGGTCCATGTTCCCACTTCCACACTTTTTCCATAGTAACGGAATCAGAAATGGAGGGACCAGACCTTGTTTAAAATCTCAGCTTCTTGATTTCACTTTGTCTGAGAGGAATGAACCTGAAATGCTGCTTGTTACGAGTGCAGTATCACTGAGAAAGACATATGGAAATGTTCCTAAGGGTGTTCTTCCTTTCTCCCGGCCTCATAAAAATGCTGGGGAGGAAGCGAGAATTGTAATCCATAGACAGGCTGCATTTTGTGCTCCCTCTCCAAGTCTGCATGTGTTTCCCTCATTCTGTTGTTGCTTTGTTATCGTTAAATACCGAAGAGTTATAGGCTGGCTGGTGGTTCTGAGCTCCCTCTCTAGAATGAAGAGGTCTCTTCTCTTGAAATGTTCTATTTCTAGAGATGATATATGTGGCTGTCTAATGGGTTTCCTTTCTCTGTCCCTCACTTCCATCCAGAAAATGAAAGAACAAGCCAGGAGCTTCTCATCAGAAATCAAGCAGATAGACTTAGATGTCAACCGCACCTTTCGAAACCACATCATGTTCCGGGATCGCTATGGAGTCAAGTGAGTATTGGATACATGGTTCCAAACTGTCCATAATTGGGAATCTATTTATTCTCTGTCTGATCCCTTGACTGACCATCACGAAGGTATCAGTTTGATAGACCCAGGGACTGAAGTGCAGGCTTCCAAATAGGTACCACACATTCAGCAGCATTGTCCCTCTGTCAGCACCCCTCTGACTTGGATGGACCATGTCTAGTGGTGAGAGGGCTGCTTGGTTTCCATGCCCAGTCAGTGCCTCTTCTTCTGTATCTGCTAGTCCTTAGCTAGGAGGCTCCAGGCTGCAATGCAGAACCTAAAGAAACCAGGGTGTTAAAGTAGGGGGGGAAATGGATACATCTTCAGGGCTCCAGCAAGGATACGAGGCTCCCCTGCCTCCCAAAGGGGAAAGGAAATAGCTGCATTCATGGAAGAAAAATATAAACCTTTAGTAGGTGCAGTCACTGAGGTTGCTTCACAGCAACTGATGCACTGGAGTTTTACATATCTGTCTGCTACTTATTAAGCTTAAGCCGGGTGAGTTACCTCACCCACCTTGTCTCTCTAATATCCTGGGACCGACACGGCTACAACACTGCATAATCTACTTATTGACACTCACACGCATTCCTGCCTGGTTGCATAGAACAATAGTGGTGTGGTTTCTGAGGCAGTGATGCAGGAATACTGACATCATTACGGGGTGACATTTTCCACACAATTGGGTGAGGTTGGAAGTGAAGGGATTTTAGCTATAAGGCACCCACCAGTGTTGAGGGGAGTCATATTGCTAAGCCTCTACCCGTTGCACTGTATGTTTATATCCTAGCTCTTCTTTAGCAAACACTGAAGGTGTGAGAGGAAATATCTCATAATAAACCAAGATGGTGGTGTTTTTCTGAGTTTTATAGCCCAGCTGAAGACTATATATTTGTGCATGTCGTCTTAATAGATCTGTTGGTTTGATGGGATAGTTTAGCACTGTTTCGTTGTTCTGATGGTATTCCTCCACTGGGGAAAGAGAGGCAAGCCCTGTTGCCGTAAGAGGTGTAATGCGTACCTGGTGTGATTCTCTGAGTTTTGCATTGTTTCAGCAGAGGAACTTGCAGAAGCTACGGTAAAATCACCTTTTGCTTTTTGTGAAATACTTGCTGAAGTTCAAGATTAGCTCCTCAGACTATCAAATCTTAATGTCCTCTCTTTCTTCCTAGGCAGCAAGCGTTGTTCCATGTCCTTTCAGCATACTCTGTTTACAACACGGTAAGTAGATCCAGCTAAAAGTGAGCACTCCTGAGTTGACCTCTTTCTTGACTTGCACAGTTCGTCTTCCATTGGGAGGCCCCCAGTGTTTACTTGGAAGGCCAGATGACTGTGTACAGCGCCCCAGTGGTGCGTCTTTACAAAAAGTAAACATGGAAGAAACCCAAGTTAGTTATCTTCAGAAGCCACAACTACAGTAGGTAGTGGGTTCTTCGAACAGCTGTTTTATTTCCCATGCATAATTCCAACTGCCTGTGATATCCTGAAGGTTTGATTAGGATGGAGCTCAACACAGGAAGATAAACTGCCCTTTATCATAATCCTTCCCCCCGCCTCCCCGAACGATTATCCCAGGAGTCTAGCCTACTGTCCAAAGAGAGTATCTATCTGTTTTTTCTTGTGATTTCTAGCCCTGTGTTTAGTGGTATCCTCATGGTTGAAGACAGTAACTTCTTACAGTGTGTTAATCATTTTCAGCTGAGGGGTTTAGAGGACAGTAGGAATAAATGAACTACAAGAATTAACTGTCTCCATCTGCCAGTGGAGGACAGTTAACCCACAAGGTCTAGATTGGCACAGTGGACTTGTAGACAAAAAACAATGTTGTTCCCTCAGCCCAAGCATACTTAGGGGGACTGCTGAATTTCCCTTTGTATTTTTAGGACTAGCATGTTTAAGGAAACCCCAAATAGCATCTGAGCAATACACTGTTTATCATCCTATACAGTATTTCCTGAAATAGCTGTAACATTACTTGTGACTGAATTTTTGTAGTTCAGGTTCATGCTTCGGTAGCTCACACAGCATAACAAAATTAGATTCATGGCCTTGAACTAGTGGGTATATCTCCATGTCACAGAGCCATCAGGCAATTTGGCACAAAGAGCACTCTCTGCTCATGAAGATAGGGTAGAGTACAGTAGGCTTTTTATTTTCTGGATGCCTTGGGACCAGTCCTGGGATAGCAAAGCAGAGTTTTGTAAACCAAGTATAAGCCTACTTATGTGATGGGAATTTCTGTAGTGACAACATGGATTGTCCTTGGACACTAAAATGCATCAAATTCATCCCAACTAAACTTTCTTTCATCTGTAGGTCACGGGTGCCAATTCAGGCAGCTGGTGACTGGAAGTTGTAACATTTGATGATGTACAGAGGCCTATGTGAAATGAACTTAGCACACGCTCAGTTCAGTTCCCAAAGGCAAGTGTCCATATCTCTCCTACACGTGATTGGCAACCTGGCTAGTTTTCTCAGCAAAGATACCATGGAGCCTGATCTACCCTCTCAAGGTAGACTTTCCAGGGCAAAGCTAGGGGAAGCGTGGGGAAACTTCTGCTGCTGCTCTGCTTGCTGTGGGACCCGTGCTACGGATGAATAGGGGACTTCAGTCTCCATAGATGTTAAATTGACACTAAGAACTTGGTGCAGAATCCACTGATATCAAGTGGTGTCCCAAGTGGTTGACCGTTTGATCTAATGGAGATCTGGTGTAGAAGTTCACAAGGAGCTATCTAGCAATGCCATGATAGACTTGAGGGAGAGATTTTTTCAAAGGCCCAAATAGCAGTTAGGTGCCGAAGTCCTATTGAAAGTCGCTGGGTGTTAGAGACCTGGGCCTCTGAAAATCTTTCCCAGTCATTCTTAGATATAGTTGCTGCAATCAGGAGTTTAACCACAGCATGGGCAGAGCCAGAGATTGAATAGCAGCTGATGTTCAAGTCCATGAAGCTGACTTAGTTGAACAGTAGAAGCATAGTGTAGTACCCTATGGGAGCTGTGAATCTGAGAATAAACAGAGTAAGAACAGCCCTTGAACAGTGGGAAGGGAATGCACAGGTGGGATCTTCAGAAGCACCTAAGTGACTGAGGTGCACAAGCCCCACTGAAAGTCAGAGGGATTTGTTCTCCTGCATCACTCAGGTTGCTTTTGACAATCCTATCCCTAGAGCAGCGCCTTTCAACCTGTGGTCCTGGGGGTCTGCACGTGGTGTTTAAAGGGGTCTGTGAAAGGTGACTTTGTGAAAATAAAGTTTCAGTTCCCAGAAAAGGCATTCCGTTTATCTGGTCAAACAAACATATGTGAATACTCCCACCTGCTGGTCAAAACCCAGAAGTGTTGTCGTTACCCTAGAAGCCCACAGTTTCGCGCCCTTTCTCACACTGTGTCAAATTCTGTGCCAAGCATGTGCCACTTTTATAGCTGGATTCTGTTCACTTAGGTTTCAGTCTGACTTCTGTGGCAGGGGTTGGCAGATCACAGGTTGAATTTCCAAAGGGGTTCTCACCTCCATTTGAAAACGTTTAGGGGTCTGGAAGTGAGAAAAGGCTGGAAAACACTCTGGGGCAGTGGCTTTTTAGAGAGACCGGTATCCTTACCTGTTGAAAGTACTGGCGTCTAGATGTTTTTACACAAAGCTGTGCACTCGCTGAATGAAGAGGGTGGAAGTCGCACGTGTACCTGTGCCCGGCTTAGTGTCATGTAAACAGGTATGTGCTGCTTGTCCCTTCCAGGAAGTGAGCTACTGCCAAGGGATGAGTCAGATTGCTGCCATCCTGCTGATGTATTTAAATGAAGAGGATGCCTTTTGGGCACTGGCGCAACTACTGACCAATCAGAGACATGCCATGCATGGTAAGCCTCGGCAGAAAAGCAGAACCGCAGCCGTTCCTGTAGACTTCACATGATGGTTGATGAGTCTTTGCTGCTGCTTCTTTGGTCAGCAAGAGGAAATCAGCAGTCAGATGTGTACTCCACCCACTTCCTGCTCTTGTCCCCTGATTATCTGAAACATGTGTAAAGGCCTTATTATGTGTACAATGACAGAAGTATGGAGCCAGATTTGGCCTTTGCATGCTGACTAGTTTATAATTGAAAAACTTAGGGTTTATCTACACTGGACTTTCTTGACTCAAGGTAATTAACACATTTGTAAAAGCTACTGTGTTCCAGGGTCAAACATTTCATGACAATCAGTTAACTCTAGGTTTAAAAATAATGTCCAGTGTAGACTTACCATTAGGAACCATACATAGTGTGCTGCTTTAAACACACTATAGAATACATTCCCTAATGCATTTGTCCAGATGTGTACTGGGAAATGTGGTGTACTATTTTACACCAATCACATTAATGCTTCTTTCATTTTATTGTGATTTTTAAACTGAAGAAGTGTTGTTTTTTAAAGTCTTTGTGCAGAGATATTTTTTAATAAGAGGGGTGGTTTGTGTAATTTAATAGCTACAGAAGATCATAGTGAGGGAGCATTGAAAGACGTTGCTCAAATGCTTCTTGCTTTTATTTATCCTGTCATAAAACCATCACATATTTTGCTTAAAAAAAAAAGAAAAAAGAAAAGGAGAGAGGCTCTTGGCATATAAGAAGCAGAGGGCATGCACAGAAGACAGAACTACCCTCTGACTTTATTATAGTTTCCTTCAACATCTGGGTTAAAATGTGTCTGCCACTAAATTATAGTGATGGGGAAGCTTGTGTTGTGCTCCCATTGTATAAAACCTGTTTACCACTGTTTGTTCTAGACCCAGAGAGGTGATGTACTGCCTAGCATACCTTGTCATGCAAATAAAGGACCTGATCCAAAATCCATGGCAGCCTTTACATTGGCTTCAGTGGGCTCTGGATCAGGCCCAGATTGTAATGGAGTGTTTAAGGTTTGACTGGTCTGCTGTGAAGGAGCAGTTTCAGAAGAACCAGCATTGGATGCCAGAGTAGGGTATGTTGCAGAGTTTTAGACACAGCCCAAATAAAAGGGGTAGAACCTAGGCCATGAAAGACAAAAGGCCAGTAAGGTCTGTTTTGCAGAGCATCCTCAGCTCCGCTTGAAGTTAATGGAAGATGTGGATTTTCAGCATCTTGGAAAATCAGCCCCCCAGTCTACATCTGTTGTTAACTTTTAAGTTTGTCTCTAATTGCTTCTGTGTATTTTTCTTTTAAAGGGTTTTTCATTCCTGGGTTCCCAAAGCTGCAGAGATTTCAGGCCCATCATGAGCAGATTTTAAGCAAACTATTTCCGAAGCTGAAGAAGCACATGGTATCTTTTTGTCACCCAGCTTCTCATACTCATGTCATGCTTACGTTAAATGCTTTAATGTTAACTTGTTCTGTTAAATACACTCCTACCCTATGTACAGCTAATCATACAACTGCTTCTGCCACTGAAGAGGCAAGTATTTAGCTAACTCATTTGTCTCCTAAATATTTCTGAAGTGAACAGTTCAGGTTTTGTGACTGGCCACCAGCATTTGTGCAAGACATTGTAAAATCTGGAGACTTTCCTAGAAAAGGCAGGAACAGGAAAATGTATCTAGGGCATGTGTGAACAGAGTTATTTCATGCGTTAACCGGGCATTGCTATGTTATGCTGGCCATAAAACCTGGACGGTATTATCATCTTCTTGCGTTGCAGATGCTGGAAAGCCCAGAGCTTTCCCCTTACAGTTTGGCTCCATGCTGCACATTTGTTTTCATTTAACATTCTCCTATGCCAATCCTGCTGTGTGGGGACATTTGCTCCCTTCCAGCAGAGGGACACAGGAAACATTAGAATTGATGCTGTGTCATTCATTTTGCTGGCTCAGCATCTCCAATGGTTTTTGTCTCCAGAGGATGGTACAACCCCATTGGTTAGCTGGAATAGCATCCGCAGTATGGGACTGGGACCTAGCAACTAGCCAGCTATTTTGTGACACTCTCTCCTCCTTTTCTGCATGTGTTTCATATTTTGGGTATTCAGACCCCTAAAGGTTTTCTGCATTCCTAGAGGGTCTTCGTGGCGTGTCTCCAGGAAAAGCTGTCTATATTGCCATCATCTGAAATAGCTCTTGCTTGGTGCTGCAGATGAACCCACCCCTGCTGTAGAAATGTAACAGAGCCAGGCTAGTTTTTCACTAAATTACCACTGTTCTGAGAGAGATGGTGGCGGGGGAAGAAACACTGAATTCCAGCCAACAGGAACAAAAGTACCTGCATTTGAGAGACTCCACGAGCTAGTAACCATATTTCCCTGAATGGAGAGCATGCTATACCTCTGCAAAACAGGGTATGGGAAAGTACAGAAGAGAGGCCCATATCTGTGCTTTGACAATACACCCCCCTGCTTAATGTGATCATACCAGGTGCTATCATTGTTAAACTTCCTTGAGCTAATTCATGTTTGAACACTTAGTAGTAAGATTTATATCCTTGTTTCTGGCTGATCTGTCCAGTTAAATAAAGTCTGACCATTTGGAAAGTGAAGGTAACAGAGTGGAGGTGGAAGCTGAAGAGACTCTGGAGGGATACAGGGAAAAAAAAGGAGTTTGCTGGAAAAGAGCAGGTAGCTGGCACCCCTAGAATCCCAGCTGGACTGGTGGTGAGTGAAGCTGACAGGAGGGGTGGTTCTGGAGGTGTTCCCTCTTGTTTCTGGTGCTCCTCCCTCAGTTTCTCTTTTCTGATACCACAGCAGTGCTCCCATTGTTTTCATGCAGGTGCATGTGTTGTACATCATCCCTCCAGTGAGGCATACCCTGCAATTTTTCACCTAGCACCAGAGTGAGGGGGAAGCAGAAGGAGAGCAGGCTTGAAACTAGTGATAGCAAATGTCCAAAAGGCCCATTTAGATAAGGATCCAAAAATTCACATAGCCATGAACCCACCTGTCTGTGTGCCATTACCCTCTATTGGATATAGAGTGTCCAAGCTGCTCAGGCATGTGGGAACTTGTCTTCTAGTGCCTGCAGACCACACACACAATGAACCAGTGCAACTAGTTAAGTGTCTCCTTTAGCTCAGCAAGTAAGGGCTTGTTTGGAGCTTGTTATATGAATGTGGTGTAGCAAACAATTTTGTCTGTAAGCATGTCTAGAATTATTATAGGATGCTTCTCTTCTTGCCTATGTCAGGTGAGCATTGTGAGGTTTGATTGTTTGAATCAGGGTTAGAAGGGGCCTCTAGTCTAGCCCCCTGCCAAGCGGCAGGATTTGTTGTCTAAACCATCCAAGACAGATGGCTATCCAGCCTCCTTTTGAAAACCACCAGTGAAGGAGCTTCCACAACCTCCCAAGGCATCTTGCCCTACTGTTCTTACAGTTAAGAAGTCTTTCCTGAGATTTAATCTAAATCTGCCATGCTGTAGTTTGAACCCATTGCCTCTTGTCCTGCCCTCTGCGGCAAGAGAGAACAACTTTTCTCCATCTTTTTTTTTTTTTTATGGCAGCCTTTCAAGTATCGGAAGACCACTATCCTGTTCCCCTCATCTCTTTTCCAAACAAAACACACCCAGTTCCTTCATCCTTTGCTCATAGCACTTTGAGATTCTTGAATGGAAGAGGTTTACAAACAATGTTATTAATTAGATTCATTTGTGTTTCTATTGCCTGAACTGTTTTGCAGACCTCTGTGGTCTGGAAATTGGGCCAGAAAACCCTCTAGCACAAATGCCTTTTCTATGGCATGTTGGCACTTGTGTGGGGCTAAGTGTATCTGGAGCAGCTGAAACCAGGGGTACAAATGTAACTACAGTAAGGCTCAGGTTCAGGCAAGGGTTTGGGTTGGTCTTACTGTCATTTGAGTAGGGGCAGGAGACACATTTCAGATGAGATGATGCTTCATAGACCCATTCAGAGCCTGACAAACCATTTCCAGGACCTTGCCCAGAAAGAAGTATTAAAAAAACATGAGTTTTACACAAGCTTCCAGCAGCTGGTCCAGTGAAGTAAACATCTCTTTGCTTGTTGTCTCATTCTAGGACAAGGAGCAGATGACAACGGGGATTTACACAACCAAGTGGTTCCTGCAGTGCTTCATTGACCGGGTGAGGGATTTTCCTGGGAGAGTGTCTACTTGGCAACCTGGATCCAGAGTGGATTTTCTTTAGTGTATCTGGGAATTTTTACATATTTTTCTAATAAGATTCCATGAATATTTTATAGGCCAAGATATTTTGCATATTTTCATAAAGCATATACCCGGCAGGAGATGGGCTTAAAATAACTACATGCCACTCAGATGGTCACACCATGAATAACAGATGGAAAGATAGTTTTAGGGCAAAGGTATAGGCATGGGAGTCAGATTTTTATTTTCCTTGGCTCTGCCACAAATCTACTAAATCACTTACCCTCACTGAGCATCTGTTTCACCAACTTTATAAAGAGGATAATACGTACCTCAGTAGGGTAAGTTCATCACGCTTGTAAAGGACTTTGAGATTTTTGGATGAAAGGCAGTATAGTATAGTCAAAAAGAACAGAAGTACTTGTGACACCTTAGGGACTAACAAATTTATTAGAGCAGAAGCTTTCGTGGGCTACAGCCCACTTCATCGGATGCATAGAATGGAACATATATATATAACTATATGTATCTATATCTATCTTACTATATGTTCCATACACACATATATATATATATATATATAAATTGGAAGTTACCATACAAACAGTGAGAGGCTAATTAGTTAAGATGAGCTATTATCAGCAGGAGAAAAAAAAACTTTTGTAGTGATAATCAAGATGGCCCATTTAGACACTTGACAAGAAGGTGTGAGGATGCTTAACACGGGGAAATAGATTCAATATGTGTAGTGACCCAGCCACTCCCAGTCTCTATTCAAACCCAAGTTAATGGTATCTAGTTTGCATATTAATTCAAGCTCAGCAGTTTCTCGTTGGAGTCTGGTTTTGAAGCTTTTCTGTTGCAAAATTGCCACCTTTAAGTCTGTTACTGAGTGGCCAGAGAGGTTGAAGTGTTCTACTGGTTTTTGAATGTTATGATTTCTGATGTCAGATTTGTGTCCATTTATTCTTTTGCATAGAGGCTGTCTGGTTTGGCCAATGTAAATGGCAGAAGAGCATTGCTGGCACATGATGGCATATATCACATTGGTAGATGTGCAGGTGAATGAGCCCCTGATGGCATGGCTAATGTGATTAGGTCCTATGATGGTGTCACTTGAATAAATATGTGAACACAGTTGGAAACGGGCTTTGTTGCAAGGATAGGTTCCTGGGTTAGTGGTTCTGTTGTGTGGTGTGCGGTTGCTGGTGAGTATTTGCTTCAGGTTGGGGAGCTGTCTGTAAGCAAGGACTGGCTTGTCTCCCAAGATCTGTGAGAGTGATGGGTCGTCCTTCAGGATAGATTGTAGATCCTTGATGATGCGTTGGAGAGGTTTTAGTTGGGGGCTGAAGGTGACGGCTAGTGGCGTTCTGTCTACTCTGAAACCTATTGTATAGTCGTGTCTCTGAATTAAATTAACTGCTGTGGCCAGAATTTTCAAACTTCAGCAAATAGATGTAGGCTCCTAAGTCCATAATTAGATATCACAACAGAAATGGCCCAATTGTCAAAGGTGTTTAAGCCACCTGCAGTTCTCACTGACTTCACTGGGAAATGAGGTTGCTCAAACACCTTTGACAGTCAAACCACTTCTGTTTAAATTGGTCTGGTCATTGACATAGAGCAGCTGCCAATGGCCCCTACTGTATATTCCAGCAGGAAGGAATCAAATGAGCGAAAGGGAGCCTGCTCCACTTCTTTTCCCCAGCCACACTTCTATGGTGATAGCCACAGGGAGTGGCAAAGGAGCCACTTCAGTGGCTGTGTGCCACGAAAGATTCCCCTACGCTGGTGGAAGTCCCACACTGTTGGGCTGAGGGCAGCTTTGTGTCACCAGAGCAGTGCAAAGCTGCCTTGATATACTAGACTGACAGGCCCAGGATCATCCAATTAAACAGGCCATTGTCTGTTCTGGTGATTCGTGTGTCTAGCCTTGAAAATAGCAAAGCTTTCACATACTTGCAAAACTAAATATAGTAACGACTTTTCAAGGTAGGGAATCCTTTTGCAAGTTGTCTTAGATTGAATTTTTTTCACCTTACCGTCCCAAAGAAGGAACGTTGTGTCTATCTTAACTGCAACTCTCTGGCCATCCAAGCGGGTGAACATTTGTTTTAAAACCAGAATTGTAGCTCATAATATACACACAACCCTAAATCTGTCATGAAAACAAAGAATCTCTCTGTGCTACACTGGGGTGCTAATGGGAAGGTTTATGGCACATTCTATGCACTGTCATTCCTGGGCAGATCAATACAGTTAGAATAGCATTGGAGCAAAATACTATGCCATCTGTTACAGATCATGTCTGATTCCCCTTGCTGGCAGACCACCACAGTGCTGAGACAGGAATCCAGCATCTGGATTCCCTGGGGTTTTAAGCCTCAAGTCTGAACAGATTCCAAGCGCTGCCCCAGTCTTGGGGTCCCTTGATGCTCTTTGAGTGCAGACCCTCTGTCTAGCACCACACACCCCTGAGAGTTGCAACCATGCATCCCCACTGCCTAACCCTTGGAACCAGTGCTGACTCCTTAGACTGCCCCTGTCATTTAAACGCAACCTCTCCCAGAATCCCACCAAAGGGGTGAGCCTTCAGAGATGCAATTTAGCTCACAGGTCACATGGTAGTTGTAGCATATAACACAAACTCGGCACAGAGTTCCACAGTGTAATAATACATCCTACGTGCATTGCCTCTTGCTGTAGCTCACAGTGTGTGTTCGTGTAGGCGGGATCTCCCCTGCTTTGCCTCACCCAGCTCTCACAGCAGCTTCACTCATCTTAAGCTGGTGAAAAATGGCCAAAGAGAGAGCAAGTAGATCAGCTTCTGCCCTTTATCACCTTCCTGTCTCCTACATCAGGTGGACTCCCTGGTCAGCCTCAACAGGGGACCACAGTGTGTTATGGGTAACTTTCTTGCTCGGTGAGCTCTCCCCTAATAAATCCCTTCTCCTGGTGGGGAGCCAGTCTGTTTAGTGCTGTTCTATGTTAAGTCAGTGACCCTCTTTTGTTAGCCCTTTGTCACCCACGTTTGGAATTTCGACCCAGCATAAAGGCAAAAGCACAAAGAGAAGCCAACGAGCCTCCAATGGAATTGGCAGATTGGTAAAGATACTTACAGGGAAAGGGTTCATAATCTCACCCAGAATCCATACATTTTACAGGCAGATTCCCCAGATCATCACATCATCTAACCTGCTTCTTTTTGTAAACAGACTCCCTTCACGCTCACCTTGCGGCTGTGGGATGTCTATATCCTGGAAGGAGAACGGGTTCTGACAGCCATGGCGTACACCATCCTGAAGCTGCACAAAAGTAAGCGGCTCAGCAGACTTGCTTGACTTTCCCATTCAGTAGGGATGATCCTATCATTAGAGTCTGGGGTTTAGATTTAACCTCCTTAGTCAGGGAAGGGCTTAGAGAGAGAGAGAAGCCCAGCGTTGGTTTGAAAGTTTTCCTTCTACCTTAATTGGACCAAGATACAGATCTGACCAAAATAGGTGCATCTCCTGAAGCTGTCCCCATTTACACCATGTCTGAAGTTAGCCTGATGGTGCTCCACAGTTGGCTGTTCGGCTTTTTTCTCAGTGTCACTGGATTTACACATGTATGATACCGTGCAGCCCCTACTGGGCATTACAGACTGGTGCAGTTTCAGGCCTCACCCAGAGTTCAGAGAAAGCAAATTACTACACACAGTCCCATGTTTGTCACTCTTAACACCAGAGGAAAACTATGCTTTTGCCAGCAAAAAAGGCACATTGGCCTTTTCACATCTACTCTGCAAGGGCCAAATCCCACCTGCTCCGTAGACTGAGAAGAGTGCGTCCTCTGCTGCAGGACTTCCATCAGCCACTGGGAAATTCCTCTCCGTGGACCAGGGCAGTATGTCCTATAGAAGCCCTGCCTTGCTCAGTGCACACTGGTGGTGGAGATGAATGCTTTGTGGTTGATTGCTTGGTTCTCTTAGCACTAGGTGCTGTACATACACCAAAGAAGGCACAGTTCCTGCACTGAAACATCCAGTCTTTAAAAAAAAAAAAATCCCCCACCATGGTGCAGTCTTGGGCCCAGTCTACAGAACTGTAAACATTACAAAATGGATTTTCTGACACCATGTACTATATTGGTAACACACTTTACAGAAAAACTATTTTAAGAGTGTTTTAGAGAGCATTTAAAAATGTTAGTGGGACTATTTTGTTTTGTTTATTTGTATCTCTTCTTCTGCGAAGTCATGTTCCTTAGTCCAACTAAATAAGGCTCAGAGGAGAGAGCAATACAATAATGTATTTATAAAAATACTTCTAAAAATGACCTGAAATTGCTTTTATTTACATAAAAATAAATATGTAAATAAAAAGTTAGACATCTGCCTTAAAGTTAGACATCTCAGGACCTTCAGCACTTCAAGGCAGGCCCTGCTGGTCTCACTGGAAAGCTCAGCATCTCCTCTTGCCAGTGGTACAAGGCCCTCGTTTGTAGCCACATTGGGTCACAGGGTCAGCTCCTAAACCTGTCACTGGGCAGTAGTGAATATTGCTCACTGAGGGCTTTGGCCAGTGTAACTTTTTTTTAGAGGGAACAGGAGAAATGCAGGGGTTTGAAGTGGCTCTGAGGTTTGGAATGTTTGAATAAATCCTGAAGAGATGGATTAGTGGACGGAGTGCAGGTGTAATGGTCAAAGGTGCATGGTAACCATGCATCCATCACATGGATACCATTAGTACATTAGCGGGGTAGGTGCATTTATAAGTGGGTGAGTGCTATTTACCTTCATCCATCCTAAACTTCCTATAATTGTTTAAAAATCTTACCAAGGAAGAGATCTTAGTAGATCAAAGTGCACTGTGGAACTTTTAAGTGTGCGGTAGCAAGGTCCACTCAGCCAGTTAGTGCACAGCAGGGTAGATTTACACCTCCGCTTGCTGTGCACTAAGTCTCCATGTGGACAAGCCCTTAATTAAAAGTAACTGATTTGGGCATGTGAAGTATTGTATGTAAAGAAAAAGAGAGGAAGACTGGACAAATTAAGCCTTGATGAACAATGCAGTGAGATGGGTGGCTAATGACAGTGGCTGCTCTGCATCTCGGATGGCTGCGAAATCCTATATTAGATACGGGAAGAGTGTGAAGCACCAATTCTGAATGTCTGTGCTGAGCCACCTCAGGCTGCACTATCCACCATTAATCTGTGGCGTCTGTAACACGCAGCTTTACTCCCCCTAGAGGTGTAAAAGAAACATTCAGAAACAGTCAGACACAGTCTGTCACTGAACCAAGGCCCTGAACCTGTAAACATTTATGCACCTTCATAATTTTACTCATTCAATGAGCCCATCCAAGTCTATGAGACCTACTCACCTGAGTAAAGTTACATGCAAACATAAATGTTTGCAGGATGGGGACTAGAGATTGACTTGAGAGAACCATAAATACCTGGCCGAAAAACACATGGAAAAAGGAAGCAATGCATTGTTTGTTCTGCCCCACATTTTAACTTAAATGTAAACCAGATCTCCTGTACTGATAGCGTTAAAACTGCTGCTCCAGTAGAAACACTGTCTGGATTACCACCCCACCCCACCCCACCCCAAATCGAATTGATTTGTTCTCACATTTTGCTGTGTTTTCTGCTGTCCTCTAGAACGCTTACTGAAGATGTCCCTGGAAGACTTACGGGAATTCCTGCAGGAGAGAATTTCTGCTTCTCTGCATTATGAAGACGATATTATTATTGAACAATTGCAAATGTCCATGACTGAATTGCGCAAAATGAAATTTGACCTTCCACCCCCAGGTAAGCAGAGCATGAAAGCAGCATTAATTCCAGTTTTTCCCCTACAGTTAAAATTAACTTCTTGGTGCCAGCACTAACCCTATCTTTCAGGGCCAGAGCAGTGCAATTTTTTCAGGATTCTTCTCTCTAAACAGCAGGAAAAGGCTAACTGCTGTGGCTTTCTGAATTGCAGAGGCAATTGTGTGACCCCGGTTCTCTGTTCTGTTCGAGATCTCTTGGGTGCAAAGATAGAGTGGGTTGAGCAATGGTGGCTTTGTGTCACTTGTATTCTGGGACATGACAGCTCCTAGGGAGATATGTGGATTTTTTGGCAAAGCTCACGCCAGGCATGCTGAGCTCTTTTGAAAATCTGGCTGCTTATTTCAGTACTTAAATTGGAACATGAGCTCTTTTGAAAATCTGGCCCTTTGTCCTGTTTGTCATAAATGATTTTTAACCCCAAGTTGCATCACTCTGCTCCTCTTGGGTATTTTGTTCTGATTTGCAGAGTCTTTGCATGTTTGAATTGAGCCAGATGTTTCAAATGTGGTCTGCATGCGTTGTTTTGCTTACACAGATTTTCTGGGTGTGTGAACTTCCCAGCCACTGGCACTTCACAGGGCAGGCAGGGGCAATGTTGTGTTTCACATAGTGCAGGGGTTGCCATGGTAATTGGCCTCTTTATGTTGTAGCATTGTATTCCAGGTGAGTGGTTAGATAGAGCCCCCTCAGCATAAATCCTTCATGCTGCATGAGGAGGAAGTTGGCTGTGGCCCCTGCTGTAGAAATACTTATTGAAAAATAAATGAAACACTCATTAGAAACCTACAAAACCCCACCTGGTTAAGTACATGAATACACTGAACTGTTAGTCTGCAGTTCTCTCTAGGTCTGTTTTGAGGGACTCTGGTGTCAGGCTGTAACCAGAGACTGGCTAAGGGGAACCAGGTTCTGCAACCTCAGATCAGGGTGGTTTGGAGCCAGTTTAATTTTTATCTGAACTCCCAAGGTTTGGGACTATGTTGTATAATCAGACTAATAAACCCTGATCAGCTGACAACAAAACACACACATGGAGCTTTTCTTATATGGTAAGAGGGAATTAATTATTGAACATGATCTTTGATGTCAGTAAAGAACTTTTGAGCTCCTCTGAGAAAAGACTGCAAAACTTAAGGTTAAGATTGTCACTTGCCATACATGCTCGTGCAGGGGGAATAAGAGAATATGATAGCTTCCCCTCTGCTCTGCTTTACAGGCTACCCAGGTTGATGGTGTGTGCATAGAGGAGGGGGTGAGCATCTCCCTTCCCCCTCCTCCCTCGCCCCCATAGGCAGGGTATGAGCTGAGCCAGGGCAGGGGGAGGAGAGAGTAGCACCTGACAAGAAACAGGCACACATGAGTTTCCCCCTGTGGCAGAGTGATGGGTCACAATTCCTTTGCCTGGCTGCCTCTGGAGGTGCAGGTGCATGCTGACCCATGCATCTTCCCCTGTGTAAAGATTCAGTCTTGTCTGAAGTCTCACAACAAAGTTGTGAACAGCAAAGTATGTCCATTTTACAGCTAAACAGAGACAAAGAGGTTAAGTGACTTACCCAGAGCTACACAATGAATGAAACCCAGGAGTCCTGACTCCCAGTGCCCACCTCTGCTGTCACTTTGCTTGTTTATACTGTAACAGGATCAGAAATGTCAAGTCTGGTGCATCCTGCTTTTGGGGGCTGAGCTCTGGGAGGCCTCAGGGGGTGTCTTTTGTGAGCTCTACCTCTGTAGGTGAAGAGGCAGGTAATGTGAATCTTTAACAAAGGCATCCTTTATCCAACTGGTTCCTCACTGAAGTTAAAATAGGTGCTACCAATAACACAATAAAATAAACCCCAAACAGCCTGGCGGTGTGGAAATCCTCTGGCTCCGATCTCTTCTCTCAACTGCTCAGGCTTTCCACTCCTGGGGAAGCACTGTGGTGGTCAGACTGATGGGGCACTGGAGACCTGTGTTCTGTTACCGCTCTGCCACTGTGACCTTGGGCCAGTCAATTCCCCTCTCTCCCTGTGTCTGTTTAGTTTGTAAGATGTCCAAAGAAGGGACAGCCTCTTGCTATGTTTGCACATCCCCAGCACAACTGTAACGCACATTTTTAATAATTATATTGTGATGCCACCATTTCACTGATTCTCCAGTCACCATCAAATCTTCCAGCTAGACAGAACCTGACTGTGTAATGTTAAAACACGGAGAATAAAATAGTTCTTGTTAAGCCCTTTTAGGCCACCTTTATACTTCATAAAGAAGCAAAATCAGGACATACACCTAATTTTTCTCCTTTGCCAGTTACTGTTAAGCATAGAATTCCAGCTATATAATTACAACATGGAATAGTAACATTTTAACGATCTAGTACTGACTCTGCTGGCCAGGTTATCTCTCATTCAGCAAGTAGCCCCAGTTAAATCACTGTCCTCATTTATGGCTGCATTTGTGCTACTAATAATTTCATTAAGATGAAAAAATGCTTGTGTGTGAAGATGAGGGAACACAATGGGACTACCCTCTGAGTGAGGCACTATTGCACATGAGCAAGGAAGGCAGCAGCAGGGCCAGGATGAGCTACAAACTGGTTGACCATTTCTTATCTCCTTAAATACAGATTCAGCCTGGGATTCCGGCACTCAAATGCCATTGAAATTTTGGCGCCTACCTACCTTTGACAGCAATCCCAGCATCAGCCATTAGTAAAATGAAACATTTAAAAGTTTATAAATGAAAGTCCTGCCTTAGATGGCGAACCTAGAACAGGAGGCCAGTGAGCTTGGGGATCATGCTGGAGCTTCCCAGGTTGCCGGTGTGGCTAATGGCACCTCTCGTAGGTAGGCTGATCACCGGCAGGAAGCTCCCAAAGGCTAACGTGTGATCTCCATCTTTGTTTTTCAAACACCGTTTGCTGAGTGACTAAAGCGTCCCCCCCTTTTGAAGGGCAGATGTTTGTTGGACACGGTTCAGATCCCCTGTCTTGCTGGACTTGTTAAAGCACTCCTTGAAAAAGAGCTTAATACGTGTGTGTTGTTTTTTTCCCTTACAGCAAAACCTGAAGAATTCCCTAAGAAACCATTGGGGCTGGAGCTTTCTCTAAATCTTGTGGCACTGAAACCCAGCATTGCAGCGAATGGGCAGAATAAGGCTGCCACTGACCTCAACCCTGACAGAGATACAAAGCTGTCCCCTCCAAACAACAGCCCCGCTCATCTGAATGATACTATTGGTAATGCGAGCGTGGCAATAAACGAGAGGCTCCCACCTCTGCAGCAGGACGGGCCTCCTTCGCTGGCAGCAGCACCAGATGTGCATCAGCAGCCATTAAAGGGCCACCAGCGATGCCACGAGGAAAACCAGCATGGAGAAGAAACTCGGGTAGAGTCGCCAAAGACCGTTGCTGGTGAAACCCCATCACAGGAGCGGTCTCCTCCTGAGGAGAATGAGGTTCAGGCCCTCTCGGAGAGCCAGGATGCACCGCCAGGGAGCAGGGAGGCTGTCTCACAAGAGAGTCCTCAGACTCTCCGTGCAGGAACGGGTGAAGGGAAACTGCAGGAACGTAACCCCTCCCCTGTTGTAGGCAACACAAATCAGGCCATTCTCCAGGCAGCTCAGCTGTTGGCACCTCAGCAAGCACAACCTGAAGGGACAGCCGAGGACAACTCTGCAGGGGACATTGCCACCCAGAGCCACAACCCCCAAGTAGACCTGCCTGTCAATCACAATAAAACATTAGCAGGTCAGGAGTTGCCAAACCAAACGCCGTCTCTTCCATCCCTTGCTAAACAAAGACCCTCAGATGCTTCTGTGCAAAATGTCTCGGAGAGGCCTGAAGACACGAGCACTACCATCTTCCCGGTGGGTTTACTGACAGGGCCGCCTCCAGAGCAGCCACACCGGCCTCCCAGTACAGACTCGCTCTCAGCACCAGAACAAAACCTTGCTTCTCCTTGCGGTTTGTCAGAGAAAGGACAAGTGCCTGTCTTGTGTATGGAGAAGGCCCTTGTTACTCTCTCTCTCCCTCTGCAGGATGGTAGACGACGGCCTTCTAACGTATCTCAGTATGACAACATATCCGAGTTGGAGTACAGTGAGGATAACTCTTCTGGGCAGGTGCCCAGGACCGAGAATCTTAGCGGAGCAGTGCCACAGAACAAACCAGATTCAAAATCCTCGGTACCCAGATCTGCATCTGTGGGTGAGATTGCAGATCTGGGGATGCACTCAGGAGGGAGCACAGACTCAGCACAGCAGACAGTAGGACTGGGCCACCCAGCCTTCAACTTGCTTCCTCATCAGAGACTGTCTGGTGGCAGCAGCAGTGTGCCAATCTTATCTATGCTTGACTCTGGGGCAGTTCAGCTGGCAGAGGGTCTCCCCGATCGACACCTGTCATCCCCGGCTTTACAGGGGCAGTCCAGCCCCTATAAAATAGTTAAGACCACCACCCCACTTCACGTGGCTCATGCTACGGAGCAGGACTTGTTGAACCGAAAAAAAATGGCACTGCCTTTGCAAGAGGGCAGTCATCACATAGGTGCAGCCTTGACGGCAGCTGATGGAGGGGCATTTCCTACAGCTGCAGAACTTGAGGCGGTGGCTGCCAGTCAGTGTGCGCAGAAGTCATTAAATGCATTGAGAGCGCCGCGTCCCTGTCTACTCCCAAAGCCAAAAATACCACCCAAGGTTGCTAAAGCCCATTCAGAGAACAGTTTCTATCCAGACTGCACTTCCGCAATGCAGATGTCCAAATCGGTGACATTTTAGCAGGGGTAGGGGCAAAGGGGGGGAACAAACAATATAATTACATTCTGTCTATTCATGAGACATCCTTATAAAGGTTTGCAACTAAAAGGCAACACAGCCCAGGGTAGAGATGACAGGAGATGATCCTGTGCTGAGCTGTGTTTGGTACGAATGTTTGGGGGCAACGTGTGGAATGCAGGAGTTGGTACCTTGGCCAATAGACAATGTATTGGTGCCAGGAGGGTTGGAAAAAGTCTGCGGGGTTTTTTTCTGTGGACAAATCACAAAGTGCTTTCATCCCTGCTTGTGTGCAGAGAGGCAAAGCTGGTTAATGTGCTAAATATTTTGACTGTTTTTTCCCATCATTTTTATAAACACAGGAGCTTGGTCTCATAAACCAGAGTTTAGTTTCTGTTAACATGGGAATACGATGCAGAGGGGTTTGAGCTGCTCTTACAGACAGAGCAGCTTTGGGAGAGAAAGCGAGACAGAGGGGCCTTTCTTTACAAACGAGCACTTGGTCCATGTGGCCAGTCGCATTTTCCCAATGGCCTTTGCACCAATAGATTTTTCTGAAATCCTAACAGCCAGCAGTCCTTCGAACAAGGCTACTGAGTATTCTCACCAGGGAAGCCAGCCTTCTGTAAAGTCTGTGCAACGTCCAGCTCTATTCCAGAAATCCCGGTGAGCACTGCTCACGTCCCAGGGGAAAGACCGTGCATCTTTTCACCTCGAGTGCAATGGGGCGGTGTAGTAGGCCCGTTCTTAGTTCTCTAGCTCTTTTCCATTTGCAGTGGGAGGTTTCCTGAAGGGAAGCTGAATGTTGTGTGCTGAAGTGCCCTTCTGTTCTCGGTGGGTTTGTTCTGGGCTGCGCCTTAGCTAGGATTTGTCAGAAAGCAAAGCTAACTTCTGATGCAGGCAGAAGGCAAGGTGGGAAAGATGCGTTTGCCATGCTCCTCCACGAGCCTGAAGAAGGATTGTGCTGATCCACTAAATGTTTGTTCAGATTCCTTGAGTTCCTCATGTGATAGGGACAGAAGGTCGAAGTAGAGCTACAATCAGTTTTCCAGCCTGCCTGTCTTATCCTTTTCTCTGGGAAGCCAGGACAGTGAGCGGGCTCGCTGCCTTAGGACTGACTGAAAGGAAAAGGAGGCCACTGCCTCGGTAAATGACCAATCAGTGTGTAGCTATGCTAATAAACACAGGATGTATTCTTATTTGAGCAATGGAGGCAGTGCCCTGGCTGGTCTTTTGCGTTAGCTAGCAAGCCACAAGAGTGTAATAGGGTTTGATCACTTCTCATCAAAATTCCAAAACCTACATTGGTCCCTGCTTTGAGCAATTGAAGTGTCAGTGTGGAAACCACACTGGAGTTAGAAAGGAAGGTGGCAAAGTTCTGAAAGCCTTGGCTGTGCTCCTCCTTGAAATAGTCTGGCTGTAAATCAACAGAATAAGAAGCTGCCAAGAGAGAATCTTGGCTCAAAGATTTAGAAGAAGAGGCCTTTTCTGTAAAGCTTAAAGCCTGTGGTCCAGAAATGCAAATGTCTTGTCTTCGAGAATGAAGAAAGTTGGGGCAGATTTCTTTAAAAGCAAGCTTACAGCTCATGGGGAAATATTCTGTAATTATGGAGAAATGCCAGTCCTGCTTTCTGGTTCAGGAGCCTGAATTACTGTAGTACAGCATATAGAGCTCTAGGCATGGTTATTACCATCCATACTTTGTAATGAGGAACCTGATTCCACAGAATTAACTACAGGTGATGCCTCCTTCAATAGCTGAGGATGCTTTGAGAGCATACTTGAGGCATACATATAGATAGATATACACACATGTCCCCTGAACACTGGTTAAAGGCTCCCTTAGGGAGTAGAAATATACTAGAAGCCTGAACCAGTGTTCAATGAAGACAATGGAAAGACTCCCATTGACTTTCATGGGCTTCGGACCAGCTCCTAAACGTGTCCTAGAGATTAAGGCCATAAAGGACATCTAGATCATCTAGTCTGACCTATAGCGATCATTTCGCCCATAAGCATGTGAGCAAGAACCAGCCAGCCAAGCAGATGAGAGAGAGAATGCTTGGTGCCACCTCAGAGCCCTGGCCCACCCTGTCCAGTGTCTCACCTTCAGCCATGGCCGATGTCTTGGAGGAAGGAGACCCAAAACACCCAGAATACATTGTGTGTGTGGGGGTTCCTTCCTGGCCCCCTGCAGGTGACCAGCTGGGTGTGGTGGTTCTATGTGGATGTAGATGACAGCTTGCAAAGGGAGCTCCCCATTTCTCTCTCTCAAGAGGTGGCCTGAGCACAGCACTGGCAGCCAGCAGCTCCTGTTCTAATTCCTGTTCTCCTACCAGCTTCCTCTTTGGCCTTGGGCAAGTCGCGTAACCTCTCTGCCCGCTTTCCCCATCTATGAAATGGGGTAAGCATCCTGACTGTCCGACCTCACAGGGGTATGGTGAGGATTAGTTGTAATGTTTCTAAAGCGCTCGGAGGAGGAGAGGCGCCCTATAAATGCTAAGTCTTATGATTCTTGGCCACCACAGCTCATTTTCAATTGTAGCGAAAAGGTGCTTGAGTTGTTTTTATTTTAGTGGTCCTTTCCCAATAGCTGTGCAGTAGTTTGGAGAGTAACATGTCTGAGTGTGTAATCCCCGGGCAGTATTTCTGCAGGACGAGCAGTATCCTTTAGTTAGGAACTGTGTGCGTCCCCTTGAGCTCTAGAAGCCAGTGGGCAATGGAAATTGTTAAAGTAACTGCAATCTCCTGCTAGCCATGGTTTCTGGGTGCTGGTCTGTTTTCTCCTCTAAGCACACATGTAACTTCCACTAACCTGCGTGGGAGTTGAGCTCACACATGAGATAGGAGATTAGACCCCTTTACCTTCATTTTTCTGCTTGCTTGGCCTTCCTCCCACTGGGTCTGTTGCCGTTCTGGTGTATGTAGGCAGTGTGAGGTCAGAGATGGAGCGTATCTAGGACCTCTTGTAAAACACACTTTTAATGGTGATTGACTTTAGAACACTGAATAGCTGCCTAACGCACAATACTTGCCATGCAGGCCAAAATCTCACGTACGCTGAATTCAGGATGCATATCTCCTTTTTCTCATGAAATCTCACTGGGGAGAGGCCAGCCAAGCTAATTCCAAGTGTATATTTTCCAAGAATCATTTCGGTTTTCCTGATCTTCTGTCTCAGAGGTAGTAGCTGAAATATATATACAGTGTTCTCCTAAAATAGGAGTCCAATTGGAAGCTTAGCACCTGTTCCAAAGTCTATTGAACTCAGCGGAATGACTCCAGTGGACTTAGACTGCTAATGATCCCTGCAGCATTGTACAGCACGTGGTTTAGGATCACCTTCCTCTTCAGTAAGAAAAGTGCCATTGTTGGAGGCCACAGCACACCATGCTCCACCATAGTCTGAGCAGCTAGGACCTCTAGTCCTCATTAAAGGTGAGAGGGTAGGTGCCATCAGTCCCTATAGTGTCTTCTCTTCACCAGGCAACCCCCACCCTGCTCCAAACTGGTTCATTTGCTGCCTTTTGGACTTATTCCAAACTGTGAGGAGAAGGCAAAGCCCTTTGTGTCATCTGGGACTGAGTGTGTTTCTGAGGGGGAGCGAGGAGCTGCTGCTACAGCCATGAGACTCTTGCCTTTTTCCTTCATCTGTGTCTTTGCACAAAGGTTTTACTGGCCCAAACTGCCAGAGCCAGCTGCTATGGGTGGGTACCATTGGAGCAATGCCTCATTTATAAACAGGCATATTACTTTTTTTGTTTGTGAAATTAACATTTTACATACAAACCAACTTAAATCTTTCCATTTCAATCTATGGTTGCAAATGACCATTTAAGCATGTCAGGTTCAGGCATTCCCCGCCATCATTGCAGGGGCTTGCAAGTAACCCCTCTGACTCCAGACAGTTCTGTTCAGGTTCTTATACTGCACCCCCCATGGTGGTATCGGGGCTTGATAAGGAGCTGTGTGGTAGCAGAGATGGGAATGATTACGCCCAGCTTCACCTACGTGGGGGGAGTAGAGACAAGGAGGACTCATGTGGGAGGAAGGAGGGAACAAATTGCAAGACATGTCTACAAATAATGCATGGCTCCTAGGATGCCCCCAATCAGATGGCAAAGCCAGTGTTATTTCATGCTAACTCAGGAAAACAGCTTCCTCCCCCCACGTATCCTTTACTTGGCTGAAATATATGTAGTTTTAAAAGAGTAGGTTTTTTTGGTGTTTAGGCTTTTTTGTTGGTGAACTAGCACTTTGAGCAGAGGCTGTGCAGCCCTGTGGCAGGAATGCAGCACCAGAGTTCAGGAAACTCCTGTCTTTGAAACTGTAACCTTTCCATTGCAGTGGACTAGAGGCTGGTGTGTCTCTTTGGTGCACTTTGAGAGATCTGCTACCATTGGCTTTTATTTTCAGTTGCTACTTTTGTTTACAACGTGGAGATCTTCCTTTGTGATTCTTTCTAATGTATTGTTATTACTTTAAACCATTGTTATGTATGTGCTTTTTTTTTTTTTTGGTAAGGGAGTTTGAAAAGCAAAATGCTCATTCCTTTTTATGCTGATCCAAACAGACTGTACATAGTGTTTAATGCTGTGTTTTACATGGTTGTAATGATGACAGTTTAAGAAGTTTAGCATAAACAGCTGCAGCGTGTCTTTCTTCTAGGGCAATGCACTATATCCCCTCCTCCTGTTTCCTTAAATTCACTGCATTAGCTACTTATTCCATTGGGGTGGGGAGATCAAGATTTGGGTTGTCTCCTTGGACTTCAATGTCCCTGATTTTATAGTGTAATTAAAACTGTCTATTGCCTGCTTGCCCCCTGATGCAATGCTAGCTGCTCAAGGGTCCTAGGTTCTGGATACAATTAGTGTAGTTATGTAGAGCTGGAGCTTTAAGGGCACTGCTCTGAAAATGCCATTCGTGCTGGGAACTGGCTACTCTTTCTCTCTGCATTCAGTGCTGGAGAGAGGCGGCCTGAGTGACAGCCTGGTGCTTGATGTCTCGTCTCTACAGAGCAAGAACAGCAAAACTATGCAAAATCCTCCCACGCTGCCTCAGTCCTGTCCCTGGTCTGTCCACACAAGAAAAGGGCTGGGCGAAGGGAGAAGAGATTTAAGAGAATGTCACCAGCAGTGTGGATCAAAAAGTCCTTGAGCCTTATACAAAATCACTAACCCCAACCAGGATTATAGAACTGCACTTCCATCCCTGCTGACATTTGACTTCTAACAGAGAGCCATCCAGGTTACTACTTGTAGTGGAGATGGACTAAGTTCAGTCCTTCAGCCTCACGCGTGAGCCAACTCAGAGGCAGGGTTTTGCTTAGTACTGTAGTGTAAAGAGGAAAGTGGGTTGCCTCTTTTTTAAAATCTTCCTGGCTTGGTTTTTAATTCTCTCTTGCATGGCTCATTGAAACCCTGCCCCTTCTCAAATGTAAGATAGTGAGCAGCTGGCTTGATGCAGTTTCAAGTACTAAGTTCATGGTCTTGTGAAGCCTTCTAGTAAGTCACACTTCCCCTCTGCATCACTACAGTCAGTTCATTACATGATCTTGTCTGATTTCACAGGACACAGGCCCCCTCTCCTGTGCTTGGATGGGGGACAGCTCTGCCCAGTGAGTCAGTATTGACACCATTGTGCTTGCTCCTTGAGGAGATATAGGGAGCATATGGGGCCTTTTCCACTTTCTGTAAGAGTAGATGGTATTCAAAGCACCAGGGGAAGGCATGGAGGGTGGACTCTAACTATTCCCCCTTTGTGCATTTAAACATGTGCAGCAGCATTGTTTCACACTAGAACTGGCTGCACTTCAGGGTACTGTAGTTTCTAGGCCTTTTATTTAAGATGGAGCATAACACTATTCCAGCACTGTGGATTTGAAATGTAGCAGAAGTCAAGGGCTAGGCTTGGCTAAAAGGAATGATCCTGTTAGAGCTGAGCAGAAAGCCTGAAGTTCTAGTACAGGGGCCTGGTCACTTCAGCTTACACATACTTCTGCTGTAAATTAAAGAGGTGAGGAGCACTTTTCACTAAAGCCCTAGAGCATGAAGCTGTAGACACTAGGAGGCTGGAGCTGTTAGACTGTCTCAAACAGCTGTAGCCCAGCTTGTGATGTTATGAATTGCAGGCCCTGCAACTTCCCCATGCCACATCTCTGTATTAAAGGAGAAGAGGGGGCTTATACTGTCAGTTTAAGCAAACTCTGTGGGCAGCATTCTTCTTCCTGCACCAGTGCTACCTTTAAAACAAAGTACTTAAACCCTTTTCATTGCTTGATTGTGACATCAAGGGGAAATGATGCAGAGAGGCCACATTCAGCTGGGTAGTGCATTACAGTGCTATAAACTTCCTGTTGTACTTCAGAAGAAAGGCAGATCCTGGAAGCACCTTAACCTCCCCCAGGGGCAAAATTCTTTTTTAAAAAACACTTTGTCTGATCAGCCCACGTGAGGAGAGAGAATTTATCTACCATGTTTTTCCCTGCTG
Source organism: Lepidochelys kempii (assembly GCF_965140285.1). Taxonomy (NCBI): domain Eukaryota; kingdom Metazoa; phylum Chordata; order Testudines; family Cheloniidae; genus Lepidochelys; species Lepidochelys kempii. The sequence continues at coordinate 22,579,722 of NC_136385.1, forward strand.
CTCACCTACTGACCTAGCCCAGCTTCCCCTTCCTGAGGGAACACACCCTTCTCTGCTAGGTGGATTTCCTCTCCTGCCTTTGGGGAAAAAAAAAACCTCAGCAGGAGGCAAAGCTGAACTCAGGCCTGTGCCCTTTGCAGTATGGGGGCCTAGCCCCTTCCACTCTTCTCTAACAGGGCTTGGCCTAGACAAGGTCACATCACAGGCTGCCACTAGAGATTCAGTTCCTCCTTGCTCCAAAGAAAGAGGAGTCTGTTTAAAAGCAGAGGTCAGCTAGAGGGGGAACGGCGCTTACTGCTCAGCCTGGCTTATGGAGTCTAGTATCATGACAGAGGGGTAGGGCACAGCTGCCCTGCCTCTCCCCACAATGCAGCAATCAGGTTGAGAGACACACGTGCTACACAAGGCCCTGCAGGGCTAGCCTACCACTCCCACCTTCCTTAACTCTCATCCCCAATGGAGCAGCTCCCCAGAGTATGTAATGAAGGAGGTGGGCTTTTCCAAAGTGGTGCAAACCCCAATGGAACTGGTCTGCCTAACTTAGTATAGGGCTTCTGCCAATCCCACCTTCTTTAAGGGTATGACTGCCAGGGCAGGGGAAAAGACATTCCAGCCCATAGCTGCCCTGGACTACGTACCACGTTCAGGGTGCTGAGCCCCCGCCTGCTGCAGCTCCATTTCTGCTAGCTCAAGCAGAGTGTTATGTGGCTAAGTCTCCTTGAGCTGGAATCTGCACTCTCCACGTGTTGTGTCGACCTACCTTCAGTCTGTCTGTTCCCGCCCAGGCAGCAGCCTCAAATCCTAGTAGCTGTATATTCCCCAGATGGTAAGAGCAGGGAATGAATGCTGCTGCCAAAGGCATCCGATACTGCTTAGAGCATAAATTATCTCAGACAAGTGCTATTGCTAAGGTCTCTAACACCCCTTTTGACTGCAGCTAGACCCCTTAAATCAACCATTTCACTCCTGAGCCATCACTCTCATTACAGGCTTCAAATGACTAAAAAAATTAAACCTTGCCATCCATGTGGCACAGTGGGAGAAAAGCACAGAAGTGCAGGCCTAGAGCTGCCCCTCTGGAAGGTCAGTGTGGCTCTAAACAGAAATTGCCAGCAGGTTTGGTCATGGCCCAGGCCCTGGCAAGGAAGAGGAAACAAATCAATAGAACAGGATGTTGGGTGGGAGCCATTCATTGCAACCGCTGTGGACCAGCCTTAGAGGCACAACCCCAATGCCCCCCTTTTCAAAGAAGCCACCAAGCAGCTGTAGCCAGACACCTAAACAGGCTGAGATGTATATTAGATCCTAGTAATGAAGGGTTTTCTCCTCCTTAGGCCCCCACCACGCCTACTGGCATTCTCAGGATATACCTCCCTACAGCTGAGCCACTGAAGCTGTGATGTGCAATAGACACTCACAGCTCCCTTTTGTTTCTCCTCCCCTCCAAGTGTGACATGGCTGCTTCAGGCCCAGAACTGCTCATGTTGTACCCCCAAGGCCTGGAGTCAGCAAGGGGCAGGAAGGAGGCAAATATCACACAGCCAGCAGCCCCTCCCTGACAAACAGATAATGTCACACATGTAGGCACGGATTGAAAACCCATGTCTAGGGCTGTGGTTCTCAACCAGAGGTACATCAGCTCATCTAGATATTTGTCTAGTTTTGTAACAGGCTACATAAAAAAGCACTAGTGAAGTCAGTACAAACTAAAATTTCATACAATGACTTTATACTCCATGGCAAAGACAAGAAAGTAAGCCATTTTCAGTAACAGTTTGCTGTGACGTTTGCTTACAAAAAACCAAGTACTTCTCAAGTCAGGTAAAACGTGGGGGCACATAAGATAAATCAGACTCCTGGAAGTGGTACAGTAATCTGGAAAGGTTGAGAGCTGCTGCTCTAGGGTAAACCCCCGAACGCTGTGCAACACTATAGCCAACAGATGGCACCATATCCACACTGAACCCTCTCAGATGCACTAGCTCCCAGCACTATTCCATGCCCTTTCACAGGGCACCACTGATCCCTGCACAAAACCCCTGTCCTGTTCCCCATTACCATGCTCCTCCTTCCAGTCAGGTGCTGGCCATTTAGTGCACTAGTTCTCCACCCCCTCCCTTTTAGCAATAAGGGAATGGCAGGGGAAGAGGTCCCTCTATGGCACCCCCCACACATACACACAATGGGAGCCCTTGTACTAGAGGACTGGTGACCCCTGTAGTGTTGATTCATAAGTGAGCTTTAGGTCTGAGTCCTGCCCTTTAAGAGGGGAGGACACAACCACCAATGAAGGCCTCATGGAACAAGCCCCAACCACTCTCAAAACACAACTGGCTTGTCCCGTCCTATTCCTTAGTGCCTTAGCTCACTCTTCAGAAGAGATCCAGACCCGCTGTGCCTATTAAAAAGCTTGTGGGAGCTGTAAGAGCAGGGGTAAGCTCCTGGAGCTCTGAGCCAAGTCCAGCTCAGGAGAGCAGCTGTCAGCACAGAGCAGATCCACACTGTAAAAACATTGGTGCCCTATGTTTTGTAGGAGCCAGACTATCAAAGAAGCAGAGCTCCCATGGTTCTCAACTTGGGTTGGGATCCTCCATCCTCTCAATGGGAGCTGCTCAGTGCAGAGCTCTCATGTAGGCCCAGGTCCTACTGTCCCAGGTGTTAGCCCTCAGCCACCCTAGGTTTAGATTGTAAAGTCTCCCCCTCAGTAAGCTGCTGCAGGGAGAAAGCTCCCAGCCACACAGGCCCTGCCCGTGCTAGGGGTCAAACTCTGCTAGAGCCCAGTGTTCAACTGCAGTTGGCCAACAGAGGCATGTTCCATGCTATTGCAATTGGTGCCTCAGTTCCCTGCTCCAGCTCTGGGAAAGAGCCATCCCCTATACTGGCTGGAGCACTCCAGGGTTCCTGGCGTGGCTCCCACCAGAGGCCTCAGCAATGAGGAGAAACAGAACAGACATGAGAGGTTGGGTCTTACCTTTACGATGAGTCTCAGTGTGTCTGTCATAGGCTCCCTGCAGTCTGGGACATGGCAGTAGCAGAACCAAATGCGGCTGATCCCCATCAGCCCTCGCCACCTCAGCCTGCCCAGCCCACAGTTGCTATGAGCTTATTGACTGCTGCCGTCCACCCTCACAACTCAATGAGTCAGCACTAAATAATTGATGCTAAGTGGAGTCTGGAGTGGAGCCAAGATAGAAAGCAAAGCTTTGGGCTATGTCAGGCTCCAGAGGCTGGGCTGCGGCAGGGAAAGGAAGAGCAGTTCTGTGTCCCGGTCCACGTGGCCAGAATAGGTCGCAGTGTCATTGGCTTCCGCAGCCTGCTCAAACCCTCCGAAGGGCAGGAGGACACGTGGCACAGCAGGAGTCGGTCAATAGGCAGAAGGGGGCACTGCAGAGGCACACAGAGGTCTGGGAGAGGGATGCTGGGTAAAGAAGCCTTTTAAAGGCTGCATGGAGGTAGCACCTCAGTTCGGACTCAGTATTGGTCTCTGCTTCTCAGGCTGGGACCTCCTAGCCACCAGCTCTTTGCCAGAGCAGGGTGGGATGCTCCCTGCTGCCACAGACGAAGTACTGAGCATTTGGGCTTGGCCTGGGCATCCCCCTCCTTCCCTGCTCTTGTGAGCTCTTTGGGGCAGGGCTCGTCTCTCACACTGGGCACGGACAACGGAGATCTGATCTCAGTTGCAGCCTCTAGACGCTGTCATCATGCCAACAACCAACCTGGCAGGCAACCCTGCTGAAGCAAGTCTCAGCCAAACGGGCCCAGGGTACATGCTCCTGCCTGTGGCTGGCTTGCCTGGGGCCACTGGGCATGGCACACAAACACTGGGAAATGCACTGTTCTTCGGCCTTGTCTTTTGTGCTGGATGGATTTACCTGCTAAGGTGCCATCAGTTAGTGTCTGAGCAGGTGCTGAGCGCAAAGCAGCTTGTAGCTACAGAGGGGCTCTGACATTAGATCAGATCGTTCCACAGGGCAGCAAGCTGCACCAGAAGCGAGTGCGCGTGCGTTTCCTGTCGCTGCCCTTCCTCTTGCCTCAGGACTGCACTGTAGAGGGGACTTTGTCCCAGTTCAATCACCATCCCAGCTCGAAAGATCAATCAGACTCTCCCACAGCTAGAGATGAAATCCAGAGTCAAAGCGCTTTTCCACAATCTGTTCTGTCCGTGCGCGTCAGGCCTGTGCACACTAGGGTGACGGGAGATACCTCCCCGAGGTGTAAGTGAAGCCACTGTAGTTCACTGGTTGCAAGAACAAAGGGTCCCAAACCCACAGGCTCCCCACGTCTCCTGCCAGTAACCAGCTGCAGACTCCAATGAGATAAGCTCTGAGAGAGCTTTCCTCTGAGTCACAGCAGCCTGTAATTCAGCAAAGTGCAGCTCGTCACCTGTCTCCCCTCTGTATGATGCGACCACCCTTCCTCCAGCACACACCCTGATACAGATCACCAGGTTGAGCAACTGTCCGTCTACACCCCTATCTCACAACCGCAGCTACACTCCACAGGAGCACCACAGCTCACAGAAGCCAGGTTCAAAGCCAGAGGGGCAAGGGCAGGGCATTCTCACTCCAGGGCTGTAAGATATACAGCCTGTGAGCACCACAGCTCAGGCTGGGCCCACCCTGGACTGCGGTCTAAGCCTTCCTGTTGTGGCCAGTCTTGTTCTAACAGCGAGCCTTGCTGCACACCAGCCTGAGCAACACAGCCCTGGAGTAAGCAATCCCAAGGGCCACCTGCCTGCCAATACGACCAGGACATCGCACACCGGGCCAGTTTAGTCTGTGGTTCAGATACAGCAATGATCCCTGCGTCAAATGGCCACAGGATTCCCTGCACCTAGCAATTCCTGGGATACAGCCATGAGCTAGGCTTCCACAGGCAAGAAGGGGAGGATGAGTCGAGGCTACCCAGTCCAGCAGAGAGGCAGGTTCCCAGGTGCCTCTGGCTGATGCACAGAGCTGCTTCAGTATATACATGCCTTGCACCATCATGCAGGGTGGAGACTTCATGGACTTTGCTATGTCCCATCCCAAGTCCTTGCAGCTGCTCTCCAAGGGGTCTGCACACTATACTGAGTTGTAAGGTGGGACCCAAGTCTGTCAGGCTTCTTGAGGGCTCAAGCTAATCCAGGAAGTCAAGAGTTCCAACTTGAACTCACTCTCCTTGGGTAACCCCTCCCTCTGCACCAGCATTCGGCCCCCTCTGAACCTCCCCTCCACTGCCCTCCACTCCCTAGGATCAGCAGGGTAAAGCAAATGGCACCACAACTCCTTGCCCCCAGTGTTGGGGAAACAGGAACCAAACAAACCAGAGCACATTTCCCTGGGATTGTCTCTCTGCTCACACTCCAGAGAGGAGGACAGAAGCAAGGCTCTGATTTGGCCTGTAGCAACCTAAGGGTTTCCAGTAACACCAGGTACAATGCAGGCATCTCATGCACCTGGAAAGGCCCCACAATCTCATTCCCTGCTGCCTTGGTAGAGACAATATTATGGGCTAGTGTGTGCATCATTCCCCCTTTGCACGTGGGGGTGGTGGGGAATAATTCCTAGTTGATCAGAAAACCCTCTTTACCCCCCTCCCTCCCAGCTTCACTAACCTGGGACACCACAAAAAACACACACTCTAGAACAGGGATGGGCAAACTTTTTGGCCTGAGGGCCACATCAGGGTTGCGAAACTGCATGGAGGGCCAGGTAGGGAAGGCTGTGGAAGATTTCACTCTGATGGGCAGGATTCCTACATCATCAGCTGGCACAAATGCCAAAGAGCATCGCACATGCACCAGCCTGGGCTTTGACTTGGGCTGGTCACTGATGACAGCGGATGTCTCTTTCGAAGGTGTGTTAAACCTTTGATACAGAGGTTGGGAATAATTTTAAGAAACCACACGCCACTTCCTCTCCCTTTTCTTATCAAAGTCTGGTCCGAATCCTGGCAACTGTTCATTCTTCTCTATAAAAGGAAGCCAATCTTTTGAGACAAACCATGATCTGGTTGTTAAGGCACCCACTGGGGCGGTGGAAGACCTGGGTTCTATTCCCAGCTCTGCCACTCACCGGCTGGGTGTCCCTGGGTGAATCACTCCACATCTGTTTCCACTCCCACCCTTTGTCCGTCTTGTCTGGTTAGTCTATAAGCATTTGACAGTAGGTGGCCTTGGACATAGCTGCTGTGTCTGCACAGCAGGTAGGAGGTGATTGCCGCACATGTGGGCACACATTCCAACAGGCAACAAAAGGGAGGATATACCATGCAGCAGTGCTCGCATCCCTTTGATATGGACGTGAAACATGGAGAGTTGACCAACACACATTAAGCAACTTGAAATATTTCCCATGTCCTGTCTTCATTCTAGTCAGAAGGTCCACTGGCAGGACAAAATCTCCAATATTAACATCCTGAAAAAAGGCAAAACCAACCAGCATCGAGGCAATGTTCAGCAAAGCTCTGCTTAGATGGACAGATCACATAGTCAGACTGGGCAACAACAGACCCCTGAAAAAAATTTTCCCTGGTGAGCTGAAACTCGGAAAGAACAGCGGGACAACGAAAATGCTTCAAAGACACCCGTAAGCAGATTCTCACCTCATGCGCCCTAAATACTGATTACTTCGAAGACATCCCCAGACAGATCTGAATGGAGAGCAACTATCAATAAAAGGCTTTAAACACTTTGAGGAAGGCTGATGTGAAAAATGGATCAAAAAAAGGCCAACCTCATGCAAAGTCTTCAATGGCAGCCTGCGTATTCCTACAGGATATCTGTCTGCCACCTTCCTGCTCACCCATCGGGCTACTCAGCCACATGAGAACACAAGTGATGCCATGACATCATCAGATACAATGGACAGAGACACTGTGCTAACTTAAAGCTAGCAGGCAAAGCTAAAAATAGCAGTGACGTTTTGGCAGTGGCTATGGCATGGGCTAGTTACCCGAGCACAATACTGCCTGGGCTCCGGGGTACGTTGGCTAGCCCGTGCAGCTATGGCATCGCTGCTATTTTTAGCTGCACTAGCTAGATTAAAGCTTGCTGGTGCATGCCTCCATGTTTTGCAAACACATGTCCTGAATGCTTGCGGATACAGCCTGCGTTTGTAAGGCACCCAGCACTCTGGGGCCCACGGGGCGCAGATTCAGTCAGTCAGTCGGGTGTACTGGTTCCTCGCTGAAGCTGCTGCGGTGTAATATCGAATCTCAGCTTTCATTTGAAAACACTGCAACCCTAAAAATCTAGAGATTTAAAGAACACCTCCAAGTCATGACGCAAGCATAACAGATGCAGAGAGGTCTGAGAGTGTGCTTAGGCCTCAGAGGTGTCAACCGCCCCAATCATCTCAGCAAGGAGTTATCTCAGATACCCTAAATGATCACCACTGGGTGTCTACACAGCAAAGAAAAGCCTGAGGCACCGAGTCTCAGAGCCCTGGTGAGTTAGCTCAGGCTCACTGGGCTTGGGCTGTGGGGTTGAAAAACAGCAGCATACAGATTTGGACTCGTGCTGGAGCGTCTACGCTGCTATTGACCCAGGCTCAGAGCCGCAGGTTTTTCTTCGCAGTATAGACATATCTGCCAATATCAGCCTTGTTTCCTTTCACTCCTCACATGAGGGGAGGGTCACAGCTGTGCACAATTCACAGTGCACGATGGCTCCTTCTGGCAACTCACATGGGTGAAGCTTATTTTGTGGGCAGAGCATGAAGAGCACCAGCACTTCACCCCCTGCCCACAATGCCGAGAGGGGCCTTTATGCACTCATGGAATTTAAGAAATCATCATCTGACTCCGCTCCTGAGTGCATCAGGAGCGCCAGCCGAATCCCCCGTTGGGAGGACTGGCTCAGCGATGCACGGCCACTGACAAACTGCAGGCAGACACCCCTGCCTGGGTCCTGTCCCAAAGGGCGCACACGGCAGCTGCCCAAAGCACGCACCCGGTTTTATCGCGGAGGAGCTGCAGCCCCAGCAGGCGCACCAGGAGGATGGGACACAAGCAGCTGAACAGGAAAACGAAACAAAAGCACTTTGAGAAAGAGAAAATTTCATAACTTCTCAATGCGTCACTTGGGGTTGTCCGACGCTGGAGCAGCTGCAACACCCTCTGCAGCATAAAGCCACATGAAGTGCCTGGGGACTCCTGACCTTTAACCTTGTCAGTGGTCGCTGAGCATCTGGTTTGGGTCCTACGAGGAGCTTTAGTTCAGTAAGTAGATTCCTTTTGCTCTTGGTTCACCTGCAATTAGCCCCACTAGCTATAGTCACAGATTTACATAGACGTGCAATATATGCGACTGCCACAAGAGCCAAGCGGTACATGCCCAGCGGGGTCACAGTTAGCCAGCTGCTGCCAAGGAAGAGGCTACCAGGGAACAGACACAGACACATCTATGGCAGAGGGGCCCCCTCCTGCCTCCAGAACTTACAAACATCTCAAAACAGTCACATGGACAAAATCAGCCCCATCCCAGGCAAGAGCAGTTTAAAGTGGCCAAATCGATGAGCTGACAGTATATACAATTACTCTCCCATGACTCTCCCTCCCCCCCCATCCCACGACACTTTGGGGAATGGAAACAGCTCCCACTGTTTGAAAGTGCCCACTGAGGAGAAATCAAATTGCAGCAGCAGAAAGCAACACACAGTAAATCCTGGTGCTGGCTCAATAAAACACCAGGCTTAGAATTCACATCAAATGCGACCCCACTCCCTACCAACCAGGTGCAGAGCAGCGATTTATATACAAGCTTTCTCAGCCCCACAGAAATACCACATGGCACATGTTGACAGGCATCATTCCCCCATCGCTCTGAGGGCAGACCCAGGCATGCAGTGATCTCCTGCCAGACCAAATCTCAGCTCCCTGCGAAGACATTCACAGGACTTTTCCTATTCCCTAGGAAGGGGCAAGAGAGAGAAGCATTATAGCAGCAATGGTGGTTACAAAGACAACTTCCCATCTCTGGAGCAGCATACATCTCACAAAACATGATCAGAGCAAACCAACCCATGGAAACTGGGGACTTTCAGTTAGTGCAGGACCTACTATAAACAGAACACCTCTACATTTTAATCTTCAAATCCCAACCATCTTTCCAGAAAATCACCCATGCCCATTTGGGCACAGAATGACCATCCTTATTCTCTCCCCGCTATAGGCTGGCAGTAACCCTGGGTAGGATCTTTCTGGTGGGGTGCTTTGAAGAGATTTTCTCTCTCTGGAGACCAAGGGATAGTCATACTGGCCCCCACACCACACGTCCTTTTCTAAAATCGAGGTACCCCATATCTCCAGAACCACCGACTGGTTCCATAACAGATGGGCTATGCTCAGCTGAGCCACCTTCAAATTGGCTGGCTGCCCAATCTTCAAACCTGGCTGTCTGCAAATAGGACCTCAACCCATCAAGTGAACAGTTCACCCCACCTCCACACCTTCCACCCACAAAAACCAGCAGCAGCAGCCACCTCTGAAGTAGGACAGAGCCACAGAGACCATTTGTTGAGACCATCAAATAATAATTTACTGCGATTCAATCTGTGGCTTTGTACAGTTGCTGGGAGAGGAGGAGGAGGCAAAAGGAGACGGGGAGGGGGGGAAAAAGTTGCTTGTCACAAGCCTTGATGAAGTTTGAGACAGTCCGTGTGGGGCTCAAGATACCCTCTGTGTCTCCCTCCTCCCCCACACTCCTCCCCTGAATCCATTTGCTGCTTCTTTTGTGTCACCGCCGTCTGCCTGCGCCGCACAGGGGAAACCCCTCCAAGTCACGGTCTGGTCAACTGAAATGAAAAGGGGGAGGAGGAACGAGAATCAGCAGCTGTTCTTATCCTACCCTCTGCTAGCCGCTACCCAGCCCTCCCGCTCCCACTGCCTCCTGCTGAGGGGACACAGGGCTTGGGGAGCGGGGGGTTGAGAGAACGTGTTAATTTTTGAGAGTTCAGGCCCCTGCTTGGCAAAGTGCATGCTTGACTTTAAAGATGCGCTTAAGCGAGCAAGCAGGCGCTTTGCTGAATGGGGCTTTATGCTGGCATTTGAGTACCTAACTCCCTTAGGTGCCTTTCAAGGCCCCAGCCTTTATGGATAAGGGGCATTTTAACGTCGATGATGAGCATGCTGGTGTTGCACCCTGACAGGGCATGTTCCACCCACAAATCTCCACATATTGGATGAAGGTGGGAAAATATCAGCCTCTCCCTCTCCCGGATGGGACATAGGCAGCGCTGGGAAGGCAAACATTTTATGTTGCTGGCTAAAACATTCACAACTGGGTGCCAAAGAGATGCTGAGCACATGCAGCTCCTTTGGGCTTCAGGGGGCATTCAGAGTGCTCAGCACCTCTGACAAATCAGGTCCCGTAGTGAGGCAAGAGCAGAGTCAGGAATCAAACCCAGGCATCTCGACTCCCAGGCCCCAGCCACCAATGCATCTTGGCCTCTCTTTTCCCCGCACTTCTGGTTTTACTCCCCCTCTACTCTTGCCCTTTACCAGATACCGCATCTAAAAGGGAGCTGAGCGCCCAGGTTCTAATTCCTTCCTTGGCCATTGACTCATGGCCCCATGAATAAGTCGCTTTACCTCTCTGTACCTCAGTTTACTCATCATAAAAATAGGTGTACTGCCCCAATCTACGTCACGGGGCACTGCAAGGCTCACTGTTAATACGGCTCTGATTTTACTCCTCCGCTGTTGGTCACGGAGGCTGCCCTGGATTACGCAATTCCCTGGAGCATTTTGGGATAGTGTGTCAGATGCTCTCCCAGTTAAAAGCTGTATTGTGGTTTGCACTGCAAATAAAGAAGGCTAAAGAGGCTCCGCTTTCCTCCGCGTAGAGAAACAGCTGGACTGATACCCTGCAGCATTGTGTGGATTTCTGATGTCCACTCGGCATTTAAGTGTTAGTTTTCTGTCACTGCAGGGAAATGGTAAAGGCTCTTCATTGCCACTGGGATGTGGGTAACTCACAGAATAGTTAGATCAAAACATTTTCAAGGCCCCTTTGGAAAGATTGTCCATGTCAGCGATAGACGCCAGCCCCTCTCCTGCTTCGGCAGCACAATCCCTCCTAGTGAGGGAGAAGGGAACAGTAGTTTAAGGAGATGTTTGGAGCTGTGTGCGCGCTTTCAGCTGAAAACGATCATCGCCAGAGCAGGAAACGAGCCCCAGTACTCGTATCCCCATCCGGAGGAAATGCTTCTGAACATCTGGATTATCTGAACATCTGGAAACCTCCTGTAACAATAGTTGCACTCGGCCCAGCACGAGGATCAGTCCCACTGAGAGATCCCATCCAGGATCCACTCTCCCCTCAGCAGAGAGCCATGGGGCGGGGCGCTCCGCTGTTTTTGTTTACAGAGAAAGAATGTGGGGGGGAGGAGGGGGAGCTTGGGGAAGAGCTCTGTGGAGCTCACCGCCTTGCCAGAGGCTGTGTGTCGAGATGCAATGGAGGAAGACAGCTGCCGCCCATTCAACTAGCCCCCTTTAGCAGAGTTCCTGGAACTGGATAACCCCAGCTTTTCCCCTGGGAATTCAGTACCTGTTAAAGGAGATGGAAGAACAGCTCTGGCGCCTGGCGTCCTCTATTATCCAGGGAAAAGGCTCATCGGGGCAGCAGCCGTGCAAGCTTCCCTGACTAGCACACTTCAACCCCAGCCCTTCGGGGAAAGAGGCTACTTCAATTTCCCTGACCCATTCAGCCCTTGCTTACCCTGCAGCAGTGTCAGCAGAGAGGTTTGGGTGACATGAACTAAAGCCACCATGCTCATTCCATGCTGGCCGCCAGAGAGCTGATAGCAGCCTTTGCTCACTGCCATCCGGGGCCAGATTCCCCAGGACCCTTTTACTTAATCAGAAGTTTTTTTAAAAAGGAAAGCCAGACATGCAGCTCTGGCTCTGACTAATATGATTTATAAAGGCAAACAGCCCTTTCACGACACCCTTGACTCTGTTGGTAGCATGTCTACAGTGGCGCTGGGGAGGTAAATTCCAGCTCAAAGAGACATACTTGCCCTAGCTGCGATGGTGAGGGAATTCCTTTTATTGGACCAACCTCCGCTGGTGACAGAGACAAGCTCTTGAGCTTCACAGCCCTTGTCTCTTTCTCCAAAAGAAGCTAGTCCAATAAGAGAGAGAGATTGCCTCTCGCCCACCTTGTTTCCCTCAACACGGGTACAACAGCACTGCAAACAACTTTGAATCAGAAATGCAGCCCCAGCCCCGCTTATTCAGACTCCTGTAGGGAGAGCGAGTATAAGGGAATCACTGAGCTGCCCACTTCCTTCACTGCCCTGCCGTTGCCACAGGAGGGTAGTGGTGGGGTGTAATAGAACCTGACTTCATTTGCAGCTAGAGCTGGGTTTTTTTTTTCCTTTTAATGAAAAAATAAAAAACAGAGGAAAAAATATGTTTTTAGTAAAAATTTGTCAGTTTTTTTTTTTATTTAAAACTGACCACCTTTACCAAAAAATCCAGCTTTTTTAAATGAAAATTGTTCGGTTTTCATTAAAAAACAAACAAACAAACAAAAACACACCACCAGAAAATGCTGACCAAAGCAAGGGCTTTCTGAGGAAATGTTTGTTTTGGCCAATAAGCTGGGTTTTTTTGTTGGGGAAACAAAGGGTTCAATGAAATCATTTCAACCTACTCTTTTTGCAGCCTGGTACACGGTCAATGAATCCCTGCCTCCGGTACACGCCTGGCTGCAGCCTGCACCCATCTCTGGCACACCCCTCTCCCTCCAACTGGGCTCACCTTGGTCATGATATCACACATTTACAATTCATGCAGCCTGGGCCACTTTCATCCGGTGGATTCAGCTTGCGTAGTTTGTGCTGCCGGATCTCCCGCACTAAGGTATAGAAGGCATCTTCAACACCCTGGAAGAGAGGCATAACATTCTGCTCAAAGAGCGCCAAAGCCGCTCGGAAAAAGGGCGGAGGTGAGGGCAGATGGATCTAGATGATCACTAGAAGTCCCCTGCAGAGAACTGCATAGTGTAGTTCAAGTGGGTTTTGACTCGAGTTAAAGGGATGAAACTGTGCAAAGAAATCAGAGAGGAATCCCAGGAAATGGTTCCTACTGGCAAAATGTGGCACATAACTACCAGGCTACCAAAGGACACGGAAGCTCCATCTCTAGGGCCACCTAAAACGAGACTGGACATCCCACTAGAAATTGTACTTGAACTAACAGCCCTGAGCTGACTGCCTCTTTCCCATCTCTAACCCTCCAAACCAGGGGCACTCCCTGCAGAAACTGCACCCATACGTAATGTGTGCATGTCTGCATGGACAGCAGGACAAGGTGGTTAGCAAAACAACTCAGGATCAGACAGCTATGCAGTGAACATAAGGACTAGCCCACAGCCCTGCAGAAAGCTTCATTTCAATACAGCAGACATCAAAGAACTTCTGTTGAACATTCAGCCCCTTAACACACCTCTCGTCCCCCGAGGTGCACACATTGGGAAACTGGGGAGCAAACCATGTTGGCCCAAGAAGCAAATACCCCTGTCCCTCCCTCTGGATTGAACCAGAAGCCAGGACTCAGCCTTGGACTGGGTTTGGTTCACGCATTCTCTCATGTTTCAAATGTGGGGCTGAGCACGTGCTTGTTTGCACCACAAACCCGAGAGGATCCTCTTCTTGTGCTGCGCTAGCCCATGAGGGCTTGCAATCAAGAGCCATTTGTCATAGGTGCCCTCTCGCCCTTCCGCAGCCACTTCTTGTGGGTGTTTTCCTCACAACCAGGCAGACTGCCCTGACAGGCGTTATGGGGCAATGCAGCATGGCCCCAAGAGACCATCAGCAGAAGCTACGGGACCATGGGGAGTGAAGATCAAGGTGCAATTTTAAATCATATGGGGCTGCAGGTATTTATTAACTCTATGGAAGTTATGTACCACATAGCCCTCCCTACGACCCACTTGGAGCTGTGCAAGCCTGTGATGTAGCCCTCCCTACAGCAAGGGGACACATCGCTTCTCTAGGGTGAGAGAGAGAGTGAGAGTGAGGTCAGTGACCAGAGAAAACACTTAAGGATGAAGAGTTAGGAGATAAACACAGGGATGCTACACAAAGGTGCATTGGAAACAATCTGCTGCCAATGCCAGCCTAGGACGCACCCAACTGCAGCATGTGGGTGGCTTTTCAACCCTTTTTTATAATCCCTCCGGTGAGTTGGGTGCTGGTCAAATGTCCCAGATCAAGGGCCCTGAAGAATGAAGTCCTCCCTGTCCAAAGGGCAAGCAGCGTCCCCACAACCCTCTGCCGGCATGTCTCAGCCCTGACCTGTGGGGACCCCCTCTAGCAGCAAGGCGGCCTATTCAGCCCCAGGCTTCTCTGCTGAGACTACCAAGAAGAGCTCCTACTGGTGCCAATCATGGAAGTGCTCTGGAGATGCGGACTCATTCCACACAGGCTACCCTGTGACCACGCCTTTCTGGCCTGTGCATTCAATTCCACCCCCTCCAGAGCTCACACACAGGGCAAGCCCCCACTGTGCAGGGAACTGGACCAGCTCACTGGGATAGGGAGAGGAATTCTCTCCTGGAACATCCAGCCTTGAGGTGGCAACTGACTCCGCCAACCATTGGCATTTCTCCCCGTTGATCTACACGGCACGCGACCGCCACAATAGTTCACTGGTCGTTTCTGCCATCTCTAGGCACTGGCTCCAAGAAGTTAGGGGGAGAGCAGGCAAGACACAAAAAAGACACTTCTTTTTAGAGAGGGGAGGCAGAGAAGAGGTAGCCACTAACCCTGAACCTCATGTGTTCTCCCAGGCCTAGCACCCGGGACACTCAGCTCCATCAGGAATTGCTGTGGATAGGGCAAGGGTAGCATTAATCAGATTCCTGGGGGGCACATTTAATCCCGCAAGGCACTCGTGTAATACAGCGATGAGTGCAGCACAAATACACTATCCCGGTGCACTGGCGCAACATGGGCCTTCATGCTGTGACACAGCATCGGATCCTCACAAAGCAAACCAGCGTGGTTGGCCAAGACAGAAGTAGCAGCCTTGGGAAGGGTTTGGGCCGTGGGAGAGATCCGGCTGTGGATTTATCTCTCCAGCACCATCACTCCGAGCTCACCCAGGTGGCAGCCCTTCCCCAAGATGGGTTTCCTGGCAGCTTTATCCCAGCATCCCGACTGCGGTAAATCACTGCCAGCGCTGGCCTGCTCTAATTCATGCTCACTCCCCTGCTCACTGGCACTTCAGAGCTGTCAGAGGAGGCTCAGCACACTGTGTAATTAGCAGTTGGAGCATTGCTTGCCTGACAGCAAATGCATGTTGCTCTGTCAACAGGGCTGTGCGTCAGCCCTGCTGCTGTCAGTCACAGGGCACGCAGAACTGCTGCGGGAAGCAGGAGGCCGGCTCAGGGATTGTTTCCTCACCCAACACAGGGAGGGGGCAGATGGCAGCTGTGGGAGGAGCAGGGGAGGAGGTTCCTTCTGGCTGAGTTGACTAGGCAATTTCTTACAGCCACAACAATGGAATGAAGCATTGAGAAGAGGAGGTAACTAGACAGGCTGGTGTAGCCTTTAGTGCTGGGGCAGCTCTCCGGGCACCAATCCCAGAGCCCTGGTCTTTCAGGATATGCTGAATCCACACACCCATCTCTGGCATTACCAGAGATATCCCTACCTGGATTCAGGGGCAAAACACTTACTACAGAAATCCCACCTGCCACAACCTATCCAACCCAACGTGACTGTCACCACAGAGAAATCGAGTAGGACCTACACTAAGTGCTGAGTCTGGAATGTTTAGATGGGTCACATGGAGATAGGGGTTTGTAGGTGTATAAAAAGGGGGCCTTTGAGGACTGCTATTGGTTCACATTTTAAAACCATCTCTCCTCCTACCTGTCTGGTTTTCGCTGATGTCTCTATGTAGGGGATTCCGTAATTCCTGGCCAGGTCCTGCGCCTGCCGGGTTTCCACTGTCCGGGCCGGAAGGTCACACTTGTTTCCCACCAGCACCATGGGGACATCGTCTGAATCCTTCACTCTCTTGATCTGCTCTCTGCAGAGATAAGAGATGCTGAAGTGAGGAGGGGAAAAGCCATTTCATTGTCACAACAGCAGCAGCTAGTTTCAGAAAGATCCTCGTGGGAGCAGAGCACGTGCCACTTGTAACGGATAGGAACAAAATTCTGCTTCGCTAATACAAGCCCCAGTGAAAGTCAACAGAATTTGTGCTTCTATGTCATTTAGGTGCCTTATGAAAATCCCACTCTTTGTCCATCTGTTTTGTGGAGCCAAGACAAGCTCATACATTTTAAAAAGGATTACGTGGGGCATATTTGTTATTGGAAGGCTGGGGACACAGAACCAAAGTGGCCCCTTTGGCTCCGGGATAAACATGGGCTGTGCCTAGCTTTGACCTGTCATAAGGTCTTGAGGGTTGTCTGGGAACAGCTTCCCTCTGTCAGCAACAAAACTACAGCCAGGCTCAGTACTGTAATCCCAGAGTCACCAGGCAGCTGTCCAGGGGCAAAGAAACATCCCGTATCCCGGGGCAGGAACAAAGTCTTACTTGCTCATATGGAAATGCAAAGCAATGAACATGGAGCCCATGTGCAGCAGCCATTGGCTAGGATCTGCTTGCCAATTTGAACCGAGCAAGGAGAAAGAGAATGCTCAGGACCATGAGCTGATGGATTCCGCGGTGTTTTTCCAAGGCAACAACTGTTCCCCTTGGTTATTCGCCCCGCTGGGAGAACAGACGTATGATCTAAATAAAAAGCCACATGCATTTCACTCTCCTCTCCTCTCCCCTCCCCCCCCACCAAACAAGGTGTCGTTAATCCCTCTCATTATTCCAACCCCATTTTGGATACTCATTCAACATGTTCAAAATCCCCTGGAGGTGAGAAGCAGCGAATTAGCATGCTGGCCTCTTGGCCTTTCAATCCTGGAGCTCTGGTTTCAAATCCTGACATTCACAAGTGAACGGGCTCATCATCTCAGTTCCCATTTGTCCATATTGCAAAACCATGGACTGCACTATCGACCCAATTCAGCAAGGCATGTACGTATGTGCTTAACTTTCCTCAGCTTCAATGGAAATCAAGCACATGCTTAATGTGCTAAATCAGGGCCTCTGTAACCAGCCTCGTCTACTCAAAGAGACATACCTTGGGCTGGAATAACAAGGGGTGTTGCAGGCAGTTGCTGCCTTCGGCCAATATAGGTGCACAGGATCCTGATCTTCCTGCACACATACACACCCCATTCCTCCAGATTCCCCTTTCACACTCCTGTCTGATCCCATCGCCTGGGAGCTGTGGCAGAGACCAAGAGCCACCTCAGCTCCCTCGACCCCCGGATGGAAGGGGATTGCTAGAACCCACGGAATATGAAGAAGAAGAGATGTGTACAAAGGATAATGATGGTCACCAAAGGCTGGGAGGGGACAGCTTCCAGATACACAGAAACCGCCACTGGAGGGAGTGATGGTACTCAGAAATGGGGAACCTGGTCAAATGTGGGGGGTAGGGGCTAGAGGCGGCCTGCGAAGTGTCACTTCTTATAGGACCCTGGCAAAAATCTAGGGCTGGCCTTGGTAGCAAATCAGGACTGAGGTGCATTGGCTGGAGTGGAATAGTAAAGGGTGTTACAAATAAGATCTGGACTGCACCGGCAGAGCTGTGGGCTGGGGTTCAGGACTGGGACAGCAGGGGGGCCGCAGGTCAGGCCTGAGGTGCGTTGGCAGAGCTGTTAAGGGCCCTGCACTATGTCAACCTACCCTTTACTTAGATAAACCAATACGTAACCATTAGCCCTCTCCCCCAACTTCATGAGCACCAAACGGCAGCCCTTCGTGCATGTGTGTCAGCCACTGTCTGAACAGTTCCACTCTATCACATTGGCTTTCAGACTCCAGCTCCTGCTCAGCCAGCATGAATGACTGCTGGGAACCACCCTACAGAGCAAACCTCCTCCCAGAAGTCAAAGATACTACTGTTCTAGGCACCCAGGGCTGGAGCATGGTCAGTCAGCACTTCCTGCTCGGAGGGCCTGATCCTTGGGAGCCCAAGAAGCCACGAACCTTTTCACTGCCCCGAATGTTTGCTGAACACGCTCTTTGTCTCGTGCTCCAGACAGCACAGAACCCCTCCCTGAAGAACACTTATTTAGCAGCGACAGACAGTGCTGGCAGGCCTTCCCATTCCTTTGCCTGCCTGCCTAAGGAATAGCTGCTCCCAGGCCTGTGAAACATGTGCTTACAAAGAGCCCCTCCCGCATTTCCTACTGCAAACAGACTACATCCATAAAGCCCTCCTGCCCCCAAAGCCAAGTCCTCGGGAGAAGGTGTAAGGCAGCTAGGTTACAGTGAGACACCTGGGCCAGGGTCACACCACAAAACCACACTCCGTCCAACCTGGGCCAGCCACTTGCTCCTTGGGTGGCAACCAGAGAGCAGCTATTGCCTTGGGTGCATTAGTCCCTCCCACTGCCAAATTACGTGTGGTGTCTAAGAGGCAGCCTGGTGCAGTGGATAGGGCATTAGTCTGGGAGCCAGGAGACCTGGGTTCTACTCCCAGCTCTGCCACTGATCTTCTGGGTGATCGCAGGCAAGTCACCTCGCCCTCCTTCCCCGCCTTTATCTGTCTTGTTTGTTCACATTATATACTCTTCAGGGCCTCTCCCTAGCTGTGTGCTCTGCAATTCTAATAAGTAGCTAAGGCTGAAGCAGCCCTGCCTATCAGGCACCCTGCCTCTCCTTACCCTTGAGCCTGGTTCTCCCCTCCTCTCTCAGCCTTCCTGCACAGCAGGAGCTGCTGAGATCAGCTTCACTCACAGTGCAACGCCATTAATTAGAGATGGAAGGGATCAGCTCTCTCTTTAGTCATTGTAAACACTTAAACGTTACATTACCATGTCCCCCAAGGCCACCAGCAATCCCCCTCGGATGGATTTTATCAGAGCCACTGACATTAGCCGCCTGCTCCTTTCCTTCTCTGGGGAATGGCTGCTTGAGGTAATTGTCTTTGCTGGCAGCCAGCGCTCCCACAGCGGACAAGCCTGGTCTTGGCAAACGGCACAGTATGCCAGCCAGGCCTGCCCTTTAAAATGGGAGGCAGCACAGCAGCCCTGACCATAGGGGAAGAGTTCGGAGGGGATACTGACCTGTACTGGTGAATATCTTCAAAGGATTTTGTATTGTTAATGGCAAAGACGCACAGGAAGCCCTCCCCCGTCCGCATGTACTGGTCTCGCATGGCGCTGTACTCCTCTTGACCCGCCGTGTCCAAGATGTCTAACAGACAGGTCTCTCCGTCAATAACTACCTGCTTTCTGTAGGAATCCTGCAGGGCCAACAGAAAGGGACAGTCACTAGGAGAGAATGAGCAGGAAGTTACCATAGGGGTCTTCCGCTGCTTGAGCCTTGGGGTTCCAATCCTGACGTGCTGCAGCTAACAAACAGAAGGGAATTTCGTCTCACCCTAGTCACCCCCAGTGGATGTTTGCACACACCCCACAAATACCACCACCCCATTTGCCAGGATTAGGAGCCTCAATTCCACAGGGACTGGAATGGCAGGGAGAAATACACTGGCAGGCGTGCGTAGGGACCTAGGACCAGCGTAGCAGGGGGTGCTGCAGGTCAGGATTGTGGTGCATGGGCAGCATGGCAGGTGGGGGCCCAGGACTGGACTAGAAGAGGGTGCTGCCATCCAGGACTATGGCACACTGGCTATGCTGTGCAGAGGGGACTTACACAATCTCTGCCCACATTACGCCTGGCTCTAGCCAGCCTTAAATTGACTCAACCCCTTTTAAACATGGAATGAGGTGGGGGGGGAGCGGCAGAACAGATTTCCCCTCTGTGCCAGAGCAGCAGCTAACACAACCTCTGTTCCTCCTCTTTACGACGCTGTCTCCCGGCAGACAAGGTGCGCCTTTCACACTAGGGCCACCCAGCCCAGACAACTATTTTTCTAACTTTATTTAGTACAGGCTAAACCCTCCTCATGCCTCCCTTCCTGATGCAGCTTTTCTTAGGGAGCTGCAAGGCACAGTGGTGGTTCAGTCACCTCCTGCGGCCACACCTAGGGACATGCAAACAGCGTGTGGGCGAGTGGGGGCTGGAGTTCATGTGAGTCACTGACACCTCCAACCACTTCTAGTGCAGCCTGTAGCTAATCAGTCCTGGAAATCAGAGACAGAGAAGACCTGCTAAATTATCCAGTCCAGCCTTTGCAAACACAGTGCTACTCCCTATGGGAGATGTTCTACCACATCTCATCCATCCTAACCTTGACTGGCCCAGCTGCCAGGCCTCCCAGCAATTCCCCTGGGAATTCCCAGGCCTAGGACACCTCCCTTGCAAAGATTTTCCTCATATTCCCTTTTCAAAATCCAGCCTAATTCTGCCAGCCATTAGCCAGTTCAGAGCTGCCAAGATTTCCAGACTTCACTAATGGCTTTAGATTCCCTAATATGCTCAACTCTCAGCAAATCTGGCACATATAAAGCACCTCAAGGTGGGCATCCAAGTTCACTAATCTTTCTCCCTTTTGTCTGAACGTTTGTTGTAGTACTAGGTTGGTAGCAAACTCTATAGTTAAGGTTGCCAACTGGATTTAATTATAACCCCTTGTTTTCATTCAGACGTCTCAAAAAATTCTCTTGTGCGGCAGGCATTTCCCACAACTGGTCTATGTTCAAAGTTCCAGTTTGGACAGCTGGAGAAAAAGCCGTTCAGTTATGCAAAAGCCCCAAATCCTTGTCCCCATTGTAGAACGGATTGCTGCTACCCATTTTTCACATGGAGAAGGCAAAAATGGCTGAACCTTGAAATCTGATGCGTAATGTAAACGGGGCTCATTCTGGAGTGTTTCAGTTTAGAAAGTAGGTTTGGGTGTGAAAAAGTTAAAACTGTTTAAAAAAAAAAGTCACTTTTGGAGATTCTCAGTGGGAATCTTAAGAGTTTTAAAAGCAGGGCCTCATAAAGCTCTGCCCCTTAGTGACATCATCACACTTCCTCCCTGCCTAGTCTAACCACAGGGGACGTTGCTGGGACAATCTGCATGGAAAGGGGACTGTCATGTTTCATGCAAATCACAGAAACAGCTTAGTCTCTTTCTTCCCACCAGTCCAACCTCAAAAGCGTAAGACTCACAACCAAATCCCTTCATAGCAAGAAAAAGGGTGGGAGGGAAATCACAGGTGTGAAAAAAATCATTGTTCCAGATCTTGCGATTTAAGGATCGTTCTGCAGCTCTGGCTGCACTTTGTGATATTTTGCAAATTCTAAGCCTTCATTTTAAAACCAAAATTAAATGTTTGGCTCTTTCAGTTGCTAAGGTTCAGCCACCATAATGTAAACAGATGGGCTATAGCCCCTTCACCCCTGCCACAAGAAAAACTGTTCTTCGACCAAAGAGTAGCAGAAGCAGAGGTCAGCAACAGTATCGAAGGCTGTAGACTGAGCTAATGAAGTTGACATGGACCCATTCCCTTTGTTCATGGCTAGGAAATCAACCACAAGCACGCCTTATAAACACTCCATACCATACAGTGAGGCCTGAAACCAGACCCACAGGGATCCAAGAAGTCAAAAGAATTCAGAGCTGTGACCGTCTCGATACCCCTCCCCATAAAGGGAAGGCTAGAGACAGAGCAGTAATAGAAGAGAGCACCAATGTTGAGTGACTGCTTGGCAAGACACAAGCCACTGTAAAGGCGAATGGCATCCTGCCATCCAGGGAGGCATTCACATTCCCCATTAACATATCTGAAACCTGCCTGATGCCTTTCACTAGCCAAGAGAAGCACGGGTCTGGTCTCTGAGATCACAGCCCACACCTCCACTGGCCCCGGGGGTGTAAACAGGGGGAACTCCACCTGTAAACACAGCTCGCTTGTTCATGGAAGTAGCTTAACCAACTCCTATCAAAGCTGGTCTTATACAGGAAAGAGATGGGGAATCTGCAGTCAGAAATGCTTGGATCTGTCCCTGAGTGGAAAGAATCCAGATTCACTAGGGTGTTCACCACATAGACAAAACAGTCTTACATGCCTAGATTTGGGGGGACCCAATGATGGATGAGAAGAAACCCTTTTACCCTCAGACTATGGCAATATTACTGGTTGGATGTGGGACATGCTGTCCCCAGCCACGTTAATCTCCTCCTGCATACTAAGGTGTCCCATGAAGGTGATGGAGCTTGGGGCCAGTGTGTCAGCATTCAACCATCACCAGCTCTTCTACAATTAAACAACATCTTCACAAACATTCCAAGCCTCCTCTTGGTGCTGGCAGCAAGGGAGGAAGCATGCGGAGATCAGTCTGTGTATATCAGGTTACTATCATCCAGATCCTTCATTAACTGACAAGACAGTGGTCCCTGGCATGTGTCTGGAGGACAAACCTCTGGCTGCAAGTATCCATGTTCCATTCACTACCCAGGGAAGGATGGCTGCAGGGAGTCAAAAACTCAAAGTGAAACTCCAGCTAAACTTCTGAGTTTGGCCTGAGGGTAAAGTGAACCCAGGGTCACGTGGAAAGTTTCCTAACTCTGTTAACAAAGCTGGGGTTCAGTTTCAAGTTCATAACAGAACCAGGAAACAGGTGAGTTCCTTGAGGTTTTGTTGAGAATGTTTTGCATTTTTTCAGGTCTGACAGGGTAAGATGGGATCTAAGGTTCCCAGGAGATATTACCAGGAAATCATTTCAAGGGAAGAATTTCCTGGTTTTCTGCCCAGCTTGAACCAAAAATGCCACAGTGTTTTCTTTCATTGCTCATGTTACTTTCTGCTTCATCCCCTCCCTAAACCAGGCACCATCACTTGTGCCCCTCCTTTTGCCGGCTGCCAAGTTATGAAGACACTGTCATAACAGGGGCACATATCAGACCACTGGAGCCAGAGTCCCGGCCACCTGCAGTTTCCACCATGTCGAAACTTTCCAGTTCTAAAAGCCCTTTAAACCTGACAACACTCACTACATACACTCCATACACTACAGAAAGAGGCTTATCTAAGGTTGAGCTGAGCTCATCAGAGGAACGGTGACTGAAACCCTCCTCCCACTTCATATGCGCGGAGCTCAACAAGACAGAGCAGACTGCTACACCCCATTGCTACAGAAACAGCGGCTTAGCGGCTTGTTGCATCCCAGATGCACATCGATAGTGACCCAGGCAGCTCAGAGCACTGAGCTTTCCTGAAGCCGCAGCCAGAAAGGCTAAGCAGGAGACCCGCTGGGAGAGTGCGAAGGGTCGGGCGGAGACATGTAGGACCTATTCCAACGCACTGGGAGACTCTGACTTGCATGCTTTCCAAACATCTCTCGCCCAGTACAAGTCCTCTTAAGTGCAGAAAGAATGCAACCGCCAGAAAAGGGCATCAGCCCCAGACATGCCAGGTATGGTTTCCCTGAAGAAGGAGGGCGCCTGGGCTCATGTTCTCCCATAGCTGAAGGGGCCGTGCCCTCTAGCACAATTTCACAGCACTTCTCCCCCAGCCTCAGCTCAGCACCAAATCTGCAGGTGAGGGATTTGCTGTATCTGCCTGAGCAAGTTTCATTTATAACAGGAGATTTATGGCAGAGAGGAAGCTGGAAGGCTCATTTTGATGCACGGGAATGGAGCAGAGAGGACTCCTCAGTGAGGGAGCTGCTGTTATCATAGTAATCCAACGCAAGGCCTAGATACAGGATGAATGTAAAGTGCAGTGAGAAGAATTCTCCCTACTCATGGGGGGGACATTAAGTGAGTTAGTTCCAATAATGGGAGCCAGGTACCTAACCCCTGAACTATGCCCCTTAGACTGCAGGACCATCCTGTCCAGTATCCTGCCTCCAGTTGTTGCTTCTACACAGTTCTTCAGAGACAGGTTGATAAAGCTCCCATAAAGCCCCTAGCTGAAGGTATTATGGTGTATTTTTAGGAAGATGGGGCTGCTACTGAAAAGAGATTCCTTCCTGCCATCCACAGCACAGCATGCTAGTGTAACTCTGGGGTGGGGGGGGGGGGAGCAGCAGGCAAATATATTTAAGTGAAAGGAGGAAAACTTTATTTATCAGAGCAGTGAAAGCCTCAGTGGTTTGAGGTTCCTGTGAGGGTATGAAGTGGCAGGGGAACCGTAGATACCTATGGGAGGGGACTGCCTGGCTTGCACAAAGCAGACGAGGGGAAAAGTGTTTTAGAGGCACAGGAGGTGCAGACATACGTTAGAGAGGGGACGGTAGCAGTGTGCCGGTTGCAGGGGACATTCAGTTAAACAATGCTCAGGGTTTACATTCCCAGCACCGTGTTTACGTGGAGTGAATCTCTACAGCACGTGGAAATGGTAGGGCAGGCACACCAGAGACAAGGCTGTGAGGCTGGAGAGGACAACAAGGCTGAAAACCAGCCACTCGAAAGTTCAGGGCACTCTCTCCTGTCCATTATCAGGGGAGGGGAGGGGCCGTTTCCACCTCTCCCGGTCCAATGGAAGAGCAGGGCTCTGCTCCTCACAGAGCAGTGGAAACCTCTACTTCCCAGCACAGGCATCTCCTGTCACGTGGGGCTGTCATGGTGCTTTCCTGCAAAACGACTGAGAGTAGATTTCTAAGAAAGTGTGGGAGCTTCTGCAGCAACAGCCCAGAAGAGGGGCTGGAGCAGAAAAGCCTAAGGGATGTCTACACGGCCATTAAAAACCCCGGCTGGCCCATCCCCGCTGATTCGGGCTCAGGCTAAGGGGCTCTTTAACTGTGGTGCACATGGTTAGGCTCAGACGGTAGCCCAGGCTCCAGGACCTCGTGAGATGGGCTGTAATTTCACTCCGCCACACATAGTTGTTCTAGATCCTGCCCACAAGGTGGCTGAAGTCCCAGGGAGGGAGGAGGGCTTTGTGGTTAAGGTGGAGGCCTGGGACTCAGGAGACCTGCCACAGACTGCCTGAGTGACCTTGGACAAGTCACTTAATCTCTCTCTGCCTCATCTCCCTAACTGTAAAACAGAGATAACTTTTCCAACTTGTCTATATAGGTTGCAAGCTCTTTAAGACAATGGCTGTGTATATACAGCGCCCGACACAGCAGGGCTCTGATCCTAAGTGGGGCCCTCAAGGTATCACTATAACGGTGATACTAGCAAAAAGCTGTGTTTAGATCCATCTGTTGCTAACAGGGTGCCAGTACAAAACATCCTCAAGCAGTGAGGACAGGGAGTTTGTGTCTGAGAAACGCGACACATTTCTGGGCTATGAATTTCCAGGGCTAATTGCTAGCACCCTTTCAGCCACAGAGTGGACAGGCCCAGCGTCCACCAGGGTTTCAAGCACAACGTTGCACAGACTTACTCCAAGCACGGTTAGGTGACAGAGTGGTTGAAGTGCTGCTGTCCACCAGCCCTGTGTCCACACCAGTGCTCTCGCCACTGCTGCCTCTGGTGGGCTGGACTGGTGGTAGCAGCAAGGGCAGGGGGCTGAATTTTAAAGACAGCAGAGTAGCTCCCTACTATTTGAAGGGAAGCAAAGTTCTGTTTTGTTCAGGAGATTATGCCACATCCCTCACCACACTCTGGGCACTTCAGAAGGGTTAATCCTTTCTTTCGACAATAAAACACCACCACCACTCATACAGCACTTTGCATCAGCAGATCTCACAGTGCTTTACAGAGGAAGTCAGTATCATTGTTCCCATTTTACAGAAGGGGAAACTAAGTCTCTTTGCCTCTCTGTGCCTTTTTTGGTCACCCAGGAGGCCAATGGCAGAACTGGGAATAGAAACCAGATCGAGTTCCAGTTCAGTGCTCTGTCCACTCAGTCACATCAGCCTCCCAAAGGAAAGAGAGAAAGTCACTATACGGAGTAAAGACAGACACAAATAGACATTAAAGACCTTACGCAAACTTCCTTCTGCCCCCAGGTCTTCAATTGCATCTCAGTCCTGATCTGAAGCAGCTCATACAAACCCAACCCCTTAAGACCCCCCAGAAGTTCCAACAAACACACCTCAATCCTAGCTCCCAACCCCCTCTGCCATTCAGCCCATCCACAGCTATGCCCATGCAACATCCTGACCTGCAGCACCTACCGCTATTCCAGCCCGGGGCCTTTCCTCAGCAGACACAGCCACCCACCGCAAGTTAGGTCACTGCAATCCCCTGACACACTTAGGGGTGCTGTGGCAACATGTGGTAGCTTTGTAAAGTGGAGGAACATCTCCCGGGGGCTCAGGCTGAGACCAGACTCAAGGCATTTTCATTTGGGACTGAAGCGAGATTTGAACTCAGCTCCCCAAGGATGGAAGGTCAGAGAATTAGCTGCCCAGCCCTAGAAAAGGGAGCTCTTGATTTTAAGGGAGCCCCAGCCACACTAAGGAAGCTGATCCCGCCACCAGCTGCAGAAACCTGGGAGGGATACAAGATCCTGTATTTTCACTTTCTTCTCATTGAGGATTTTTTTCACATGCACTTCCAACTGGTAGTTTTTCCACCAGATCTGGCCCGTGTTTCTTCTCTGCCGTTATCCATTCGAGCTCAACTGTGCTTTCAAGAAGAGAATGCGTGTACTGGAAGCACAAGCAATCAAATGTTAGGAAAGCTGAACCTCACCTCCTATGGCTGAATCTTGAGTTCTTAAAAGGGGAGTTGCAGGGGGGCACAGGTTGCAGATACCCTGACTTTCCCGTCTTTCTACTAGGAGAGGTGTCCCAGCTGGTTGGGAAGGCCTAGTAAAGAAAAGGTTCAGAACCACAGGGCTACAGCCAACCCTGGAGTTGTAACTCAGGTCTTTGGGTTGGCTTCTCAGATTTGATCTCTCCATGTTTTAACTCTGAATTCTCTGGTTAAACAAACAGCCCCTGGAATCCACCGCAAAGTTAAAAAGTTGAAGATCATATAAGAAACTCTCAGACTCACTCCCATCTCAGAGTCTGCAGGGTGCTCACCTCTATCGTGGGGTCATATTCATCAACAAAATGGTTCTGAATGAGCTGTATTGTCAAAGCGCTCTTCCCAACGCCACCTGCTCCAACCACCACCAGCTTATACTCGGTCATCTTCCCGCTGACCCCAGCTCAGGGTCTCGTCTCCAGCAGCACCACCACCTGCAAGGACAGAGATACAGACACCATCAGCATTAGGTTAGTGCTTCTTTATTGTCACCTAGCTTTGCCACTGCTGCACCAGAGCCACGCAGGAGAAAGACAGCGGTGGCTATGCAGCATGACACAGCAAGAGGCACCGGTACAAAGTGGGGACAGCTGAAGTTAGAAGGGAGTGAAACGATAACCTCATTGCATGAGTATCGAGGGTGTCCCATTCCCACAAAACCCAGCCAGTTACGGCTGACTTTTATTATTTGTATTCCAGTAGCACCTATGTGCCCCAGCAGAAACTGGGGCTGTACAAACAGAGTCAGAGAATCTGAGAATTTGGCAAGACAGCCAAAGCGTATGAGGGAAACACGAGGGGCGAGGTGTCTGGCCCAAGGTCACACAGCAGGTGAGTGACAGAGCTGGGAACAGAACCCAAATCTCCTGACTCCTGTCCAGGGCCTTACAAGCCCAGGCTGCCTCCCATTCTAGAGTGTTTTAAAAGGCTTCCCATTGCATGGACACTACACTTAGGCAGGCAGGTGAATGTATGATGCTGTTGTCCAACCCATTCCCCTCTGAAAATGAGTTTCAGATGATGATGATAACAGCAACAGCAGCAGCAATGTGACCTTCCTTTGGAAGAAATCTAATCACCAGGGGGACCCAGGCCTACACTCATCTCTAGTGTAACTTGGCCCAAGTCAATGGAATTACAGCAGGGATGAATTCTACCCACAGACTGCACTACCCTCTCTTTCCCCACACACATACAAACCATCCCACCCTCCAGATATTCTCTTGTAAGACTATCAAATTAGAAAAGCAAAAACCACCCAAAGGACCTATAACCTCTTATGCTTTCCTGTGGCACTGAACTCCCTGGAAATGTATCCATATGTGACATAGTGAACTATCACACTGGGAGAGAAAAAAAACCCACCCAAGCAGCTGACTCCAATCAATCACTCCTCTCAGAGGCTGCTGGGAATAGGTGGGACATGGAATTTATATAACCCAGACCCAGCTGATGGCAGAGAAGAGAAGAGAGAGGGTAGCACCCAAGACAATTGGAGGCTGAAGGAGTACCAAGGGAAAAAACAGCTCCAGAGAGGGGCAGAAGAAGAGGCAGACACATTGGGAACAAGGTAGAGTTTGGGGAGAGTTGGGCACAGGCTGGGAAATGCCTCCCTGGGAAACTCCGGACTTACCTGAGATGTAAGAGAACATATGGGGAAGTGGAACTAAAGACTGGGCGTAGACTGTGATAACCTGAATATAGAGACACCCCTTTGCTAAGTACTGCTGCAGTCCCTCTGGCCTCCTTTTCTCCCCCCAGCATGTCTGTGGTAGTCAGATCATCCCTGGCCATGGCTGAGTACCTTTTGGGGCTGTGAGATTTGGGGCTTTGTTGGAGGGCCAGCTCACCTTCGTGATCCCTGAGGCTGGTTAGAATCCCTGAGGCTGGTTAGAATCCACTGGTTCACACTCTCTGAATTCATACCTTTTTCCTTCTGTCACACATGTCTGCCTTTGGAGGTCAACTGGCTTTATTCTGCATTAATGATCAGATTGCTATTTGAATGCAAATTCATTCGAATTTAAATCTGAATTCATCTTGCTTAAAAATATGTGAACTTCGCCTAAAACTGGAGGGGCAGGGGGGAGAAGTCATCTAAAATAGACAACTTTACTGGTAAGACCCATTATCTAGCATCCATCATCAGTAACCGAAGTCACTTCAAATAATTAAAGAAAAATCAATCTGAATTAAAACCTTTTCACAAATTCTATCCTAAACAGAACACCATGCACTTCGACAGCATGCACCATCTGATGCTCTCAATGTGACTGCATACATTCATGGGTTGAGCTGTCAGGTAGGGCATTATTTTACAGATGGGGAAGCTGAGGGATAGAGAGATTAAAGACAAAACTGGCACCTAACTTGCCCAATTTAAAGGGACCTGATTTCTCAGATAGTGCTGAATACCCATCCTATGAAAATCAGGCCCTTTTAGAGAAGTCTCAAGTTGGGTGCCCAAAATCACTAGTCGGGTTTGAAAATCTTGGCCTAAATGACTTGGTTAAGATCAGAGACTATGTTGTTAATGTTAACAGCACAGCTGGGAGTACAACCCAGGAGTCCTGGCTCTCAGCCTCTGCACTAATCACTAGGCAGCACTAACAAATTATGCCACCATCTTCAGAACTGAGTTAAACACTTACAGCCTTCTGCAACAGGTTCACACGTCAGAGGGCAGGGCACCTACATTACCTGCTAGTCACCTAAGCTAATAAGCCCCTATTACTATACTGGCTACTTGAAGCCTTGTTTGAGGAGCAACAGCAAGGAAGTAGGGCCCAACCCCCTCAGCCCTCCCGTCTCTTCAGTGCTCCTGAGCTGGGGACGATCTTTCAAAAAGGCTCATTAATTTTCCCAAGGAATTGAGCGTACATTAGGCATTCGTCTCCCCAGCTTCAGCCAGTCTGACTCATTAGCAATGTGAAAGGTGCTGGCAGAGGGCATTTGTTATTGGTATTGCTGGGAAGTCCGGCTTCGGCAGAAACCTGCACTGCCATTACCAGCAGTGGGCAGGGACGTGCACCCTTTATTTCCCCCCACATACACACCCTTTATTTTTGTCCCAATTCCACTGTGAAAGAGGAACTCTGACTCAGCATGTACAAGAGGAAGATTACAAAACCCTAACGGTTTAAATGGAAATCCACCCCCCCATCAGACTACGGCTACTGCCTGCCAGAAGTCAGCCGAGGGTCAGGAATCAGCATGTCGATATCAGCCGTAATGCCAACCAATCCCCAAGCCCATCTCCCCCCTGGCTCACTGTCCCAGCATCTCTTTTTGGAACAGTGAGGCACTCGCTGGCTCCCACACAAACGGAACCAGCCACTCAAGCTTCCTTGTTTGTTTTTAAAGCTCTGCCATCGAACCTAGTGTTCCTGGAGAGGAGCCAGGCGGCAGGGACACTGCTACCAAGCAGGCCTTCCCACGCAGCGTACTGTAACCCCCTGCAACGCTCGACCTGGGTGCTCCTCAATCTTGGGCTGCAACTCCCGAGATCCTGTGAGCAGTCAGAACAGTTGTGATCTACTGGGATGAGTCCCTGGATTTACAGATCCAGGCATTGGAGGCCTTGTGCTCGCTCAGGCCCTGGCTTCTAGTATTCACTTCCCATGCTGGCTCACAGCCAGTCTGCTAAGCTTCAAGGCTGTGTATTCGCTCAGGCTTTTGCTTGTGTGTGTGTGTAATGGTGTGGGGAGGGACAGCTAAGTTACAGCCCATTTATAGTTTGTCATAGTCAGTAATACTTTGCACAGTGTGGGCGCGCACGCTTGGAGTCTGCTGGATGAGAGGGTTTTATAAATTTAAAAGAAAGCCTCTTTCAAGACCTGATGCTCCCTCCACAGCCACCCCGTGCCCCTCAGTGCTGAGCCATCACACCTCCTGCTCCTCCAGCATTGACCCCCCCCCCAGCCCTGCCTGTGCCCCTCAATGCTGAGCCGTTGCACCTCCTGCCCCCCCAGGCCTGCCCATGCCCCTCAGCACTGAGCTATTGCTCCTCCTTCTCCAGCCCTGCCCCTCAGCACTCAGCCATTGCAACGCCTCCTCCTCCAGACCCGTCCCCGCAGCCCTGTCCATGTCCCTCAGCGCTGAGCTATTGCCCCTCCTGCTCCTCCAGCCCTGCCCCCCTCAGCCCTGCCCGTGCACCTCAGCGCTGAGCCATGGCACTTCCTGCTCCTCCAGTCCTGCCGCTTCCATTGCTCTGCCCAGGCCCCTCAGCGCTGCACACAGAACTGTGCCAGAAACGAAACAGAGCCACAGGAGATGACAAAATGGCCTCCCATGGGGCAGTGTGTCAGCACCAATCCTCTTCAACATAGATACCAATGACCAGCCCATACAGAGCAATATAGGCATTTTACATACGAACCAGTGATCTATGCGTCACATCACAGGAGGAGGGCTTTGCCACTGTTGAGAACAGAGTGACATGTGCATCGAGCAAACTTTATACCACTGGTCTCCAACCTTTTTACGCCCAAGATCACTTTTTGAATTTAAAGGGCAACCCAGGATCTATCCCGCCCCTTCCCTGAGGCCCCTCCCCTTCCCCAAAGCCCCACCCCACTCACTCCACACACTTCCCTGTCATCCCAGGCTGGGATAGGGGGTTGGGTTTCAGAAAGGGGTGCAGGCTCTGGGCTGAGCCTGGGGCAAGGGTTTGAGGTGCAGTAGGAGGTGAAGGGTGCAAGCTCTGGGAGGGAGTTTGGGTGCAGGAGGGGGCTCCAGGCTGGGGCAGAGTTAGGGTGAAGGAGAGGGTGTGGGCTCTGGGAGGGAGTCTGGGTGCAGGAGGGGGCTCTGGGTTGGGCCAGGGGTGTAGGAGGGGATACAAGGTGCTGGCTCTGAGAGGGGGTCAGGGCTGGGGCACAGGAGGGGGTTCAGGGTGCTGGCTCCATGAGGGGGCTCAGGGCTGGGGTGCGGCCTCCTGCTGGGCAGCAATTACGTGCAGCGGCTCCCAGTCGGCGGTGCAGCGTGGCTGCCACTAAGGTAGGTTTCCTGGCTACCCCGGCCCCAAACTGCTCCCAGAAGGGGGCAACGCACCCTTGCAGGGGGGCAGGCAGCACATGGCCCACGCACGGCCCCTCTCTGCAAGCACTGTCCCTGCAGCTCCTATTGGACACAGATCCCCCATTCCCAGCCAATGGGAGCTGCAGGGGCAGCGCTTGCAGAGAGGGGCAGCGCACAGAGGGAGACCCCTGGGGCGTGCTGGCAGCTTCTGGGAGTGGCGTGGGGCCGGGGCAGGCAGGCAGGGAGCAAGCCTTAGCAGCAGCCACGCCAGAGATCGCGATCGACCGGATGGTGACCACTGCTTTAAACCTATTAGAATAAGAACCAGGTTTGTGCCAACCCAACCAAGACACAGGTGACAGTCTTTCACCTACACCATTGAGAAGCCAAGAGGAAACTAATTACCACCCGGGCTGGAATCCCACTGACAATCACCCAATCCCTGGTTACCAGGCGGTGACGTTGGACTGAATCCTTTCCTTCAAAGCACA
The DNA here is from genome assembly GCF_965140285.1 of Lepidochelys kempii. Classification (NCBI taxonomy): domain Eukaryota; kingdom Metazoa; phylum Chordata; order Testudines; family Cheloniidae; genus Lepidochelys; species Lepidochelys kempii. Next base: position 22,611,843 of record NC_136385.1, read on the forward strand.
TGCAGAGAAGACAAAAGGAAAGCTCCCTTGCAGCTTTGCCAAAGCTCTTTGGTTCTGAACTGTAACACCTTTCGCTATTCCACTTCCACTCCCCACCCCCAGGCTCTCCCAATATAAAAATCTAGAGCCGTGGTTCTCGAACTGTGAGTCACAAGTTTGTTTTAATGGGGTCACCAGGGCCGGCATTAGACTCCCCGCTGCCCAGGGCTGAATCCAAAGCCTGAATAACTTAGCTTTTCAGGGGCCCCTGTGATGTGGGGCCTCAGGCAATTGCCCTGCTTACCTCCCCCTAATGCCAGCCCTGATTCTAGACTCTAAAATCTAGAGTGACATAGGGCACTGGGGTCATGTAGTAATTTTTGTTGTCAGAAGTAGGTCGCAGTACAATGAAGTTTGAGAACCACTGGTCTACCGAAAACTTAAAATATAGGGACAATGTACAATAAATTGAATTTAGGATCAAATTAAATAACTTGGGGATTACTGCACTGATACTTATTTTCATATTTAAGTCAGTGGAAACAGTTTTTAAAAATTTAAGTGAAATAGCTGAGGAATTTCCCATCTGTTGCAGAAATCAGGGACCTAGCAGAGGAAGATTCACCCACATACATTATACCTTGTATCATGGTGCCAAGTCAATAGCTTCACAGCAGTGTTCCCAACTCTGGCAATTTTATTGCAAATTAAATATTTGGTGCTTTTCTTAAAATCCCAGCTCCTGGAGTCACATGATTAATTAAGAATCTCAGCTTTCATTTAAAAAGAAAGAAGAAAAGCAAGTGTCTCACACTCATGGTTGCAGAGAAAGGTTTGAAAAACAGGTACTCTAGGGGCTCAAAATCCGAAAGGCAAATTAACATAAAAAAAATCTTGATTTAAAATGTAAGTGAATCTCATGATTTCTGGGGGCTTAGACTTGAGTTTTTGAACAGTCAGGGTTAGCAATGATGCCAAGTGAAGATTGTAACCAGCACTGTATGTTGCAAAAGAACGTCCCTTGGAAAGGCTGTGGGCTTTTAGGCAGTGAACAAACTCTAAGAGGAAGGCCATGTCTACATTTAAAACTTTTGGAAGTATAGTAATGTTGGTTAGAGATGCAATTTTTTTTAAACAACATTTTTAGACAGATAAAAACCCTATTGTAGACACGGTTATGATGGCAAAAAATGCTTTTGCCTGTGTAGTTCATTTCATTCAGGGTACTGGTAAGACCTATACCAGAAACAGCCATTTTTTGCCAGTATAAGCCGCGCCTCCACTAGGAGGGTTTGCCATTATAGCTATATTGGTATAGCGATAGCAGTAAACATTTTCCAGTATAAACTAGACCAAACACTCAGACTTAACACTTCAAACACTAAAGCTTTGAACAGCAAGACACAAACCTCTCTAACACAAGCCCTTTCATCAGATGCTGTCTCAGTAACTGGAGGAGAAGGAAAGGTTGCCTCCTTGTTAGTGCCCAAAGTAGTCCCCTCGGATCCTCCTCGCTTACTAGCCGTCACAGCCGCCACACTACTTGCTTGTTTGCTGATGGTGCTGGCATGGTGGGCATAATACTTAATACTTCTTTAGAGTGCAGCTATACCAGTTGCTCTAGGGCATTATAGAGGAGGTTCAGTGACAAAAGCTAGGATTAAGAACACCCTGTTGCATACTCAGACCACACTGGTACAAACCACGCTGGTTATCCCAATGCAGCTGACTACAGTAGGGTCAGGGATGTAACTGCCACTCTGAAGCTAGCGCTCAATGCAAACAAAGGAAAATTTAAAGGTGTGCACACCCCTGTCTAACTGCACGTCTGCTAGATCAGAGGTGCAGCAGCCCCCACTTTGCAGCAGAATCATGAGGTAAGTGCAGAAAAGACTGAAGACAGCTCTACTCCAGAAGTTAAAGAAGGTTTCAGCTAGAGATTCCCTCCCTTCCTTCCCCTCTCCCACTTTTGGGTGGCAATTCTCAGTTGGTTCTGCTGAATGACTAGGTCACTTACACAGTCCATACAGTCTCCTGAAGATCAGCTTCCCACTTGACAAACAGCCCAATAATTACAGCCCACGTCACAGTGAGGCATTTGATTTAAGAAATCAAGTGAGCAGAAGAGATCATTGCCACTGAGAACTAAATGCTAAATTTTTTTTAACTTTAAAGCAGGAGGAATGTGGCAATGTCCCATTATTATTAATCTGCAATGTCTTCAGTCAGGGATAGAGCCCCATTGTGCTAGATGCTGTGTACACACACACGCCACAAAATGGTCCCTGCGCAAAAGAGCTTACAATTTAAGTTTAAGAGGCTGGCCTTTCTAACAGTCAGCCAGTAACACAAAATTTGATCTGGTGGATGTCGGTGAATAAGTCCATTTCTGACTGCTCCAGGCTTTATTCTTGGTTCTAGACATGCCAGCATAGACTGCCTGGGGTGCAGACAGGTTGCTTGTTACAGCAGCATTTCTGTGACACTGCAGTTAAGGTCCCCTTAGGATTTTCCTTAGGATGCAGATGCAACCTGATGTTTATAAAGGGTTACAAGAGTGTTTGGAGAAGCTGGAAAGGGGATGGTGTTGCAGGCTATGTGCCCAGCTTCTGATGCAAGCTTACAGACTATTCAAGGAATATTAAATCAACATTCAAGGAAGCCTCCCTCTCCCAAAGTCATCCAACAGTCTTCATCCTAAATGCACCCCTTTTGCAGGAAGTTGGGAAGAACACAGCACAAGTGGTATGGGAAAATTGTGGGCAGAAGATGAATATTCCATGGTCAAATCCTGCTCTCTGTTGCACTCCAGATTCACACCAGTAACTCGACTGAAGCCAGTGCACACTCATTCCAGACTGACATGGGGAGGGCCCAACGTGGCCCCATGTCAGTATGCAACGGGAAGTCAAACAAATGCCCGCTTGTCTCCTAGGCGGACAACAGCCTATCACTATGTGATGGGAGCAAGAGGACTGACACTTTGGCTTGGACATTTGCATGCTAACGAGCTATACGTGCTGTAGGTTAGTGGCACAGGGAGTCACTCTAGAACAAGTTCCCACTTTTGACATGATCCCTGCTGTGCATGCAGAAAGGGTGGGGTAAAAAGTCTGAGGTGTACTGAGTAGATCATTTCCAATTTTGGGGCCATTTGCAACGGAAAAGAGCCATCTGCCACCACAGCCTTGGAAAATGGCTTCCCAGTGGCATCAGGAGGGGAGAAGTACTTACAAACACTGCAGAACCAAACATGAGGCTGTCATGATGGATTATTTACAAGGGAATACGAACACTACTAACAGCCATAGGAATGGCACAAGAGGGGAGGAGAGATTTCCATGGTGCCAGCCATGCATATTACATATTGCTGGGTGGCAGGTAGCTACATACCAAATTCTAATACTAAAATTACGATCTAGCTCTTTTCAATAATCCCCCAATAAAGAGGTGACTGGATTTTGAGGACCTTCCCCCAGTATTAATCAATTGTAATATAAAATGTGCTCCAAGGGCTTATCTACACACAGAGTGGCATGTGCTTATCTAAAGGCGTTACTTTAAACCAGTTTAGCTGAACTCGTGCAAAAAGCTGTGTGGACACGCTTATTTCAGTTTAATCTAGCCACTCAAATCAAAAACGAGTGTCTACACATGGAGCTGAGTTGTTTGCAAATGTGTGTAGACATCTTCTAGAATACCCCTTCAGATCAACTGTGATCTTCCCTTATGTGGCACACCATCGGTTTACACACAGATCCAATCATATCTATTCAGACTGCTAACAGTACATATACATACCAGGCACTGGTGTGCTCTGTGCCAACTTCTGTGTTCAAGTGAGAGCAGCAGAGGTGCTGGCACCTGGTGTAGTCTCCTCCTGGGCACCTTCCAAATTCCAGAAACCAGTTGGACGGACACCTTTCCTTACTGGTCCATTAAAAACCACCTGCAACGCATATGTCAAACAGTGGGCTTTTAAAAAGAAAAGGAGTACTTGTGGCACCTTAGAGACTAACAAATTTATTAGAGCATAAAGCTTTCGTGAGCTACAGCTCACTTGGAGAAAGCCTGAAAAGTAATTTAAAACACAAAACCAAGATTTCTGCTTGATTTTTACTTTAAAAATATCAGGTGTGTTGAGGCTGGTAAAATTGGAGGAATTTCTGGGTCTCTCAGAGGTTGTGTATTGTTTAATTGACTTAATTGACTCTTTAACAGAGACATCTTTTCTCCAAATAGTTTATACTACATTGGAAATAAAGGTGTTAAAAACCAAATTATTTTTTAATCAGTGACTGAGGCCTTGTTGACATTGGGAATTTGCCCCAGTTCTAATCACGAGTGCTCTGGCAGTCACTGATGTAGGTGCAGTAGTGCAAACCCTAAGCTTTACACAAGGAAAGCACGAGATGCAAATGGAGTCTGACACATGGGGTTTTCCCCAGTGCAGCTACATCATTTTCAGGCCACTCATCGCTGCAATCAGAGCAAGAGCCTGATACTGACAAGGCATAAAAATCCCTTCTCTGCTCAGCTTTCAGTCTCTTCTCCAGTGAGGTCATCATCTAATTAGCCTTCCAATTGCCATGGAGTCTTCCAGGGTCCACATGACCTGGGTTTCTCAAGGGATGAAATAAGCAGGCTCCTTTTTAATAAAACCTTTCAGAGGGCCTCAATCGCCATAAGGAAAAAGACAGAAGCCCAAGATATTTTCCCCTTCCGCAGGTCATGTTTACCAGTACAAGCTGGGGTGCTGAGGGCTTCCTGATAGCTCACAACCCTCTGGGAGGGGAACTCTCTGGGGGGTTGGAGTGGAGCAAGGAGGACTAAAATAGTTTTGCTATTATAGTACCCAAGTTCTTCTGTTCACAAAGCAGATGGGGGACTTTCCCATTAATTATTAAGCAGCAGAAGGCACCGTCCTGCAGCTGCCAGAGGTTACAGAAGGCCTATAGGCCACAGCATGCTGGGTTTTATGGAGTGCTGCTGGCAGCCACATTTCTTTAGGGACGGGCAGTTTCTGTTTATCCCCCTCTTGCCCTATGTCTAGTAAGCGCACATGGTGCTGCAGTGCTCATGCTGTATGTAACAGCAGATCTACCCACAGAGACTGCAGCTATACCGTGGACGGACTAGCCGGTGTGTGCACAGCTTACAGTGCTAGCTAGCTAGCCCGCCCGCCCCTGGGCGCCCACCGAGACCCCAGCACCAGATGAGGCCTGCCTGCGAAGACGTGTCATTCTGGAGAAGGCTTCTTGGCTGTCAAAAAAAAAAAAGGGGGGGGGGGGGAGGCAGGGAAGGAAAGCAGTCACTTGCTCGAGTGGTAACAGTTACCACTCGTTCCTGCCCTTGGTGCAGGACTCATGGGATGGAAAATTCTAGGGCCTGTTCTGCAGGAGCTCAGACTAGTTGGTCACAGGGATCCCTTCTGGCCTAAAACAAATAATCTCTGGAAGCGGAAGAGAGGAGGAGTTTGTAGCTCTCAAACAGGGGTGACTTTAAAGCAAAGAGAAAGAGGAAAAAAACCACTAACATCTCCACGTCTCTGTTCCATGCTGGATGCTGTGGTACACACATGGCAGAGTAGGAAAAGCCAGAGCCCAGGTGCTTGTTCAGCGAGACTGACTCGAACTACAGTCACCCCCTCTGCCCTCGTCACCGAACTAACATCCTGCACGCAGATACCTCAGAATGATGCCAAATGATGTACATCAGAAGCCAAGCAAGATATCGAGTCAAAAGCCATTGGAGGTTATCGTTTGCGGGGGGGGGGGGGGGGGAAGAGGTGGAAAGAACGGCTGGGATTAGCAATGCCAAGCAGACCGCCCTAGCACGGATCTGGAGCTGCTGCTGGATTTCCTGACCTCGTGGATTTTCTCCCGTAGCGTGAGGGCTGCTGGCTCCCATTCAGAGCTGTCTAGGAAAACCTAACTAAGCGCTTCCGCCTGGCAGCAGCCGCTCCCAGTCCAGTAGCCCGCAGATCCTCCCCCGCTCTGTGGGTTTCCCAGGCAGTACGAGCAGCACAGCTTCAGGAAACAAGAAACATCTGCCAGCCACGCACAGGGGCCATGAGAATGGAGCTCTCTGCCCCAGACCTGGGGTAGGCTTACCCAGCCTGCGCTCTTCTTCCAAATCAGAGGATTATGTTGGGGAAGGCGTGCAGAGAGCTTTCCCCTTTAACCCTTCATCTGCCTATCACGCAGGCAACCATTCCAGTTTATCAGACCCTGGCTGTGCCCTCCACCCCCATTCAAATACATGTACCCCCTCCCCCCACCTATGGGACTTGGCCTGCTCCAGACCAGGCTCCAATGTGGAATAGAAAGTGCACAGCTGAACAGGGGGTGGGCAGAGACCATGCACCAAGGCCCAGCCAAGGGGCTGATCATTAAGGGAGGGAGTCACAAACCCAGGCCAAACTACCAGTGGCTGGGAATCACTGAATCAGTACCCAGAGCATAGGGAAGACTCCATTGGGGAGATATCCAGCTAGCCCAGCCATCCCACACAGACTGGGTCAGCCAGAGCCACAACTTCAGAAGGCCTCACTACAAGGCACAGTGCCAGTCACAGAGCATAAAGCAATCAGCAGACCTGGGTACTATTTCCAGCTCTGCCACCGAGCTGCTGGGTGACCTTGGGCAAGTCACTTTCCCCTTCCCTGTCCCTTTGTCTTGTCTGTTCAAACCTGAGCTCTCCAGGGACTGTCTCTGACTTACACATATGTACAGCACCAATCTCAGTTGGGGCCTCTAGGCAAGACAGCAATACCAATTATTGTTTTGCTAGATTCTAAATATACTCAGGAGAGCACAGAATCATAGACCTGAAGGGCTGGAAGGGACTGGCGGAGTCATCTAGTCCATCCCTTTGTGCTGATGCAGGACCAAGTAAACCTAGACCATCCCTGACAGGTGTTTGTCCAACCTGCTCTTACAAACCTCCAATGATGGGGATTCCACAACCTCCCCTGGAAGCCTATTCCAGAGCTTAACTACCCTGATAGTTACAAAGTTTTTCCTAATATCTAACCTAAGTCTCCCTTGCTGCAGATTAAGCCCATTGCTTCATGTCCTACCTTCAGCGGACATGGAGAAAAAATTGATCATCTTCTGTTATGTTAAGGGTGTTATAAAGACAACATACCAGGTCCTCACCTCACTCTTTTTTTCTCAGGATAATACATGCCCAGTTGTTTGTTTTTTTAAGCCTTTCCTCATAGGTCAGGTTTTCTAAACCTTTAATCACTTTTGTTGATCTCCTTTGGATTCTCACCAACTTGTCCACCTCTCCCTGAAAGTGTGGTGCCCAGAACCAGACACTACTCCAGCTGAAGCCTCACCAGTGCTGAGTAGAGTGGAACAATTACCCCGTGTCTTACATACAACACTCCCGTTAATACACCTCAGAATATTAATACACCTCAGATTATTAACCTATTTCACAGCTGCATCACATTGTTGACTCATTGCATTTGTGATCCAGATCCTTTTTCAGAAGTACTATCGCCTAGCCATCTATTCCCCATTTTGTAGTTGTGCATTCGATTTTTCCTTCCTAGGTGTAGTACTCTGCACTTTTCTTTACTGAATTTCATCTTGTTGATTTCATACCAATTCTCCAATTTATCAAGCTTGTTTTGAATTCTAATCCTGGCCTCCAAAGTGCTAGCAACTCCTGCTAACTTGGTGTCATCCACCCATTTTATAAACATTCTTCTCACTCCATTAGCCAAGGTATTAATGAAAATATCAACTAGTACCAGGTCCAGGACAGACCCCACTAGCTATGTCCTCCTTATTTGACAGAGGACCAAGACTACTCTTTGGAGTACAGCCTTTCAACCAGTTGGGCACTCATTCTAGATTATAATAATTTCACCTAGACCAGTGGTTTTCAACAAGGGTACGCATACCCATGGGGGTACACCAACTCATCTAGATACTTGCCTAGTTTTACAACAGGCTACATAAAAAGCACTAGTGAAGTCAGTACAAACTAAAATTTCATCAATGACTTGTTTATACAGCTCTACATGCTATACACTGAAATGCAAGTACAATATTTATATTCCAATTGATTTATTTTATAATTCTGTGGTAAAAATGAGAAAGTCAGCAGTGTTTCAGTAACAGTGTGCCATAACACTTTTGTATTTTTGTGTCTGATTTTGTAAGCAAGTAGTTTTTAAGTGAGGTGAAACTTGGAGGTACGCAAGACAAATCAAACTCCTGAAAGGGGTACAGTAGTCTGGAAAGGTTGCAAGCCACTGACCTAGACCACATTTCCTTAGTTTACTTATGAGAAGGTCACGTGAGACTGTGTCAAAAACCTTATTAGAAGTCAAGAGGTATTACATCTACTGCTTCCCCCATCCACTAGCCAGTAACCCTGTCAAAGCAGGAAATTGGGTTGATTTGGCAAGATTTGTTCTTGACAAATCCATATTGGCTATCACCTATTACCCTATTATCCTCTAGGTGCCTACAAAATGATTGTTTAATAATTTGTTCCTGTATCTTTCCAGGTATTGAAGTTAAGCTGACTGGTCTACAGTTCCCGTGGGTCCTCTTTGTTCCCCTTTTTAAAGATAGGAACTATGTTTGCCCTTCTCCAGTCCACTGAGATCTCACGTATCCTCCATGAGTTCTCAAAGATAAATGCTAACAATTCCAAGATTGCTTCAGCTATTTTCTTAAGTACCCCAGGGTGAACTTCATCAGGCACTCGTGACTTAAATACATCTAACTTTTCTAAATATTCTTCAACCTGTTCTTCCCCTATTTTGCCTAGCATTCCTTCTCCCTTGTTAATATTAATTGTGTTAAGTATTGGTCACCACTAACTTTTTAGTGAAGACTTAAGCAAAATAGGCATTAAACACCTCAGCCTTCTTGATATCATCAGTTATTAGATCTCATTTTCCACTAAGTAGGGGACCTATACTTTGTCATCTTTCTCTTGCTCCTAATGTATTTATAGAATCTCTGCTTATTGCCTTTTCAGTCCCTTGCTAGATATAACTCATTTTGTGCCTTAGCCTTTCTGATTTCATCCCTATGTGCCTGTGCTATTCTTTTAGACTCCTCCTCAATTTGTCCAGGTTACCACTTTTTTGTAGGATTCTTGTTTGATTTTCAGCTCCTTAAACAGCTCCTAATGGAGCAACACTGGCCTCTTATTATTCTTCCTATCTTTCTTTTGCATCCTCCACAGAGTTACACGTGATCTGTTCTTTATTTCCTTCAGCATATTCATACCTACGAGTGGGACAGAAAGGTGCATGGATCTAGTCATTGTCTATGAAATATTCCTGTAGCAGGGCAGAAAGCCTTTTCCCCTCTCCACCTGCAGCATTGTTCAATAGGCCAGGTGCAATGCAGGGTTTGTTCTCCTCAGTGGACTAATTGGCCCAATGGTCAAATCCTGTCCAGCAACACCTATACATGACTTTTAAAGAAATGCAAGATTTCGTCTAGGTAATCAATGTTTTCCTCCCACAAATCAAGACATCCATGTCTCAGGGCCCCACTTGTGACTCTGATGGGGTCAGTGAGGAATGCACCAAAGTCACAGAGGGACCTGTGTCCAAGTCCCTCCATCCCCATGTCCTGAATCAAAGAAGGCTGGCCCACTGTGTTTTCTGCAGAGGGTTGGTCTCACCAATAAGCCAGGCAAACAGCTGGTCGTTAAGTAACATCTAGAGCCAAAATGGAACTCCCTCCCTGAAGGTCTAGCTGCCAGCAAAGCGGGAAAAGGATTGAAGAGTCAAAACCAAAGTTGGGGGGAAGGGCTGGGCACAGAGTGGGGAAAGGGTATTCATCAGTTTGCTGAATTGCTAGGGAGAAGCCCCACAGCTGACAAACACTCCCCTTTCCTGAAAGCAAACACAATGGCTTAACATCTCAACCACGTGGGAGACAGCCAACATCATTCTCTAGGAACACTGGCGCAGAGGCAGGACTAACCATTTAAAATAACCAAAGACTCAGAATGTGGCACTTTCCTCCCTGCAGGACACACGTGTATTTCAACCTTCCAACGAGCACCGTCAGTTATGATTTGTGGCAGCAACTGCTCCTCCAGGGAAGAGATGCACCTTGTTTACAATGGTGTCCTGTTCATTATTACTTGGCTCTGCCCACAAGAAAGAATGATGTGTTCATGGGTGCCTCGATTATGGTATTTGAGGTGCCTGGCGGCTTAGGCATAGGAGCCATGAGACAAGCTGGGGAAATAGGAGGTAGTATGGTCCAGTGGATAGGGCACTGGTCTAGAACTCAGGAGACCTAGCTCTGCTAATGACCTGCCATCTGACCTTAGGCAAGGCCCTTCAGCTCCCTGTGTCTCAGTTTCCCCCATCTCTAAAATGGAGGCAATGCTACATACCCTCTTTTGTAAAGTGCCTTGAGACTTACAGATGTAAAGAACTAAGACGGAGTGGAATTAGCAACAACAACATGCTGGGTATTTGTGGAAGGGAATGAAGGAAGCGATGGGATGTAGAGAAGGAATGGGTGTCTCTAAGGTACTGAGGATTGGGCAGGTTGTCAGCAAGGGGTGGCTTGCAAGGTTCTGAAAGGCTAAGTCAGCAGTAGGGGCTGCAGTCCATCTAAAATGGGGGTATCACTCGGACTACAGCTCTTCCTCTCTACGGCCCTGTCTTTACAAGAAAGTTGCACCAGTTTAAATTCAATCTGTTTTAAAACCAATTAAGTTAAACCAATGCAATCCCCTTTGTGGACACTCTTATAGCAGTTTATTTAAAACCAGTTTAAAAAAATTTAAAATAAACTGAAAAACCTTGTTTAAAGCAAAATAAGAATCTCCCCTTTCGCACTGCTTTAAGTCACAGCATAACTCTAAATGAGGTTTAAATTCACCTCTTAAATTGAATGCAGGGGGGAACTTTCTTGTGTAGATAAGTCCTAAGGGTTCTGTTGCTGCATCATATGAGGAGGAGGAGAGAAAGTTCTCACTGCTCAGATCCAGGCTCAAGGAAGGAGCTTCAACACCCTCTCAGTTTTTGCCTGCCCTTTCTGCCCATCAGTGCCAAGCAGACGACTCAGAACAATAGCTCCTTCTCCCAACTACAATGCTTAACAATACTTTACATGCCCAAAGAGTAGCTACTTCTGTCTGAGGATCTCAAAGCACTTTGAGAACACTAATGAATTAAGTATTAGGGGGTAGCCATGTTAGTCTGTATCCACAACAAAGAGGAGTCTGGTGGCACCTTAAAGACTAACAGATTTATTTGGGCATAAGCTTTCATGGGTAAAAAACCCACTTCTTCAGATGCATGGAGTGAAAAACCTACTATGAATTACTCATTTCACACAGCCACTGAGGCCAAGAGTTTAGGAAAATTCAAGAGAGGATTAGACTTTTAATTATACTTACTATTAAGGTTCCATTTATAAATTGGTTAATAATAAATAATAACATTTAGCTCTTATGTAGCAAGTGGTTTGTAGATGCTCTAAGCATGTTACAGACATGAGTGGCATGTCACAGAAGATTATAAGCACGCTGCTATAAGATATTGTAGATTATTGTAAGCTATGGTTATAAGCAGGCTATTAACCTCTTGGACTTGGTAACAATCTATAACAAGTGAGTGCCTGTTTATTAAATACCGATTAATCACTTTTTAGCCCTTTCTGAACAGAACAGAATATAAAATGTGAGCAGACATTTATCTAGCTCATCAGAACATCTGCAGTTACAGCAGGTATCAGTGTTAACAGGGACATAAATTCTCCTGCTTCAAGGCAGAAGCCAAACACTAACTGATGGAGGTTGAGAAGAAACATCCTCCTTGAAGGAGGTTATTCCAAAACTGTCCCCTGTTGTGTTTCTTACATCTTCCTCTGGTGCTGGCCACTGTCAGTATGGCAATTCCATCCTTCCCCCACCCCGTAAAGACAGGCAAATCGAGGCAGAGCAGCCAACCGTCTCCCTTAACATCATACAGCAAGTCAGCGGCAGAGCTTCGAATGTAATCCAGGTCTCCCGACTCTGTGTCCTAACCACTAGGCCATGCTGCGAGCACAGTTTGCCCCAACAACTGCTTGGTGAAGGCCCCATTTATAGGTTCTGGCTGGAACGACCGTTTGTTTTATACTGGGTCTTTGTGTTCCTCTCATTGGAGCTGACAGCCTCCCTGTAGCGGAGGAGCTCCCCCCGCCCCGAGACACTTCTAATGGGAAAGCAAATCACGGAGCTGGAACGTAAGGCTGGCTCCCAGAAGGGGCCCTGCTCTCCAATTATTCCAATCAAATCACAGCAGCGTCATAAGGGGAATGAGGGTGGATGTTACAAGCAGGCAGGGCATGGGCACACTAACACACCAGTATAGTGTGGCAACAAGAGCTGAAGAGGGAACTGAACTGACCTGTACACAGAAGCTGAAGCAACTAACAGGACTTAACCAAAACAGACAGTATTTCACCTGCTTTGTGTAGGTCACAGACAGCACATCTGAGATATCCGCACCGTGCATGTGTTGAAGGAAGAGGTTCCAGAACAATTGCATTAATACTCGCACTTCAGGCATCTGCACTCACAATCTACCCTGAAACCACACACTGGGGCATATCCCACCTGAGTGACAAGCCAGGGCACAGTCCCTGCAGCTCTCAAGTGATTCCACAAAGAGCCACCAGCTGGCACGTGGCAGACTGCAGAGAAGATGGAGATATTTCAATAAGCAAACTGATTTTCAGGCTGGGGGAGGTTAACAAACAGCGAGCTCCCGTTCATGCAGGCTTTTACTGCAGAAGGATTTAGGTCATCTTCTAACCTGAGCTAATAGGCATCAAACAGAGCAGCAATACACAGCCAACCTAGGGGCAAAGAACAAGCATCTGCACGGAAAGATTGCAGATTGTTCTGGGATGACTGTAGAGTGTTCCTGCAGGATTAGAGAATAAAAACTGAGCTCCATACTCAGCAGCCAGCCGTCCATTCTACATGCCACGAAATGCATCACCAGGAAACGTGCCACTAGGTATTACAGCACAGATTTGTTAAATGGCTAAATCAGGGGTTGAGAGGTTGCTTTCTGGCTTCTTCAGCCAGAGAACCCCTATGACTGCTGGGTTCACAACTGAACATGGAGTGTTTGGGGGGGGATGGGGGATTAAAAGCATTATTGAAAACCTTTTCAGGTGTGAAAACTCAGTTTCAATAACGGTTGGGATAGGGTTTTCAATAAAAACTGTGACAAACAGATTTAAAAGGTCAGAAGGCACCATTATAATCAGCTAATCTGACCCCTGTATAGCACTGGCCTAAATTCCCTCTAAGCTGCGTGGCCACGCAGCGGCTATCAAAGGTCACGCAGGCAGGGAGAGGTGCTTCTCCCCGGCCCCAGGCTGCTGCGGCGAGAGAGGGCTGGGGGCGTCCCTCTCTCTTCACCGCAACCCCAGGGCAGCCTGCACCCCAAACCCCTCATGCCGGGCCCCACCCCAGAGCCTGCACCCCCAGCCAGAGCCCTCACACCCCAACCCTCTGTCCCAGCCCTGAGCCCCCTCCCACACGCCGAACCCCGCGGCCCCACCCCCTACATCACATCACCTCCATATTGGTGCACATAAAATTAATTCTACACATGGACATCAAAAATTAGAAGGAACATGAGCACTGGCCACAAATTTCCTCCAGTTACCCCTGTATTGAGCACATTAACTTGTACTTGACTACAGCATATCTCCCAGACAGGCATCCAGTCTCGACGGACAAGACTTCCATCTGCGTTCTCTTCATTCGAACTTGTAAATGAGAGCGGGTCGGAAAATGAAAAATTAGTTTCATGGAAAACATCTCAGCCATTCTGATTGAGAGAGATTTTAAATGGAACCTTTTTTTAATTTTTACGATATTTTTGAAATTTGTGTTGAAAAACATTATCCAAAATGTTATTGAAACTGGGTTTCTGCAGCCAAACAAACAGTCTGGGTAGCCATTTTAGTAGTGCTTTTTTTTCTACAATGACATTTTTTGTGAAACATCATAAAAATGTTTTTCCATGAAAATGTTAGATTAAAAAATGGATCAAGAGACCACTTTTTGATGCAAAATTTTTTCTTCCATACATTTTGACCAGCTCTACCCCTAAGGAGCAAACCAACTCAAGTAGCATGTACCATATCCCTCTGTTCCCAACATGACAGAAAGGTCCAAACAACTAACTATAGGGATGAAGCTTGAGGAGGGAGGAAGAAGGGGATGGCTGGTCAGGAACAAACCAAAAGCATTTCAGGCGAGTGTCTCAGCACACCGCTTTCCCCCAGTGTGAAGATGGTTTCATCCCCCATCCCCCAATGCACCACTCACCCTGTTGATGGCCACTCTGGCCCTGTAGAAAGTGGTGGTCCCCTCGTTGTCGGGGATGGCTCAATTCCCCCTGAGAAAGAACACAGAGAAGGAGTGAGAGAAAACAATGAGGTCTGGTTTTGTGGAGAGGGTACCACTAAGAACAGAAGAGCGGTCATACTGGGTCAGACCAAAAGCCCATCTAGCCCAGTATCCTGTCTTCTGACAGTCGCCAATGCCAGGTGCTTCAGAGGGAATGAACAGAACAGGTCATCATCAAGTGATCCATCCCCTGTTGCTCATTCCCAGCTTCTGGCAAACAGTCTCTTAACACAGTTTATAATTAGGCTTGGCAGCATTCAATTTTTACTTTTTAAAATAATTTTCATGGATAATTTCAATGTTTGTTTTTAAGAATTTTTTTATATTTTTATCCGTTTTAAATTTTCACAGCTATGGGAAATAGAGGGGTGGGGGTCATACAATTATTTAGTGACCGATGCAGAGATTCAGAAAGTTAAAACATTCTAAATCATTACAACACAAATTGTCAACATCACATGTCAAAAATACACAAAATAACTACCCTTAAGGCAACAAACCATATCTGTTTTTACTATCCATTCGCTAGTCCGTTTGTAACCAGCCTCATTCAAAAGTCTAAATCAGTGGATTTTAACTAATAAGTTCTCCAACAGCATTTTCCTTACTTTGCTTATCAGTGGAAATTTTTTTTTATTTGGTTGGATATTGACATTTACCGACATATACCAATAAAAAACTAATCCTTCCAAGCCTATTATTTGTGTTATAGCTGCTCCTAGAAGCCCCAACTGAGAAGAAGACCCATCTGTGCAAGGCACCACACGTAGTCCCTGCTTTGAAGAACTTACAGGCTAAACAGATTAGAGAAAGGATGGAAAGGGAAAGAGACAAGGAGGTGAAGTGACTTGCCAACCAACGTCATACAGCAGGTCAGTTGCCAGAGCTGGGACTAGTGTTCTAAGTCCCATATCCACTGGGCCACACTGCCTCTCAAAATTGGGTAACACTGTTTGCACCCACATCTGGTTACTTGCAACCCCTGCTACAAGGGTGTTATAGAAGCTCAGATACTACAGTGATGAGGGCCATACAAATACCTAGAGAGATAGTGGAGTACCACTGGGTGAGGAAGTGGGAGTAAAGTTGAAGAAGTGCAACTGGGATTGCTGGCTGTGGCAGTCTGTGGGAGGAATTACTGGGAAGTAAATTGTGTCCCTCTCAACAATACAGGGTCTTACACATTCTTTTACACCAAAGTGGCCTAGTGGATAGGGCACTGGAGTAGGATTCGGGAGACCTGGAAATATTCTTAGGTACACTAGGCTTTTCACTCTGGAGACCACAGTTCAAGTTCCGGGGCCAGGCCTCAAGCGGAAATGAGTGTGTGTGTGTGGGGGGGGGGGGGTTTCATCTCAATCTCTAATGGGCCATCTAGGGAAAAAAATGGCATCACAGCAGCCTCTCCATTCAGGAGAGGCCCAGGACTGACACAACCGAGGTTGGAGATGCGCTGTCAGAGCTGATGGTGGGAGAGGCATTGAATATCAGGGAGAGCTACAGGTCGGGATTATGATGCAGATTTATGTGTAGGCAGAGGGGCAATAGGGGAAACCAGGAACAAGTGCACTGGCAGAGATGCGATGGGGCAGCTCTCATATTCTGTGTCAAATTCTAGATACGTTCATAGACTCCTCTTTTTAAAAAATAAATAAATAAAATAAGTCATCTAACTGACATGATCAAATCCCTTCCACACTAACACCACCATGCTCATTTAGCAACTCTAAGCCAACTAGGTGGATCGGTCTATTTTTATTTAGTCGCTGGTACATCACCTCGGTTATGAGCTCAACAGGGATGCAAGGAAGGATGGAAGTATGACAGGAGTGATTTAAAGCCGCAAAACAACAAAATCTCCCTTGTGGAGTCTCAAATCAGCCTCAGTGCGCTCAAAGGCTGGGGAAAATGCAGATGAAAAGCAAGCGAACCATGGTGCCCCCATCTCAGGACGCTGAGGAAGGATGGGCAGCTGGGAGAGGAGATAAAGACAAGCAGTCAGGCACCTGCCGCTGGGATCCCCCCTTTCCCTCCCTCCTTCCCATTGGGGTACATTAACAACACAGGGACACAAGGATCCCCCAGCTGAATGACTCTGCTGCAGCTAGCAAGCATGAATATGCATCAGTTATTATGTAGCAGCTGATCCCATGCACACTGCTGATTTACAGGCCAAGTGGGATTGCTAAACAAATCCCTTTTTCACCCCCCACATGCTCACGCTGGCCTCTTTGCCCTGCACTGACAGGTGCTGTGAATTAACGCGGAATGCAGGGATTGGGACGGGAAGAGAAGACAGCTACTCCATCACTAAGTGCAAAGCAGGGAAAGATGGGTGAGGAGCTGTCTGGAACAGCCCAGGGATGCACTGAAGGGTCTCCTTCCTGAGTACAGAGTAGAAGATACGGGGGAAGAGTGCCTGGAAGGGACATCAGAGTCCACAGGCTCCAGTCACCTCTATAGTGCTAGTGTTGGTGAAAGGTGCCAGACTGACCTCCCTGAGTCTTCTGTCTGGCTCTTCCAAAACAGGCACAGCAGCAGCAGTGTAAGCTCCACCCCACTGCCACGCCAGCCAGCAGCAACTGGGGGGACCATTTCTAGAGGTCAGGAGGCAATTAAGTCTCCATACTCATGCTGCTCAGAGCACTGCCCAGGAAGCCAATTAATGCTGCGTCCTGGACGCAGCCCACTGACTCAGTGTGTGTGCACTACTGAGAGGCCACCCCCAGCAAGCGTTTTATCAAAAGGGGAAGGAAGGCTGGGTTTAGGGTTAAGGCACAAGACTGGGAGTCAGGAGCTTGTGCTGTTCCCAGATATACCACAGCCTCACTTTGTAGCCCTGGGTAAATCACACAACTGGATTTTTGGAGTCCCTCAGTGTTGGTCTAAATACGCGCTCACCTAAGCAGGGTGGATAAAAATCAATTAATAAATAAAAAAAATCTGTTTTCATTTATATCAGTCTTTTTATAAATTAACCTATTTAATTTTTTATTATTTAAATATTATTTAAATTTGAAATTATGGCAACCTATGTTAAGGCCTAAATTTACTATCATCTATTAAAATAATTTCAATTAAATTAAAGAAAAATATTCAAGCAGTATACGTTTTCTACTAAAGTTTTAAAGAAATTCAAAATACCAGACTGGTGGAAGTCACTGGCTAAGCACCGGGAACCTGAGACTGCAGAAGTGCTACACCAGCTTTTGACAGCAGTAGCCTCTTCCGCAGGTACAGAGAATATTTTCTTCATTTCAGTTGATCAACTAGTTCAGTTCATTCCGTGAACTAGTCATTGATTTAAATCATAATTTAAATCAAATGGAAAGCCTCAATTTAAATAATTGATTTTAAATCAGATTTTCCATTTGTACTTAGTTATTTTCTTTAAAAAAGGTACACTCTCAATAGCAGATATAACCAGTAAATCATGTTGATTTACAACTAGAGCCGTTATGCTAAATTTGGTACATCTTTTTGCCACCTCGGAGGGGACATGATAACTATATACATTTATTGAAGCAATTATACAGCTTAATGTTTTGATTCTTATTAATTGTACATTTTTAGTGAGTCAGAAAATGGTGAGGGATATATTGCTTATTGACTAGATAATTAACTTAATAGGGTCTTTTTTATGACCTGCAGTCATAGCAGGTTTTTCCCCTGCTCCAGTTCCCAAGTGTTGAAATCAACACTAGAGGCTGCCCTCTGAAGAACGTTGTCCCTTTTTCCTCGCTTTGATACCAGTATTGCTCCTTTCTTGTTGCACACAGTTCACTAAATACAGGGAATACTTTTGTTTAATAAGTCAGTTTTAAATACAAAACATGTTTGGATATTTTTTTCCTTATATATCCAGCACATTTAAGGTAGATTTCTTTAACTACTAAAAAACAATTTTAAAATGCTGATTTTTGCATTTTTAAACTGAATTCCAATATCCATCCAAATATGACATCATAATGCCACCTTGCTCTTATATTGCACTTTCAGCCATAGATCTCAAAGCACTTTATAAAGGAAATCAGTATAATTATCCCCAAATGCAGCTTGGACACAAAATCACAAATAAAAAGATAAACTTATTAAATACAAAATGCATCATTCACCATTTTTAACATAATAAAAATTAAAAAGAATCTGAATAAAATTATCTTAAGCTATATAATTGCTTAAATAACTGTGTATAGATATAGTGCAGAGGTTCTCAAACTGTGGTCAGTGGACCACCAGTGGTCTGGGAGCTCCATTCAGGTGGTCCATGGACAGTTCCCTCTAAGGTGCACACCTGGGCAGCCACACACAAGAGAATGAAGGGCCACCCACCTAAGTAGTCCAGGCGCAGCTCCACTAATTAGGTGCCTGGACCCTGGAGAAGACGCACATGTAAGGTGAGGTGGTGGCCTTGGGGGGGAATAGGGAGTAGGGGGAATTTGGGACACGCAGGGCTGCAGCAGTCAGAGAAAGAGGTGACTTTCCCCAGCTCCAGGGCTGCAGCTGCCGGGGAGAGATCCCCCCCCTTCCCAGCCCCACCAATGTGGGTGTTGTGGCAAGAGAGAGGGGGCACATCCATTGCATAAGAAAGGTAAGACTATGGATATTAAAATATGAGCTGTGTGCTTTTTTGTGTAGAACAAAAACTTACTATTAAGTTTGTTTTTTTATACAGTGCTTTTATCCAAAGCACTTTACAATAGTTAGCTAGCGGTGCAAACAACATTTGGAAAGAGCATTAAGTGGTTCACCGAGACCCTCAGCAATTTTCAAGTGGTCCGCGAAAAAAAAAAGTTTGAGAACCACTGATATAGTGTATTCCCTCCTGCTTAACAAAAAGTACCACCAAATTACACCTACCTTTGAGAATCAACCTCTCTTTGTAAAATAACTAAAAAGTAAAAGTACAAATTACAAGATTAAAATCAATTATTTAAATCAAGGTTTCCGGCTTGATATAAATCATAATTAAAATTGGTGATTTAAATCTCCGATTTAAAAATCTATCCACCCTGCACTGTAGTCAATGAGAGTTTTACCATAGATTTAGGGGAGAGCAGAGTTAGGCCAACGCAGAATGCTTTTGAAAATCTCACCCCATAACCTCTTTGTTTCCCCATCTGTAAAAATAGCCAACCACAAGGGTCTTGTGAGACTCAATTAACATCTGCTGAGTTCTTCAAGATATTCTAATATAAGGTGCCACAGAAGCATAAAATAGTCTGACTTCTACTACTGTGGAGTTCGTTCTGGGATTCAAATGGTGCTTGGACGGAGCAAAGAATCCATCTCTCGCTACAAGGCCAGCTTGCCCTCTTCCGTTTAGTTCACCTTCAGCATCCTCTGCACAGACCTGAACCACTGTCAGCGTGGCTGCCTGCTCCTAGACTTACAGAAATCTGCTGGCACTGAAACAGGACGGATGCGCCGCTTGGTTTTGGAGTGACAGGCATGGGAACACTTCATGAGGATTCCAGTTTAAGTGGTCCAATTTCTCCTATCCCTATCTCCACCCCAAAGAGCTTATAAATGGACAAAGATATTATCCCCATTTTACAGATTGGCAACTGAGGTACAGAGATTAAGTGACTTGTCCAAGTTCACAAACGAAGCCTATGGCAGAACTGGGGATTTCTGATTATGCAAGCCCCGGTTTTAACCACAAGACTGTCCTCCTGGTCAGTTGTGCTGGTCAGTTATGCAGGAGACAAGAGCATTGTGAGAAAGAGGGTCATTCCATTACCCCAGCCAGCCTCCAGCATCTGCCTATAAATCTGCATGGTCAGCAAAAATGGGTTCCCCCCACTCACAGCCTCCTTAGGAACATGCTGCAGCGATGACATGCAGGGCTTGGCCAGGCTCACCAGCCAGCACACGCAGAGATGGATCAAAGCTGAACAGAACACACAGAAAGCAAGGCCCCAGACCTGCAGGGAACAAGGCTCTACCTCAGAAAAAATTAGCCAACGTTTTAAGTTTTAATTAAAAAAACTGGAAAGGGGAGCAAAGGGAAAACGAAGAAGTAGGTGGCGTGGCCTATGTAAGTCAAGTCTTTTCTAGAGTAAAATAGCTGGATAGTTCAAACAAAGCAGTGAACCTGCTGCATGATTCTTGGGAGACCTGTACTGCTAATCTAGTGCACTTTAGGCAACTATGCTCACCCCTTACGTATAAGCCCACCTATTCTATCCCCACCATCGTTCCCAATATGAAATCTGTGGAGGTGCACAAGGGAAGACACAAAAAGGAAAGGGGGCTCAAGTCCACTGGCAGCAGGACTGAAATTAAACCCTTAGTGCTCATCTGTAGGCACATTTATAAAAGCGAATGTAATACACACTACTAGATAAACCATAGGACACAGCAGACTAATCCTTAGACACTTCACATGATACAGGTCATGAGGCAATGGTGTAATTTAAAAGAACATTCCATGAAAGCACTCTCTGACCAGCATATGCAAGATTCATACGTGGTACATGTGCTTACATGCAACAAAGTTCCAGGCAAAACAGGAAAGTGAGCCTCAAAGCCAATCTAAAGGCACCCTCTTACCCTAAGACAAAACATCTTTCACCTTAGCTCCTGGCTCTCCTCCCCAAAAAGCCACTGATGTCCTAGCAGACATATATACAGAATGTGCAAGCAATATGTATTTTTCAACACCCACCTACCAGTTTAACAGACTGTTAGTACAGTGTTTGGGGACGGTTACTGTAGAATATTTTTAAACTTAAAGAGAGGACTTTGCTCATAGATGCTTAATCTGTGATTATTAGTATTTGTATTACAGTAGCACCTAGAGACTCCACTTGAAATCAAGGCCTTGTTGTGCCAGGTGCTGTACAAACCCATTATAAAACACACAGTCTCTACCCTGAAGAGCTTACAACCCAAACAGACAAGACAGACAAAGGGAAAAAACAGAGGCAGAGAAGATAAGTGACTTGCTCAAGGTCATACAGTAGCTCAGTGGCAGAGCCACAGATAGACCCCCGCACTTCCCTGACTCCTAGTCCAGCACCACCACTGCCTCAACAAAGCTTACTTGACTTGGTAAGAGTTGAGTCAGACTCATCCACTATGTCTCAGTACCTAGCAGCCCAAAGCAGTGCTTTTATTTCAGCTTTGCTCAGAGTTTGCTTTAGAAAAGGATCATTGGGGACATTTTACTGATCCACTTCTTTCAGCTTCTAGTCCAATTTTTGAAATCCTACTACATCTCTCACTCCTCTTCTTTTCCCCACATAGGCTTCTCTCTCATGTTCGGTCTCCCCTTTTCCACCACCTGCTCCACTACTGGGAAGAGCAAAAGTTACCTATGGAAACAAACTTCCCCATTTCCTGCATGGCAGCACCTTCCTTGCAGTGACACGGCAGCTCAAGGGAGGATACAATCCCTAGCAAACAAACAGGAATTAGCAATGGCCTTTCCGAATGGTCAGCACTGCCTGAAGCAATTCAGTCCCCCAGGCTACAGCTATTTTATCCCCCAGCCATTCCAGTAGAAGGATGCAGGCACTGCCAAAAGGAACAGGAAGAGGAAACAGGGTCAGAGTTGCACTCAAGATAAGGCTTCTGGGGCGACCTTCAGAGTCCAGTTCACTTACAACAGCTGATTTCATCCGGTTCCCTTTTGACCTGAACAGACCAAAGGCATCATTCTGAGAGAAGCCTGAATTTCAGCCTCTAAACGATGAACTCCTTGGAGAGGAGGAAAGTCCCGTGCAGCTATCTGGGGGAAGCCACAGCACAGAGAAGACCTGAAGCGCCGCTAAGTGCTCCTCCTAAAGCCTATTGGTGCCAAGTCAAAACATGTCTCCCAGATAACTAAATTCTGCAGACAACCTATAAACAGACTCCTTGCCCCCATCCTCCTCACACCCATCCCCGCTGGAAACTTTACGAGCCACAGTACAATACATTCACGCACACTGCATATGGTCCCAATTTACAGAGTACCAGATCATAGAGCTCCAGGGTTGCAGGCTTCCTGTGGAATGTCTGGTTTGTGAACGGTTTCCCCTTCAGCACCGATGCTTGACCCAGGAGCCTGCCCCACCATAGCCGTGCGCAGGCCAGTCACCCAGAGAAATGAAGAGCAATCCCACTAACTCTACCCCATTTCAACCATCAGCCCTATGGGATCCAGCCAGCCCCAATGCTACATGCATCTCCAGCGTGAGTTGAGCCAATACCCACTTTTCCAGGAAAGGACTTAAATATCCCAGCCAACCTGAAGCAAGAAAATGGAATGGAGCAGTTGGCTAACCAGAGAGAGATTGTTGTTCAAGTATTAAGCAAAATGAGAGAGAAATTAATAGAGACCATAAAATATTTGGCAGAATGTTCCTCTTAATTGTGTTAGTACAGGCAAGATGCAATGCCAGAGGACTAAGGTAGTGATGTGTAGGAACGCGATCAAATTTTACACACATACATACACACTCCTTGTACTGATATTCCACCATCTTAGATCATCAGATATTAAAAATACAGAAGGAATTTTCAAACTCTAATATACTTTTCACTACTATGGTGTGTGTTTGTTTGGGGGGGTGGGAGTAGGGAGTAATGGCAGTTCACTCAGCTCCCAACTCAGATACTTTCTCTAGGGTAACTGGTTAAGAGCACAGGCAGTCTCATACTGGATCAGTCCTTTGGACCACTTACCTCAATATCCTGTGCCAGTACTAGGTGCTCTGAGGAAGGAGCAACAAACCTGCAGTATAACTGGCCTACTGGGGAAGCTTTTCCTAAACCCCCATTAGTTACAAGTTTACTTGTGCCCTGAAGCAGGAGAGTCTCTACCCCTCCCAAACCCAGGGAGGTTATTATTTAGTAGTAGTGCCTAGCAACCCCAGTCATAGACCAGGACCCCACTGCGCCAGGCACTGTACAAATGCAGAATAAAGACATTGTCCCTGTCCCAAAGAGCTCACAAATTATGTTCTTACTACAGATGTTCTTATGTCCATAAAATCTTCAAATCTTTTTCCACAGTCCCGCTAAGCTCTTTGGTCTCAATGACATCTTGTGGCAATGAGTTCCACAGTTTAATTGTACAGTGTGCAGAAAACTATTTCCTTTTTCTGGTTTTATATTTGCTACCTTTGGGTTTCTTTCAATGTCTCTGCATCTCAATTTCACCTTCTGGCTTCATATCGTCATGATATGGGAAGCTAGAAAAATGTCTTTGGTGTCTTTTGAAAAATCCCAGCATCTGCTGTTATTTACTAAAGATGAGAAGATGAATCTAAAATAGAGAGGCAGCCTAGTCTAGCAGATAGGACCCTGGACTGGAGTCTGGAAGACCTGGGTCCTTATCGCAGCTCTGCTACTGACCTGCTGTGGGAACTTGGGCACGCTCTGGGCCTCAGTTTTCCCTTCCATCTTTTTGCTGTCTTGGCTGTTTAGACTGTAAAATTTTCAAGGCAGGGATGTCTCAATCTGTTTGTACAGTGCCCTGCACAATGAAGCCTTATTTTAGGATGAGGCCCCTAGATGCTACAGTAATACAAATAATAGACAACAACAAAAAAACTGTAAGAATGTCTCTTAAAACCTCCTGTAGCATAAAGACTCCAGGTTGACCAACGCTCTGAATTAAAATATGCTAGGCCAGATTCTCAGATGGTGTAAATTAGTTGAGGATGTATCCTTTTAAGTCAAATCATCTTCCTTTGGCAGGTTTTACATTGACAAATCTAACCTGACAATTGCAAGATTACTTCTGACTTTTAAACTCACAGGTCGGTCTGCAGCCTCTCCCTTCCTTTGGGAAATTTAAAACCTTCTGCCTTCTTCATAATAAACATGCAGAAGAGTTTAAGACTGTCAGGTGGCGCAAGCCTAAAATTCTAGGTTTGGTTTTGTGGTTAATGTTTTTATGAAGCCAAATATTATTAATAGAAACGTTTTTATGGATCTTAAAAAGTACAGGAATAAATTCAGTGAACACAGCTTTGTTTCCAGATAAGCAGTGCGTGCATCCCCAAACATTGCAGTACTGGGCCACAGCTCAAGCCTGAATGACTACACTGCAATTCTATAGCCCCACACCCCATGAGCCCGAATCAGCTGATAGGGGCCAGTCATGGCTGTTTTACTGCAGTGTAGATGTACCCTCCGAGTACAAACCTGGGTACTTTTTAGCCTACAATTATGATTGTTACCATGTTAAAAGGGACAGTCGACTCAAAATCATAAAACAAGCATCTTCATCTGCTTCAGAGTAGCAGCCGCGTTAGTCTGTATCTGCAAAAAAGAAAAGGAGTACTTGTGGCACCTTAGAGCCTAACCAATTTATTTGAGCATAAGCTTTCGGGAGCTACAGCTCACTTCATCGGATGCATTCAGTGGAAAATCTGTGTTACTGGTCACACCTTCGATTATTGAGATGGCAGTAATTTTTGAAATCCAGTTTGCTTGTCACTCTAATTACTATCAACATCACACCCCACTTGGAGAAGGAAGGGGCAAAAAAACCCCAAACAAACAAACAAACGAGGCCAGTCTCTCTTCCACAAATTCTCAGTGCTACGATGTCTGGATTTCAAACACTGCAAGGAAAAGTGCATTTCTTTGGAAGCAACTGTTTTCACTGGATTTTTTAATTATGGAAACATTTTTATGGATCTTACTCTGTATATAATATTCCCCACCACCAATACAAAGTCTTGACCAAACTTAAATTGCTGCAATAACCGTTTATCACTGAGGTGGGCAAACTACGGCCGGCGAGCCATTTTAAGCTGGCCAGCGAGCTCCAGCTGGGGCACCGGGGTGGGGGAGCCGCACCATGAGACTCGGCCCCACTCTGGTGCTCCAGCTGAGGCACCGGCTCAGGGGCTGCACCACGCGGCTCCTGGAAGCTGCGGAACGGCCCCGCTCCGAGGGTCATAGGCCGCTCCACGCCTAAGATCCGGAGAAGGAACATGCCACTGCTTCTGGGAACCGCCTGAGGTAAGTGCCGCTCAAAGCCTGCACCCCTGAGCCTCTCCCCATGCCCCAAACCCCTGCCCCAGCCCTAATCCCTCTCCTGCTCAAACCCCTTGATCCCAGCACAGCACACCCTCCTGCACCCCATATCTCTCATCCCCAGCCCCACCCCAGAGCCCGCACCCCCACTGGAACCTGCACCCCTTCCCACACCCCTGCCCCAGCCCTGATCCCCCTCCCACCCTCTGAACCCCTCAGTCCCAGCTCAGAGCACCATCTTACACCCCAAACTCCTCACCCCCAGCCCCACCCCAGAGCCCGCACCTGCAACCAGAGCCCTCACCCCCTCCCACACCCCAACCCCAATTTTGGGAGCATTCCATACAATTTGTATTTCCTGATGTGGCCCTTGGGCCAAAAACTTTGCCCACCCCTGGTTTATCGGGAAGCACCCTCAAGTTAATCTACTGAAATATTCCATGATCAGACATTAGAATGAATTCATTTAGTATTTGTTAAATGAGACAAGGCTACCTACAGCTTCTGGGGAGGCAGATAACTGTACACAGACAGCATCCGTGAGCTCTGCTCTGCTGAGACCGCTTCATTTCAGAAAAGGGAGTAGCCTGCGACAGAGAATAGGATGCGTCAAAGAGTAATGGCCTCCTGCTGCTGCAAAGAAGCTGCCTCATGAGATTGTTTTTTTTACCATAACAAGAATAATATTCACAGCAACATCAACCAGCTCTTCATTGCCTCCTCACACCCCACTCTTTAAATAAAATAAAAATGGCAATACTATTTCAAGCAGAGCTTTCGATAACCTGGATAAGAGAGAGATTCCATGAAGTGCACTTGGGACTTGGTTAACTGCAAATCTAGTTAACATGAAAGGAACTGAGAGACACGATGGTGGAGGACTGTACAAAATTGTAAAGTGAGATAAGATGGGTTAGGGTGCTTTAAAAATAAAGCTCTATGCTATGTCCAGGGTGAACAAGGCTGAGATAGCACAGACCTTCATTTTTATTTCCAAATCAGCAGACACTGATCCTGCTATAACATCCTGTTAGAATAACTTTACTTCTGTTACACCAGTGATTCTCAACCAGGGGTACACAGGGTTCTTCCAGGGAGCACATCAACTCATCTACATATTTGCCTAGTTTTACAACAGGCTACAAAAAAAAGCACTAGCAATGCCAATACAAAGTAAACTTTCAAACAGACAATGACTTGTTTATACTTCTCTATAGACTATACACTGAAATGTAAGTACAATATTTATATTTCAATTGATTTATATTATAATTCTATGGTAAAAATGAGAAAGTCAGCAATTTTTCAATAACAGTGTGCCGTGACACTTTTGTATTTTTATGTCTGAGTTTGTAAGCAAGTAGTTTTTAAACCAGGTGAAACTTGGGGTATGCAAGACAATTCAGACTCCTGAAAGGGGTACAGTACTCTGGAAAGGTTTAGAACCACTGTGTTACACTATCTTCCCAACTGCGTTTGGTGTAAGGGAGAGAGATACTCACCCCTTTACTACTAGACCTGTTGCTCTTTGAGTGGTTTAGGTACCTCTTGGTCTGCTAGCCACACACCAGTAAATGAACATGCTAGTATGATTGGCCGGCATAGACTCCACCTGGCAAAACTTATGGAAAGAGCAATTGTAAGTGCTATGTATATTAAATGGCTTCCCATCCACAACCACTAGGGGAAAAAAGCTCCCAGAATCTCTCAGAGGGTTAACTTGTAGCAACAACTTGCTCCCAACCAGAGCATGCCTGGTTCAAAATAGCAAAATGATTAGGAATACCAATGGCACAATGGTAACAAAAGTAGACCATTTGTTAAGTAAACATGAGAGAGAGAACAAACACCTGCCTTTAAACAATTAAAGTTAAAATCCACCTACACCTCAGGGACAAGAGAGTTGTGCGAGACAAAAATATCAACCAAAAGCCTCCTAAAAGCAAGAACCTCTCCCTAGGATCTACAGAGATTCAGTTCAGACTCTGACACTGATTCAGTCTATCACCTTGGACAAGTTACTTAACCTTTCCATCCACTTCCAGTCCTTTATTTATTTATTTATTTATTTAAAAGGGGATTATACTGACCTACCTCATATGGTCTTGGGGAGCATTAGCTAATGGTTGCAAACCTCTTTCTATCCTAGGTACTCATGTGTCTCCCATTACCATAGTATCTGAGCACATCACAATCTTTAACTCATTTATCCTCACGGCACACTTATGCTATTATCCCCTTGTGACAGATGGGGGAACTGAGAGACAGAGCCCGAGTGACCTGCTCAAGGTCACACAGGAAATCTGTGATGGAGTTGAGAACTGAACTCAGGTCTCTGGAGTCCTAGACTAACTACTGGACCATCCTTCCTCTCTTTTAAAGTTACGAAGTGCTATATAATTCCTAAGGGTTGAGTTCTGCCCTTGTACAGAAAGTGCAACTTTTACTGCCCACCGTAGGAATTGCTGGTGTTCAGCACCTCTAAAGAGGAAATCTTAGGCGTTTTTCTGGCTAGATTCGGCACTGCCCTCTTATTTGTAGTACCAGAATTATACCAGGGGTTCAACAAGCACAGGAAAAGATTCAGGTAGCAACCAAATTTCTCCCCCCTTCCCTTCCCCCCCCCACACCTACCTTCTTATCCAAATTATGTTCAGGTCATGCTGATTCCAACCATTTATCAAATGTCAGTGCATCTGACCCATTAGCTAGGAGAGCTAAAATCCCAAGCATGTCACTAAGCATCTCCCACTGTCCTACAAATTGTCCAGTCACCAGTTTCTAGTGTCTTCCCATATAGTTCTCTTTTTTTATTGGAGGCATAGGAATGAATAACTCAACAAGCACATTCTGGAGGGCATATCCAAACAGAAGCAAATTGAAATAAATGATTGGGCCAAAGGGCTAAAACCCAACAATGATGATTTTCTTACAAACAAAAATGAGTTCTATTCAGCCGTGACCAACATTAAGAATTACAGAAACTGTGTTCCTCTCATTGCCTACACAGATCTAGCTTAAGTTTTTGCACAGTGCCTATCAGCATGGAGTCATAAAAGAGCAGAGCAAAGTACTGTGTCTGACTGCAATCATACACAACAGGTTGAGAGCTCAGGGGTTACAGCACTGGTCTTGTAAACCAAAAGGCCTGAATTAATGTATCTTTGTGGCTTTGGCTATTTGTTTTCCCAATTTAACTGGGAGAAATAATGGCAGCAGATATTACAGACAAACTGCTAGAAGAGTTGGGCTTATACACATTGCCCACAGATCCACCTGTTAAGAAGCAGGAATCGCAAGCAGCAAGAGGACACACTAAGCAAAACAAAAAGAAAAGGAGTACTTGTGGCACCTTAGAGACTAACCAATTTATCTGAGCATAAGCTTTTGTGAGCTACAGCTCACTTCATCGGATGCATACTGTGGAAACAGCAGAAGACATTATATACACATTATATACACATGGTCTCTGTGTATATAATGTCTTCTGCAGTTTCCACAGTATGCATCCGATGAAGTGAGCTGTAGCTCACAAAAGCTCATGCTCAGATAAATTGGTTAGTCTCTAAGGTGCCACAAGTACTCCTTTTCTTTTTGCGAATACAGACTAATACGGCTGTTACTCTAAAACCTAAGCAAAACAAAGATTCTCTCCATCCTTGAGCGACTATGTGCGAGTCTCAGAGTACTTGATGCTTTGCCAGACACCACTTTGCTGTGAGAATTATCAAAAGACAAACTATATATTGTACCAAAGTTCAGTGGGGGAAGGAAAACAGTGAAAATAGCAGAAACACACACAATCTTTTTTAACTACTGGGCAATGACACAAACACAACCACCACCCTGAACTGCTCCTTATCCTGGACTGTCTTATGTTTTCACTCTTCATTGCACAAGGTCTCTCTGTCCTGTGGCAGTAGATTCTGGAAGCAGAGGAGAGTCTGCTTGCCCGTGCCCTGACAGCAAGTAGGCACATGTGGATGGGGTGGAAAGAGAGGAAGGTTTGGAAAAGCCCCTTCTGGAAGTATTACTGAGATTGCTGGAGGAAGACGTGACACAATGAAATCTCTCCAGCACCCCTGGGTTGGCACAAGTCTACCTAACACCACAAAGAGAGGCTAGATGCCTAGATATGTGATTCTATTGCAACTCTGATATCCAGTGCTAGCGATGCACCCAGGACACTCGGGGTGAAATGACCAACCTGGCACCACCCTCTCGCGTGAGATGCAATTTGATGATGCCAGCTGTATTATCCACTGTAGAGAAAAAGTCTTCAGAGGTTAGCTACTGAACTCCACAGGTTCCCTCCCCTGACAGATTCCTTAGCAACACTCCTTCCAAAATGCTTGGTACGCCACATTCCTGCCGCCATGCCCATTGGGCCAACCTGTGCGAAATCAGGCATGATGGAACAAGTGCTTTTGATCAAAGGGAAAACTCAGCCAGCCAGGAGAATTCCACTCATTTTATCAGGTCTTGCCCCACCATCCAGCTCTAGCAAAAAATTTTACATTGCCAGCACACACATCCTTCTGTAATTTATCATCAAGACTTAACACCCCGGGAACAGAGACGGTCTCTCACTGTGTGTCCGTACAGCGCCTCGCACAACAGGGTTGTTCGCAGGAAATGCACTTGCTGTATATAGAGTTGCAAGGCATCTTCCCAGCATCTCACACCCCCATCCCAGTCTTTCATTCCTGGCATCTTGCTACCCAAACCAGAGGGTGCTGGAAGTGCTGTGAGGCAGCAGGCTTGGTCTCAGGTGAGAAGCAAGAATGAGAGAGCTCTGAAGGGAGCACCATGCAACCTTTCATTGCAAGGACAGAGGCTACAACGAGGGACTCACTTAAATCCACCGAAGTCAGAGGGCTGATACCTGAGGCTTCTTGCTCTATCGCCAGCTGCTCTGCACAAGCAGCACAGGGGTTTCAGAGCAATAAGTGACGGCTTGGATCTAACAGGTTGTAAAACCACCATAAACAGTATCAGCAGCCCCAAGTCTCCATTGCTCTAAGGACGCTTTTCACCCTCCAAGGAAGCCCCTAAGCTAGGAATGTTGCTCAGAAAGCAGATCCACCATCTTCATGGCTGCATTGTGTAAAGAGAGAGGGGTACGACTGGTATATCTGGTTCTGTGCCACCACACCACCTCACCCACAGTGCCAGGAGCATGGTGAGAGCATCACTGCGCTCCTGCTACTCCCACCTGCCACACTGGTCCTCAAGGTGTCACTGCAGCAACATGTAAATTACAGCAGCCCTGACGCTACCCTAACTTATGCCAGGGGCTGGGCAACCCCAGAATACAAGGAGCGGTAAGGGGAGCAGAACAACACGGAACATAGCTTAGCCAGAATAGGAAGCTGAGCCCTTGGGTTTCTCATCAGGCTACATTTATTGCCATTTATGAGTTTAAATCAGATTTTAAAAAATAATCATGTGCTCCGATACTGGGAGAGCTCCCCACTGTACCATACACAGGGAGGAGAGCAGCAACTCCCAGGAGATATTTAGTGAAGTCCTCCAGCTGTTCCAGGAGCAACATTCCACTGGCTCAGGGCTAGCAAGTCACCAGGTGAGGAGCTGCCTTTGGGGGGAGGGAAGGCAAGAAGAGTAGGTGGAGAGAGAGAGAGACAGCTCAGAAAGGACAAGAGGAGGTAGTCCCTAAGTAGGTCCCTAACTGTCTCACTGTTACCTTGCATCTATTTGGGCCTCTAGGTGCGACTGTAATTCAAACAATACAAGATCTGGTCATTTATTGTTTGAATCTATTTGCTGAATCCACCCACTGTCTTTCATCTTGAACTGTAAGCTCTCCTTGGGGTTGGGACTATCTTTTCATTGTGCGTGTACAGTGCCTAACACCAAAGTCTTGATCCCCAAGCGGGGCCTCTAGGTGCGACTGTAATTCAAACAATAAAAGACAGGGTCATGCCTGGAAACAGTCCTATTTTCTGTAGAGAATATTCAGCAATATTCCCCCCCCAACAAGATTCAGAGGGATCTAGGTCAATTTGGGGGGTGCGGGGAGAAGACAGGGGACACCTAAGATAGTAAGTGGAAGACCATGTTGCAAGTGTAACCTCCCTTCTGAGCCCACAGTAGGAAAAGTGAAATTTACAGGCCTCCAGCCACTATGTGTAACAAGAACTGTGGTGTCTGGAGAGTCTGGTAGGTTCACTTTGCAGATGTTAATTCCTAGACTGGAGCAGGAGAGACAGACATAGAAGAATAGGGCTGGGAGAAGGGGAAGATACAATTAACATGTATACTGGGTGGATGAGACAATACCAATAAAAAAAAAAAAAAAAAAAAAAACACGCTCCAGGGGAGGCCTAGGATTTTTAGACTGCTCTCAAGGTCTCTCTCTTTTTCTTCTTTCATTACTTCTTCTGATATATGATCCTTTGGGATTGGCAACACTGTAGTTTTGATGCAGACAAATGTAAAATAATGAGTCTAGGGGCACGAAGCCAAAGCAGAGAATACATATTAAAAAGAAATGTCATGCCATTGGACTGGCCAGGAGAGAGATTTAGGAGTTATTGTAAATGATTCTTGAGCCATCAGCCCTGATGTTATAGAAAATAAGGAAATTAAGAGCAAACAGGGAGGGCAGGCAGAGTAATTTTTCCTCTGACAGTGGGATAAACATATGGAATAGACCATTAAGAGAGGCCATCAACTACAAACAGGAAAAATGAACTTAGGGACTGCATGACATTTGCCTGGAGAGAAACTGGATTGAAGACTTCAGAGGAAAACAAAAGGGAAGGGCCAGGTTCAAATGAACTCCTAGAAAGAGTGAATTATTGCAAGTAAAGTCCCCCCACTCCCACCGCCACCTCTTCCTGCCCTCATTGGCTCCCTTGTGTCTCTTCAGACTCTAAACTGAATCTCTTCAACATGCTGAAAAAAAACAAGTACTTACTCCCATCATCCCAGCAGAGCCAACACAGCTGCAGAAGAGAGAGTTGGACCCATTTAGCCCAGCACATCAACACAATTGCCAATCAAATACTGATTCCCACCGCATTCACTGATAGCGAGCAGGAAAATTTGACTTTCAGAGATCCATGCTAGGGTTGCAGTAGTGTTGTTTTAGATTGTGCAAAGAATAAGCCTGATCTTGGCATCCCAATGGGAAACTAGAGATGGACACCTCGGATGACTTCTTAAGTGAGACACTGTGCTGACTACCGGCCTGACCCAACCGTGGGGATCAGACCTCAGTGCAACACTACCAAGTCTCACCAACGACCGTGCACCTGTAGAATGGTCCAGATGCACTTCGTACCATGCTTCCCACTGATTTGTTGTGTGCAACCTTCCTCTTCAGTTTTTCTGGTACTTTAAACTGGGCCATAGGAACAGCCACAAGCTTCCTTCTCTTTAAATCACCTCATTTCCTCTAAGTCTCAGTAGACTTCCCCTCCGTGTCCCAGTACTGTCCACCAGGTACTGCTGGCCTTCTGCTTAAGACTGTGAAGATTTTGTGCTACTACTTGCCACTGAGAATCAGTAGCCCATACAGGTGGCAGTTTTGTACAGCACGGCACATCAGCCAACCTCATATAAATAATGCAACTCTGTTGCCTCCAGGAAACCCTCCAAGTCCTGAACACCCTCTTCTTTTTCTAGCCTTGCTGCCCTGAGTGAAAGTCCATTGATGCAAGTCTGATAATGCAGAACAGTTTAGCTTTCCAAAGACTGCACCGTCATTTACCTGCCGTAACAATGCAGTCTGGAGCATGGCAGAGTCTGAGAGAAGGGGACCGACAGCACAAATACTCTCTTTAAAGAGTCTGGCATCTGAATCACATTATCCCAAGAGGACAGAGCTGGAGGGACAGGTCCACATTATACAGAACTGTACCTGCATGTACTAGAGGCGAAAGTAGGGGAAGGCGAGAGTCTTTTCTCCTCATTTATTTGCCGGCACCAGTAAAACAAATCAGTGAGAGGCCCATTTTCTGTACAAATCCAGACATTCTGTAACCAAAGTACAAGTCTTTAAGAACACAAAAGTCTGCCTTTATTAAGGGCCTATAGCCATCCACCTTATTCTATAAACCTATCACATATTATAAGCTGGACAGTATGGGGCTGATCAGTACTCAGGTTGGAGACCTCCAGAGAACAACTACTACTGAGTCCGCAATGACCAACTGACTCCGCCAGGTATAAGGAAGCACCATACAGCGAGAGGTGCTATCTTTTAGGATGTATGGAATACCAATGTCATCACTACTTGTGGTCATTAAAGACCCCCCTACACCAACGGTTTCCAAACCTTTCTTATTGCATACCCCCTTCCAGATCTCCCAGCTGCCCACATCTCCCTACCCTTCTCATCACTGATACTTTGTGTTCTTCTTAAACACCAACTATCATTAGCCATCTGCCCATATTTCACTGTTATGTACAGATGTATAGTGCAACGTATACAACCGAAACCCCCCACAAACACACTAAGTTCTGAGCTATGTTACACTGGACAGTTGTTGGGCAATTGAACCTACGCTGTACGGTGATTGGAGGCGAGGGCTCTGTAAGTCAGCATGTCTGTGTTCTCATTGGTACATCTTGAAGTAAATTAACTACTGTTTTTTATATAACAAT
The DNA here is from genome assembly GCF_965140285.1 of Lepidochelys kempii. Taxonomy (NCBI): domain Eukaryota; kingdom Metazoa; phylum Chordata; order Testudines; family Cheloniidae; genus Lepidochelys; species Lepidochelys kempii. The sequence goes on from NC_136385.1 coordinate 22,645,857, forward strand.
TTCCCACACAGTTTTAAAGTTTCACCTGAGTAGCCTATTATGAAAATGAAATAAAATAATAAAATCCACCATTACACAATTTCTCCCACATACCCCTCCAAGATGACTTGCGTACCCCCAGTTTGGGAACCCCTGCCCTAGACACTTTCAAAGGAAATAAAAATGTCAACCCCAAAATTCTAGCCAAATTCCCTCTCAGGTAATTACATTTTTGTGCAGCTCAACATCACTCTGTGGTTTCATCTAAATGAGCTACCTTTGTTCACTATGTCTCCTAAACTGCTGTGTTGTGTGCTGTTAAGAATCACTATATATCCCTTATCTACCAAAAAAGGTGCTGTGAGGCTTATTTGTGGAAGCATGGTAGCAGTTCATTAGTTAAGTTTATATATAGCTTTCTATTCTAAGCCAAGTTGACCTTGCACAAAAAATTGCTTTCACGTGTGAAAAATTTTACTTAGGAGGAGTGTTGTGTGACAAAGTTCCCCCTCTGCCTTGGTGGGTCCTACGCTTATTGGCAGGTTTGTTCACCTCAGAGGTTCATGGCAGCCCTCAGTGTGGCCACTTTTGTTGCTCAAATCTGCCGTTCACTCAGTTAGCCTCATCACTGGCCAGCATGGGGAAAAGGAAGAGCAACAATCCCCGCAGTCTCTGCTGATCCACCTAGTGGATCGGGGAAAAGGCCAGAGACCTTCCCCTCTGGTGGAACCCACAGTCCAGGTCAACTCCTCCGGTATCAAGTAGGGAGATGGAGGGATTGGGGGAACCCGGGCCCACCCTCTATTCTGGGTTCCAGCCCAGGGCCCTGTGGATTGCAGTTGTCTACAGTGGCTCCTATAACAGCTGCAACTCCCTGGGCTACTTCCCCATGGACTCCTCCCAACACCTTCTTTATTCTCACCACAAGACCTTCCTCCTGATGTCTGATAATGCTTGTACTTCTCAGTGTTCCAGTAGTATGCCTTCCCACTCTCAGCTTCTTGTTCCCAGCTCGTCGCACGCACCACAAGCTGAAGTGAGCTCCTTTTTAAAACCCAGGTGCCCAGATTAGCCTGCCTTAATTGATTCTAGCAGCTTCTTGCAGGTGTTCTACTCAGCCTGTCTGCCTTAATTGTTTCCAGAAAGTTCCTGATTGTTCTGAAACCTTCCCTGTTATCTTACCCAGGGAAAAGGGACCTACTTAACCTGGGGCTAATATATCTGCCTTCTATCACTCTCCTGTAGCCATCTGGCCTGACCCTGTCACAGTTGTTTTGGAAAGTGCCAGTTTAATCAACCAAAGTGACTGGGAGAGGAGTGTGAATAAATGAAAGACTTTTAACTTCTAGAAGAAAGATCTAACTTTTCCTTGGAAAGCCATTTCTTATAAAAGGCTTGGTCCATTAACCCCACATTTGTTTTAATTAACTAGTCTCTCTGTAAAGAGTGCCTTGGAGTATCTGGGGGACAGGAGCATGGTTCATTTTGGAGTTATTTTCTACAGATACTTTAATCTCAAAAGTGTAAGAATGCTCTGGGGAGTTTATAAAGTCCGTATGTGTTAGCCTGAAGGACTTCAAAGTTTCTCACATGAGTTGCGAGGTGGAGGGAGGGAGTCACAAGCCCTGTGACTCACTTCCTGCTGCTCAGGGTGGATAAAAAACAATTTTTAATTTTTTTTTTATTTAAATCAGATTTTTTGGTAAAATGCTTTTTGAGGAAATAAACCTGAGGATAGTTTTAATTAAGATACATTATAGCTCAAATGTCATGGAATCATCATGGAATGGGGATTATAAATTCTAATTCTATAGTATGAGACAATATATTCATGTAATGTTTAAGAAAAGTTTTGTAAATGAATTCCAATAGTTCATGGATTAGGGACCCAATCTTATAGGGTTCCAGGGGCTTCTGTATATATTATTTAGGTTAATCTTTCTATCTACCCAATGGGACTCAGTGCTCAGTCTAGAAGATACCATCAAAGATGCTTAGTTTTGCAGTTCTCAAACTGTGGATTTGTGTGTCCAGAAATAACATGCTTGTTAACTGCAAAAATGTTTTTAAATAAATAATCAATCTATAGAGGTGAGAAATAACAGATTTCAACTCTATTGTCCCTCTGCAAATTTGTGTACACAGAGTCAATCCCTTACCTCTTTCTAAAAGTGCAAAGTTTCAAAAAGTTCAATAAATAGAAGATTGTCGGGGGCGGCATAGATCTTGTCAAGGAGAAGAAGTCTGGAGATAAATGTGAGAAGGGAGGGACAGGCAGTAGAAACAAAAGTGAAACTGTTTGAGCAGCATATTCCAGAAGTCTTGAGGTCTTTCTGAGTATAGCCTTCACTGATTTGAGATCTACCATATCATTCTCTCACAAGAAGGGAAAACCTATAATGGCAGCAGGCTGTAAAAGAGACCCAATTTGGGAATAAGAACCATTCAAGAAATGCATGTTTGCTGATGATGTTTTAAAGAAAGTCACACCAGTGAACTGGTGGAAGTCACTTAAACACTTGGAGTCAGAGACTGTTGAAGTGATAATCTCACTTTTAACAGCAGTACCTTTCTTCTGCCGGTGTAGAAAGTCCAAAGGAAGAAAATATTCTAATTCATTCCAAATTCAGAGATCGTTTGGGACCTGAAAAAGCAGGAAAGCTTGTTTTTCTTTTCCACCTTATGAACAAACAGGAAAATGAAGGTGAAGACGACTGAGGTTAGCTGCAGAAGCCAATATTTTTAAGTTTCTCATGTTGACCTGGCTGACATAGTCGATTTAATTTTTGTGGGTTTTTTAAATATTTCATTTAATTATTTTAGTTAAAAACAATTTTAACAAAAACAAACCTGATTTTAAAAAACCTAAATGTTTAACTAAATTCAAAAATTCATATGCCTGTTTTGTTATATGTTTGCTGTTGAAGAAAAAAATAAGAATACATAATGTTGTTGTTTTAGTTAAATAAAACAATTTAAGTGTCTGTCTGGTGATGTTCTCCTCCTCATACAGCATGGCAAGAAAATCCTCCAAATATTAATGATTAACCTGTTGAACTGGAGACAGTTCACCTCCCAGTGACTTCATAAATATTTGTTTCAATTATCTTTGAATGAGTCTCCACCCTCACTGGCCAGTGTGGTTTACAGGGGACTAGTGATGGTTTAAAGAAGAGGGGAATGCAGCTGTAAGTCACAAGCCACTGCAATGATGGCAACTACTAAGCAGCACACTGCAGACCTGTTCAGCATGATTAATCCACGCTGCCTTCACCTGAAAGTAGAGCTGCCATGAATGAACCATTTGCTCCACAGATTAAGTCGCTCAGATTCTGATGGAGCTTGCCATGTTGGTTGGTCTGGAGCAACGTCTCCAAGGGATAAATGGATGTTCCTCTCTGCCTGAGTTGCAACCAGCAATGTTCAACGAAAGTCAAGAAGCGCTGGCATCTGGGCATGACGAGGCCCATGTCCCCTTTGGTTGGTAAGGCCAGGGGGTCCGTTTTAGGTGAAACAGGCAATGCCTCTGTGTTGGACACCAGGTGTTTTCAAGGGGAAAGTGGTGGCAACTAAAGCATTTTACATATTGTAAAGAGCACTAGGAGAGCGGGAGGTGGGCACTCTAGTGTGTTTAAATAAATGTCACTGCACCCTTCTGGGACAATCCCCAGCAGAAGCAGAAAGGAAGGAGACAACCCCGAAGTGGGGAGTTGCTCAGACTCCTTGTTAATAAGCATGTACACTCACTGCACGCATGGGAGGTCCTGATGCAAACAGCAAAAGCTAAACCCTTCCCACACAGTCCCACATGGATATCTGCACCTCTCTTCCCACACCAACGGAGGAACAAGCCAGCTAGTGCCTATCCAAGCAGGTCAAGAAGTAGGCCACTGCCTAGGGCTGGCTGCTTGGAAACTGGGACAGGCCCTCAAGTAAAAAGCTAGTTTGCTGGCCTCATATCTCCTCATGCAAATCAGGAAGATTCAAGGGTAATGAGTGTGGGACGAATACTGAAAGGGTCAAATCACTTCCATTCTCTGCACACAACTCAAACAGGATGGTTAGGGGAGAAATATGCTATTGGCCTTTCGGAGACATTACACGAACAGTACACAGTGCATGCGTGCGCACATGCAGATCACACCCCCCCTCCGGCATCTGCTCAACTCGCATGCTGCAAAGCATCTGCACTCAAAGGGTTCAAGATGCGAGAGCGCCAAGTGAACTTAGAAACACACAGGCAGTCCAACACTGTAATACAGGGTGGCATGAGCTGCCACAGCATCATAGCCCCAGCCTAAGGCTCACGATGTGAAATTAGTTGCTGGTTTAGCATGTTTTGCCACAAGCTCTTGTGACTTTCCCCCAGGCAAGGTGATTTCATAGGGAGAGAGAGACAGACATTTTTGTCCTTGCACCCAATTCACAGGTTTTGGGAGAAATGAATGCCTTGATTTTTCAAGAGCACATTTTTGAAGACGACGACTAACAATGCCACACTGCTCTAGACCTCGAGCAGCTCTATTTTTTGCCTAAACTGGGTGTATTGTACAGCAAGAGAGTGCGCGCATGCCACAATCTCTGCAGCATTTGGAAAAAGGAGTGAGCTAGGACCATCCAAGGAGCATCTCCTTTGGTGCTAGCAGGAGCAAGGGCGACTTCTTCCAGTATAAGTGGGTCATCCACAGTACAAAAGCCTGGGCAAAGTTACCCAGGACCCCAGATTAGACCCCACCTCCTTCCCTTTGTCCTGATCTGTCCTCTTTGGTTTGGGTCAGGCTGACAAAGGAGTCCTGACTCCTAAAGCAAACTACCACTCTGTTATCCTCCCCTGAGCAGGATATACCCACCTTTGACAAATACAGAAGGTCTCTGTCTCTCTTGCATGTGTATAATCTGTCGTTCCAACAAAGCGTTACTGAACCAGGTACCTCTGCAAGCCTCAAAATAAGGTCCTTCCCCACCCCAGACTCCACCATTAACCGGGAAGAATCTCCTTGGAATATTTTCACTGGATTCTGCTTTCCCTCATGGTGACATTCACTGAATGCTCCCACTCTCAGCTGTCTGTACACTGATTCAATCTGGATTGGCAGGATGGCTGGCTGTACCTGTTACACAACAGCAGCCTGGTTAATGGCATTTCCCATGGAGCGTCCCTTCCCTCTGCTCTTCACTTTACTTCCTGCAGAGAGCTACTGCAACAGACTCAGACATGTTCCTCCTGATCATCCCAGGTGCGAGTGAGAATCTGTGTCTGTTTGGAACTGGTTACCATCACAGACACCTTCGCACGAGCCTCACCCTTCTCTCCTAGCTACTTGCTCACAGCTCTTGCTCTTTTCTCTTCCCAGTTACAGTAAAACGTCCTCTTTGTTCCACAGGGCATAACATCTTCCCCATGTTGGAAACTAAATTACAGACATACCACTGCTAAACAATAGGGAGACGTACAGGCAGCAGTGAAGACATCCCTTTGTGAGAGTTCTAACTGGAGCTATTACCCTAGAGATGGGCCAAACTGGGGTCTTTTAACCAGATGCCCCCAACTTCCAGGGTTCAAATGAAAATGGGACCAGCATCTGAACTGAACCGATTTTGCTTATGCAAAAATAAAAATCCAAAGTCACCCCTAGATAGGCCCATTCTTTATTACCCAGGGACCAAGTCTGTTTTTTCCCTTTGCAATCATATAGCACCTTCCATCCAACTCCCCCCGCCCCCTAAGTGCTTTGCAAATGCTAATGAATTAATCCTCACGGCATCCCTGATCAGCAGTTCAGTATTATTTCCATTTTACAGATAAGACACAGTGGGGTCACACATCAGGTCTGTGACAGTTGAAAATGGAGCCCTGAGACCTGCATTCTCAGTCCTTGCCCACAGAAACTATGCATCACCTCCTGGCCTAGACAGATGAGCCACCCATACGTCCTGTCTCATTAGGATGTCCACCCAAAGTACTGCAGTACACACCCCCATTCTCTCGACCATGGATTCTTAACCGTTCTGCTGCATGTGCAGGAGTTGAAAGTTTCATTCCAACCGGAGGATAAAAATGAAGTTTTGCTTTCTTATTGTACTGGTCTGTAGTTTTAGAGACACTTCTGAATTAGAAACCGAACATGTGCATGGCACAACACACAAGTCATATTCTGACTATTCTAGATGATCAAAAGAAGAAAAACCTGTTTTATTTTTATAACCACTACTGCCAGCTTCATCCTGTCCCCATCATGGGTGATTAACTGCCAGGGAATATCCTCCCAGGACAAATCTTAGCATATAATATATGCTATTGACTTTTTAAGTGGGGCTATTCACTGGAGTATTGTTCCAACACTTCATAAAGGCCCCCCCTCAAGTGAAACAGAGGCATCTCCTTATGGGTACGAGGAGGTCATTGTACAACTCCCAGTACTGAAACCAGAAGGCTACAACATATAATGCCTCCTGCTCACAGTCAGCTAACATTGTGATTAACAGCTGAGAGGCACTGGTGCACAAGACATCACCTGAACACTTCCCTCTCACTGTTCTTTTGCTGTAAACCAAACATAATGTAAGGTGATGTATAAGCATAAAGTGATGTAAACTGCATTCATTCTTCTCAGCCTGCTGAGCTAAGCATCCAAGACAAGACACAATCCTCATTGAAAACACAAAGCTTTTTTTTTTTTTAATTACCTCTATCAAAAAGGACATTTCCAGTATATTGCAACACGGGAGAATAGGAAGCGTCAAAGTAGTAATGCAAGAGGCAAGCTTAACCTGAGACGGAGAGCATCATATTCAGGTCACCATTTGGAAGAGGGCTATTATCCTCCGAAGTCTTTGCCTCCATCATACATGACAACCTGTCCCCGCCGCCACCTGCGCTCTCAAAACAGCAGGTCAGAAAGCCCACAGATGCTCAAAGTCCTACCACCACAAGAGATCAAACAGCAACAATTCCCTATACCTTCCAAGAGCAATTTTTCTGAGCTCTGATACCATACACAGGGGACAAACCACGGAAGGGAGTGGGAGTGGGGAAAGAGCCTATTAAAGCTTTCCAGTCCTTTACACAGCCCAGAAGAACTTCCAAATGAAGAGAGACTGGGACTATTTAGTTTAGACAGCAGATGAATAAGACAAAGAAAGTATATCATATGCTACTATTCATTCTGTGTAGTAATATAAGGCCATTCAATGACATTTAAAGTCAGAAAGTTTAAGATTCCTTTCCCTACACAAAACAGAATTAGTCTGTGGAACTCACTGTCACAATATATGGTGGCCAAGAGCAGTAATTGGACATTTGCATGGGTAACAATAACATCCAGAATTACAATACTAAAAATTAAAATTAAAATAGCTTTGGAAGTAATAGAAGCCCTCATGCGTCTATCTATGTAGGCTTTTATGCAGTGGCCCATTATTGTGGTACCTGTGCATCTCAGAGCTTGAGCCAACCTCTAACTAATGGGAGTCATGAGGACTCTTTCCTTGAGGGCATCACGGCTTAAAGAAGGATTTTTTGCACTTCCCAATGACTATCAATTGCTTCAAAGGAGACAGGATACTGGACCAGATTAACCACTGGTCTGATCCAGTCTGGCAAGTCCTTTGTTCCTAAAGAGGATCCTAGCTTTTAAAAAAATACTAGCAAGAACAATGAAGAAAGCACACAAATGAAAGTGACACTTAAAACGTAATTTGTGAGTTGACCAGTTCTCGGGGGAAGTGGATCCCTGCTCTCCTATGAAGAAGGTGGGGACCTACTGGTAAGTCTTTAAAAAAAATTCACGAGTCCAGGATAAGATGGAATCTTTCCAGTACAAATGCAGTCTCCATTTGCAGAATCAAGATTTTAAATTTTTAAGATAAGTAACATATCTCTAATTGTTGTGAAGAAAACTTTCCAAACAAACTGATAAAAGCCCTGCCTTTCTGAGCCTGCAGACAAGTCATATGTGATGACTGCTGCTCAGAGTTCCCACAAGCTGCAGCAGAGTGAAAACTGATGAGATTTATCAGTTTTCACTACTTGTTTTCAAGCTCTCTCTGGGCAGCAGTGAAAATTACAAGAATCTGGTCAATTTCATTCTGCAGCTGACAGGGATCTCTGGGAGCAATAGCAAAAGGAGGCACTGGAGATATTCACTGAACATAAGAACGACCATACTGGATCAGACCAAAAGGTCCATCTAGCCCAGTATCCTGTCTTCCAACAGTGGCCAATGCCAGGTGCCCTAGAGGGAATGAATAGAACTGGTAATCATCAAGTGATCCATCCCCTGTCGCCCATTCCCAGCTTCTGGCATACAGAGGCTAGGGACACCATCCCTGCTCATCCTGGCTAACAGCCACTGATGGACCTATCCTCCATGAATTTATCTAGCTCTGTTTTGAACCCTGTTATAGTCTTGGCCTTCATAACATCCTCTGGCAAAGAGTTCCACAGACTGACTGCATGTGAAAAAATACTTCCTTTTCTTTGTTTTAAACCTGCTGCGTATTAATTTCATTGAGTGACCCCTAGTTCTTGTATTAGAAGAAGGAATAAATAACACTTCCTTATGTACTTTCTCCACACCAGTCATGATTTTATAGACCTCAATCATGTCACCCTTTAGTCCAAGCTGAAAAGTCCCAGTCTTATTAATCTCTCCTCATACGGAAGCTGTTCCATACCCCTAATCATTGTTGTTGCCCTTTTCTGAACTTTTTCAAGTATCCAATTCCAATATAATTTATCTCCAATCAAATATGAATGCTGAAAGAGACATCGAACTGCAGAAACACCCTACTTGCAACAGCCAGAAAACCAAGAGAAAGATGGAGTAGCATTGCCCCGGTGGTCATTCCCAGGTTTCATATTCATATGCAATTAGTAGATTTAGTTAATCTGGCCGTGAGGCATTTGATATTGTTTGCAATTCCTCTGAGGGAATAGGGAAAGAGTGGGAATAATGGGATAATTTAGAAAGACAGAGAAAGGTTTTAGGAGAAGAAAAAAAGGAAAGAAGATATATGGGAAGATGTTAAGAACAATGGAGGGATAGGGGAAGAAAGGAAGAAAAAAAGACAGTGAAGATAGCTCAGGAAAAGATACACTGCAGTTTACTATACAAACAAGTGGAATGAAGACAGGAAGAGAACGAAGGTCTAAAAAAACAACCAAGAGAAATATAGCAAGGCAGGACGGTTAAACAGCACTAAGCAAATAATTCATTTGATTAAGTTTATCAGCATTTGTCAAATAATGTATTCAAATAATACTCTGTGGAATCCGATCAGCTGTATATTAGTTATCAGATTAAAATAATGCAGGTGGAATTCAAATATACTCTGATTTTTTTTGTCGGTATTTGATGAGACATGGTTGCAAGTTTACATTTTAAAACATTAAGTAGAAAGACGCATGACAATAGGATACAGTTGATACAGTGTAATACATAACTCTTGTTCCTTTCAACTGTAGGTTGCAGTTATTTTTTACCCTGGCTAGTAAGTATCTGGTCGTTCTTTTCAAGCCCTGACCACTGGCCCCTCTAGGATGGCAGAGGGATAAGTCCTAGATGGCCCTCCTTCCTTCCCCCATAGACCTACACAAGAACCACGCAATGATGAAGCTGGTTTCTTCAAACAGTTTAGCGTGACTGTACTGGTTGCTACAAGTAAGGCATTCCCCCATGTTCAGCTTTAATTTGGAAAGGTGTGGAATTCTACAGTCAAGTGCATAAGACATCACTAGAGTAGAATGGGCCACGTAGACATCAGGCATTTATCCATTTCACCATGGGGAATGGCATGCAGGATCCCATGCACTACAGAAACCATGTGCCTTCTGCTGCCATCTGTCTCAAGGAACACGCATAACATGTATGACCATAGATCTCAAGATACTAACTACAGTGATACTAAGAACAGTAAAGTTATTTTGCCATGCCCATAGCCACCATCTTCATCATCAGCAAAGAATGAACCAACCCTACAGTCCCACCTTACTATGGTCAGGATAACGTAGTATCTCCAGGATCTGAAACATATACCTGCATAAGACAAGCTGGAAGCTTTCTTGGGTACATGCAATTAAGGTTCTAGTCCTTGCAAGTATTCAAAGAAGAATTGGGCATGAACCAGTGCAATGTCTTCCGTCTGCATAAGCAGCAGAAGAGGCACTGGAGTTGTCTGCCTGCAGACTTAGGAAGCCAGCACTGCATCAGTTCATATTTGTATGATTATCTGTGCAACTATAATGGTAGAAATGTAATTTTTTAGAAGAAAGATGAAAATATATGGAAATTGATGCACACACTATTAGCTTTTTCCAGACCTCCTTTGGAGAACTAATATAATAAGCCGATGACGTCCCTCTTTATACGCAATCACAGAGTACAATAGAGTAGATCCCTTTCAAAGTGATAAGGCACCAGTCTGGGAAATTGGCACTTTGCAATTTGCCAGCATGTTAGGCTATCAAATGCTGTTCATGTTATTACTATGTAATATCAAAAATTTACCATAGCTAAGGATTGAAGAACCAAGCTCAGGGCATTTCTGGGGACCGGATGCCAGCTAGAAGAGTTCACTTTGGGTCCTAAGCCCTGTCTGATCATTAGCAGTCCAGAGATGCCCTGCACTTAGGTAATTATTGCTAATTTAAAAGCGGGGTTTTTTTTTTTTTAAAAGGAGATTTTCCTTTCATCTTTCACTTTTAAAAACAAAGTGCGTTTCCTGCTGATATGTGCCACAATGGCGGGTGCCGCACAAACGTGACTCAGCCCTGACATGGAGGGACTTCCTCTAGGAAAAGGAAATTCATTATCCAGGCCCAGCCAATCCTTGGCCTCTCTAATAAAACTGTGAACAAGGGTACCAATTAGCCACAGTTGTGCTGGTGCTTCTGCCATAGAAAAGTTTGTCTTTTAGGAACAGGATGGAGAAGATCTTTGATGAACAGAGGGGAAGGACGGTCTAGTGATTAAAGGCAGTAGCCCTTGGACCTGGGAGAGACTGCACTTCAAGTTCCTGATCCACCAAAGACTTAGTGTGTGACCTTGAGCATATCACTTAGGTTCAGATTTAGAGAGCTAAGGTATTTCAGTGGAAATTAGGAGCCAAAATACCTTTGAGGATTTGGGCCTTAGCCACTCTGTCTCAGTTCCCTACTTGTAAAACAGGGATAACAGAGAGGCTGTGAGGATAAATACATTAAAGACAGTGAGGCACTGCAGTAATGGGGACTATATAAGTACCGAAGATAACTAGACCAATGAAAAGCCATCAGACTGGTTATTTACCATTGACCCAGACTAGATTGGACCTGCTGACTCAACTTAATGAGTTTCAAGAGAGTGGGACATATTTATGAGTGGATTAGTATTATGGGATTGTTTGTGATGGTGGGGGCAGGGCTCGACAACCCTGACAGTCCCTCCTGATTGATGGTTCACCCAGTCACCTGCCAGGGTCAGGATTAAATAGAAGATAGGTTTCAGCATATTTCCATAGCCTTGGACAAACTGCAGAAAGACTGCTGCTGTATTGCTGGGATGCTTTTAAATCTGGAAAGAAGTTCAAGAGATACCGGAGAAAAAACTACCCAGCAACAAAGTTAAATAGCAAGCAGCAAATGGATCGAGAACTTTACAGCACTTCATTTTCTTGCCAATATTCTCAACCCAAAGTATCAGGGTAGATGTCTAACTGCTGAAGATGCTGCTGCTAAGACACGGGCACCAAATCACCAACCAAAATAAATGTCAGGGCTGGAGGGGAAACAGTCAAGTAGTGCATGTCATGCTTGCTGACGTTTTAAAGAAAGTCACACCATTGAACTGGTGGAAGTTATTAGCTAAGCACCTGGAACCAGAGTTTCTTGAAGTGCTAAACCAGCTTTTGACAGCAGTAGCTTCCTCTGCAGGCACAGAAAAATATTTTCTTCATTTGGACTAATTCATTCAAAGTTGAGAAATTGATTCAGTTGAAAAAGGAAAATTTGTCTCTCTCTTCCAGTCTATGAAGACAAAGGAGGGAGCGGATGAGATCTACTAGTTTTAAAGTTTGAAGGACAGCCTAAGTATCTTGGGAAACTCATTTTCAAGAGATGTAGGGCAGTAGGAATTTAAGCTTCAGTCACTTTCACGTAGGCATATTTGAAAATTTTCCCAGGCTGACCTGGAATGATCAATTTAATCCACTGACAACAGTCAATCCCTCTGTTTAATAAAAAAGCTGTAAATGTGAAACATTTTCATAACAGAAGTTTATGTATTCAAAACATTTAAGGTTGTTTTAATAGAAATAAATTTTATATGCTGTTTTGTGTGCAATTAAATTCCACTGACCATCCTAATGCAGCTCTACACAAATCACGAGCAAAAAGTTAATGATCTAGTAAATAAGCAACATATTCACCATTTTCTAACTTACTAAAAATGTACAATGAAGAATCTGAAAATATTAAGGTACACACTTGCTTAAATAAGCATAGTTATAGTGTACCTCTCTGGATAGCAAAAAGATGTACCAAATCTAGTGTAAAGGATCTATTTAGTTGTAAATCAAAGTTTTAATAGTGATATCCACCAATGAGAATGAATTTTTCTTTAGAACATAAATGAAATCCAAATGGAAAAGTTGATTAAAATTGATAATTTAAATCGAGACTTTCCACTTGGTGAGTTAAATCAATCCACCCTGGTCAGGAAGGGGTTTGCCCTGCCCCGTGTATTCTTGGAAGTAGGCAGCAGTTTGGTCTCCTTCCTCTGAGGCATCAGAGATGGCTTCATCAAGAGATGGCACATTCGACTGGATGGGCCAGGACTCTGGAGTGGTATTGAGTATTCCCTTGGTCACCTGCTTAATGGGCTGGTTCTTGCTGACATGCTCAGGGTCTAACTCATTGCCGTATATGGAGTCAGGAAGGAATGTCCCCCCAGGTCAGACTGGCAATGACTTTAGGGGGTCTTTTCCCCCCCACTTCCCCTGTAGTATAGGGTGCAGATCATTTGCCAGGATTAACTGGGTCTCTCTCTCAGTCAATTCCCTGCCATTGTAGAGGCCTCAGGCACTGGCCACCTCAGTTCCTCCTATTCTCTGCCTGTGGCGCATAATAGTCTAGTGTCCTATGGACTGTAATGCTTTGGTCTAGTTTCAGTGGGTGCTGGTAGCCTGTGGTATACAGGTCAGACTAGATGATCTAATGTTCCCTTCTGGCCTTAAACTCTATGACCTCATATGCTGCACCAATGCAAGTCACTGTTTATGCAAGTACAATGCATCTCTGCCAGGTGGGGATGTTGAAGCAGTGCAACATCATTGGCTAAAACCCCTGTGTAGACAAGGTCTTAAACATATAAAGGATGTGTCTCTCAACACCAACCCCTGGAGCCAGCCAGTCCCCCCTTGGACCTGTAATTTTCTTGCTTATTTTGTGCATTTAGGCTGGGGTTTTCAAAGGGGCCTCAGACTCCTTTAATAACTCTTTATTTATGCCAGGGCAGACCCCTTGTGGACATGCTTCTATCTGTTTAAAACAGGTTTTATCGATTTTACTCACACCTGTAAAATTTACCAATGCAAGCTCAATTAATATAAGACAAGCTCGGCCCAATGCAAAGAGTGTATCCACTCAAGTGTTTGCACCTGTTTAAGTCAGTTTAAAAGCACACCTGTAGTTAAACTAGGATAACTGAGTGTAAGCCAGGTCTAAGAGTTCAGCACCTAATTCCCTTAGGCTTCTTTGAAACTCTCAGCCTCAGTACCCCTGTGTGCGCCCCACTGTGATGTACAACGTTGTACAAGGCATTTCAAGAGCTGACCATCAGCCACACAGAGTCTGTTAATCCCAGCTCAGACTTCCATTTGGCTTTCCAACTGCAGAGACAGCAAGCCTCACCCTGGAGCTACAGAAGGGATAAAGAGTTTCCCTGACATCATTCTCAAGTGACGCTGCTCTGGGAGCTGTGTCCATCCCTCCTCTACCTGTGTGTGGCCGTGGTATAATGCTTGAGACTAGAAAGCAAGACACACCCTGGAAGGAGGAAGGATCCTAGAGAGACTCCTCTCTTCAGCCCCCCACCCCCCTGTATTTCTGCTTTAGCCCCTGCCTTGTAACGGGTTGCGGGACCCTCTGGAATGAAAGGCACTCAGAGGCGTTATTATTACTGCACCGATTCAATGGCACATGACGACTGAAAGAACAGTGGCCACCCAGGCTCAGCTATTAGAAGTCTTGCTGTGCTATCGACATAGACCACGCCCTAAAGCTTCTGTCGACAGTGATATCACTGTAGGCATCAGTATAGCGATACCAAGGGATCTAGGAAAGATGAAAAACGAGAGAGGCAGGAAAAAAAACAGGCAAGGGAAATGTGACAGCAGGCTGTGGTATTCTCCTGAAGGATGCAGGGCCCCTCCCATTTATTTCCCCATGTTTTCTGGACTGGCAGGAAGTGTTTACAGAAAGCAGAGTCATTGTAAGACTGGGAGGGCAGGCCAGCAGGTGATTCTCTCCTCTCCCTTCCTTTCCTGTTTGGAAGCCCTGTCACATTTTGGGGAGGGAAAAGAAGTGGAGAGGAAGAAAGAGCAGAAGTCATCAGCAGCTGCCTTGAGATCCTATTGCCACTGGCTCCCAGGTGCAAAAGGTGCAGCAGGGGGATGTGGAGTGCCCCAGCTGAGAGAGGGCAGCTGGGCTGGGACATACAGAAGGAGAAATCTATACCATTGCCAAACAACCTAGACACATACGTGAATGCCACCATCTCCTTCTGCTAACGCAGAGGCTTTTAAATCTGGAGGTATGAGAACCACCGCAGTGGCCTCCGGAGCAGGCTGCTGGGGCCTGATTTTCACAAAACAAGAAGGTCTAAAAATCAAGAGGAAGAGTGAAAGCCTTTGGAGGATGGAGGAGCAACAAATTTGCAAATGCTCAGAGAATCATGGGAAGAAAAACTGCAGCCACCCCCCACAAACACCAACAGGTGGCTACCCCCTCTCCCCTCACTACCTTCTTCCACCACGGTGCAGCGGCGGACACATCCAAGACCAAAGCTACTCCTCCACCCCAACCCAGACGCACCCATTGTTGTCTCCCTTCTCCCCTAACAGACGTAACCCCTCCCACTGCTGCTGCCCTCTCACAAGCATAGCCCCCCGTCCTCCTCCCTATACAAGCGCTCCCTCCCAACTGATGCATCCCGGCAGGCACACACGGACACCCCCCCACACACACACACACTCTTTCTCTCAAAGGCACCCGCTTTCCGACTCCCAAGAGGGGTGGGTTGACCTTCCCAGCTCACTCTGGAGCCGAGTATCCCAGCTGGTGCAGGATCGACGGGGCTCCCGCGAGCGACCCCCCCAGCAGCCGCCGCCGCCTCCTGCTCAGCAAAGCCAGCTCTGCTCTGCAATGCCCGGTTGCCGCCACCAGTCCTTACCGCGCACACATGCTCCCTGGGACACGCTGCCCCTGCCACTGCAGTGCCCGCTGCACGCCCGCCGCCCGGAGCATTCCCGGGGGGTTGCGTGGGAGCGGGGGGGTCGCACAGGCAGAGAACCATCACCCTCCCCCTCCCCCGCCGCCGCCGCCCGCACTTTGGAAACCACCTGCAAAAACAACTCCCGGGGCTGCACCGCCACCTCCAAGCCCCGCACGGCGCAGGAGACGGGGGCACTTACCAGCGCTCACCCCCGCCCGGGCGGCTTATCCTTGCGCGGCAGAGAGGCAAATCCTCAGCGGAGATGCGGGTGCGCTGGTGGCGGTGGGGGGGGGGCTTCTGCGGGAGGCGCGCGCACAAAGTTTGGAGGGAAAAGGCCAAAAAAAAAAAAAAAAATCCCCCCTCCCGGCCAGAGCCGCAGATCCTGCCTCCCTGCCCGGCGGCGGCCGCTCTGGATCAATGGAGCGGCGGGCCCAGGCGAAGGTGAACTTTCCACCGGGGTGGTGGAGAAGCCCCCGGCTGGCAGCGCCCAGCCCGCATTGGCACCGAGCCCTGGGGCGCTCTCTGGCCGCGGCGGCGGCGGCGGCTCGCTCGGACAATGTACGGGGGGGGGTGCGTGCACCAGCGGCGGCTCGGCGAGCCCCGGCAGCGGCGAGCGGCACACGCCCAGGCTCCGCTCCCCGCCCACCAGTCACTCACCGCCTCCCGCCGCCGCTGATAGGCGCTCGGCGCCCGCCAGCCCGGGCCCCCGGGCCCCCCGCCCCGGCTCCTCCGCCCTCCTGGTGGGCTGCGGGCCGCGTCAGTCACCGACGCTAAAGGCGCCTCCCTTTCCCTCCGCCGGGGCGCTGGGCCGGGGGGAGGCGCCGCCGCCGCCGCCGCCGCCGAAGGGGGCTTGCTGCTCAGCCCTTATTTTCAGCGCCTCGCTCAAGCCGTGGTGCCGGCCGGTGGAGGAGCGAGACGTGGGGAGGGTTGTTTGGTTGCAGCCTGGTGCACTAAGAACTTGAGCCGCTAATGGTGAGTTAGAACCGCGCTTCTGGCTGATAACCCGAATGGTCCAGACAGACCCCGAGACGTTGTTTAATAAGTCTTGGTCTCCTCCCACCTCTCTCTCTCTTTATTTTTTTAAATAAAAACAGACATTTGGGGCTATATCCTCAGGAGCCGGAAAGCAGCCTAGCTCCGTGGACTTCAGTGGAGCTGTGCTGATTTACACCAGCTGAGGATCTGGCCTTTTATATTCGCAGCAACAAGGCATCCTGCCTTGCCAGCCTCTCTCACTTCCTTGTAACTTGGATTTAGTGGTGGTGAGAGGTGCTGGCCTATTTGATGACCCTGGAGGATGGAGTCTTTTGTTTAGCCACAGAACATAAAGGACCTGGGCAACTCCCACACTGCTGTGCCAGTTAGGGTCGTTCAGTCCCTGTGCTAGGACGCTCCTGGGCTTCTCCAGTCACAGGGAAAGGGACGCTTAAAACACTGCCGCAGTGCTTCAGTGAAGATGCTCCTAAACCAACAGGAGAGCTTCTCCCGTTGGCATAGTTAATCCACCTCTGTGAGAGGCGGTAGCTATGTTGATGGGAGGGAGAACCATAGCGCTCCCTACACCAGGGGTTGGGTCAGTATAAGTGTTGCTCAGGGGTGTGGATTTTTCACAACGGGGTTATACAGATGTAAGTTTAAACTACAATACAAAGGATGAAGAATGGGAGTGGGGAGCATTGGAGGAAATCACCAAACCCCCTCTGTCTAATAGTAATGTAGCTAGTATTCACCCTTTACTTCTAGTTATTAGTCAACAAATACATGCAGTCATATGCTCAGTGTTACATCATAGGCACCTGAAGAGCAAGTGAGGGCTGGGGACTCAAACTCGCCTTTATACTGGCTACTGACCATTTCCAAAAAGGTCAGTAGCAGACCATTCATGGAGCACATTTTGACAGGAAATTTTTTCAGCCCAAAAATGTAGACCCGTTTTAATCACTAAAGCACCATAAGCATTTATGCAGCCACACTGTCCTTTACAATAAGGCTCCTTTACACCACTCTGGCAATGTAAAGGAGCCTTTAAAGTGTTATACCTATTTTCTACTCCTGGGGGAATTCACTAACAACAATGGGAACAATTCACTAAGCAGGCAGGCTGCTACATTCTCCTCTGCCTGAGGCAACAGAGCCTGCCCCATGCCTACCCCTTCAGAAATACCCCCCAAACTTTGCCCCTCCACGCTGAGCGTGCTGCAATAGCTAGCAAGAGGGACAGAGGACATGACTACCCAGCCCCCCCCCCCTCCCCTGCATCCCAGGTGGTGATTTATGTCTCTACCAGCTGCTCTGGATGCCCAAACCAACCTGTCTGCACTACCAGAAAGTGGGCGTATGACCACTTTTTGTGGCTTCTCTTTACTTCCCCATTAGAAGTCATTTTCTGCAGGTAAGCAAAGAAATCTCCGGGGGCCATGAATTCTGCATATGCGCAATGATGCAAAATTCCCCCAGGAGTAATAGTGTAGACCTGGCCACAGTGAAACTACCAACAAAGGTGCCTTCATGGCGGTTTCTATGATGTGAATGCCTGTCCACTAATATGAACTGGTCTGAAACCTCACTAGCCATCAAGCAGATATCAGATGCAGTTTGCACATTCTATGTAGAACTATAATGAGGTATATACCCTTATCCTGCCACAGTCACTAAGTGGTTAAGAGACAGAATAAATACCTCCTCAGCTGCAGCTAACTGGTGGACCATCAAGAGCTGGGATAAAAGCTTATGGACCAGGTAGAAGGGGATGGCTTTGAATCAAGTGTAAGCTGGGAGGAAGTGGCTGGACCCTCCAGGGACAAAGCACTAGAATGAGTTTCTCTCTGAAAGGGGCTGGGAGGCATATGAAGGTAGGAAGTGGCCCAGGGAAGCAGCAATGAGTCTGAAGAAACAGGCTAAGCTGCTTCAAACAGGGTGCCTGGGTTGGAACCCAGAGGACGGCAGGAGGCTCTCCCTGCCAGCTACCTGGAAAAAAGATGTAAAAGCCCCCCTGATGCAAGGGGACAAGAACTATTGAATACAGGGTGGGGCTGAAAACCTGGCGTAAGGTCATTAGACTTCTTCTTTGTTGGACTCCTTACTACTCGGGAAGGGACAGAGACTATAAGTACCTGGATGGAAGGCTGAGTTGTGAGAAGGGGCAAACCACCACAGGCTTGGAGGGACAGTTGACAGAGGGGGCCAGAGTTGGAGAGACTGCTGTACCATGTCTGGCCAAGAAGAGGTGCTCTCGCTGATGAGCAACCCCACTGGAAGAGCCCTAGACTGCAGAGGGCAGGGTATGCAGCTCTCTAGAAACCTTTCCAGCCAAACCTGCAGTGGCACTGGCTACCTGAAGATGAGGTATAGTGCTGTCCTTCTTAGGACTGGAAGGATAGGCTGGTCAGACGTGGGGCCTACTGATATGAAAGTATATGAGGGGGGAGAAATGGGGGGCATTTCAGCGTGCTCCCATGAGCACAAAGAAAAGAGAACTTGCACTGTGGATAGAGAACACCAAAGTCTACCCATTCATTTGGATACCTCCTATCCTTCCTGACCACCATCGTGATTATGTATGCAGTAGGGAGGTATAACTCAAGGGCTTCTATCATCCTGGCATTCACTTGGTTTTATTAATATGCCAGAGCAAGAGTCTAAAGAGGAAGTAGTCACTGCTTCTGCCAGTCATAGAAGAAAGACTGTCTCCTTTTTAACATATCAGCTCCACTAGTCTCTGTAGCACGGCATCACCTATTCTAGGGGAAATGGAATGTAAAATTCACTAGTGGTGGAGCTCTGCTGGTCGAAGCTTGGGCATTTTTAGTGTTGTCCTGTCTGTCCCTGCTCAGATTATGGCTGCATGAGACAGAGGTAAAAACTAGGGCTGTCAATTAATCAATTAACTCATGCGATTTACTCAAAAAAATTAATCGCGATTAATCAGTTTTAATCGCACTGTTAAACAATAGAATACCAATTGAAATGTATTAAATAGTTTGGATGTTTTTCTACATTTTCATATATATTGTATTCTGTGTTGTAATTGAAATCAAAGTGTATTTTTTTATTACAAATATTTGTATGGTAAAAATGATAAACACAAGAAATAGTATTTTTCAGTTCACCTCATACAAGTACTGTAGTGCAGTCTTTGTTGTGAAAGTGAAACTTACAAATGTAGATTTTTTTTTGTTACATAACTGCACTAAAACAAAACAATGTAAAACGTCAAAGCCTACAAGTCCACTCAGTCCTACTTCTTGTTCAGCCAATTGCTAAGTCAAATAGTTTGTTTACATTTACAAGAGATAATGCTGCCTTCTTTCTTATTTACAATGTCACCAGAAAGTGAGGACAGGCATTTGTATGGCACTTTTGTAACTGGCATTGCAAGATATTTACGTGCCAGATACGCTAAACGTTCTTATGCCCTTCATGCTTCCATTGCTGATGATGCTCGTTAAAAAAAAAATGTGTTAATTAAATTTGTGACTGAATTCCTTGGGAGAGAACTGCAAGTTCCCTGCTCTGCTTTACCTGCATTCTGCTGTGTATTTCATGTTATAGCAGTCTCGCATGATGACCCAGCACATGTAGTTCATTTTAAGAACACTTTCACTCCAGATTTGACAAAATGCAAAGAAGGTACCAATGTAAGATTTCTAAAGATCGCTACAGCACTCAACCCAAGGTTTAAGAATCTGAAGTGCCTTCCAAAATCTGAGAGGGACGAGATGTGGAGCATGCTTTCAGAAATCTTAAAAGTGCAACAGTCCAATGCGGAAAGTACAGAACCCGAACCACCAAAAAAGAAAATCAACCTTTTGCTGGTTGCATCTGACTCAAATAATGAAAATGAACATGCGTCAGTCTGCACTGCTTTGGATTGTTATCAAGCAGAACCTGTCATTGGCATGGACGCATGTCCCCTGGAATGGTGGTTGAAGCATGAAGGGACATATGAATCTTTAGAGCATCTGGCACATAAATATCTTGCGACACTGGCTACAACAGTGCCATGTGAATGCCTGTTCTCACTTTCAGGTGACATTGTAAACAAGAAGCGGGTAGCATTATCTCCTGCAAATGGAAACAAACTTATTTGTCTGAGCTATTGGCTGAACAAGAAGTAGGACTGAGTGGACTTGCAGGGTCTAAAATTTTACATTGTTTTATTTTTTAATGCAGGGGGGGGTTTTGTACATAATTAAACTTACAAGTGTAGAACTTTCATGATAAAGAGATTGCACTACGGTACTTGTATTAGGTGAATTGAAAAATACTTTTTTTTTAACAGTACAAATACTTGTAATCAAAAATAAACAAAGTGAGCCCTGTACACTTTATAGTCTGTGTTTGTAATTGAAATCAATATATTTGAAAATGTAGAAAACATCCAAAAATATTTAAATAAATGGTATTCTCCTATTGAGTAACAATGCGATTAATTGCGATTAATTTTTTTAATTGCTTGTCAGCCCTAGTAAAAACACATGTGCACTAGCTGATGTACAGCTTCAAAAGTTGCTGCCAACAGTGGAGCTGCCCTGGTGGTGAATTACAGGTCCTGAATTTTGCCAGTGTAGATTCAAATCTGTTGTCTCACTGCACAGCATAGTGCACAATGCCCGTATCAGCAGACCAGCGATAGCTGTTCTTTCACTATCTCAGGGTCACTGGCTTGCACCCGAAGCTGGTCTACAGTCAGTGAAAATCATTACCAACTCATGGTTAATTTTTTGCCTTGATCACCTCAATCCTGTTCCTCGTCAATAACCGTTCACTTTACAAAGCAACCACCATAATTGCCAAAATGGATGCTGGTTATGCCAGTGGCAAGAAAGAGGGAAAGCACAGAATGAGAATGCAACCACCCTCCTACAAGTGGTCCCACTGGTATTGAGGTACTCTGGCCAGGCAGCGTAGGGACGTTCACATTTTTGCTGCCCATGGTGTATGTGTTCTCTGGAAAAACAGAAGATATCAGCCTCTTGTCATAAGGAGTGGGTCTTCTAGCTCAGGCAATAGTGCCACTTATGCTGTAGGATCCACAACTCCCCGGTCTGATCTTCTCTACCAACAGGCACATATGTATCCTGAGGTACTTTGGCATGATTTCCACCCTGTGTCAGAGAAACCTTCACACAGGGTACAATTAAAAAAATGGTCTTTTAAGTCCCATTATAGATGAAGATCATCCAAAATAATTCTGCAGGGTGTACTCTGATGTATCTATTTCCACTAGAGAAACCCAGGAATCAGCTAAGTTGAAGTCTGAACTATCTTTCCCCCATGCCCCGCCCCTCCAGCTAATCACAGAAGTTGTTTCTCCATGATAACTTTCTCACTGACATAGCAAACACCAGAGCGTGCTAGAATCAAAGGGATGTAAGTGTGAGTGTGTCCAGATTTTGCCCTTGGTTACACCAATGTAAATCCAGAGTAATTCCAGTGAAGTTAATAGAGTTAGGCTGACTTTACACTGTTGTAAAGGAGATCAAAACCTGGCCCCCTGTCCTGGACACTGAGGAGAATTATCAGTCCCAGTTGTATCTTGATTGCAAGTAGCTGGACTGAATCCTTTACTGTCTTCTTGGAACATTTTAAGGTTGAGGTGCACTGTGGGTCATCATGGGTAACTTTGCTTAGCTTTGGTGGTTTTAGGTAGCAGAACGTTGCTGCTCATTTCCATGGTTCCATCCTTTGCTTACCACACGTTCATTTGGTCCCTTCTCATAGTGTGCATAAGCATCTTCTGTGTAACTGAAATCAGGGCTTCCCTGGAGCATCTGCGGGGGTGGGGGGAGAGGAGAATGTCGCTAGGAATGGGTGACAGGGAATGGATCACTTGATGATTACCTGTTCATTCCCTCTGGGGCACCTGGCAAGGGCCACTGTTGGAAGACAGGATTCTGGGCTAGATAGACCTTTGGTCTGACCCAGTGTGGCCATTCTTATGTTATATTCTTAATGTCTGTGCAGATTCTTGCCTCACATGGTTTCAGAACTTCCTCCTCCGGAGGATACTGAGAAAACTGGTCTCCCTGGTGAAAATGCTGGACTCCCCAATATCATTTTGCTGCTATTCTTCCCAGAAAACTTATGGCTTGTCTACATTACCCGCGGGATCGACGGGCAGCGATCGATCCAGCGGGGGTCAATTTATTGCGTCTAGTCTAGACGCGATAAATCGACCGCCGAGCACTCTCCCGTTGACTCTGGTACTCCACCAGGGCGAGAGGTGCAGGTAGAGTCGACGGGAGAGCATCAGTCATCAACTTACCACAGTGAAGACACCGCGGTAAGTAGATCTAAATACGTTGACTTCAGCTACATTATTCACGTAGCTAAAGTTGCGTAACTTAGATTGGTTCCCCCCTCCTCCCCACCTCAGTGTACACCACTTAGGCTCCCTGAATCCAACTCTCCTGCAGATGCACCAGATTTAGTAATCATGGGTACCTTTAACACATTTAGAAGACTGTGGCCACTTCACTGACTTGGCTCTCCCCAGAGCTTAGGGGTCACTTGCAGCATGGCAAAAAGTGAACTAATAAGAAATAAAGTTTAAGAATTTGTTTTGTTTTCTTTAGAGAACACAGAATGCTTCCTGTTCCCCTCTGACATAAGTAATTTGCCATGGCAACCAGCTTATGAAACAGAAAAGTGTTGAGCATAAGGTGTTTGGTTGCTATGGTGAAGAGAGAAGCTGAGACCTTTTCCTCTTTGTTCATTGGTGGCCATGCATCGTCTAGGCAGGAGGGTCCAAGTCAATAAAAGTCCTTGTTAGGCTTGTAAGGTAGCGGGCTTGCATTGCATTGTCTGGCACATGGATCAAAAGTGAAACACAGTCGTCAGTAGGAATTAAGGAAATGCGTACAAGGGCAGGGACAGAACTGGTTTCTTAGAAATACAGGGCCAAATTCCGTCCAAGTGTAATGCAGTGCAACTCCTGCTGATGTCATTGGAAGCTGCATCTGCTTACACCAGGACTGAATTTGACTTACCATCTTCATCAAGTTTTATATTTAGGATCTTCTTTTCCAAAGTTTGTCCAATGGGAAAGCTCCTCTCAATAGATCTGAGAGATGAGGCTAGCCATAGAGTTCTTGTTGCCTCAAGGTAGACTAGGCAGGCATAGTTGTTCTATTAACTCACCGTCTTAGCACATATTGGGACTGTTTGAAAATACTGATTGCTCCTGGCTCATTGTGGAAAGTTCAGTTCATTAAGTCCACTCTGGGAAGTGAGAGTGGGCAGAGGAAACTGGTTCAGGACAGAAAGAGAGGATGGGGAATCCCAGAAACTTCCTCACTTCGACTGTGGGGGTGTGTTTAGGCTGAATCTTATTATGTTATTTCAACAGTTAACAAAAACAGCCTAGGAAAAGGGTGAATTTGGGCACTAAGTTAAGCACAAGCCGCCCCACTGCTCACATGCTTAAAGTTATATGCAGTGTTGTAGCCATGTTGGTCCAAGGATATGAAAGAGACAAGGTAGGTAAGGTTATATCTTTTATTGGACCAACATCTGTTAGTGAGTGACAAGCTTTTGAGCTACACCAAGCTCACTTGCTTTATGCTTAAAGTTAAGCATGTGTGGAAGTGTCTGCAGAATCAAGTTCTAACCCAGTGTGTGTTTTTTCTGTGCTAGAATAGGGTGAGGATGTTGCTTGTTCACAGGACCCAGTATGAAGTCAGAATACAAAGATTCTTTTCCATTAAAAATGAAGATGCCAACAGAAGCATGTTCTCTTCTGGTTGATTTCATAGGCTGAAAGGTTATCAGCATCATTGACTGACATGCAAATAGGAGGAGCCAGTGGCCTAGGAGTCTGCTTCTGTGTGCGCTTAAAAACATAAGTGCATAGTTAGTACCAGTAGCCAGGGGCACTCTTGACCTGAAAGAAGCAGATGGGAGACCAATAAGCCCACACGATACTTGCAGCTGTGAGTATCACATCCTCTTAGGCAGCTGTTGTTTTTATGCAGCCATAAAGGTGTCTCTGATGTGGAAGCCTTTGTTCCCAGTGATACCCAGAATGAGTACCTCTCTGGAAGAAGTAATTTGCAGTAACCAAACTCTCACTGGTGGATAGACTTTCATCTCTCTTAGACACTGGGTAAGGTTTATGATCCCTATGCTATTGATACCAGCTGTAATTAGGATCCCCTTTCCCGCATGTCGGGATGAAGTGGAAGCTCTCTCTCTTGCTGAAAAATGATCCCTTAAAGTTCAGGCTGTTTATGCAGTGGAAAAGCTCACAAAGCTTGAGAAAGGACAGACAACCTTTTCCTGTCACTTGGACTCTTGTTGAATTTGCAGATAAAACTATAGTGGCTAATGACAGATCCCTTCCTAATTTGTTGTTGAAGCTGTAGAGAAAACTCTGAGATAACAAACTGTAATGATAGGCTTCTTTCCAACTGGTGCTATTATGCAGGTTCTTTATGTGTGGAGCAAATCTATACTGAGATGCAAGCTCTAGCTGATTGCATAAAATGAATTACTGTATTGTAATTGGCTGTAGAAGTATTACTGTATAAGGAAAAGCTCTGTGAGCCTTCTACGCCATAAAGAAACCACGAGATAAATGCAACCCATTGATAAAAACACCACTAAAATTATTCAGTAGTATAATTCAACTCATTCTGTTACACAAGAGAAGTCTGAGGATCAGCTGCAGATTGTACCAAAAAGGACAAAGCTCTAGGAGGAACAGCGTGAATTTCTACAAACAAGCACTACACATTCAGAGGGAGTGGGATTTTTTCAAAAGTGTCCAAGAGACTTAGGAGCATAAGTGCCATTAGGAAAATGCACAGAGACAAGAGAAAACCCAAAAGGACTTGTGCTCCTAGGTCATTTTGGGACTCTACCAGCAAAGGTTGCTGAGCGGAACTAGAAGGATTCCATGTTCTAATTAATGAACAATTAAAAATGGTTTCTATTACCATCTCAATTACAGCACCACCCGTTCCCTTCATCATATAGCACTAAAAAACCTACACCTGAAATTCGTTATACGCTTCACTCCTATGCAGCTTTGCACCAAGACCCAAAAAACATTTGACACTAAGATCCATGATACAAACAATCCTACTGAAAAACAAATAATGCTCAAAATTCCCTTAAATCAAACCCTTAAAAATAAAATGCACAGCATCCTGGAAGGGCAGATCAGGACTAAGAAGTTGACGTACTGTTGATTCCTTTAACAAAATATCATTCTACAGTGCAAGACGCAAAAGTCAGGGAGACCTTGCCCACATAGGGATTTAGTGCTTGAAACAAAACCGCACTGAGATTAATGGAAAGATTCCCATTGATTTCCATGGACTTTGAATCAGGCCCTTAGCAATCATAAACTGAAAATAGAAACTGGGAGAGACCAGATTCCCTGGAAACACAGAGAGCAAGGACTTTATAATCAGTAAAGCAGAGGAAAGACTGAAAGTGAGAAACGTTTTCTATTCCAATGTTTAAAATATGAATGAACGCTGATCAAGAAAACCCTCTCCCATTTAAAAAACAAAGAAGAAGGACTGAGCATAACTTTGGGAGAAGTGAAGGAGATGGCAGAACTGCCTCTCGTTATGGGCCAACCTGCCTCTGTTTTAGAAATGAACAATCATACCAACGGCATATTTTGTACAGAAACCTATTTCTAGTGTGAAGACCTAACCCAGGCAGATGCCTGAATGTATTGGATTTAACGTTAAATTGAACCAAATCGGGCGGGGGGCAGAACTCCATAGGCAATGGAATGTGAAAATAGAAAGAAAGTTTGTTTTATTTGTGACACTGTATTTAGAAGTTGCTTCTCTCTACCCAATGACCTAGCTCTCACATTGGGTAGAGAGATGCAAGGCCCATTGAATCAATGGAAAGACTACTGTCCCAGTTGCTTTCGTGGACTTTGGTTCAAATCCCTGCATGTTAGGCTTATTGTACAGGTTTCTCATTACTTATGTGATGGCAGCAGTGGCATATCTATACTTCAAGCTGCAAGTGTGAATTCCAGCTTGAGGAGATGTACCCGCACTAGCTCTGATTGAGCGAGCGCACTAAAGAGTGTAGCTGTGGTGGCAGTAGGGGCTAGCTTCCCTGCATATGTACCCATCTTAGATGCTAGGCATGTACTCGGGGCAGCTACCCTCTATCCTTAGCGTACTAGCTTCATCAGAGCTAGGGCAGGTGTGTCTCCTTGAGCTGGAACTTATACCTCCAGCTTGAAGGGCAGACATTCCCCATGAGGGACCAACACGGCAGTTGACAGAATTGTCTCAGCTCCATGTCCATTGAATCCCAGGCCTCTCTGCTGAGACTGCCAGTGAGGGTGCCAAGAAACATCAGTTGTATTGGTGGATTTTGGTGAAAACTTGTCCATTAGGTGCTACAGTAATGCCACCAGTTCATAGTACAAAGGCCAACAAATGGTAAGGACTTTTAGCCAATGTGAACTTGAGCTAGATTTCAAGTGTTGACTTAGGGCTGATTCAAAGCTGTAGGAGGCTTTCTGTTTACTTTCATGGGCAACAGAACAGGCCCTCAGAGATGGAAGTCTCTGTATTCCATTAACAATCCCCTGAATCATCCAGTCCCCTTTACTTTGCATTTTAAACTCAGGGTTAGTCTACGCTACCACTGTAGTGCATCTGGTGAAGAGCACTCTCCCGTCAGGATAATTACTCCACCTCAGCAAGAGGCGGAAGCTATGTTGGCGAGAGAGCACCTCTGCCAACGTAGCACTAGTGTGGACAGCGCTTAGGTCGATGTAACTTGCATCACTCAGGGGGGTGGCTTTTTTACACCCCTGCATGATGTAAGTTACATAGACTTAAGCAGTAGTTTGGATCAGTGGTTCACAACCAGGGATATGAATACCTTTGGGGATATGCAGAGGTCTTCCAGGAGGTACATCAACTCATCTAGATATTTGTCTAGTTTTACAACAGGCTACACAAAAAGCACTAGAGAAGTCAGTACAAACTAAAATTTCATACAGACAATGACTTGTTTATACTGCTCTATATACTATATGCTGAAATGTAAGTACAGTATTTATATTCCAATCGATTAATTTTATTATATGGTAAACATGAGAAAGTAAGCAATTTTTCAGTACGAGTGTGCTGTGACACTTGTATTTTTATGTCTGATTTTGTAAACAAGTACTTTTTAAGTGATATGAAACTTGGGGGTACACAAGACCAATCAGACTCCTGAAAGGGGTACAGTAGTCTGGAAAGGTTGAGAACCATTTGTGTAGACAAGCCCTCAGTGCAAATGCAGTTTAATATAATACTTCTAAATTCATGCCTCTCAGTAAAGAAAATATTGATGCAAAAGAATGTTAAGGTTGCTTACAAGGTCCAGTCAGCTGCTAGGAGTCTGAATTCCAGGCTTGTAAACAGGTCCAGTTGCTAATTGAGTTTTCAACCTTCTTTGTGCAGTGTCCACATCTGGTGGTCAAATAGATTCATCCTTGTATACTTGAAGGCCTCTTTGCACCAGATGAGTCCACGTTTAAACCTTTGACCAGTACAGTTTTTCCCCTGGAAGAGTCAATACAAGATTTTTATTTTTTTTTAAATCACCCATTTCCTCTGATTCAACAAAATTTTATTCTGCTAATTTCTCAAAACCCCTCAAATTAACACTGAAGAAAACAATTGTTGGAGAAATTTGTGTCACTTGAAGATTGCAAAGTTCTGTTTTATTGTCTGATCAATTCATGCACAGGTAGTAAAACTACAGACAGTTCTAAAGACATTCCTATGTATCCCGCTAAACTCCTGGTTTCTTTTTCTTGGTCACCTTTTAATGTAGTGGCTGAACTTTCACTCCTTTCTCTGCCAATTCTGACCACACCACCTTCCTTCCAATCACCCACGCTTATAATCTTAGGATCATCTTTTTTTATCTTCTCGCAGCCAGTGCCTCACAAAATCCTGTCATTCCTTTCTCAGCAAGGAGCCTGATGCTCCACTGCATTGCTCTCACTTTGCCTGGGTGGAAATGGTTACACACAACACCCAGTTGGTGTAATATGGTACCAACTCACAATTTAAATAGCTACATGGCAAAGGTGTAAAAAGCTACACAACATGCAATACAATGAAGGATGCTGCCCAACCTTCCTCTGTGCTTTTCCATCCCTATTACCCAGGCCTGAGTATGTGCTCTGGTAATTTCCCATTTTTGGCTATTGCAACCTTCTTGCTATATCTGCTTTCTTGAGCCTTAGTGATGGTGCTTGTGCTCCTGCTTCTGCGACATGAAATTCAAGCTTCTCCACCTCCCCTTCAATGAACTCCAGAATTCTCTTACCTTCCTCATGTTGCTCTCAAGCTGTTACAGGCAACAGGAGATATCAACCCCAATACTAGGTATGTGAAACAGAGATTCTCCTTTAGTTCAAGTGGTAGGGGCATGTGTTTTTGGAGTCAGAGGTCCTGAGTTCTATCTCTGATCCCTCCTCTATGCTCATGATTATGACAGCTATATACATGTAGCCATGGGTTTACATCCCCCTCTCTGCCCCAAAGATCTTTCCAGGAAGGGTCTAGAGAGCCACACATCCATATAATAAAGATAATTGTTTCCCCCATTTCTGTTCCCAGTTCAGTTATCCCCCTTCTTTCTCCTTCTGCTCCCCCACCTGGGAGAGTGAGATGCTAATTCCAAAGCTAGCCTCACTGTAGATAGAAAAACATATTCTTGCAGTAAGGAAAAGTTTTCCCCTCTTCCAGAACTGTGATCTGGGCACGAGGGACCGGAAGACGCTTTTTGTCTACATGGTTGTAACACCATTACCTTAATTTAAATGTAAGTTTAAAGGCTTGGGCCACATTTTCAGAAGTAACTAATTTATTTTGGGATGCCCAATTTGAGACACTTTAAAGAAGTATGGCTTTCTGAAAGTCAGGCCCTTCAGCTTGGGGGCATCCAAAATCCACTAACCACTTGTGTAAATCTTGCCCATGAATTTTTGAGCTGCCTCTGTTTGCTCTGACTGGCAAAGCATGACGTCCGCATGAAGAGGGCTATATGAATTCAAGTAATTGATTGAATTCCAGCCCTTGGCCCTTTATGAAAATATATGACTAAGCTAATGTTAATCTACAGATGCTGTACTAACGCTGAGTGATTTCCCAGTATTCATTAGTAACCCATCTTATAAAGAAAGAAGAAGGTGTTAGATATAGTTTCCTTGCAGTATGCTGTTTAATCATCAGAAAGTTTCCTGGCAAAGGGATCTGGGGGACTTATATGATCACAAAGAACTAAAACATCATGAAATACTGTCTGTCTGTCATGCTATATGATAGACCTCAGGACTGTCCAGTTCCCCAAGCTAATAGACATGGGATATTTTAGGTATGATATGCTTGGTCTCTGGGTTGGGGGAACTTAGGAAGGTGCTGTGTGAATCCCCCCAGAACCTTATACTTGTTCACTTTGAGGAACATACATGTGATAGCAGCTCTCCTAAAGTAGTATGTGCATGCTCAGTGAGCTTGCCCCAGTCTGTCTGTCTGGAGCATTCCCACCTGTTCACTGGGGGTTTGATCCAAAGCTTATTGAAGTCAATGGTGTTGGGAGGGAGCGAAGTGATATTTAGGCCTGACAGAAGCCTGCTGTAGATTTTAAGAGTCTATTCTGATAACGTTTAACAGCGTAACCATAAGTAAAAGAATAAGACGTGCATGTGTGATAAATTGCAGAATAATCATATATAGTGTTGAACACGAGTAACAAATTGCAGAGCAATCGTGTTTGCAAGAACAAGAAAAGATATAATAACTAAAAAGCTAGAAAGGACCGATTTGAACTAACACTAAACCTATACTGGTGGGAGAAGAGAGTTAATATAGAAATGAGAGACTAATACATATGTATAAGAAAAGATAACAAAAAGTTATAACTAAGTCTATGTGTACACTGCACTTTCATTGCTAAAACTTTTGTCGGTCAAGGGTGTGAAAAAACACACCACTGACTTTTCACACCCCTGACCAACAAAAGTTTTACTGACGAAAAGCACCAGTGTGGACAACACTTTGTCTGCAGGAGATGCTCTCCCACCGACAAAGCTACTGCCCCTCGTTGGGGGTGGTTTTATTTTGTCGGCAAGAGAGCACTCTCCTGCCAACAAAGAGTGGCTATATTGCGTACCTTACAGCGGCACTGTGCTGCAGTAAGGTGGCAGTGTAGACATCACGTAAGTTGGTGTGATAAAGGGAGATTGAAGCTGTATTGTCTGGTGCTGGAGGTGACTGTGATGAGATTGTCCTGATGCACTTCCTACTTGTGAGTAACTGATCACTACTCTGAGTGTTTTGCCTTAATAAATATTTGGTAGACCCATCTGCTGAGTAAGTGAATCTTCATCCAACAAATGGCATTTTTTTCATTGATTTCTATGGGCTTTGGATGAGGCCCTGGAAGCACATGCCTTGTTGCAATGCTCCTCTCCTGTTCGAAAGTCTCTATCCATTCAAACAAAAATGAAACCCAAGTGGAAACTGAACCCACAACATCCTGAAGCACTTCAGCCACTAGCACCAACAGATTTTCCCTGAGTCCCACCTCACCTTTGAAGGAGCAAGAGTGGAGCTGCTCACTCTGGATTACCATGGAAGTGGCTAGCATGGTCTATGTTTTTAAGTCACTTTTTAAAATAATAATAATGCAATAATCTCTATTTTTATCACAGCTTTCATCTGTCTCAAACATGAATTAATCCTCCTCACATCCCTATGATAAAGGTAAATATCTTTATACCTGCCTTATAGATGGGTAGACTGAGGCTCAGAGGAGAAAAAGGCAAGTTTGTGGCAAAGCTGGCTGTAGAATCCCAGAGCCTTGAATGCCATTCTCCTGCACCACCCACTGGACCAAGAAGTGTTGACTACAGCCCAAGAGAGAAATTAACCTTCATAGACAGAGCAGAAGGGTGAGGACAGTGCCCAGCCAGAGGGAAGACTGGCTAAACCATGTTGCAGCAGTTTGTGTGCATGTGTTCACGCATGCAACTGAAGAAACTAAATGAACACAACCAATCTGAGACAATTAATCCAACTGTCACCAGAACAAAGGTGCAAAACACAGTAAATCTAAATGCAGTTCTCAGCCATTTGTGTGGAGTAATCAAGCAGGTGGGAGTGTAAAAGCTCCCTCATCACTTATTCCTGAATCACCGTTAGCATGTTATTGCCTAGCGCTTCACTAGCATGTTGCCTGCCAGATAACAAATGACTGATGCTTCATTCACCACTGCAGTGAGTACATTATTAAAAATTATCTCTGGGAAATGATCCAACACATTTTGAATTGAACCCTGACATGGGAAAGAATGATGCATTTTTCTGAAAATCGAAGTTCAAGTTTTGGCTTGCACTTTGAAAATGTGGATGCTTTAAACTTCCAGCGCAATCAAAGTGATTGTTGCAAAACACTTACGAAACACAGTGGTTTTTAAGCAATGCAGAATGCCTAAAGCAGTCCCAGTGGAGAAGTATTAGTGGGCAGAGCCCAGGGGAGGTCAAAGGAGTGTGGTAAACACGGTTGTGACCCAGGAACCTCTTAATACCAACTGGCAAAGGGCACAGAAGGAGGTGCATAGGAGTGACAGGGATCCCCAGAGTTTGATGTGTACATAATAGTTCACCAGAGGGTGACGTGAGGTGTCTAATGAAGGTCTGTGTCACATTGATCATCATCATAATTGTGCAATGTGTGTACAGATATTGTGTAAGGAGTTATGTATACATACTGAAAATAATGTTCTAAAGGTGTGCAACTAGGGGGTTGGTCCCCAGGAAAGGTGAAAAGCAGGCTTTTTCTAAGCAAGAAATGTTTATCTGTCTATATGTTTACATGTAAATTGCATATTGTCTGGATCAGAATGGGGAACCATTTGCAGTCTGAGCCAAATGCTAACCAAGTATTGCAATATCCCCAAAGAGACTAAATTTACAGGAAGAAGTGAACAAGCAGAGGGATCCCCATTTACAAGTGAAAACAATCAACTTTGAGGCTATAACTATAGATAGAGAGACTTGGGGAAGGCCTACACTTAAAACACTGCAGTGCAGCTGTGCCCCGGTAGTGCTTCTGTGAAGACATTGCTACACTGGCAGGAGAGCTTCTCCCGTTGGCATAGTTAGCTACCGCCTCTTGAGGAGGTGGATTAGGACGACAGGAGAAGCCCTCCCATCAACATAGTGCTGTCTACACCGGGGGTTAGGTCAAGAAAACTGCAGCGCTCAGGAGTATGGTTTTTCACACCCCTGAGTGATGTAGTTTTACCGAAGTAAGATTATAATGTAGACCTGGCATAAGGATACGTCTTCACCAGAAGTACTACAACAACACAGCTGCAGCTG
This sequence comes from Lepidochelys kempii, assembly GCF_965140285.1. Taxonomy (NCBI): domain Eukaryota; kingdom Metazoa; phylum Chordata; order Testudines; family Cheloniidae; genus Lepidochelys; species Lepidochelys kempii. The sequence continues at coordinate 22,678,684 of NC_136385.1, forward strand.
CGCCACTGTAACGTAGATGCATACTGCCACGAAAGAAGGGGTTCTTCCATTGCTATAGTAAATCCATCCCTCCAACCGGCAGTAGCTAGGTTAATGGAAGAATTCTTCCATTGACCTAGCAGCGTCTACATCACTGGGGCTTATGTCAGCTTAATTACTTTGCATGCATTTTTTCTCAGCCCTGAGCAATGTAGTTAACCTGACCTCACTTTGCAGTGCCGACCAGCCCTAAGGCTGTATCTTTCACGGAGGCAGCAAGCGGCAGTGCGGCTTGTTTCATTAAAGGAGGATCACAGCCTAACATGGCTGAAATATGCTGGAAATATTTTGGGTGAAGAAAACCTCCTTTCTAAAGAAGTTATCCTGTTAATTAAGTTTAAGTTTTAGAGCGCATGTTATGGTTTTGTTGTACATGTAACCATTTATTTCCAATATTCTTATTCACTATCACTTGAATCTCTGTTCTTTGATAATAAACTTATCCCTGTTTTCCTATTCTCATTTTCATTATAAATATATCAAAGTGCTGTGTGTTCAGCAGAGCTGTGTTCTAAGGTATATCTAATACACTGCAGTAGACTGTTCCTTTGGGACCAGCAAGCCTGGTAATTCTGTGAGCGTTCAGTGGATAAGGGGCTGGACACAACAGGGAACATTTGTTGGTGTGTGGTGTGTGCCTATCACTACCTGTACAGAGAGGTACTGGAGAGGTAGCCTGCAGAGGCCTGGAAGGCAGGGCGTGTGTTGCCGGAAGCTGGTGGTTTCAGGGAGCTGATCCACAATAGGCACAAGCAAGCTAAGGACAGGTGGTGGTAAGATGCCTTACAGCCCTAGGTACCCTTGGGAAGCATCACACTGGTTTATCACCAGGGTGGTGCAGTTTATTACATAGCTGCAGAAACACAGGAACTGATCACATGGATATTATTACCACATATTCCACCATATGGAATTATGTACATTTATATAAATATCAGTATATCTATACATCCCCTCTGTATAGATTCTTATTTTATATCCCACTCCTACGATAATCAGGGCATGTTTGTGTATCTGTTTATAGCTGCACACACAATATATCAGAGATAAAGATATAAATTAAGGATTTACCTTAAGTCACTGACTGAATAGGTCAGCTGACAGATTTCTCCTTGCACCTAGCACCCACATCCCATCCACCAAGACTCCTTGTGACAAATCTTTATGAATATGACAGGTTTCAGAGTAGCAGCCGTGTTAGTCTGTATTCGCAAAAAGAAAAGGAGTACTTGTGGCACCTTAGAGACTAACCAATTTATTTGAGCATGAGCTTTCATGAGCTACAGCTCACTTCATCGGATGCATCAAGGTGCCACAAGTAAGGTGCCACAAGTACTCCTTTTCTCTTTATGAATATGTTTTAAGCAAATTTAGGATTTGTAGAAGGTGTTACAATGATAAACCTAGACAAGTCCTCTTGTCACAGGGTAGCTGGTCCCTGTGGATAGACTAAGCCCAGTGCCCCAGCCCAGAGCAGGTGAGTCCAATCCAGCCAATTAAAGAGCACTGGGCAGCACTGCAGTGTGGGGGATGGACTGAGACTGGCTGTGCCCTGGAGAGGGAAAGCCACACTGGAGTGGAGTTAGCTCCTGTGGTGGGTCCCTGGCACAGGGGCTCAGAGAAGCCGCCCAGGAGCTGCCGCTCCAGGAAGGGAGCGGAGCTAACTGAAACTGGGAGGCTGCCAGGAACAGGAGTGCCAGAGACCCCAGGGAAGGATGGGCCTGAGGCTAAGAAAGAAGTTAAAAGACAGTTTTCCTGTTTGCTTGCCAACCTTGGCTAGGAAAATGAACCTCCTTGCCAAAGACTGGGTGTGGCAGTGCATATTCTGGGGCTGGGAAGAAGCATGGCCTGGTGACTCCTCTCCATAGAACAGATACAGCATGGACAGTAGCAGTACGTGCTTTCCACACACCACACTGTCCATGCAGTGCAATCTTGGGCAGGAGGGATCAGCTGTAGGCTAAGAGAACAGTTATTTAATGCAATCTAGTACCTTAACACCACAAAGAGGTAAGGACATGAGCCAAAGTCCACTGACCCTGGAATAGCTCCTGCTGAGTACAATGGGTTCTGGATCAGGCTCTGAGAGCAGAAAATACAAATTTCTCTCATGTCAATAAACTGCATTCACTCTCAGTTGGCCTTGATCTAGCAGTGAAAAGCCAGCTCCCTATCTCAAGATTACAGTTCCTCTGAGCTATTTTATCCTTGACTTTTCCAGATCCTAAAGCCACTTTATTCTTAGTCATGCCATGACAGAAAACTGTTTAGTCTAGCAAACAGCATAATCCATAATGCCATAAGTAATGACTGCGGAAGCTGGACTACGCTTTAATACACCTTTATATACAGGCTTGCAGAAGCATCTACTAGCTGCTAATGTCACAAGCTGTTCATTGATATGCAGGCAACTATCAAAGGGCAGAACTGAGATCTAAATGTTTGCACTCAGTTATATATTGCATGTCTCAAGTATGCAAAAAGTATTTTAAAATATCATGCTTAAGCAGATACCACACTCCAGGAGGTAAGATAATATAAAGTTCCTGCATAAACACTCTTAAGCATTTCCTGGATGAAAGGAGTTTGAGTTTTAGGTATTCGGCTTCCATCGTGTCCAAGTCGGAGTCTGTTTCTACTCTAAGCTCTTTCCTTACCTCTGGCATTTCAGAGGCAGTGGTTGAAACATTCCCTATGTTTAATTCATGCTTTTATCTACTTTCCCTCATTTTACTGCCATCCAGATATAGGACTCTTTCACTATCCCTCGTGCAAGTCATTATCTCCTTTTCAGACAATCAGATTGCCTTTCGTAACTCTTGAGTTCCCAGCCATCTCGCTCAAACCATCTGAGACTCCTAGCATGAAACACTGTCTGTTCTTTCTTCCTACTCTAGGGGGCAGCCTACTTCATCACAGTTTAACAATTCCTGTGTCTGCAGATGTTCTTATAACTTTTTGATCCCTAGGATTTCACTTCACACTGCATATTACACACAGCAACAAAGATTCAGAACATAACACAGAAACCCTCAGGGTGCTGTGTTTGCAAGCCACTTCTGTTTTCTGAGCAGGTTAAGATGCCTGCATGAGCAAAAACCTGCTATATCACAAAGCTATGTTTGCAAGTACTCAGAGATATTCACTGAACATATTCCCTTGACGGTTACAGTGTAAATGATGAGGAAGTAATTTGTGCATAAGATTACAAACATGAAGGTGTATTTGTATGATATGTATCCACTCTTAGGAGACTCCTGCCCTTGCAGGAGAATTGAATTAGTCACAAATGAGATTTTTCACTTGCTAAATTTAATGATCCTATTTTCATTGCATGTACCAGGCAACCTGTTACACCAAGCATACTACAATAATAAGCATATTTTCCACAGTCATTTACCAGGAGTTCTTAATGGGAGTTAATCAGTAAAGAGACTCTGATGCAATCTTCTCTTGATGCTGATCATCTATGGTGGCCTTTAACCTTAGTCTCATCTCAAGCTCTTTCCACCTATGGAATACTCTCTGGTGATTTGCTGCTTTCTCATGGCATGCCAGATTTCTAGCCAGATTTTTCCAGTCCTTTGTTCCTGTAGAACCCAATGTGGCTGGAACATTAGACTGGAAGAGTTTGCAACAAAAACAGTATGCAGCATTCTGGGTTTTTGAGTACATAAGCCGTGGCCTCTCCACTTTATCACCATTGGGGATTTCACGCCAGTAATGTGTTGGATGGAAACTTCTATTTTCATTGTCTTTGGGGAACATGAAGTTTTTCACTTGCTGTGGCCCATGCAGTACAAGGAAGTCCCTCAGGCTACTGCTCAAGTGGGTCCACAGTCCTGGATCATCTAGACTTAAGGAACTAAACTCAGCAGCAGCTGTTTCTTGCGCCTCCACCACGCTCTTCTCTGATCTACACTTTTCTTCAGGAATATGCATTGTTACGTCCATTTGAGATGGAGATATGGATGCTGCAGTAGCTGCCAGGTCACCTGCACTTTGACTAACTGGAAGATCAGGCATCTCCTCACCACTCACATCCTCACTGGTGCCGGAAGGCTCACCATGGACATTTGTGTCTATGTATCTCAGGAGAGCGCCTTCCTGCTTAGATAGAAATGCTTCCTTTGCTTGCTTTCTTTTTCTGAATGCTGCCCCAGAGGGGCATTTTCTTCTTTCACTCATGGCTGCTGTTCTGTGCCAGCTACAGTAGCTCTCAACACTCAGTTGAAGGGGACAAATAAGCTGGCTGGTAGCAGGGCCTGAGTGAGGGAAGATATCAGCTTCTTAAGGGCCTAACTGGCTCCTACTACTTCAGTTGACTGCCTGTTCTCCTCAAGTGGGTTCAGGGAAGCAGCAGAAAACAAGAAGCTCCCTGAAAAGCACGTGTTAATCAGTCCAGGCTCCTGGGGGTGCTAGAGAGGTACAGAAGAGGCTCCTCCTCCTCCTCCTCCTCCTCCTCTCCTCTCTCTCCCTGTAGCTCCTGCTGCTTTCTGTTATTCCCTCTCACCTTTTCTCCTGCCTGCCTGTTATGTCTCTTGTGCCCTCCTTCTTCCAGCACAGCACTCCACCCTCTCTGTGCATCTAGAGCAGAGAGAATCCACATGCGCCAGCAGCAGACACAGTTTTCTACACTCTGGGTCCTAGCGGAGCCCCCCCACAGTCTGGCACCTGAGGCGGCCACCTCAGTTCGCCTCATGGTAAGGCCAGCCCAGGGTACAAAGAACAAGCTCAGATGAAGTTTCTAGTAGTTTACGTAGAGTGAAATTCACCCACGGGTATAGGAGTTGTGGAAAGCCTCCAAGGCAGAGGAACCACTATGGTCCTGACGCACAGAGAGCTATGAACTCCACATGTTGGATTTAGGTTCTGTTCAGCTCTGCAAAACCCAGAACAGAGAGTCTGGGAAGGCAGAGGTCCCGGGGACATGGTCACTAGGACCATGATAACATAGATCCAGTTGCCACCAAACCCTTGAGTAGAGGTGTACAGGGTATGCGGCCTCTGGTCCAGTCTAAGTCCTGGAAGATAGTCCACAGAAAACATCAGAACTGTATGCACCATCAGCTGGAGGATAGATTTCTTCCCCCCAAACTGCCACAGAATTCCTTCCATAAAGCCCATTTCCTTTGCTTGAGGACAAACACTAACTGAGAAATTAACTCCCACTCTCAGCCCTTGTCTATACTGGGATTTTATCAACCAGTGTAATAGCGATGGCCCTGGTGCAAAGCATTAGTGTAAACTAGGACTGTCAAGTGATCAAAAAAATTGCGATTAATCACAATTTTAATCGCACTGTTAAACAATAATAGAATATTATTTATTTAAATATTTTGGATTTTTCTACATTTCAAATATATTGATTTCAATTACAACACAGAATACAAAATGTACAGTGCTCACTTTATTAGTTTTATTACAAATATTTGACTGTAAAAAGATAAACAAAAGAAATAGTATTTTTCAGTTCACCTCATACAAGTACTATAGTGCAATCTCTTTATTGTGAAAGTGCAACATACAAATGTAGATTGTTTTATTTTTCAGTGCAGTTATGTTAAAAAAAAAAAATAGAGCCTACAAGTCCCCTCAATCGTACTTCTTGTTCAGCCAATCTCTAAGCTTCCATGCTAATGACGGGTTCTGCTCGATAATGACCCAAAGCATTGACACATGTTCATTTTTCATCATCTGAGTCAGATGCCACCAACACAAGGTTGATTTTCTTTTTTGGTGGTTCGGGTTCTATAGTTTCTGAATCGGAGTGTTGCTCTTTTAAGACTTTGGACAGTATGTGCCACACCTCATCCCTCTCAGATTTTGGAAGGCACTTCAGAGTCTTAAACCTTGGGTCGAGTGCTGTAGCTTTCTCTAGAAATCTCATATTGGTACCTTCTTTGAGTTTTGTCAGATCTGCAATGAAAGTGTTCTTAAATCAAACAACATATGCTGGGTCATCATCCAAGATTGCCATAACATGAAATATATGGCAGAATGCAGGTAAAACCACGGAGCAGGAGACATAGAATTCTCCCTCAAGGAGTTCAGTCACAAATGTAATTAAATGTTTTTAATAAGTGTCATCAGCATCGAAGCATGTCATCTGGAATGATGGTTGAAGCATGAAGGGGCATACAAATGCTTAGCATGTCTGAAACGTAAATACCTTGGAACGCTGGCTACAAAAGTGCCATGGGAACGCCTGTTCTCATTTTCAGGAGAGCTTGTAAATAAGAAGTGGGCAGTATTATCTCCCATAAATGTAAACAAACTTGTTTCTCCTAGTGATTGGCTGACCAAGAAGGAGGACTGAGTGGACTTGTAGGCTCTAAAGTTTTACGTTGTTTCATTTTTGAGAGAGGTTATGTAAAAAAAAAAAATCTACATTTGTAAGTTGCATTTTCATGTTAAAGAGATTCCACTACAGTACTTGGATAAGGTGAATTGAAAAATACTATTTCTTTTCTCTTCTACAGTGCAAATATTTGTATTCAAAAATAATAATATAAAGTAAGCACTGTACACTTTGTATTCTGTGTTGTAATTGAAATATATTTGAAAATATAGAAAAGATCCAAAAATATTTGTAATAAATTTAAATTGGTATTCTATTATTGTTTAACAGTGCGATTAAAACTGCAATTAATCACGATTAATTTTTTTAATCGAGTTAATCTGTTTTGAGTTAATCACGTGAGTTAACTGCAATTAATTGACAGCCCTAGTGTAAACGTGATTTATATGGGTGCAGTGTAATGTGGGGTAAGCTACATCCATGCAAACTGTGCTGCACTGGTGTAAATTGGGTGTACACTAGGGGTCTGCACTGTTGGCTAAAAATCAGGACTTGATTCTCCATTGCTCTGTTCTCCATCTGTTGTCAATTACATTGGTGAAAAGGGAATGTAAAATGCTGTCTTTCTGATCTGGTAGCATTTTACATTTACTTTGCCCTGATGTAAATGATGACACATGGGTCAGAGCGTTGGAGAATCAGGCCCTACATATAGGCAGGGGGTTAATTTCACAGCTAATGCATGCTTGGCAAAACAAGTTCTTATGGAAAGAGTGTGATGCCAGAACTACAAAGGCTGTGATGTCATAAAGTTCCTCTGCATTGCAGAGAACAAGTGATTCTCCTGAAAATGACAGGAAAACAAGGTATGGTCAGTGACCCTAACTCCCTTTCAAAAGCAATTTACTTTTTTTCTTGGTTAATGTTGAAAACAAAGTTGTAATTCAATCATCAACAATAGAATTTATCCCAGAAGGGGGCAAGGGACCACCTAGAGCATGAACCAGGTGTAAATTATAAATAGCATCACCACGATGACTTCTGTGTCCTACAGGGACTTATGCTACAGTTCATACCAAAGAGTTCTTTTAAAAAATGCCTGCATCTTCACTAGTTACATTTTCTTACAATTTACTTAGACTGTAAATTCTTCAGGGCAGGGACTATCTTTTGATATACATTTGTACAGCACCTAGCATGGTAGGGCCCTGATTAAGACTCCTAGGCACTACCACAATAATAAATATAGTTTCAGGATCTGCAGTTCCTCTTAGCAAACCTCTCTGTGTGGGGTGGGAGGCACAGTGATCATAATGATGGCTGCAGAGCAGTTCTAGAGGTGCTCCTGAGCTTGGGAGAGGATCCCATTCCCCGGGGAAGCACTCGTGCAAATACAGCATATTTGGGCTTTGCACACAGGAAATGGTTTAGTTTAATGGGAATCTGAAAATGTAGGTGTACTGATGAAAAATAACACAAGCTGATGATTTTCAGGGGGTAAAGAGGATATCTCCCATCTACTGTGAGTTTCTGAGGAACCACACCGAATCTGACTTTCCTCCAAAGCCTTAGTTTGTGTACTGACATTTCCCCTGATTCCAGTGATTTATTTGGGAGATGGAGAAGATATAACCAGGGAAATTTCCCCTTCTAAACTAGCTGACATTGGATCTCAATGTTCAATAACTTCCCAGCTATAGAATGTTCCTCTCTTCCTGTATAAATAGGAAGGGAGAAAAAGACCCAGCAAAAGTTATTTTGGTATTGAAACTATTAATTCAATTCAAGGCAGATGTGGGAGGGAGGCCTTTAGAAATTAAAAGGTTTTCCAAAATCAATGGGTCACACTTAACATAATACAGTTTCTTGCCTTTATTGTACAATATGTCTTTCACACTAAAGAATCACTTCAACCACCAATGAAATGCTGTCACTTCTGGGATGGAATACACCAGCTGTTTAGCAGCAGACAGCAACAGTATACAAGTGAAAAACAAAATCATACCCATTAAAGAGCAGTTGAGGGAGGTAGAATTATTATCTAAGGTGAAATCTGCAACTGAGCTATAACTCCCGAACTCCAAAAAGAGCCAGGGGATTCTTTATTGACTACAGGCCTTTGGTTTTACATCTTCCCTGAAAGATGGGACCTTTAGCTCACAGCATCCCTAACACTAGGCTGGTGCATTCGTTGAAACTGACTGAGCGAAGAGTGCCACCTACTGAGTCACCAACACCACTTTCTGAAGTGAGTGGATTTTCCTTGGGGATCTCCTATCTAAGTAGTCAGAAGGCTCAGCCGTGCTTTAGCTAAGGAGATCTGCCCAGATCAGTGCCTGAGGTGTTAAACCGATCATACAGATTAGCTTTGCTGTTAGAACCATTACTTTGAGTGGATATCTTTTCCTGTTTTGTTTTGTTGTTAGTACCCAGATAATCTGATTGCATTCCCACAGAGTCAAGTATGGGTTTACATTTCCCTTGTCAAACTACATAACAGTGAGAGGGCAGGAACTAATCTGTAGGTCTGGCCCCAATGTAGCCTCTGGAAAGTACTTGTTTGCTTCTTGACTCTGAACAGTATTTCTGGGTTGCTTCAACAAACTAATGTCTTGGTTTATTTGTTTGAAGGAGCAGGGACAGGAAGAGATGAATATTTCCACCACTCCAAATTGGATTAAAAATATCCTTGAAACCCTTATTGCAAGTTTTCCCAGGCCCAGCTCGGCCTGAAAGACGAAGACTTTGTACAATACGCTGTATGTTTCCTGACAAAATTTTCCATTCATACTACAATTTACAAATTCAAATATGCTCTTCTCAAAAGCTAAAACAAATGCCCTGATTCAGTGTATCAGGGAAAGTGATTTAAATTGGATTCTCACATTGGGTCCAGCTTGAAAACAAGGAACAGTTGCAACAAAATAAACTCATTGATCACATGTTTTCCTATCTTCCTTTAGCTCTTTCAATAAGTGCTTTCTCCCTCATATCTTCAGTTTCTCCTTCTACTTTATCTGACTGTGAAGAAGTCCTATGCTTTTAACATCTGTTTCTATGGAAATTATTGTGATGTCATCAACTGGGCACAATGACTTCAACCATATTAAAGATAACAGGTTTATGAGGTAGTTACATAGACTTGAAATAAAGTTTTCTCTGGGCCAATTACAAGTTTCTCTTTAAAGGGGCCTGTGCAAAATTAGCTGCCAAGACAGTGATCAAATCATCATTGCTACAGAAATTACAAAAGAAATCAAATACCCCACTTATGTGACACAAAAAAGAAAGCACTGCTGAAGAACAGAGGATGATCTAGTGGCTCAGGGGCTGGGAATGAGGTTTTAGGGTTCAATTCCTTACTTCCTTTGTGATTTTGGACAATCTACCCTTTCCTTAGTACCCCTCGGTAAAATGAAGATTGCAGTTATTTCTTTAAAAAGAAAAGGAGGACTTGTGGCACCTTAGAGACTAACCAATTTGGTAGCGTAGGGCCTGAGGAGGGAGTCTACATAGCCAGACAATCCTGCTGTCAGGGTGCCAATGCCTGAGATGATGGGGCGCCCAGGATTTCCAGGTTTATGGATCTTGGGTAGTAGATAGAATATCCCAGGTCGGGGTTCCAGGGGTGTGTCTGTGCGGATTTGATCTTGTGCTTTTTCAGGAAGTTTCTTGAGCAAATGCTGTAGTTGCTTTTGGTAACTCTCAGTGGGATCATAGGGTAATGGCTTGTAGAAACTCGTGTTGGAGAGCTGCCGAGCAGCCTCTTGTTCATATTCCGACCTATTCATGATGACAACAGCACCTCCTTTGTCAGCCTTTTTGATTATGATGTCAGAGTTGTTTCTGAGGCTGTGGATGGCATTGCGTTCCGCATGGCTGAGGTTATGGGGCAAGTGATGCTGCTTTTCCAGAATTTCAGCCCGTGCACGTCGGCGGAAGCACTCTATGTAGAAGTCCAGTCTACTAACACGGCTGTTCCTCTGAAACCAGTTATTTCTTTGTCTTTCTTGTCTTTGATCAGTGGTTTTCAACCTTTTTTCATTTGCAGACCCCTAAAAAATTTTGAATGGAGGTGCAGACCCCTTTGGAAATCTTAGACATAGTCTGCCCCCAGGGGTCCACGGACCACTGGTTGAGAACCACTTTTCTATGGTAACAAGAACCTTTCACGGACCCCTTAGGCATAGTCTGTGGACACCCAGGAGTCCACAGACCACAGTTTGAAAAACACCGATCTAGATTATAAACTCTGTGGGGAAGAGAGACTGTCTTTTACCTTTCAGAGTACCAGCCGTGTTAGTCGGTATCCGCAAAAAGAAAAGGAGTACTTGTGGCCACATCGGGGTGCAAAACTGTATGGAGGGCTCGGTAGAGAAGGCTGTGCCTCTCCAAACAGCCTGGCCCCCACCCCCATCCGCCCCCTCCCACTTCCTGCCCCCTGACTGCCCCCCTCAGAACCACCGACGCATCCAACCCCCCTTGCTCCTTGTCCCCTGACCTCCCCTTCCCAGGACCCCCTGCCCCAAACCACCCCCCCCAGGACCCCACCCCCTATCCAACCCCCCCCCGCTCCCTGTCCCCTGACTGCCCCCGCAACCCATATTCACACCCACGCCTCCTGACAGGCCCCCTGGGACTCCCACGCCCTGTCCAACCCCCCCACCCATCCCTTGACCACGTCCCCCAGAACCTTTGCCCCATCCAACCACTCCCTGTCCCCTGACTGCCCCCCGGGACCCTCTGTCCCTTATCCAACACCCCTCCTCCCCTGCCCCCTTACCATGCCACTCAGAGCAGCAGGAGCTCGCAGCCCCGCCACCCGGCTGGAGCCATCCGTGGGGGAGGGGGGACAGCAGGGGAGGGGCCAGGGGCTAGCCTCCCCAGCCAGGAGCTCAGGGGCCAGGCAGGACGGTCCCGCGGGCTGGATGTGGCCCGCGGGCCATAGTTTGCCCACCTCTGCTCTAAGAGCTACTGTAATACAAATTACAAAATCAATTAATAATAAATCAAATCCATTCATGACTGTGAGGTGCTCAGATTCTAAGGTGATGAAGGCCATATATTCATTTAAATACATAAGTAGACAGGGCATGACTCCAAGGGCTAAGCATGTCCAATCTGAGGCATTCTAGGCTTGGTTTGCAGAGTGGGTGAGCACCCACAGCTCTCGTTAACTTAATTTACCACCAGTATGAATCCACAGTAACTCTCTCTAAATCAGTGGAGTTCTACTAGTGTAAGTGAGATTGGAATCAGGACTAGAATTTCCATATAATTTCATAAACTGTTTATTTTATATATTCCAAGTATAAGAAAATTGGTAGCTCAAGAGTGAAGTCAGACCTTTTTCTCCTCTCTATGGTTTTATATGTATAAGATAGTTCCTGGAGAGGGATCACATCAGTACTGTAGTTTTTAATTTACAGTTTTCTTCCTGATCTTAGCTTTGTTCTGGCTCCATCCCCAGAGCCATTACATTAACTCTGCGCAGTTCAGGCACAAAGCTCCTGTATTTACTCTGAGATTGTGCCAGATTTCATCTTACTTGCTTATGGAAAGATGCATTTTCTCCTTGAATTGTTTAAAAAAGTAGTTCAGACTGGAGTAATCATAAGCTTAATTCCAACGGAAGGAGGGAAATGGTTAATATTACCAAATACATATACATATACATACACTTAGCCTATCGGAGAGTATCATTTCCCCCAATTTACATCTTGGAAACTGAGGCATTGAGAGGTGACTTGCCCTAAGTCATACAGCAGGTCTGCCAGAGTTGCGGAAAATACTCCCATCTGCAGACGCCCAATCCAGTGTTGTTTCCACTGAATCATACTACTTTCCCGAAGCATGCTACCTCCCACGGCCTTCCTTCCTGTGAAAGTGGACTGACAGCTTGCATTGACACCTGTGGGAGTGAGAGTGCTCCACACTGTGAAAGATCAGGCCCTGAGTGATATTTTCTGATGCTGATTGACCATCAGGCCCAGAAGATGCCTCATTTCCTGATCTAATGTCTAAGGTTTATTTTTTTAAGAGCACTGTGGTGTTTTCTTTGCAATACTGTATCCAAGAGCCATCAGCAGTGGTTAAGCTCTAACACACTTGCAGCAGTATGGTGGATGTGGCATAGTGCTAAATGACATTGGGTTAAGGCTGGCACAAAAATCAAGGAGCTCCAAGTAACTAGCCCGTTACTGGCCCTCCTACTTGTCTTGCTCTGAATAGAGCATCAAGCTTGGTAACTGTTATTCCAAAGAAAAAGTTGCTTTAGATACATCGTTTTAAACCACTGGAAATCACAAGTTATGTTATACAAAGAGTTCTGACACCAACCTTAGCTTCCATTCCATGCAAAGAAACCAGTGAATGGAGTTATTGACACTCAGCAGCTTCAACACACCTTTAAATCTGCTCTTGTAGCTCTAAATAGAATTTAATAGGTGTATTTAATTTTAAAAATTCAAAAATGATCACATCTGTGTATATTTCAGATGGAGAACTGAATATGCGTATTCCAGAGCAACATTGCATGGAATAGACTGGAGTGTACATAAATGATGATACTCTGCCCCCACAGAGTTCCTTTGTGATGCTGGGGCAAGTCACCTCTGCCAGACTTTTCAACAGTTGGCCACTACTGTGTGATTCTCATTTTCTGGATGCCCAATTTGAAACCGTGAGGTGATGAAGTGCTGAGCCCTCACTGCAGCAACTGAAGTCAATGGGAGCTCTGCCCTGAACAAATAAAGTGCTATAAAATTCTCAGGGTTTTTTTTTTTTAAATCAGGCCATAGTGTCTCAAATTGGGTACCCCAAATTAGTGGACACTTTTGACATTAATGGCGTTATTCCTTAGTTTCCCATCTCTACAATCAGAATAATGCCACTTTCCCTCCCAGGGGCAGTGTGAAGATAAATGTATTAATGTTTGTGAAGCAGTCAGATGCTACAGTGATGAGGAAATCAAAACTAGAAGGGTATGGAAACACAAACTTTGCCAGTGAGTTTCACAGCTTACAGCAAAGGAATGTGGGACTCAGGAATAATAGGTTCCATTCTACGTTCTTCAAAGGAGTGATCTGTAGTGGTTATTTGGACACTTCTTCCCCTGTCCCCCAGTAACCTCTCCTCTTCTGCTGCTATCCACCTACCCCCTGCCAGCTCCTGTTCATTACTCCCCACTCTAATCCTGCCCGTCCCCACTCTGCTCCAGTCCTGTGCCTGCTTTCCTTGTTTCCTTCCTCTGTGTCCCTCCCTTTGCTCCAGCCCTTATCCCTTGCTTCTGCCAATGTTCTCACCACAACCTTCTTCCAACCCTGTTCATATGGCACCTCCTCTTCTGTCTCCCTCTGCTCCTGCCCCCTTCCTACTCCCACCTCCTAACCCTCCACCCCCAGGCTCCTATTCTCCCTTCCCCCATTTTCCCTCAGTCTTCACCTCTCTGCATCTGAGTCAGGCACTTTGTTTCCTTTTCCTTCTCCTGGATGCTTGGGCACCAGCATGGCAAGAATCGGGAGCACAGGAGAGCTAGTAACCCTGCTGCCGGTTCTGGTTCGTGTTGCCGTAGTGGCCTCTATAGACTGGAGGAGCAATAGCAGGGAAAGTTCTGCTCAGCCTCTGTAGCCCTGAGCGGGATCACGCTCATTTGATCAGTAGGGATGATGCATGCACAGTCCGGTCACACACAGGAGCTGTGAGGGGCAGGAGAATTTAGCAGTAGCAAGTATCTACTGAGCATGTGTGAACTATGATTTTTCAGAACCTTATAATTTGACCAAATTTGGGCATAGTTTCATGGGAAGAGCAATAAGCACATCTATAACACAAAGGCAATCCTCCTGCCAAATTTCAAGTCCTTGCTCCAAGGTATGAAGGTGCTAGCTTCCCAAGGAAATGGTTATATGTACTTTTTTACAATCAGCAAAATAATCTGTTTTTCCCTAACCTTGTTCTGAGAAACAGATGAACTGGTTTAGCTGAAACTTTCCCCAAAACCTCAGTCTGAAGCAAAGACCTGCCATGGAAAATTTCAGCTCAAGCAATTTAAATTTGGCAAAGTTATAAGCAACTGAAAAAAAGATTTTATAATGGGAAGCATCAAGCAACCTTAAGTACAGGTGTCACTACCTGCACTGCATGTTTGTTTGTTTGTTTATATTGAGTGTGAGGGTTAATTCCAACACCAACAGTGCTGTTTTATTGTGAGGAGCAGATTTTTTATGATCTTGAGTAAAAGATTGGATTCGATTATGTTCCCACCCTCGCTCTCTGGTAAGGACAATTCTCTGATGAAGCATACCACTACCACAACTACTGTACACAAAAGTCACACACCACAACCTTAACTCTCCCTCACTATGGATACCCACTCTCCAGTACACCCTTTGCCAAACTTCACCTTTTAAGCATGCCAGACTTCCACAACTGATAGCAAGGGACAGGCCGAAGTAGTGTAGTCCAAGTGGGAGGGTACTGAACTAGGACTCAGGAGACCTGGGGTCTATTCCTAGCTTTATTATTAACATGAGTCAATTTGCCTTTCTGTTTCCCCTCCTTCTCTTTTCCATTTTGTCTGTTTAGATTGCAAGCTTTCCAGAGTGGGGACTGTCTCTTACTTATGCGCTTTTACAGTGCCTGGCACAATGGAACAGGCTGGGGCTTTATGTGGTCCTGTAATACAAATAATAATAAAGGAGGGTGGAAAAGGGAAAGCTAAGGAATAGTTTGTGGGGTGCTTTGGTAAAGGGGGTGCTGGAAGGCTGGCATCCCTATGGGGGCAGAGTTAAGACTGTGATGAGTGATCTGTGGCATGCAATGGTAGAGTGCCTTCCTCTGGGTGAAGTAGAGGATAAATACTGTGATATGGCTTAACTTTTCATTTCCTTGCTTTTGTGGGTTTGTGTCAGGCATACTATGTGTATAGCAACCTTAAATATTTCATAACTTTTTTTGTGATATATTTTAGGCCTGGGTGGAGTTAAAAGGAGATGTGAGGGGAGAACTGTGCTGGGCCCTGTTGAAGCTGGGAACATGTAGGAGAGCGGTGGGGTTAGGTCCAAAGAAGTGGAGGGGAGGCTGGGTGAGATCCTACTGAGGCAATTGAGTGAGTATGCGGAGGCAGGGGAGGCCAGATGAAGCCATACTGAAGCAACTGGGTCTGAGTACTTAGAGGGGTGTACATATAGAAGTGGAGAGGAATGAGATGGCTGATTGTACAGGATGAGTACACAGAGGTGAGGGGACTAGATGCAGCTGTAGTGAGAGGAGGGTGTGTATGAGTGAGGCAAGAGTAAGCTGAAATAGGGGGAATCAGACGGGGCTGTAATGAAGGGGCTGGATGTGTGGAGAATATACACAGAGGTGGTGGGCAGGAGATGGGTCCTTTGTAAAGTGTGTGGAGTGGGTACACAGAAGTGGGGGCACTGGATGGAGCCACAGTGAGGAGGTTGTATATGTGCATGTGTGATGGGGAGGGTATGTGGCAGTGGGGAGTACTGGACTGGGCCGTAGTGAGGACGACTGGGTGTGGGTATGGGGATACAGAGATGGGGAGGGGTGAACAGAGCCACAATGAGGAAGCTTTGCATGTAGGCACAGGATCAGACAGGTTTCTAATGAGGCATGTGGGTGTGAGGATGGGGACACAGAGGTGAGGGAATTAGATCCACGGTGAGGAGGGTGTGTATATGTTTGTAGGTGTAGGGACCAGTCACAGCTGTAATGAGGAGGCTGGGGGTCTGTATGGTATGTGCAGTGCTGCAAGTGTCAGGCATTAGGGGTGACAGGGCTCCAGATGCATAAGTGTCATGCCTGCCCGCAGCCCTGGTGAGGTGTCAGTCACCAGTACAGCAGGCAGCAATGGGACAGCAGGGATTCCCCATGCAGAGTCTCTTCCTGGTCTCAGAGTTGCTGTGGTACCTGTAAAGCAGCTAGGCCAGGTGCTTCTCCTCCTGTCTAGCTGCTCCCGGCTGGCTGGCAGAGATGGTGGCTGGCACGGGCTGTTATAGCACTGCACTGGTTGGCAGGTCATGGAGGGGAATGGAAGAAGCTGGGAATTGAGGGAGGGGAAAAACAATGTGGCCCCATGCAAAGTCTGGCTCACTCCTCTCACATCTGTGAGAGACCTCACACAAAGGGCTCTAAACAGCGGGGCGTGCAAAAGCAGGGGAGTGTATATTGGAGGGGGAAGCTAGTCAAGGCAGAAACAAAGGGGCTGGATGAGGCAATAAGCAGACGGGTGTGTGGGAGCTGGGAACAAAAGGTTACCATAGTAAGGCTAGGGCCTGCATAAACTGATGCAGGGAGAGGCAGAAGGGGACTGGGCGGGGTGGTAAAGAGGGAGCTGGAGCTTGGGTATGTGCGCATGTATGTCTGGTGGGGAATGGAGCTGGAGGAGGCCTTAGCAAGGCTGGGGGTGGGAATGGATATGGGGAGGCTGGGTCTGAAAGGACTTGATAGGGGAATAATGCAGAGATGGGGGCAGTGGGCATGCGCAGATGGAGAAGACCAGAAGAGAGGGGAGGACTGAGGGGGCTGGCAAGGTGTGTTGAAGAGGTAGATGCTGGCTGGACCAACAAGGAGGAGGGTGGGGAATTGCGTGGAGGTGGCTAGGCAGAAGTGGGGGGGAGGGGCCCTAGACGGGGCTGGAAAGTGAGGAGAGGGAGAGGTGGGTACATGGGCAGGGATGGGTAGGTAAAGGCGGGGGGGGGGCGCTAGTCCATTATTCCCCTGGGGAGCGCCAGTCTGGGGCTGGGGAGGAGACAAGCGCGGGGAGCATGTTCTCTAGGCGGAAGGCTGCTAGCGGCATGTCCCAAGGAGCTGGCCGGGGCCAGCGCGCGCCGGCGGGGCCTGGAGGGAGGGGCTGGGTCAAGTGACTGGAGGTCATGAATATTTAATGAGCATATTCAAATCGGCCAGTTGCCGGGGCAACCTGCGGCCTGGCGGCTCACCCCGACCTGGAAGGCCGGAGGGAAGCGGAAAGGGCTTTGCGGGCCGGCCTGCGTGGGGCGCCCCCAGCTCCTTCACTTCTGCCGGGGCAGAGGCTGAGTCTTTTCCCCGGTGGGGGGAGGGAGGTGTGCGGAGCTCCTTCCACCTGTGCTGGCAGCAGGCGATAAGCAGCAGGTAGGAGTCGCCGCCCCCCTCCCCCGCCCCCCCGGGCATGTTTGTACCGGAGGATGGGGGGAGACACAGCTGCCCTGGGGTGTGAGAAAGGGGAAACAGCAGGAGCGGCCTTCCCTGTGCCCGTCGCGCCCCCGGCCCAAGCAGGCACTGGGACCGGGGCTGCCACACGCCAGCCCCTTCGTGCCGAGGTATGAAGAGGAGCTGCCCATCCCGCTTAAAAGCCACCAGGAGCCCTTGTGGCACCGTCGAGGCTAACCCGTTTCTTCAGCTTTCGTGGGCTGTCCCCCACTTTAGCCCTCGAAAGCTTATGCCCAGATAAATGTGTTAGTCTCTAAGGTGCCAGGAGGACTCAGACTAACACGGCTAACCCCTCTGAAGCCCAGCCTGGTGTTTGTGGGATCCTCCTCACTTCTGAGGGGTGACCCCCGTGTCCTTTCCCAGTCTGAGCAAACATGGTTCTGCCTTTGGGGTGCTGCATCCTGGCGCAAGGACATTACAGTGTAAAGTTAGTGACGTGCTAACAAAGTGGTGTCCGGCCATGGGACTGCGTAAATATCTTAGACGTGGTAGCCCTGCTGGTACGCTTAGCTTTCCACTACCCCTATCTTAATGATATGTCCCTGTGCTGCACTTGGTGCAGGCTGCTATCTCCTTTCCAAGCCACTTGCTGTGAAGTTTGTGTTTCTGAAAATCCCAATCCTGTGATTTTGAGACATCGCAGTTTGAACACAAAACAGGGAGCCGGAAATTCCTGGGTTCTAATCCTGGCTCTGCTTATTGTGTGACCCTAGGCGAGTCCCTCTGTTTTTTGTGCCTCTTTTTTCCTGATCTATAATATGCAGATGAGAATACTTGCTTACTTGATGGGGGTGTTCTGAAAATTATTTAATGTTTGTGTAGTTCTTGGAGAATAGAAAATGCTGTAAAGTGTAAAGGACGATTCATTATTATTATTTATTAGTAATCTATGCCCAGTTGAACAAGAGGCAGCAGGCACTGACTGGTACAGTTAAACTCATACAATTATCTGAAAAGACTGGGAACACTGATTTAGACAAGCCTTTCAGAAGAAGCAAAAATCTTTTTTAGTGAATATGTCTAATAAATTCTAAGGTTTTAAGACCAAAGACAGTTTGTGTTCCTGTTCTAGAGCATCTACCGTACTGGAGGAGGAAAAATCCTTTATACAGAATGTTTGTTGTTCTCTGCTTGTTTCAGGGCTGACAATTAATCTGTTTGTTTTTTTTTTTTGATTGCACATTTAAATTGTACAAGTGTGTCAAGCTTTGCGGGGAAGCATATTGAAATATAAATAACCCAGGCTAATCCCAAAATGTAGGGAATTATCCCTGATTATTTTAAGAGATGGCAATAATTTATTGTTCATAGCTTTTAGCTGGTTCTGAAATGGACAAAGACATTTATTTATTTAGTATTTGAAGTGCTGGTCCTGTAGCGCATTAGGGGCCTGATGCTGCATAGGTGCTGTGCATCCTCAACTCCCATTGACCTTCATGGGAGTTCAGCACCATGCAGGATATGCTTCTCACCTTACAAGACTGAGCCATAGTTTATTCAGGTGCAGTATGTTCCCAATGCACTATTGGGAGTGTGTTTGGGATGCCCGCTGTTCAAGGCAAGATGGTACATTGTGCAGGTGATGCCCATGATTTCCAACTAGAGAGTGCATGCTCCAGGGAACATGGCCAGCACTCAGCCATGAACCTTCTATGTAATACAGAAGGCCTCCATATTGTGTACCTATTTTGTGCAGTAATCGCCTGAATACTTTAGTTGTTTTCTTTATGAGAACAAATGTGACTGTTCTAATGTAAACAGCTATTGCATTTCTCATTCTGACTGTTTTTTCCAGACAATACTTTCTGCAGTGAAAATGCAGTAAATGTTGACTTCAGCCTTTTATTCAATGCTAGGCTAAAACAAACACTTTTTTTACGACATTGAGTCAGTTTGCTTCTTATGGCCACAAAGACAACTATTGTTTCTGGCGTTCAGTAAATAACTGTTGGCAGGCACATCAGTTGTACTTTATTAAATCCTTTACCTTGTCCTGATTACTCCTGGAAGTTGCCTTCAGTCTTTATTTCTTTACGCAGTTCTAAGTTATATTCCATTAGGTACTGTCACATTTTTAGGACATATTGAGCACAGTCCTCTGCTATTGTGACTGATGAAGCAACAGTTTTCCTCCCATTTATTACAGAATACTCCAGCCTTTAGAATCCACTTTCCTTTTTCTTTTCTTTTTATTGAAGACAAGCATCTTAATGTTGTTTTAATAGGACATGGAGAAAAGTCATGAGACACTGCACTAGAAGCCCATTTTCTATTAAAGACCAATGGAGATGTGACTAGTAAAAGAAAATTCCCATAAGAGGAGAGGGAGATGGATATGAGAAGAAGGCAGAACAACGGTGGATAGAAAAGAAAAGGTGAAAGATAACAGCTAGGGGGTGAACGACTTCACTTTGTTTTTAAAATTTTTTTATAAAATACCCACAATGTTTCAGACTTCTGCATTTTTAAAAATCTTTTCTTCTATAACATGTGCTCTCTCGCTCTCTCTCCCATCCTCCATCCCCTCCTTCAAAAACCTCCCCAACCCTTGAAAGTTTTGCCTAATCAAGTACCTGGATAAGAAAGTAGTGTGCAGTCATGTCAGAGTTCAGGATTGTTGCAATCTAAAAGCTTTTCTGATGCTTGTGCTCTCTTCCTATGTTTGAGCTTTAGATAATATTCATTATTACCAGCAAGTCACCGAGGAAGAGCAAATGATGCATAGAACTAATAGCCTGAGGACTGGCTCTGGTATAAAGTGTGGTAGCTGTAAAATGTATTCTTCAGCAATAGGATTGCATATATTCATGCTGCCGAAGACTGACATGTTGGAGGAGTAGTTGCTGATCATACGTTCCTCTGTAGCAGGAAGGAAGAACAGCAGTTTTCAGTGTAAGGATCTGGTGTCCTATTGAATTCATCTGTAACAAAATCTTTTGGTCTGTATCTTTCCACAGTGGAGTGTTCATGTGTCAGTGGAAAGAATAAAAAAAAAAGTCTATGATGTCAGCAAGCTGCCTTTCATGACACTGTGGGTCAGATTCAGTATGTGAGCTGTCTTTTGAGCAGATGTGAGTTTGGCTTCTCCAGGGTGGGTAACTACTTGTTCCACTGTCTAACTGAAACGTATTTTGGGACAGAACTAGAATATAGCATCCAATCTTTTCAACCTGCAATAGTATAAAATTGTTAATGCCACAAAATAATATGAATAAAATTCCTCATCTTGGAGTTACTACATTTCATATTAGTGTGAAAAGTTTGATTTTTACTTCTGAGAATTATAGATATGATGTTCTTGAGTTAGAACATCCTTGAGCAACTCACCAAAATGAATTTAGAAGTATTCAGCTGACTTGAATTTGCTAGTAAAACTGAGTCCGGTTAGTGTTTTTGTTACCATTACGTGTTCACAGAACATGGTAACAAATCCACCAAGTAGTATTTGATGATATTACATGGGCTACAAATAGTTGCCATTATACAAGTTGAAAGTTGATTTGCCATGGCAGGTATTGTGTAAAGGCTAATAGAACTGCATTAAAAATGGGAAATCATGGCTCGGGAGCTAAGGTTTTTTAAAGGGGCACTGTCTGATTAAAATTTGGATATTTTTAAAAAAACAGATGGTGTTACTTGTATAACTATTAACATCTCAGGTTACTAACACTGGAGGAATATTAAAAGTGTAACTTACACAGTGAAAAGTATCTGGTTTACTTCTTGCACTACATTGATCTTAGACCATTTCACTTTTGTTTATAGTTGGTTACTAATCCATTTCATGTCCTCCTTTTTATACAATGCTGTTGCCGGCACCCAGTGCCGAGAGGCAAAACAACAGCAGGGGTTCATTACCCAGTGTGCGTCACCCAATAATCACAACGGGGTGGAGAAGCAGAAAAGTTTATTTGCAGCTGCAAACAAGGTACAGGGAGAATAGAATCTCAAATCCTGCACACAGAGCAGGAAGTTACACAGGTTTTTATACATTTTTTTTTTTTTTTTAGCATATTTATTTAATAGCAAGCTGCCCTAAGTATCCATATAGCCAGTCAATCCAGTTTCCAGTTAGTTCCCTTGTTCTCTGTATTATCTGTTAAACCATACATAAAGCTGCTTTATTCAGCATGGTTTTTCCATATTTGCCCTGTTTGGCCTTGTTTAGTTTCAGGCAGTTTGACTCTGCAACATATTGTTGCAGATCCTCAGCATAACTGCTGCGAGTGTCTCCAGGCGGGGGGGTCAAGGACACTTGGGCCTAGTACGCATAGCTGCTGCGAGTGCCTCCAGGCGGGGGAGGGGGGCCAAGGACACCTGGGCCTAGTGTGAGGGGGCTTCATCGACACTCGTGGTCTTCCATCCCCTCGAGTTACCTAGTGGCCATGCCCCAGTGTCCCCAACAATACCGGTATATTGTAGTGTTTGGATCGAAAAGAGAAACATTTTGTTTGATTATTGTGTATACAATACCTACATTGATTTGACAGTGTTCCTTTAAATTTAAACTGTTTTTCTTTGCCAATTTTTGGGAGCATTTTGTACCGAAATGTGCTCCTGAGCTGTTTTCTGTTCCCTGATGTTTTCCTTTGACTTCTGGTAGACCTGGGTTTCTTTACCAGAAAACTTGGTCTGAGCACAGCACTGGAAGCGAGGACATTTTATGTTCTAATCTCAACACTGAAAGTGACTCCTTTTGTGACCATGGCCACAACTCATATGACCTCTCTTCAGTGGTGGATTTAGAGTTAGTGGGGCCCTGTGCTCAGCTTCATTTTTGGGGCCCCTCCTTGGGACCCACCCAAGAAAAAGAACATTCTCTCTTATCTCCCTCTGCCCCCATTTTTCATTCTTTTTTTTTTCTTCATCCTCCTCCTATAAGTAATAGGAAATAAATGAAAATAAAGTGAGGTACCTTGATTGTTTTTTACAGTCTAACTTATTTTTCCACAGACCACTTGAAAATTGCTGAGGGTCTCGGCAGACCACTTAATGATCTTTCCAAATATTGTTTGTACCATTAGATAACTATTGTAAAGTGCTTTGGATAAGAGAGCTTTATTTAAAAAAACATTAGGATGTGGGGTCTGGCCAGGACTTAGGGTGCAGGAGGGGGCTCGGGGTTGGGGATACAGGGACTGGGAGGAAGTTAGAGTGCAGGAGCAGGCTGAGGGTTGGGATGCAGAGTCTGGCTAGGAATTAGGGTAGGGGACGGGGCTCAGGGCTGGGGCAGGGGGTTGGGAAGTGGAGCGCTTACCTGGGGCAGCTCCCGTTTGGTGCGAGGGGTGCAGGTGGGGATGTGGGGGGTGCAGGAGTCAGGATGGGTAGGGGGCTAAGGGGTGTTGTAGGGTGCGGGAGGGCAGGGGGCTCGGGGGGGTGTGAGAGGGGTGCAGGAGTCAGGGCTGGGAGTGTGAGGGGGGTACAGGAGTCAGGGCAGGGGGCTAAGGGTGTGGGCTGGGGTCGTGGGGGTGCTCCCAGCCCCCTGCCCTGAGCAGCTCACAGCAGGGGGTAAGGGGTGGTATGTGTCAGGAAAGTGCGGGGGCCCCGCTTTTGCTCCGTCCTGCCCCAATTCCACCCCCTTCCCCAAGGCCCCACCGTGAGCTGCTTAAATGTTACTTTCTTTTCTAGAATGTGGGCAAATCATAATTTTTGTATATTATTTTTCAGACTACATGCTGAGGAAGCAACCCTTTTGTTCCCAGTTGTTAAATCTGCTGTGTAAGAGGAGAGACCCCTGGAGGTAACTAACTTCTTTTTAGCAGTATACAAAGATTTGAACATGGAGTAGGGATAGAAATGGGATGTGCTACGGTGTTCTGGTGCATTCAGCACTATCCTGTCTCAGTTCTGCAGTCCAGTCCTAGCATTAGAGTCTCAGATCTTAGATTTTGTGTTTTAAGTCTCCTAACCAAAACCAAGTCTAAGTCCTAAGTCTACATGGAAATGAAGTCAGAGACAACTTTAACTTCAACTTCAGTTAGACCTATGAGACTTTATGCTAACTTGGCATGGCTGATCAGGAAAAGGGAGACCTTCAGACTTCTTTCTGATAGAGCTACTGTGAAGAAGGAATATAAAGCATTGGTAACCCACAGGGATGGCTTTTTATATTCTAAATGATTACGGCCACATTTAGGCAAAACTTTACTCACATGCTTAACTTTACTTATAGTGAGTAGTGGGACTATTTACTGTAAGTAAAGTTAAGCATGTGAGTAAAGTTCAACATGTAAATAAGCTTTTGTAGGATCAGGGCCTAAAACCGAATGTTGAGCTGAGACTTCTTCTGTATTTGGAAAGTGTTTAGTACGATGGGTGCTACCGCACCTTGAATAATACTTCAGTACATAAGGGTAGCCTGAGAATATTAGGTAAACTGAGAAATTAGTACTTGGTTATTGTCCCTTAAATGTCACAGAAGATCCAATGTGTATTGAGAGAACTTGCAGAATACTGAACTGTAGATCAAATCTTTACTTGGCTCAAGAGAATACAATTATCTGTAGACTCCATCCCTTGGAGAGGATTTTGGAGCTGGAGTGTAAAAAGAAGGATATTAAGTACTCCCAGGCAAAAAACTTCATTACATTGGAGTTAACGCTAAAATTAATACCTATATCTTGGGGATGGGTGGGAGGAGTACGATTGAAATTTAGATATACTAACTTCTTTAAAAAAAAATGTTTTTAAATAAAATTAAGGTTCCTCCGCAACTTTAATTATTTCCCCAATATTGTGCTCTCTGGGGTATCCTCCATGTAAGGTTACTATGTGTTTATGATAAACACAACTAGCTGACATCTTAATTTCTGTATCATCATCCATGATGATAGGGAGAATTTAAACACTGTGGCTCTGATTCTCTACTACATCCAAGCTGTGCTCAGATGTAGTGAAGAGTAGCAGCCATGGGAAGCCAATTATAGCTCCCTGATCCTTGGTTGCCTGGTGGAAGTTAGAACAGGAAGGGGTGGGCAGTGCTGACTTCCACCACTAGTGTAAGGTCTTACACCAGTGAAGGATCAGAAGTAGAAGAGCTCTGCTTCACCACAACCCCTGCTGTCCACATCACGCCCCCAGTAAGCCTCTCTCCTTTCCTTATGTTAGGTGTGGGAAGAGGCTGGTGCAGAAGCAAGCAGAGACACCTCTGCCAGATTTCTGCCACCAGAGGGTCTCCCTATGCAAGAGTAATTCTCTACCAGCACTCTCTGGCCACTTTGTGCCACAGGAGCCAGTGAATCTAGCTCTGTATCCTTTGGTGGTTTGTAGCCACAGATTAATTTGTGGATTTATATTCACTGACATCCTCTGTGGTATACATAGCTGTGCATAACTAGTATTCTACCTCCACTGCTAACAATAAAGGCTGCTAACAATAAAGACTGTAACAATTGATTCAACTTTGATTTACTGATTCCTAATAGCACATATAATGGAGAAAGAACAACATTTGGCAACTAATCACAGACTTATTTAACTTAGAGGCATTTCCAGCACATATGATAAAAATTTCTCACTTACATCAGAGATCTGGCAAAGTATTATACATCTTGCTCTTTATACATGCAATATGTGTGTGTGTGCAGGCTTTGCATTATATAGGCACTTAAAAGCCACAAACTTCTGATTTATACTTGTATATAATATCAACTTGTGGTTTTAAAATACACTGCTTTTTTATTTATCTATATTACATTTTGTAAGAAAATGAAACGAAGTTTTCACCTCCAAGTTGCTGTTTCAAATCCAATCTGGGTTTATGGCGTGGGCCTGCTGCACAGAAGTGAATTTCACTCTGAATAAGCATAAAGACTGAAGACGCCTCTCACTCAGGGTGAAATTCACCCCTACACAGAGGGCTGGCATAAAGCCTATGCACCACTTACTACCTGTTTTTAGAGTTTAAGTGGAACTTAAGTGGGGCATAGGCCTTGTGAATTTCACCCCAGTGGCATCTCTAGGTCAGGGTTTATGCACACTGCTAAAAGCTGTGAGGCAGCTTTTGTTATGGCTAAATAGAGGCCTTGGTAGCTTTCACAAGCAGTAAATTCAGGCAGGAAGAATGTAAACAATGGGCCAAATCAGATTTTCTACCATGAGTGAATTTGGCCCAACGAATTCAAACTCCAATTCAGCAAAGCACTTAGATACATACTTAATTTAAAGCATGGGCTTAATTCCCATTGATGTCAGTTGGACTGTGCTTAAAGTTAAGTGTGTGCTTCAGTGGTTTGCTGAATCGAGCCTTCATATGGTTGTAGAGTGAGGAGGGCCTGATTCCGATCCCAGTTACACCAGTGTAAATTGGATATGACTACCTTAAAGCCACTGGGTTTTCAATGCTGTAGGCAAGAGGAGAATCAGGGCCTGATAGTCCAAATTTTTTATGAAAACAAGAGACGTGTCAGGGAATATGTGAATGGAATGATTATTAATGCTTTATACAGTGATTGCTCTTAGCCCTTTACAATTTTGTCTTTGGAAACAAGATAGCATTACTGCAGTGTTCACTTCTTTCCCCGTACTTAAGAATAACAAAAGATTAATGCAGTAACATCTAGTTATCCAAGGTAAAAAGCTGTTGAGGGTGACTGCTATATATAAAAAACATATTTTTAACTTTTTTTATTACACCTGCTAAAATAGAGTAGTGTAGGATGCTGCATATTACATAAATGTTGCAGGGAATTGTTTTTCCCCTTTAGGGATTGATTAAAGTAACGGTAGTTTCCTGATGACATCATAGCAGATTCCAGCTGCCCAAACAGTCATTTTCCAGAAGAGGTTATCTGCAGTGCACTTACACAGAATTACACTTAAAAGGGCACTTACAGTTCCCTTAGGACTTCTAAACGTAACTCAGAGTTGAATCCTTGGTAAACACAGAATTCTTTGTTTTCATTTAGTGACGATGGTAATGCTGGGAGCCCAGCCATGGCTTGTGATTCTGCAGTTAAATGAATAATTACATAATCATGGACTGCAGGAAAAATTAAATACTCCAGTGGACGTTCCATGTATTGAGAAGACAGCAGTATGTTTTGTATAGAGAATATTCAGACCTGCAGCATAGGAAGAAAATATGGAACTCCAGTGCCATACCTGAAATTAGACTCATTGCTGTGCAGAGTAACTTTTTGAAGGCATGAGCAGCCAAAAAGCAGAAAAGGCTGCTTCTTCAGCAGCTGGCTAGGAGAGCAGGACTGTGCTTGTTATGGAGTGCTGACTGATTTCTTTGCTTGCTGGGGTAGCTAAGGAAGAGCCTGAAGAGGTGAGAAGAGAGGCTTAATCAGGAGATGGGAGGGAAAGAAATGGTGGAAGCACAAGGAGGGATGTGACTGACAGCAGAGAGATGGAAACCAAGTTTTTTTGGCTCCCATTCTTCAGATAAGAACCATAGGGACTATATCACTAGTCCAGAAGGCACTAAAAGCTAACCAAAGGTTTCAGTTTGTCACTTAGGGCTGTCTCAGTATTTCAGTGGCGTTTGGTGGCTCATGTGGTGACACCAGTGCAATGTATACTGAGGAGTTACTTACAACAGAAGATAGCAACAGTGACATTGAGGGACTTGCAAATGGTAAAACTTCCAATCCCAGTGTGCTGTGTCCTCCTCTTCCCTTGAGACATTTGGGGCATTCAGCTGTATTTATTTTTATATTTGCTAGGACAGCTTTAATATGTGGATTTATAAATTTTCCCGGCATAAAGCCGGATCAGTCTGTGTAGATATTGTTTTTAAAAACAACAGCCTATTTACATTATGTAGACAAGAGCTTTTGCTAATACTTTGATGTATGAGCTTAGAAGTGCTAAGGGCCAGGCACAGTCCAAAGGGTCTTTCCCAGGTTTCAGAGGAAAAAAAGCAGGGGGAGGTGGGAATTAATGTAGAGGCATATGCTTCTGGTAGCTGCCATGGTTGAAATGCATATTTATATATATATTTAATGAAGAATGCACTACATCATCATTAACTCTCATATGAATGTTTTTAGAAAGACAGCAAAGTCTTGGAGCTTCACCAGCTTGCCAGGACCTAATCACATCAATTTACTAGGAAGAAATTGGCAGAGAAGAGTTAATTAGTCTGTTCTACAGGGAGTTCTAATAACACAATAGTCCAAGGACAATTTTGATAATAATCCTTATCATTTATATTCTGTAGAACCTTACATGTTCAAAATTTTGTACAAGTCATCTTCACAACACACCTATAGCGAATGTAGGTAGGGTCAGTATTATCACCCCCATTTTAAAATGTGATTTGATTTGTTGAGGCTATGCAGTAAGTGTCTGGGAGATTAGAACTCCTGACTCCATGCCCTAACCATTGACTTCAGTGGGGCTAGTCATGTGCTTAAGTCCCTTGTGAATAAAGGCCTGTGTCCCCAATCCTGCAATCACTGATGCATATTCTTAATATGGCATGTTTTCAGGAGAGTAGTCCCACTGAGGTCAGTAGGACTACTCATAACGTGGATTTCCTGGGTTTTTTTAATGATTGGGCTGAGGGTGGTTATACTTGATCTACCTTACCTGTTTCAGAATTTAATGTTATTGTGTAGGATATGGTAGACCCAAGGAAAGCCTGCAATGTGTAAGGAGTTCAGGAGCCAATCTGTGCTGAGAGTAGAGGAGAACCCTAGGGAAGCTTTAGAATATCAATAGGGTTATGCTTAGTGCAGATAATAGGGTTATGCTTAGTGTACCCTAGGGCAGATGCTTAGTGACTTTTGCTGTTGCTGGTGGTTACTATCTTCCCACAATTGACGTGTACACAAAGTAGCACATGAGCATGTGCTCACAGAAGACATAGATTCCATGACTTTACATCATTTTCTTTAGCCTAATTTTTTTCCCTTGCTTCTCACCTGGACAAAGGAAGTTCTGTTACCATATACTGCATATATCTCCTGTGGGTGCAGTAGTTTTGCCAGCTATCCCAGCACATATTTCTGGGATTAACTGGATTTTTGTTTGAACAGTATACTTTACCTTTAGGATTCCTGTATCACTGTCTTGTATTCCTCATTTTGGATATTATTCCTCAAAGTTCTGTCTCCTCTTGAGGAAGTTTTGACATGGTCAAAGTGCACCCTAGAAGACTGATATTGTTTACAGACAACAACTCTGTTTCAACACAGACAATTTATCATGAAAATATAGTTCCCTTTACTACTCCAGTAGTTATGAGTAACAGATCAATAGCAGGAAGTACAGAATTGGGAGCATCACTTCAGATATTAAACCACAAATTGATCTGCTTGTCAAACCTTAAGTAAGTGCTGCATCAACACATGTGCCAGAGATGGGAGGACATTTTGAAATGTTGTAGCGATGGACTGAAACAATGAGATAAATTATTTCTTTTATGTAAGTGGGTTAACTCTTTAGTGCCAGTCTCTGCACACTCCTGCTGTTAGAACAGTTGCATTTTGCACTGATGGATCATATCAATAATTCAAGACTCTCAATCTACACCGCTCCAGAAAAACACACTGAATGTATACAGTAGGCAAATCTCTCACCTGATGGTGATATCTTTGCTAGAATTAAAAGGAATGATAAACCTTTATAAATAATCTAACAAAACAGCCATACTTATTTATCTGTCATCCATGTGGTCATACAGCCATACAATGGACACTGTAATCCCAGTCAGACACTGGACAATCAATTCTCCAAGCAAAACTAGGATTCCTTTGATTACTTTTGTCTTTTTATTTTAGTCTTCTGTTCTGCTTCATATCAGCAAGATCTGACTTTTTTGAACAACTGGGGACTAGTATTACCCAAAGTTTTGAATAAAGCTAACATTGTCTAGACGAATTGGACCAAATTCTTCCCAGCAATCTGCATAGGAGTATGCTGGAAAACCCACGCTCAACAAGTGACAAGAAGGATCAAAGCTGATTGAATTGATTTCTGGTGTATCTGAAACAGTAGTATAAGTATACTTCACAAAACTTGGGTGACAGAAAACACAGGGGAGTGTTACCCGACATAGCCTGGAAATCAGAGATCATGCTTCACACTGATATGTCCATACTCCCTGGCCAAGGACAGACCATTAATATCTTCCTGTTCAGGTCTAATGTGGGGTCTCTCTCACATAGATTATTCTCGTACTTATTAGGAATAAATTCTCAATGGGTCTGCAAACCTGGTCATGGCAATAATATGGGTTTAATTTAATGCCTTCTGTACCAATACAGGACATATGTCCATTTGGGAGCTGTTTATGTATGTTTTTATGTTCCAGCTGGAGTTTGACCCTAGGTTTTAAGTTAAAACTTGCCTTTCAGGATCGTTGGTATTCTCCTACTCTGTAGGAACATGTAAGAAAGAGCCAACCATATAACAAAACCAAGACTTGGAGGTTATACTCTTGAGTCATGCAGGCTCTTTTGAAAAACCCAACCCTCTTTCTTTACAGGAAGAAAAGTATATTCATTGAAGCCCTAGCTGAAAAATTCAAGCCCTCACTGGATGGAGGTGGGTGGGGAAGGGTCTCCCCTCGGAACAGAACTTTGTAAAAGAATGATGTGTTAGTGAAAGAAATTACAATGGAAAAAATAAAATGGTAGGTCTTATGGGGAAAAAACAAAGTAATGAAAATATACAGGTTAGGAACTCAGGATTTTCAAAATCCTTTCCCCACCCACTCCTTCATTTTAATGGGCAACTCTGGTGTTTTAGAAGCTACGAGCCTCATGATTCAACTCAAGTGTAGTTTTATGGTGCTTACGTATAAGCGGTTAAAAGTATAAAAAGCAATAAGTGGGTGCAGAGGAATCAGCTCTTTAATATTTTTAGGTATTACGCTATGTTATGGTTCAGAGCTAGTGAATTTGAAATGACAGAGTAGGCAGTTTTTTTCTATGGAATCATAGAAATTTAGAGCTGAAAGGGACCTCGAGAAGTCATCAAGTCCAGCCCCCTGCTCTGAGGCAGAGCCAAGTAAACCTAGACCAGTGGTGGGCGGCCTGTGGGCAGCACACGGTCCATCAGGGTAATCCGCTGGCGGGCCGCCAGACCATTTGTTTACATTTGCATAGCCACCCGCAGCTCCCAGGGGCTGCGGTTTGCCATTCCCGGCCAATGGGAGCTGTGGGAAGCGACACGGTCCACAGGTTGCCTACCACTGACATAGACCATCCCTGACAGGTGTTTGTCCAACCTGCTCTTTAAAACCTCCAAAGCCAGAGATTCCACAACCTCCCTTGGAAGACTATTTCGGAGCTTAACTACCCCACTAGTTAGAAATGTTTTCCTAATATCTAACTAAATCTCCCTTGCTGCAGATTAAGCTTATTTCTTCTTGTCCCACCTTCAGTGGCCATGGAAAACAGCTGATCACCATCTGCTTTATAACAGCTCTTAACATATTTGCAGACTGTTATTAAGTCTCCCAGCCTGGTCTTCTTTTCTTAAGACTAAACTTGTCCATTTTTTTTTTAAGCTTTCCTCATAGGTCAGATTTTCTAAAGCTTACGTCATTTTTGTTACTCTCCTCTGGACTCTCCAATTTGTCCACATCTTTCTTAAAGTGTGGTGCTCAGAACTGGACACAGTACTCCAGCTGAGGCCTCACCTGCGCTGAGTACAGCGGGACAATTACTTCCCGTGTCTTACATACATCACTCCTGTTAATAAACACCAGAATATTAGCCTTTTTTTTTTTTTTTTTTGCAACTGCACCATGTTGTTGACTCTCATTCATTTTATGATCCACTATAAACCCCATATCCTTTTCAGAAGTATTACCACCTAGCCAGTCATTCCCCATTTTGTAGTTCTGTGTTTGATTTTTCTTCCTAAGTGAAGTACTTTGCCTCATTTTTATTGAATTTAATCTTGTTGAATTCAGACCAATTCTCCAATTTGTCAAGGTCCTTTTGAATCCTGTCTCCAAAGCACGTCAACCTCTCCCAGCCTGATGTCATCTGTAAATTTAATATGCATACTCTCCACTCCATTATTCAAGTCACTAATGAAACTTGACCCAGGACTGGCCGCTTCAGGACCGCACTAGTTACACCCTCCCAGACTGACAGTGAATCATTGATAAACTGTTGTTTGAGAACAGTCTTTCAACCAGTGGTGCACCCACCTTATAGTGAATTCATCTAAACCCCATTTCCCTAGTTTGCTTCTGAGAATGTAGTGTAAGACACTAATTCAGAGTGGCACCAGACCTGCCATAACAACAGATACAAAATCTGCAGCAATATTTCTACTGCTACAATGATCAATACCACCCACACTACACCTTTCAAGATCCATGGGTCCTATGCATGCCTGTCACAATATGTGGTGTACCTCCTCCCGTGCACTAAATGCCTCAATAACAACACTGTGGGGAAATGAGAAAATCACTATGCTCCCAAATGAACTCACACAGAAAAATGATAAATGACCGGAACAAGAGTTCTCTGTAAGCCTGCACACACACGCACACTCTGTTGACTTTGATATTTCAAAATCAATTGCTATAAGTTTTGTCCAGAGTAGTAGATCTGGGAACCAAATAATGGTCTGGTTCAGTATGAATTAATTTAGATAACTACTTCAATCCTATCCCCTTAAACGTTACCTTATTCCTCCCTTGAAATAGGTGTGATTTGTTTTGTTTATAAAAAAAAAAGACAGTTTCCAGCAGTAGGAACTAGTCGACATGTTCTGACTGACATTAACAATTCATATCTCTTTCACATAGTACAGAACATCCTATAGTGCAATCTATTTTGTCCATGGTTAAAGCTTAAGAAGTTGGAGAAAAGTAATTGTATGTTTTGGTACTTACACTGGCAGTATGAGCTTCTATAAGTTCTTTTCTGTGTCATTTACAATCCTCAGAGGGGTTGGGTAAGGTGCAAGTGTGGCAGAGGGG
The DNA here is from genome assembly GCF_965140285.1 of Lepidochelys kempii. Taxonomy (NCBI): domain Eukaryota; kingdom Metazoa; phylum Chordata; order Testudines; family Cheloniidae; genus Lepidochelys; species Lepidochelys kempii. The sequence continues at coordinate 22,711,122 of NC_136385.1, forward strand.
GAAGTGGGCTATGGTGTTATTGGAAGAGGCAGATGAGTGTAATGAGAGGAGTGGGAGGGAAAACCTTTCACATGAATATCCTAAGTTTATTATTGTTAAAGAATGTTTGTATATAGAGCATTGTGTTTTATATAGCTAGTAAAAGACAAAGTCCCTGCCCCCAAAAGCTTACAGTCTAAATTGATCATGGCAAGACAGGACTTGAGAGGAGATCACGAGAGGCTAAAGGAGGAGAGAGAAAAGAAACATACAGAATAAGGTTGAAGTTGCTTGGGTATCATATTATGTATCAGTTTAGTTTCTATTTGTTTTTGATCATTCATAGCAGTGGTTCTCAAAGCTGGTCCGCCGCTTGTTCAGGGAAAGCGCCTGGCGGACCAGACCGGTTTGTTTACCTGCCACATCCGCAGGTTCGGCCGATAGCGGCTTCCACTGGCCGCGGTTCGCCGCTCCAGGCCAGTGGGGGCTGCGGGAAGGGCGGCCAGCACGTCCCTTGGCCTGCGCTGCTTTCCGCATTCCCCATTGGCCTGGAGTGGCGAACCGCGGCCAGTAAGAGCCACGATCGGCTGAACCTGCGGACGCGGCAGGTAAATGAACTGGTCTGGCCTGCCAGGGACTTTCCCTGAACAAGCGGCGGACCGGCTTTGAGAACGACTGATCTATAGCGCCTTGTGGAAATCCCGCCAGCTCCCAAGATAAGTCAAATTAACCTTTGCTAAGAGTATGCAATAAATACTGAAAAAGAAAACTAGTTCTTGTTTTTATTGCTAAGGGCATATCGAAATGGAACTAAACTGGAACCTTGGCAGAGTCCTCCGTCCAGGCTCAGCCACAGTCCGGGTGACTGATTTGAGGTGGCAAGGTCTCCTGAATCCTAGCCCATTGGTTAAAGATGATGGAGAGCTACTTATGGATGAATACCTTTCCCCCAGTAAACTGGTGAGTGGCCTCTCATTTTTTTTAATGCAGCTGTGAGGAGCACGCTAGCATATAGTCACATTATCCTTGCTTGTTAGCAGCTCTAATCAAGACTGCATAAATATGGAATAGCTGACAATTAGAATTTCATGTAAAGTGGCCTCTATCTTAAGATCATTTAACATATACATTTGTCTGTTTCATATACAGATATGACCAATGTAGTTCCTTCCATGTTCATTATCAACCTAGTGAGGTAGGCATAAAATAGTGCATGTAGCATAATCATAATTCAAAACATATCTAATTAATTCTTTCTAAAGTGCATTGAGTTCTATCAGAACATCAGAAGAGGGATTTCTACATGGATTGTGTGCTGGAAATTGGAAGCGTAATTCATCATTTAATTTTTATTCCTGAATAGAGTAAAATCATCCAAACGCCACTCTCACTTGCCTATATGTTAGTCTTGAGAGCCAATTATAAAGTACTGGAAGTATTTTAATTATGTTCTATATTTATCAAAGTGCCTATAGTTTTCCACTTCTGTCAAAGCATAATTGAAAGCCATTCTGCTTTTTGACAAGGGAAAATGATCTTGGTGCAGCCTCTTGTAAGAGAATGATGCATTGAAATCTATTGTGAAGAAACCCTTTCTTTCACAGTATATGGTATTTACTGAGTACTAGTGAAGAACAGAAACCTTTGTGGTCCTGAGAAGCTGGGGAATGCTGAGGTGGAGAGAGCTAAGCAACAGAGAAGTTGCAATAAACACTGCACCTCCCTGCATGTCACACAGCTGAGCTTCATGGCAGAACTTTGTACAAGAGTGATGGGGCTGAGGTTGTGTTTTGGACAGGCCAGGGGAGTGGTGGGAATATGGTCATTGCATCTGTGAACTGCCTAGATCCCCTGGGCCTCAACTCCAGTTTTGTGGGAGGGTAAGTTGATGGCAACTAAAAAGCCAAATGAAAAATCAGTCATAGCTGTAGGAAGAAGAGAAGTCTAACTCCGGTAAGTTTAAGTGCTCCTCTGCATTCTGCTCTACAAAGTGCAGTACAAGTACTCTGCAACTGGCTGTATACAGCAGCTCTTGGAGTCACATGATTACCTCAGGTTCTGAGCTTTCATTTTAAGAAAACAAAAGCAATTTTGTAGCCCTCACAGTTGGGAAGAAAGGATTGAACACGTGACCTGAGTGTAATCAATAAGTGATGTTTGCTTGAGTCTGCAGACAGCCTGTGTCAATAGCCCTGAGAGGTGAAGAAGTGCAGTGGGCCTGCCCACCCATACAGATACACCCATCTGCTGGGGTAAGTTGTGGGGGGCACCTCCGCTGCCACCACTTCTCTGGGGTAAGAGGTGAACCCTGCTGTTTCTGAGTGGGAGAGGCCTCGAGTTTTACCCCTGCCATTGCTTTCAGGGGCAGAGAGGACCACTTGCTGCCAGCCCTGCCTTCCCAGGATGGGAGGCAGGCCTCCTTCTGCTGTGTGGGGCCAGGGCCACACCATAGCCTGAGGGCAGGGTCATGAGGAGCCTCCTTGTCATGGCATGCCTAGGGCACCTGATTGATTGCCTGATCCTGTAGCTGGCTCCTTTTAGTGACTCGGCTTGAGAGAGGCAGTGGGGATTGGCACAGCAGCAACAAAAGAGGATTAGATGATGGTGATATTGGTTATGGAAGTGAATGGCTGTGGTGTGAGCAACATATTTCTGAAGAGTTACTAAGTCTAAGCTGAGAGAAACGAAAGGTTGAAAAGTTTTGTTTCTCCTCTCTGTGCCGAAGAATATGTCACATATAAGGCTCTATGCATAGGAGAAAATATCAGTTCCCAAGACCTGATCCGTGGAGGTTATATCTTTCAAAGAACTAAAATACTGTTTAATTTATCTTATTTCTTTCTCCAAATTCCCAATTTACACTTTTTTTTTTTTTACTATGTAAGACTCATCATGGGATGCTGGTCCATGACAGGTTTCAGAGGAACAGCCGTGTTAGTCTGTATTCGCAAAAAGAAAAGGAGTACTTGTGGCACCTTAGAGACTAACCAATTTATTTGAGCATGAGCTTTCGTGAGCTACAGCTCACTTCATCAGATGTTTACCGTGGAAACTGCAGCAGACTTTATATACACACAGAAATCATGAAACAATACCTCCTCCCACAGTGGGGTGGGAGGAGGTATTGTTTCATGATTTCTGTGTGTATATAAAGTCTGCTGCAGTTTCCACGGTAAACATCTGATGAAGTGAGCTGTAGCTCACGAAAGCTCATGCTCAAATAAATTGGTTAGTCTCTAAGGTGCCACAAGTACTCCTTTTCTTGGTCCATGACAAGGGCTCCTAGGTACTATGTAATACAAATGATAATGAAAGACATGAACTTGACAGTGCACTGTTGATTAGATAACTAGTTACACTGAGAACTACCCCCTTCATATTTGGTGCTCTTCCTGTTCATGAAATGTTTAGGTGTGAAAATCATTTCTTGGTGAGTATATAGAATATAAACCTCTGAATAGTTGCCACATTTTATGGTATATCTTGTTCTGTTTCTTTTGATTACACCTAATGACTTTGATGTGTGTGCATGTCTGCTTGTTCTTAGTTAGTCTTTGACAATAGATTATGTCCAGTGTAATATGTATACATATAATATGTGTGTGTGGACTAAAAAGTGCCCAGGATTTTATGCAGTGTTGTTGTAGCCATGTTGGTCCTGGGATATGAGAGAATCAAGGTGGGTGAGGTAATTTCTTTTCTTGGACCAATTTCTGTTGGTGAAAAAGAGAAGCATTCAAGCTACACAGAGTTCTTCACCTTGAATGGTCCCTTAGAATATGTGCTAACTACAGGGCCGTTCTTAGCCATAGGCAGAATAGGCAGCCGCGTAGGGCACCACTCTGCCCAGGGCACACTTGCTGGGAGTCGGGACAGACAGGAAGCAGTGGAGCATGTAAGAGCAGGGCTGCTGGGTCCTAGAGAGAGCCGAATGCAGCACAGTCTGTGGGAGGAGATTGGCTGCTGGGGTCTCTGGGAAGGGGAGAAGGTAGGGGTGGGCGAAGGAGGAACTCACCTGTGAGTGTGACTCTCTCCCCCGGTGTGAGGTGAGGCAGGCTCAGCGGCTGCAGTATCCTTTGTTGCCCCCCATAACGCCCATTCTTCTCCCCGCCCCCCACGGAGCACCCCTCTCTCCTCTCTCCCCTCTGGCAGGACTGGGTTGGGTGAGGGGAAGGGGGGGGCTGACTGCCTGTGTGCTGAGGAATGAGAGTGACAGTAACTCACTTCGTCAGCAGCCAGCCAGGATTGGAAGGGTCACACGCAGCTGGCTGGGCCAGATAGCATGAGTGAAAAATTAGGATGGGGGTTGAGGTAGGGTGACCAGATGTCCCACTTTTACAGGGACAGTCCCAATTTTTGGGTCTTTTTCTTATATAGGCTCCATTACCCTCCACCCCCTGTCCTGATTTTTCACACTTGCTGTCTGGTCACCTTAGGTGGGGGTAATTGGTGCCTATATAAGACAAAGCCCCAAATATCAGGACTGGCCCTATAAAATCAGGACATTTGGTCACCCTAGCTGGGGAGCGCGTCTCTCCCCTGGGCTGGCAGTGATCCATCTCATCCGGGGGGAGCTGCGCAGGGCAGGATGAGCTGCTGTGGCTCCGTGGGTGCCCCGTCCCTGAGATCAGATGCTGGGCTAACTTCACCATGGTCCGTTGGGCTGGTGGTGGTGCCCATTGGCGTGTGGTCGGACCTGAGGGTTTGCTGCTGTTGCTGCTGTTGACACTCTGCACCCCAAGAGGTGGATTTTGGGGTCCTGCAGTTTTCCACCTATCTCCTCCTGTACTGCAGCTGTTGGACCAGCAGGCTGGGGGTTGAGTGAGCCAAGCTGGAAAGCAGTACTGTGTTGCCATTTAGATTGTCATTTAACAACTTGGTTTGCCAAAAATGCTTGCTAACAATCCTGAATCCAATTTCAATACTTTTTTTTAAAAAAATCAATATCTTAGCCAAAAACGAAAATTAAGTTGTTGACAATTATTTGTGACAAGTTTTGGTTTGGGGCAGGGAGTGGGCCAGTTTTCATCAGAGAAACAATATATGTTGACTGGCTTTCCTATAGCCCTGTTACTGCTAAATAGAGCCCTCCAACAACTGCAATATGCTCATCTCCTTACTAGTGTATAGAGTGACCACATGTTGTACTAAGAGTCTCTTGCTTTTTTTTCCAGTGAGTCAGTGTAGCTTTTGCAAGCCCAGAGGTTGGGCAGCCAATCTCTTAGTTTTCACAATGTTTTGTCCAAGTTTCATAATGTAAATACACGGTTCATATGAGTTAAAAAGGCCAGGGACACTTCCTTGTGAAGAATCTGTGCAGCAGATCACACTGGAGCTGTGAAAATGTCAGGTTTTGATGGAACTTTAGAGGCAGTGATTTATCGTGTCTTTCTGGCCATGCCCAAAATGTGCTGCTATTGATAACGTCTTTCCAAACAAAAATAGGACACAATAGGACTCCTGTCACATTTCTGTGCTGCCTTAATCGAGAGGAGATAATTCTGTGCTGATGTCATTTTGGTCACTTTGTGCTTTACCTAGGAGTAAAACTAGGGTTATATTTTTGGAAACCCAGCTTATTAAACTGGATAATGCCATTGATCTATTTACAATATAAGGTTGATACAGAGTTGTAACTAACATTAAGGCTGATGCCCACTATACATTTAAAACTAAAAAATGGCTTTGTAAAATGACATGGGTTTCCAGCTCGACTGTGTATCAGTCAGGGTGGAGCGCCTTGTGAGGTGTCTTCACACTAGGTCAAGGTCACAGACTCACGACCATCCTATATTAGGTTTCAGAGTAACAGCCGTGTTAGTCTGTATTCGCAAAAAGAAAAGGAGTACTTGTGGCACCTTAGAGACTAACCAATTTATTTGAGCATAAGCTTTCGTGAGCTACAGCTCACTTCATCGGATGCATACTGTGGAAACTGCAGAAGACATTATATACACAGAGACCATGAAACAATACCTCCTCCCACCCCACTCTCCTGCTGGTAATAGCTTATCTAAAGTGATCACTCTCCTTACAGTGTGTATGATAATCAAGTTGGGCCATTTCCAGCACAAATCCAGGTTTTCTCACCCTCTGCCTCCCCACACACACAAACTCACTCTCCTGCTGGTAATAGCCCATCCAAAGTGACCACTCTCTTTACCATGTGTATGATAATCAAGGTGGGCCATTTCCAGCAAAAATCCAGGTTTTCTCACCCCCCACCCCTTTTTCCAAAAACCACACACACAAACTCACTCTCCTGCTGGTAATAGCGTATCCAAAGTGACCACTTTAACCAGAACGTCGGGTGGGGGAGGGAAAAAAAAACAAGGGGAAATAGGCTACTTGCATAATGACTTAGCCACTCCCAGTCTCTATTTAAGCCTAAATTAATAGTATCCAATTTCCAAATGAATTCCAATTCAGCAGTATCTCGCTGGAGTCTGGATTTGAAGTTTTTTTGTTTTAAGATAGCGACCTTCATGTCTGTAATTGCGTGACCAGAGAGATTGAAGTGTTCTCCGACTGGTTTATGAATGTTATAATTCTTGACATCTGATTTGTGTCCATTTATTCTTGTACGTAGAGACTGTCCAGTTTGACCAATGTACATGGCAGAGGGGCATTGCTAGCACATGATGGCATATATCACATTGGTGGATGTGCAGGTGAACGAGCCTCTGATAGTGTGGCTGATGTTATTAGGCCCTGTGATGGTGTCCCCTGAATAGATATGTGGGCACAGTTGGCAACGGGCTTTGTTGCAAGGATAGGTTCCTGGGTTAGTGGTTCTGTTGTGTGGTATGTGGTTGTTGGTGAGTATTTGCTTCAGGTTGTGGGGCTGTCTGTAGGCAAGGACTGGCCTGTCTCCCAAGATTTGTGAGAGTGTTGGGTCATCCTTCAGGATAGGTTCTAGATCCTTAATGCGTTGGAGGGGTTTTAGTTGGGGGCTGACAGTGACGGCTAATGGCGTTCTGTTATTTTCTTTGTTAGGCCTGTCCTGTAGTAGGTGACTTCTGGGAACTCTTCTGGCTCTATCAATCTGTTTCTTCACTTCCGCAGGTGGGTATTGTAGTTGTAAGAATGCTTGATACAGATCTTGTAGGTGTTTGTCTCTGTCTGAAGGGTTGGAGCAAATGTGGTTGTATCGCAGAGCTTGGCTGTAGACGATGGATCGTATGGTGTGGTCAGGGTGAAAGCTGGAGGCATGTAGGTAGGAATAGCGGTCAGTAGGTTTCCGGTATAGGGTGGTGTTTATGTGACCATTGTTTATTAGCACTGTAGTGTCCAGGAAGTGGATCTCTTGTGTGGACTGGACCAGGCTGAGGTTGGTGGTGGGATGGAAATTGTTGAAATCATGGTGGAATTCCTCAAGGGCTTCTTTTCCATGGGTCCAGATGATGAAGATGTCATCAATATAGCGCAAGTAGTGTAGGGGCGTTAGGGGACGAGAGCTGAGGAAGCGTTGTTCTAAATCAGCCATAAAAATGTTGGCATACTGTGGGGCCATGCGGGTACCCATAGCAGTGCCGCTGATCTGAAGGTATACATTGTCCCCAAATGTAAAATAGTTATGGGTAAGGACAAAGTCACAAAGTTCAGCCACCAAGTTAGCCGTGACATTATCGGGGATAATGTTCTTGACGGCTTGTAGTCCATCTTTGTGTGGAATGTTGGTGTAGAGGGCTTCTACATCCATAGTGGCTAGGATGGTGTTATCAGGAAGATCACCGATGGATTGTAGTTTCCTCAGGAAGTCAGTGGTGTCTTGAAGGTAGCTGGGAGTGCTGGTAGCGTAGGGCCTGAGGAGGGAGTCTACATAGCCAGACAATCCTGCTGTCAGGGTGCCAATGCCTGAGATGATGGGGCGCCCAGGATTTCCAGGTTTATGGATCTTAGGTAGTAGATAGAATATCCCATGTCGGGGTTCCAGGGTGTGTCTGTGCGGATTTGATCTTGTGCTTTTTCAGGAAGTTTCTTGAGCAAATGCTGTAGTTGCTTTTGGTAACTCTCAGTGGGATCATAGGGTAATGGCTTGTAGAAAGTGGTGTTGGAGAGCTGCCGAGCAGCCTCTTGTTCATATTCCGACCTATTCATGATGACAACAGCACCTCCTTTGTCAGCCTTTTTGATTATGATGTCAGAGTTGTTTCTGAGGCTGTGGATGGCATTGTATTCTGCACGGCTGAGGTTATGGGGCAAGTGATGCTGCTTTTCCACAATTTCAGCCCGTGCACGTCAGCGGAAGAAGTCCAGTCTGCTGTTTCGACCTTCAGGAGGAGTCCACCTAGAATCCTTCTTTTTGTAAGATAGGAAAACGGAAAGATGAAATAGAACCTTTCTGTGCTTGTACAGCTAATTCTATACTTAAGTTTGTATGTCATGAAAACAACGAAGTTGATCAAGATCATCAAGTAACTGCTGAAGAAAATTTTTATGCCGACGAAGCTCAAGAAACTCAACAACACACAGAACAATCATTTGAAACAGACGCAGACACAAAACAAGAAATTACAACAGTTGAAACTGTACTAGCATGGGATATAGATGACATTGGCACATGGCTGCAATCTTTAAACAACGAATTCCGTGCCATTATACTTGAAAGAGGCCCTGGGAGAATAAAAGGTTTTAAATATCCTAAAGACATTAGAGGTAGGAAATTCACAGAAAACTATTACTACAAAAGACTTTCTAATGGTGAAATTGTCAACAGACGGTGGCTTGTGTACTCTAAATGCAAGGATGCTATATTTTGTTTCCCATGCAAGCTTTTCAATAGTTGCAATTTTAAGATAGCAACCATGGGTATTAATGATTGGAAAAATCTTAGTCACATATTACTGCAACATGAAAAGGCACAACACCACATTGAAAGTATGCACAAATGGTGTGTGCTGAGTGTAAGGTTAAAAAATCAGACAACTCTTGATGCCCAAAATCAAAGATTGCTGGAGTCAGAGAAGCAGCATTGGTGTCATGTTCTTGAATGTCTATTATCTATTGTTGAATATCTATCAACAAACAATCTTGCTTTTAGAGGAAGCGTTGAGAAAATTATTCCAGCCCAAAAATGGCAATTTTTTGGGCCTTGTACAACTGCTGGGAAAATTTGACACAGTGATGAGTGAACATCTCCAAAGAGTAACTGAAAATAAAATACATGACCACTATTTGGAACCAAGAATTCGAAATGAACTGATCACGCTAATGAGTGATAAAGTGAGAGACAAAATTGTTTCATTGGTTACTTTGGCAAAATATTTTGCCGTAATTCTAGATTGCACTCCGGACATAAGTCATCAAGAACCGATGCGTTAGTAGTGAGATGTATTGACATTAGTGATTCAGCACAGATTACAGTTAAGGAATTATTTATCACATTTTTAGAAGTAGAGGACACTACAGGTTTTGGACTTCTTCAAGCTCTCCTTGATAAACTAAAATGAATGGGATTGTCCATAATGAACATTAGAGGACAAGGCTATGATAATGGTGCCAATATGAGAGGATGCATTTCTGGCGTGCAAGCTAGTTTGCTGGCAGAAAATCCATGAGCCTTTTTTGTTCCATGTTCATACCACAGCCTTAATTTGATTTTGTGTGATATGGCCAGGTCTTCTGTAGAAGCCATTTCTTTTTTTGGTTTGCTGCATTTACGTGCTCTTTTCAGCTTCCACTCAACAATGGCAAATATTCAAAGCACATGTCAATGGTATTACCATTAAGCCTCTATCTGAGACACACTGGGAAAGCAGAGTAGAAAGTGCAAAAACATTGAGATATCAATCTGTGGAAGTTTATGAAGCACTGGTTGCTATTTCGGAAGAAGCCAGAGATCCAAAAGCTAAAAGTGAAGCAGTCATTGGCCTCTGAAATATCCAGCTTCAAGTTTCTAACATCTGTCGTAATCTGGTATGACATTCTTGTTAAAATCTCAAGTGTAAGCAAAATCATGCAGAGTCCAGTGAGGCAGCTTGATTCAACACTTACCTTATTAAACAACACACGAGACTTTTTAGTGAAATACAGAGAAAATGGATTCAAAGAAGCACAGGTTACAGCAAGAGAGCTTGCACAGGCACTTGGTGTAAAACCAAAATTTCCATGTCCGAACATGACACGAGTTTCAAGGAAAAAACAGCAAGCAGAATATGAAGGCGCAGATGAGCCCATAGACGATCCAGAAAAGAAATTTGAAGTTGGATTTTTTTCATGTTGTGATGGGTAAAGCAATATCTGCCGTTGATGAAAGGCTTAATACCTTACGAGCACACCATGAACAGTTTGGATTTTTGTATGATATAACAAAATTCAACGAAGTAGGAAAACAAGAGCAGCAAATGACGAAGTGCAAGAACCTAGAGAGCCTCCTGAAGCACGGTGATAGTTTTGATTTAAATGGACTTGAACTGTATGAAGAATTGAGTACCTTGTCATCAATGTTGCCACATGCAAAATCGATGATGGACATTGTACAGTTTATTCATATCAGCAAACTTGTTGACCTATATCCTAATGTGTACATTGCCACTTGTATTCTACTGACAATTTCTGTAACAGTAGCATCAGGAGAATGGAGTTTCTCAAAACTAAAGCTCATTAAAAACTATCTCCGTTCTACAATGAGTCAGGAATGATTGACTGGTCTTGCTATTCTTGCAATTGAACAAGACATCATTTTGTCTTTGTCATGTGATGACATTATTACTGATTTTTGCAGCCAAAAAAGCCAGAAAGATCGCTTTTAATTAAAAACAGATCCTTGTTTCAATACCTCTTCATAGAAATTTCCAATAAAATGTTGACAAATTTAAAAAATTATATTATTTGCGTCATTCTGTCAATAAATCAGAATTTTTCTATAGCGCTACTTCTTTTGTGCTCGTCCATCAGCATTACAGTGTGCTTAATTCAGTTAATAAATAAATGTTTTTAATAAAGTGCATGTGGCAAGTTTTCCAATACTGTAAGCTTACGTTTGTGTTGCTAAGAGCAAGTCAGGCATAGGCGCACCATTTTAATAATCTCGCCTAGGGCACCATAAATCGTAAGGACGGCCCTGGCTAACTACTTATGCTAAACGATCTGTTCCACCTTGCATTTTGCTGTGACACTTTAAGTACCTTTCCCAGACCTGAGGAGGAGCTGTGTAGTTCAAAAACTTGTCTCTCTCACCAACAGAATTTGGTCCAATAAAAGATATTGTCTCACGCACCTTTCTCTCTAAAGTAGCCTTTTGCTTTCTTAGAGAGCCTTATCCAAAGCCACTGCAAAGTCAGTGAAAAGATACCTATGGACTTCAGTGGGCTTTGGATAAGGCTTTAAGACATTACTTCAGTCAGCATATATCCCTTCTTTTTCCAAAGCCATTTGCTTTTTATTAAATAATAAACTATTATGAGAAAAGCTTTAATGTTACCATCATCCCTAGCAACTGAAATTTCATTATACCCTTTATTTCTTGTATTAACAACCAGTTAGATCCTCCTACAAATATGAATCTCTTCCTTTTTTTCAGTGAAGCTAAAGCAGTTTACTTTGTGTCCATATCCTAGTGGATTTGATCAAATCCAAGCACTTCAAGGTTGCATGTTTTCAAATTGATAGGGAAGCCCACTTATCAGAACAAGTATTAAATGAACGTGTTTTGTCTGTCTGATTTCTACTGTGTATGGTCACTTATTTGGCCTAGAACCTGACTTCTGTGATGGCATTGTTGGATCACACTTCCCCTTCAAAGGAAAAATTATATGACATTGTCAAGGAAACATTAACAATGTTTACAGCTTGTTTTAATAACATATCTAATTTATCTATTCTTTCACCTTTATGTTGATCAAGTTGAAACAGCTGCTTCCATAAAGTCACTTCCTCAGCTTTTTCAAAGGTAAAAATAGAGCCACTGCTCAAACACTTAATCTGAAACAAATCTTCATGTGGGACGTTTTTAAAACAACCACATGCCATTAATTATCAAGATGTGTGAAAGACTTGGTTTTATTTTTAAAAGCACATTTACAGTATCTTTCTTATTGTCTCTTTAGATGTGAAGGGTTTGGGTGTTATTGCTGTGTTCTAGTCTCTGCAGTCTTCCAAAAAAGAGATTGAATACAAGAGTGAAATTAAAATAAAATACACACACACGGAGCTGTATTTTTCATTCATGTGAGAACACACTTAGGACCTGATCCTTCAACCTGCTGCATGTGGGCAGACCTCTGCGTTTGCACTGAGCTCCAGTGAGGACCACCAATGGGTCTCTGTACAGACTCAGTAAGTTGCCGGATCAGGAGCCTTATTCCCCCCACACACACACACACACCTTGAAGCATAGTGTAAGCCCCCATTGAAATCTGTGATGCTCTATGCAGGCACAGAGATCCAGCTGCACAGAACATGTTGCAGGCTCAGGGCCTTACTTCTTGGTTTATAGCTCTACAGGGTGTTCCACTCTTGCATCTGATTCTTGTTTTATGGAAGCACTGTTGATTTAAGGAAATATTGATGTAATCTTCATGGTATAGTTTTGATTCTTTTTATTAGTGTTCTCTGGTACTTTGTGAAATCCCCCAATGAAGATTTCAGATTAAGGACTGGTGAAGAGGCTCTGTTGCTAAAGACTGAAAGTGGTGCAATATTTCTATTGCTTTGCCCCCTTCAAAAGTTTTTTTTTTCCACAGAAGGGAAGAATTTGGCCCAAACTGATTAACTGTGAGGAAATACTCGAGGTGTAATGCTTAGTTTGTCAGGTCTTTGCCCCAGACTTCCCATTAGGTTTGGTTCTGTATTGAACGTAATGGTTGCATCTGGCTTGAATCACTACTTTGACTTTCAATTTTGAGAGACAAACCTTATGTGAGTGTCAGGAAGACTCGCTTCTTCCTTTGCAGATTAAACCCATTTTAGAAAGTCAAATGCTCTTCCAGATATTTCATGTTATTAAAAATAATCATTTCTGTGACATTCTATACCTTGGAGAAGCGTACTGTAACCCCCATATTCCTTATTTTCATATAATTGTGATCTTACGTATAAAGCATGCCTTGTAAGGTATCAGGGGAAAGGTCATGATCTGCTGAAAGTCATTTCTCTATCCATAGATGTGTATCATTAATGCATATGAAGTTGTAAGAATTGTTTTGCATGGTGGTCACTAAAACGTGCTGTAAATTGGGGGAATCAGCCAGAAAGTAGCTCCCCAGAAGCAACAGCAAGGAAAGTAACCAACGCCTGGGCGGGGTATTCTACAACCCATCAACAGCCATTGTCCAGCAAGAGAGCTACAATGCAATGACTCACCTGCATGAGACCACTGCAGGGGAATAGCTCAACCTTGCTTGGGGCATGGCTACACTTGTGAGTTAGAGCGCATTAAAGCCCCAGGTGCCCTAACTCATGAGGCATCCACACTGGCAAGGCATGTAGAGCGCCCGGACTCCGTGACTGGAGCGCTCCTGGTAATCTACCTCCACGAGAAGCATAACGCTTGCTGCACCACGGCTGGAGCGCCATGGCACCAGTATGGACGCCCTGGTCTATCAGTGCGCTCTGATCGGCCTCCAGAAGTGTCCCACAATGCCTGTTCTAGCCACTCTGCTCATCACTTTGAACTCTACTGCCCTGCCCTCAGGTGACCAATTGTCAGACCTGCCCTTTAAATTATCTGAGAATTTTGAAAATCCCCTTCCTGTTTTCTCAGCAAGGCGTGGAGTCCTCTCAGCAAATCTTTCCAGGTGACCATGCCACCACGTGCCAGGCGATCCTCAGTATGGAGCAATGGCGAGGTGCTGGACCTCATCAGTGTTTGGGGGGAGGAAGCTGTCCAGTCCCAGCTGCGCTCCAGCTGTAGGAATTACTATACTTTCGGGCAGATATCAAGAGACATGCTGGAAAGGGGCCATGACCGGGACGCACTGCGGTGCAGGGTTAAAGTGAAGGAGCTGCGGAATGCCTACCACAAAGCCTGCGAGGCAAACCGCCGCTCCGGTGCTGCCCCCACAACCTGCCGTTTTTACAAAGAGCTGGATGCAAGACTTGGGGGTGACTCCACCTCCACTCCAAAGACCATCATGGATACTTCAGAGCCCAGTTCAACAAGGCAGGAGGAGGAGGAGGAAAGTGGGAGCGAGGGTGCTGTGGAGGAGGGAGACAGCCTGGCATCCCTAGATGCATGCAGCCAGGAGCTGTTTTCAAGCCAGGAGGAAGGTAGCCAGTTGCAGTGGACGGTGCTTGGGGTAGGACAAACACCAGAGGAGGTGCTCGGTAAGCGGCTTTTATTTTGGGAAGGAAATTGTTCGGTGCAGGCTCTTGGGACGAGGAGGGTTAGGGCTGCATGCATGCCTAGATGTGGAATAGGGCGTTGATGTGCTCTCTCACATTGCAGTAATCGGCCTCAGTGATCTCTTCAAAGGTCTCATGCAGAAGCTGGGCAATCCGCTTGCACAGGTTCCTTGGCAGAGCTACTGTGCTCCTTGTCCCAGTAAGGCTAACATGTCTGTGCCATTGTGTTGTGAGGGGTGGGGGGACCATTGCTGCACACAGGTAAGCTGCGTATGGGCCAGGGCGGAAGACGCATTGTAGTAAAAGACCCTCCCTTGCTTCCCAGGTCACCCTCAGCAGCGAGATATCTTCAAGGACAAGCTCCTGTGGAAACTGTGGGGAGAGTGTTCAGTACAGGGGCCCCCTGCAGCTGTTAGCTCTCCCCAAGGCACAGAACCCCAGAGGACAGTAGGGCCGTGAAACAATCAGTCTCCCTTGCCCCTGTGCTTACTCACCATTTTGGGGCTCCTGTGGGTTATGTGCACTTGCTTTGGGACGGGCAATTTCTGCTATTGTGTACACTGTGCTTGTCTTTAAGTACGGCCGAATCATTGCTCTGTCTGGTGTGAACAATGCTGCTTCTGTTAAGTGTCGCATTTTGACTTTACAGATGCAACCTTGAGATCCCAGCTGTCCTGTTATCAACAGCCAAAAGACTCCAAAGAATCAGGGAGTGGCCATGTAGAAGCAAAGAGGACATGCTGCATAAAGTCATGCAGCAGTCCCTTAATGAAAATCAAAAAGTGCAGGAGTGGCGGGAGAGTGAAAGGAGGATCCGCTAGCAGAATGCGGATCGCCGGCACTAAAGCACAGAGCAGCTGCTAAGCATCATGGAACGCCAAGTGGACTTGATACAGGTGCTTGTAGCAGGCAGAGCACTTCTGTGCCGCGTCCCACCCCCCTCCCCTCCCTCCGCAGCCCTTGTTCCAAAACTCTTTCCCTTGTGCCCCCATGTCACCTCCAACCCCCTTTCCCCAACATCCGGGTTCTTATTGCCACCAGCTGCCTCCAACACCTGTAGTTTCACCACCCAGCCCTGCACCCTGCAAATTATGACCCATACCCACTGCACTCAACCCATGCACCATGCATTTTCGCCAGCTTGAAGTGCAGCACTCATTGCACGGCACTCCAGACAGGAAGGCTGAGTATGATAACAGGACATAGGCAAATCTGTAATTGTCCCGTTCCCCACCCCACCCCACCCCTTTCCCTCGTCCCACACAACACAGAAGTGTCATGCCCTTTCTGTTTCCCAAGCAGTTGTGTTTCTTTTCAATAAATGAAAATTTTGGCTTTGAAAACATTCTTTATTATTGCATTAAGTAAAAGATACCGTAGCCCATGAAAGCAACAGGCACTGAAAATCAGTGCATCATAAGCAGCAAACACAGATTCCTACTAACATTGGAACCACTGCACTTCGCTCCCATGCAGGGCACCAAACATTACTGGTGGCTTTCAGCCTCAAATTGCTCCCTCAAGACATCTCTAATCCTTGCAGCCAAGCGCTGGGCCCCTCTAATAGCCCATAACAGCTCTCTGGCTGTTCAAATTCAGCCTCCAGGTGTTGAACCTCCAAGATCCATGCCTGTGTGAATCTTTCACCCTTCCCATCACAAATGTTATGGAGGGTACAGCATGCGGATTTAACCGTGGGGATGTTGTCATCGGCCAGGTCCAGCTTCCCATACAGATAGCACTAGTGGCCCTTTAAATGACCAAAAGCACGCTCCACAGTCATTCTGCACCGTCTCAGCCTGTTGTTGAACTGCTCCTTGCTGCTGTCAAGGCTCCCTGTGTAGGATTTCATGAGCCATGGCATTAAAGGGTAAGCAGGGTCTCCAAGGATCACAGTGGGCATTTTGACTTCCCCTACGGTGATCTTCAGTCTGGGAAGGAAGTCCCAGCTTGCAGCTTCCTGAACAGGCCTGTGTTCTGAAAGATGCATGCGTCATGCTCCTTTCCAGACCAGCCTGTGATAATGTCAATGAAACGCCCACGGTGATCCACAAATTGCCTGGAGAACCATAGAGAAATACCCCTTCTGATGAACGTACTCGGAGGCTAGGTGGGCTGGTGCCAGAATTGGAATATGCGTCCCATCTATCGCCCCTCCACAGTTAGGGAAACCCATTTGTGCAAAGCCAGCCACAATGTCATGCATGTTACCCCAGTGTGCTTGCAGCTGACAGTGTGAACACACTGCAGCGCTTTCCCTGCTGCAGTCTCCGAGGGCTGGTTTAACTCACAGCGCTCTACATCTGCAAGTGTAGCCACGCCCTTGGAGAGACTCAGCAATGCCCCCCGGACATGCCTGAACTTGTGCTCCCCAAGCACATGGACTGAGGGTATAAAACAGACAGAGTGGATTCATACTGGGCCCTTCGCCTGCCCCTACCTTCGCTGCAAGCAACTAAGGGCTTGTCTACACTGCCAGTTTACAGCCCCCTGAACTCACCAAGTTTCAGCGCTGTAAAGCACCAGTGTGAACAGTGCACCAGCACTCTCCCAGCACTATGCTGCAACCACACAAGCCACGTTAAAGCACTGAGTTGCCAGTGTAGACTAGCCCTAAGACACTGAGAGGAAGACAAGAGTCCAACAGAGGAGACTGGCCCAGGTTTAAGGAACAAACCTGTATATTAAGGACTGCAATATCCAGTGTGGTGAGAAAAACTGCTAACTCTAGACTTTGCCCAGTCTAATAGAGTTGAGAGTTTAGACTGTGCTTATATTTTATTTTATTTTGGTAACCACTCTGACTTTTTGCCTATCACTTAATATCATTTAAAATCTATCTTTTATAGTCAATAAATGTGTTTAATTATTTATCTTTACCAGTGAGTTTGTATGAAGTGTGGGGCAAATCTACTCAGGTTGGCAAAGTATGTCCACTTTCCATTGTTGAAGTGGTGAACCAATTCATAAATCTGCACTGTCCATCTTGAGCAGTGCAAGACCGTATATTCCTGGGGTCCAGTGCTGGGCACTGGGGGGATTTGGCTGGTGCCTTTCTCTGTGTGATTCATGAGTGGCTCTGGGAGCATTCATGCAATCTAGCTGGGTGTGGAGCTCCATATGCAGTTGTGCTGAGCGATCACAGCTCCTGGAGGGGTTGCTGCTGGTCACTGGCAAGGCATTGTGAGAGAGAACCCAGGCTGGGAAGAGTTCAGGGGGCACAGTCCCAGGCTGCACCCCGGGGGATCCCATCACAATTTCCATTTCTGAATTTCTGATACTGTCAAGGTGTGTGTGTGTGTGATCTTTACAGCCGAAAGGAAGCGTTTTACTTGTCTTGCTTTTTATTGATCTTGCTCCACTACCTTGCCTGATAAATTGCAGCAGTGTTTTGCTCTGCAAAGTGATATACACGTATTCAGAAGTGGTTGTTACTTCCATTGCTGAGGAGGTTCGGGTGTATTTCATGTGCTATGTGCTCATTTTCTTGGGAGAAGAGAAAATATCGGAGGGTCCTGCATCTACAGATTGGACTCTTACTGAACTGACTAAATACTTTCCTTTTTTCCTGGGCTGCAAGTTAGCCTCTGAGTTGTAAACAACATAAGTTTGACATGAAAGCCACAGATGGAGCAAACAAGTGCAAAATCATGATGAACAATTACAAGTGCAGTAAAGGTCTAAACGAAGGAGAGAGAGGGAATTAGCTTCATTGGGATCTAATGACGCTCTGCTCTATTGTAGCTCACTATGGATGTTAACATGACTAAAACTATGTGGAAGGAATCTCTGCATCAAGACCCTATTTAGTCCCAAGTCTTTTCTTTTATGCATTTTTACCTATTTTTTTAATACTGTTAGAAATTATAGTGAAAGCTTGCATCTGTTGTAATAGTGTTTATCCGGCTGCTTAGACAACATCTGACGTTGCACACTGAGAACATCGTGACAAAAACCTTGTTCATTTTTTTCATAAATCAGATTTTGATTTTACATGGTCATGTCTGCCTAGCTAATATACCATAACAACAAACTAAAAATTCTTATCATTTCATGAGTTTGTTGCCTCAATGTTGTATCACTCTAGCCTTAACTACTTGGTAGGTAAACAAGGTAAAGAATCATTGCATAACAAGTAGATCTTTTGGTATATCTTGTTGTGTATCTACCTATGGGGAGAGGGAGAATCTTTAAAACAAATTAAAAACAAAAACTGATATAAAAATGTATGTCTCTTACTCACTCCAGCAAAAACCTTGAATGTTGTATACAATTAAAATTGAGAATTTATTACAGAAAATGTAAGACCTGATCTTGGGAGATGCTCAGCACCTCTTGAAACGTCCTGAATGCCATAAATTTCTTTGGAAGTCAGTGGTCATTGAGGGTTCTCAGCAATGAAAAATATGTTGTTCAGTAGTTAAGCATTGAAGCTCCAATCCTGCAAATGACAGGTTTCAGAGTAACAGCCGTGTTAGTCTGTATTCGCAAAAAGAAAAGGAGTACTTGTGGCACCTTAGAGACTAACAATAAATTGTTAGTCTCTATTGTTAGACAATAAATTGGTTAGTCTCTAAGGTGCCACAAGTACTCCTAATCCTGCAAATTGCTCCGAAGTTTCCATCCCCGTCCTAAACTCTGCCACCAGTACCCTTTCCTACTCTCCGCATAAAGGCCAGGAAATGCTCCATTCCCACCCATCTTCCATCCATCCACACTCTTGATTATCTGTTAGAGGCCTAGCTTAACCTCTCAGTATCAGCTGGAAGAGAGAGTAGGTAATGTATATGCACAAGGTGGCAGAATGAAAGTTAGTGTAGCAATGCTGGGTGTTTCCAGCCTGTACGTGGGGAGCATATGGGGGACAGAGGAAAGGTTTGTAATGGAACCTTAACTGAGAATTTCCTCAAAAAGAAAAGGAGGATTTGTGGCACCTTAGAGACTAACAAATTTATTTGAGCACAAGCTTTCGTGAGCTACAGCTCACTTCATCGGATGCTACTCTGAAACCTGAGAATTTCCTGACTTTGTATTGTGTAAATTCTCAATTATAAAGTTCTAGTAAATTTAATTTTAAAAGGAATAAATTATTAGCCTTATAGCAACATTAACATTTTTTTTCTGGGGGAGTTTAAGCTACAGTGGGAAACATGAGCTTGGAATCTCTGTGAAAAGCAAATAAAACATGAATGGACACGACTCCAGTGTTTGCATACAGATATAGTATTTAGTCAGAAAATAAGCTCACCATTAAGGAATTCTTGAATTTGTCAAATTAAGCAGGACTGGCAGAACAAATGTACAGCTGGAAAAGCTTCTGTGACAACTGTACACAACGTGCTCTTCAAGGCTTTGCACCGCGTATCTGCTTTTAGAGGAGTTCATGAAAAAACTGAGGAATAGCGAAAACATTAGTTATATGCACTAGTATTAAACAAATGTTACATGCCAGTTAAGGAATTTATATAGAGAGGTTGCAAGAGGGTCTAGAATCTTATTTCCTAGCATTCCCAGGTGACTGTTCTGGCAGATGTGAAGCACTGCCAGATCAGAAAAGTTTTATTTTATTTTTTGTTATTTTATTTTAACTCAGAACTCTATGTAAAATATTTATTGCCTTTACTTGTCATTAGGAAGAATAGCTTTCTAAACTAGTGCAAACTTTACCATTAAATCCCTACGAGCCCCTTCTGGTGATATGAGTAGTGCATAAGATACCATGGAGTATTTTGCTAAAAATACTGGCAGTGTAGATTACTAATTGTCCCTACATTTTCACATGGGAAAATGCTTTAAGCAGTTTGTTCTTTAGGAAAGAGGCCCAGAGATGTCAAGTGAACTTTTTGTCTCTCTGTTATACTGACAATACATCAGTACTCAAGGAATTGCAAAGTACTTTTCACAGAAGTCTCTCCGTATAAATAAATAAATAGTACACGCTCAGAAATTCATTTGTTTAATCTCTGATGTACAGAAAACTTAGGACAGCCCATAGGATTTGCTCAGCTGGATCAGACTTTTGGGTCATCTAATTAAGCATCTGTCATAAATATAAAGGGAAGGGTAAACCCCTTTGAAATCCCTCCTGGCCAGGGGAAAGCTCCTCTCACCTGTAAAGGGTTAAGAAGCTAAAGGTAACCTCGCTGGCACCTGACCAAAATGACCAATGAGGAGACAAGATACTTTCAAAAGCTGGGAGGAGGGAGAGAAACAAAGGGTCTGTGTCTGTCTGTATGCTGGGTCTTTGCCGGGGATAGACCAGGAATGGAGTCTTAGAACTTTTAGTAAGTAATCTAGCTAGGTATGTGTTAGATTATGATTTCTTTAAATGGCTGAGAAAAGAATTGTGCTGAATAGAATAACTATTTCTGTCTGTGTATCTTTTTTGTAACTTAAGGTTTTGCCTAGAGGGGTTCTCTATGTTTTTTGAATCTAATTACCCTATAAGATATCTACCATCCTGATTTTACAGGGGGGATTTCTTTATTTCTATTTACTTCTATTTTTTATTAAAAGTCTTCTTGTAAAAAACTGAATGCTTTTTCATTGTTCTCAGATCCAAGGGTTTGGGTCTGTGGTCACCTATGGAAATTGGTGAGGCTTTTTATCCAACATTTCCCAGGAAAGGGGGGGTGCAAGTGTTGGGAGGATTGTTCATTGTTCTTAAGATCCAAGGGTCTGGGTCTGTAGTCACCTAGGCAAATTGGTGAGGCTTTTTACCAAACCTTGTCCAGGAAGTGGGGTGCAAGGTTTTGGGAAGTATTTTGGGGGGAAAGACGCGTCCAAACAGCTCTTCCCCAGTAACCAGTATTAGTTTGGTGGTGGTAGAGGCCAGTCCAAGGACAATGGGTGGAATATTTTGTACCTTGGGGAAGTTTTGACCTAAGCTGGTAAAGATAAGCTTAGGAGATTTTTCATGCAGGTCCCCACATCTGTACCCTAGAGTTCAGAGTGGGGGAGGAACCTTGACAGCATCCCACATCAGAAAGTAATTAATATCTGATTCTTCAGAAAGTAACCTCCTCTGCCCATAAAATACCTAGCTTTTTTGTGCAGTGCTTTATGTGGGTGTGGGATGGGGAATTCTTTCCTGATACCAACAGATGATCATTTTATCCCCTGAGACACAAGTTTTGATTTCTTTAATTTATCTTCTCTCACAGAGTGATCATGAATTCATCCAGCCATCTTTCAAAACCAGCTGTTAGACCAGGTTGTCACCCTTTTCTGCCTGCTTTGGCTGGAACAAAGCAGCTGAAAACAACTGAAGATTCCTCTGGTGTGAAGGGATCTTCAGGGGGCATAGAGCCTGCATATCTAGCTTTATGCCCTTCCCCTTCCTGGCTCCTGGCATAGTAGGCAATACTGGAGAAAAGAGATATGGCAAGAGTGACTCTGTGCTCCAGCAATTCCTAGCTACCAAAATGTCCATTAGACCTGTGGACAGCCAGGCATAACTCTGAGCAGCCCTGAGGCATCTCTAATTTATGCCAAAAACTGTTTTGGCCCCAGGGCTGGCCCCAAGAACAAAGAGGTACAAAAATGACTGAGATCCAGTTTTACCCCACTCTCCATTTCCATATGCACCAAACATTTCTCTGCCCCAGCTGAGATAAAGCTCTGCCCAGTGCTTGAGCTTTAACCCCCCCTCCCCGCCACTCTCCTGCTGGTAATAGCTCATCTTAAGCGATCACTCTCCTTACAGTGTGCATGATAAACACCCATTTTTTCATGTTCTGTATGTATATAAATCTCACTGTATTTTCCACGTAATGCATCCGATGAAGTGAGCTGTAGCTCACGAAAGCTTATGCTCAAATAAATTGGTTAGTCTCTGAGGTGCCACAAGTACTCCTTTTTTTTTGAGCTTTACTTATTATACTTACACTATATGTATAGCAATAAATTCCACAGGTTGTCTGTGTACTGTGTTGTGATGCTCTCCTCAGGGCAGCCCAGAACTATAAGCCATTGTGTTACCCCTCTGTCTTATCAAGAGTGAGCTTTGCTAGAGATTACACTGTGTGTCAGCTTCCTGCCATATTAGTCTGTCTGTTTTACCAGCAAAGTCCTCAAGACTCTGCCAGTCTAAACCTTGCTTTGCAAGTAGTAATCAGTGAACCTGAGTTCCCCAGAGATGTCTCTCTGTACTCTCCAGTACCTGTCTCTGAGCACTCACATAAATTATTAAGTTTACTGCCTCCAGAGAAACAGTATACAGTCAGGTTTCAGAGTGGTAGCCATGTTAGTCTGTATCAGCAAAACAATGAGGAGTCCTTGTAGCACCTTAGAGACTAACTAATTTATTTGGGCATAAGCTTTCATAGGCTAAAACCCACTTCATCAGATGTATGGAGTGAAAAATACAGTAAACAGTATATATATTGCAGCACATGAAAAGATGGGAGTTGCCTTACCAAGTGGGGGGTCAGTGCTAACGAGGCCAATTCAATCAAAGTGGACGTCGCCCATTCCCAACAGTTGACAAGAAGGTATGAGTATCAACAGAGGGAAAATTACTTTTTGTAGTCACCCAGCCACTCCCAGTCTTTATTCAGGCCTAATTTGATGGTGTCCAGTTTGCAAATTAATTCCAATTCAGCAGTCTCTCCATGGAGTCTGTTTTTGAAGTTTTTTTTGTTGAAGAATTGCCACTTTTAAGTCTGTTTATTGAGTGTCCAGGGAGATTGAAGTGTTCTCCTACTGGTTTTTGAATGTTACAATTCTTGATGTCTGATTTGTGTCCATTTATTCTTTTGCGTAGACACTGTCCGTTTTGGCCAATGTACATGGCAGAGGAGCATTGCTGGCACATGATGGCATATATCACATTGGTAGATGTGCAGGTGAACGAGCCTCTGATGGTGTGTCTGATGTGGTTAGGTCCTATGATGGTGTCCCTTGAATAAATATGTGGACAGAGTTGGCAACGGGGTTTGTTGCAGCGATTGGTTCCTGAGTTAGTGTTTTTGTCGTGTGGTGTGTGGTTGCTGGTGAGTATTTGCTTCAGGTTGTGGGGCTGTGTGTAAGCAAGGACTGGCCTGTCTCCCAAAGTCTGTGAGAGTGAGGGATTGTCCTTCAGGATAGTTTATAGATCCTTGATGATGCTCTGGAGAAGTTTTAGTTGGGGGCTGAAGGTGACGGCTAGTGGCGTTCTGTTACTTTCTTTGTTGGGCCTGTCCTGTCGTAGGTGACTTCTGGGTACCCTTCTGGCTCTGTCAGTCTGTTTCTTCGCTTCACCAGGTGGGTATTGTAGTTTTAAGAACGCTTGATAGAGATCCTGTAGGTGTTTGTCTCTGCCTGAGGGATTGGAGCAAATATGTTTTTATCTTAGAGTTTAGCTGTAGACAATGGATCGTGTGATGTGGTCTGGATGAAAGCTGGAGGCATGTAGGTAAGTACAGTGGTCAGTAGGTTTCCAGTATAGGGTGGTGTTTATGTGACCATCACTTATTTGCACTGTAGTGTCCAGGAAGTGGATCTCTTGTGTGGGCGATCCAGGCTGAGGTTGATGGTGGGGTGGAAATTGTTGAAATCCTGCTGGAATTCCTCAAGGGCCTCCTTCCCGTGGGTCCAGATGATGAAGATGTCATCAGTGTAGCGCAAGTAAAGTAGGGGCGCTGGGGGACAAGAGCTGAGGAAGTGTTGTTCTAAGTCCGCCATAAAAATGTTGGCATACTGTGGGGCCACGCGGGTACCCATAGCAGTGCTGCTGACTGGAGGGTATAAATTGCCCCAAATCTGAAATAGTGGGTGAGGACAAAGTCACAAAGTTCAGCTACCAGGTTTGCCGTGACATTATTGGGGATACTGTTCCTGAAGGCTTGTAGTCCATCTTTATGTGGAATGTTGGGGTAGAGAGTTGTTTTGTTAGTCTCTAAGGTGCGACAAGGACTTCTCATTGTTTCTACATCCATAGTGGCTAGGATGGTGTTTTCTGGAAGATCACCAATGGATTGTAGTTTACTCAAGAAGTCAGTGGTGTGTACAGTCATTTGGTTTAACTGAGGACTCACATTTAATTCAGTATAACAGCACTAAGAGGGTTTGTAGTAAAATTAAAAATAAGTTTATTAACAAAGAATAGAAATGTAAGTGATACTAAGCAGATGTAAGAGAAACAGAAATGGTTACAAAAAAAAAACAAAAAAAACCCCCACATGCTTTCTATCCAGTGTCTAAGTCTTAACTTTAGCAAACTATATTTTTCTCTAAACAGTTTCTCACTTACAGCAAGTTAGCAGCAGCTCCTGCCCTTCAGGCCAGGAAGATCACCCATTCACATGCTCAGAGGGTGCTGAGTGATAGATAACTAAAGGGTTCTCTTCCTTTCTTTTCATAGTCCAGTAAGATTTTGAAAAATATTCTTTAAAAAGTAAACCCAGACAAAGTTCCTCTCCCCTGCTGGGTTGTAGAGGCCATGCTGTCTTCCTCATCCTGTGGTCAACTTTATTTTCAATTGGCGTAATCACTTTGTTTACTTTAGATGTAACTGTACTTCCAGTATCTCTGGCCTCACCTTGCTCAATTTACATTGGAGACTCAGGCAAACAGCTGAAACAACTTTCCTTTATCTAGGGCAGACTCGATTTATGCACTGTCTCCTAAACACATTTTAAGAATATATTTCCAGCATGCATATTGTATTCTTTATACACAACCTGTACATACATCATGCATTGATATTCTTGCCCAGTGTGTCACCAGTTTACATATGATACCTTAGAAGATACCTTTTGGACACATATTATGACAACAGTGTGTGTCAGGCCTGATATGAATTACAGTATAGTGGGCCCTCTGCCAGTGGGCATTGAGGGGCTCTTAGCATTCCGTTTTATTTGTTCTAAATTTTCTCCCTGTTAATTTTGTTGAGTGTCTCCATGTTCTCATAGTATGGACCAGCCTAAAAAGGAGAGAGACTGGTGAGTGTTCAGTATGAACTTAATAATTTTGAATGTCACCATGAAATCCCTTCCCCAACTCTTCTCCTTTCCAGGCTCCATAATTCTAGTTGTGACATTCTGATATGAAATATACTTCATATTTCCAACTACTTTAATATTCCATGAAAAATGCCTTTGGAATAGGAATTTCTCCAACTATTCTTCTTCACAACTCAACACCCTCTTTAACTGCCCTCTCTGCCTTCTGTTTGCTAAACAGCTTATATGCAGTGTTGTTGTAGCCATGTTGGTTCAAAGATTAGAGAGACAGGGTGGGTGAGGGAATATCTTTAATTGGACCAACTTCTGTTGGTGAGAGAGGCAAGCTCAGAGCTCTTCTTCATGTCTGGGAAACATACTAGTGTCACAGCTAAATACAAGGTGGAACAAATTGTTTAGCATAAGATTTCAGGGAACCATTCAAGATGAAAGGTTTCAGAGTGGTAGCCATGTTAGTCTGTATCAGCAAAAAAAACAAGGAGTACTTGTGGCACCTTAGAGACTAACAAATTTATTTGGGCTTAAGCTTTTGTGGGCTAAAACCCACTTCATCGGATGCATGCAGTGGAAAATACAGAAGGAAGATGTATATACACAGAGAACATGAAAAAATGGGTGTTGCCATACCAACTGTAATAAGACTAATCAATTAAGGTGAGCTATTATCAGCAGGAGGAAAAAAAACTTTTGTAGTGATAATCAGGATGTCCCATTTCAAACAGTTGACAAGAAGGTCTGAGTAACAGTAAGAGAAAAATTAGCATGGGGAAATAGTTTTTACTTCGTGTATAATGACCCATCGACTCCCAGTCTTTATTCAAGCCTAATTTAATGGTGTCCAGTTTGCAAATTAATTCCAATTCTGCAGTTTCTCATTGGAGTCTGTTTTTGAAGTTTTTTTGTTGGAGAATTGCGACTTTTAGGTCTGAAATTGAGTGACCAGGGAGATTGAAGTGTTCTCCGACTTTTTGGTTTTGGTTTTTGAATGTTATAATTCTTGACATCTGATTTGTGTCCATTTATTCTTTTGCGCAGAGATTGTCCGGTTTGGCCAATATACGTGGCAGAGGGGCATTGCTGGCACATGATGGCGTATATCACATTGGTAGATGTGCAGGTAAATGAGTCTCTGATGGTGTGTCTGATGTGATTAGGTCCTATGATGGTGTCCCTTGAATAGATATGTGGACAGAGTTGGCAATGGGCTTTGTTGCAAGGATAGGTTTCTGGGTTAGTGTTTTTGTCGTGTGGTGTGTGGTTGCTGGTGAGTATTTGCTTCAGGTTGGGGGGCTGTCTGTAACCAAGGACTGGCTTGTCTCCCAAGATCTGTGAGAGTGAGGGACCGTCTTTCAGGATAGGTTGTAGATCCTTGATCATGCACTGGAGAGGTTTTAGTTGGGGGCTGAAGGTGACGGCTAGTGGCGTTCTGTTACTTTCTTTGTTGGGCCTGTCCTGTAGTAGGTGACTTCTGGGTACTCTTCTGGCTCTGTCAGCCTGTTTCGTCACTTCACCAGGTGGGTATTGTAGTTTTAAGGACGCTTGATAGAGATCTTGTAGGTGTTTGTCTCTGTCTGAGGGATTGGAGCAAATGCGGTTGTATCTTAGAGCTTGGTTGTAGACAATGGATCGTGTAATGTGGTCTGGATGAAAGTGAAGTGACCCGTTAACACCCCTCCAGGAGGGAAAGGAAGTGGGAGGGGAAGGCAGCTGTGGGTGGGGGGGAGTTGTTAGTGGGTTATAGATTGTTGTAATACGCCATAAATCCAGTTTCTTTATTCAGTCCGTGATTTGTGTCTAGCGAAGTTATGAATTTAAGTTCCCAACCTTATCTTTTGAAGGTGTTGTGCAGGTTTCCTTTGAGGAGGAGGACTTATAGGTCAGATATAAAGTGATCGCTGCACCCGCAGGTGAAGATTCTCTCTTTAATAAACGTGCATACTCGTCCTGTGGGTAGCAGTGTCACTTGCAAGGGGTGTACCTGCTCTGCTGCTGTCTGTTACGCCAGGTACTCCTTCCTCATTGTTGCCTGTTGTACCAGGTATGTCATGAGGTTGGTTCCATGGTGATTTTAGTAGAACATCAGCAAATCAAAGAAGCTCAGCTGAGCTGATGGACCCGGGAGCCAAACAGGTAAAGTATTTGGAAGAGCCTCATGAGCAGGTTAAATAATAAAGAAATAGAGACTCACATGAGCACAACATGATTCCTCTCTTCCAACCTCCCCTCCGCCCTCCCCCCCCCCAAAAATAAAACCCTGCTCAGACACACTCTGATGCTTAGTTTGCATGTTCCTGGCCAGAGACACTTGGCCTGGAGCCATAGGTGTGATGATGCTGTCTGTGGCAAGCTTCTCTCAGAGCCCTGCACAGAGCAGAAATCCAAGGGGCTTTTTGACCTGAAATCTGAGCAGGAGTTAATCATGCTAAAAACATCGGCTCCAGCAGAGGCCTGTCGATGGATTCTACTGTATAGCCACAACAAAGGGGAGTCAACAGCAGCACCACTCCTAAGAGAGTCCTGGTGAAGGTAGAGACTGGGCAACTGTGCAGAGGGAATGCCAGAGGACTGTAGGGAGTCCTTTTCTGCAGATCTTTGAATCTGCTGAGTTTACGGGCCTCCTCTGTGAGTTGCCACAATCTCCTCCTCACTGAGAGAAGGATCAGAAATGCTAAAACAGCTGAGCTTTCTCATCCAGTTTTACCCTTCTGCAGGACTGTTTGAGGGAGGATGGCATCTAGCAGTAAACCAGTAAATGCACAAACCATGTTATCTGTTGGAAAAGCTTACTGCAACAGTGAGTGCAACAGTGAAGAATTTCTGATTTATTGTGAGGATAACGTCACTCAGATTTGGAGGAAACTACCTCCATGAAGCAGGGCAGTTTCTGTGGGAGACGAATATGAGGGCTTCTCTGTGGTTGTTGTGGCAGGGACACTCACTGAGGTTCTGGATGTGCTTGGGGAGCTTTAGGCTAGCGCTTTACGCCTTTTTACCTCTCACCTAATAAAATCTAGTGGGAACAAAATACATTCTATAAATTTTATTGGACCCAGTGCACTTAAAACTGTAGTTTTAAAAATCAGTTTAACAAATACTTAAAACTCAGTTTTGTATTAATACAGTGTCCTCTTTTAAAGAAGAAAATGATTAGATGCACTAATCTAATGATTAGATCAAGACTGAGTTTGATCCCCTCTCTGTAAGTGGACATGGCCCATTAAACCATGTTGTGCCCACTTACATCACATCTGAATTTGACCCAGTGAGTGGGAATATTGTAATTCCCACATCTCTGTGTTAAGTGTCTAAAAATATTTCGACACTTAACTCCCATTGAAATCAATGGGAATTAGGTGGCCAAATACCTTTGAAGATCAGGGACTACATGCTTGTGTTTTTCCTAAAACACATAAATAGAGGTGGACTCACACATATTGTCTTCCCATAAATCATTTCCCTGCCATTAATGTTATTCTCCAGATTAAAACAAAATAAACAAAGAATGCTGTAACTTTTTAATGTTAAAATTTCTCCAATACATGGGGACCAACTAATTGATTTCTGCTCCCCTATCCTCTTCTTAATACAGGGGCAAAGGACAACCCAGATTGTATAAAGCAGAATGTCAGTATGCATGTGCATGTGGACTGTTGGAGCTTTTGGTTATTTTGAGCCTGATCCAGTGAGGTATTGACTGCCTCTTGCAAAGTATGGAATGCATTCAGTTCGTATTATTTAGTATTTCACAGGATTTAGCCCTATGATCAAGATCTTCAGGAGTGACTAAATATTTTGGGTGCCCAACTTTATAAAGGAGCCTGATTTTCAGAGGGTGTGTGCTCAGCACTTTCTGAAAATCAGGCCGCATTAAGACATTCGACATTGGGCACTTAAAATCGCTAGTTTCTATTTACAGTTTTTTTTCCGAAGAGTGTAAACGGCATGACTATGAAAAAAAAAAAGTTACATTAATCTCACTATATACATGTCTTTGATTGCAGTGTGCATCAAGAACAAAGTTCATCCCTGTGCAGAGTCCTAGCACAAAGCTTATCTAGTAGTTAAGACCACAAAATAATGCTTCAGTTAGATTTAAGTAGTGTGTAGGGCTTGGGCTGCGTCTCAGTGCAAGGGTGAATTTCACCCTGAGTGCAGATTTTTTTTTTGTCACTGTAAACAGTGCAAGTGTTACATGCAATCCGGAGTGATCTGAAGCTATTGGAAGAAATTCATTTAGAATATATTGGAAGAGGGCCATTGTGATGTGGAGAACATGTTGCCAAAGTACTGATTGGAAGCATTTCCACACCATGTCACCTGCCTTACTTTCTGCGAGTTCACATCTATTTCTTCTTATCTTTACAGAAAGCGCTGACGGGGGTAGATGATCTGCAGCAAGTGAAGGCCCTAGAGATGCGTGTGGACACGAGAGAGAACAGCTTGGGAAACTTTGGTGAGAAAACACTTCATCCTGTACTTAATCTCTTACTCATTTATTTTGGCGTGAAGGAGAAGCATGCTGAACATGAGGGGCTGGTGGCTCAGAAAGCAGTGGAATGTGTGAAATACAGTCTTGTTAGAGATTTTCTTAAAACACAGGCATCAGTCAGCATCTTATCAGCTTTTTACTGTGAAGAGCTGAATAGAACAATAAATATTATATGTAAATGTGATGAGCAATACCAGTTCAATTTCAGCTCCATTCAGTTTGCGCTGCTTGTAGCTGGGCAATAAGATTTAGCTGATTTTGTTTTTCTGGTGTCTCATGCCTGATTTTATGCTGCTAGGATGAATAATGCTGCACACAAAGGAAAACAAATAGGAAAATTCCAGTCTAGATTAATTACCACTATTCCTGGATGTGATGAGTCAACAGTGTTCCCTTGTTGCCAAGAAGGCCAATGGCATTTTGGGATGTATAAGTAGGGGTATCGCCAGCAGATCGAGGGACGTGATTGTTCCCCTCTATTCAACATTGGTGAGGCCTCATCTGGAGTACTGTGTCCAGTTTTGGGCCCCACATTACAAGAAGGATGTGGAAAAATTGGAAAGAGTCCAGCGGAGGGCAACAAAAATGATTAGGGGTCTGGAACACATGACTTATGAGGAGACGCTGAGGGAACTGGGGATGTTTAGTCTCCAGAAGAGAAGAATGAATGGGGATTAGGTAGCTGCTTTCAACTACCTGAAAGGGGGTTCCAAAGAGGATGGCTCTAGACTGTTCTCAGTGGTAGCAGATGACAGAACAAGGAGTAATGGTCTCAAGTTGCAGTGGGGGAGATTTAGGTTGGATATTAGGAAAAACTTTTTCACGACGTGAAACACTGGAATGCGTTACCTAGGGAGGTGGTGGAATCTCCTTCCCTAGAAGTTTTTAAGGTCAGGCTTGACAGAGCCCTGGCTGGGATGATTTAGTCGGGGATCGGTCCTGCTTTGAGCAGGGGGTTGGACTAGATGACCTCCTGAGGTCCCTTCCAACCCTGATATTCTATGATTCTATGATTGTTCAGAGACCTGTGAGCCAACTTCAAAATCACAAACTGCAGTAATCTTGAAGAGCTGCATTCAACACCCATAGTCTTTAAACTAGTGTGTGCAAGGTTTTCTGGTCCATTAAGGCTGCTTTATGCTATTCCAGGTGGACAAAACAGCCTAAACTCATCTTAACTGCCCAGTAGAAGATTTTATTTATAAATGGAAATCTTCTAGTGGCGATAGGTCCATCCTTTTCGCCCCTGATAGAAGAGATGTCTGGGAGAAAGGGGGTACAGATAGAGGCTTCTGTGTTCCCTGGCCGGTGGAACAGCCCCCTGGGGCAATATGAGATGGGGTGAAAGATAGTGCAATCCTGAGGCTGCTGATCAGATCAGGAGCTGCACAGTTCCAAGCTTTTTTGGCCACCTTTGCCTCCCCATTCATAGTTCTGCAAAATACTCATCTTAGCCAGATCAGGCAGTCAGTCCCTTTATTCTTCAGTCGATCTGTGACCAGATGCAACAGAACTAATTTTCTCTTGTCCAGCTGTAATCATTGACAAGTCCAGTGACCAAGGTAGATTTGTTATCTCACTGCTATAGAGATTGGAAGATCTCAGCTCATGCTGACCTGGTTTCTTTTGCATAGAGTCAGTCTGTATCTGCGTACGGTACTTAACTATCTCATCCAGTCCTGTTAAAAACGGCACATCTAACTATGTTTGAGAATGGACATGAGAGAGATTCTGTGTGCTCCACAATTTTGATGAATGCTGTCAATACTTGTCACTTATTGGTCTTCTCCCTGTGAATGTCAGTGGGCTCGAGAAAAAGGAAGTAAGGTAGTTTGAGAAAAGTTCTTGTATAGGAAGGTTTACATTGAGCTTGTCAGCGCCCACCCCCCAATTCTTGTTTAGCCCTTTCTTTCAGCAACATGCTGATTCTTATCATCACAAAAACATCTCCTCCACCATGTTCCAACACAGAAACTATGGTACAGTGGGATGGTCTCGCTCTCTGTACCCAGAGACCAACTCCAGGAAGTGGATGGCACTGGCAGGGTATTTTCACTCAAGGAAGTTGTTCTCACTTGCAGTCCACCAAAGTCTGTGGATGGCCACCTTTAATATGCAAAGGATGATCTTTTGAAGGAAGCCTTTTAATTTAGCAAAGACTTTTAGATAGGGGTTGAGAAGTAAGGTGGTACGAGAGTTGTGTTGATTTGTCCAGCCATTTTGCACCGTTTTCTTGGATAATTTTGATGCCCAGATCTTTTTATGACATGCACATGATAATTTAGTACATAATTAAACCATCTCCTTTGCAGTTCATAATGCACTCAGATTTCCCTAATGGAGATGATGCATTGCGGGGGCATGCAGGGGCATGTGCCCATCCAGATTTGCTGCTTGGCTTGTATTGAACATGCTCACACAGAGTGAACATGCTCAGCAACCTGCTGAAGCCAGCTGCTCTCACTCTGCCCCTCCACTATCGGCAGGCATTGGTCATCTCCCTCAGGAAATTTCCTTTTGCCTTTCCCATTCTTTTCTTCCCCAAAGCTGAGCTTCCATTCTGCCATATTTTTCCATTGTATATGACAAGCCAGTTACAAGATGTACATCCTCCATGCCTTTTCTGGTTATTTTAATGTGTAGCCCCTTCCATTGCCTGCTTCAGTCTTTATCTCTGCTGTCTGTTCTTCCTCCTATGCTCATGCAAAAAAAAATTATCTGTTTATTAGATCTTCCCAATCATTCTTGCTAGAAAGAAAGAACAAAGAAAACTGTTTATTTACCATCTCACTGTTCTCTTTTCCTCTCTCATGTGTTCCCTTCAGGTCATGGTTCCCTTTCCCTCCTAGTACTGGAATAAATCTGTCACTCTCCAGTCCCTTCCGATAGACTTTTGCTATATAGTGAACTATCTCTGGGTTGCATGCAGACACTGTTTAGTCCAAGTCTACACAGAGAGCTGGCCTTTGGATCCTACAAATCCCATAGCTGTAAGTCGCCAATGACTTTGAGTACTGCAAAATATCAAGCCAATCTGAACTGTAATTTTTCATAAGTAAATTTTTAGCCACTGTCCTTCTGAAAACACCCTGGAAAATGGCAATAGGTGGCTAGTTTGGAAAGTTTGCTACTTGGATTATTCTTAATTTCACTGGTAATTCATTATCTCTCTGCACCTGACAGCTATCTGAGGCTGGTTTTTTTTTCTGTTTGTTTGTTTTTTGGACCTGTGGAACAGGGCCTGGGTTTGTAGGGTTATCCCAAGACAATTTGCCTTTGTGGAAGGGGCAGTGCCACCTAGGCTGCCAGTGAAGGTGCCAGACTCAGTACAAATACCTGCCCAGCCAATTGCACTTGAACCACTTCTCTGCTGAGCAGCTATTGTGGCCTCTGGTAGCTAATCTGAGAGACAGAATAGGCTAAGTAAGCTAGTCCTGCATTCTAAACCTGACTATGACATTGATTTTCTCTGTGGCCTTAATCAGGTCACTTAACCTCACTGCTGTATAAAGTCACCAGGCAGTACATGAAACCCTCCAGTAGCTGAAACCCCGGTAGCCCCAAAATCCACAATTTGCGTGGAGAATTTCCTCTTGAAAATTTTAAAGTGTTGTTAGCTATGTACGGACCCCAGCAGAAGCCCTCAAGATCCGCATCTCGCAGAGCACAAGGTTAGGGGTGACCTAAAGATCTCCCCTGTTATATAAAATTGGTCAGTTCAGTTCTGGGGAATGGAGGACTTCAATGAATAATCCAGTTGACCTTCTCTCGAGTTGTCAGACCAGCCCTCTGCACAGTGATGTGATCATGGTGGAGAGGAGCTGGTTATATTTCGCAAAGAAAGGGTGTGTGCAAAAGTATTACAAGATAGATCCTTGCAAAAATGCTGTCACGTGGACTATTTTAAAGTAATTATGGGCTTCATGTCAGCAGTTGAAAATTAAGCCCCATTATTGTTTAAGGTTGTTGCTGAAGTCTCTGGTGCTTTATTTTCTATGTGTCTTGTTGAATGGCACGCAAAAAATTGAACTCTCCTGGCAAGTCTCTTTTCAAGGTCCACAGCATTTGGATTTACTTGTGCACTCTTCTTTATCTGCATGTGGTGTTTAGTTTAGAGTAAACATATTTTTTTCTATGGGTTTACCCCTTCAATTTTGATTGCTGACAGATCCGGAGCTGTATTCATGACCAACTTGTAGAAATCCCTGTTTAAAGTAATGTTGGATACATTCATCTAAGACATTACATGGCTTCTCTTCTGCCTATGTGATTTTAATCAAGTTGCCTACAGTGCTGTGCATTCTGTTTCAATTGTTGCCTTTTGGCAGCCATTCTAAGTTGGATCCATTCTTGGATCTATGCGTAACGAGTCAGGATCATTGAAACAATTAGACAGACAATGAACTCTTAACATAAATGAAGCAATTGTATATGTAGTATTAAAACTTAAAGGGAGAGCCTGTAGTATTGGAGAGAGAGGTTGTAAAATGCCCCGTATAGCTTTACAATGCACCATATGGCATCAAACTGATGATGTTTTTCTTATGGTTTGGAGAAAGGGTTCTGTCTGCAAAGTGACTGGAGGTTTGTATTGGGGAATTCTCCCTATCTAGGGGAATTTCCGCTGGTAGAAAACTGGTGGAGGTAGAACCATGCCAGGTCTGTTGCTCAACTCTGCCAGCTTCTGTGTCTGTCACTTAAATAGAACATTTGTTTCTGACCATTAAAAGGGGCTCTAGCATACTGTGTTTTATAAAATATGTCATACAACTACACCATATAGTGAAACCGAGATGCCCATAGACACCATTTTAAAGTCTTTCCTTCATCTACCGTAACTAAAACAAAATACATTGGACTGAATTATAAGATCTATAATTATTCAGAGATTAATAGAGATGGTGGCTGAGATACAGAATTTGTACCTGTATCCAAATTGCTCCAAGGTTTAGAGGAGTTTGGTTTTGTGGTTTTGGTTCAGAACTGCCTCTAGAAATAAGTGAAAAGGAAAATGTTCAAAGGGATGAGAGTGAAAAATTTAAAATAATTAAATAAAGGTTGCTCATGATTATGAAACTTACAAAACCAAGCAGTAAACAATAGATTATATGCAGAAAATACATGAAAGTAGATAACAAAGCAAAGGTAGGATTTTGGGGATCTTGGTCAATGCAATGATAACTAAGGCTACGTTTTAGTCACAAGCATTTTTAGTAAAAGTCATGGACAGGTCATGGGCAGTAAATGTGAGGAGGAGGTGGGCAGTAGCCCAAGACTTCCCCAGCAGCAGCCAGTGAGGCTGGCCCAGGAGATGCCCGAGCTCCTTAGGCAGCCCCCAGGCCAGCCGCACCGGCCACTGCAGAAGTCCCGGAGGTCCCAGAAAGTCACAGAATCCGTGACCTTCGTGACCAACCTGCAGCCTTAGTTATAACATGATTGGCTTGTGACAAATAAGATGGCGCTTTTTGCTGATTGGCTCAAAAATCACAGTTAGAAGAATATACAGTAGGGAGATTTCAGTTCCTCAAATGAAGTATGACTTGGCTGTAAGACACACATACTGCAATTCCATCACCAGTTATTATGCAATAGGTAACAGTGTAGAGAGAGATGTAGAAGAGAGAATCGAGAGCGAACTATAAAAAACACGGGGATATGTTGCACACATGGAGATAATGTAAATCTTTCTTAACTCTTCAGAATAAGTCATTATTAGTCAATAAGGATATAGAATCAGACAAAGCAACACATGATCACCTCCAAGCAAACCTTGTGTTAATGTTTGATCTTGTCGGGAATGATGCCACATGGTGCTTTTCAGAGGGGAGTTTCAAAGGTTGTAACTGTGAAACCACTGCAGCTAACATGCAAGCTTACAATGAGAGGATGCAGAGGCTGGAATGTTGCACAACTGAAATAATGTAATTAACTTTTCAGACATTGTCTAGTGTGTTAGAGGTGGTCGAGATGGGTAAGAAGTGCATCTGAAAAATCTGTGGGCTGCTTGAGCTTGTGAGGTGGGACATATGTTTCCTATGTTCTGTAACCAGTTTTACAAAATGATTCTTTATTCTGATCCTGCAGGTGCTTATCTCCCTAATCTAAGACAACTGAAATTGAACAACAGTTTACTTGTATCTGTGAGGTAAGAAAGAAACCATAATTGGAATAAACATGAGGAATATGACACCTTTCCTTTCCCTGTTTGGGTGGTAAAATGTTCATTTCTGCTGCCTTTATTCCCTGCCATCCCTTAAAAGCAGTGTAGAAAAATTCTATATATGTCCAATAGCCTACAGATTTAGGGCCAGAACCTCAGCTGGTATAAATCAGCATAGCTCCAGTGATATCAATGGTGTTACACTGGTATACCCTAACTGAGAGTCTGGGGTGAAATCCTGGCCTCACTGAAGTCAAAGGGAATTTTGAAGTCGAAGGGACTTCAATGGGGACAGGATTTCACCCCAGCCTGTAGTCAGATGGGTTATTGTGGTGGGGTATATAAGCCCCACACTGGGACTGAAGAGGTTAAGGAGCAAATCTGGCCCAAGGCGACCCTGCCCACCCCACCTTCAGAGCATGCTACATCTGGAGGTGGGGCTTAAAAGGGAGCCAGACAGCTCAGCAAATGCCTGGCAGGGCAGGGAGATAGACCTAACCTGAGAGCTCTTAAAGAAGGATGCTCCAGAAGCCTTTCCCTGGGAAAAAGAGCCTGCCTTCTGAGCCCAGAGGGATGGAATGTTCTGTTACTCATTCTTCACTACCTTGTGTCAAACTATAAGCCTTTGTTGAGAGAGTAGGCGGTAGGAAGTGGCCCAGGGAGGCAGCCTAAAGGCATTCCTGAGTGCTAGACATGCTGCCTCTTACAGGGTCCTGAGCTGGGTCCTCCGCTAGGGTCCAGTGGAGTGACAGGGCCAGGGCTGCCCTACCAACCACCCTTGTTATGAAGAGCATGAAAACCCTCACTTCCAAACTCACCCTTGAGGAAGCAAGGGGGGGTAGAGACTTTGAAAACACTGCAACTGGGACTGGATGCCTGCAGGGGGTCAACAGATAGACTGATGTTCCCCCCAGTTGTGAGGGCATGGGACCCAATATCTTCCTTGGAGCCTAATTAGTGACCTGACCAGAGTGTCAAGTCAACACCCAACAAAAGGCAGACCCCAAGGGGCATGAAAATGGCCAGTGAGAGACACTGGAGGCGGGGTGAGTAGATATCTAATATCCTGAACATTAGGCGACACCAGCAGTGAGCACTGCCCATCACAACTTGATGGAGAATGTGGTCTCTCATCCCAGGTCTTCTGTAAGGCCTTGTGTGGGGGGGAGGGGAAGCACAGCTATAGACAAATTGATAAAGTGGCAGATAGACAGCCAACCACTACAGGCCTCCCAACAACAGCGGGAAGAGAACCAGCTATTTCAACAAATGGCCACCCAACAGTAAGCCGCACAACATCAACAGCAACGACAACAGCTCATCAGGGAACTTGAGATGAAACAGCAAGAGCAGCAATAATGCCTGGTCCAGCAAGTGGCAACCCTTTTACAACCATGAGGGGCTAGCAGCTAGGATGCTGAACCACACCCCAGCCCCAAGGCTTCTCATAAAACACACAAAGATAGAACTTCGGGACATCCTGGATGCTTTCCTCTTCAGTTTTGAAAGGGTCACCACAGCAGCTCGATGGCCATCTGTACACTGGGCTATTTTGCTGGCACCTTATCTTACTGGGCCAGCTCAAGCTGTGTATTGGAGCCTCAGCTCTGTGAACAAACAAGACTATGCACAGGTCAAGGTGGCTATTTTAGACATCTTTGATATCAATGCCGAGACCCACTGACAGCGCTTTCACCAGGAAAAATTTCCACTGGGGACCTGACTTTGTGCAGCAGCCCAGAGATTTAAAGAATATTGTTATTGGTGGCGCTGGTGGCCGAGCAGGTCATGCTGGAGCAATTTTCGGAAATTCTCCTGGCTGGGGGATGGGAGCGGGTGTTGCGGCACAGGCCTGAGACATTGGCCCTCACAGTACAGCTATCAGAAAACTATGGCAGCTGCACGCCCAGCCAGTGAAACACCCAGGCCTGAAGGTGCTCATTAAGATCTACAGACTGTGTAGACTACGGATCTCTCGGCCTGGCAATGGGAGCAAGCTCCGAGGAACCAAATACAAAGCTTAGTCCACTGGATGATCCACAGCTATGGCAAAACCTCAGAAGCCTGGTCTCACTGGGAACAAAGTGCTGAGGAAAACCCAATCCTGAGGGAAGACCCCCCTCAGACACCCAGTTTTCCCTAGGGCAGTCAAGGGACAGGGCAAGTCCCTCGATCAGAAGTTGTTTTTCACATGGACAGTGAGGACATTTCTGCCAAGACTGCCATGGTTAGCAGCTCTGAACAGGCTTGGACAACTAATACCATGGCTAGGAAAAGAGGCCGGATCAAGATATTAGTTCCTGTGTGGGCTAATGGGGTAGAAGTACCAGAACTAATATAACAGCCCCCTGGAGTCAGAGAGGCAGAAGATCCGAGCAAAGGGAGCTCCCGGCAGGAGCTGTGCCCTCCCTGTATTCAGGGGAAGCAGAGGATCTCACACTCCCTAGAAATAAACTTACTGGCGGCAGATGTAATTTTTGTAGCAGTCAGAAAGACAAGACAACCCTGAGCAGGGCGTATGACCAACTTGCCAGTATAAACTGGTGAGATGATAAATACATGGTGGATGAAGCAGTGGCTTTTATTTGAACTCAGGGAGGGGAGACTGTATCAGGTGGCGAAGGACCCCCAAACCAGAGAAGTAAGGAGTACAACTTCTTGTCCTGAAGAAACTCTGCTGCGAAGTACTACACTGGCGCATGCAATACCTTGAGGGAGACAAATGGGGTGAGAGAAGACTCTTAAAAGGGTGGCCCTCAAATTTTATTGTCGGGGTAACAAAAACGGACTATTGCTCATTGTGCCCGGCGTGCCAATGGACAGGGCCCCAAAAGTTCCACCATGGGCGTGCGCATGAACCGCCGGCTGGGGGAGGCTAGTGCCCAGCCTCGCCCCTTCCACCTGAGGCCCTGCCTCGCCCCCTCTGGAGCCCAGAGCTCCAGCAACACAGCCACTGACCCCTGCCCCAGGCTAGTGCCCTCAGCCCCGGAGCGCCTGGAGGGAGGGCTGTTGGCGTCACCTCAGCCCCCCCAACCCCGGAGCATCGGGAGGGCAGGCGGCGTGGCCCCAGCCCCTGGAGTTGGGCTGCAGAGCAGAAGCAGGGGCCGTGGGGCCATGCTTGGCTGTTCGGGGAGGCAGAGCCTTCCCCAGCCTATGATACCCGCCACCCATGAGCTCCACTACTCCCTCTCCTAGTGGTTGGAGTACCCTTTGAGAGGATCAGTATGGACCTGATGGGACCACTGAATAGAGTGCGGCCAGGTACCAGTGCATTCTGGTGATAATGGATTACATCACATGGTGCCCAGAGGCCATCTCCCTTTGCACAACCACTGCGGCTACTATCACCACCAAATCAATGAAGGTTTTTGCACAGGTGGATAATGAAGGAGATATTGACTGACCAGGGGATCAACTTTACTTCAAAGCTAATGGGGGAATTGTGTGACCTCTTGAAAATCAAGGCCTTAAAGACATCAGTCTATCACCCTCAGACAGATGAGCTGGTGGAATGCTTCAGTAAGATGCTGAAAAAGATGCTTAAGAAATTTATGACCTTGGATCCCTGTCATTAGTAGTGGTTGTTCCCACCCTGCCTTTTCCCCATCAGCGAAGTACCACAGGCATCTACGGGGTTCTCCCAATTAAAGAAAAGAAATCTTACTAATAAGCTGAGCAGATTTGATGAGACAGTTATTAAGAGTATGGATGACATGGAGCCCTATGATGCCATTTGTTTGGAGTCAATTTCAGGCACAAAATGCTCATTCAGTCACAAATGTCCTTATAAATAGGGGCTATGAGTCAATAGGAAAACAGTTAAACAAGCAGTACTTAGTATGAAAGGTGAGGAGTTTCATTTTTATGTATTTAGTTTTCCTTGTCCCCTTATTAATTATTAGATACAGTATTTGTGGTTTGAATAAAGCCTGTTTTCATCCTGCCCCATCTTTACCTATTTGTCTGAAATGCTGAAACTACATCACTTCAATCATTTTCATAGCAACCTGCTGTTAAGTCATAAGCATAGGATTACAATTTTGCTGCAGGATTGCATAGGAGGAAAAAATATATGGTGA
Organism: Lepidochelys kempii; assembly: GCF_965140285.1. Classification (NCBI taxonomy): domain Eukaryota; kingdom Metazoa; phylum Chordata; order Testudines; family Cheloniidae; genus Lepidochelys; species Lepidochelys kempii. The sequence goes on from NC_136385.1 coordinate 22,751,061, forward strand.
AAGGAATTATTTTGTTGAAACCATTTTTGCCAATATCCAAGGGAATATGGCAAAGTATATTGCTTTTTGAATTAAACTTGCATTCTAGTTTGCCTCAGTCAGAAAATCCCTTTTTAAACAAAACAGACTTCCCAAAATTTCTTCTCCATGATATTATTTCATAGTAGAGATTTTGTGGAATGTTTGAAGAAAATTGAACAGTGCATAAATGTAATATTAGGGTTCCAAAAATGTGGCATTTTTCAATTCAGGTGTTTTTGTTCTGTTTTTTGCCTGTAATGTTTCAAAACCGGGATGGCCTAGCCACTCAAAATGTGTTTTACTCTATTGCCCTTCACAGGGAATGGTGCCTTTTGCTCCTTTTGGAGAGTTGAGAGGACAAATTAGGTATTAAAGAGGATTAATTGGAAGAGGTTTGGCCTCCCAATTTGTGAGAACAGTTGTGGGCACAGGTGTTTCCAAGCTAGTAGTTTACATCAAGGTGTCACAGATGTACTGCTTTAAAATACCTGGGTGAAAATATGTAAGAGAAACAAACCTCAATAGAAAACTTTGGATTTTGTGCTCATGAAAAGTGCTAGATTGACATTTCTGGATAGCAGTATTTGGCACAAGTATCAATGACCTCTCTGCAGGGCAGTAGAGAATCAGGGGCATTGTCACTCTGGAACTATTAGCAGAAACACAAGTAATTGAAATGAACACTGTGTATTTGCAGGATACACTCTAGTAGGTTGTTTACATATTTGCTGTGAACTCTCTGCTGGGCCTTTGCCTGTTGTTATTTTGTCTTTTGCAATTGTTTGGTATTTACAACTGGTCAAAAAAGCATAGCATTTTTTAGTAAAATGTAAACAAATATTTGCATTTATTTTAAATTTCCCTCAAAGATTTGGTTTATAACCAAAAAAACAAAAATGTTCAGTTTTTAAAAATAATTTTTGATAAAAAGTTTCAGATTTTAAAAACTGAATTTGTCCCCAAACATGAAGTATTTTATCATTGGAAAAAAATGAAAATTTTGCCCAAAATGAATTTTTTTGTTTTGGGCAAAAAGCAACTTTTCCTCAAAAGTTTTGATGAAAATGTTTCGACCAGCTCTATCGGTTTTGCATTTAGGCCCCCGTTCAAGAAAGGATTTAAGTATGTCCTTAAGTCCCATTGACTTGAATTGAAGCTTTAGGAGATTTTGCCCTTGTCTCTGTACTTGAGGAATCCAACTCCTGGCATGAAAAGATTTAACAAAATAATTCCTGACACCTGACATTCTTTTGGTCTTGGAAACTAGTGAGAGTTAGTCTTAAATTTAGCAGTAATTTGATCAAATACAATTCAGAACTGTTTTGGCATGGATATCTGCTTTAATATTACCTATGACACTTGCCAGGCTCAGAAGTACCAGTAGAAGCCAGCCCACACCTCTTTTAAATAAGCATGTCTTCTACATGTCAATTAAATGAAATTACAGGGAGTAGGCAAAGGAGGGACTAGAACCTGGCAGCATTCCCAGAGCAGAATTCTGCCAGCTGAGTTAAAAAAAGCAGCTCTGGTAGCCCAACACAGCAGTGGCTTTCAGACATTACTTCCAGTCTCCAGCCTTGGGATAAACTGGGAGTACTTAGGGGCAAAGCCCACACAAGCATAGTGTGTCTACTTGAACTATATTTTTGGGCATCTGTATTGTGTCAGTTTAATACCTGTTATTACAACATCCTAAAATAAGATGCTATCATGGGAGCAGCTATGACTGTGATAATTAATATTGCATAATGGTTTCCATCCTAACCCTCTGTTTTTAGTCACTCATAGTCAAAGAAATTTCACTTTTGGGATTGAAATTTTCCATGCTTGGTCTCTGTCCAAAAGGTGATTTTTTTTTTCTTAAAGAGCAAATAAGAGATTGTATATTTTTGAGTATGAGGACAGTGGGGGAGAAATGCACTTTTCTCATTATAAAAATAATTCCTATTAACTTTTTTGAATAGCCATAAAGCCAGAATTGTTGGGAATAGGAAGCTGAAAACTGGCAGAGGCATTTTTAGAGATAAATTTCAAGCTGTTAAAGATAGACTGGACTACTGTTAGAACAATGAAAATATGGTGAGTATATCATAGAAGTGTAGGGCTGGAAGGGATCTCGAGAAGTCCAGCCCCCAGCACTGAGGCAGGACAAATAAACCTAGACCATCCCTGACAGGTCTTTGTCTCACCTGTTCTTACAAACCTCCAGTGATGGAGATTCCACAACCTCCCTTGGAATTAGAAATTGAACTATCCTTGCAATTAGAATTTTTTTCCAAATATCTAACTAAATCTCCCTTGCTGAAAACTAAGCTCATTCCTTCTTGTCCTACCTTCAGTGGACATGGAGAACAATTGATCACAGTCCTCTTTAATACAATCCTTAGCATTTTGAAGACTGGAATTTTTTTCCCAGATGTTGCACATGTCTCTAATGTGATAGAAAGAATATCAGATTCTATATTGTATGATATGACAAATAGTGTGTGGTCATGTAATTAAAGACTGTATCATAATTCATGCATATGAGGAGGCATGATGCATATTGTCACTTTCCAACTTGTGTGCTTATCCAGGCAACCTTAAATTTCTCTTAATGTAGGTTTTGTCTGGAATTTCCTATTTTTTTAAGATGGAAAATAATAAAAGCACTTTTTAAAATCTGAAAACAAGAAAAGGCCACCTCTGGAAATGAAACCACTTATATTTAGGTGCTTAAATGAGAATTTAGGAACCTACCTGTAGGTACCCATTTATAAAAATCTTGGCATTTAAGTCACCTACCTCACACTGGAGTTAAAGTTGTGTGTGTGATTGTGAGGAAATAGACGTTGGTTATGTAGTATGTTGGAATTGAAAAGGAGTTTGATGTGGAGCTGAGGAATCATTTGAATAAGCTGACATTTCATTGGTATGTCTCGTGAGTTGAGGTTGATTGTTGGCTTGAAAGATGATTTCCTGGAATTTTTATGATTCCAATGGTAGGGAATGTAACTGAGCAGCCTTAGCCATAAGTTAATGAGTTGTCTTTTTTGTGGGGGTAGTTTATAAAGTTTGCATTACTTTGGGATACCTCAGAATGGAAGGCACTATATAACTGCAAACTATTATTATATACCATATAGGTGGTCAATAAGTCCCAGTTTATTTGTCAAATATCTGCATTTTTTCAGTTTCAATGTTTTTCCTACAGACCTCTTTCAAAAATGGAAATACTTTTTGAGAATATAGTATATGATGAAAAGGAATTACTTCAGGTCCTTGTTAATTTGCTAAATTACACTGATTTTATGAGGTTCTCACTTATTACCTCCATCCTTCTCGTATCAGCCAAGAAACTCTAGATTTATGAACTGATAATTAAGGAAGAAACATGGAACCTATTCTGAAGAGTGTGAGTTAAAAGACTCTCTTTCACTGTTTTGTGATGACACGTTACTTGTCTTCCTAATGATTACAGCAAAAAGAACAATATTTCAAAACTAATGAGCTCTCTTCTAGTATGGCTAGCATCCTATATGTTTTATCTAATAGCTTTCATTCTAATTTCAGGGATGAATAGAGAGACTTGTGTAAAATGTTAGACATTTGCCTTCTTGGAAGGCTTTTTTTTAAACTGAAGTAAATTCTCGGTAACTTGTGCCCATAAGTTCATAGCACAAGCAATAGTTAACCAGACTGAAACCTCTGCTCTACCAGCTACTGCCCACTCTCCCATTCAGCTGTAGGGACTGTAGCTCACAAGACAGCTGGGCTTCTCCAGACTTCACTCTTGCAATTCCTTACAATAGAGAAGTAACATCTGCAGCTCAGGAGCTGAAATTAATGTTGCTCCATGTATGTGGTTTCATGGAGACGGGAAAGGTGGGTGCACATCAACGTATTGCTCAGAGGGTGTGGGAGGGAAGTAGGAACAGAGCAAAGATAATGCAGAACTCTGTTATCCAAATACAGATACATTTAAAATGTGTCTGTGTTGCAGTCCGTGTTACATTCAGTTTTGGAGCTGTCCGTGCACAGCTGAATGAGAGGAAAGTCGTGCTGGAGCGCTAGTGTCCAGTAAAAGTTGCAGGGAGACGAGGAGGTGGCAATCCTTAACTAAAGGCTCATTCCTGCAAGGTTCGGAGCACTACAACTGTTGCCTGCTCTTACACGTTTATCTTAAAGCTTAGCTGCTGGAGGCAAATGATTACATGAGAATCTCCACATTTTTTTTTTAAAGTAAGTCCCTAGCTCTCATGGCTGTGTAGAAAAGCCTGAAAATGTCATGTGAATGCACCCTAAAGACTTGGGGTGAAAATCTGGTCCCGTTGACATCAATGAGAATTTTGCCATTGGTTTCAGTTGAGCCAGGATTTCACACTCTGAAACCAGAAGGCAAATAAAAAGAAGCTAAATTTTATTGGTTTTGTATGGTTTTGTTTTTTTAATTTCATGGTGTGCCAGCCAATCTGATGATTTGGGGGTGGGGGAGCCTGACTCATGATTTTTCAGTGCTTGGAATAGACAGTATTCCTCTCTGGCCCCAATCCAGCAAAGAATTTAAGCACATGCTTACTTTTAAATGCGTGAATAGTCCTGCCGACTTCAGTGGAACTACTCATGTACTTAAAGGTAACCATGTGCTTAAGTGCATTGTTGGAGAGAGTCCAGAGTACTCAGTACGTTGCAAGATCAAGTGCTAGCATATCAGTTACAGAAGCTTGAAGTATCAGTACTGTGAAAGTGGGATAGTGCAGTACTGCATAGGGGGATAGAAATCCCACCCAATAAGTGATATTTGGGACAGGTACCTTTGAAATGCGGGGCACCATTCTCCCCAGTCTGGTTTTCTGCCTGTCAACTTTCACCCATATCTTTCATTTCCATTATTCCGGTATTTCCCATTCACCTTTAACTTTTCCATGTTCTGGGATACTACATTTGGTATATAGTTTAGATGCTGTACATACATACAGTAGTCCTTAAGCAATAATTCTCAGTGATGGCTTCAAAATAAATCTGTCTGGATTCTTTTAGAATATGAAAGTTCCAAAATATGAGACAGCAGTGTGCCCTTGTTGCCAAGAAGGCCAATGGCATATTGGGCTGTATTAGTAGGAGCATTGCCAGCAGATTGACGGAAGTGCTTATTCCCCTCTATTCGGCAGTGGTGAGGCCACACCTGGAGTATTGCGTCCAGTTTTGGTCCCCCGACTACAGAAGGGATGTGGACAAACTGGAGAGAGTCCAGCGGAGGGCAACGAAAATGATTAGGGGGTGGGGCACATGACTTACGAGGAGAGGCTGAGGGAACTGGGATTATTTAGTCTGCAGAAAAGAAGAGTGAGGGGGAATTTGATAGCAGCCTTCAGCTACCTGAAGAGTGGTTCCAAAGAGGATGGAGCTAGGCTGTTCTCAGTGGTGGCAGATGACAGAACAAGAAGCAATGGTCTCAAGTTGCAGTGGGGGAGGTCTAGGTTGGATAATAGGAAACACTATTTCACTAGGAGGGTGATGAAGCACTGGAATGGGAGGTGGTGGAATCTCCATGCTTAGAGGTTTTTAAGGCCCAGCTTGACATAGCCTTGGCTGGGATGATTTAGTTGGTGTTGGTCCTGCTTTGAGCAGGGGATTGGACTAGATGACCTCCTGAGGTCTCTTCCAACCCTAATATTCTATGATTCTGTGAAATTCTAAACTGTTTGGTAAAATCACATTCGTTTGCTCTTTTTATTAAAGATAAATATAATTCTTGACATCTTACTGTTACTATTTATTTACATTGTTGTAATCTTTGAGAGGTGTGAGTCCTACTGCAGGTAGACAGACTCATGAGCTTTCCTTGGACGAGAGCGCTACAATAGCAGTATGGAAGTTATTTATTTTATTAATTTAGCAGCAAAGATGCAGAGCAACTCAGAACAATGTCACTGCCCCTTTGTGTCTTGTCTTAGTCCACAACTCCAGGGCTTCTCCGTCCTTACAGCCCTCCCCAGCCAAGGCATCTCTGCAGCCAACTCCTGCTTGCTGAAACTCTCCAGCACAGACTCTTTGCCTGACAGGTGCAGCGGACACAGCCCTCTCCCAGGCCCTTCCCCAAATCTGCCTGTCTCCTTGTGATAAACAGCTTCCTAACAGGGTCATCATCATATGATTATGGGCTTGGTCAACTACACTCATTTGTAACCCCGGGTAAGAAATTGTTCAACCCTGGGTCCCATCTTGAGATGCCAGCATCTACACTGCTTAATGTGGGCCCAATCCAACCACCCATATCCCAGACGTTCTAGGGCCCTCCCAAAATGTGGTTGCTCTAGCCTTTTGTTTTGGGTTGAGTGTGGGGAAACTTCACTGTCCACCAAACTTGTCTGTCCTGCACGAGTCCAGTGGGGCTGCATCTACACTGCAGAGCCATAGGGCTTGAACTTCTGGGTCCTGGCTTGACTCAGGCTCAGACCCTCCACCCCCGTGGAGTCCTGGAACCCTGGGTCCAAGCCCTGGGTTAGTGTGATTTGTGTGTAGATGGAAAGGGGGTGAGGCTTGAGTTCGAATCCTGGGCTAACGTTGCAATGTAGAAATACCCTTTGAGAACTTTATTTCAGGGAGTGTTTGAGGTGAAAGGAATATATGTATGTTGAGGAAGAAATAATGCCTGAACGTTGCACTGTTTTGGTTCTCTGTTTTTATGCTCACGCCCAGAACACTCTTATTTTCTCCACTGCTTTCGCTCATGCAAGTCCATAATTTCATAAATATTTTGCCATCCCTGGTCACAGTGTGAATGGGAGGTAGGCTATCTTGCCCTAGATAATTTGAAAAAATGGTTAATTGAATCATTTCTTTCCAGGTGGCTGATATCTCTACTGTGGCAGGACCATCTGGGAACTAGATTCTGGTAGCCCTAGATCCCTGACACCTCAGGGCACCATCTCACTATCTGAACTCTGGGTAATTATTTTAGGTCTTGTCTACACTTGCAGGTTAGAGCGCATTAAATCAGGTCCAGGCGCCATAACTCCTGAAGTGTCCACATTGGCAAGGCACTTCGAGCGCCTGGACTCTGCAGCTGGAGCGCTTCTGGTAATCCACCTCCACAAGAAGCATAGAGCTTGCTGCGCCCCAGCTGGAGCGCCAGGGTGTCAGTATGGACAACGTATTGCATTACTGTACTATGACTGGCCTCCGGAAATATCCCATAATCCCCTGAAGTCCAGTGGCCACTCTGGTCATTGTTTTGAACTCAGCTGCAGGCCTGCGGATATCCCCTTTCAAAACTTTGTTTCTGACATCCTGCATGCTTATCTGCTCTGGGACACACAGCAAACCTTTACTGTGGAATGCTCCTACTGCAGAGGCAGGCGCGCGTGTGTGTGTGAGAGAGAGAGAGAGAGAGAGAGAGAGAGGCGAGGGTGGGGGCTGATGTCGGGATTCCCCCTTGCCCCTGCCGCTGTCTGAACTTACAAGGTAGCATGCTGACACACTCAGCCCCCGAAAACACACTGTCTCTCCCCCCACATACACACAACACACTCCCTGTCACACTCCCCACCCCCTCATTTGAAAAGCAGCTGGCAATCTAGTCGGATGCCCATAGAACAAGGGGATTGGGAAATCGGCATCATGTGATGCTGTGACTGCCCCATTAGGCATTGCAAACCCTTCCCAAAGCACCCTGCAGCCACTTGCACGCTGGGACAGCTACCACAATGCACTGCTGTCTGTGGCATTGCAAGAGCTGCTAATGTGGACACGCTCCACAGTCACAAGGAGCACAGTGTGAACACACAGCAGTGCTTTCCCCACTGCTGTCTCCGAGGGCTGGTTCAACTCCCGGCGCTCTACATCTGCAAGTGTAGCCAAGCCCTTAGTAGAGAACCTCCCAGTATGACTAGAGCCTGCTCTCCTAATGAAAAAGTCCTGGATTCCCCTTTCAGCATTTTGTGATCATTCTTCCATGGAAGGGAGGGGAAAGTGTTTTCATCATGGAAAAAGCAGGGAAATCAGCCCGCTCCCAAAACTAATGGATTTCCTGAGACCTACTGGAGGCCAGGGGCACTGGCATAAAATTCTGATCCTGTGTATTAATTCAAGGTCCTCTCACTCTGCCTCTTCCATGTGGCACTGTCTCTGGAGCCCCTCTTTAAATGGGATTCCACAGTGCAGAGTGGCTCAATCAAAAGCATACGTAGTGTGCTTAGGCTGTATCAGCTGTACAGTTGGTTTCCTGTGGGATCAGTTAAGGGCAATGAAGTGAATTTCCCAGCCTGCCCCTTCCTATGTGAAGGGTCTGGGAATAGAGAGATCATGACCTGCCCTTTTGCATACTGAGGGGAGAGACTATCCCCACTCCTGCATTAGTGGCAGGAAGCAAAAACTCTGTATACCCGAACCTCTTCTGGTTCTCACTCTCTGGGTACCCCTTCTCCCTTCCTTTCCTCTTCCATGAAAATGTATAGATGATGACTTCATCATTTCCAAAGAAAATGTTTTAAATGAGCCAATCATTATTGGTTTGGTTTGTTCTTACAAATATTGATAGTTTACAGTAGGTAACTAGTTCAGATAGCCACATTGCAATGTAATAAATGAGTAAATTGAAGGGCCCAGTCTCAGCTGGGCCTGAATCCAGTCTCTAATTTTGCAAGGTGCAGTTTTGCACCTCCAGCAGACAGAAATGGTAGTATCTCACTTGAGTGAGAGAGTGCTTTTGGGGTTAAAACACTAGACTGGGATTCAGAAAATCAAGTTCAATACCTTGATCAGTCACAATGATCTTAGGTGTGTCACTTACTCTCTCTGCACCTTTCTTCCCCATCTGTTAAAAAAAAATTGTTATAATTCTCCCTTTGCCTGTCTTGTCTATTTAAATTATAAGCTCTTTGGGTCAGGGACTGTCTCTTGCTCTATTTGTTTACAGCATCCACCACAATGGGGCCCTGACCTCAGCTGGGGCCTCTCTGCACTATTGTAGCACAAACAATAATAGTAATAACTAAAGGTTTTGTATCTGGAGACAAGTATTTAGATGCCCAGCTATTACCATTTGCATCTGCAACTTTTCTACCCACCATATTAGTGTTCACTTATGTGAACTTAGGCCTAAGTGATCTTTTTAGTCCGTGATGAAAGAGAATGATTACAGTCAATCTCCAAGGAAACTAGGGTGATCAGATGTCCCTATTTTATAGAGACAGTCCTGACATTTGGGGCTTTTTCTTATATAGGCTCCTATTACCCCCTACCCCTGTCCTGATTTTTCACACTTACTGTCTGGTCACCCTAGAGGAAACCCAAAGACCTGAGAGTTGGGGAGTAATGATAATGCAACTGCTGCTGGTAGAGCTGCCCAACCTTAACCGTCTCCATGACAACAGTGGTCTAAGCAGCCATCAGAAAGGTATATCCTTACAGAAATAGGTCGGAAAACAATCTATAACAATAGTGTAATGAGGGGTTGTGGGTTGTTTTGATTCTTTCCTCAGAAGAGCCCCTTGTCTGCAGCTTTTGTTTTTTCTGAAGCAATAACATTGAATCGAAAATTACGAGCTTGGAATGCCAGGTTGCTGCTGGTTTCAAAAAGGGGGAAATGAAGCAATTTAGATTTATTTGCTTATTGGTAAATGTCATGCAACATGACTAGAGGGTGAAGAGGTGAAGAAGAGATGCAGATAATAATATATATGATCAGTTCTGAGAGTTTGATTTTTGTAAAATATTCAGAATGCAATTGATTTAGTGATTGTCATCTTACATGAGCGCATTGCAGCGCAAAGAGAACCTGTTGCTATTCCAAAAAAAAATCACACGTGCACATATATTTCTTTCCCTGTAGGTCTGTTATTTCTGTTGGACTCAGTGTTTGTGATAGCCATGCCACCATGTGTTGTGATCTTAACAGACTGCACAAGTCAGGCATGGTTGGGATGAGTCAGTACTTGCATAAAAGAAATTAATCAAAGCCTCCATGTAATAGGAAGCGGTGTTGGTAATTCAGGAGCTGGCACAGTTCCCTCTGATTCGCCACCGGTATTCTCTGTGTGGTATCAGATGCTATGGTGCCTATGTAAGTGGTATATTTTAGATGAGACATAAAACAAGGTTCCTCACTACGTGTGGCCATTAAAGATACCGCAGCACTCTTTGTGACACTGGTGTTCAGGCCACATTCCAGTTTGGGTAATTACATTCTTTTCACCTAAATTCACGCGGGAGTTTCATATGGAAAAGGAATTCTTCACTTCCTGCCTTAAAATGTTATGTAGTGCTATGGCACAATGTTAGAACCACCCCAGATATGGCTGGATTTAATTGCTGGAAGAAGTGATCCTTTTTTCGTTTAGATCTGCATGTGTTAATTTTGTTGTTCCCATACTCCTGACTCTCTGTAACGCTTCACAGTTTTTAGTGTGGTATCTGTAATTGGTTGACACTATACCTTAAAAATACACTAAACAAATTGTGGGTAATCAATGTGTTTATACTTTTTTTTAAAATAATGGTAGCCTCTTTTTGGAAGATTGCAAGAACTTAGTGTTTGAATTTTGGAAGTCCTCCTAACATGATTTAGCTCTGGTAATTACCACCTCGTAATAGTAAATGTAAGTAATGGCAGAGTTATTTGCTTCGCTGAGGTGCTGGGATCATGCAATCTGGTTTCTTGGTGGTAGAGAGGGCCAGGATAAAATTTTCAAAAGGTATGTAGGCACCTAAAGATGCAAATAGACAGCTAGTGGGATTTTAAAAGTGCCTTTATGAGTTAGGTCCCTAACTCCTATTGACCTGCTTAGGTGCCTAAATACCTTTGAAAATCTGGCCCCATGCAATTGTATGTTGTGCTCACTATTTTGTACTGTATAAATTGTGTAATTTCTATTGTGCATCAAGGGCTTGATTCTCCAATGCTCTGCAGCTGCTTTGTGCAAACTAGGACACGTTGGGGGCCAAATCAAAAAAATCCAGAAAAAAAACCCACTTTTTGGTGAGAAAAACCAACACAATTCAGTTTGGGGTCAAACAAAATGATTTGTTTACCCCATCCCCCACGTTTTTTGTTTCATTTTTTCATTTCAGGTTGTTTTGGAATGTTTTTCACCACCACCCCCTTTTTTTATGTTTAGCTACATTTCTAAATGAACCACTGTGTTGAAACAAAACGTTTTGACCATTTTGAAACTAAACATTCCTAAATGGAAAGTCAAAAAGGCTTGTGACAAGGTATCCCCTGACTCTGAACTAGGGTGACCAGACAGCAAATGTGAAAAATCGGGACGGGGGTGGGGGGGCAATAAGAATATTGAAAAAGATCCTATATAAGAAAAAGATCCAAAAATCGGGACTGTCCCTATAAAATCGGGACATCTGTTCACCCTACTCTGAACTCTGGGGTACAGATGCATGAAAGACCCCCTAAGCTTATATTCTCCTCGCTTAGGTTAAAACTTCTCCAAGGCACAAATTTCTTTCCTTGTCCTTGAATGGTATATTGCTGCCACCACCAAGTGATTTACACAAAAATTCAGGGAAGGGTCACTTGGAATCCCTAACCCAAACAATATATCCCCCCAAGCCCCTTCACCCCCTTTCCTGGGGAAGCTTGAGACTAAAATACCAACCAGTTGCCTTAGCAACATGAGCTCCACCAGACCCTTTGTTCTTAGGACACTGAATTCAATCAGGTTCTTAAAAGAAGAACTTTTATTATAAAGAAAAAAGTAAAAGAATCACACCTGCAAAATCAGGATGGAAGGTAACTTTACAGGGTAATAAAAAGATTTAAAACACAGAGGATTCCCCTCTGGGCTCAGCTTCACAGTTACAAAAACAGGAATGAAACTACCTCTGTAGCATAGGGAAATTCACAAGCCAAAACAAGAGATAACCTAACACATTTCCTTGCCCTACTCACAGTTTCTGTGTTTTTAGATGGATTGTTTCAGGTATATGTTTCAGGAGATATTGTACCTGCTTGGCTTCTTCCATTCAGAGAGGAAACAACACACAGAACAGCAAACAAATCCTCCCCCCCCACACCTAGATTTGAAAGTATCTTCTTTCTTCATTGGTCCTTCTGGTCAGGTGCCAACTAGGTTATTTGAACTGCTTAACCCTTTCCAGGAAGGCAATCCAGTACCGCTGCCAAGGAGGGATTTTATGCTACCCTTCCCCCTATATTCATGACAACTTGTTTCAAAATGGCTGAAACAAATGGCTTTGCATTTTTTTTCTCTCCTGTGGCTGAAACTGTTGGCGCAATTCAATCTGAATTTGTGAATAGTTTAAGTGCACTAAAAAATGCAGTTACTAGCCCCCCAAAAAGTTTCACTCAGCATCAGTCCTTACTCAATCAAATCTCCCATTTGATAAATAATCTGGGGTTAGCGATATAGAAATAAATCCTCCTTACTGTGAAATTCACAAATACACAGGTGTAATAATTAGATGAAGTAAGGTTTCCATCTCTCTCTTTACATTATAGCCGAAGAGCGCAAGTGCCAGTCACAGCCTATTTATGTAGGATTTTTTGTTTGTTTGTTTGTTTCCAAAATTTTTGCATCTTGCAGAATTTTTTTAAATGTTCATTTTAAAGCAGTTAACATACATTGAAAGAAAATCATATCTATTAAAGAAAATTATCTCATTTTGTACCATCTGTACTCTAGCAATGGCTTCAATGGGAATTTTTCCTAACGTCTGGTCTACACTTAATATTTAGGTCAGTATAGCTATGTCAATCACGGATGTGAAAAATCTATGCCGACCTAGCCCTCAATGTAGACACAGATATGTCAGATGCAGTTGAATGCTTTAATCGTCCTAGATTTATTGTCATTTGGAAAGGTGGTGTTCCGGCTACCCTGACAGAAAAGTCCCTTCTAATGTGTCTAAACTACGAGATTATGGCTACAGTGGCATAGCTATGAAGGTATAGCCCCCGTAGTGTAGGTGCACCCATAGGTGCAAACTAATCCAGTTGGTTTACTTAAAAATTAACAGGAACATCAGTTTGGAAATCATTGTGCTGCTGCATTGGAGAATTATAGGGAGACATTAAAAATTCATGGAGGGCTTTACATTTTAGCATAGTATGAAACTGCTAGATTTAAACAATCTTGAAAATGAGAGTCTGTTCAGTCATTTTTAAATGGCTCAACATTTTCTGTCTGTTTTAATATCACACCCATCTCTGTGGCATCTAGGTATCTGGTCTCATAGCAATTTATTTTGGTTTTCTGAGAGAACATTTATTTCCAGCTTCCAACAGAACAGAAGTTGAATAGAAATCTAATGACTGGCATCTTTCTTCCTAATTTTTATATGTCCAGTTGTTCTGGTATTTTATTTTTTCCGATTTTTGTGTGTGTTAAAGTTGTTGGAACAAAATGAGGGTTTTTTTTTAAAACACCAGTGATCTGTCTCTACAATTGATATCATGCAATCAAGGCACTTTTACCAAAAATTCTTCCTACTTACTCACAATCAAAGCACTTTTACCAGATATTTTTCCTACTTACTGGTTTCAGAGTAGCAGCCGTGTTAGTCTGTATTTGCAAAAAGAAAAGGAGTACTTGTGGCACCTTGGAGACTAACAAATTTATTTGAACATAAGCTTTCGTGAGCTACAGCTCACTTCATCGGATGCATTCAGCTGTAGCTCACGAAAGCTTACGCTCAAATAAATTTGTTAGTCTCTAAGGTGCCACAAGTCCTCCTTTTCTTCCTACTTACTCTCTCCAGTATAGAAAGTTTCTGGGGTCTTGATTTTAAAGTGTCAAAACTGTATTAAAGCAAAGTGGAAGCACATCTCTCTTATCTTACCAAACCTCAAATCTGGGATAATGTGAAACAAAGACCCAAAATGAAAAATACAAAGACATTAACCATGCAGTAAATTGAAAATGCTGGGATGTATTCCTTTAGTGTAAATAACTCATTCTGTAACCTTAGCTTTATTAGTCTTTTTTTCCGTTGTACATAATTTTCAACAGTTAAAATGAGGGAATGCCAAATTTCTGTGCAGCATAGATAGCTTTGGGGCTAAAAGAGGAGACAGTTGAGATGCAGTTTTATTTATAGTGTATCTAAATTTTCCTCCATTTGAAAGTTCAGTTGCCAATTCAGAATATGTAATGCTGATGTCAAGATGGCGCATTGCATATTGGGGTGTACAGCCTTTATGGGCACAACTCCGTGGCAAAGGTAGGAGTAGAAACATAATGTAGAAAGAAGTTCCAGGGCTGTATTTGGTTTATGAGCCACATTTGAGCAAATCTGGCTATTTTTAAATTTGTGGAAACTCAGTTAAAGCTGTTAATATTTCATCATTAATACTCGGTTACCTGTTAAAAGACTACCACGGAGATAAAATGACAAGCAATTTTCAAGATCGAAAGGAAATTAACACAAAATTACATGTACCCCACCCACGCATACATATATTCCTGTGTTAGAGAATTTTTATTCTTCATTCCAGGTACATCAGCTTTCATCAAGCTAATTATTCTGCTCTGGGTTTTTTGACAGCAACTGAAAATGAGAACATTTTAAATTAAAGCTATGTTTCAGAGACTTCCCCTTCACAGTACATTATAACTTATTAAATTGAACAAAAACTCTTAGTTAATTAAAACACAATTATGACCCCTTACAAAACCAGTGTATTGATCAGCTCTCCTGATTTCATTTGAAACTACCTTGGTAGGTTCAGTTAATTCAGTTGAGCCTGATTTCATATAAAATGGGATTCTACTCTGATATGCTCTGAATTGGGAAACAAAATATTTGCAGATGGTGCTGCTAGTCTTATGTTGTGATTGCTACAGTGGATGCAATGGTGGCCTAAGAAACCATAATACATGAATATACCACCAAAATGAAGATAGACGTAGCCCTGAAACACAACTTGGAGGGGTTGGTTGTATCCTTACTGGCATCCTCCACTCCTATCTGCTTCAGCAGAGCAATCCTAGCCGAGTAAAAGATGCTCAGAGAGTTCACCCCTATGAAAGACAGACTCCTGGGGTGAAATATAGGCCCTGTTGAAGTTAATGGGAGTTATGCCATCGATTTCAATGAAACTGGGATTTCACCCATGGAGTGTCTCTAGCTGCCTTGTTCGTAGCAAATTTGTCTATGGATTAGCCCAACCATTCTTCCAGATTAAAGCTACCAATGTGCTTGCACGCACTCATCTTTGACTCCAACCCTGAACAGCAAACACTCAAGACAAGTAACTACCAGCAGCAGTGAGATTCAGAGGAGAAAAACAGTTTGAAGAGAAGATGTACAGTCATTACAGCTTCTGGGCCAGATCCTCAGCCTAAGACGTGAATAGGCTGGCTGCTTCAGCAATTGGAATCCCTGGTACTGTAGCCATCTATACACCTATCTGGCCCCAGGTTAGGGGACGTGTTGGGGAGAGGGGGTTTGGCCAGCGTGCACTCTTCTCCAGTGATCACAGGCTGCTGCAGCAACTCTTCAGGAGCTGTTGCTGTTGGCTGTAAATTAGAGCAACTCTGAGACTGGAGATGTAAAGGTGTCCCCAGTGCATAGGGTGCTAGACTGGGAGCCTGGAGACCAGGGTGCTGTTCCCAACTCTTCTACTGACTACTGTGTGTCTGGGCAAGTCATTTCCTTCTCAGTTCTTCAGTTTCTGCATCAATAAAATGGAGAATAATGATACTTTGAGCTCTATAGAAGAAAAGCGCTATACAGTGCTTTTGCCCCTACTCCAAATCTGAATGTTTAAACAAGAAAAACCCATAAAATATTTCTATTAGGAGAAAAACTGACTGTCATCAACACTTGGAAAATAAAGGTTTCCGTTAGTATGAAGGTTGCCTGAAAACCCTATAAAAAACATTCAGCAACAGACACTGGCCTGCAAAGATACCCACCAACTCCACCTTTTTCATTCACAGTGAAATGCGAGTCCGCATTTGTGTGTAAAAAAAAAATGGAAATAGAATTTCACATAACACACCTGTTATTAAACCCAAACCTTGTACAGATGCAGGCTTCCTATTCAACGCATGTGACTTGAGCACACTTGCGTTCCACTGATGTTTTCCACCTGTAAATTTAAAAATAGCTCGATGAAGCCTTATTCTCACTTAGTTTTCAGAGTCTGAGGATGATGTTGCAGAACAAGGTTAGGAACACTTGTCAAGAAAAGACTGCTCAATTCTGAAGGCGAAATGAGGATAAAATATTAGGCATTACAACAACGTAGCATTTCAGTGTAACAATAGGCTTTTGGCAACAAAAGTCTGGACCTTATTTGCCACTGCCTTGCACCAGGGCCAATCATTTGCACTAGTGCAAAGTGGGTACAAGATATTAACATATCAGAATGGGAACATTTTCCACCCACTGCATTCAAGTGTAGATGACTGTGCGAGGTGCAAGACAAAGATGAATCAGTATGCCCTAATTATATTAGCAAATATACAAAGTAAGTCTCCAATTGTGCCATCAGATCCACTTGGGTAGGTCTTTGCCCCTTCATGGAGCCCCTTTGGCTGCAAAGGGACACCACAGGGACATAAGGATATCCCCTTATCTGCTTGCTGAGTTGGGGGCTGTGTCACAGACTTAACAAAACGAGAAGTGCACACTGTTTTACAGTTTTGCGTCCTTTATAGCCATTTGAGAGAACAATGATACTGTTATGTAAACTTTCCATTTAAGCATATGTTATTGATTTAAGTAACATACAAACTTTAAACATTTTTGCTTCTGATGTTAGAATTACCCGTACAACCAAACCATTGTATACTGACATATGGACCAGATCACTGTTATCGTTACACTCCTTAATAAATCTGTCTTGATCTCTATAGATCAGTGAGGAGATTGTTTTTTCCTAAGCAGGAAGCCAGTAACTTGGTCATTATTTTAAAATCTGTATTTAATGGTGAAAGTTGGCTGATAGCTAGCATATTCATCTTTAGGATGGCCTTCTTTAGAAATGAAAAGAATAGCCTCTAAAATGAATTTGGAAGAATATTGCATGTTAGGATTCATTAAACAAAGATATACGTGTTTAGAAAATAGTTATTGTTTGCAAATTGAGTGGCTTAGATGCTTTGTGGTTTAGGGAATGATTCTGAATAACTTCCAAATTAAACAGTACAGTGTTCCCACTGATAGACATTTAGGACCAGATTCTGCTCAAGGCTGCATTTGTGTAAGTGAGGAGTAGCTCCGTTAACATCAGTGGAGCTTCTCCATACTTACGCTGGCAAAACCGAGAGCAGAATTTTGCTTTTAAAGTCTGGTCTCCATCCAGTAGGATTTTAGTTCAAGTGAACTAATCCCCAAAGAACCAGTCTGCTGGATTAAAAGAAGAACAAGTTTTTGTTTTTCAAAATGTCATTAGTTGTTGTAAACCAAACTTGTTTTTTCCCCTCATTTCAAAGAGTGATGAGCTGTCTGGAGAACTGGATTTCACAAAAGAAATCATGAATGGTTCTGTGCAAGTTGGAAGGATGTTGCAACACCCTGACAGGAATATAGTACTGCAGTGGTAGGAACTCACTGGACAAACTTATGTGGAGAAAATTGGAGCATAGTTTTCATACTGTTATCTTTGTTCATTTTCTTAAGCCAAAATAAATGTGAAGTGCAGCTTTAAGCTCTCATGAATAGAACTCTCCAGCATTCTTCATGGCCTGTGAACATGGCAACATAAGAGGCAGTGGCTGTGTGAGTACATATTGGTTTCTTAGCACATGTTCTTTCTATATTTTTGGATAATAAAGAGCATGTTTTGGAACTCTGTTCGCGTTCCTCACACACACAAGATGAGGCCTGTGTGTGAAATGATTGCTTCTGAAAGCTGCTGGTTTGGAAACCCCTGGAAACTGTAGTCCTTTGTTCATCAAGAGAATGTACAGCATGGGAAGTGGCAGCTTCTCACACATAGCCTTGGTAGTCTGGCTCAAAGCTGACCTGGAAAAAACACTTGCGGGAATGAGAGGGTAGTTTAATCTCTATGCCCCTTCATTCCTTAGCCTTTCTGGTAATTAACATGATTTGTGGTGATTGGGACACTTATCCACTAGGAACAGAAGTGTCTCTTATTATATGTGTTTGTGTGATTGGTGCCCCCTAGAGTGGAGTACTGATCATCATCCCAGGATCAGTTTTATACTGCACATGATCTTCTATCCAACTTACCTTCATCATTCATTAGTGCTGTGCCCTACATTTCTTACCTGCCACCTCTCCTAGCTGCCAGAAACGCCTCAGCCTTTTTGTGGAACTTCATCTCTACCCAGAAATCACTTATTAGTTAGATAATCCCTGCCCCACAGAGCTGATTTAAATGGTAAGCTCTTTGGGAGAGGAACTGTCTTGTTATCTGTTTGTCCAGAGCTCTGCACAATGGAGCCCTGGTCTCTGATTTCTGCCTTTTGATGCTACTGTAATATAAATAATAATAATTAACCTCACATAGTGGTATGAAGGATCATTTTGTATCTTCAACAATCTTCATAAACACTGTTTCCCTAAAAATTGTAATCTTTTCTGGGCTTCCTCACACAAAAAATATAATGGAAATGGATTTTCCTCCTAATTTCCATCATAAATTATGATTAGAATGTAAATCTCCTCTTTTTTATTTTTATTAGGGAGGCATCAGTTGTGGCTCTGTAGTTCAGGTTCAGTTGAGCGTTGCACTTAAATATATGAACATACACACAAAATGTGATCAATACATGTGCAATATTTCCCAAGACTCGCTAACCCCCTCAAACTTGTACATTCCAAATGAAGCAGAGCTGGTTCCAGATGAGGCACGCCCATCTTTTGGAATTTCTTAACTTTTCTTGCAAATGGCCAACAAAAATGTAGAAATACTTTCAGAAATGTAGGTACATGCAGTTGTCTTGTCTGGGCCAGCTTACTCTGAGTTCAACTGCTGTTTTACCTTGCAACCTTTTAGCAACAGCATTCTCAGTGGGAATTACTGTGCGTTAATTAATCTGGGAATTTTTTTGATGCTACAAGCGTGAACTTTTTTTGTTTTTTTTGTTTTGTTTTGTTTTCAGCTGTGATCCAAAGCTTTCCAAATGCTTCTTGTGTTAGTTCAGAAATAAAATATTTGCAGATGTGCCTTGCTGTAATAGGCAATCTGACTTGACATTGTTTTTTATAGAAGTAATATAAAAATACCCTGGGACAAATTTGGAGCTGTACCACTCAGGATTCTGGGCTGTTCCAATGGCTGGCACAGCCCACGGCATAAGTTAGAGGAGCCCCATTGCTGTCTCGACTTGCAGTAGCTTCTCTGAAGCCCAGGATAGACAAAGAACAAAGTGCTCTGGCCAGTCGCCCTCCTGGTCTAGAAGATTTGCTGGCATCCCTCTACACTGGATGCTGCATGGAAGGAGTGGCATTGGGTCACTTACTTTAATCCGATGCTGCCCTTCTGTATTTCCCAGGGCCCAGTTAGCTTTGCTTTGTGGCCCCCTTAGTAAAGCCGAGCACAGAATCAGGCCCACTGATATCAAGTTGTACATCTAATAAAACTAAGCTTCTCGAACTTTATTGTTATGCATTCTTTGGTTTGAGTTAATGGTCAGCTTTGCAGCTTTGGATACTCTCAGTCAAGTTTAGCCCCATATTTCGGCATTGTATAAATACGTTTTTATAAAACGCAAAACCAAGATAAAGGTTTTAATTGGGGTTTTTTAATGTCAAAGAAATCATTTTTGTAAATCAGCAACAGTAACAAAAATTGTCTTGCTTGTGTTTGCATCCCAAACATTGCAGCATTCCACATGTGCATGTGAGCCTGAGACGCAGGCTCTGATTCCTTTGTCATGCCAGTTCTAACTACGTTAGCTTTAAAGGAGTTGCTCGCAACAAGGGCTAGCCGGATCAGAATCAGTTCCAAAAACTATAAACAGAAGCAGAACTGATATATGTATTTTTATGATGTAGCATGAACTTTGACAAGTAAGTTTGCTCATAGGTAAGAACTTTAAAAAGTAATTTTTATTTTACAGTGCCCCCTTAAGGCTGTGTCCACACTAGGAAATACACAGCCCCTAGCTACCCCCTCCCTGTACCTTGAGAGGTTTTCAAACTTTTTGAACCAAGTCCCCCACTTTGAGTTATATTTTTGGGTTGTGTCCCCCCACAGCCCAGACAGACTGGGTGGCCTGCTGAGCGAGTCAGGGGGTGGAACTGGCGCTCCCTCCCTGAACCCTGCTGTGCGGAGCTGGCTCGAGCCCCGCCAGCCCTTGCGCCCCCAAAATAGAAGTAAAACTGTGCCTGTACCCAAGGATCTTCCCCCAATCCCCCCCGGCCCGGAACCCCGCGCTCCTGCACCCAGGCCCTGGTGTTTTTATAGCATGTTGAGGGGGGCCTCAGCAAGAAAAAGTTTGAGAACTTGTGGATTAATTAACACGTTTTAATTAACACAATGTAGCATCTCACATTTGTAAACAGGGGCAATTCATGTTTACAAATGTGAGAGCGGGTCATAATTAACTCTTCGGAAGGGACTGAGATTAAACTTGACCAGCTAACACACTTTTCAAACATGACTTGTCCTTGTACACACTACAGGCAAAATTATTATTAACCTGGATAATACTGCTGGAGTGGAGCTTTGTGAGGGTGCCGGGGTCTCCTGTGTAGAGTTCACTGCAGGATCATGGCTGTAACTATGAAGTGGTGGCAGTCACTCTAAAACAGTCATGTGTGAAAAATGCACGTAAATTAATATATTGTTTTGACTCAGCATTCGGAGGAACTCTTAGGAGGCAAACATAATACCAAAAGTTATGGTTTGAAAGATACACATTAAAAGAGAAAGTACAAGACACAAACAAATGTATTTTTTTTTTTGTTAAAATTTGGTAAAATATGAAGTTATGATTGTTTTCAGTCTTGTCTTTCACTGCAACATACGGAGAATTTAACAGAAATAATTTGCTTTCCGCTTTAATAGTGTGAAAATGTGAATATTCTGGGTAACCATTTTACATTTACCTGGGTCTGATGATATAAGGAAAAGGAGACTTTCACACCAAAATAACACCGCCCACATTTCTCAAAGGCTGATCAGCGTGTAAATGGGTCATGAAATGAGCAATGCATTTTCTTCATGTTAGTCATAACTAACAGGTCTGAGTTTATTGGTGTGTTGCTCAGGCAGTAAGCATTGCCATGCTTGGTGGCAGCTGCTTCATTTTTACTTTGTTTCTCCCCTCCACCCTTTGCTTTTATGATTATAAATTTCAGTAAATATTGCAGTTGGTGCATTCTTGCCTCAAGGATGCCTTGAAATCAGTTTGTTTTATTCAAAAGTATGTACAGTGGAAATATTCACTGGAGAGGCTATTTACAAATGCTGGGTGGTTGTGATGGCACATTGTGACCCTTTGGGTTCAGGGGCAAACCCTTCTGGATGAACAGACCTAAGCTGGCTCCTGGAAAGAAACCTAACAATTCTGCCTCTTCTGCAGGGTCTTATTCAGTACCAGCAGGATTTAAGCAAGTAAGTTTGTTCATCAGGTTAGCTTTATGATCCTGCCAGTTAAGGAATTGTATAACCTGCTGACATCAGCAGAGATTGGTCAGTGAGTCCACAGAAAGGACTGATAGTGGAGAAGAGTGATTCTTCTGTGTCTATTGTTTACTTTATCGTTGTTGCTGTGGCCCAGATTCTCAGCTGGTGTCAAACCACTCCAGTGAAGTCAAGGCATCTATGCCAATATACATGAGGCTCTGCCTTTAACAGCAGCAGTGACACAGTAAACAATAGAGACATAAAGGAATCACTTTTCTCTGCTATCACGGAAGCCACAGGCTTTGGACTGGAGAGTGCTCTGTGGTGGTTCTTAGGTTTTGTTGTTTGCTTTGTTCTATGAAGAATCTAAAATAAACACAATGTACTAGGAAGTGGGGAAAACTTTTTTCATTAATATTGAGAGGGTGCAGTGTTTTTTCTATGGTGGGAAAAGTCTGGGGTTGGATACCGTGGTCTCTTCTGGGTTTGTCAAGCCATTGTATCTCATTTACATTTGAATGATACGCACTTGTAGCTCAATGATATAGAAGATTGATGGTGCTAAAGACCTTGGGCTTGATTTGCCGCTATTTTTGTACTTTATGTAGCTATTTATGTCTGTGCAAAGTCAATGGGACAACTCGTGCACAAAGTTAAATGTGCTTAAGTGCTTTTCTGGATTAGGGCCATAATGCTCAGAACCTTGCAGAATCAATCCCTTACTCACCTGTTGCTAGGCCTACAAGGTGGACAGATGGAATGGGGTGGATTACCATTTTCTACTGATCCAAGCAATATTATTTGTTTATCACTTCCAGTGCAAGGAGAGGAAAGGTGCCACATAAACTGATAAAAGGCAAGAGCAGGGGGTTAAAATCAGATGTATTTATTTGGATTATGCTTATACAATATGTAGTGAAAACCACAGAAATAAATTCTTACAAAATTTGTAGCATTTATCTAATTTGCTTTGAATTATGGAAAAATCACCAAAGTATAAACTTTTGGCAGAATTTTAAATGGATTTCTTGAATTGGGAGCAGATACTGTTCCATGAGCCGTATTGTCACTGGAGATCAAAAGTGTATTTGGGAGAAAAGATTAGAATAAAATGTTCACTGTACAGCCTTAATCTCTTTCTTCATCTATGAGAGTTGCACTGTTTCTCTATGTTTCCTGCCTGTTAAGGATACAGGCTATGAGGAAACAATCAGATTTTCCAATGTGGGGGAAACAAAATGTCTTCTAAATTTCTTTTCCCATTTAAATCAGTGCTTGAATTGTTTCTCTTACAAGGGACCTTGGAAGCACGTTGTCCCATCTCCAAGTATTGTGGATGGCTCGTTGTGGGCTCACAGATTTAGATGGAATCTCTTCCTGCATCTCTTTGAAGGTAGGTAAAACTGGGTCATTTCAAATATGCTCCTACGGTCAATATCTTTAGTTAATATTTCTCTTTCTGTAATTGTACTGTCACTTTTTTTAAAGTTCTTAAAGGATTTTGATTGGGCACCTTGAGTTTGTATTTATTAATCTTTGAAGATGCTAAAGCAATTATTTTTTACTACAGCACTGTGGTCTGATCCTGAACACACTTACTTATTTCCATGATAGTCTCATTCACTTAAAATGGCATTAGCCATGATAGGAAACACTCTGCCCAAGCTAGTACCTGAGCACTCTAATTGATATTTCTAGCTCTTTGTAGTATGCAATTTCCTAAAGATTTGAAGTAAGTCAGTAAGTGGCTTAATGTAATTTGGGCAAGTCTGTGGTTTATATGTTCTGTTTACTTCTGTTGAGGAACTCTATATAGCCTATAACAATATTTCTGACCTGAGCCAAGTGAGCTTGCTGGATCATCTTGAGATTCTGGACCTGGAAGGAAACAATATTGAGGACATCAACCAGATTCAGTACCTGGGACTCTGCGGCAAACTGAATAGTCTCACAGTGGAGGGGAATCTTATTTGCCTTAAGCCAAACCCAGAGTCTTCAGAGGTAAGAACCTTGTTTAGATTTCTTGTGTTAAATTTTGCACATTTATCTTGAGTTGGTAAATCAGATATCCACAGAAATACTTCCGTTGTGGTGGTGGTGGTGGTGTTATAGTAGGTCTTTTCTTTCTCTCTTTTCTATTCTATCCCTCCTTTTCTATAGTTTTTTTTTCTTTAAACATGAACAGAGGGAAAAATAGAGGAAGTATTAGTATTAATTGACAAGGCCTTTTCCCTAATGGCTTCAGGGGAGTGTTGATATTAGTAGGAATCCCTTTCATAGTTAGGGTAAAATAAACTAGCAAGCAAATTGTTCTGACAAGAATAAACACTTCTCCCACATGCTAGTGGACATATTTGTGCAACATTAAATCTATTACCATCTGCTGCGAACCTGCCCAAGAGTTGCTAGAGTTTAATTTCTTCCTGCTTTCTAGCCAGCCCAAACTCCTTTCACTGCTCACCAGGGAGCATGGAGCAGGCTTTTAAGTTTTTTTTTTTTTTTTTTAAACCTCCATTACCTTTTAGCAAGAAAATAATATTTTCTCAGTCCCCATGTCAATCTTCGCAGTGGGCATTCCTCATTTCCATGGCCAGTGGGGCAGTCGAGATCTTTGCACTGAGCCTGGGCTTAGGACCAGCCCTCCAGAAGAACTTCCCAGAATTCTCTGCCTCCAAGCAGACTCTAGGGTACCCCTTGGAGTAGAGCTTTCAGAGGATTTTTGAAAGATTTTTAATTAACCATCTCTCAGGTTTCTTTATGGCTTTGAGGGTTTCTTCTCAAAACTGCTAAACTAAAAAAAAAAAAATTCTTGTGGCTTTCTGAGGAGGGTTTGAAGGACAGCACCTCTCCTCCACTCAGAAATGGCAGGGACAGCGGACTGCCTGCACCCAGCTCACAGTCGGCGTATGAGTGAGGTCCACACCAAGAGAATTGAGCAGGCCACAGGAACCCAGCTCCTAGACAGCGTGTGGGCAAGGTCCAGACCAAGAAGCATGAGCAGGCTGCAGTGAAACTGGCCCCCAGATGGCATATGGGTCAGACCCACACTGAGAGAGCTGGGCAGGCCACAATTAAACCAGCTTTCAGTTGGTATGTGGGCAAGATCCACATTGAGAGATATGAGCAGGCCACAGGGAAGCCTGGCTGAACATGTGGACAAGCTACACAAAGAGTCAGCTGAACGGGCCACGTTGAAGCTCCCTTTACTGAAGCCAAGCCAGAATTAGTGGCATGGAATGAGGGGGAAAATTTTCAAAGTCCCCTGCTTTACTGCTAGGCATAGGGCACCTATTCCCACAGCTTGCATTGCAGAGCACAGATCCTGCATGTCTCCCTAAGGTGTGAAGTAGAGCCAGTGGAGACAAATGATCCCACTGGTATCAGCTGCGCCTTGCAGGTAAAACAGATTGACCTGCAAGTTCTCAGCTGCTCTGAAAGGTGTCAGCTCTTGTAGCCTTTCTGGTACCAATGGGTTATTTGTCTCCATTGGTTCCCAGTTTTTATTGGAAATGAGGTCAAAGTCTTTCAGCCAAGACACCAGTTTGCATTTTGCCCTAGTTAAATAATATTTTTTTTAATCGCTTAATATGGCCCCACCCAAGTGGTCTGTATCCTCACATTAAGGGCCAGTTACCCTCAGCATTTCTTATGGATCCTTGCAGTGCCCAAGAGGCCTCTGGAAACCAGTTAAATTATCTCTGCTCTTTGGGGACTAAACTTCTCAAACATGAGAGATCATGTGGCTGTGTCAGATAACCCTGCTGCGGTGTGTAAAAACAGCAGCCTCTTGTGCTGGGATTTCAGAAGGGTGTCAGCAATACAGTGTAACAGCATTAGTCTGTCCATTTCTCCCTTTCCTCACCTCCCTCTTTTCATAGCTTTTGGGAGAAATCCAAAACGACCATTTTAAGTTTGAGACTGCATGGTTGTTTTCTCTCATTATTACTTTCATATGGGTGTAGTAGTAAAAAGCTGACATGCCAAACCCGTTGAAAAAAACACAGAAATTGGGTTTGTTTTTGGCTTTATTGGCTTGTGAGTTGCTTGTTGGCTAGTTTTTGGCTTGTTGCTTGTTTTAGCTTGTTGCTTCTTTTTTTTTTTAACGGCTCCGGCAAGCAGAGGAGGGGGGGCAAACAGGGGCAAAGGGAGGAGAGAGTCAGGGGTGCACAGCGGGCCCACCACAGTCCCAGACTGCACGCCAGGGGGATCTAGTCACATAGAGTGTTGGGGTTCTTAGGGATTGGCTTGTTTTGGCCTTGTTTTGAAATGGGATTAGCTTGATTTTTGGCTCATTGTGAAAGTCGAGTGCTTATTTACTGCGTGAAAGTTGGCAACAGTGGTAAAAAGCATATTCTCACCAATGCAGAAGAGCAAGGCAAAGCACCCAGAGTTAGCAACACACACACGTGATTATCTGTCCATCCATATTAGATCCTTCTCCTGTCTCTTAAATTTATGTGTTAATACAGGTTTATAAATAAAGCGAAATCACTTTAGATAAGCTATTACCAGCAGGACAGTGGGGTGGGAATAGGTATTGTTTCATATTCTCTGTGTATATATAAAGCCTGCTGCAGTTTCCACGATATGCATCTGAAGAAGTGAGCTGTAGCTCACGAAAGCTTATGCTCTAATAAATTGGTTAGTCTCTAAGGTGCCACAAGTCCTCCTTTTCTTTTTGTGTTAATACAGTGATTCTGGATCATTCTTATAATCTGTTTTGTGACTTCAAGGAATTTCAAGAGGAGAGGAGACCACCAAAATAAAACTTTAAAGTGGCATGTTAAAGTGAGGGACTCTTTCAAAAAGAAGTTATCAAACTTTTTCATAGCATAGATCAGGGTCTTAATAGAGAGATTGTCTTGTGGACATGCTCATCCTCTTTGCAGTCAAAATAACCATCTCTCCTCCCTTCGTGTTTGGATTGCATAACATCCGAGTGGCAACTACAGTAATTGTATACATGCAAAAATGATATTAGAAAAGTGCTGAATGTGATGTACAGTGCATGCATTTAACAAGTTAATTCCAGTTTTAGAGATGTTGATTCCAGCAATATGCCTTTTACTTAAAATGAGGACTACCCTTGGAACAGGTAATAGCTCTAAAACTGGACTCTTTAAATCTGGAAACTTTAAATCCTCGCACTGTAGCATCTTGAAACAATCAGCGGAGTCAGCATAATTCAATCAACCAGTTGTCAGGCGCATCAGCAAGCGCTCTGGAGACCACTGGTGGTTTGTGGATGACAATTTGGGAATCACTGTTTTAGAACATTAATCTGATAAATTGAATAAATGTATATTCTTTGAAAACTTTCTGTGTATGGAGAATAGTTATTCTGGGTTAAAACAAATGATCCACTATCATTTTCTTCAGATTGCTGTAATTGCAGGTCTTCAATTCTCAAGAGATAAACATGAGACAAACAAATTAGGTTAAATGTTAATTGTAGCACTAGTCTCCCGAGTTATTAGTGGTAGGCTAAAACCAAGATACAGTATATGTAATCAAGATGTTTTGGGAGATAGTGTATTTTCTAGGAATTGGAGCATTCCACATTGATGTTACAGAGGACCAGTAATGCATGAGGAAGACAGAAAACAAAGGGATGGTACTATGATTCCTCTGCAGGGCCTGCCTTAGGGCCGGGCAAATGGTGCCGCACCCAGGGCGCCATAACCAGGGGGGCACCACAAGGGGCTTGGGCCTCTCCTGGCTGGCTGTGGCTGGACTCCTCTCTTCTCCAGCCCCTTCCCCGGCTGGGCCAGCAGGCTTCTCCCTGACCCCGCCCCGACCCCCTAGCCCCTCCCTTCCTCGCTCCTCAGCCGGCCAGTTCTGCCCCAGCCCCGGGGAGCCCAGAGTGGCACGGACGGGGCCAGTTACTGGCAGCGCGGCCCACCACTCGCTGCCGCTGAGCCGAGTCCCTCCCAGCCTTTGGCCCTGTGCTGCTTGGGGGCTGGTGGGGGCTGGCCGGGCTGGGGCCAGGAGGAGCAAAACTTCCATGTGAGAGAGGGGAGGGGAGACTTTAAGTGACATGCGCTGAGTGTCTCTCAAACTTCCCTAACACACACACACAGACTCTCACTCCCCAACACACACACTATCTCTCACATAATCCCCCAACACACAGTCACACACACACGGTCTCTCTCACACACAGACTGGCTCTTACAGTCCCCCAACACAGATTGTCACACACACACACAGAATCTCACACTCCCCAACACACACTCTGGCACACAATCCCCCAACACGTAGTCTCACACACACACACACACACTGGCTCTCTCTCTGTCTCTCTTTCACACACTAGCTCTCTCACACACACACACACACTTGTATTACTGTTGTTGTTATTACTGCTTGGTACTTCCTGTCAAAATGCTCATGATGAGCAAGGAGTGGCTAGGGGCTGCAGGAGGGCCGGGGGCTCTGGCAAGATGCAGCCCCCATGTGACAGCGCAAAGCCTGCTGTGAGCTGCAGGCCAAGCGCCAGGCACTACAAGCCACCGCAACAGCACAGAAGTAAGTGTGGCAATACACCACATACCTTGCCACCCTTACTTCTGCGCTTATGCTGACAGTGGCCTAGGAATTTGCTAGTTGTAGCAGTTACTCATTGTGATGTTATCTGAGTAAAACATGACCATGTAGATCATTCTTGCAACCACTGTTATATATTTGCAACAGATCTTGTACAAGATGTGGCATTAAGATGTCTATGAAAAGGTTATGATTTGCTGAATACGTTTATGCTATTTGTATGCATGTATCATTTTTGTATTTGAAATTATGAGTATTGTCTCTATACCTGTATTTCAATGTTTGCTTCTGGGGTAATGCCCACAAGGTAGTTAGCCAGCACATCTTGAAGGGACTAGTCAAAGTAGGAAGAACGAGGAGTACTTGTGGCACTTTAGAAACTAACAAATTTATTTGAGCATGAAAGCTTATGTGCAAATACATTTGTTAGTCTCTAAGGTACCACAGGTTCTTTCTTTCCTCGTTCTTTCTGCTGATACAGACTAACACAGCTACCACTCTGAAACTAGTCAAAGTAAATGGCTCATCAGGGGACACATAACTCACAACGGACCATGGAAGATGCCCATCTACATTGAATGGACTTTCCTGTGGACATTCCATATGAAGTATAGGTAATGGCCTGGAGGTGATTGTAGGGGGAAGCCCAGGGAACCCTTAGGAGCCAGGGGTGATGAGGGGAGGAGGGGCGCCAAAATACAAGTCTGCCCAGGGCACCATTTTCACTAAGGCCGGCCCTGTTCCTCTGTATCACGTGCCATATAACTTCCCCGTTTACTCTAAACCATTCATGTCCACAGAATTAATTTGTGTAGGAATTTAAGCTTGAAAGCTTAGATAGCATCCCTAAAAGCTCAGTCATGTAGTGTAAGTGTGGGTATTTCAACCCATGCATATAATAATCGTGAAGATTTGTATCACTTTCTTATGTTTAATTATTGGCTTGATCACATCTGTCACTGAAGGCACCAGCACAGTGTAGTGTTTTAATTGTCATGTTTTTTCTTTTCAGAGATCCAGTAGGCTGTACCTTAACAAATTGCTCTACATTTGTTTTCCTTCTTTGTACTTTCAGAGGTGTACTTCAGAGGCAGATACTGTAACTATTTATAATTGAAATGTTTGTTATTGACATTTCATTCCTTGCTGGAGACGTGATTAGAAGACGTGATCAGAATCAAAAGTCTCCACAAAAAGAAATCCGTGCCTGCTTCTAGTGGAAAGATCATGTCTTCTTGCTTGTTTTTACTCCCATAGAAATAAGACAGTGCAGTTTCTGTCACTTCATAGTTGTAGTACTATCAGAACCTACACAATAGGTACTAGAGTTATAAGGAGTTCATATCGCCCATCGCCAAATGTAGTAACATATTCAGAAGACATAATTATCACTTGGTGTCTTCAGTCCTTAAAAACCACTTGTGATAGGGTCATGCCATGACTGCTCTTGACCTGTTTAGGTGATGAAACCAGGAACTGATCAGTATTATAATATGCTGAAGTGCAATGTGTTTTTGGAAGTAGAGTACGCAGACAGAGTATGTTGCACACAAGACACATTCTCACACAAGTTTTGCAAAATGGGATCTCTTACGTAATTGCTAGCTAAGACTTTACAATCCAGAGATCTTATTGCATGCATGTCTTTCTGTCAGTCATTGCATAACAAGTGCATCAGTTACTGGGATAGCTAGATTTAAAGAAAAATATAAGAATTTAAGAAGATTCATTGCTGTCCACATATGGACCATCTTCTCTGCCTCTCGCTTGGTTGGATTTTACTTCTTTGGGTCATTCTAGAAGACAGATTAATCAGCCATTTGTTGCCTCTACTGATGGGAGGCCTCCTCAGAGAGACATGTCTTCCACCATGCTCTAAAAGAGGCAACTCACAAATTCACTCTAACCCCTCAGTGGGGAGTTCCACAGCTCTGAGGCCATCACAAAACCCATTCTAACCTCCATTCCTGAGAATTTCACCCTGGGCTCTGTCAGTTGCTTTGTTCCTATTAATGCTTTTGCCAACTGACTGAGATATAGAAAATTCAGCTGGGAAATAGAAAAAATAGAGGTGGCCTTACATTTATGTTCCCTGGTTGGGCAAGTCTAACCTTTCAAGCTGCATGCATGCTGTACCCCATAGTACAACCTCAGTAAGAGTATGTGTATTTTTTTTATTTACAAAATGATTAACTAGATTTACTGCTCTTTCTTCAGGCTCCCTGTTTGCTTTGTGTAATTTGATTTTCAGATGACCTCATCTTCCTCTGTCATCTAAACCAAAAGCAACAACCTGATGATACATACTGTAGCCCCTATTACAGCTGCTGTTTGCAGTATTGCCGTGTGAGTGTAATATGATGCATCATCTCTCAAACAGAACAGCACTATAAATTGTAAACCTATAGCCAGCGCCCTGTACAAAGTTCATGTGCTACGTGAAGGGATGATGATTGGTTAAGGCTGTTCCTAAATTAAGATTAAAGAGTCAGTTAGTCAGGTCAGTGTCTGCCTCTTCTTAGCAGCAGCCAGCAAATATATGCTTTATTTGACAAATGCCCTCTGCCGGTCAGTGTGGTGTTTTGTGGGAAGGGAATGGACAGTTGTTATACATACTGCTGCTACAGAAAGATTTCTTTGTGTGACAACATTACTGGTGGGCAAGGACTTGGCTGACTGGGAATTGGTGGTATAACATGTAACATTGTGAAAGACAAAAACTCTATCAGGACCAAATGAGTGACTTACAGGTAAGACTACGTTTTAGTCATGGGTATTTTTAGTAAAAGTCATGGACAGGTCACGGGCACTAAACAAAAATTCACGGCCTGTGACCTGTCCATGACTTTTACTATATACCCCTGACTAAAACTTGAGGGGGCTGCCTGGGGGTGCCCCGGGAGCTGGGGAGGGAGAGTGGGCAGCGGCATGCAGCCTGCGACCCCCGCTGGTGCTGGGGAGGGGTTGGTGGCTCCCTACCTGGTTCCATGCCACGCACACACACACACCCCGCAGCAGCGGCAGAGTTTGGGTGTGGGAGGGTGCAGGGGGTTGGTGGCACAGGACAGGGTGAGATGGGCTCTGGGCAGCGCTTACCTGGGGGCTCCCCGGAAGCAGCGACATCCTCCTCGATCAGCTGCTAGTCGGAGGTGTGGCCAGGCAGCTCTGTGTGCTGCCTCCACCCAGGGTACCACCCCCGCAGCTCCCCGTGGCCTGAGACTGCCCCAGCAGCAGGCGGTGCGACTTGCGCAGGGGCTGTCTGAGCTGCCCTCAGGCCAGGCGCACCGGCTGCTGCAGGAGTCACAGAGGTCATGTAAAGTCACGGAATCCATGACTTCCGTGACCTCCATGACAAACTCACAGCCTCACTTATAGATCGATGTTAACATTCAGATGAGCCATCCCCTCACACTCCATCACCAGGACAATCTTGCTTTGTGCTCTCTTTAAACTGCTAGTGTATTTGAGACAGTCAAACATTGTCTGCTGCCTTCTTGAACCTAATTTTTTTTAACCGGTGTTGCAAAATGCATGTTCCAACCCACCTGTACACCTCACTACATTTTCCCAAAGCTGAGATGCCATGTACAGACGTCTTTGTGGTGTCCTAATCTATTAGAAATGCCCAATATTCACCAGGAGATTCAGAACCATAGTGAAATAACCACTGTATGTAACCCTAAACTCTTCTCTCCTACGATTCGTAATTCCTCCATCATTGCGATGTGCACATGGACCATTTCAGATATAATCCAAAATGCTGATGTATTACTCCAGAAGAAGCTGTGCCCCTCAACATGTGTCATAACCAGCATGTGCGCATGGGAGGGAACATTCCAAAGTCTCGGAAAAGAAACCTCGATACAGTTCCTTTTAGCCTTTGTGCATCTGTCCTTGGCATGCGTCCTCTTGCAGAAAAAGGGCTTAGGTTTAAATTGAGTCATCTCCTCTCATATACAAAAGCACTCACAGTGCCTCCCCGGGCTGCATATGCACCTGGCTTACAGTTCTGCTGAATGTCCCAATCTAGCTCTGAGAGGTTTGCTCTAGCTCTGAGAGGTTTGCTCCTTATTGGTCCATCAGACACTGGGTTTGGCAGCCTTCTGGCCCAGGCATATCTTTTTAGTCACACTATGGCCTGAAGTTGATGCTGCAACCAGAGACGTCCAAAAGTAGCAGGGGGGGGCCTCTGGGTTGAGTGTGTCCAATCTTCCCATGGAGAGCAGTGTATTGTTTGCAGTTTTGTACAGCACCCAGATGCTATGGTAATAGGTGCTGAGGTAATTGACTAAATACATTGCAAATTCGCCTTTTATTTTGTGCAGCTTGTGTTGTCAATACATCAGCAGCTTGAGCAGCAGTTCCATCAGAGAGAAGCATAGTGAGATTTGAAAAGTCTGGTTACATTTCTGTTTATTCTTTGAGGTGGGTTGGTTTGCCCCTTCAAAGCATTCTTCAAACTATCCAGCATTCATACAAAGTGAACAGCTCCGCATTGCTCGTAGTAGTCCAGTTTCTCTTGAACAATCTGTTAAAATGACCACATTCTCAATTCTTTCAGGTGCCAGATTATAACTACAGAGCTGAAGTGAAAAAACACATCCCTCACTTAAAGTATTTGGATGAAATACTAGCAAATCAAATCACCATCCCTCCCTCTAGGAAGATGAACAAGGACTGGCTAATTGTCAAGGAGTCCATTAAGGAGGGCAGTTTAGCCAAAGACATTTCTCAGTTTGGTATGTCAAATTTCTCACCATTTATTGGTGCTGATGTGTAAGAAAGAAAGAGTGCAGCTGGACTCTAAGATCCCAAGTTGAGCTTTCAGGGCTGGGAGGAAGGAAACTCAATCTCTTCACTTGGAAACTGAGCAGATTGGCTATGGAATTCACTGTGGGACAATAAAGATGGAACTTCCCCGTGCCATTTTCATGGTCATTCTTTGAAATGTAACTGAAATTTCAAACTTATGGCCAGAACCTCCACCACTTTGAGGCTGCTTTGTGCTACTCTTAACCAGCCAGTGGAGGATTCTTCCCTCCTGCATTGGGGAATCCTTCGGTACTCTAAGGATGCCATATTGGCTGCTATGCCATTGAGTCTGGTGAATGGCTAGGAGAAATGGAGAATGGCTAGAATGCCTCTGCTCTCCGGTGATTGTCCAAATGTGGCTATGAAACAATGTAATTTAGAGTAATTTAGAGCAGCCCTGATGCTAGCCCCAGGATCAGAGAAATGTAAAAGTGGCTTAAACCACCCAGCATGTCTCATCTGCAGCTGAGGTTCTAGCCCTTAGTATTCTTCTTGTATGTATGCTTTGAACTGAGCAATTCAAGTGAAATCTTGGAAATGAATGTGGTAAACAGTGTGATGGCTCATAAATAGTGACCCATGTAACTACATGACAGTACATTGTTTGGCAAAACTGGTTCATAAGAATGACCATACTGCATCAGACCAATGGTCCATCTATCCCCGTATCCTGTCTTCTGACAGTGGCGAATGCCAGATGCGTCAGAGGGAATGAATAGAAAAGGCAACTATGGAGCGATCCATCTTCTGTCATCCAGTCCCAGCTTCTGGTAGTCAGAGGTTTAGGAACACCCTGGTCATCTTGGCCAACAGCCATTGATGGACCTATCTTCCATGAACTTTATCTAATTCTTTTTTGAACCTAATTATAGTTTTGGCCTTCACAACATCCCCAGGTAATGAGTTCCGCAGGTTGACTGTGTGTTGTGTGAAGAAGTAGTTCCTTATCTTTGTTTTAAACCTGCTGCCTATTAATTTCCTTGGTCACCCCTGGTTCATGTGTTATGCTTTTATATACTGCATGACATATGCTTTACCATGGTCAGTTAAATATTACAAAGTATTTCCTATCACTGCTTCTATTGCTTCCCATTAGTGTGGGCAATACTGTTGGCTTCCTGACCCCCACTATTGTGGTATGCTTGCCAACTGTGCGCCATTAAAAATATAGTTTATTTTGGAATAAGTGCACACAGTTGTCATTTGTTTTAATCCCAGTGGGTCCAAATCATTAGTTGTAGTAATAGGTATCGTAGGAAAAGTCTGTAAAAATCTGATCCTTTGGTGATCCCTCCGTTGGCAACATAAGGTTGAATTACAGAAAAATAGTAAAGTTGGGAAGCAGAAAGAGCACAGAATGGAACACAGAATAGGGCATTCATATTACTTTATATTCTATTCATGTTTGTATTTTTGCCTTTGACATTAAGCACAAAGGTTAGGAAATTCCAAACATTTTCTCTTCTTTAGCAGTGTTAACTTAGCTGCTTTGCACATGCTATGTGTTTTACAGTTTTGCATTAATAACAAAGGCCAAGATATTTTTAATAAATAGGTGCCTAAAATTAAGCTCCTAAATAAATGGCCTGATTATTAAGAGCGTTGAGCACCCAGTACTGCTGGACTGTTCTTCCTTTGCCAGCCTATTGCTTAATATTTAAGTGGTTTAGACACTGTGTGAAGAGTGCAGGTGTTCATGCTGGAGGGTGGCCAGATAAGTGTCCCAACATGAGGAAATGGCAGACACTGTGTGGCTGTGCTGGGTGTAGTGTTTCCATTTAAGTTTCTTGAAGCAGGAACTGCATTTTCTTCTGTTCTCTCTAGCACCAAGCCTGTTGCCATTGCTTTATCATGACTCTGCAAATGATAGGATATTTTTAATGTTGCATTCTTAGTTATATCTTACTGAAATCTCTCAGATACTCATCCAGAGGCAACAAGAAGAAGACCTGGCTCCGGTCTGAGACCTACTGCAGCTCACTTCATGTCGGCTTCCAGACCATGGACTGCTCAGAGACCTGCGAGTGCAGGGATATCTAGCAATGTCCATTTGCTATCCAGTGGTAGCACCCTTCCAGAATCCACTGTCTCTGATGAGATATTCCTAGAAGATGATGCAAGTGACTTGACACATGGTGATGAATTTTCTTTGTCTGTTCTTCCCCCACCCACCCTTCTTTCGACCCCCTCTCAAAGTTCTTCCTGCTTTATACATGTGCTCTCAAGGGCACACACCGGTACTGATGGCACATTGGCTTGTCCATAGGTTTCCAAGTGTGAAGCCCGCACAGTGAGGTTGGGGTGCTTTTTCATTTTCTCCTGAGGCAGAAGGTGAAAGTCCTTTGGGGCCACCTTCCCATTTTGCTCTTTAATCCCCCTTCATAAGTTGTACATTGCTACAAAGTGCCCTAATGAAAGGCTGGCTATGTCTCCCTGCCTGCTATTTGTTAAGCAGTCTGCTCTCAGGTAGGGTTTTTCCCCCTACTTTTATTCAAACCTGTTCTCATTAGCCCTTATCTATAGACCCCAAATTTGCTGGGGTCACTTAGATCTAGTTTATATGAAAACATTCAGAACTATTTGGACATATAATTGTGTTAAAACACTGGAGTAATGTCCTAAGATAAACTGTCCCTACAGAACATCTGGAGTTCAGAAGCTGTGTTGCGTGCCCCCTTCACAAATGGGTCATAAGGTCACAGTACATGGTATCCAAGCTCAATACTTATATTCCTGTAGGGATCATTGCTGTAAGTGACTGTATCATCAGTTTCCAGGGCTTCAGTCTCCCGGTGTGAGGGATCATGTCACTGATTTAAAATTTCTGGCCTGCTGGCCAGCCCAGAGTTCTAATTGTAGCGCAGTACTCAGCGACCTGGTGGCTGGCTCTCCCCTCCTGAGAATACTGCAGAGTCAGCACAGCCCCTCAGAAGGAAGTGGAGGACCTTCTGTCGCTCTGCAGCAATTTTTCTGGCTAATTCAGCCTCACTGCTGATGACTGAGATTTGGATATAGCTACATCCAAGACCCCTCTCAGAGCAGACAACAGTATAGATATGCCAAAAGAGCTGAGGAGCAAGGAGAGGGTGGGATAGCTCAGTGGTTTGAGCATTGGCCTCCTAAACCCAGGGTTGTAAGTTCAATCCTTGAGGGGCCCATTTAGGGATCTGGGGCAAAAATTGGGGATAGCTCCTGCTTTGAGCAGGGGGTTGGACTAGATGACTGAGGTCCCTTCCAACTCTGATATACTATCAGATCTTAAACCTTAAAGGGGAAGACAAACAAGCCCCTGAGGACCACTGGCAGGATGCCCAAGGATGGCTGAATGGGAAATGTCTGGCAGAGTCCTGTTTTGATCCAGTTTTGAAGGCCGCCTAGGATTTCTTGGTCAGTTGTCACTGAGAAGACCAGAGTGCTGCAATCTAATCAGCTCTTTGGATGCCGATTAGGTGTGTCAGCTTGTGTTTATTTGCCCCAGTATTTTGAGCCTGTCTTTCCAGTAAACACCAGTTCCTTCTCAGCTCTCTGAGGCAGGTAGTTCAAATGCTCAGCAGTACCAGCTAAGCCAGTGAAGCCATCCAGAGCCATGAAGCAGCACCATGCTAGAACTGGATACTCCACATTTAGCAAAGGAAATGGAGACCAGCTCCAGACAGTCGATGAATGAAATATGTTATATCCTCGAGAACAGAATCTCATTGGGACTGTAAACTGATTTAAGAACTGTACGAAGTGTTAAAAACTAGTGAGAAATGCTTTGTTTTGTTTCTTTTTGCTAGGAATCAGCCGAGTTATATGTGGGAACCCTATCAAAGCCCTTCATGCACGGAGACAAAAGCTAGGTGTACGTTTTCTTTCCTATATGCTTTCCAGTCCTGCCTGACACACCCAAATCAGATGAGTTCTGCTGAGATAAGCTGAGGCCCCTAATGTATTTTATGGATTTCCACTCCAGTCTATAGTCCAGAAATCTATATACAAAAGCAATGTGTGTTGGAGAAGGCAGGGGTCTAAATGCCCTGATTCAGCAAAGCACATAAGCATGTGCTTAAGTGTCCTGCTGAGTCAGGAGATATGGAAGGCCAAATAAGGCATGGAGAAGGGCAGGAGAGGACACTTGGAGAGCTGGAAGATCAATGGATAAATAGAGAATGGTGAGGGGGTCATGAATCTGAGAATTCCAGACTTCCTGTTCTGGGAGAGATTGGAGAGAGCTGGGAGGGAAGTGTCAACCCAAAACAAACCAATTGTGTCATTTAATAAGAATGTATTCAGATATCAGCTGTGATCATATATAAGAAACAGAGGAGAGAAACAACCAGTAGGGAGAACCGTTACTTTCACTAGAGGACATTAAAAACAATGGACTGTAAAAGAACTCATGAAAATTACATGCCACATCTGGCATTCCTCACTCACAAAACTTGCATCAACTTCCCTGGGACCTGAGCAAAGCACAGGTAAGGACCACAGGATTTGGTTCTGGCTTACGCTGGAGCCCAGGCTCTGGGACCCCGGGAGGGGGAAAGGTCGCAGATCCTGGCTTCCAACCTGTGCATGAACATCTACACCACAAAGAAACAGGCCCATAGCCTGAGCCCCATGAACCTGAGTGAGCTGGCATGGACCAGGCACAGGTATTTAATTGCAGTATAGACGTACCCTTGTGGGCCCTGATTCAGCAAGTCATGTAAGCATGTGCGTAACTTTAGATGTGCTTTGCTGCATTGGGGCCATGTCACTTACATGAAATATAGATCACTACAATATATATAATTTTTACATGTCATCCCTGACAACAGATATTAGAAAAATCATTGGGGGTGGGGGGATTGAAGTGTCCCTTTTCTCTGCCCTGCCCAATCAATGAAGCTTTTTGAAATTAGTTAAAACAATGAGAATTAATAATAGTATAAGGGGACCATAATCATATGCGACACAGTCACATTTTACTATATGTGCCTGAAATGCCTGTCGGTGCAGCTATTACAGGTTCGGGTCAGTGTACCCAGAGCTACATATCCGTGTGGCCAGAATCAAATGTGTCATTACTCTTCCAGTCATCACAATGCTGGGTCTCTGGAGTGAATGTATAAGAAACATGGTATCATAACAGGGGTTGTAGCTGGGATTATCATATTCAGTACAATTTTAAAAAAAAGTCAAAATAAAGAACACAGTCATGAGTAAACTGAAAACCCAACCATTACATCAAAAGTTGCATCAAAATTCTGATGCCCGGAGTTTGGAAATTGAGCTAGAGGAAGAGTTGTTGGCAAAACGAGGTGAGCGGTAAAGTAAACATCAAGTTATCGGTGGTAACTCTTTTTAGTTTTATTTTTTAGTCTGTAGCAATGAACCCTTTCCAAATGCCTGGTCCCAAGATGGAGCACACCTACGACTCTGAAGAAGCTGAAGACCTAAGCCGGGAAGATGTCTTTGCTGAACTGAGGGCATGGAGAGAGCAGCATAACCAGTAAGAGTTTGGGATGATTCTAAATTATCTTACAATAAAGCAGGGACTCAGTGTTCCGCCTCTGTAATAAGGCAAACTCTTCAGCCACCTGTTGGCAGTTTTGGGGAATTGCCTTTAATTTTGTAAATTCATATCTAGGCAGGCAGAGACAACACAGTGGAATCTATTTGCAAACTCCAGGCTTAGTTGCCCCTTCTGCTGGAAACCTTATGGGAGGGACAAAGGGGGAGGAAATCTCTGGGGCATTGTCCATGTTGATCCAAGGGAAGGCCAAGATGTCCATGCTGGTTCTGGGTCTGTGAGCTCTCCCTCAGCCCACTTCCTGGCAGCCTCCTTAAAGGGACATCCCTATTGTAGAGGGACGAGTGGGCAGAGGAAAATTAATACAGACTGGCAAAATTCCATAAAGCAGAAAGGGAAAGATGGACTTCTCCTTCCACAGCCACTACCCATGCCTAGCTCTCCTACTCCTCCCCCAGGCCAGCAATTACTTCCCATCTCCTCACCACTTGCAGATCTCAGACCTCTGGAGTGCCCTGTGTGTGGCTGATGGCAAGTTGTGAAGTGTGTGTGGGATCAGTGGGAAATTGTTGCCCTGTAGTTAACTGGGCTCTCCTTCTACACAGGAAGGGCAATACCTGCAATAAAGGGTGCAGTTAAAGTGTTTTCTTTTACCAGTATGTAGGTTATTACTGATCCTAGCAGTGTTCTCCTTTAGACTGTAAGGGCAGGATTTTCAAAAGCACTTGGCATTTGCCTAACTAAATAGGAGTTTTCTCACCGACTTCAGTGTGCTTTGGATCAGGCCACTTTATGGGCAAAATTCTTCTCTGGTCTGCCTGGCAGATCTCTGCCCCGATATTCTATGCACCACAGGAGAAAATAATATTGAGCTGAGCTTCCTCCATGGATCTGAGCGGTGACTATTATCTTAGAGATAAAAATGCCTTTTTTTCAACTCTGATGCCCTTCCTTGAAATCTGTCATGTTTCACTTGGCTAATTAAAGGTTGGCTGAATCTGAAACAATAAAACACAGGCAGTTTAGGTACCTAATTCATAGCCCATTTTTGCATGTGAAAGGTAAGCCAATCCAGGTGAATGTAAATCCACGTTACCTATATTTGTCTCTAAACAGCCGCGACCCCACCTGAACTCTTCTGAGTACTGTACATGCATGTGTACACTCCTCTAAGATAGCATGTGGGGGCCAGCTAAAACTGTGGAGCTTAACATTTGTCAGGTGTCTGCAAATCATTCAGATGGAGAAGGCCCCCCAGGTGCTGAAGATACACAGTGATGAGGAGGAGGAGGATGAAGAATGCAGCCTGAGTGACAGCTGTGAGGATGAGCTGACAGAGACTTACGACGAGGACCTAATTGAAAGGATTTCACCAGATTCCTCCTGCCAGTCCTGTCTTTCCCAGGCCTCCTCAGGTACTGGTCTCAGTTAGCCTTCTCACTTTCTAGGGAAGGGTTGACATGTATTACTTTTTGTCTGTTTCTTCTCCAAGACTACACCTGTCACTTCTGTAGGAAAATCTGGAGGGTGCAAAGTTCTTCTTCACACAGTGCACAGTGAACCTGTGGAACTCCTTGCCTGAGGAGGCTGTGAAAGCTATAGGACTATAACAGGGTTTAAAAGAGAACTTGATAAATTCATGAAGGCTAAGTCCATTAATGGCTATGAGCCAGGATGGGTAAGGAATGGTGTCCCTAGCCTCTGTTTGTCAGAGGGTGGAGATGGATGGCAGGAGAGAGATCACTGATCGTTACCTGTTAGGTTCACTCCCTCTGGGGCACCTGGCATGGCCACTCTCAGTAGACAGGATACTGGGCTGGATGGACCTTTGGTCTGACCCAGTATGGCCATTCTTATGTTCTTATGCATGAATTGGGCTCCACAGCCACTTTAAAACCCACCAGTGAACCCCCTTGGCAAACATCATCCTCACATCGAAGGATAGCCGAAGAAAGAATATAATCATTCATTGTTCCTCTCAGCTACATAGCTATGAGAAGAAATACTGGAGATGCAGTACATTGGAATGTGTTTTCTTGTCACCCAAGCAGTATAATAAATTGCATTCAGTTAGGACATATAAGGCTGTATTTCTCTCCTAGAGGTTTAGTGACACAACTACTCAAAGGTTTCAGAGTAACAGCCGTGTTAGTCTGTATTCGCAAAAAGAAAAGGAGGACTTGTGGCACCTTAGAGACTAACCAATTTATTTGAGCATAAGCTTTCGTGAGCTACTGCTCACTTCATCGCTGTAGCTCACGAAAGCTTATGCTCAAATAAATTGGTTAGTCTCTAAGGTGCCACAAGTACTCCTTTTCTTTTTGCGAACTACTCAAAGGCCATTCTTTTGATTGTGTCCTTAGCCTAAATTCTGTACATAGTCAATTAGGTACTGTTCAATCTTTTTATGGCCAGCAGCAAATGGATCTCTACTATATATAGAATCTTGCTAAGGATAAACATACACAACATTGCTGTGTCATACATAGGGCTCTTCGTTTTCAGTTTTTATTTTATTTAATTTTTCCCAGGAATTTATCAGTGTTTATTATCACAACAACAAAAATAGTGCAAAAACCAGTGCAAAAAACTATTAATAATTTTTCTGGGTAAATATTTGGGTTCATTCTGGTGGACAGAAAGATGGGAAAAAAAGTATTCAGTAGATTAATGCTTTGAATTCCGTTCATCAGTGTGGTTTGCTGTAGAACTAAAACAGAACTCGGAACCCAATGCCACCTGTGAGTTTAAGAAAACAATATATCTGTAATCCCCAAATAAAACTTTTCATTTGAATGACCAGTTTACTGTTGTAGACTTAGAACTATTAGCCTATAAATATTTTCATTTAATAACTGGGCCACACCATTTGCAGCGCATACACTCAACTTCATCCTTTTCTCCTGTTTTTGTTTTTTGAACACTTTTGAATTCTTCCTTGTGTTCTGAAACATATTTTGATACAGATTTTCGGTATCTTCCCATTTTAGTGTGTCAGACTTTTAAACCATTATCTGCTAACAGCTTGAAAGGTGTACATGGTGGGCATGAGATTCATCAGTACGTTCAGATGCGCACGTACTTCAGAGCTTGTGTGTGTGCCTGTTTGTTTGTAGTGTGTATCTTCTAGACTAATGCATGGCCTTACTTCAACAGGCAGCTTTGCATATACACACAGACTAATGTATTATCTCATGCAATGTATTGTATTTTCCTAATAAAACAAGTTATTTTTATATATTTGAATGATACAAAAGTAGGGTGGAAATCAGAAAAAAACAGATTTCAGAGTAACAGCCGTGTTAGTCTGTATTCGCAAAAAGAAAAGGAGTACTTGTGGCACCTTAGAGACTAACCAATTTATTTGAGCATAAGCTTTCGTGAGCTACAGCTCACTTCATCGGATGCATCCAATGAAGTGAGCTGTAGCTCACAAAAGCTTATGCTCAAATAAATTGGTTAGTCTCTAAGGTGCCACGAGTACTCCTTTTCTTTTTTTGAAAAAAACAGAATAATACTTTTTGTAAAACCCGGGAATTTTTCGGTAAAAATCAGTTTAAACTGAAAACCAAAGGGGTCAGTCATACATCATCATCAGGATTCTTCTCCTTCCGTGTGTGTTACAGCTAGGGATCATATGAGCTGAACTATAAACAGTATAAAGAATATACAAAAATATTTTTAAACATTTAGGTGCTTTCCCTTATTCTAATGCTAATGTGAGAGCCGTGTTTGCACTTCTGTATTTGCTAAAACTCAGTATCCCTTGATCTGCAATTTTCTTGTGCCTTAAACTTCAGTGAGTTGGGATGCACTCCTCTGAAGTGCTCTGAGCCCTCCACCTTTATTGGAAGTAACCGGAGTTGCGGGGACTCATCACTTGATCCAATGCTAATTGAAGTGAAAAACAGCCTTTCCAATGACTTCAGTAAACATTAGATTGGCCCATTAAAAGTTAGGTGAATGAGCCATGCCAGGAAATCAGTGTGCTTCCTTGTTGTGTTTCAGATTCATCGCATGCCCAAGAAAGTGTGGTGCTCACCAGTCTGAATCGTTCTCTGGTACCTTCTCCTCCAAAGTGCCCCTCACCCTCGTCCATGCAGGGTGTTGCAGCTAGACCTTCGAAAGTGAGAGACATCAGGGTCAGACGTCTGAAAGTGCCCAACCAGAGAGAAGCAGCTCAACTGAAGGAATATCCCCAATCAAGAGTTAGCACAGAAATGGCAGCCCATCTTGTGGGTGAAGAGATTGCTAGTTTGAGTCTGCACAACACACCTGCCGCATATGAAGCATCACCATTGAGAGCTGCAGGGAGGACTTGGACCAGTGAGAATGTTGGCAGGCAAACCAGGAGGCCTATTTCAGGACCAGCAGCTATTGGATCAACAAGTGTCAGGTATGCTCGCTAGTTAGGCAACTTTTCTATACAATTCTGGTAAGCATAGAAGGGACTTCACTGGGGGAGAAAAGGTGAAGCCCTGTTGACTCTGATGTTTACTACACCACAGAGTCCAAACTCTTAGCTAGATGGTATCTACCGTATATTCTGTAGAAAGCACTGCTTGGTATCTTGGTGACCTATGCATCATTTAGTCCTTCCAAAACTAAACTAGTACGATCTTACATTACTCATACCTTGGTTACGTCTAACATTCAGTCTCGATATTAGTCATATCAGATACGCAGTTTTTCCTTGAAATTTACAGTAATTCACTTGAAAAGGAAATTCAGGGGGAAAGGCGTTTCTAAAGATAAAAGTGGATGTAAAGTAGATAGGTGTTACGTAAAGCAAATCTGGTTGTGATTGGACCCTTCTATTGTAATATCAGCATCTTATTTGCTCATTTGAAAGTTGGAGCTGCCCAGAATGTGGACATTTTGATTTCCAGGTAACATAATAGTTATAATATAGGATCAACACAGGAGCTGTCCCTTGTACTGTTTGTTCGGGTCACTCCAAATGAGGGTTAGCTACTTTCTAAAACAGAGAAAAGTTTCCCTTTACAATCTAACTCTTCAATTGCCTGCATGCTACTCCGTGTTCCAGCTATACCCAGGTAAAAGACATCTGCTGTGTGCCAAGGTAGGATTCCTACCTATGAAATGCTGGTGGACAATGATGACACAGCAGATATGAGGGGGGCCAGCAGTGAACGAGTTAAAAATAACCCAAAAAACCAAAGACCCAGTGAATTACATTTTCATATTGTGTCCCGATCTGTCTTCTCAGGGTAGAACTCCAATATCAGCCTTTCTATCAGTCCTTCATCCATATGGAGACTCTGCACATCTACAGAGACTGGCAAGCAGTCTAGTGTTTGCCAAACTAACTGAAGTAGCAGTGTGGACTCCTCAGAGAGTCCTGTTGTGCCAACCTTCCTGTGGTGTCCAGTGCTGGAAGTGCTTGGTGCAGTTCTCGGGTGAATCCATGGGGCTCACTCAGTTCCCCATAACAACTTGCGCCATCTCACAATAGCAATTTTTTCTTCCTTTCAGAGCCACTGTGGATAGGAGTCCCCCCAAAGTGATCAACCATCACCAGCCAGTTGTCCGCTCATCCACAAAAACCCCAGAGAGGTTTGCGCTGAGGAATGTGGTCCGTCCTCTGACGGCCAAGGCTGCTCTGCAGAGGTTGCCAAGCAGGCCCAGTGTCTCAACAGCTACTCAGAGCAAAATGCCAAAGTCATAGAAAATACCCCAAGTAGCCATGTATGTTGGAGCCGAGTCGGACAAGCCCACAGTGCTCAGTTGGAGTCTGCGTCCCCCACACTTAACACCAGCAGCACGAATGCTGTATTCTGACTTCTTATGAGAGCTGAATACATTGATGGAGCTGCACAAGCAGAACTAACAGCTTGATTGGTCTCAGTTAAAGCTACAGCTGGTCAGAAATGCTTGCTTGAAAAAGCACCTTCTAATCAACTCAACAGTTGATCAACCTCTTATTAAATAAAAAGCAGCTATTTGTATAGTCTTTGTGTGCTGAAAGAGACAAGACTTGGCACACTTGGCTTCTCTGCATTAATCCCCAGCTATGTTACTAGGGAGTCTGCAGTGATGCCCCACAGGAAAGGGAAAGTTGCAGTCCCCTAGACTCAGTGCTGGGCAGCTGGCATCTGAGGGCCCTCAGTTTTCCCTCTTGCATTCATCGTGCAAAATACTCATGCATGTGTCAGCCTGCTGTCATCTAAACAGGCGCATTGCATACGCTCCTTGGATCCTATATGTTCAACACACAAGTGAAACAACTCTGAGTGGAGGGGGGATTGCTGCAAAGACCAGTTTAAAGTGATTGTATTGCAGATGAGTGTGCGTGTTCCCTACTCACCTGGGATAGCTGAAGTCCAGCATGCAGGAAGTCTGTCTGATTTTAGCACTAATTTCCATTCTCCCACTGACATTTACCACTTTGATCTGTTTGTAATCTTTAATTG
Organism: Lepidochelys kempii; assembly: GCF_965140285.1. Classification (NCBI taxonomy): domain Eukaryota; kingdom Metazoa; phylum Chordata; order Testudines; family Cheloniidae; genus Lepidochelys; species Lepidochelys kempii. The sequence goes on from NC_136385.1 coordinate 22,795,876, forward strand.
TTCCCCTCAGCTATATGGCTAAGGGAAGGAATACTGAAGATTCAACTCATTGGAAAATCAGTGTGTCAGCCTGCTGGGTCTCTGCTCTGAAGGAACTCTCAGCACTTCCCCAGAACTGCTGTTCTATGGCTAGACATCCCAGGTCTGAATTTCACCCAGCGACCTTTGTAAATAAGTTTAATTGGGTCCAGCTGGCTCCCCAGAAAACTCTCTTTGTCACCCTGACATTTCAGACCAAATGAGTGACAAGCAAACAGACATGCAGAATCAAACATTCCCTGTTTATTCTTTCAGATCAGTTACATTTTCCAAATTAATGTGACTTCATTATTTTAAGTGATTCATCAGTAACAGTGAAGTGGGTAGGGAAGGAGCAGTTCTTGTTTTCCACAGGGTATTTATTCTATGTTGGGGTAAGATGTAAAGTGCTATGAGCTGATCTAAATGATTGCATACTGTGATATAGGTAAGAGTGACTGCGGTGTATGATCTGAACAATGTCAGGTGTTCTCAAACCAAGCATCAGAAAATCTTTTTTTTTTCTACCTTCAAATTAATACGTTACAGATATTTTCTGGGAAACAGTTGATAATACATTAAATTATGCAATTATCCCTTGTATAGTTTGTTGCCTGAACCTCACTGCTAATATAAACTAAAGGAATACGATGTACCATAAACCCAAATCCTTCAGCTTGGTCCCACTGCCCTGCTACCCATTCTTCTCATAAAATAGTTGTGAGCAGAAGTCAAGTTCATATTCTCTCAGCGGGCATAAGAAAGAATCATCAATCAGATACATTAAGTATTGAGTGGCAAGCAGTTCCCCAAAATCGTGAGTGTTGGAGGGATTTCCAGTCACTCATCGCCCAACAAAGTGCTTGTGTAGTTAAACTGGCATCTCAAATTGATTCTATGCCCGTGTCACTGATCATGAACAAAATAAAGGGACAGTCTGGCTCAATAGGATAGAAAAGAGAAGAATGTTAGGGCCTGATTTTCAGAAGTGCTGAGTGCCCACACTCCGGGGTGAAGTCAATAGGCGTTGCAGATGCTCAACACTTGTGAAAAGCAGGCCCTGCGTATAAAAGCTAGTGTAAAAGTGAGTGGTATTTAGGACCATCTGCTGCAAATGGCCCCTAGCTACTCTCTCAGTTTGTGCTTGTGACTTGTATGTACAGAATCCTAAATTCTCATGCATAAATGGGGTTTCGGCTTGCAAATCTGGCAGTTGGGTTTGTCTGCCTGCTCTGCACACAAACTGGGCACAGATATAGAAGCTACTTCTGGAAATGGCTATGGGATCTTTCCAGGAAAACACAGGCTTGGCTCTGTACCATTATCAGGCAAGGGGCCTCTCCACTGTATTCCTGTGGTGGGGGACAGGGAGAAATGATCAGTAGTGTTTTTGTCTATGGACTGGCAAGTTAACAGGGACCATGGTACAGAAGCAGAGTAAGAGACTTTTGGGAAGTGCCTTTGTGGGCTCAGTGGGAGCAATCCCTTCCATTTCTGACCTTTGTCATCATTCATCTCAGTGATAGAGACCTTCTCTCTTGCCCCAGTAATTCTACTGTCATCAGATGAGGAACACATCACCAGCAGACCTTACTCCCAGCCTTCACCATGGGCCTCCTGACTGGAAGGGTGGGAACTGCAGCCACCAACGGCCGCTCCATGATGATCTTGCCTACAGTGTCCTGACTTTGCTCTTGGTGGAGTTCTCAAGTGATAAATAACAGCCTTGCAGGCAGCACATCCTTTCAAAACAGCCACCCTACCTATTACTGACTGACTCTTCTCCCCTGGTTGAAATAAGCCAGATGGCAGCACGTTCACTGGAGCAGCATGGCGTGTATTTAAGAACCTGTGCAAGCTTCCTGTGTCACCTATTAATCCGTGCATCATCTAGCAGGACAGTATCTCCTAAACTGCATGTCAGTAGTGGTAGGTAGGTAAGCCATGTGCTTGAAGCCGTATTTAGATCGAGCACTCTTCTGTCCTGTCAGCCCCACCGTAGGAATTGTTGTATCCAGAGCTGTCTTGAAGACCTGAAAAGCAAAGTTATCATAAGTAATAGGCATGTTGTAGCAGATGGGGAGTGCCACTGGGTACCTGGCTGGTGTTTGCCTTTCAAGCTCCAGAGAACACCACGATGGAGTTCATCCATGTCTAATGTTCTCTAATGGGAGGGATTTTTTTATTCCCAGGAGCCCTAGGGTTGCCCCCTCTCCTCTGACATTCAGAGCCTAGTCCATTGTGATGGGTCTGCCTGCAGCTTGAAAGCTGCTCTTAGAGGACATGACAGGCGTATGAATTTACTACGGGTCTCACTATGTCACCTTGCTGCATCACGATGATGCATCTGCACAAATAATGCTGTGATAGAGGCTCATGATGCAGCATGGCACGAGGACAGATTATCCCATGTGGACACACCAGGAGGCTCTCCAAACATGCATGATCCCGCATCCTGATGACACAGAGTCATTATTTTAACTTCGGGGACACACAAACAAGTAGTTGCCCATCTTACCTGTGCTTCCCTTTTCTCAGCCTGCTGCTACAGTCACCTTACAGAAAAGTGGAGGTAGGCACAGCAATCACTCTAAAGTGTAGGAGAGGGGGATTGTGCTTCACGGGGCTGACACGCTTTGTCTGACTGGACCCACGAATGGCTACGTTCCCAGTCAGTGTCACAGGAGACAAATGAACTATCCTCCCACTTTTCCATAAATAACACCCAGCTCTCATACATCGCTTTGCAGTCGCAGATCTCAGAGTACTTTACAAAGGAGGGTGAGCATTGTTATCCCCATTTTACAGATGGGGAAACTGAGGTAGTTGACATGACTTACCCAAAGTCTCACAGCAAACCAGTGGCAGAGCTGCTGACTCCCAGGGGCCCACACTGCCTCCTTCCATTTGTGGCATAGTTAACTTTTCACTCTCTGGGAAAATGCTAATTAGTTCTAGAATGGGGTAAGGGGAGCTCAGATGAGAGCAGATCCAATTAATGGTTGTTGGGGCTTAGTGGGCAATTTTCTATTACCGGTCTGAACTCTACACTCAGCCTTCAATACATCCTTCCCGGGGGCCTGACCTCCTGAATACTACATGCAAGCATATGTACAATGAGGTTTAATGTGTAATAAGACATGCAGAGCAGCATAACACCAGTGAGAATGTAACAGCAGGAAGGCTGGTTAGAGAGAGGAAACTTGTCATCACAGCCTGACATACAAAGGAAGAAGATTGGTGGTCTCATCTCTATTGCTAGCGGATGCCACATCAAAGCGGCAGAGAACCACTGCACAATTATCAGTCCCTGATTCCAGGGCTGGCACAGGGAACAGGCTGTTGCACATCAGGGCTGAGCTGTCCTGGCAGAGCTGTGGGGTGAGAAGCTGACACTGGTTTTAGCTAGTGTAATACACCCTCCACCTTTATAACTGCCACACATACACAAAAAATAAAAAAAAAATCTAGGGCCTTGTTTTATCAATCTACTAAGAAATGCCGAGTGTGATGGGATGCCTGTGAGGGGGGTTCATTTGGATGAAATGGGAAATGAGATTAGCTGTGGATTTCTTTGTGTATGTTTCCCTGATTAGAATCCTGCCTTGGCCCCCAGGGATCTAAGGGGCCTACCCCATTCTTTTCATCTGAATCTCTGCAGCGTCCCAGCTTAGGATGCTAGGAATCGCAGACAGGTCCCTTCAGTCTTGTAACGGGACAGGAACTGCTGATGCCTTCAAGAATCTTTCAGAATTAATGGGATTTGCTCTTTGCTGCCAAATTGATATTTACAGTCTAAGCAGGAGACGGGGAAAGAACCACCCTCCCTCCCCCCAGCTGTTAATAAATCAGGTCCAAGGGGAGGAATTTTCTGCCAGACGGCCGAGGCTCCTCAGGACACAAGCTGCTCATTGTGAGTCTGTTCATTTCCCTACAGCGCTTCCTCCTGAGCACAGCAACTGCAACCCCTTCCCTCCTGCCACCTCTTTCCTCTTGCCTCGCTGTGATGCCTTCATTACAGGCTGCTCTGTGCTGGCTGTTTATCTGCTGCTGGCAAAGCCTGCCTATTCTGGGACTAGGCCATGCTCTGGCGCTGTCCCAGATAACAGACATATTGCACCTTCCTCCGCACCTTGCTGCAATGTATTAACAGCTGCAGGATCTTTCTTAATGCCCCAGGCAACGCTTGCCACCAGGGAGCAATGAATATCCTGGGACTTTTGCCAAGCGTCTGTCCAGTTCTACAGCCCCTGACCCTGCCACAGGGAGCTGACGGATACGCTGGTTAAGGGAGAACAATAGACTAGCCAGCTGAGGGTGTAGATATCAAATGGCTAGCCGGGCCCTGCCTCCCCTTTTCAGCTCTGTCTGACATAATGTACGCCTTAAACAACCCATCTCCTCTCACACAGCTCCCCTCCCTCTGTGTCCAGCGCTGCCAGAGAGTTACTTACTCTGGGTTTTGGCTCTGCAGTTGGAGGCTGCCTTCCATGAGGAGCAAAATCCTCCTCTTCATCCTCCTTCTCCTTGCTGGGTGAAAAGCGTTTCTGGTTGACTGCCACTGAAGAGAGAACCCCAGAGACTTCAATGGGAGAGGCACTCTCTCATGAAAACACAATTGAATCGTGAGGAGACTTGGGGAAGTTTCCTAACTTGCTGTTTGGATTAGGTAGTGCCAAAAGCCTCCACCAAAGCCAGGGCCTCAGTGTGCTATGCACGGAGTGCACACCCAGGAAGCAGGAGCAGTAAATCTCAGCCAAACATTTCAGCCTGTCCTAGGTGGGAAGAGCCAGGGGCCCCTGACAGTTCCACCCATTGTTCCCCCAGGGCTATACATAGGTTTGGAAATGTGGTCCAAAATGAGTGCCCTACATAGCCCCAGAGGTGGCTGCATCTCACTGCTGGGTGAATAAAACCCTGACATTCTTTCGGTGTACCAGAATGGGGAGCTGGGTTGAAGAGTTTGTTTCAGGGGCGTGTGACAGGGTAGTCTTCTCTTTAAGGGCAATAATGCCTCGTGGTCAGCCCACCGCACCAGGTGGCATAGCCCTTAAGGATCTGAGAAGTCCAGTAGACTACAGAAGGCCCTAATGGGGGATACGGATGGAGAGGAAGCAGTGCTGGGATTGAGGGGTGTCCGGAAGGAAATCCCATCCCTGTAGCTTTAAGAGATCAGGGCCTTGCTGAAGGGGCAGAGCAGGGCAATGCTAACCCAGAACTCGCTCAGCTCCCAAGAGGAGAGCTGTGGAGACTCCTGCCTAAGGATGGCCTGAAAAGGAGCTACCCAGAGAAGACACCTGGAAGGGTTCCAGAAACACTGCTCAGGGGTGTGGGGATGCAGAGTCTTCTGAAGGAAGGAGCCAGAGATTGCTAGTTGGACTGAACCTGAGACAATGAATGTCCCCAGGTGTATCTGAGTAAGCTCCTGCTTGTGCTTTTGGCTCTTGTTAATAACTGAGACCCTTGAAAAAGGGGGTGGGCTTTGATGTAATAGGTCTGTCTGGACTCGTTTATAACCCAGGCGAAGGGAAGTGAGGCAGGGCTCATCAGCTGGGCCATGCTCAGCCAACCGGAGCTGCACGGGAGTGACCACCATATCATCACACGGGGACTGTGGGAGAGTCCCGACGCTGGCAGGGGAGGTGCAGCGAGGTGGAGGGCTGGAGATCTGTGGGAGGGCACAGGAGGGTTATGCTGGGTGGTTGGTGGAACATGCTCGGTGCTCTAAGGAGAGTACATTCACGTTGCCAGTGTGAGCCAGCCCCTCAGCTGCTATAAGCTGGCGGAGTTCTGGGGAAGTCAGCAACACTAGGGCGCTTTACGCCATGGGAGGATCTTCTTGATGTTGATAGTAAAGAGAACGTTACAATTGCCAGTCTGAGGTGTGCCCTCTTTCTGGAACCTGCTGTGGGGTTGTGGGTAAGGGGTGATTATACATTCCAGACCTGGGCGAGGGCCTGGCATTCTGGGCAGAGGAAACACAGGCTGAAAGTAGGGAACAGGTGCTTTCCAGACAGTCCTGGGGGTTGGGGAGCATTTTCATGGCTACTTGGTTCACGTAGTGTATCCACTGACATGAAACTGTTTTGTTCAAAATCATCTGAATGCAGGTTGCCTGACACCGAGGGTGAGTGCCACTGTGCAAGTCAGTGCTGGATTGGCTGAGCTGGTTTAGTACCAAACTATTTTGTAGGGTATGTAGCACTGTGCTGCTCTGCACCAACGCACCTGATATGGAAGGTAAGTTCTCAACTGAGAAAGAGACAGTCTTGTGAACTGTCTCTCTGGGTCCAGGCTGGATTTTCCTCTTACCGCCATTTGAAGGGTCTCCCAGATGGTTCCTGTTTGAAGAGCCAACAGGAAAGTGCTTCCTGTCCCTGTGAGGAGAAACAGGACCCATTCACGATGCACCACGTAAGCTGGATGAGTGTTAGTAATCTGTTACCAACACTTTTCATCAGTCTCAGTCAATTCAGGGGCTTCATTTTACTGCTGGGAATGTTTCAAACCATCAGCTACTGGTATGGAATCTCATTTAGAGGAACCACCAGCCTTTCTGAAATGTGCAATATCAGCTCCGATCAATATTCTGTCTGCTTTGGCGTCCTACATCTCGCCCGTGAAAAGCCCGTAATGCACCTGGCCAGTTATGCAATGCTGTCCCTGGGAGAGAACTTTCCTGCCTCACCCCAGCAGCAGCACCCAGCTGAGCCCCTGAAGTATGAATTTCCGTTACACCCACTCTCAGCACAAATACGATCACTGTTACAGCTCAGCTCTTATATCCTGGCCATTTGGGGGTGCCTCACACTCTTGGCTCAATAAACTCCCTGCTACGTGTTGGCCAAACTTGGCTTAGCCTCTGCCTCTTCTCTGATTTCCCAACTTCAACTTCCTTCACGCTATCTGCTGCTGCTGTATGATTCTCCCTGCCCCTGACTCATAATGTAGCAGCTATATCAGTGCTAAAGGCCTAGTTGAGCCAGAAAAACCCTAGAGGATCAGACATTGCACCCCTTGGCCCTGATTTTCAGTTCTTCTGCCCCTCCCCTTGTGGCAGGAAGGGGAGAGCTTGGCAAAGCCAGTTTCAAGGCACCTTTTGGTCTTTCCATGGTCTGGGGCAGGTGGTGGACTCCCCACCTCCGGGAGTAAGTTAGAGCAGCTCCAGCATATGCTCTGCCTCCCATGGCCTTGAGTGGGTGTTAGGAAGAAGAGACTAGCCCGAGCACAGCACATTCCAGCCAGCCAGTCTCCACTCCCAGCCTCCCATTCCCCTGCCCGGCCTACCTCCAACCTGCCCTCTCCACTGGGGCCTGGGAGCAGGGCTGGGGCAGAGCTCTCACAGCAGCTCCACACCAGCAGCGAGGCCCCCTGCAGGGATGGGGCAAAGGAGCCTTTGTGTGACTGGGCATCAGGCCCCTTGTGCCAGGCCCAGGAGAGGAGCTCTGCTGAGTGTTTCACTCCAGCCAGGGTTTTTACCTGGCCTCCTGCAGTACAGCTGGTGGTCTGCCTGTCCTCCCTCTGCATGGCGCTGCAGGGACCCATTGCTGATCCTTCTGGGGCAGAGGTTCTTCTGCTTCCTCTCCTTCTCCAGCGAGTGGGAACTTGTCCACCGAAAGGTCCGTGTTATCACTGTAGGCGTCTGCGGCTGCTGTGAATCTGTGAGGGGCCGTGTACCTGGAGAGAGTCTCGGACAGGCCAAGGGAGTGAGGGGAGGAAAGGAAAGAGAGAGGATTATTCTCCAGGCCCCTCTATCCCTTGGTTCTCCCTCCTCACATTCCAACTGCTCCACTGGCTGGATTTATTCCTGCTCGGTGCTTGTCATGGCCCCCCCACAGCCTGTTACTGAAACTCTGACCCGGGTGGGAGCAATAAACCGACCACCACATGGCAGACTGTGGGGAGGGAAGAAAACGCTGCTTCTGAGGCTGGGCTTGGCTCTGTAGGGAGGCAAAGGACAACTGCTGACAGAGGAATGACCAGCGCAGCTTTTGTGGCCTTGGGGCGGTGTGGTGACCGACAGGGAAGTGGCTGATGTTTTGCTGTGATGGGAAAGCCTGTGGGTGGGAGCAGCCCCTAGGAGAAAGCTGGGGTTCGGGACACGTTGGGGAAAGCCTTGGAATATTGAAAAAAGAAAAGGAGGACTTGTGGCACCTTAGAGACTAACCAATTTATTTGAGCATAAGCTTTCGTGAGCTACAGCTCACTTCATCAGCTGCATACCATGGAAACTGCAGCAGACTTTATATACACACAGAGACTTTGGATGGGCTATTACCAGCAGGAGAGTGAGTTTGTGTGTGGGGGGGTAGAGGGTGAGAAAACCTGGATTTGTGCTGGAAATGGCCCAACTTGATGATCACTTTAGATAAGCTATTACCAGCAGGACAGTGGGGTGGGAGGAGGTATTGTTTCATGATCTCTGTGTGTATATAAAGTCTGCTGCAGTTTCCACGGTATGCATCCGATGAAGTGAGCTGTAGCTCACGAAAGCTCATGCTCAAATAAATTGGTTAGTCTCTAAGGTGCCACAAGTCCTCCTTTTCTTTTTGCGAATACAGACTAACACGGCTGCTACTCTGAAACCTTAGAATATTGAGAACACCTGCAGATTTCACTGTCTATCCTTCCCCCTCCTGGAATCAGAGGGATGCTGTCTAACCCAGACATAGCTCCCAGGAGAGGCTCCGGGCCAGGGGACAGCAACAAGGCCACAAGGCGACATGAGTGCAAAAAGGCTGTTGCCAAGCTCAGGGCTGCAATTAGCCCTGCTTCCAGCATCCATCTCAGCTCAGATCCCTGTGCTTCCTGTACTCGGACACAAGGAGGCAGCTTTGTTGGGAAGATGATTCCACTGGCAGCTGCTGGGCAGTGTACCTGGAGCAGCAGAGGTACAGCAGGAAAGCCTTCACCAGAGAGATGAAAGCTGGGAAGTTGAAAATCAAAACCTTTTGCTCGTGGGAAGGATACCTGCTTGTGTGCTACACACCTGGTGCTCCCCCCTGCAGCCAAGGGGAAGCAAAGCGGAGACACGCCAGCATGCTGGTTAGAGACAGCTTTACTTCCTGGCTGCTGTCACGCAGCCGGGGCCTGTGTCCATCGCCCCCAGTGGCAGCTGTGACAGAGAGAGCTGAGTGCATGTCTCCTGAAAACTCAGTGTAACGGGCCAGAGAATCCCACTGAGGAGGCTGCTCCCTGTTCTCCCAATCTTCATCCTCCTCCTCCGTAATGCTTTGCTACTCTAGATCGCCAGTATCTAGCTCCATTTGTTGGACACCGGGCCACGGCTCCAGGCATCTCAACCACAGAACCATGTTCACTTGCACAGTCCTCTAATTAACAAGCTCCCCTACAGAAATACACCAACACAGGCAAACCTGCCTGACCACTTGTAAGCCCACTCCTCCCCCACAAGCTTCACAAACTCATCTGCGGTATAGCAAGGAGGGGAGTCGATTTTAGAGGGGCCTCCAGGGGGACACTCTGCTAACGGATCCCTCTAATTTAATTCCAGGAACTGCGGCTCCAAGGCCTCTGTCGGCTGCCGCTGCAGCATAGGTGGGGAGAGATGGATTCTCAGCTTACCAGGACCCAAACCATTTCAGTCGTTACAGATTAAAGTCAGCGCCTTGAACTCTGCCTGGAAGCTCCCCAGAAGCCCGTGCAATGCTTACACAGCACCTTTCAGCTAAGGATCTTCAAAGGTGTGAGTCAGCTCTCCTGACCCCACTGTACTGATGGGAAACTGAGGCAGTGGAAGGGCGGGGAATAGAACCTAGTTCTTTTGGCTTTCACTCGCCCGGACTCCAAGAGAGCTGGTGAGAGTGTGTGGAGGGAAAACATCCACGGGAGGAAATGGGGAACGGTGCTTGTGTGCTGCTGAGCTTCCCTGAGCAGGAGCCATCCTCTGTGCTACCCTTCCGTCCCCCCTCACTACGCGGGAGGATAACGTCTCCACCTTCTGCACCTAACGCTGAACTACTTGCTTCATCGCAGGTCCCCCAGCCCAGCCGCAGTGGTGCGCCTTGGCGGGCTCCTTTGATGCTCTCGGGAAGTCCCAATGGACAGCGGTGAGGGCCGCGGGGCAGAACTGCAGACATGCTTTGCCTGACATATCTGCTATGTTGGGAGTGAGGAAGCAGTCTAAGGAGAGTGACCGGCTGGCTCAGTACTAGGTGTAAAACATTCCTTCTCTGAGGTTGTGCCATAGATCTTTAATAACTGCTCAAAAACTTTGTTAATACGTAATGAAGGTTGCCCAGCGCTGCCTAATCCCCTTCCAGAATGTGCACCTATACTTAAACCTATGAAAACCGGGAAGTACAAATATGAGGTGAGCTCAAGGCCACTCCATGCTATGCATTTAATGAGGGGCAGAGTCTTAGATTTTTCCTTAGATCTGCACCAAAAAACGCTATTAGAAGCTGAAAATGTTATATTGGGGGGGCTGGGGCTATATTTCAGCAACCCCTTGACCAAATGATCTCAAATTTTCACCATTTACTTTACCCCACACCATTTTGCAGCATACCACTTTTCAAAACAATCGCCTTGTGCATGTGAGTTTTAGAGTAATGTGTCTATTAAAAGCAGCTCCTGGGGGGGGGGGGTTATCTGAGGAACTAGAGGACAATGACCCCACACTTAGATCACTAACTCTATCCCTGGCCCTGATATGGCATAGCCATTTTCAAACCCAGCTGAGTGTGCATGTGGATTTTAGAACACTTTGAAATAATAATAATTGCTCTTGAACCAGAAGCAAAACTCTCCAAAGGCATATCTGCCAATTGCACAGAGCACACATTCTTGGAGCGCCACCAAGGGCTGGGAGTTAATCTCACAGCACACAAGTACTGCTGTGGCCGATCAAGGGTCACCACATAACACCCTCAGCCATCACCTTACTCTTATATAGCAGGCTGCCTGCAAGCCCTCTAGCTTTCAGTAGAGCCCCAGACTTGCTGCACATACACAAACGACTTTCACTGATTTGTCAACTTGGCTCAAACCACATTGTAGATCCAACTTTTACACTGGCTAACTTTTAAATATTGCTTCCCTGAAGGGGCAAAGGGTGCTGGGCATTAGCAGAGATCAATTCTCAGCAGGTGACTTCAGTTTGGGGAGGATTAGATTTATAGTTGAGCCCCAGGTGTGCACAAAACATTATAAGAACTGTAAAATGTTGCTATCAAGTGATTTTTTGGGGAGGAGAGGAGGCTGTATCTCAGGAACTGTTAACTCAAATACTCTCAAATTTGGACCACTGATTAGAACTGTTCCGAAGACAGAAATTCCATTGAGCAAAAGCTTTCGAGATTTGCCTTTGTCCCACTTAAGAACAAAATCCGCACATTGCAAAGTTCTCCATGAAAGAAAATGGCAAAAAAAAAAAGAAAAGTTTGGGGTTTATTGAAATGATGTTTCAAGTGACTTTTTACATTTTAGATTACAATATAATATAAAACCAAAACCATTTGAAACGAAAAATAATTTCAAAACAAAAGATCAGAATGCTGCGATCTGAAAATGTCAGAATGGGACATTGTTGAAGCTTTGGTCCCGGTTTTTTTCTGAACCAAAGTGTTTTGACTTTGAGAGAACAGTGTTCTCCCACCGAAAACGATTCCGCCAATGGTTTTCTGACCGGCTCTACTCCAGATTCCCCACGCTGTCCAGCCATTCTAGAGATCGTCTGAGTCACCATGTGCATTAGAAAAAGGAGCTGTTAACCAGTCACTGCGTCTCAACCTCAACACCAGCAGTGGCTATAATCTCGGACACTAATGTGCATGCTCAGTCAGCCAGTTTGGAATAATTGGTATTTGTTTAACATACAGAAAAATCCTAGAATCCTAGAACCTCTGGGTTGGAAGGGACCTTAGGAGGTTCATCTAGTCCAACCCCCTGCTCAAAGCAGGACCAAGCCCCAGCTAAATCAAAATCAAAATCACTGTCCCTTTTAAATGTAAGTTACAGATGCGCTTAGGAATTTAAATGTGTAGCATTACCGCATGCAAAATGCCTTACTTGACTAATTGGATACAAGGGGAAGTGGCGAATAAGCTGCTGTGCAAGACTGCAGAGGCCTTGGGCTGTAATTACTGATTCCATGGACGGGAATGAGCCCGACAGATGAGGGAGAGTCAGCGAGGCAGCCCTATGGAGCACTCAGTCCCCTCACTTCTGCAGAAGCACCAAGCAATTGCTCCTGGGTGGAGAAGACGTGATGGGGCTTGTAGGGCACAGAGTCAGCTCTATGGCAGGCAGACAAAGCTCTGGCTGAAACAGACACACTGTGCTCCAGACCCGAGAGATCCCCCTAGTCGCCAGATGGTCCCAGCTGGTTTACAATTTCTGGTTTGCTGTCCTGGTTATACAGACTCCTTGGACTGAAATGCATCCCCAGTCAGGACTGTGCAGGGGGCCTCCTGATTCACTGGGTGCACTATATGAAGCTGCTGAGCAGGCTCCAATACCCCAGCACCACCCTCCGCCATGGGACCACATCCCTAATCCCAGCCCAGTGCAGAGGGCAGGCCCTGGGGTGGGAGTGGAGAGAGAGCCCACCCTGCAGAGGCAGAGGCTCCCCGCTCCGGGCATTAGGAGCTGGTGCACGGGGTCACAGAATGCCGCGTGAGCTCGGCCGGGCCACCCCTCCAACATGACCCCACGTGCCAGGTCACAATGCCCGGAGCGGGAGCCAGCCCCAGCCCCGCGGGACAGGAACCACCGCTGCGGGATGAGCGTGATCCAGCTGTGCCTCCAGCAAGGAACTGCCTTCTGCACTGGAAGCGGAAAGGGTCACTGTGGCAAGGCGAACCAATGGAAAGGGCCACCCCAGTTACACCACAGTAAAGAGCAGCCCCCCAAAAGGGGGACTTTCCCCCTTCTTCTAGGAGAAGTCCCAGAAGCTTCCTCCAAGTCTCTCCTTGTTCTGTGGCAAAAGGAGCCAGAGGTGGTGCTAGCCCATTGGGGGCCCTAAGCAGGAGTAATTAGGGGGGGCAACACATACTAAACAAGTGAATGGGGGACCCCCCTTGAGCTGCTTGGGGCCCTAGGCAATTGCTTAGTCTGCTTATGCCAAGGCCGAGCACCAGCTCTGAAAGGAGCCCGTTATAAACCCAGTCCCATTTTCCAGCAGGCTTTGTCAAGATCCCAGACTATGACCCTGGCTGCTCGGGGGACTACACTTCTCAGCAAGCCCCGAGCTAGTTTCGCCCCTCACTAGGGGAAGGAGAGGGGAGCTCCCTCCTGCCTGTGCTGGCCATGGGGGAACACAGGTCCTGAAAGCAGCGTCAGGTGCCTGGGTTTTAACCTACGGCTCAGGCTGCCTGTGAAGAAACACTTGTTGCATATTACCCCAGCCCTGACATATCCAGCAGGTCAGTAACAGGGTCACCGCTATGTGTGTGCAGGGGAGATCGTCCTGCAGGCATGCCCTGGTAGATCCGCACTGTCTGCCTTGCAGCCCCGTGGTAAGGTTCCCATGATGTGAGCCCACCTTGGGGCTATCAGCCGCCCACGGCCGCTCTGCCTGACACAGAGAGGTGTACAAACGAATACAGCACCCCTCCCACCCCGGCATGCCCCCAACTGCAACTCACCTGGCCCTTTGCATTGCTGAGGACTGTGGTGCATTCTGGGCCTGTTCGGAAATACTGCTGGGCCCTCACTGTCACGTCTGTGGATTTTTTATGGGTGCAATCAGTTCCTGCAGCCCAGACCTAAAAACCAGGGCAGATTGTTATTGCTGGTTATTTGTTTTAGTGGCATGCCTAGGCGCTCTAGTTGTGGACCAGGGCTTCATTGCACTCAGTGCTGTACAAACACGGAAAAAAAGACAGCCCCTGCCCCAAAGAGCTTACAATCGGATGAACATGTCCTGCCCCTGGGAAAGGGAATCGTGTCTGTGCAGCTCCTGGAGCTCACGCCGTATCGCTTACGCCAGCACATCCCTCTCTATATCGCCTATCATCTGAGGGCTTTCAAGTACTTTCCTGACATTAGCCAGCAGGGCCGCTTGCAGAGCAAGGTTCTCCTCGGCATAAGCACAGGGGCAGGATTGGGCCCCAAGGCGCACAACACCCCTGTGTGGTAGGTACGGTTGTTTCCATTTCACAGATGGGTAAAGAGAGACCCCAAGAAATGACTCGCCCAAGGTCACGCAGCGTGCGGTGGTGGAGCTGGGAATGGAACCCAGGAATCCTGCCTCCAAGGCCCCTGCTCTAGCCATTAGACTGCACTGCCTACTTTACTCCTTGTTCTGGTAGCCCATGTCTATGCTCTGTAGCTCTGGCTGGCGATAGCTTTCCATCCACCTTACAGTTTGGCCAGGCGGCTTCCCAGGCTGCTGTGCCATCACTGATGAGAGGCCAGGGCCTGCTGCACTGGGGCCAAGAGTGGCTAAACCAGAAAAGGCCTCTGCCAAACACACAGTGTCAAGTGTTGTTTTAAAAGTGGGGAGGGCTGGGCTGGGCGAAATCCTGTTGGGGGTGTGAGCTTCACAGCTCTGGGGCCCCCAAAGCTCGGGCTCTGCCACTTCCCCCACCCATCTCAGGAATGCTGGGGGAACCCCTGAAGGGAGATGCTGCCTAGCCTGGCAACTGACTCTTCTATACAGCTCTGTGTGTTGTTTGTGGCTCTTCCCTCACCAGCTTCCCCTTCCCACTGAGTCAGGCACCTCTGAGACAGCACAGCACCCGGGACATTGTGAGATGAAGAACTCAACTGGAGGAGGCTCCTTCTGTCCTTTGCTGAACCCTAATGCGTGAGGCAGCCTTTGTCCTGCCCTCATCCTCTTGTCTGTCCTGCAGCAGCAGGCAGGGCCCCTTTCCCTCCCTCCCCTCCTTTGCTTGGGGCAGGAAGAGAGGTGTGTGGGGGAGGGTGGAGAGGGGAAAGTGTTAAGGTGGCTTTAAGCCCCCTTTGCTTTTCTCATACTCTGGGGCCTACCTCCATGCGCTTGGTTAAAGTTAGGGCAGCTGCAGGGCTGCTCTAATTTACACTCTGCTTTTCATGCCCCCCTATGGGAAGCAAGAATAGCCATAGCTCAATGCACTCTAGACACATCCCCTGAGGGTGACCAGATGTCCCAATATTATAGGGACAGTCCCAATATTTGGGCCTTTTTCTTATATAGGCACCTATTACCCCCTGCCCCCGGCCCGATTTTTCACACTTACTGTCTGGTCACCCTACATCCCCTCCCCACCACGGCCCCCTCTTTCAACAACCCTGACGGGCCCTGACATATCCCTTATGCTGGGGGCTGGGAGCAGGGCTGGCCTAGAGCCGTGTGATGGGGTCTTCTCCCCACACACCCCTGAAGGGGTAAAGGTGGCTCAGAAGGGGCTAATTAACCTGGCAGGCTGCACCTGGGGGAAGACATAAGCTTGACTGACAAGCCGGAAGTGAAGATGGAGCCCATTTGGCTAGGAATAGGTGGGGCTTGTATAAAGCCAGGAAGTGAGAGCTGAAGGGGCTGCAGTCTCTCTCTGGGCCTAGTGAGGAGAGGAGGAGGAGGAAACTCGGAGCCCGAGCCCTGTGGTTGGTGGGAAGGGTTTACCCACAGGGGTGGTGGAGGAAGCCTGTGGAGTAGGAAGAGGCCCAGGGAAATAGCAGCAAGGGTTGAGATGGTGCAGACCTGGGCTGCTGGTTGTGGGCCCCTGGACTGGAAAGCAGAGTAGTGGGTGGGGCTGGGTTTCCCTACCAGCCACTGGGACAGTGGCACTGCCTAGAAAGGTACCCCGGCTGCTGGTCTGGTGAGACTTTCTTAACCTGGCAGGGGAAGACGGCATAGGAGCTGGCTGGAGACCAAGCCACCAAGGAGAGGCACTGCGACTCCTTGAGCAAAGGAAGGGAGTGTCTGATCGGGCAGAGGAGACGCTCCAGCAGTGAGTACCCTGTTACAAGCCATTGGGCCACCTCCACGCCAGCCCTGCACAGGAGGTACCCTCAGGGGGCCATTTATCACCCCTTTAAGGGCACTTTTATGCCACCAGAGGTGTCTGCAGCGGCTGTAGTGTAATGGAGAATGGGGCCCAGAGTCTCTGGTTTTCTTAGTCACTCAGTTCTCGCCTTTCGAGCCACTGAGCAGGCAGTGCATCATGCCACAAATGGGCCTGCTGCTTACCGTGATGTGATGCAGTGCGGGCAGCGTGGTGTCTTGGGGGAAGCGGTAGATGGACACCGGGTACCCTCCCATCCACTGCTGGATGATGAAGCCACTCAGGTCCATGTCTTGGTCCAATGAGGTGTTGAGGATTCGAACGAATTTGCCCTTGCGATTCACGGTGGTGATCTTTAGGAAGCCTGTGTCCCCAGGAGCCCTGGGGGTAGGGAGACAAATGGAAGGAATAATGCACCAAAGGAAGAAAGAGGATAGGAGCTTCTCTTCCTCCTCCACTGCTAGCAGACAAGGAGCGAGTGTGTGAGAGAGAGAGACCTATCACTGTCGGAGCTTAAACTTCTTTTGAAGTAAATAGGATGAAATTCAATAAGGATAAATGCAAACTACTCCACTTAGGAAAGAACAATCAATTGAACACATACATATGGGAAATGACTGCCTAGGAAGGAGTACTACAGAAAAGGATCTGGGGTTCATAGTGGATCACAAGCTAAATAGGAGTCAACAGGGTAATGCTGTTGCAAAAAAAAAACCAATCATCATTCTGGGATGGATTAGCAGGAGTGTTGTGAGCAAGGCACGAGAAGTAATTTTTCTGCTTCACTCTGCACTAATAAGGCCTCAACTGTAGTACTGTGTCCAGTTCTGGGTGCCACACTTCAGGAAAGATGTGGACAAATTGGAGAGTCCAGAGGTGAGCAACAAAAATTATTAAATGTCTAGAAAACTTGACCTATGAGGGCAGATTGAAAAAATTGGGTTTCTTTAGTCTGGAGAAGAGAAGACTGAGGTGGGACATGATAACAGTTTTCAAGTACGTAAAGGTTGTTACAAAGAGGAGGGAGAAAAATTGTTCTCATTAACCTCTGAGGATAGGACAAGAAGTAATGGGCTTAAATTGCAGCAATTTAAGCACTGGAATAAATTGCCCAGGGAGGTTGTGGAATCTCCATCATTGGAGATTTTTAAGAGTCCGTTGGATAAACACCTGTCAGGAATGGTCTAGTTATTATGTAGTTCCGCCTTGAGTGCAGGGGACTGGATTAGATGAACTCTCAAGGTCTCTTCCAGTCCTACACTTCTGTAATTCTTCCTGAGTCCCAGCTACATGAGAGCAGCTGCCTGTATCTGTGTCTGACGTTCTCAGGGGTGCCAGGTCATGGCACTCACCTTTCGTATTCTTCGCCTTTGCTCCGACCTGAGGGCATCGCAGATGTCTTGCAAACTCCTATCCCATCAAGACTGGCATGAGTGAGACGGCACAGATCCTGGGACTGCTCTGTCTTCAGATCCAGGACTTTTAAAAGAAAGAGACACAAACTCAAAGTGGGGGGACAGCTACTGAATATTAACATGTGCTAATGTAATCCTCTGAAAGGGGAAACCGAGGTGGAGCTCAGTCTGCCCAGTTCTCCTCAGAGGTAGAACTGGTTTCAGATAACATCCAATTTACTATGTACTCTTGCTTTTTAGGGGGGGTTCACAGATTCTAAAGCTAGAAGGGACCATTATGATCCGTTAGTTAGACCATTGCTTAACATAGGCCGTAGGACTCTACTCCGTGATTCTCACGGTAACTCGTGGTTGAACTAGTGTGCCTCTTCCGAAGGATGTTCACTCCTGATTTGAAGACTCCAAGTGATGGCAAATTGACCACATCTCCTGGCCAGGTGTCTCAATGGTTAATCCCCCTCCCTGTTAAACGTGCACCTTGTTCCCAGCCCCAGCCAGGCTGCAGGTTCAAACACTGCTCTGGGCGCTGACCTGGCAGCATGGTGCCTGATGCCGTGCTATGACAGGGGCTGTCCTCAACACAAAATGCCTGCCTGGCTGTGTTAGATGCCAGTGTCTCGACGGTGCGTCGCCAAAGGAGAAGGCCTAACGCTGATGTCCTGGCCAGCATCGTCTCTCCTAGGAGAGACTTCTACCTGGTGCCTGTGAAGGGGCTGTGATGCCCCACTCTCTGGTGGCCATGCTGATAGCTATTCAAGATCCCAGAAGCTCTTGGAAAAGAGTAAGGAATGACGCCGTGTGTTCTGACGAATTTCCCTGTGCACTAGTGTCCTCCTGCTACTAATGAAAACCCCGGCACAACTTTACTGTGCGTCAGTGGTTCCAACCTGGGCCCTTTAACATCCAAAGCTGTGATGAGTGAGCTGTGCTCAGGGCCCCAGGGGTGCCCTGTCTTCCTGTGCAGTCCCTATAATCTCTAACTGGCCAGAGTGCCCCAGAATCCACTGCAAGCAGCAATCCTGCACTGGCAGGGCCCAGTGCTAGCTAATCAATTCCGTTTTGGGGTGTCTCTGCTTGGAGCTGGGGGTGTGATTCCCAGCTGGAGGAGACATAGCTGCACTCGCTCGCAGTGAGCTAGCAGGCTAAAAATAGCCTAGCTGGGGTGATGTGAGTGGTGGGAGAGGACTACCTGCTCCAAATACATACCTAGTATCTCTGGGCAGGAGCTCAGGGTGGCTAGCCCCTCCTGCCGCGTGCGCTGTTGTGGTGACGAGAGCTAGCATAGGTTTGTCTCCTCAAGCTGGGAATCATGCCCCCCAGTGCCAGGTGTAGGCATACGTGTAAGTGTCAAGTGTTTGGTGATGCCTGGTGTGTGACCGGTACTTCAGAAAACCGAGGGCAATCGGTGCCTGGGATGGCTGGTTCTCTCCCATGACAGTACAGTGCGACTGGGTGGGGTTTTCTGAACTAAGCTTTGTTAGTTGGGAGATTAGTTAAAGCTGTCATCAAGTTACAGCTGCTGTAGATCCCAGGAGGTGGCTGCAGGAACTATTTATATCCTGGGAGAAAAGATCATCTTGTGGTTCAGGCACTGGACTGGGCCTCAGGGGACATCATTCATTCTCAACTCTGCCACAGGCTTCCTGTGTGGTCCTGGGGAAGTCACTTAATCTCTCTACATAATGGGCATAATAAAGCTCCCTTTGTCTATTTAGTCTATAAACCTTTTGGAATAGGGGCTGTCTCTTACTATATGCATGCTCGGCACCTAACACAATGGGGCCTTGACATTGGATAGGGAATCCAGACATTAGCATAATAATAATAATTCAATAAACTCCCCAGTGTGGTTAAAATATACTTAGTTCCTGTAGTCTGCCAGCTGGACCCTGATTTCAGTTATGTCAGAGTGACTGTACTGAAATTGGTAGAATAACTGAGAACATTTTTTAACTATTAGGGGACCACAGGATTGTAACTGGATCCCTCAGGACAGTAGTTATCACATTGTAAAGGAGCCGTTTAGTGTCAACTGTAACTAATTCTCACCCTCTTGGACAGATTAATCTAGATTACATGAGCCCAGGCCATGTGTCTGCAAGTGTTGCCCATGCATGACTCCCCTAATGCCAGATCGTATAAAGTGGCAGAATTTAAACTTACAACCAGAGTGTTTGGGCTGGATGTTCTCCCAGGATGGTGGGAGACTGGGGAACAATACCGTAATTTCAGACCTGCTTGGTGTAGAAACAAGATCTGATTTTGGAGAAGAGATGACATCCCACCAAGAATTTTCTGAGTATAGTTTCCTCTCCTTTCTTGCAGGTGAACTAACCAGCTCTAGACTTGAACTGAAGCTGCTAAAATCACTTATTTTCCATCTGTAGGAAAAGATAAAATGTTTAAAGTCTGGCTGGATTGATGTACTGTTTATAATGTTTGGCAGTCTCTACCCCAGAAATAGAATGAATTAACTAATGAACTATGGGTGATGGAAAAGTAATCCTTATTCAGTTTGATAAGTAGAAAAAATATCTTGTGTATGTTCTGGCCAGACCCTGGGGGTAGCATATCACCTATCGGTAGTACATTTAAAGGTGCGTTGACTTGTAAACTAAAAGCAAACCACTTTAGAATGTTTTACTGGATGCTTCAGATAGCTCAGCAATGACAGGCATTCAATACAGATTGGACTTTAAATGTGCCTTTCTACAAAGTCCATTTCCTGCCTCATAATGCCCCAACATGCACTGTGCTGGTAACCTCATACCCACCCCTTACAGATTATCGTTATTTTGTAAAACAAGGGTTTTTCTTAAAAAAATTGCAAAATACAGTATAGTGTAGAACCCCACGCTGGAGCAAGTGGCTGCTGTCTTGCTATATGGAATAACAGACAGACCTGTGATTATTATATAAAACACCAAACTAGTTTCTACACAGCTTGAGTTCCAGCTTCCTCTTCATTGTTTACCAAGGACAACATTCTGTCTGGAACTCTATCCAGAAAACAGACTTCTAGTGGCTGAATAATATAATGCAGGTAGACCTGCATTGCAGCCGCTGTCCTCTCCAGTGGAGTTCTGCGCTTTACATAGCATTAGCGGAGTGCATGCTGGGGCTGGAGGGGGGTAGTCTTAACACAGGAGAACTTGAAAATCGGCAAATTTTAAGCCCATTTTGTGGTCCATGCCCCTCAGACAGTACATAAAACTGATATATCTGGGCTTACAAAAATATTGTTTGTAGTAACCCTTTAAATAACGAGTCAAACACTGGTACCTAATCAAATGGATTACAAAAGCACTTTTTAGCACATTAGACAGCTAATAACCAGACAACTATAGAAAAAGGCAGGCCTATTGCAGCTGTATCAGCTGACATGAAAACCCAATGGCTTGCTCCACTGCTTGCTGGGTTACTCATATAAGGCCATTTTTCCTCCTCTCTAGTTTAGTTTCTCCATAATATGAATCACTACAAAACACACACGCCGCAGTGCTGTGTTGCCTTGACTCAAGGGAATCTGAGTTTATGATCAATGCCTGGAGGATGCTGTGGGGAGACTCCCCAGTAGGAAGGGGGATAGACCCCCCATACATCCACAATGGAAAACAATGAAGCAACAGACCATAGTGGCTATTGTGGCTATTCATTCTGAGAGACATCCTGGGGTAGAGTGAGGGTTTCTCTGGATACATGGGACCCCTTCTTAAAAAGGATTGATTATAAGATGGTAGTTCAGTGTGATGGGGTGGCATGCTCCTTAAGAGTAGTGGGGCCTAATGGTCAGCCCACCCCATCATGTAGCAAGCCTTTAAGAGTTTGAAATGTCCGACTGTATAGACAAGGACCTGGGAGCAGGGGCAGCAAGTTGTATGGGCCCGTGGTGCCTGGGCTCCAGCAATATTCAGGGCCTGGGCCCCCACCTGCCGCCCCCTCATGTCTGCCCTGAGTGCCCCCTGGCCTCCACTTGCTGCCCGGGCGTGCCTTCCCTGGGTCTCTGTGTGCAGAGCATCCCTGTCTCTCCCCTGCAGCTCCATGCTGCCTCCCTGCATCAACTGCTCCCGCAGGGTCCTAGTGCCCCCCATTCCCTAGCACCAGGGAAGGCTAACCCTGACCCTGCCCTTCTCCCTCAGACCCTTTCATTTTCCAGCAGGACCCTCCACAAGCACAGGGGTCCCCCACACCTGCAGTCACAGCTCCTGCCCCACACTGGGCAAGGGGAAGCCCCACCCTCCACCCCCAGTGAGGCTACAGTGAGGGGCAGCAGCAGGGGAGGAGGTGCATGTGTGATGGCAGCCTCCCCTCCCCCCAGCACCCACCACAGGGGAGGCAGGGGGGCTTCCTGTACCTGAGAGGGGCCCTAGGAGCATGTGCAGTGACAGTGGTGCAAGGTGAGTGTGGTGCAGGGGGGAAGTGGGGGGGCCCTCCCCTGGAGCTTGCTGCTGCCTGCAGGGAGAGGGCTGGGGGGAGTCCTCCTCTCGGGCCCTTTACCCTGGGGCAGCCTGTCTGCACCCCAAACTCCTCATCTCCAGCCCTGTCCCACCCCAGAGCCCACATCCCCAGCCAGAGCCCTCACCCCCTGCACCCCAACCCTCTTCCCCAGCCTGAGCCCCTCCCAAACCCCTCAACCTCAACCCAGCCCTCTGCCTGAGCCCTTTCACACCCCAAACCCCTCATCACCAGCCCCACCCCAGAGCCCTCACAGTTTTACATTATTTTAAATATACAGTAACTCCTCGCTTAATATTGTCGTTGTGTTCCTGAAAAATGCTACTTTAAGTGAAACGATGTTAAGCGAATCCAGTTTCCCCATAAGAATTAAAGTAAATAGGGAGATTAGGTTCCAGGGAACTTTTTTTGCCAATGGAAGCTTGGCTGAGGTGGTGGAGTCAGGGGGTGGGATATTTCCCAGGGAATGCCTTACTGCTAAATGATGAACTAGCACTCCCCTGAGCCCTCAAGGGTTAACACGTTGTTAATGCAGCCTCACACTCTATAAGGCAGCACAAATGGGGGTGGGGGGAGAACAGCATGGCAGAGAGAGACAGAGACACACACACCCTGTGTGTGAGAGAGAGACTTTGAGACAGCAGCTGCTGCCAGCAAGCTCCCTCCATTCTGAGCCCTGTCGTATCCCACCCCTGCTCTGTGGAGATGGGGGGGCAGGAACGGGGGAGGGGGACACCCTAACATCAGCACCCCTCTTCCCCCTCCGCCCCTGCACAGCAAGCAGGAGGTTCATGGAGCAGCTCCAAGGCAGAGGGCAGGAGCCGCACGTGGCAGTGCGGGGAGAGACACCTGAACTGTCCGGCAATTGATAGTCTGCTGGGCGGCAGCCGCACGGGGAACTTAGGGGAGCTGACGGGGGGCTGTCGGTCCACCCTGGTTCCAAGCCCCTACCACTAGCTCCAAGGGGCTGCTCTTCCTCCAAGCAGTGGACAAAGTAGGCGGCTGCCAAACAACGTTATAAGGGAGAATAGCGCAATTTTAAATGAGCATGTTCTCTAACAGATCAGCAACGTATTACCTAAACAACGTTAATTGGGACAACCTTAAGTGAGGAGTTACTGTATGTTGGCTTACAAGGCTGGGGGGGACAGGACTTGGACCTGTTCTGGGCACCACCAAAAATTATACAAACCTGCCACCCCTGCCTGGGTGATATTGGGAGAGCGGAAGTGGTTCTAGGAGTAAGAAGTGTTTTGGGAGGAAATGCCAATACTGTTTCTTTAAGGGACAGGGCCCTTACAGAGACGGTGGGGCAAAGTCCCCAGCCAACTGGGGATGAATTAGGAGAAGGGGAGCAGCGCATATGCTGCCTCTTCCCTGATAGCAGGGCAGCCAGCAATGCAGAAAGGCTAGCTGAGAAGCTGGAAGGCTCCTTGAGGGAAAAGGGGCCAGCTGAGGGGGAAGCTGGCAAAGACCCTACAGCTGGCTAATCCACAACTCCGCTTCAGAGGGGAGAATGGGGGACTCCTGCTTAAGGAAGGGCTGAAAAGGAGTAACCCAGAGACAGAACCAGGGAGAGTCCCAGAAACAGACTGCTCACAGGTGTGGGGAAGCAGAGTGTCCTGAAGGAAGGAGCCAGAGATTGCTGGCAGGGCTGGCCCTAGACCAAATGGTGCCCCAGTCGAGGAGTGTTTTTGGCACCCCACCTCCATTTCCGTGCCAACCACACATACACTTTCACAATTACACAATAAAATGAAGTTCACAATATCACAGCTAGGCTCTCACTTCACTTCGCTCTTAATCTCATTGACTGACGGCCCACAATATTCTAGGGGATTCAAGGAAAATGTAGTTCTCAGAAAGTCTCTAAAGTTCCATGAGATTCTACAAAGGTCCAGAATATTCTAGGATGTTAGTGAAAAATTAATTCACCTATGGAATACCTGAAATATTTTACTTCAAACATTCTATTTTCCCTTTTGTCACTAACAGCAAAAACAGTACCCAAGCCTGGTGTCCCCCAAGTCTTTCACCCCAAATCCAGTCCTTGATTGCTGGTTGGACTGAGCATGGCACAACAAATATCCCTCAGTGTATTGGGGTAAGCACCTATTTATGCCTATTGCAGTCAATACATGGACCTTGGAAAGGGGGGGTGCTCGTTGATTAAAACTTCTAGCCTGGTTTATAGCTTGGGTGAAGAGGAGTGAGGCAGGGCTCACCTGTGGCACCATGTCTGGCCGAAAGGGGTAGACTGGGGTGACCTCATGCCCTTATCCGAGTGTGATGGCATGGAGAAGAGCGAGGTGAAGGGGGTAGGGTCCCCCTATGGGAGTGGCAGGTGTGAATCTTGCACTCCCTGTAGAAATCCTGTTTCTTCTGCATGTAGCTCACAGTAACAGAAGGTGCCACAAGTACTCCTTTTCTTTTTGCGAATACAGACTAACACGGCTGTTACTCTGAAAGTTACAGACCAAACAGCCCTGCTGTAAATCCATTCGGCCTGTTTCTCTCTCATGCACACCAGTGTAAATCAGGAGTGACTCTAACAATGTCAGTGGAGTTACACTGGGCTAGAACTGGTGTCACTGTGAATTTGCCCCATAGACTTCATGGGGACACCCCTGACTCTAATATGAAGCCGCTAGAGGTGCTGCGAACATCAGTATTGTGGGGATTAACTACTAGCCCTGTGGTAATGGAGAGCAGGTGGGGAGCAGTCACTGGCTTTGCCGTACCTGGCCTCTGACTCTGTAGAGGACTTGGGGTTGACGTTGAATTCTGCTTGAACTACTTCTGCCATCTGGGTTCCTCCGTTGTCCTTTTCCCTCTCAAGTGTTGCTGGATCTCTATCCTAAAAAAGCGGAAGAAACTGGTGAACCTGCCAATCGCTGTCCAGGACTGCGATCTGTGTGCCAACTGCTAGCCCCTTTGGTGTCCTCTAGAGACAAATGCCACAGCCAAAAATGGTGGCAGAGTGACTATTGTGTCTGTTCTAAGCCCAAGGCTGCAGGGTTCCCTACGAGCTTTTGGACAGCCCAAAGATCTGGCTCTGCCGTGTTCACTGAAAGGGTTGGACAAGGGCCTCACTACCAGTGCCAGGAGCATTTCTCTTCCCCTCCTGGCCCCTCACCAGCTGTTTAATACAATCGCACACCGATGGCACATCAAGCAGCGAAGTGGAGTCTTTTGTCAGAAGGGGCTTCCAGTCCCTGGTCTTGCACTTAACCCTGACTCTACCGCCCTCCATGGAGCTGTGCACTGGACTGACCTTGAAGAATGAATCCAGGAAGCTCATGTGCTTGGGAATCCTCCGCAGCACCATGTTACTAGGCTCTGCCTCTACGTTGTTTCCCATCTCTGACCAAAGCTACATGGAGAGATGCAAGCAGCACGTTAACAGAGTCACTCCGTCACGTGTGATTTGTCCTGTGTGCAAGAGTGTTTTCCGAGTCCTAACTTCGGTCGTCCTTTATCATATCCCCCCCACCCCCCCGCCATCAGTTGGACTCAGGTGCTGCAGCCCCACTGCAGGGCATGCGCTTTGATCCTCTAGCTCATGGATTCTCAATGTGGGGATCAAAACGGGGGCCCCAGGGGCGTGTGACCACCCACCCTTCCTATACTGGTAGATGAGAGGAGGTTCCTGGCTAGATGTGGGAAGAGTCCCAGGGTGGAGGGGGCCTGACATGAAACGAGCTAAAGCAGTGATCCTCGGCCAACATCACACCCTCTTTGTGGACACGCTAAAGCACAATCCGTGTTCACTTACTCAAGGGTGAGCATTCAGTTCTGTCTTTAAATAACCTCCCTCTCGACCCCCAAACTCCAGTAATGGTCTTAACATGACTGTGAGCTGGCATGTTTATTTCTGTGGTTTTGGGACATTTCTGTAAGTGGCTTTTTTTTTGCCCCCAGAGCAGTCTCTGTGCTGTCTCCTGGTCCCTATGTCCCCTGCAGCTATAGATCTGTCTAGTAGGGACCATCAAGACTTCGCAGCACTGGGGGAAGATCATAAAAAGCAAAACCAGAATTTAGTGCAGTGTTTCGCTGAGGGCCACTATTTGGGCCAATCAGGTCTGCACTCTGATCTGTAGGGTGGAGGGTGTGTTTATTCACTTGGCATAGAGCCTGGAGAAGACCCTGAACAGGACTTCTAACCCCACTGTACCAGAGTCAGACTGCTCTTTATCCTCTGTCCCCGTGCTAGCTGGATATTTCCTTTCAGGTTTTTTTAACCATGCTTAAGTTGTCACCTGAAGCAGATGTGAAAGAAGAAAATACCATCTCTGAGAATCAAAGGTCTGGCCTGAAAAACACCATGCATGTCTTGTTTTAGACTTGCAGTCTCTGTAACCAATGCATGGGCTAGTGGTTACAGCAGGGTAAGGAGAATCAGAACTTGCTCCTTGACTCTGCTACTGTATGTAGAAGAACACAGGGCAAGTCACCTTCCTTCATTAAGTCTCCAATTCCCTCTCCCTAAAGCACAGCAATGCTTTCCTGCCTACCAAGAGTGGGCCAAAGCTAACTGTCCCCGAAGAGCTTGGAGATAAATTGGAGGAAAGGTGCCATATTTGTGCCAAGTAATGGGATGATTTTGTAACATGCCCACTGGTGCAACTGTACTGCCAGCTAGTGGGGAGGGTGCCTCAGAATCAATTCGCTCACAGGTGATGAGGTGTCTCTGCAAGTGGAGTCATGAATATTATTAGCTGGTGTCAGAAGAAAAACCTGTTGCTTTTGCCAGGCTCACTTCCCCCAGCTAACCCTTACTACAGTATCAGATAACAGGAGAAGATGGCAATGAGTCGGTGACAATGCTTAAAAGTTTGCAGTCCTGAAAACCCTTGTCTATGGGACAGGAAATATCCCCTACTGCCAATGGATGTCAGCAATAAGTGCAGTTGTCCCAGTTTAACTGCAAGAGTAGCCAAGCACGCACCATGTTCTAGCATCATTTCAGAAACTGGTTTGTGCTTGGCTATTCTCGCAGCTGAGTCATGGTCCACACCCTGTTCAGCTGCACCCATGGGTGCAATTATGAGAGTGTAAGCAACACCTAAGAGCCACTAGCTGACAGAGAGGGCTTTGCTGTTTTGGTTGTGTTTGTTCTGAATTCCGCTGGGTCTCTGCTTCTCTTTCACATTTAACTTATTTTTAAATTCCTGCTTAACAACATTCTCCTGCCTCTCCCTCCAGCCCCAGGTTTGGTTTTCCTCTTGAATCTCAAGGAGTGAATTGTAAAGAGTCCAGGCGTGTTTATTCCCTTCTCTTAATGGGATGGGGTACACTTTGCAGCCCCTCAGAGCTGCTGAAGAGCATACCCCTCGCTGGTCCTGCTTCACTCTTTACATATTGGGGATCCATCTGCCTTATTCGTGATTGATTTTAAGGTTTGAAATATAATCTCCCCCCATTAGTTTAGCTCTGGTTCTGCTTATTTTACTGGGGTGTGTCACATTTTGACTTCAAATTCCAAAGGATCCCCCGCTCCTTTCTTGTGTGCCTGCATGAAGATGCCCATAATCAAACAGGGCCATCTGCTTTTCCACTACTTCGTTTGTTTTGCCTAAAGTCACAAAGGTTGATTTTAAAAACAGAAGGAAGCTTAGCCATGTGGGGAGCAATAACATGTGAATTCCATATGCAGCAAAGGCTTATTGGCTATCTCCCCCTAGTGGCCAAATGGTGTAATGAATCTAGGGGTTGATTCTGCTCCCATTGAAATCAATGGCCAAATTCTTATTAGCTTCAATTTTGCAGGATCAGCTCCCTCCTTAGCAAGTACAATTATGGGCTTGGTTTCAGCCAGTAGGGGATTCTGACAGCTTGGCAATGCTGGGTTTATTTTTCTAATTTTATCTTTTTTGGCTTTTGTCACTGGCATTATTTAAATTGCTGAGATGCCCTGATCTGCAATACTGTGCTCAGTTCTGGCCATCCAGCCTCAAAGGACACCGCAAAATGAACGGTACCGAAAAGGTAGATCAGGAAAGTGTTACAAGAAGGGTGAATAAACAGGTAGCAAAGGTACAGACAATGAAACGGAAAGGTGGCAAATCTGAAACTGCTCAGAGAAAATATTTTTTTACACACACACACTGCGAAGTTAAGCTGTGGAACTCACTGTCACAGGATACTGTTGAGGGCGCAAAAAAGGGAGAAGAGAGCTAGATGGCTAGCCAGGACACCCTGAGTTACAACACTAAGGGTGTTAAACAAACAAGAAATTGGGAGGTGTGTTATCCCATTACGGCCTGCTGAAGGCTTTCTTGCATCTTCTTCGGAAGAAGCGGGTACGGGCCCCAGCAGGGGTATGTGCACTGCTGAATACTGCGCGCACAGACGTGTGTTAATGCTGCTGGACCAGCACACTAAAAATAGCCATACCCAGAGCCTAGACTAGCCGGATGAGCGCTGGTCCGACCCAGTCCGTTGGTTCCTAGGATCCTCTAATCCTGTTCTGGGGCGAAGAGGGTGAAGGGTCCTTAGCAGTCCCCTCTGCAGGGTGGTCCTTAGGCCAGACCCACGGGCTTTCCTGCAACTGTGCCACCAGAGCAGGCCCCAGCACCTGCCTCTAACCCGACAGAGGAGTGTTGTTGACTCAGCACATATCTCCTCCTCTCTTAATGGGTTTTAACTCCTCTTCCCACAGCATTTCTGAGTCCCCTCCACATAAACCACGCTACCAGATATAGGGGGAGTCGCAGCAAAATGTGCCTTGCTGCCTGAAGCCACGGGCACTCCAGCAGCCTGTGGGCCAGCTAATCTAGCTCTGCCTTCCAGTCCTCACCTCATGTCTCTGTAACTTCCGACAGAGCCAGCCTGAGCTGACCTGCCCCAAAGGGGGAACGCCTTAGCTGCTCCTTACAAATCTAGTTCCAATTGCAGGGGAGGTATTTTGTCGTGATATAAGGACAGCCCTGGCTGTGACCTGCCCAGACACGCACCCCCACGCTATCCCCACCCCCACTGGATGCCTTCTGCCTAAGCCCTGCTCCGTAACCACATTACATCAAAACTGAGCCATCCAGGGCATTCAGCGCTGTGAGTTTCCCTGGCCTGGGGCCACGCTTGCCCACTGCATAGCTTCCATCCTCTTCTGGATTAGAGCGGAGCTGCATACCACATACCATTGCTGTAATGCAGTTTGCAGATCCCCCAGCACTGCAGGCTCAAACCTGTTCCAACATTCTCATCCCTCTGCCAAGGTTTCTGTGCCAAATTAGGGTTCTAATTCCTGAACAGGAGACACTGTGCTTAGCTAGATTGGCGTTGGAATTTCTCTCACACATGAAGCAGGATTTATTCCTTATAACAGGGCACCTGTCCAGGAGGGGGCTGAAGGCTGGATTCTAATACCAATGAAGTCAATGGGAATTTTGCTATTGGCTTCAGTGGGAACCAGCCCAAACTCTGATTTTGCACCTTTCTTATTCTTTCTGCTCTTGTCTTTTGCCTGTGACTTGCTCTCTCTCCCAGGCTTATGTGCATTTTAGCAGACAGTTATCTGCAGGATCCTTGTATTTTTGGCCCCTATTCACACTGATATAGAAACTGATAGCTACAATAGTGCTTGAACAAGGTTATTACTAGCAGGGCTCCAGCACATTTTCCCTGACCAGTGCGTGCAAGTGTTGTTGTTGTTGTTTTGTCTGAGATCTGTGTTGTAAAACCATGCTATGGATTACATAGGGTGCATTTTCCACTGCGTGCATCCGATGAAGTGAGCTGGAGCTCACGAAAGCTTATGCTCAAATAAACTTGTTAGTCTCTAAGGTGCCACAAGTCCTCCTTTTCTTTTTATAGGCTGCATAGTTCAGTGCCTTTCTTTTCAGTTTAAACTGATCTTTACTGAAAAAATCACGGGTTCTTCAGTGTTGTTTAGTTTTTTCCGATTTTCACCCTACTTTTGTATCATTCAAATATATAAAAAATAACTGTTTTATTAGGAAAATGCAATATGCTGCATGAGATGTATGTATTATGATAATACATTAGTCTGTGTGTATATGCAAAGCTGCCTATTGAAGTAAGGCCATTGCATTAGTCTAAAAGATACACACAATAAACAGGCACACACACAAGCTCTGAAGCGCGTGCGCATCTGAACGTACTGACGAACCTCACGCCCACCACGTACACCTTTCAAGCTGTTAGCAGATAATGGTTTAAAAATCTGACCCACTAAAATGGGGAGAAAACAAAAATCTGTATCCGAATATTCAAAAGTGTTCAAAAAACAGGGGAAAAGGATGAAGTTGAGTATAGGCGCTGCAAATGGTGTGGCCCATATATATTTATAAATATGTAAATATTTATAGGCTAATAGTTCTAAGTCTACAACAGTAAACTGTTTATTCAAATGAAAAGTTTTATCTGGGGATTAGAAATATATTGTTTTCTTAAACTCAGAGGTGGCATTGGGTTTTGAGTTCTGCAGCAAACCACGTTGAATTCCATTCATCAAAGCATGAATCTACTGAATACCTTTTTCCCTGTCCACCAAAATAAACCCCAGTATTTACCCAGAAATATTATTTATTTTTTCCACTGATTTTCACCTGTTTTTGTTGCTGTGGTAATAAACACTGATAAACTCCCAGGAAAAATTAAATGAAAATAAAAAAACAAATGGCCCTATGCATAGTTTATGTTTGGCTTACATGAGTCTCATTCAACAAAAGGAGCTCCTATTAAAACTGGGCATGGAAACTGAATACTGCGAGCCATAACCTTGTTTAAACGTGACTGGCTAGAGCAGTTATTGTCCCAGTGTGCACAGGGCCATGCATGCACATGTGTGAGTGTACACACATACTTCCATTCAGCTTTAAAAGCCCTGTAATGATGTACACCTTCTAAGAAATTCCACTCTGAATAGTCAACGTTCTTGTGTTGCCCATGATTGTGTCTGTTAAAATATACACATGAGAAGGTGGGTGTGAGGCAGGGGCAGAGGGAAGAGAGGGAGCAACAGGGAGAGAAGAAGAGAAAATGCAAAGGAAAACAAACTGTTTCCCTATGGGACAGGTATTTATGCACACCCAGTCTTATTTTAAAAACCAAGTATGTTTTGTATGTGTGAGGAGGTGGGGGAATTTAAAAGCAAATCCCCCATCAGTGCTTCAGGCAGTGTTTTAATACATTAAATAATTTAATATAAAATTAAGAGTGTCATAGTTCCCCTGCAAGTTACGAAATGGAGTTCTGCACTAAAGAGACATTTTTATGCACAGGCATGACTCCAGCTAATAAGAAATCGCTCCCTCCCCTCTCTCCAGTTGCTCCTCTCTCAGGTATCTGAGCATGTATGTGAATGAATTTATCCCCACCTCTCCCCTGTGAGGTAGGGAAGTATCATTAGCCCCATTTCACAGATGAGTAAACTGAGGCACACAGATTAATCAACTTGCCTAAGTTCACACAGTATGTCTGAGGCACAGCCCAGAACTCAGCACTAACCTAATGAGCCCTAGAGCTAGTGCTTCCCATGAGACCATCTAGATATGTGCTAGTTATTCTTAGGAGCAGCACTACAGCAAGGAGGCCTCTTGATCATTGATTGCTCTTCTGGTCCTCAATGTCCAGACCTTGCCATGTTAACCATGGCAGCTTAGTGACACCCTTGACCAGAAGCTAGTAGACTGGGCACCCTTTCCAGCCTTGTACCCTTAGAACCACACTGAATATCTCTGTAGCCTGTCCCATCCCAGTGATACCTGACATCCTTTCAGGTCAATACCGGGGTCATTGTCAAACCTTACTGAGTTCAGCGTGTCTAGCTGCTCACGTTATATGAGGCAATTCAGTCGGAATCCTGTTGTAGGAAGACACTTTCAGCCTGACCTTGAAGGTGCTGAGCTCCAAGCAGGCAGACTGGGGTGCTGCTATTATTTTTTTTTTAAGTCCACAGCAAGAAGCAAGGGTCTGGGTTTGAACTAAAGAGGGAGCTGTAACTGTTCCATGACTATGAACCTACAGCTGGCAAAGTCAGTGGGAGTCTTTCCATTGACATCAAGGGCTTTGGATCAGGCCCTCAATTGGTGAATAAGGATTGTTTACGATAGAGGATCCCACAAACCCAGAGCTCAAAACCATCAAAAACTGAGGCGGAGACGGAACAAGGGAAAGTGGCCTCCAAACGGCCAGAATTAATATATAACCCTTCGTGAGGTTCTTGTCAACATCCTGGAAGCAGGAAAGACTCGTGTCAACCTGGCATATTCGCTGCTGATATGCTGACCAAGAGCAAAGGCGTGATGTGACAGAGCCTTGCAACAAAGGTTTTGCCTATTAGGAATAATATGTAGGATTGTTACTGATCCACCAACCCATCCTAGATCCGCAAGAAGGACCTGGCTTCGGGCAGTTACTGAGCCTTCCTGTTAGGTGGGAGAACTCTACTCAAAATATTGTCCACAAGGAGTGGATTGACACGGCGACCGTGCAAAGAACAAATTCTGATCTAATAGTGCCCCCGGTGATGCTGCCAACCTGTGACAAATGAGATTTTTAAAGGATGCTGTTGAGTCACAAATCTTAGATTTTTAGGGGTGGAAGAAAGCACATTTCTTTCCCTGTGTTACTAATGTAGGTTATTAGACTTGGAAACAAATTAAAAATCAAGCTCAATAACTGACTTATTACCTGTTACACCATTTCCTTTTCTTTACTCAGACTGGAGAATGAAATAGACTAGTCATTTCCCCTTCTTAGTTCTCATTCACCAGCCCAATACTCCCAAACAATGCCAGGGAGTTTTAAATGTAAACACAAATCTTTTCATTAGATTAATGGCATGGAGAAATAAAGCTTGGGAAACCAATGCCATGGAAAAAATGACAGATTGCTTTATACTGGGATCAAGCAGATTTTAGTGTATGGTCACTGTGTTTTTACTTTTGAACAAAACAAATAGAGACAACAATAAGAGGCTCACCAAATGCAAATGGGACTTTTAAACTTGACAGATATAGAGGGGGAAAGCAGATGAGGAACAGGTCAAATGATCCTATATGAAGGGATATACATAGCAATTGATTATGACTTATATGTGATTTACAAAGGAAAAAACAGCAGAAGAAGGGAACACTTCCAGAAAGTCTCCTCCATGGAAGGCAGAACAACTATTCACATTTGGACACTATGTGCAGGGGAGGATAACTAGACTTTTATTTGTTTTGTCAAAGTCTAGAGGTCTAAGTGCCTCTTGTGTGGATTTTTGTTAAAGGTTAAATAAAGTGGAATTAGGAGACGAGAGATACATGGAAATGGTTATGATTAAGATTGATTGTACTGGTGCAGAAGGATGAATGTGTTAGGTAAGGTTAATCAGGATAAATATCTACATAATTTGATATTGTTTTTCAGTATGTTAATGACAAATTGAAAAGTGTGTTTTTAAACATGCTTTTCATTAGACTTGGGGGCAGGGACATTTCTTTGCCTGTTAGATCTCACAAAACCTCTTTGTTATTGTAGTGCGGAAAGGCCCCAGCTGAGAGCAGGACCCCATTGTGCTGGGTGCTGTATGAACACATACTAAGAGACAGCCCCTGAAATGTGTACACTCTACATTAGACAAGACAGACAAAGGGAGCATTATTATCCCCATTCAACAGATGAGGAACTGAGGCACAGAGAGACTAAGTGATACAGCCATAGTTGCATAAGATGTCTGTGGCAGGGCCAGAAGTTGAATGCACAGCTCCCGAATCCCAGGCCAGTCAACCCCTGAACCACAAGACCATCCTTCTTCTCCAAAAAGACCTAAATTTGTGGGACTAAACTACCAGATTGAATCCGTCAGACCTGTAAAAAGACACTGACTTCAAAATTCCTTCAGCTGAAGAGTGAGAGATGTTAAAAATTGTTAGCCCAACTGAGCGAGTCTCTCTCAAGAGGCCTCATCAAACATGCACTAACGTCCATGAACAGCCTCCCCTTTCCTTTGGATCAAGCGCTAAAAGAGTGAGACTTGGCAAGTCTCCTGCATTCTTAAGAGTTCTCTCTGAGCCACAAGGGGCAACCTAAAGCAGTGCACCCACTCCCTCCAGCCCTGTGGCAGACTCTGCATGTATGGCACAGAAACTTATGTAAGGCCTGTCCATTCACTCTTTCTTGATAGATCCATTTCTCCTGTAAGATTGACTTACACTGGCTCCTAGCCACATTCACCCCATTCTAATTGTGCTATAACCAAAGCTGCAAAACTTGACTCTGGGCTCACGATTTTGAAATCTCCAAAATCTGTGGGTGTTTGAATCTGGGCTTTCGGCGCAGGCCCATCTTTTCTGTCTGTCCCATGCAAAATGCTTGGGCCCTGAATATGTTTGTATAAAAAGGGTGCAATAGAGGAATATACATGATGATACATGTCGCTGCTTCCTTCTCCCCTCCCTCTCCACTTTCCTTGAATTAGCCACTTGGTTGCACTGCTCCTCTGGCTTTATGTACTGATGATAATAAAGTAATTGCTTGTGACAGGCGCTGTTCTTCCCTGATACAGCCATACACCTTTCCTAACCTTTCCTGCTAAACTCCCAGAGTGCAGCCACACAGGCCTCCCCATGAGGCTCGAGTGACTGACATCTCTGTCTGAGGGACGCTGCCTCAGCTTAGAGCATTTCCTTTTTCCCAGAGAGGCTTTCACAGCTGATCCCCGCTCAGCGTCCCCAGGGAGGCAGGCATGGACTAGAAGGGTAAATAAAGAGGACTTCTCAAATCTGCCCCCTACTCCAGGTCCAGCCACCTTCTTCATTTAGACCTGGCTGGCTCACAGGAGGGGCGGATGGCTCTTTGTTCCCATCCTAATTCTCACTGGGGCAGGGAATAAAGAGGGTCAGACTCCCTGTGGTGTGTACCACTGCCCATTACTGGACGGGATCGGTCAGGCCAGCCCCAGTGTGTATCGCTTTGCAAAGCTCTCGCCCTCTGTTGCCTAGGGGCTTGCAAAGAGAAGATGTCACTGCCACTTGAGCGCTAAGCAGTAGGCACAGTGCATACCATGGATGAATCTGCTGGATCTTTACTGCTTACCTTCCCCCTGCCCAAACTTGGCAACGTACTTAAGCACGGGCCTACCTTTTAAGCACATGGGGAGAATCCCACTGAAATCAAAGCTTGAAGTTAGGCCTGTGTTTAAATACCTTATTGAATCAGGGCCCGAATGAGCTGTGGGGGAAAGGATCTGTTCAGTGCCCAGCCAGTAGAGGGCTTCTGAATCCCCAGCATCAGGTACAGGAAAAGGAAGCAACATCCAGAAATATCGGGGGATGAGTGGCAGCTTGGAGCCAGAGGTTATGTGGGAGCAGGGAGTGTCGCCAGCGGAGGCTGCTTGCTTAGTATCACTTGTTTAGCGTGGGCACGGTGCAATGCACCCAATAGTTGCAATCCCTGCCCGCAAGAGCTTGCGATGTGAAGGAAAGCCATGCAGAGGACAGAAAGCACTGGGAGAACCAGCAATGACTGTCCTTTCAGTGTGACTTCGGTTTTAGCCACCTCTCTCCTCCTTCAGTGTCTTGAGAGCCTCATGTCAGGAGGGTGGGAACCACCGAGGGTACCGGCATGGCAGACAGCTTGGGCACGGCGTACTGGGCACCGCAGTGAAACATGTCGGTTCTGGGAGTGACCTAGCTGTCTGTGGTGCAGAAAAGCAGCAGGGCATTTCTTGTTTTTATGCTACAGAAAGGTGGCTGGAAAGAGAATCTGTGGGAGAACGGTTCTTGGGTGGAGGAATCTGCAGGGAAGTGACCAAGCACCAGATGGAGTAATGGAACACCCAGCCGCTAATGAATTACACCATGGGAGTGACATGGACTCAGATCTCTGGCCGGCCAGTCTGCATGCAAGCCTCTCCCAGCAAGGGCAGAGCGACTATCTGAGGAACAAGAGCGTTCAGAGAGTGCCACAGAGGCGAGGCAGCACAGAAAGCTGCCTCTAAGCCCGGCTCCTTCTGGTGCTGTCTCCTGGAAACAGGGCAGCTCTAGAGTGAGCATGGTTCACACTGACAGCAAGGAGCAGAGTGAGGCTCGCAGCCCCCTCCCCTGGCATGTTCTATTTCTTTGCTTCCACCCCTGCACCACAGTCACTCCTCTTCGTATACCATGACCTCACCCTGCCGGGAATGGAAGTGGCAGGGGTCACCATTAGGCGGCTGGGAAGGGAGCCTCTGCATTTCCCAGCCCATCCCTCCCTGTCTCTAAGACTCCATCCAGGAGGAGGGATGAGTAGCCCCCATCCCAGCCGAGGGCCATGTGCTCAAGGCCCTGAGGGATGGCAAAGAGTTTGCAGGGAAGCAAGGCTGGATATCAGGGTGGTGAGTGACTAGAATCGGGGCCCGGGGGTGTGTGGATGGAGACAGCTTGGGGGAAGGGGGAGAGCTTGTAGGATAGTGGCCACCCCTTTACAGAGTGGGTGGGGTTTCTGTCTCTGGGGTGGTGTGTGTGTTCATTTCGAGAGGATGCTTTGACAGTGCCAGTATCCTTCTCTCCCTGTTGATTGGGTGGTTAAATCACGGGCCAGTGGATTTGTCTGTAGAGCAGGCAATTTAATCTCATTCTAGTCCTGATGCCTGGAGACTGTGCAGCCTTCATCTCTGACCCGTAGTGCCTTTCCAGCCCCCTCCCCCACTTTCTCCCTCTGTTTCTTTGCTCTCACTCGCTTGCTCTCGGCTCTCTAAAGCTTTCGTTCCTACCTCGAAACTCTCTGTTTCTGGCTCTTCACCCCCCTTCACACTGGGCTCTGTTTCCTGCGGCTCTCTGCGGCCCTGGGCGGGTCTCCCAGGCTGTGACTTCTTCAGCCTCACGATCTCTTTGTACAGGTGCTGCACCAACAGCTCTGATTTGCAGAGTCTCTCCTTCAGGACTTGCATCTCCTTTTAAAAAAGGAAACCTGTAAGTGCCAAAGCCAACCACTTGGGGCCGTATTCCCTGCTGGCAGCACCCCCAGCAGCCCTAGTTTCAGCACCTACGCTGCTGTGTGACTCTCATTTTTACCCTGGGACACTTCGCTCCCTCACCATCGATATCTGCCCCGTTTCCCAGCTGTTGGAATGAGCCTGGATGGTGGCGGTCAAATTGGCCTCAGGCCTGTAATGACACCCGCCCCAGGGCTGGGCTGTCAGCAGGGGTTGAACCTACTACCTCCAAAGCCCGAGCCACTACCACAAACACACTGTCCTGCAGCTCACTCAGAAGGAGAAAGGAGATGGCCAAGTGGTTTGGCCAATGAAAGGTCAGTCCCAAAAGATATAGTCTGTGTTCCACGTAGCCTTAGTGGTGGATGGGTGTATTGATTACTGATTAATCTCTTAGACTGCAGCAGTGCGCTCCTAGGGTCTCTTAATACTAATCATATTCCCGATGTTGTAGCCCTCAGGAGACTGAATCTTCAACCAATGCAGTCTGAGAGGTTAATCAGTAATCAGTACACCCATCCATCAGTTCACACTAGCCAGGCTGCCGGTAAGAACCCCCGCATCCCACTCACCGGAGGGTCTTGGACTAGACTGAACATCCAGGGCACAGTCCATCTTGTCACAGCTCCCTCCATATTTTCTTACGTTCAGTCTATAATAGCTATAATGGCCTCAGAGCAGAGCATTGCATGAGCCCTGTTGTTAACCATGACAACAGCTACTTACACTGGACAGTCAGTGCACTGATGTGGTTGTTGTTTAAATGTATTTGGGTGTCGGAGCCAGTTTCTGCTGGACTGACTCTGTATTGGTTTGTAGTTCTTATCGGTGAATATTGGCCTGTCAGCCGCTCAGCAGATGTGGCACGGATGCCACTGGACCTCATTTTGCCCATTAAATGCCCACGCCTGCCTCTTTCAGAACTGATCTCTCTGTTCGCACTTATAAAACATTTGTATAAGGTATGTCTGCATGCTATATAGGCCTGTCGAGTCTGCACCTAAAACTTAGGTCAACACCTATTTACGTTGCTCGGGGGTGTGAAAAATTCAGACATGGTTAATCTGACCCAAACCCCAATGTAGACCGCGCTAGGCTAACAGAAGAATTCTTCCATCAACTTAACTGCGAGGTGGATTTACTACAGACAGAAGAACCCCTCCCTCGCTGGAGTAAGTGTCTACACTACAGCAGCACGGTTGCTGTGTGGCAGCTGTGCCACTAGAGTGTTTCTAGTGTAGACGTAGCCTTAGCCCTGAGAATCACAGGCGATTTTGTTCTGTTATCCAGCTCCACAGTTCTTTCACTACCTCTATTGCTTGTGGGGTGCCCAAGCCCCGGCTAGCCTGGTCTGTCCGGGTGTGTCTACACTGCAAAAATTCCCTGTGGCACCAAGTCTCAGAGCCTGCCTGGGTCAACTGACTGGTCTCGCAGGGTTTGGAGTGCCCGGGCTAAAAATAGCAATGTGGAAGTTCCCGCTCTGGGTGATGTCCAGGGTCTGAGATCCTCCCCCCTTGCTGGGTTTCAGTGACTTACCCTCATATGGAGCTCCTTTTCAGCCTGCAGTTCAGAGCTCAGTCTGTCTATTTCCTTTTGAAGATGCTCTGGCTGGTCTCTTTTGGTTTGGTACCTACAGAAACCCACAAGATCATTACACTTCTCTGTCCAATTCCAAACCATGTTCAGAGATATCTCAATACAATAGACATGTTTCAGACATTTTAGAGACAACCACAGTGCTTGGTGCCTTATAAATGCCTAGACAGACAGCTAACCCTAATTTCCTCTGTTTCCATGTGTGTTTGTGTGTGTGTGTTTCTGCTTGCCTTATTGCCAAAGGATGAATGAAATGAGGTCACAAGAATTACCATCATTGTCTTCTTTTCAGTTTCTACCTACACTGCCTTTCCATCCCCTGGGCAAGACTGGATAGGGGCTCCCTTTCGAATGCATCAACATTGCTCATGGGTTAGTACTATGATCTTTACATCAGCAATATGATCAATATGTTCATTACACTCCTGAACCCCTTCCAGCTCCCCCATCCTCTTCCACTCGTAGCCGTAAAGCAGTTTGTACCAATTGTACGTGAACTTTTCCTGATGGGGGTGGAATCACTGGGGACTGAAACCCCCGTCCCGCCTAACTAGTTTTGTGACACATTAACCAATTTATGCCAAGCCAATTTAAATGCCTGGTGTCCTTATTTTGAAAACTCTGGAGCAATAACAGAAGCTCAGGAGGCCCCAGCATAAAAAGGCCACCCAGAAAGGGAGGAGCAAGAATCCTCAAAAGTTATGTACCTGAGGCAACTTGTGTGCAGAGGCTGAGGCGGATAGTCTGTCTCTAATTATTAACATAGTGGATTTGGGAGGAGTTTTATTATAGTTATGCTGCTCTTTATCGTTTACAGGAACACCCATTTTCTTTTCAACTTTTCCCCATTTAAAATGTTACATTGCAGCAGGAGGATGAGAGATATAGCACAGTGGTTCTCAACCTGGGTGAGCGTACCCCTGGGGTACACAGAGGTCTTCCGGGGGTACATCAACTCATCTAGATATTTGCCTAGTTTTACAAGAGGCTACAGAAAAAGCACTAGTGAAGTCAGTACAAACTAAAATTTCATACAGACAAAGTATGCCATTTTTCAGTTCTAGTGTGCTGGGACACTTTTGTATTTTTATGTCAGATTTTGTAAGCTAGTAGTTTTTAAGTGAGGTAAAACTTGGGGTACACAAGACAAATCAGACTCCTGAAAGGGGTACAGTAGTTTGGAAAGGTTGAGAACCACCTCAGTTGCAGAGCATTTAACTGCAGATCCAGCTTCAAATCCAGATGCCCTCTCAAAGCAAGATGAGTGATCGTGGAGAGGCTATGCACTCTGACTGGCTCTTTTTGCCACCACCACCCCCATCCCATTCTGAGCACGCAGGATCTGGACCTCCAATCCGTGTTATGCAAGTAACTAGTATGCAATTAACTGGAGCATCAACACATGCAGTCAGATGGGGCCAGATCAGGGCTCCCGATTAGCAGTTAAGTGATAGGCTCTTACTGTAAGTGATGTGCCTGGGTATATAGACATTGTCGCTGGTGGCCCATGAAGCTGAGGTGGAAGGGCTGCCTGTGAGCTCTCTGATCAGGTACCAGGAAGCTTGCCATGTTAACAGGAGATGAAGCCTGAGCACTATCTCCTCTGGGAAGGCTGGGAGCCACACAGGGCTTCCGCCCCTTGCTGGTTGTGACTTGTGTCTTCTTGACATCACCTCTGATGTGTTGGTGTCACGACTGGTCAGACAGCTTGCCTTTCCGATGGGAACATTGCTCCCAGGCAGGATGTGCTCGTTCTTGGCTTTGAGTGCAGTGCGCATGTGATTCAACACGGGTTTTTCTGTGGTATGTTCTTTAAATGCAGGAAACCCAGAGTTGTCGGAGGAGAGAGAGGAAACCAAAAGGATCTGAGGGGTCAAGTCAGCATTTGGAAGCAAAGCCAAAACCACAAGAGTGTGTGTGTGTGTGAGTCTTCCCTTGTGTGTGCATGTGCGCACGTGCCTGTTGAAGCAGTAAGCATCCCTCTGAGGAAATACTCTGGCAACACAGACCATCCAAGTGCCAGCTGTGATCCCAAGGATGAAAAGGTGAGTGGAAGTACATCAGATTGAGGTTCAGCCAACAGGACCCCAGTCGGGTCCGACTCAGCCTTTGCCAACTCCAGGAGCTGAACTGGAATGCACAAAAGGCTCACCAAATCTGCTTTGAAGAGGGAAGCTCTTTGCAGGCTCTTGTCTCCCACAGCCAGGCTTAGAGATCATTGTAATAACACAGCAAACAGCAGCAGAAAGGCTGTGCTAATCTCCCTCCCTTCAATTTCTTTTGCAGGCACCAGAGACTCGATTTAACTTGCCCCATGCAGTCATTTACATATGTTCACAGTCAGTGCAAAGTGGGTATAAAAGCACAAGCAAATCTGAATGGTAACACAACACACCCACTTGGAGCAGGTGTCAGTGACTACACAAGGTGCGAGACAGGGGAGAATTAGGACTTAGGGGCTTTACAAAGGTGAAGCTGACCCTAAATGTGCCTTGTTCTGTTGAGGTGTTTGTACCGTGTTCATCCCTGCAGTATCTGAGCACCGGTGATGCGGCTCCAGTTAAATAGCAGCCCCAGAGCGTGAGAACTATACCCACAACCATCACTTGTCAGCACCACTTCAGGCAAGCAGGAACACATGTGACTTACGTCAAAGGCCAGTTTGTAACACAGAACAGCTCATGCAGTTATGCTGTGGAGTTGAATTCTGGACATTCATGCAAGAACTTTTCTGGGATGAGCAGTGATCTAAGGACAGCAGTGACTGCAGTACCATCATTGCTCCTTGCTCGCGGCAGTATGGTCATTGCTCCCCTGGCCTATCCAGAAGGATCCCATAGGCCCTTCTCTGGAGCCCTAAGTGATTTAGGATATATAAGGCCAGATCCTCAGCTGATGTAAACTGTCATAGCTTCCTTGATTTCAGTGGCTGAGGAGCTGGCCCATATAGGTGTGTCATATAATGTATACATACGGGTTCCTAGGATACAGGGAGGATTTTTTTTTAATAGGCATGGTGGCTGTTCTCTGCCACATACAATTTATTCATGTTCTGGATCATGGAGCTTGAATGGCTGTTTATATTTCCACTGCCTCCCTTTCAGAAGGAGCGCAGCCTTGTTTGCACTGTGATTCATAGGCAGACCCATGATGTAGAACGCTCCCTCCCGTGCCCTGAGCTCACCGGATTTCCCAGTGGCATGAACTTTGCGCCAGAAAGCAGGCTTTCAAATCAATGGCACCAGCAGGAGCGGGATCCTCTTTTCAGTGGGTTTCCCAAAAATCTTTCATCTTCCCATCGCAGGCTGCACCAAAACCAAAGTTCCATTTTGTGTTTATCTTGCAGAGAAATCTCAGAGCTGCCTGGCTTTTTTCCCCCTAGGGATTGTGTCTATTTGAGCAAAGAGCCTTTGCTTTTGTTCTAGTCTTGTTTTGGGCTGGTGCTGTGCGCAGTTCCTTTCCGCAGGCACATCACTTTCTTTCACTCTGGTCTATATCCCAGTGAGATGATTCTTGGCTAAACTCTTCAGCATTAAAGGCCAGACTTTCAAAAGTGCTCAGCACCCAAAATCAGGACCAGATTGTCAAAAGGGCTCAGCACGCAGGGCAAGCAATGGGATATGCTGGGTGCTGAGCTCTTTTGAAAATTGGACCCTAATTGTGGGTGCTGACATCCTGGAAATCTGTCCCCACCAGCTTGCTCCTGCTTCTATTGACTTTAATGGAAGCAAGATCAGGTCTAAGCAAATTGAGACCTTGACACACATTACCACCAGTTTGCAGAGTCTTGCATCCATCTGGCAGCTGGATTTGCTTCAAGGTTTTTATTTTCAGAGCTGCCGAGCATCTATGGCTCCACTTGGCTTCAGTAGGAGGTGTGGGTGCTCAACACCTCTGAAAATCAGTGCCTGGGTGTACATATTCTGCATGTTACCATGGCTCATCATCCGAAGACAGCTGCTGTACTTGGGGAGCCAACAGAAGCTGGGCTAAGCTTTCTCATCCTCACTGGAAGAGACTCTCTATCTATGTTAGAGTGACTTTATTCTTTTCCTGGGCTGCAGAAACTGAAGTAGCTAGTCCAAGTAGCTGTGTCATCACCAATTAAGGAGGTAGGGCCTGAAATCTGGAGATGTCAGAACATGGAAATAAGGCAGTGTCCTAATTTGACAAATATGCATGATATCATTTGCATAAATTCTCTGTTCTCCCTCCTTCCCCAAAGATTTGCTCCCTTGAATTCTCCCCTGTGCCGCTGTCTTTGACCCTCTTCCCTCATTTCTGCTTTCCCGCAGCCCCCTGCAATCTATGGCAACCCTCTCCATCACTCATGTTTCCTTATACTCTCTCCACCCTACAGTGTGCGCCCTGATTCTAGAGACCAGGCCTAGAGCGTGAGCCTCAACGCACTTGTGACCATTGTAAATCAGGGCCCAAAAAATCGTGAGATTCACTTCAAAATCATGAGTGTAAAATAATACCAATACATTTTGAGGCAGGTGTCCTGTGGCAAAAGTAGTCTGTGATCATGCATTGAAGATTGTAATATAACGCATACACACACAAGAGGGGTGTATCCTAACTTTTGAGCACTGGACTTTGCAACCTTAATAATGTTGTTTGACTGTCGTTTTTATGGAGGCAATGTAGATACATAATGGTGAGTTGGGCCTTTTCACACAGGCAGATTCCCCTCCTTTTGCCAGTCTTTGTGTTGTCACTCAGTGGGACTTTGTCACATTTCCCACCAGTGTCTGACCTCAACCCCTTGTTTTCTGCTGCTCACCTCGTCGGGGTTGCACTCACTCTCTGCCTCATGCTCACTAGCTCCTGCAAAATGAAGGAGAGTTGGGAAGTTGGCTCCTTCTGAGCGGCGCATCTCAGCCCCTGGATTTCCAGGTCCCTCTGATGCAGCAACAAGCGCAGGACATGGGTGTCGTCCTTCTTCTGCAGGACCTTCGGCTGCACAGGAGGGGCTCTGCAATGGAACCAAAGGATATATATTCCATTAAAATGATAATGATCCAAACCCATGCTCAGATCATGGGGAGGTTCAAACATTCTGTGCATCTCTAGAATACGGGCCACTTATTCAAGTGGCTCATTAAGGATTTAGGAATCTAACTTTAGTCATCTGGTTTTGAAAAGCTTGGCCATGGTACTTTTCATGCATATTGAACTGAACAAAGGAT
This sequence comes from Lepidochelys kempii, assembly GCF_965140285.1. Classification (NCBI taxonomy): domain Eukaryota; kingdom Metazoa; phylum Chordata; order Testudines; family Cheloniidae; genus Lepidochelys; species Lepidochelys kempii. The sequence goes on from NC_136385.1 coordinate 22,839,428, forward strand.
GGGATGGGTAAACATTATCACCCAGTTTTATAGAGGATGAAACAGGGGAAAAGAGAGGTGAAGTGACAAGCCCAAGATCACACAGTAAGTCAGTGGCAGAGCAGGAAATAGACTGCAAGTTCCTTTCAGTCTGGTGCCCTATCAGCATCTGAGTGAAATCTCTGGATGAAGGGTGAGAGGGCTGGATTTTATGTTTCATTATAGTCCATTGGGCCAGGGTGTAAATTCAGGACTGGTATACTTCCCACAGTGCACAGTGGTGTGCATGCCCATGGGTGTCAGTAGGAGCTTTTCACAGTGATCAAGCAGAAAATATGGCCTCTGTGTAGTAACTAAACCGTTCGTGCTTATTTATCATTTGTTTAGTTGCTTATCATCCCATTCATCACTGAATGAGACAATCTGCTCCCACTGCTACTTCTGTCCTTTGTGTCTCTTCCTTCCCCATCCTCCTCCTTCTGTTTATCTCTCTCTTCCTGGTCTTATTAAACTTCCTCTGCTCTTTTCTCTGCATTTCCTTCCCTTGAAGCAACTCCCCATTTCCTCCTGTGGGCTTCCCTCCCGCCATACCCTCCAACTCCCATTTCAGGGCACTAAAATTAACAGTGATTCAATAGTTTGTGTGGAAACTGAAACATCAACATTTGGGTTTTACAACGGATACTCCGATTAGATTAATAGGTGACTAGGGAATTCACACAGCTGAGTCACTGTTTCAGGCTATCTGCAGATTCAGGCGGCCATCCCGGCATCACCTGCACTCAGGATACACTTGCACAATTACCTTTGCAGCTATGAAGGTTAGAAACTTTTTAGATTATCTGAGTGTCCTGCAAACTATATAAACACAGCGTGTGGACTGTCTATCTGACGCTGCTGCCTGGAACCTTCCTGAAGTTTGCCCATCACTACCTCTTACTATTCACTGTTGCAGTTTACCAGGAGACAAACCTTTTGAGACACATTAGTGCTGCTTTAGGTGGACAGGCAACAGCTGGAAAATAAAGGGGCTCAGGAGCTCTGGGGATATGATGCTGAAGGTCACGAAGGCAGCCCCAGAAAATAAACAGTAATAAACAGCAAGGGGAAAATGTAATGTGTGGGGTGGATTTTCCTCCTCACTCCCTGCCTCTTGGAATATTTTCCTAGAATTACCTTGACCAGGCAATACAATAAAACTCTGTTTTCCTGGTGCTCCTCACTTTCCGCAAAAACGACAGGAAAACGTCCTCCTGTGGTACCCGACTTCCCACACTCTTCCCCCTTGCCCATCGGCATGCAGTGCCCATGCATCTGTAATGTCACCACCTCACTGACAGTATCTGATGCACAGGGCCCTTTCCCCTAGAGGTGTCCAGGCATCCGGCGCCTCTGTAATGTTTCCTCCCTACATTCAGGTGTAACCCACCACTCTGGGTGTGTCATGTGGCCTCTCTCTGTGTCTGATCCACAGAGTTTAACCACCTGCCACCGCTCCTGGCTAGGAGGGTTCATCTTTTAGTTCAAGGAGTAGAGGCCTGAGCCGAAGGTCCTGGGTTTAAACTCTGCTGTAAACAGATGGGGCTACTACTACACAGGTACTGTTGTACAGGCCTCTTCACCCCTCTGATTCTCTAACGTCTCTTCCACATGCACATGTGTCTGGTGACAGGCCCTTTTCCTATGGCAGTGCCTATGAACCTAGTGCCTCTGCAATGTCCCCTCCCTGCTGCCCAGACCCTGACCCCCTTGGCTGGCAGTACCCGTTCACCCAGTGGCTCTGTAACATTTTGCTCTCATGTGCCTCTGTCTGTTCCACAGACCACTTTCCGATAGGCTGGAATTGCCTATATACATGGTACCTCGCTAAGGTCCCCTCCCTATTTGCAGGTACCGGTTGTCTCTCTTGTCCGCACAGAACCAGCTTTTCAGCAGCCTGTATTACTTGTTGGCTTATTTATTTATTTATCTACTTGTTTTTCCCTTCAGAGCCATTCTTTACTCCCCATATGTTATAATAATTACAAGTGATAAGTTAACAGCTGGTCGGCTATTCTGGGCTCAGCAGAGCCGCCCGCCTCTTCCTTCCCTCCCTCCCACAGCTCTGGGTCAGCTTTTTGGCTCCAGCAATCAGGGATTCCTGTGATTTCTTAGACCCCTAAGAATCGGAGCTTTTCCTCAAACACCATCTGTCTTCCCCTCTCCCTCCCTCCCTCTCGCCATACGGCAAAGTGGTGATTTTGTGATTGTGACATCCATCTGTTGCCATGGAAAAGACTGAAATAGCAAAGGAATGTGACTCCCCTTGCTAGGAGGCCACAAAAAGAGATAGTGAAGGGTATTTTTTCCCCCCGTTGGCATCAGTGTCCTTCAGCATCAGTGATGATAACTGAGGGCCGAGCAATAATCCCATGACAGGTGTACGATACCAGGAGTGATTCTGATTGGGAGCTGTCTCCTGGGCCTTGCACCTCACTTTCTTGACTTGTCGTTAGAGATTTCAAACAAGCAGGTCAAAACAGTCTAAAGCCGTGTGCCCCTGGCATTCTAGTGGGGAATCCCCATCAGTGCCCCCAGACCGACCCAGTCCAAACACAATTGCTGACAAGATGATGACATTCCTTTGTTATCCAGTCTCTTTCCCCCATGGAGCCCCTGAGCCACCTTGGCCTAGTACGCAGCTGCTATTGCTCCACTCTCAGAAACTCATGCTAAGACCATCCCAGGAATCAAGTGTCAGGAGCTACTCTCCCACCAGTAGGTGGGTCATTTCAGAAATCCACCACCTTGGGAACATTGTCCCAAAGGACATTCAGGGAGCTGGTCTTTTGTGGCACAGAAAGGAGCACAATCACCGGTAAACATATTCTCTTTTGAGGGATCTTCTAGAATCCCTCATTTACTCCCCTCCAGGCCATCACAGAATCTTGGGCTCGTCTACATGAGAAGTGCTACAGCGGCGCAGCTGCACCACAGCTGGTGACGATGCTCTATGCCGACGGGAGAGCATAATAGAACCACCTCTGCAAGAGGCGGTAGCTATGTCGGCGGCAGGAGCTCTCCCGCTGTCCACACTGGTGCTTAGGTTGGTGTAACTTACGTTGCTCAGTGGGGTGGCTTGTTCACACCTCTGAGTGACATAAATTATATTGACATAACCTGTAGTGTAGACAAGCCCTTAGAAATGTAGGCCTGGAAGGGACCTCGAGAGATCATCTAGTCCTTCCCCCTGTGCTGAAGCAGGACCAAATAAATGTAGACCATCCCTGATAGGTGTCCAACCTGTTCTTAAAAACCTCCAATGATGGGGTTTCCACAACCTCCCTTGGAAACCTATTCCAGTGCTTAACTTTTTAACTCTAAGGGTAGTTTTTCCTAATATCTAACCTAAATCTCCCTTGCTGCAGATGAAGCTGATTACTTCTTCTCCTTCCTTCCTAGACATGGAGAACCATTGATTGCCGTCTTCTTTCTAACAACCTTTAAAATATTTGAAAACTGTTACCAGGTCCTCCCTGTCTTCTTTTCTCAGAACTAAACATATCCAGTATTTTTAACCTTTCCTCATGGGTCAGGTTTTCTACACCTCTTAATATTTTTGTTGCTGTCCTCTGGACTCTCTCCAACTTGTCCACATCTTTCCTAAAGTGTGCCGCCCAGAACTGGACACAGTGCTCCAGCTGAGGTCTCACCAGTGCCAAGTAGAGTGGGATAATTACATCCTGTATTAACAACACTCCTGTTAATACACCCCAGAATTATATTAGCCTTTTTCACAAGTGCATCTCATTGCTGACTCATGTGCAATCTGTGATCCACTCTAATCCCAAGATCCTTTTTGGCAACATTTGCTACCTAGCCAGTTATTTGTGCATTTGATTTTTCCTTCCTGAGTGGTTACAAAATTCACTATTATTGATGACATTTTGGGTTACAAATCAATTATTTAATGGTCATCAGCTGACTTCCCTTTGTGCATATTGCTGTCCACCTCACCCCAGCCTAAGCCAGCACAAGGTTACAAAACTGCTCTACTAGAGACTCTGAAACAGAAAATCAGATTTAAGAGTGAAGCTTGCAGCAGTCCATTTGCCTAATTCAAAGATGGGTATGAGAAAACCATGTGAGCAGTTCTAGTTCCAGGAGCTATTGGGGCATAAATGTGAATGAGATCCCTGCCTACTTTGCTATTCCTCGAGAAAAGAGAGGGAGACAGGGACATTGTTGCATAAGGATTTCTGTACAAATCTGCAATGATATGGAGATGAGCTCTATTTGGCTTATGTTGTGGCTTGAAGCAGTTTGCACCTGTGTGGGAGATACCCTGATGCACTTTCTATGCAAAGGGATCTCCTTTAAGAGTTAACATTATAGATGTACAAACTAGAAAGACCAGCTTGGTGCTACTAGATCCAAGAGGTAGCAAGGTTGAACGGCTCGAGCATCGACCAAGAACCACTTCAGAGTTCCAGCCCTGCCTCTGCCATTGAGTCATTATGTTGTCTAAAGTGATTTGCGCAACATCTCTGAGGATAATACTTTGCAAATGTATTGAGAGGAGGAGCTGGCTGATATGTGTACAGTGCTTTGGGAATGTAACATACAATGTAAATTTTTAGCAGTAGTATTCTCTTAGTTTTAGCACCATGTGCTATGCAGGTATGGATGCTAGACAGGGTCACATGTTCTCTGAGCCATTTGAGAGTGGAAAGCTATCAGAAATATCTTGTGAGGGTTAACCATTGTTCAGTGATGCTCCTGCTGGCTAATTAGTGGCCGCATCATTGTTCCCTTTAGACTCCACCCTTGCTCTCTGCTAGACTAGAGCTGTGTTAGGTGTATGGCCCAGGAAGTGATAAAGGGCCTTTGTAGCGGTGCCATCTGAAATCATGTGATGTCCAGGTTTCCTTACTTTCACACAGACCAGGTAGAGTTCTCTCTTACGGAAGGTGCTGCACATTATGGGTACTCTTATGCAAATGACTTGCTAACATTCTGCATCTGGAGGGAAATGCCAGCGAGCTTGCCTGCTTTTCAAAACCCTCCAGAAACCATGCCTTCAAATTAATAGTGGAAATAAACTCAGGCATGTAAATCCACTACATTGGTTCTCATTTACATGCCTTGCTACAAGGTAACAAGATGGAGTTTGCTAACAGTGACCAGCAATTTATTTTAATAGCAATCCCCTGGGCCCAATTTTCACACCAGGGGCTTGAGAGAGCACCTACATCCCACATTAGAGGATTCTAATTGGTGCTTGCCACCAGCTGTGTAAAAAGGGGACTTACCTGCATGCTGTGTATCTGAATGCAGGACTGCCAGTCCTAGTAAAGCCCCAATTTTGAAAATTGTATTCCATGTGTTAAATAGAACGGGCAAGTGGTAGGAAATGAGAGCCATGAGAAGAGAGAGGTTTTTGTGGTAGGACATGGTATTGGGACTCAAGAAAATCTGGATTCTATTCTTTTCTCTGCCTCAGAGTTTTGAGCGGTCTTCGGTATGTCCTTTCACCTCTCAGTGTGTCAATTTAGCCCCTCTAAAATAGGGACAATACTTACTTCCCACACAAGATTTGTGAAGCTGCATTAATCGATGGATGTAAAGGGCTTTCAGCTCTTCAGAGGATGCTATACAAAGGGGGTGTTATGCTGATGGCACACTTGAAAACTTAGCTGCAAAGTGAGTGCATTAATACGTACTTGGGCTGTTGCTCGGGGGCTACAGAAAGAATCCCACAGCAGCTGGTGCCATCTTCTCCCTGGCCCACATCCTCTCTGGCAGGCTGCATGCTGCTCTCAGTGTCTACGGGAGGAGCCTGGTTGCAGAAGGTGTCTTCTCCCAGACCCTCACTCCTATTGGAGTGATGTCTGTGCAGGTTGTCCTCTTTCTGTGTTTCTCCCATGGCTCTAGGATCATCTTCAGGCAGCAAAGGCAAATTCTCTGGAGCCCTCCTGGGAAAGGAGAAATAATTGTAATGAAGTGGGTTTTAGCCCACGAAAGCTTATGCCCAAATAAATGTCTCTAAGGTGCCACAAGGACTCATCATTGTTTTTGTGTATAGAGAGTGTCTGCTCCTACCAAGCGAGCCAAATGATGCCCTTCCTTCTTTCCCTCTCATCAGGGACCTCTCCGATATCAGAAAATGACCCTCCAGCTCTCACCTCCACTGATGTACATTATTATTAGCCCCACCTGCTACCACTTGCTTACCATAGGGCCTTAGTCATGAGGAGTAAGACTTTATAAGTAATTCCACTGGGATAGATTGTGCCTTTAAGCACAGCCCCAATCAAGGAGCGCTACATAAGCTACCCCAACCAAGAATAACCCCAGGCGGCATCATGCCCGAGACATAATTCCTTGCTCCAGGAGAAAGAGGGATGAGGAGTAGGCTGTACCAGCAGCAAACTTCAACACCCCCTTTCCGGCTCAGCTCCACTAGTTGGTGCATTTGGTGGGGGGACTCCCATTCCTCGCCCCTTCCTGCATGCTCCCTGCTCCCTTGCTTTAGATGGGAAGTAGAGCCCAGTGCTGGACTATTTTAAATTCTTCTCCCATCCCACTCCCACTATTATGGCAGCGGGTCCTGCGGGCCCCACGGGATCCTGGTCCCATTGCAGGGCTCTACACCTGTCCTGGGCAGGGCTCTAATGTGAAGTAAAGTGGGAGCTGCGTGCCTGTTTGCTCCCGGGCACCCATGTAGCCCACACAAGGATTTATGGGGGTGGGGAGGGTTAAGAACATAAGAATGGCCTTACTGGGTCAGACCAAAGGTCCATCTAGCCCAGTATCCTGTCTTCCGACAGTGGCCAGTGCCAGATGCCCCAGAGGGATACCTTAGTCTTTTTACTCCCCTGCATGGGTCTGTAGTCCAAGGGCTTGCCTGCACTTAAAACGCTGCCGCACAGCGTAGGTACTCCACCCCCTGCAGAGGCAGTAGCTAGGTTGGTGAGAGAATTCATCCATTGCCCTAGTGCTGTCTATACTGGGGAGGGGGGGGGTAGGCTGGTTTAACTACATCATCCAGGGGTGTGGATTTTTCACAGCCCTGAGCAAAGTAGTTATACCAACCTCATTTCCTAATGAAGACCAGGCCCAAGTCACAGTCCAGCCCTCAGTGTTAAGGCTGAGGGGGATGCTTATTTGCCTCTATTGTACTTGTTACTAAAAATCAGGAGTATAAGAAACTAGCATATGCAGCGTTCCCCATTCTCTTATTCTATTAATGATAATTATAGACACGAACATGTTGTATAGGCTAATAAAAGATTAACCGTTTCCGCCTTATTGTATGTGTGGTGTTTGATGTCATCGATAATTGTGCATGCGATTCAACAGTGCATTACTCCAGTTTTACACTAGCATTTTCCCAGATAGAATTGATGTGAAGCTGAAGTCATGCCGCATTGTGTGTGCACTGTGCGCACTGTGTGTGCAAATAAAGTGCTTATGAAAGGTACTGGAGACTGAAGTCCTCTGTCCACAGAACAGATGCGGCATGGATAGGGTGACCAGATGTCCTGTTTTTATAGGGACAGTGCCATTTTTGGGGACTTTTTCTTATATAGGCACTTATTACCCCCACCCCCTGTCCCGTTTTTTCACAGTTGCTAGCTGGTCACCCTAGGCATGGACAATGAGAGTGCAAACCTTCCCCACGCTGCTCTGTTAACAGGCCTCAGCTCTGATGTGGGAAACCTCTTGTAAAGTGTCCATGGCTCATTCAGTCCCCAGCCTCCCTGCTGAGACTGCCAGCCAGGGTGCTAACTGACTTCCGTTTGTGATGTGGACACCTGTCCGCTAGGAACTGGACTGACAGTATCAGACTCATTTCACATATGGGCCACCCAACAGAGAAATTGAACTGCCCAAACTAGGGGCAAGGTTGGGTTGAGACGAGGGTCAGAAACATGGGAGGGAAAGATGGTTGATGAGTACAAAATACATAGGTAAGTGGATCTAGTACACACAAGGAAGAAGAGAGTTCCTATTGTGTGGATAGCGCTTCCAATTTTGTGGACACAATCCATAGCATTTGAACCTGGTCTATAGAAAAAACAATTTAGTTAAATTGATGCAGTCCCCTAGTGCATTCAGTTATGTCAATAGAAACATGGTTATTTCAGTATAACTTGTTTTGATTAAACACTTCTCTGTCGACATAACTGCATTTCTGCTAGGGGGCTGCCCTGATTTAATTAATCAGTGAATAAACTGAATGTAGGTGAGGCCTTAGATGTCTAAGTGCTATGATTTGGGCCTGTAATTAATAGTGGGTGAAAAATTGGGCCTATAAAAATAGAGGCTGTTTTTAGATCAGGCTCATAATGTCTCCAGAGAGGTCTGTGTTCTAAAATAGGTCAGTCCCTGCACGTATGGCAGCAGACAGAACAGGTGCAACCTATGGTTTTCTACCTCTCTGTTGTACATCAGACCTCTAAGAGTCTGGGATTAATGACACCGAGACCTGGTCTACGCTTAAAAATTTTGCTGGCATAGCTATGTCGGGTAGGAATGTGAAAAAACTCACACCCCTGTCCACAAGAGCCCTAGGGTATGCCTACGCTTACCATTTAAAGTGCAAAAAGTCCCTTTTTTACACTAAAACAGCGGGAGTGTCTATACTTGTTAATGACTTTTTGCAGTGAAACTCAGAAGTTTCATCGCAAAAAGAAAACCACCTTCACGAGAGGCATATAGCTCTTACCGCTGTTCTTTTTGTGCTGCTGTGAAAGTGAAGACACGTTCTACCAGCGTAAACCCCCTTTGGCCTCTGAAGGATATCCCACAGTTCCAAAAGTGGCCACTCTGGCCAGCATCTCTGCTGCTCTGCTGCACGGAGGTCCGCCCCTCCCCCTATAAGCCCCGGGAAGTTTGAAACTCCCTTTCCGTTAGGGTGACCAGATGTCCCGATTTTATAGGGACAGTCCCGATTTTGGGGGCTTTTTCTTATATAGGCACCTATTACCCCCCACCACCCCCATCCCGATTTTTTAACACTTGCTATCTGGTCACCCTACTTTCCGTTTGCTTGTAGATGTGGCAGGGAAAGCAGCCAGACAGCAGGCGGTTTTTTAAAAAATCCCATGGAAGAAACCAGGAAGTAATAGGGCTGCTGGGACATGCTAGGCCAGCACGGAGCACTGAGCAGGGACCCAGAATGCCTTCCTCTCACCCCCCCCTTCCCACAAGACTTATTGAGAGAGCTGCACTGTGGGATAGCTGCCCTACAGCGCTGCTCTCATCGGGGATGGAAGTGCTGCTGGTGAAAACACTCTGACTCCTGAAGAATTGAGTGGGTACACAAACCAGAGTTCTACTTTCGCCGGTTCTCTATCACTGGTGAAATTCACAGCGCAAAAACTCTGTAAGTGTAGACATAGTCCTAGTTGAGACACAGTTATACCAGCAAAACAGTCCTTTTGCTGGTGTAGCTTATTTCGTTCGGGGAACTGGGATAAGCGATACTGGCAAAAGAACTCTTGCTAAAATAAGCTGCATCTCCGCTAGGAGTTTTTGCCTGGATAGCTGTACCAGTATAGCTGTACTGCCAAACCCTTTCTAATACAGACAAGACCTAAGACTTGAGTTGTGCTGATGCTCCTTTACTGGGGATCTATATCCTGACCTTGTAGAGGAATGGACCCCGTTGATACATAGGCCTCTTTCCAGTCAGTTCAGAGCTGTGTGTCTGGAGCTGTGTGTCTTGCCTTAGGCTTTGTCTACACCGGCACTTTGTCGGCAAAACTTTTGTCGTTTAGGGGTGTTTAAAAAACACACACACCCCTGAACGACAAAAGTTTTACTGACGAAAAGTGCCGGTCTGAACAGCGCTTTGTCGGCAGGAGCGCTCGCCCGCTGACAAACAGCAGCTACGCTGCGTGGCTTTTAGCGGCACGGCTGTAGCAGGACACCTGTGTCACTAAAAGCTTCGTAGTGTAGCCATACCCTTCAATGAAGTCTTAAAAGAATTTGGTCAAAGCAGCCAAATGCCTGGTGGAGATAGCAGCGCATGTGAGACCGTATCTCACAGCCAGTTCACCTGGGAATCTGCACCCACTCATTAAATGCTGCTCTTTTCTTGCTGAGCTCTGCTGAAAAGCTCAACAAAGATATAAAGCTCCTGCTCCTTGTCTCTCAACTTTTGCTCAACTCTCTCCATTTCCTAGTCCCATCCCACATTAGGAGCTTATAAATGACTTTCCCTTCCCTGGGCTTCATGTTTTCCCACCTGTTTTTCACTGTGCGCCCTCTCTTTTTCAAAACGAGAGAGCTGTGCGTCTAACCAGAGGAGGCCTGGAGGCTTTTCTAAAGATATGTAATGGCATCGTTCCCTTCTAAACCTGAAATGCCCAGAATATGGAGATTGTTTCCCTTGGCCTGTTTTCCAGGTCATCCAATTTCTCCTCAGAGCTGCTCATCCCCTCAGATCATGGAAGACAAATCCCCCTTTATGCCACTTGTATCACCAGCTACTTTTAGTAGCTCATTTTCTAAGTAAGACATTTGGGATTTAACATGAGAGCCCTCATCTCTGAGGGAATGTGTGTCTATTAAAATGCCTGGTTTTTTTCTCTCAGTTGCTATCTCCTGTGCTAAGCTCTGCATCCCACTGTCCTAGGGAGGAGGAGATTGCTTAAGCAAGTGAGTCTTTGGCCTCTTATGTATTTAGCCATCTGAATCCATCTGTGGCAATCCAAGAAATATCTGGGCAGTGTTTTTTGGTGTGCTTTTTTTAAACTTTTTGAATTTTTGTGATTGATGGGGTGTATACACCTCACGTGGACAGCAAAAAGGTTACTGGGAGCCCAAAGGCTCAGCTAGCTCACTCGTGGCATCTGGAGGGTGCATTAGGTACAGTTTGTTTAGCAGACCCAGCTGGGTAGGAGCTGGGTCATCCCATAAAGGGAGGCACTCAAAGCAGCGAGGGCAAGAAGGCCTTGGGAGCCTCTCCTGAGAAGAAAAGGAGTACTTGTGGCACCTTAGAGACTAACCAATTTATTTGAGCATAAGCTTTCATGAGCTACAGCTCACTTCATCGGAGAAGGGAGCTCTGCCAAAGGGCCAGGGACGGCACAGACACTGAGAAGCAACAGGAGTAGCCTGAGTCCCTGTGGCGGGTCTTGACCAAGGAGCAAGACCCCAGGCAGGTAGCCCTGTGGGTTGGTGCTCTGGAAGAGGAGCACGGAGCTGCGGAGAAGCCAGAGAGACTTAAAGCTGAAGCGTAGGATGGTCAGAGTGGCTTACGTCATGTGTGGTTCTGTTTGGGGCTTTTCTGCAGGTGAGCCCCAGGGAGTGGTCTGGGAATCCCCTGTTCTGAAAGAGCCCTGGAGGGGATGGAACCTGTGTTGGTGACTAGTGCAGTGCAGGGCATTGATACTCCGGAAGGGCTGGATGGTAGCATGACCTGGCCTGAGGGCCATATCATCACGCTAGGCCATAGGAGTCCAGGGGAGGTGGAAGTGTTGCCATGCTGGGCCTCACTGTGAGAGGGCGCTCTGGGATGGTGAGTTTGTCTCATTGTAGTTAATGAGATATGAAAACACTGATGAATAATAAGATCAAATTTCACTTGAGGAGAGCCGACATCAAGCTGTCATCATCTCCCAGGCAGCATGTGACCCTCAATATGCCTTTCCTCTTCGGCCTGTCATTTTAATTGAAACACACCCACTCTCCAGCTCCATGTGTAGGTGGCAGTAACTAACACTCCCAAAGTTTTGTCCCCGTGTGCACTGGATCTTGTGTAAAGACTGGGATGGATTCTTCTTGAGGGGGAAGGAGAGTCGGTCTCTCTCGGTCATGAATACAGAGCGGGCAGGTGGTGGTGGTCGGATCTTTCTGGGACATTACACTTTCCAGTCTGGGCGTTCGTGGAAGAGCTCATTACTGGTTCAAAGCAATGCCATGCCAGGTCATTGCCTGTGAACGAAGATCAAACAAGTTCTGCTGTGGAGCTCTGTCGGAACAGCCAGTGCGGGAGGGTGAGAGCGAGCATCGCTGCTCAGGATCCTGGCTGCGTGGTGTGCTATGTGCACGGTGTTTGTTGCCCAGTGAGAAGACACAGGGAGGGGGCGGGAAGCCTCGAGGCTTGTGTCCCTTTGCTCTTTGGTTGGGATCCGAAATGCTCTGCGCAGTGCACCTTCTGCTTGCTTAGCATTAAAGCTGTGAAGAGCCTCTGCTGGACTGTAATTATTACAACAGGGTCCACACAAGTTGGCAGACTCCACCAGGCTCTGCTTTAGTGGAGGTTTTTGGAGAAAGGCTCCGGCCAATCAGCTGGAACCTGTAGGATTGTGGGTGTAGGGAGGGAAGAAGTAGGGGCTGGTGGGCAGCTTTTTCCCCCTCTGGAAGACACAAAGCCCCTTACAAAGAACATGAGACCCTATTTTGAGGCACTGAGCTCTACCCCTACAAAGTAGAAGGGTTAGCTTATGGCTTATACAAGAGTAAACGGTATAGGGTACCTTGCCATCCCATTAAAGTCAGTAACATTTAATTGAAAAGGTAAAAAAGGTAAAAATGGAATCAGCCACTTTTGCTGAATACTTTACGGTCTCCACAGTCTGACCCAGGGCAGGCCATGCTTTGTGGGCTAGTGCGTAAATACATAAGTACACACAGAGCTGTCATGAGCTTTTGTCACATTGCAGATTCCTTTGTACCTGTACTCATCTTTGGTCAACTAAGGTTATGCTTTCACTGCCAAAAAGGTGAGTTTTTTGGAGTGGGATAAACAGTTTCCTTGCTGTAAAATCTTAGTGGAGACAGGCACCTGTCGTGTTTACCACAAGATGGCTAAGGGAGGTCAGCACTACACGCCTACCTGGGTTGACCTCACCTAGTCTACCTCATAGTAACACTACAGTTCCTCATCCCCACTGGGTTTTTGCCTGTTAAGGGTATGTCTTCACTAGCAACGTTAAAGCATGTACTGTGTAATCGCGGCACCAGCGCTGGGAGAAACCACCCCCATGAGGGGTGTAGCTACCAGGGCTGGGAGTGCAGCTCCCAGTGCTGGTGCAGTGTCTACACTGCCCCTTTACAGCACTGAAACTTGCAGCGCGCAGGGGGGTGTTTTTTCACACCCCTGAGCAAGACAGTTGCAGTGTGGTAAAATGGCAGTGTAGACCAGGCCTGAGTTAACCTGTGGTAAAAGCACACCTTTTTGTAGCAGTGAAGACAAAGCCTTAGGTGATAATGGGGTTCTTTGTTCCAATCTCTTCCCTTGGGAGCATGCGTTAAGGGGCTAAACCACAATTAGCCTGACCTTTAAAAGACAGATATGTGTAGAAACTAGGAATGAGATGTTTCGCCCTCTGCCTTTGGCATCAAAGGATGGGAATTATTTTATGGCCTTGTCTACAGCAGCAATTTTAGGGCAATCTCCTACCACTGGGATTAAGAGTGGGAGAGTGACAAGCCACTGTCCTTTTTACCATCATGTTATCTAGACCTGATCTGTGCAAGACAACATGGAGATAAAAATGCCTGCATCAAGACTACACTATTATTGTTATTGATTTCTTTATTTGTATGGTGGTAGCACCAATGTGCCCTGCTCCATGTGCTAGCCCTCTCACCCTCCCAAATACCATTGTTAAGGGAAAGATAGGAGATCTCCCTAAAATTGCCAGTGTAGATGTACCCATCAGGCAGTCCCTGATCTTAAGATAAACTCATGATGGGCTCTCTGATGTTTTATCACTGTTTGCTCACCTCTGTTGTGTGCCGATACTGGCCTCATATAGTTATTTCATTGTCTAGTTTAAAGAAAAGAGTAAGGATTTAATTGCACTGAGCTAGGGAGGTTTGAAAGAGCCCTGTGTAATCCACTCTTTGTATCACTGTGGTGTGGGGTATGCTAAGTGGCTTAATTGCTCCGAGATTTGTGCATGCCCTCTGAAGCACTGATTTATAATCATTCTTGGGATCTTAAAAATGTTTTACAAAGAGTTGCAAGGGTTCTTACTCCCATTTCACAATTGGAGAAACTGAGGCACGGAGCCATGAAGGTCAACATTTTCTAAAGGGCCGCTGATTTTTGCCCCAAAGCTGAAGGTATCTCAAATTATTGACGACTTCTGAAAATTTGGAGGCAGGTGACTTGTGCAAAATAACACTGCAAGTTAGTCAGCAAAAGACCCCAAGTCTCTAATTCTGTGTGTCTGATTTCCTTTGCACTTACACTAGTGTAAATCAGGAGTCGCTCTGTTGACGTCAGCACTTGAGACTTGAGCCATTTGGTATGGGAGAGAAATAGATGAAGAAGTGTCTGTTGCTTGACCCCTTCGTGTGGCTTTGTTGTATTTTAGAATTTGAGAAGTTTTAACTGCTGGCCCTTATGGAGTAAGGCTTATTGTGAGTGTCTGATGTTCCTGTTCTTCACTTTCCTTGGGATAATTTTCCTGGGCTTCACTAAATCAACATCAGAATTACATCAGCTATTGCATTTTTAATTGGATTAGTCCACTACCACTAATTGGATTAGTCCCTACCATAAAAAGAAAAGGAGGACTTGTGGTACCTTAGAGACTAACAAATTTGAGCATAAGCTTTCGTGAGCTACAGCTCACTTCATCGGATGCATGCAGTGGAAAATACAGTGGGGAGATTTTATATACACAGAGAACATGAAACAATGGGTGTTACCATACACACTGTAAGGAGAGTGATCAGGTAAGGTGAGCTATTACCAGAGGAGAGAAAAAAAACCTTTTGTAGTGATAATCAAGGTTGGCCATTTCCAGCAGTTGACAAGAATGTGTGAGGAATAGTGCGTGTGGGGGGAAATAAACATGGGAAATAGTTTTACTTTGTGTAATGACACATCCACTCCCAGGCTTTATTCAAGTCTTATGTAATGGTGTCCAGTTTGCAAATTAATTCCAATTCAGCAGTCTCTTGTTGGAGTCTGTTTTTGAAGTTTATTTGTTGAAGAATTGCGACTTTTAGGTCTGTAATTGAGTGACCAGAGAGAGTGAAGTGTTCTCCAACTGGTTTTTGAATGTTTATAATTCCTGACATCTGATTTGTGTCCATTTATTCTTTTACGTAGAGACTCTCTGGTTTGGCCAATGTACATGGCAGAGGGGCGTTGCTGGCACATGACGGCATATATCACATCGGTAGATGTGCAGGTGAACGACCCTCTGATAGAGTGGCTGATGTGATTAGGCCCTATGATGGTGTCCCCTGAATAGATATGTGGACATAGTTGGCAACGGGCTTTGTTGCAAGGATAGGTTCCTGGGTTAGTGTTTTGTTGTGTGGTTGCTGGTGGGTATTTGCTTCAGGTTGGGGGGCTGTCTGTAAGCAAGGACTGGCCTGTCTCCCAAGATCTGTGAGAGTGATGGGTCATCCTTCAGGATAGGTTGTAGATCCTTGATGATGCGTTGGAGGGGTTTTAGTTGGGGGCTGAAGGTGATGACTAGTGGCGTTCTGTTATTTTTTTTGTTGGGCCTTTCCAACTACTACAAGGATAATACAATACAAGGCAATACCAGGAGCTGGAGTACCTATGCGAAGCGCAGTCAGGAAAGTAACAAATGCTTTCCTCATGGATTGTATTTTCTAAATGGACAACCCACCTAATTCTCAATTACTGAGGGACAATCTCTACTCATTGATATATTTTGCTTTCCACAACCAAATCTCTGCACAACTTTTCATGAGTGATGTACCTGAGTATTCGTATTGTTAAATCTATCCACCTAAATTTGGGTTATTGCTGGTTATGTACTCTATGGATCATATGATTTTTAAAAACCTATCTTTGTATTTGTGGATAATCTAAGCACTATACCCAGATGTACAGACACTCTTTTCCCAACCTATGTATTATATACTTTTTTAATATTAGCTTTAATAAAATTTTATTGGACCAACTTCTGTTGGTGGAAGAGGGAGAAGCTTTGAGCTACACAGAGCTCTTATTCCAGTCTGGGAAAGGAACTCAGTGTATCACAGCTAACTACAAGATGGAACAGATTGTTCAACATAAATAGTTATCACATAGTTCAAGAGACCATTCAAGGTGAAGTGGCCTGTGAACACCTCTGCTGTCTATGTGTGACCTTGCAGACAGGTATATCCTATAGGGGTGAGACAAGGAAAAGGAGTTAATTTCCTGTCCTGCATCCCCTCCGCCCCCCATTGTTATCACTTTCTGCCTCTGTACTTACCCATCCATTCTTTATCTGGCTCTTCACACCAGCTCCAAAGAGTTACTGTTATAGATTGATCTGCAATTAAAAAGAGAAGAAATCTTTGTTAGCAGGTAGGAACCATATTACCTCAGTGAAGTCAATTAGATCATGGAAGGACCTGCCAAGTGAAACCCTACAACTGAAAGCCTCTTGGGGTATGGCTACACAGTAAAGAAAAACCTGTGGCTGCCCTGGACTTGGGCTTGCAGGGCTCGGGTTGTGGGGCTGTTTCATTACTGCGTAGACTTCTAGGCTCAGGCTGCTGCCCTCCACCTCACAGGGTCCTACAACCTGGGTCCCAGCCTGAGCCGGGAAGTCAACATAGCAATGAAACAGCCCCACAGCCCGAGTCCTGTGAGCCTGAGTCATCTGGCACAGGCTAGCTACAAGTATCTAGTTGCTGTATAGACATACCCTTGAGGAGGCAAATTCTCTGTCTACCCTAGAAGTTTGCACTGATGTAGCTACTAACCTGGTCCAAATGCCTACGGTAGATGTGCTGAACTGGTGCAATTTACTCTGATAAGTTACAGGAAAGTAAGGGGGCGGGGGCATGAAGTGAGTGAGCTGTGATAATTGAGAACAGCCGAGTTGCCCTATTGGAGAAGGCAATTAGTCTGTCTGCTCCGGTTACTTCAGAAAAGATGACTCTTCTCCCCATAATGTACCTGGCCTGTTCGTGGCCTGCAGGTTTGTCAGGGTAACTCTTGAGGGAAGAGGTGATGAAACTTCCTTTTCAGATCCAGGACATCTCATTTAATTAATGAAGGAACGTTGTCTCTTGTACTTGTGGGAGTAGGAAAGAGTGTATTTCATGATTCCCTGTATTTTCTGACTTTAGTGAAGACGCTACTACACCGATGGGAGAGCTTCTCCTGTCGGCAGACTTAGCTACTGTCTCTTGGGGGGTGGATTATGTCAACAGGAAAAGTTCTCCCCTTGACATAACCCTCCAGGTAGACAGTGCTAAGTTGGTATAACTACATTGCTCAGGGATGGGGATTTTTCACACCCCTAAGCAACGTAGTTATGCTGATATAGGTCTATAGCATAGATCTGACCTAAGATCTTGCCTTTGCCATCACAGCCATCAGTGGGCAGCCACTGGTATAGTTGCACCAGTGTAAGCCCCTAGTGTAGACAGGCAAAGAAGCTGAATGGTATGTCCACCCTTACTTCTGCGCTGCTGCTGGCGGCGGTGCTGCTTTCAGAGCTGGGCACCTGGAAAGCGGTGGCTGCTGGCAAGGAGCCCAGAGGTGCTGGGGTTATGAACTGCCAAGCCTTGAGGTGTTGGGGCTCAGCCCCAGCTAGCCCAGCACAAATTAAGCCCTGCTTACTGGATCTTAAGTTCATGCAATAGCATCGGTTGCAATGGAGCTATGAACCTACCCATTTTTTCATTAGTGATGGAAACGGAGCCAAAAAATGAATGTGAACCGGAGGAAATGTTGCAAAGTTGACAGTAAAAAGATGAAGTGAGCTGTAGCTCACGAAAGCTTATGCTCAAATAAATTGGTTAGTCTCGAAGGTGCCACAAGTACTCCTTTTCTTTTTGCGGATACAGGCTAACACGGCTGTTACTCTGAAACTAATACTTATGTTGTAATCAAGGTCTTTATTTATTGACAGCTGAAGTGGGGTTTTTTTAATAATTATTTTGTCAGCCTTCTGTGCAAATGGCCCGCCTCTTGTTATAACATTCTCAAATTGGCCCGCGGGTAGATCTAATTGAGTATCGCTGTGCTAGATTGTAGTGGTCCCTTCTGACCTTATAACCTATGGATCTAGAGCAGCGTTACCATAATAGAAGCAACAGAGTCTAGAGAAAATAATAAGGGGGAGAAGCTCTCGGTAGGTATATGGATGGCTTGCAGGTTACTTTAGATTGTTGCCTGGCAGAGGTTTGGCTTAGAACGGCTCTTGATTGGTTCACATGTCACAGACAGATCTCTGTGAAGTCACTGATTTCTCCCCTGTTGAACAGCTTCCCTGCCACAGTCTCTCCTCTGAGCTCTGCATGGAGGCCCTCTTCTCCACCTGTCTGCTCCACAATGATCTGTTGAAAGGTTTTTCCACATTTACTGTGCTTCTTGAGGTTTTATGAGCATGATTGTGGGAGGCATAGGAGTGGGTGACAGGAGACCGGGCTCCTAATTCCATCTGTGCTGGAGACTTGCTGAGTGTCTTGGAGAAATCATTGTCAGCTATGTTTTTAAGCTCAGCCACTGATTTTTGGGTGCCTTAATTTCTGGGTGTCCATCTCAAAGCACTCTGGGCCCAAGTTACAGAGCTGCTCTGCACCCACAAGTCCTGTTGGTGGCAGTTGGAGTTGTGGGTTCTCAACACTTGGCAAAACTGGGATGAAAGTGTCTGAAGTTGGACATCCAAAAACGGAGGTATTCGAAATCAGTGGCCTTAATCTCTGTGCCTCAATTTCCACATTTGTAAAACAGTGATAAGTATGCTTAATCACCTTTGTGAAGTGCTTGGAGATCCTTGGATGGAAGGCACTATGTAAGTGCTAAGTATTAACATAGTCATTACTAATGCAAACTCCCTTAGGGAAACAGATTATAGAATGTAACAGGGTTGTATGGAAATGTAATGGAGTTCTGTATCAATTACTGTATCCCAAAATAAACTATAGCAGTGAAGAGAAAATGGTAACTTTTCTGTAGGGTTGGGTTGGTTTTTGTTTTGTTGTTTTTGTTTTTTGCATTGTCCTGTAGTAGGGATACAATTAAATGGCACTGGATGGCCCAGAAGTCTATAGAAAGATTAGTCATTGTGATTACATTCTGTAAGATTTTTTTCCCCTAAGGGCTGCATCTGAATACAGCTTGACTAGCTCAGGCTGGATTGTAAATGTTCCCAATACAAGTAGATGGAGCTGCCCAGGTGCCTGCCCCACACAGTTATGTCCCTATAACTCACCAGCTGCCAGCTCCTGCTCCTCTGTGGGTTTCGTGATCATAATCATACTGGCTGCATGTCTCTGTCCCTGGGGCCTACTTAGGTCTCTGTTGATGTCACCATAGTAACCGTGCTAAAGGGAGGGGCAGACCACTGAAACCTGTTGCTGAGAGGCAGAGTGGCAGGAAAGAGCCATGTTTGGAGAGTGTAAAGCAAAGTCAGTCTAGGTCAGATGGGGCAGGCGTGGGTGATCCGCTTTCACTGTGTGCTGGAGAGAGATCAGTGGAGGAACTAGTCCTGAGAGTGGCAAGGTGACTGGACTGGACCCAGGTTTCTCTTTCAGCTGAAGGTGATGGGGTGGGTTAATCCAGTGGCTGCTGTTATGCCAGCTTTGTAGCAGCACATGCCAAGGGAGCTGGCATCCATGTCCATAATATCTGGAGTCGCAGCCATCTCATAGTACACTGCAGTGGGACATTGTGACATGGCTGCCTTGGCTCCTGATATCATAGGCTAAACATGATGATGGCTAAACAAACCTGGGGAGGGAAAGAACTTAATAGGCCGCAGAATAACATCATAAACAGACAAAATCTCTATCTTCCAGAAAAATCCAGCAGGTCCTGGAACCGGCAGACTTGGATAAGCTGGCAGGAGAAAAGAGATGCAGGAGAAAGACCGTAAGTACTGAATGCTGCATGCAGAGTGTTTCACTTGTGTTGCTGGTTCTCTCTTATTTTTTATCTCATGCCGATCGTCTCATAACAGAAAGCTCCTATCCTGGGTCACTTCCTCTCACAACCCCCCCGTATCTTCCACATGGCAGTCTGTCTATTCTGGTAGACCATAGTGAGAGAACTACTGTGTCCACCTTGGACCTTTGAAAATGTTGGCTCTACTGGCCGTCTTCAGTTAAAGGAGCAGATTTACCCAGGACTGGACAAAATCTAGGAAGCATTTATTTTCTGGGAGTCAGAATTCACGACTGTCTCACCCAGGTAACACTCTGGCAATGAGACTTTGCAAGGTCCTTTCACTTAAAAATACAGAGGGAGGTGGGTGATGCTTCCTAATTCATGGTTGGTTACGACAGCGACTGGGGCGTGCAGCTCTGAGATCAATGGCTCCAAAGCCGGACAAACAATTTCTATTTCCTGGATGGATCTTAAGTGCTCAGGCTTCAGTTTATTTTCATTTATTTTAGGACAACGGTTCTCAGAACCTTTTATTTTTTGCAGCTCTCTTCCTTTGTTTAGGTGAAGCCCTCTACATGTTATTAATAGACATGGGCAATCATAGGCATGGGCACAAACCAAAACCCCCGATCCAAACATCTCTTCCAAACTTTCAAGGATTTCTTTCCAAGGTTGGAGGCTGTCTTAGGGCTTGTCTACACAGGAACATTTACAGGCATTATAAATCCAGTATAATTATACAGTGCCCTCTTTCCACCACTCTTGTTGTGTAAAGGGGTATTAGTGTAACTGAGAATCAGGCTTGCCTAAAGTCACATAGGATAGGAAGCCTGTGTTGCAGCCAGGAATTGTACCCAGTGCTCTGAGTCCTAATCCAGTGATAAACCCTTCCAGAAGTTTGGGTCCATGCAAATTATAATGTCAACATACAAGCAGATTGGCTACATCACCAGTCAGAGATGCAAAGGAGAGGCTGTGCTATTCCATAAGAGAGACTAGTTAGCTTTGAATGGGAGGAAAATAATCGCTTGGCTTTTTCCTCTTGCATCCTTCATCCAAGGGATCTGGGCTGGGTTCCCAGGCCAGACCCAGGTGTTAGCTGGGTCTGGAAAGCAAATGCATCAGGCTGATAAATCAGCAGAGCCATTATAAATTAGAATCAATTTGGCAGACTGGGGGAGTTTTGCCCAACTCTAAAAATGAGGAGGGAAAGACCGTTCATCTCCGATGGAGGAGAAGAGGCTGAAAAGAAAGGAGAATTCCCTTTGTTAAATGTGGTCCCTGCAAGCCCTTGGTTATACCCCCTGCCAGGTCTCAGAACTGAAAGGCAGGGAAAAGAGCTTGTTGACCCAATGTTAACCTTCAACTGTCAGCCATTCAGTTTGCTGATCCTCACACCCCTCTCCTTAATCCCAAAGGGAGAAGGTACAAAGCCTACCCAGGGACTGTGCCATCTAATTAACATTAGGCTTGGGCAAGATTTTATCCTTCTTTGTGTTTGCAGCAACTGAAATTTAAATGATGCTTTCGCTTGCTCGTGTTCTAGCCTGGGCTGTCACTGGCCTTCATTATGTCCTAGCCAGTATATCTAATTCCTAGCCAATAACACATGCAAAATGTAATGCTACTGAGCTGTATATCTGTCAGATTATTTAGTAGCAAAATAAAAGCCAAGTGTTGGTCATTGGGGGGAGGGGAGGGGGGAGGGGAGAGAAGGGTAGATCTTATAGGAAAGAAAGCTGGAAAAGACCTCTGAGGCTGTATGCTCCATCTTTTGGCCAAAACAGTATAGTTCCCCACGATGATGTAGATGAGAGATGGACTGATAGGGCCTGATTTCCAGAGGTGCTGGACAGCTGCAATTCCCACTGACTTCAGTTGGAGTTATGGATCCTGAGCAGCTTTACAAATGAGGCCATAGTATCTGACTGGCCATTGGTGGTCTCACTATAGGCTGACCTAGAAGGAGGGAAGGAAATTTAGACAAAGTTCCCCCAAGCCAATGGCTCATTGGGCTGATGCAGGTTAAGGCACGTCAGTTTCACAGCCAGCTGTCCACAGAGGCCTGATGTGGCCAGCATCACATTTGACTGCCTTTGACTGCCCGAACTTGATGGAGCAAGTACCTATTTTGCAGCTGGGTGAACTGAAGGTGGCCTTTCAGCCTGAGATTGACTCCAACTCATGCCCTTCAGGATGGTAGCTGAGTGCTTTAACCACTCAGCCAGTAGAAATGAAGTGGGAGGAGAGGGAGACAAGATGCTGGTCTCTCTATAGCTTTTTGATGTCTAGGAAGCAAATTTTGCTCTCATTTATGCTGGGTACATGTACGCCTTAGTGACATGGGAATAGCCGAGGGTGAACTTGGCCCTAGGGATGGAGTGCTCTTATAAGTCACTTTCTAGTGGAGTTAAAGCTGCGGCCACATAACTCCGCCTTGTGATCACTGTACCCTTCCCCACTAGAGCTAGTGAGCTTTAATTCTTGGCAGGGAGACTGGATGCCCCAGGAGCTTGGTAAAGGGTTATAGACTATTTTACCTTTCAGCTGGAGATTCAAGAACTCGTAGCGATTAAAAGTTGTTTCGATCTGATGACCACTGAATGGCATGAAATGAGCTTGACGCTGTTGGTTTGGTTCCCAGTGGACAAGTGTCCACCTTCCCCAAAGGAGCATTACATGGCCTCCTTGTTGGTAAACACAGAAGAAGAAGACTGAATGAGCATGAAGACTGAACACTCCTTTGGCCGTAGGGGTGGTCCCTGTCTACCAGGTGTGGTGGAACAGTATGAGGAGAATCTTATTCTGCCGTTTCCCATGCCATTCTGGCTCTGAGGATGAACCATGGGCATTGTATCGTAACATCTAGTTAAGGAGGCTGTTACGCCCCCTTGACACACACTAACAGTTTAGTGATGCCAGGATTGTGTGCCTGGATCATTGTGATCCCAGCTTCATGCAGGATCAAAGACACTAGAATGCGGCTTTCTAACACTCTCGCGTCAGAACAATCATCACATAGAGAAATGGGCCTGCACCAGAAACCCATGTATAGAGACTCCCTCCTCCGCTGCAGAGCTTTGGGGAAGTTCTAATCCAGGTCTCTCTAATGGGTCTGAATGAAAACCTGTAATCTGTTTGGATTCAGACCCACACTTTGCCTCTCTTGCCCATCTTTACTTTTGGGTAAGTTGTTTTCGATTAGCTACATGCAACTAACTATCTTTTGATGCCATGGGGAAGGGTTGTATTCGGGGCACTGACAACTGTGGTCAGTCGATCAGATTACCGGCCTTGTAGCCTTCCCCTCTGCCCAGACTCTCTGTTTCACAGCCTCTAGCTGTGCCAGCTTTCCTGATCCTGTTTGCTTAAGTAATTGGCACTGCATACCGTGGGTAATCGGCTTATTTTTTTCTCTTCATAATTTGTATACAGTTCTCCCTTTCTCTTCTAAAGAGATAATTATGTAGCCTGTTTTTGTGAGCTGTCTAGGTATTTTGCCATGTGCTGACTGCAGTAACACACTTTTCCCATCATTAAATCCATTTTGTTTTTCTCTATAGACATTCCACTGCAAACACTAGAGAATTGACTCTAGAGCCCAATCCTGCTTTGACTGGGAGTTGAGGGGAATAGACTAGATGACATAACAGGTCCTTTCCTTTTCAGTTTTTATTTTACCGTGGGTTGATATTTAAAAGATAGGGGGGAAAACCCCAACATAATAACACATTCTTTCCTGGTTTATTCCTTTTCATTATACTAGAGGAGAGGGGACCCATTCTGGAAAGTTTGGATCTAGTTTCAAACTTCCCTGAAGTTTGAAGCTATTTGGGCTACTAAAGAGCTAGGGGCCAGCTGCGATATTTGGATTTTGAACGTTGCCAAAGCTAACGTTTTAGTTTGAATTCCTCTCCAGGTAAAACTCCTCTTTTATTTATTTTTCATTAAAATCTTGGCATCTTCCTCTTGCCCAGCTGTAAATCTGCTCTTACCTCTCCTCTCTAATCCTTTCCTTGGCTGCTAACATTATCATCCTCCTTGTTTCAGGGCCTGGCTCCCTACTGTTAGATCTCCTTATTGGATTTTTACCCTCCAATCTATTTAGTCTCCTCTGTGTGCTCAATATAGCCCTTTAACCCTTCAACACCCTTTCATCTCTGCCTCCCAACCTAGTTACCCTCCTGTGCCCTCCTCAACACATGCCTACAGCTCCAATTTGCATTGCTCCAAACAGTGTCTTTCAAGTTCCCTCCCTTCTCTCCAAATAATCATGCTTAGGTTTGATCTTGTTTTGCATGGCTTCTTTTTGTAAGCTGTCCAGAGAAGGCTTCTGAACCTGTATCACTGTCTCTAATCTCATTCTCTTTGTACACGATGGGTGGTTTATTGTAATCTCTTTTTCTATTTTTGGGTGGTGCAGCATGACGAAGATCAAATTGGTTTAAAAAACCCCACATTTTTCAAGAGGACATTGCCCAGAGATTTTAGTTCTCTGCAAGAGCCAAAAGGGTCACAATGCTCCTGGAGAGATTTTGGAAAGAGGTTAAGAAAGCTGAGACTCTTTCTTTTTTCCCTATAGAGGACTTGGGGTGATCTGATTTCTTACAGGAACTCTAAGAATTCCTCAGCCTCTCTCTGTTTTTCCACCCTTGTATGCCCCATCTTGCAGCCACTCTGAGCTTATGAGCACTAGCCAGAAATCCCTTCTGCACCAGACAGTGTGATCTGCAAGAGGAGTCAGGTTTGGGCCAAGATTTCCAGTGGTGCCTACTGATTTTTGGGTGTCCAGTGGGAGGCACCTTAAAGAGGTCTGATTTTCAGAGGACAAATGCGATGCAGTTTCTGAAAACTGGGCCCCTTTTAGGTATCTCAAGTTGAGCACCTAAAAACAGAGGCACCCAAAATCACTAGTTGCTTTTGAAAATCTTGGCTTTGAGCAATTAAAAGCTATCCCTCTGTTTTGTCCTTTGTTGGGATCCATGCCCCAGGCTGGGTGAGAGAGCAAACAATCAAGACCAGAAAGCAATCCCTAATTTCCTGGGGTGCATTACAGATTGTTAATTGCTAGACATCCAGGTCATCCTTAAAAGTCTGGAACTGAACCTTTACACCAAGAAAAAAATAATTGATTTTAGTCAAACGGAAAATTACAGAGCAATCCTGCCTCTGCATTGAGGCAAGTCTCACTGTGCCTTAGTTCCCTCTCTGTAAAATAATAATACTGTATGTATGATAGTAATACCCAGCTCTTATATAGCACTTGTCATTCATAGATCTAAAAACGTTTTACAAAGGAGATCAGTAGCCTTATCCTCATTTTACAGATAGGAAAACTGAGGCACGGAGCAGGGATGGGACTTACCCAAGGGCACTCAGTAGGCCAGTGGCCAAGCTGAGACTAGATAGAACCCAGCTCCCCTGAGTCCTGACAGGGACTGACAGTGCGTTTGTTTAGCACGTGGTGGGATGGGGTCCTGATCTCAGTTGGGGCCTCATGGCACTGCTGTAACGTGCAGTATCTCTTCTCTGGATAAAGCAAGAGTTCAGTTCGCAGGGCTGTCCCTTCAGCACCATCTCAGGGCTAACTGTGCAGTGATAAATGATGGGCCAGATCCTCCGTTAGCGTAAATCAGTGTCGCTCCGTGGCAATCAGTGGAGCCAGGCTGACTTACACCAGCTGAGGTTATGGCCCAAGTTGTCTGTACTCTGTGTGCTGCAGAACTGGCGATGATGTGGCACCTGTGGTATCTGTCTTGCCGCCCCCAGCCCAGAGAGCCTGTTAATGAAATACAGTCTCACTTGGAAGGAATGTGGAAATCCAGCCATTGGATGAATGACCATTGGTTCCCGGTGCTCTAATCACCCAGCCTGCCTTACAATAGAGGGATAAAGCAGCTGAGACAAACACTTCATATCATTTTGTTTCACAGCCCCCACACTGACGCAGCACCATTATTTTTAGACAATCTGGTTCTTTGTTTGTGGCATGTCTTTATTCGGGCACCATGGAATGATAAGCATGCTTTATTCTGTGTGTTGGCCAAGGCAGCATGTTTATATTCAGAGGGGTGCTGGTGGTAGCAGTTTAAGTCAGAACACAAGCCCTTGTCTCACTGAACAGCCAGAGTGAGTGTGAAACACGGGGAGAAAGAGTCAGACGTACCAGTGTTCAAATCCAGAGACACCTGATCCATTTCTTACTATGCCTGGCTTTTCATCTTTCTGCGCCATTGCCTTCTGCAACCAGCCAGCCACTCCCTAGGCCTTGATTGGCCCATCTCCTCCTCCTTTTTGTGCCTTTCCAGCTACTTTGTGATCTCAAAGCCTTTGTCTCTATAGCACTGATATGTGTTGCTATGGCTAAGGCTGTGATTCACAGCAGTGTTTACATCTTACCTGTAACTGGAGATATATATGTGTGTGTTTGCACTGAGCACTTTCCCACTGTTCAGTTTTATTTACACTGGGGAAAAAAATCCCTGGGAAAGAGACCCTACTACAGAGGCAGGTGGGGCGGGGTGTGGGGGGGAAGAGCTGTCACAGAAGGCCTAGTCTGGAGAAGAGAGTGATGAGCAAAAAAATAAAGGGTCAATTTGAGTGTGGGTGGCTGGTTGGTGGTGTGTGAGAGAGAGATGGTTTTGATTTAACTGGGATGGGCACATGTTCAAACCCAGACTGGCTTCATGGGAGGGGGAAGGATGTGTATGGAGTGTCTGTATAGGTGGGGGTCATATGTTCTGACCTGCACATCATCCCTCCATAGATCACATTTAGCAATGACTGCAAAACCTTGCTCTCAGCCCTATACTTTCCTGGGTGTCCGTTTGCATATGATATCAATGTGGATTGTAGGGAGCTTCTTTTGGGTCATGATTTGCCACAGAGGAAACTTGAGGAGATGAGTATTACCCAGAACGGCTGGGGAGGATGGAAGGAGGAATTCTTCTCAGACATCTTTAGTCCTTTTGTTATTTGAGTTCCATTTAATGGAAGCTGCACATCTCAAGGTTGCTGCTGGCCTGGACCACAATTGTTTTCCAAAAACGAGACAGTCAGTCACAGTCCCACCTAGGTTGTTTTACTGCGTGAATGCCAGCTCTGCTGCCATGATGACAGCCACATCCTTTGGTACTAAGTGGATGGTTCCCAGTGCTTGTATCCCAGCTCGGAAGGTCAGATTCACACTCCAGGAAGTACAGGGTGCATCACCAGCTGACAATGGACTGGTTTTCTTCATTCTATTTTTTGCTCACCAACAACTTATTTCCACTCCTAGCCTCTCCCTTCCCATTGACCTGTCAGCCTGGATAGGACAGAGCAGAGAGGGCCACAGAGAGTACCTCTTGCCTCACCCAGACTGGGGGTATAAATTGTTCGCTGCAAGTACTTTTACAAATGACCCTCTTTTATAGTATAGATGGATCCTCTGCCCACCCAACCCCTACTGCCCCCTGTCTCCTTGTGTCTCTATCTTTCTCTTCACTAGACATGCTACATGGGGCATATAGGTAGGAGAAAGCATACTGCATTCTGGGCTGACAGAGGGTCCTGCTGTCCTGTGTAGCCCTAGGCATTGGCTGCGGTACTGGGACTGGAAGTATAACCGGTAGTGCTCTCTGTATCAGGCAGTCCGTGTTTAGCATGGCTGTCTGTCCCTAATAAAGCAACGTACCTTGCAGCAGTCGATGCTTTCCTCATCTTACTCCAGGTCTCAGATCTCAATCCTAGGCTCATCCTTCTCTGATTTAATTGGGAGTCAGGGAGAATCCCAGGCTTTGGCTGGTTGCCATGGAACAAAACTAGCATCTTAAGAGGAAATGGGTCTCTTGAGCGGCTACATGGTTATGAACCCACTGCACATTTGGTTTCTTCCCACGCTGGGGGTCCACGTGTAAACTGGCTCCTTGGGAGAGGGACAGACACTGTGCATGTTGATGCTCTTGCCTTGTGCCATCCGGATTTGTGAGGGGATAAGGAGCAGGCGTTGCTAGGGCTCACAATTGCTGGCTGCTGTTCTGCTTTGTGGCCCAGCCTCTTTTCCACCTTTCCCTTTGCTTCCCCGCCACACTGCCTGGCAGTAGCCTCTTCTTTAGGTGCCTCCTCCCCCTTCTCCTATATGTCATGTGTCCATATACCCCAATTTGTAACTTCATTTTTTTTTTTGGACCTCTTCCCCCAACAACAGCAAGGACAGATGAGTTTCAAAGTTCCATTATCACCTTGTGAGTCTTGGCTGTGAAGATGGAGGCACCATGGCAATTTGCATATACTGATGATTATCATCTCGGGATGAGGGTGTTGTTCCCCAACATTAACCTTGCCTCAGATCTCCAAATTCCTAATAACACTACTACTTGTGCTCTGCCTGCAGCATGTGTTGATCAAGGCTGTATTGAAACTTCTGAACATTGCTTGGAAATGCAAGGTCTCAGTAGAGCTTCTAAGCAGTGCTGTGGCTGGCTGAAAAGATCCAGGTTGAAGTTCCTGAGTGAGGAGTAGAGTTAGAGGCTAGGCTCACTCACAGGACTACGTGACTGAAGGCCAGTCCCTAGCACACACCCCAAAAAAGATAGGGTTTTAAAAATTGTGACACCTGTCTTGGAAACTCAGCTTCTGGCTCACTCCACCCTGGAAACCAAATTCAACCCTGCAGTAACTCCACAGAAGGGAATGGGAGATGAGTTGGATCCCTCAGTGCTTAAATGAAAGGTCTCACTTCCCATAAAACAGGGATGTTTCTTCTTAGATTTCAAACTCTGCTGCCTAATTTTACATCAGCAGATATAGGATCTGATATAGCTCTGTCAGAGACCGAGACCTTTAAAGATGGAGAGCCCATGAAAGCACAACCATCGTCCATTAATATTCAACTAGGTCGTCAATGCTCTCTGACAGGGAACTCGCTCTATGTGTGCCGTTGCTAAACCCTCCTACAATTGTTAGCATGAAAGGGTCAGTGATGCACAGCTCAGCTTCAGAAATGCACCAAAACCTGCAGTTCCTGTTCCTTCAAAGTGATCCCCAATTCTCTGATGCTCACCTGGTTCCTCCTTCAGGTACTGCAGAGAAGGATGTACCACAGGAATAATGAAAAGCTGCAGGTGCCAGGGAAACAACTACAACCCACTTAGAAGACATGCATATAGCTCACCAAAAGGTTGGCCTGGTAACAGTGCTCTGCATTACCATGTTAGTCTCTAAGGTGCCACAAGTACTCCTTTTCTTTCTGCATTACCATGGACTCCCAAGTAAGATTCCTGGTCCTGCCTCCCCAGGTTACCATGTGCAGGTAAAGCCGCCACAGCAGCATGCTCAGACCCTGAGGGAGAGACACGACATTGTGTTGCTGGCTAATCAAAGATTGATGCTGATGAACACCAAGGGGGAACTTTCTTCAACTTTTCTTAGCCAGTTTGTGGGTGGCTCTGAGATTAGTTCAAGGACCAGTGACTATAATGATTTATACCAGTAGAGGTTCAAACCACAGTGTTTTTGAGAAAAGATGGTCTAGTGGTTAGGCTACTAGTCTGGTGCTTGGGGGGATCTGAGTTCAATTCCCTTCTCCGCTACAGATTTTCTTGGGCAAGTCACTTAATCTCTGTGAGTTTGTCCCTTTATCTGCTCCCACGTAGTTAGTTAGTTCTGTTGTTCAGAAAAACAACCTCGGTGCTAGCCTCCTGGTGTATCAGTTTGGGATCTGATGATTCTATCATTGTTTGTAATAAATTGGCCTAGAATAATGGATCTTTTGTGAAAGGCTGACGAAGCTCTTGGGTTGTGTGGATAATATTATTAGACAAGTTTGCATTGATGGAATAAGTCTGAATTACTTCACATAAACATGCATTCAATTAAGAATTAAATCAATACTTTCTGGGCCTTCTTCCAGATCCGGAAGTAGAGAAGGCACTCTACTTAGGGTTGGGTTTTATTTCTGTCAGCCTGTCTCTATCTCTAAGGACTTGTCTACACTACCACTTTTGTCGGTATCACTTTTGTCACTCAGGGCTGTGAAAAAACCACTTCCCTGAGCGACATAAATTACACCGACAAAAGCACTGGTGTGGACAGCACTACATCAGCAGGAGAGTTTCTCCCACTGACCTAGCTCCCACCCCTTGTGGAGGTGGTTCTATTATGTCTCCCTTCAGCATAGAGCAGCTACATGAGTGATCTTACAGCGGCATAGCTGCAGCGGTACAGCTGTGCCACTGTAAGCTCACTAGTGTGGACAAGCCCTACTAGTGGTTTCATATCGCATTTTGGGGGGTTCCCAGAGGGGTTGGCCCCTTAACGAAAATCACATTGTGATGCTGCATCTTGATGTTGAATCTTCACGTTGCAGCACTGAGTCAGTGCATGAAAGCATTGTGAAGCTGGACCATCATGTTGATGGGGCATTAGCACACCATATTAATAATTGGCTTTCCTGTGCCAGTCCCGAGGAGATATTGAACAGGAGCAGCAATGCTAGTCACGAAACAAACCAACAGAGCCTGGAAAACATTACTTACTTTCAGACATGGATTATTAAATGGGTTATTTTCCCATCGTTAAACCTGTCTAATGTTTCGTTATTATCCTTTGGCCTTTTGCATAGTAATATTGTAATTGTTGGGAACGAGGAGGTGTCCTCTGGGATCCCCGTCCATTTGATCTATTTAATCCTCTGCTACAAGGCATGTCTCATCTGATGGCCCCCTCCTTCTGGCTGAATGGAACTCCTTCTGGAGCACATCAGCTCCACCCCATCTCATCCACAGGAAGCTGCTAAGGAAAACAAGTCCAGCAGGAAAAGGCCTGTTTCTGAACAGCCAGTAAAACTCATTTGTCCATTTCTCTGACTGGACTGGATGATTCACCCTCATTGTTTTGTTAATTGTTTTAATAGCAGACACAGAGCTCTTTGTTTTCCTGCATTCTGTAACTAACAATGAGGAACCAGTGAGCAGCATATCATTCTCAGTAACACACTGTGCTGAGCTATGCGTTTGTATGCCTCACATCTCCACTATACCCTAGTAAATCAAAGCCAAGTGGGATACTCCCTCCCTCCCCGTTGTCAAATATGTCACATTAGCCACATCCCTGGAACCTGCTGCACTGACAGAGTGGAACTGAGCTCAGCAGGCTGCTCTAGAGACCCCTGTGGTGACAGTGTAACCTGCAAGGAGCATGTGGATATTTGTCTCCCTCTAGGGGCTGCTCCACATACGAGGTTTATGAGTCTACGACTATTACTTCCGGTTTAAAGAGGTTTATGAGCCACGCTACTATTGCTTTAGCTGAAACAGTAACGGTTCATGCTTTCGCGCTGAGGTTTCCGATTCCAGCCCTGCTGTTGGCCCAAGCAGTGTCAGTTAAAACGGCATAGTGGAACAGTGGCTTAGCACAGACAGGCACTATTCCTATTGTGTTTGAAACACTGGGCATTTTATTTTCTTCATTAGTGTGGCCATTTAGTAGCTGGAATGATAAAACATCCCCAAGTGTAAGTTGCGGTCTAATAACCAACACTCCTCATTGATGGCCGGTGGTGATTTATCTTTCATCATTCATGCCTAATGATGCAACTCATTGTGGTGTGGGGTTACTATGCAATAATGCCCAGCCTGCTGTGCCATTTTATGTAACCATATAATTATAAGCTGGGAGGCGGTGTTTATATAGCTATATCTATAACAGTAATAATATAATATAATAACACTGCTGCTGTTCTTTAATGTCTGACTGGCTTGATCTGATGGAAAGGCAGTTCCCTTGTTTCCTTCTCAGCTGCCCATAGGAAGTTCCTCAGACTTGCCCTTGTTTTATCACTCTGGTCTGCTATCATCCCACCTGTGGGGTCACTAATGGGGCTGCTGGCATTATTACCATTCCCCTTGGGTGCTACAGCGGTTTTATTCCTGTGACAGGTTGACTGGCCCCTTTAAGAAGGAGCGGGGTCCAGGACACCTGTGACTACTAGTCAGCTGCCTCCCAGTTAAGCTCAAGAGAAGGCCCCTGGGCCATATAAATTGGAGACTGGGTAAGTCAGAGCCTGAGAGAAGTAGGGCAGGTGAGCTGCCTGAGGCCAGAGGAGAGACAGAAGGTGCAGTAGAGAGAGTTGTCAGAGGGAAAGGGCTGCAGGAGACCTGAAGGAGGACAGTATATATGTGAGCTGCTGGTGATGAGCTCAGAGGAAGATTGTTGGTGAGCAGTGGCCATGGCCAGAGCTGAGGAGCCCTTGCTGCATTATAGGAGAGTTTGGGCAGTGACCCTTATGAAAAAGAGAAAGATCCAGCTCCTCAGGGTTGCTGTGCCAGGAAGCAAGAGAGCTGGTGTGGAAGGATGGGCCCTGCTGAGCAGGGGTAGGACTTGCAGGTAGGGATACCCAGAAGAGTGGAACACTGTAGGAAGCCCTCTGGGTGAAGGGCTGTGGGAAGACTGGCCACTCTCAGGCAGGGAAGTGTGGAAATTGGAAATTGGAGCCCTGCATCAGGGGCAAAAGGAACGGGGTGGGGGAGGAGGAGGACGAAGAGTGCGGCTGTTGACTCTCAGGTGGGTGACTTGGAGGTGAGGCCCCTGGAGATGGGAATGGAAATCCCCCCCACCCTGTATGTTTTCTGTGGGAATTTGAGAGTACTTTTATTACAAGGCTTTTGGGGAACTAATGCACTGGTGTATATGAACACACTAGGCCAAGAGAAGGGCTTTGTATCAGTCAGTGAGAGAATGTTCCTTTCATGGATGGACAAACAAGGGAAACAAAGGCTGGGCCTGACATTGCAGGGTGCTCGAGCTGTTGCCGTGCCAAAGCTCCACACCCACTCAAGTTAAACAGCGTGATTAAAAAGAATTGGAGCATGAATTCTTACCCCCGGAACATATCCATCCCTTGTTGGTTTCAGTAGACCCTAATGTCCATGGTTTTGCTGAGCCCAGAGGCCAGGATGGGTGTATGGACATTGGGTACTGTACAGGTAGGAAAACAAGTCCAGCAGGAAAAGGCCTGTTTCTGAACAGCCAGTAAAACTCATTTGTCCATTTCTCTGACTGGACTGGATGATTCACCCTCATTGTTTTGTTAATTGTTTTAATAGCAGACACAGAGCTCTTTGTTTTCCTGCATTCTGTAACTAACAATGAGGAACCAGTGAGCAGCATATCATTCTCAGTAACACACTGTGCTGAGCTATGCGTTTGTATGCCTCACATCTCCACTATACCCTAGTAAATCAGTGGAATTAGAATAATAGAATATCAGGGTTGGAAGGGACCTCAGGAGGTCATCTAGTCCAACCCCCTGCTCAAAGCAGGACCAATCCCCACTTTTTGCCCCAGATCCCAAATGGCCCCCTCAGGGATTGAGCTCACAACTCTGGGTTTAGCAGGCCAGTGCTCAAACCACTGAGCACACTAGGATACAGTAGCTAAGGTAATGGAGTTGAGAATCAGGCACATAGACCATTCTGCATTGTACATAGAAGCCAAACTCACCCCTTCCCCGAGGTT
Organism: Lepidochelys kempii; assembly: GCF_965140285.1. Taxonomy (NCBI): domain Eukaryota; kingdom Metazoa; phylum Chordata; order Testudines; family Cheloniidae; genus Lepidochelys; species Lepidochelys kempii. Next base: position 22,872,723 of record NC_136385.1, read on the forward strand.
TGGATTTATTAATGAAGAAAACAATAAAATAACTCATCTCAAATCTTCTCCCCAGGCTGTTTCTATGGCTCTTCCCTCCAGACTGCTGAGCCCACACCCTAGATCCTCTCTTCCTGCGAGAGAGCCACCTTCACCTCCCTTCTATTCAGGGTGGGTAATAAGTCCGGTGCATTAGTGAGCCAGCAGAACCTATTTAACCCTGGGATCAATACCAGCTAACTGGGTGGAGTATTTCAGGTAAACACTGCCAGCCTATTACAGTCACCAGCTATGGAAGGTTCAAACTTCCCCCATAGAACAACAGTGAGCTAAGCCCCACCATCGCTAACCCACAAGCAGAAGGGGAGAGTGCTTTCTTTAATTTCCAGTGTGAACACCCCATGCATTTGAATGGAAACGAATGGCATGAAGGGGTCTGTAGCTGAATTGTGTTCCTCATCATCACCTGCCTTAGGAGGGCTTTGGTATTGCTGCTGTGGATTGTTCAGAAAGCATATTATGGGGTGTATGAACTGAACAGAAGGACAATGGTGTGGTTACAGGTATCATGTCAGAATACACACATGCTGCCGCTGCTCCTGTGTCCCAAGGGGGAGAGGCACAGCTCTGCACCAGCCCCAGAAAGCAGTACTGCTGAGTGCATGTGTCTGCATTTGTATCTGTGGGGCAGATACAGGACCCAGAGGAGCTGCAGGTGGTTGTGCAGGAGCAGTGCAGGCAGAGGGATGGTCCTGGGGATGGCGAGAAAAGTCCGGATCACGTCAGTTTCCAAAAGAACTCACCACCAGGGCCTGGTGAGAGAAAACTCTCTTCATTTGCAGTCCGGCTGGCTGAGTCATTCGTTCTCCAGGGAAGCAGCTGTTGGATCTTGGGGTGGAATAAAATGGGGATGTGAAGAGGATGAGTAGAAAGGGCCAAGCTTTTGAATCCAATTTTGGTAGGCATGGGGCAGGCTTTAGTGCACTGGCTCAGCCCTTTCTATTCTCTCAAGCAGGGGGCTTTCTTTTCTCCCTCCCTCAGGGGCTGTAGCTCAATAGAATGGGCTTTTCCAGTAATAAGGGGGTGAAGGGGAGGGGGATGGAATTGCCCATTCAAAGGCAGCTCCCCCTGGTTCTCTGGACACTGTCATCCTTTTCACTCACACAAATGCTGGCGTCACATGACCCAAGGCTGAGTGTGCTCCAGCCCGAGGTCTGATTGGTCACCAGCTCCTGTTTGAAAGCCTAGGTGGCCGTGGCAACGAGAAGCAGGCCAGCCATGCTTTCCTGGCCCCCAGAGAAGTGCCCCAGGCGCTGAAGAAAGGCAGGCGGCACACATCAAGAAGCATCAAGTGGGTCACCAGGCCTTCTCCAGGTACCTGCTTGTGTTAATTCCCAGCCGTCCTCTTCCTTTCTGCTCACATGTTTGAGTTGCAGCTAGCTTTGAGTCTATTGCGGTGTGCATTCGGGGGTCACTATTTGTGTTAACTCGCTTGTCACATCACCCTTCTGTCTCCTATTACCAGGAGAGTGCGCTCAGGCCACTCCAAACCTGTACATGTACAGGGGAACCTGTTGCAAGAGGTTATTAAAGAAATCCATCGCCTCAGACTGGTGTGCAACTACAAATCAGACAGAATTGTCGTCAAAACTTTAAAATGGTTGAGTAAGAGAGGACTCAGGGCCAGATCCTCAGCAGGTATAAATTGGTCTAAGTCAGCACAGCCTCACTGATTTCAGTGCAGCCACACCAGCTGAGGATCTAGAATGTATGCTTACTAGAAATGCTCTTTACTGCAGGTTTGACTGTGGGACAGAGGGATATCTCAAGACGTGTCCACTGAAAAAGGCTTAAAAAAATACAAAATTATTTTAGGGGCTTCAGGGTTTTTTTTGTTTTTTGTGTGTGTGTTTTTTTTTGGTAAGGTGAAAAATTAGTACTAGCAAGTGATGTCAGGTTGGTTTTGGTTTCATTGATTGATCAAAATCCATCAGGACCTCCAGGACTTGCAGTTATACTGGATACATTGTGCTTCAGAGAAGGTGGATTTGGGCTGTCTTGCTGAGAGAGCTTCTCTTGAAAATGATCACTTTGCTTTAGCACAAACAGAGAAAAACCTGTCTTATGTTCTGTTCTTCTGCAGCCTGGAGGAGGGGTGAGAAAGGAAGGGCTCAGTTAAATCTAGGGAAGCTGCTGTGGATTGTGAAGAGTGCATTGTAAAGAAGGGGCTGTCTGAGAAATCTGGCATGCAGAGTGCAGAAACAGAGGGTGAGTCCAATCATCCTTTGTGGGGGAAGGGCTCTTATCAGCAAGAATTGCAAGGTGTTGTGCAAAGGCAAAAAATCACAGAGCAGCATTTGTGAAAATATGAGCAAGCAAATTAACAGCGTCATCATGCAAGGCTCTTGGAGTTATAAATCCTCTCTTAGGGTTGCCTTCCACCCCAGAAGAGCCCCAGTTTGTGCTGAGGGGGTGTTCTGCAGGCCTGGCTTGTGAAAGAGGACGGATACAGTCCTGAATGTATGATGTGACATCGTAATGCAGTGTCATAACACGTTGCGTCACTATGTGATGACACTGTCACAATGCAAAGATCTTTCTGTTTGCAGCTTATTACTTATATTGCAGTAGTACCTTGAGACCCAGCTCCCATTGTGCTAGGTGCTGTACATACACTTAGTCAGAGATAGTCCTTGCCCCCAAAGAACTTGTAGATAGACAAAACAGAGGCAGTATTATTATTCCACATTTTACGGATGTGGCACTCAGGCACAAGATTTCCCCAACGTCACACAGGGAGTCCGTGGTCTCCTGAGTGTTAGTTTGGTGCCTTAACCACAAGACCATGCTTCCTTCCTTGGTCAGTTAAGGATCACAGAAGATCACAGTTTCCTTGTAGCTGATAATATCCACCCCAAGCAGCTCTAAGCTTGGAGGCAAACTTGTACTCTATAAGCGGGTTCTCATGTACACTATGGAAGGATTCCTTCATTCTGTGACACACTCATGCACCAGACTGGAAATATGCAGTAGTTTAATTTACATATAAAATATAGGTCTTTAATGGTTTTAAAGGTTAGGCAGCTGGTGTACTGAGACTACTGCCTATCATTCTGACTGATATTGTCTCATTGTTTCCCTGTTTTTATTCCATCTGTCTGTATCCACCTGTTGTCTCTTGCTTTGTACTTGCATTGTAAACTCTTCAGGGTGGGGACTGTCTCACTGTTCAGTGTATGTACAGTGATTAGCACAGTGGTGTATGATTGGGGCTGCTAGGCACTACTGCAATGCAAATAATAAATAATGAATGAAATTGAATAGCAGTACAGTTGCCCTGTATTTATTCTGATAGTATATTCATTTTTATGTGGTCTTCAGCTTTTGATATACCAGAAAGTAAGCATGGGTAACACGATTTCTACAAATAAATTGTCAGGAGGAAGCGTCAAGTTGTGGCAGTCAAGCAGGGAGCATTTGTGGCATTAGGAAGTGTAGGTAGGCAGTTGGGAATTGTAGGAGGAGCACATTAGCTGGATGTTTCTAATAATATAATCAGCAGTGAAATAGTTAACAATGTTGATAAATTATTTTTAGGCCCAAAATTAACAATACACTGGGATTGATTGACCAGTTCAGCCCCATTTAGTGCTATTTTGTTCCGGTTGTCTTCCGATCCAAGGAGACATCACAGCATTCATTTATACTTGGTTCACATTTTCAAGGTGTTTTTTGCAAGCATAAGAGCGAGGGAAGGAAGGAAGAGAGCTGAGGTTCTGCAGCAAAGGTTGGATTCTACAACAAATTCTGCTGTCACAGAATACGTGGGATTCCAGCAGCCCATGTTCCAGCCCACAAATTCTGTTGTTCACAGGCCGTCAAAGAGTCCTGATGACATGGAAAGTTTGGGGGTCTGGGAAAGAGCTATAAGAAAACTTGCCACACCAATGATGGAATAGGCCAAGAATTGAACAGACTATGTGAGGATACTGTTAAGAAGCAGGCCATTTGGGGTGATTTTTTGTGGGGGGACATCTGTCAAGTGAATTGAGTCCTCAAATGTACTTCACAATAGCTCATTTTAGAAAAACAACTTTTGGTTGCCATTGGCCTGGATTTGAACTAATGATCAAGAAATAGAAGCCCATGACCAATTCCTTGAGCCCTCTTATCCCTTTTCATTGCTTCTAAATGGATAATTTATCACCTGTTTTAAATAGCTTCTTCTCCTCAGGGGAATTTGCCAGGCATTTTTAGCAAAAGAAAAGTGCTTTACACAGTGTTGCCAATGCACATATTTTTATTACATGATATTTGATACATTTCTTAGGAACCCAGAAGCTGGGGTTTTGTGATTATGTGAGGCTTTTTTTTTTTGTTTGTTTTTTAAATAAAAGCTGATATTAACTTAATAGCCCTCCTGGTTCAAGAGAAGAGCTTCAGAATGTGACTCAAGTGGACCTTGAAGACTCAGAAACCCGATGATTAATGAACTGAGCCCAATGTGTGTGTGTTTTTTAAATTCCATGATTGTTGGCCTGATTTAGTGTGTTTAATGTTTGAGGTTGGCAATACTGTTCACGTCCAAACCAAGACAGACCCTGACCACTTTATCCAATTATGATCTACTTTGTCTTCCTGGTGGGTCAAACAGGAAAATCTGCCAGATTTCAGGCTCTGGACAGTGTTGTAAAATAATCTAAGAACAAGCTACAAATCCATTCCAGGCAGTAAGCAGGAATTTCAGCTCTGTATTTGGCTGTTCTGTTCTTTTTAACTGGGGAAGCTAGTATTAGTGAAGAAAGGCCATCCCAGAGAATCACTAAATAATTTGTCTTTTCTGTTTTTTTTTCTTTTTAAATGGAATAAACACGCACTGTCTCTCATGAAGAAAGTTTGATTTAATTAGGGTGGGATTATGTTTTATAATGTTCCCTGTGCTGTTTGCGCCTGAGGTAAATATCTCTAGCAAATAATTACTGGAACAAGACTGTGGCTAATAGTAAATTCACTCCAAGAAGGTTTAATGCGGATGTATGCTATTGATTGGAGGAGCTGACAATTGTCAGTTTGTAGCACTGGTAATTAAGGTGGAATGATTTGTCACAAGATGATGAAGTGTTAATGAGGAGCTAGTGGACTGGAGAAGTTCTGGTTAATGCACATTATCTAAAGAGGTGTGTAGTTATTAGGACTGTAATTCTAACGGTAACCATGTATCAGGAATGATTTTTTGCCTTGTTTGATACTGCTGATATCTTGTGGCAATAGCCATTTGGAAGGTGCGCTGGGCAACCAGAAAGGCTAGAGACTTTTTTTTTAATGACAGGTTTCAGAGTAACAGCCATGTTAGTCTGTATTCGCAAAAAGAAAAGGAGGACTTGTGGCACCTTAGAGACTAACCAATTTATCTGAGCATAAGCTTTCGTGAGCTACAGCTCACTTCATACGAAAGCTTATGCTCAAATAAATTGGTTAGTCTCTAAGGTGCCACAAGTAATTCTTTTTTTTTTTTAATGAAATGCAGATGTTCCTGACATTCCTCAGGAAAGATTCCTGCTTGCCTTGGGTGCATGGATCTTTCAAGCACTGATAGATACCAGAATTTGGGGTTCCCCAATCTAAATAGGCTAATACAAGCTATACAGAATGGCCACTCAAGATACTACCTAGCCTGAGTGCACAGGAGAGCCCAGAGTTTTCACCCAGCCCTTGGTTTTAGGGCTGTCTCTCTCTCTCTTTCTCTCTCCCCCGCCTCCACACGCCCCCCCCCCCCCGGTGCTTGTATTCATTGCAGCAACTGCACTAGCAAGGCAGTCGTTCTCCTCTACTATTTGTATGTTTTCAGTCTGAGTAGGTGCCAGGAGGGAAGCAAGCCCTCCATTGCCTGCTGCACCCTATTCCACCTTCTAAGGCTGGGACCATCTCCTCCACATGGCTAGCTCTTATGTGGTGCTTTTCATCAGCAAAATCTCAAAGTGCTCTACAGCGGTGGTCATTATCAGTCCCATTTTATAGACATGGAAGCTGAGGTGGGGGTGGCAGTGGGGAGCCTACAACATGAGCAAATCTTGAAGCGCACTTTATAGACAAAAAAGAAAAGGAGTACTTGTGGCACCTTAGAGACTAACCAATTTATTTGAGCATGAGCTTTCGTGAGCTACAGCTCAGGAGCAACTGGCTGGCTAAGATTGGGGCCATCTGAGATGGTGTGAAGAAGGGAAAGTGTTAACTGAAGATAGCCAAGGGGCTGTTACAACTGCCACCTCCACTCTGTCAGTACAGCAGCTAATCAGGTGGATCTGACACTCTGTGATTGCTCTGTTAAATTGACTCATTATTTACAGTTGTCTGCCAGGGCCCTTTCCAATTTGCCTGATTAAGAGGCAAAGAAAAGGAGTGTTTCTCTCTCCTTTTTAACAACTCTTCCTCTGGCATATGGACAAAATTACACACAAAATAAATCTCTACACTAGAAGGTTGTCTTCCTAGGATTTTTGATGCCTATGGCCGTATGTATTTTTTCCTGAAGCAAAGAGCCTGGTCCTATTTATGTGACTAAGGGTGGGATCCGCAAGGGGGCTGAAGCCTTGCAATGCCACCTTAAAGATCTGTTAGCATATTGGGGAACCATCCTAGTACCCATGGTTGTTTCCAAGGTTGAACAAAATAACATTGTTATGGGTGAGGATGAAATGGATGAGTTTCCCTCTAATATTCTGGGACCAACACAGCTACAACAACACTGCATACCGTACTTCTAGGGGGGTTTTCCTTCTAAAATTCTCTCCAGCTGAAGGGAAAGCAGTGCAGATGTTGGCAGCGACCACCACCTTGTGACAGCCTCCATCAAGCTAAAACTGAGAAGTGTGGGTCCACCAGACAAGGGACATAGATGTTATGATATTGACAAGCTAAAGTCCCTTGAAATACAGAAAGCCTTTGTTCTGCAGTTAAAGAACAGATTGCAAGCACTTGCAGACCTTGATGAAGAGGAGGGGAATGCAGATGAGGAGATCAACAAGAAGTGGGACAAACTAACAGCAATTTATAAAAAGAAAAGGAGGACTTGTGGCACCTTAGAGACTAACAAATTTATTTGAGCATAAGCTTTCGTGGGCTACAGCCCACTTCATCAGATGCATAAATTTGTTAGTCTCTAAGGTGCCACAAATACTCCTGTTCTTTTTGCAGATACAGACTAACATGGCTGCTACTCTGAAACCAGCAATTTATAAATAGAGTAGAGAAGCCTGTCTAGGCTACAGGCAGAAGAGAAGGAAGGGGTGGATTACACCCAGCACATGGAACGCCATAGAAACCAGATGAGCCCTGAAGAAAAAAGTTTGACACAAAATCCCAGAAGCTAAAGCACAAGCCGTATAGCAAGGCACACCGGGAGGTCAAACGCCTTGTGAGAGCGGACGAATGGCATTATATTGATAATCTGGCACACAAGCAGAAGATGCAGCTGCTCATGGTGAACAAAAACTGTGTCATTTTGTAGACGGTTCAATCAGTGGTAAACGGCAGACACCAACAAACAGTCTCATCAGGAACAAACAAGGACACCTACTAACAACCGAAAAAGAACAAGAAGTGCGCTGGACAGAGCATTTCAAAGAATTGCTGAACAGGGAGCCACCTAAAGAGGAAGAAAATCCAGGAAGCAGAAGATCTTGATATCAACACAGACACCCCAACTAAGGAAGAAATCATTCAAGCCATTAGATCGTTAAAAAATGGGAAAGCTCCTGGCAAGGATAACTTGAATGCAGAATTGTTCAAGGTAAATCCTAAACTAGCAGCATCTATCCTGGCCCCTCTATTTACATCAGTCTGGGAAAGGGAAAAAGTGCCAGATGAGTGGACCAATGGGGTTATAGTGAAGATACGAAAGAAAGGAACTCTCAGTGATTGTAATAACTGGCGTGGTATCACACTTTTATCTGTGCCAACCAAAGTATTGTGTAAGATCATAGTCCCGCATATATCAGAGGCAGTTGATAGCGTTCTCAGAAAAGAGCAGGCTGGTTTTCAGAAAGGGCGTGGATGTACAGGACAGATCTTCAGTCTACAAAACATAATAGAACTGTGCTTAGAATGGCAATGGCAACTCTACATACATTTCATAGACTTTGAGAAGGCTTTTGATAGCATTCACAGGACCAGCCTATGGCGCATTCTGTGGGCACATGGAATTCCTTTCCATATAATCAACGTCATCAAAAGCTTCTATTTCAACTTTACATGCAGCGTTGATCACAGTGAGCTCAGTTTTGAAGTCAAAACAGGAGTATGTCAGGGGTGTGTCACATAGGAAATCCTCTTCAGCATTGTCATCGACTGGGTAGTGCGGCGTACAACAGAAGACATGCCAAGAAGCATCAAATGGACACTCTTCTCATCCCTTGAAGACCTGGACTTCGCAGATGATGTCGCTCTCCTATCACATACCCAACACCATATATAAGAAAAAACAACTCGACTCAATTCATTCAGCCAGAAAATTGGACTGCAAATCAATTGAAATAAGACAGATATCATGACCTTTAATATTGCCTCACCATCACCAGTACGGATAGAGCAGGGGTGGGCAAACTATGGCCCGCGGGCCAGATCCGGGCCATCAGGGCTTTGGGTCCGGCCCACGGGATTTCCCCCCATGGTGCCGCAGGCCCCGCGCCACTCTCAGAAGCAGCCGGCACCACGTCCCTGGGGCCCCGGGGAGGGGGGCGGGGAGGTAGAGGGCTCCGTGCGTTGCCCTTGCCTCCAGGCACCGCCCCCCGCAGCTCCCATTGGCCGGGAACGGGGAACTGTGGCCAATGGGAGCTTCAGGGGAGGTACCTGGAGGCGTGGCAAGGGCAACGTGTGGAACCCTGTGCTCCCCCCTCCCCCCGGGGCTGCGCAGGGACATGGTTCCCAGAGCGGCGTGGCATGGGGCCAGGGCAGGCATGCGGGGTGCCTGCCCTGGCCCTGGTGTGCACCACTGTCATCCCAGAGCCCAAACCCCTCCTGCACGCCACCCCCCAACTCCCTGCCTACACCTCGAACTAACTGCCTCCCCTGGGCCCCTTGCCTGCACCTCGCACCCCTCCTGCTCCCCAACCCCCTGCCCTGAGCCCCTGCTGCACCCCACACCCCTGTGCTCCCCAACCCCCTGCCCTGAGCTCCCTCCCACAGTCCGCACCCCTCCTGCACCCCTGCCCTGAGCCCCCTTATACACCCCATACCCCTTCTCTGCCCCAATCCCTTGCCCGGAGCCCGTTCCTGCACACTGCACCCCCTCCCACACCCCCTTCCGCACCCCAACCCCCTGCCCCGGCCCTGCATACAATTTCCCCACCCAAAATGTGGCCCTCGGCCCAAAAAGTTTGCCCACCCCTGGGATAGAGGATTATGTTCTCACCAATGTAGAAACATTCACATACTTGGGCAGCACCATCAGCCAGGATGGTTGAACAAGCCAGGACATCCAGAACAAAATCAGTAAAGCCAGGAATACCTTCAGGAGCTTAAATACAGTCTGGAAATCATCAAAATACAACACCAAAACCAAACTCAAGATTTATCAGAGCTGCGTACTTTCAGCAATACTTTATAGTGCAGAATGCTGGGGAATGAGAAAGTATGACATGTCCAAACAGTCTTCATTCCACACCACCTGCCTCAGAAAAATCCTCCATATCTTTTGGCCTAGAACAATCTCAAACCAAGATCTGTTGACACAGTGGAGGCTCTGAGTACCATCATTGCCATGAGGCGCTAGAGATGGATTGGTCATGTGCTTCGGATGGAAGCTGATTCCATCACCAGAGTAGCCATAAGATGGACACCTAAAGGCAAGCGAAAACGAGGTTGCCCAAATACAACTTGGTTAAGAGTGGTGGAAGCCAAACTGAAAAACCTGGGGCACAGCTGGGGAGCCATTGAAAGACTTGCCAGAAACAGACAGGAGTGGAGGAGCTTCGTCACTGCCCTAAACGCCAGAGGCATAATAGAAACATGATGATTGATGACTAGTTTAACTATGTAGATTTTTTTTAATTGATGTAGATAAATCAGTAGACACACAGGGCCTGAATCTGCTCTCACTTACACTAGTGTAAATCAAGAACAGCACCCTTGAAGCCTGTGGAATTACCCCGGTGTAAAAAAGCAGTGATGCTGAGAGGAGTTTAAGGTTCCATGCACAGGGTATTTGCGACTCTTTCTCTTTTTGTGAACTTTCTTGTAAACAGAATTTAGCTCGTATATATGTTAGTGGAAACTGGTTAGATGGGCCACAAGTACCACAGGAGTGAATTTGCAGCTCTTAATCAAACACATGTTCATAAATACTATTCACCCATCTCTGCTACCAACTGCCTGGTCTTTTTGCTCCCTGTGTTATATGCAGCTCGCTTATTGGAGTACGTAACTGACTTCCTCACGTGCACAAGATAAAGGAGATTATTCTAGCAGCAGTGCAGCCTAATGGATAGACTCCTGGACTGGGGCTCTGACCTGGGTTCTATTCTCAGCTCTGCTGCTGAGTGACTTTGGGCAAGTCACTTCACCCTTCTGTGCCTTTTGTAAAGCACTTTGAGATCCACAGAGGAAAAGCACTATCTGAGAGCTAGATATATTCTACACCTTGCCATAAAGTGGGATCGCCTACTAGTCTGAGCACAAGACTGGAAGCCAGGAACTACTGAGTGGTTTTTTGTTTTTTTTGTTTTTAATTCCTGGCATTATTACGACTCCCTCTCTGGCATCAGGCAAGTCACTTAACTTTTCTATTTCTCATTTCCCCCCCAGGTGTAATGTGGGGATACTAATTCCCACATGACAGGAGAGTAGAAAATAAGTTAGTTAAATGTTTCAGACTGCTTTGAAGATGAAAAGCAGTAGACATATAGTAAGTAACATATACAGTACAGAGTAACAGCCGTGTTAGTCTGTATTTGCAAAAAGAAAAGGAGTACTTGTGGCACCTTAGAGACTAACCAATTTATTTGAGCATGAGCTTTCATGAGCTACAGCTCACTTCATTGGATGCATACTGTATGCATACTGTATGTAAATAAATTGGTTAGTCTCTAAGGTGCCACAAGTACTCCTTTTCTTTTTGCATATACAGTACAAACAAACTTAGCTGTGTATCTCACAGACTATGACTAATGGAGCAAAGAGGCTGCTTTAACCAGGGGTGTTGCATCTATCCCTTAATTAAGAGATTGTCTCAATTATCCCTTCAGTGCGCTGTATCCTCCTGGATGTGTAGTGAATGACATTGTAACAAACTGGCAGAGGTAGATGGAGAAAAGCTTGTCAGCCAAGTGAACTGAAGCAACATATTTAGTAGGAAATAGCTTTTCAGAGGACTCCAGTGGGTGCTTGCACTTGGATCTGGCCTGAAATAAATTTAGACTCAACTGTCCTCGGTATCCTAAACTTTATGCCCCTCAACACATAGGGCAAACCCAGAAGCTTTCCCTGGTCCCAGGCAGTGTTGTAAGTGGGTCAGTCTGGCATGAATAGTTCCCTGCTGTGATGAAGCTGTCAAGATGCAGAGATTATTCCTGGTACGTCCCCCTCAGCTGGCATCAAAACAGACCTGAGCGGGTGGCCCCAGGGACAAACACTCTCGGGTGAGATTGCCATATAGACAAATGGGAGACCCAGACTAAAAGTTGCTACTTGTCCTGAATATTGCAGGACCTGGAAGGCAGGCTTACAGGAGGTGAACCGTGTATATGCAGGAAGGTACAGTGTGGGGTCCTTTTTCCAATGCACCTCAATCCGGATCTATAGCATGCCTTGCTGTTCTTATGCCAGGTTCCCCACCAGCTTTGCCAATGCATCTCCATCTGGACCTACATCACCTCCTGCTACTCTAGTCCTGAGCCCATAGCACGCATAATGCACCTCAGTTCTGACCCAGTGTCATTTGTTACTGCCCAGCCCAGGGGCACCCATTCTCACAGTCTTGACAGAGACGTGTGGTGTGCATATGAGAGACAAGGTGGGTGAGGTAATATTTTTCATTTTGGACCAGCTTCTGTTGGTGGAAGAAGCTCTTCTTCAGGTCTGGGAAACTTACTCCTCTGAGGCCTGCTCTACACTAGGAAATTAAGTCAGTATAACTCTGTCATTCGGGGGTTTGAAAAATCCACTCCCCCCTCCCCCATACAACCCAGTTAAACCAACCTAACACTTGGTGTAGACAGCATTAGGTGAATGGGAGGATTCTCCTGTCGACCTACTTATTGCCTCTTAGGGAGGTGGGTGGAGTACCTACATCATCTCCGGTCAGCATAAATAGTGAGCATCTTCACTGAAGAGCTATAGCATCTGCATGCACTGCTGCAACTCTAAGTGTAGCCAAGCCCTGGGTGACCAAGCTAAATACAAGGTGGGACAGATTGTTAAACATAAAGGATTAACACGTTGTATAAAACCACTTAAATGAAGTGGGCACTTAACACCACTGCAGTCGGAAGACAAAGAGGGTTAGTAGGTGAGAACATGATTTTTAGTTTCTAGCAGAGTTTTGAATTTACGTTCCCAGGCCTGTCTCCTGAAGGTCATGTGGACAAGTCCCCAACCCAGTTGTCAGCTATGTAGATATTCACAAGACATTTACTCTCAAAATAATATAGAATAAAAGGAAGCAGGATCACCAACCCCCAAGCCTTTAGAAATAATGAGTCCAGCCTCCCAAAATCATGCTATGTTTTTAAAAATATGGGTTTTTCTTATTTGCCCTCTAGTTGCTTTTTTTTTTTTTTTTTCCTTTTTGAGCCTTTGGAATACACTCAGGTCATGACAACAAGACCTTTCTCCATTACTATGCATGTTAAAAGCCTTTTTTTTTTCCAGTGGAAGGTGAGATTCCTATGTAATAACATGCCACCTGGAGCTAGGGCTTTAAGAAAAACACCAAAAATTGTGAGTTGATTGGGGCAGGAGAAGGGGAATAATTGTACCGTCTGGTGGTTCCCTCTGCCTCCAACTCAGCAGAGTGAGCGGTACCAGTTCAGAACAGGCACAAGAGCCTGCTCTTCCCTGGGGAGCCCCAGGAGTTAGTGTGTTTACCACATGCTTTCTCCCATGATCTATGTGCAACAGGCTGGAAGATCATTGGCCCTGCCCACCCTGCCTGTCAGGCAGATGTTTAAATCAGCAACTGATGTATCAGCTTTTGGATTAAGAAGCTGTTTAAAATGGATTCCCAGCTGGGCCCCTCTGTTTTAGCTTTGATGTGATTTCAAGCAACTTTCCTTGAAGTTTTATCTCTTGTTCAGCTATTTGCAGGTCCATAGACAGCTAGGAATTTACTTCCTCCGAAGCAGTGGCCCCTAGTACTGATGGACCAATACTCCATATACAGTGGGAGTAAAGGAGAGAGGTATGTGAAATGAGTTTATTTACTGCCATCTCTCTGCTTCCCTCTATGGGCCTGATCCAAACCCCACTGAAATCTTCCGTGGGATTTGGAACAGGCCTTGTATTACTAAAGAAGAGATTGCACTGATGCAGGTG